>NC_045426.1:301275873-302577373 GCF_902635505.1 Sarcophilus harrisii | reverse complement strand
GATGTTTCCCTGGGGCTTGGGATAGCCCTGGACATATTGAGCAATCCCGTTCACAGGCAAAGTTGTTCCATTTGTGATCAGAGCTTTGGATCAAAGAGTCTGTGTTGCAAAGAGAAGGGAATGAGAAATTGGGAGCAGAAAAATCAGAGTTAAATTTGCCAAAGGTTAACTTCAATTTAAAAAGTGAAATTAGTCTTGTCAAACAGGTAACACTTGTTTTTCCCCACTTCTACACCAACACCCCCACCTCAAAGCAAATTCTGACAGTGATTGACAATTGATTGCATTTTTCAAGTATTACTTTAGTTTTGGGGAGATTGCACACCCCCTCAACTTGAAACCATTGTTTAGCAATAGATGTTTGTCATGCTATCTAAATATAAGACATGACGAGAGAGAGAGAGAGAGAGAGAGAGAGAGAGAGAGAGAGAGAGAGAGAGAGAGAGAGAAGAAATTCATTTTTAAATTAAGTTTAGAAAGTTTTGGAGTTTAAAAAAAAAAAAAAAAAAAGCCATCACTTTAAATTGTACAGCATCTTTCCAGTAGCTTGAACCATGCCCAGAGATACAGATGAATACTGCAAGAGCAATAAGGATTTTTAGGGGCATTATGATAGTGTAATGGAAACACATCTGCCCCCAAAAGTCCCTCATTTTCCCTGCGGTAATGAGCCAGGCAGGAAGTGGTAAACGCTGGAACATCTAGAGCAAAAACTAAAAAGGGGGAAAATTTTAAAATTAGAAACAAACATTTTTAAACAACAGTTGAAACTTTCATTAAAATAATATAACATTATATATATGCTTATTCTCTTTCTCCAGTGAGATGATCCGAATCACTTTATAATAGACCATAAGTAGCAACATGAACATTTAGAGACATTCAATTACCATTTCCAGTTGTCCCCATAAGCACTTTGAAAATCAAGTATTTGGAATGCCAAAGTGGTTAAAAGAAACCATGATAATTTTTTTAATCAAATAAAATATATAAAAATAGACCTTGGTTATTTCATCAACCAGTTAACCATCTTAAGTAGCTGGCTGCATAAATAATCGCTATGGAATAAGGAAAAGTCAATGTGTAAATAAGTGTGGATCAAAATGTTCTAAACCTTTGGCTCACTTTCCATTCTCAACTACTATATGAAGTCTATATTGTGGAGGCATAGACTGGTCCTGGGTTAGGGTTTCCCACCTTTTCCTGTTGGGATCAATAATTCAGAATGACAACTTGTTTTTCCCCCTTTAGATCTGTCTAGCTTTATAGGGTAATTGGGGGGGAAAGTCTAACTTTTCCACATCTCTGTTTCCCCAATGGACCAAGCTGATCTTGAATGAGCAAGTTTTCCCCTATAAATAAAAGATTTTGAGTAAGGAGTTAATGCTTCAAGCTAATAAGAGTTTCAGTTAGGACACTGGCTATTATGTGAACTAACCAGAATTCTGAATTAACATTCCTCTCAAGGGGATCAATGCCCAAAGAGACATTTGCTCACTTAGCAAGCTGTGGCTCATATCTCATCAGGTTATCATACTGAGTTCCTAAAAAAAGCCTTCATGAAATCTGTGAATGGAGGGTTCTTCGTCATAATGAAAATAAAAAAGGGTAAAAAGCCACAACACAGAATTTACTCTGGAAATGATCTCTCTTAGCTCTTTTATACATAGCATATGGCATCAACTTATTGGCAGCAAATGAAAAGAGATACCTGCATCTGTGGCAGTCAATCAACACCCAAACAAAAAATTGAAACTAAGTCAGGCCATCTCTGATAGGGAATATTGGTAATTCAGCATTCCAATTAGAGAAACAGCACAGAACATCATGGGAAGAGCAACGCTTTGTAACATCTACTAGCAATGGGAGCCAAAGTTACATCAGATTTAAATTGGGCATAATAATACCTATACTGCCTTGTTCTCAGGGCTGTTGGGACAAACGTGCTCTTGAAAACTTAAATTACTTCCAATATATTAATGAAATCACAGAGCTGGTGGAAGGAAATATCTGGGTATGTGTATGTACATATTCACTACACATATATACATATATACAATATTTCATGTCTTTGAGTATATGTTCTGAAACTGTGAAAAGCAGGATATAAAATATCTTGTTTAACTGTGGGACCACTAAAAAGACTGTCTTTCAGAGAACTTGAAACTAAATATAGTGTAGTATATGGTGTCCAGCATGTACTTTTTTAATCCTATTTTAAGACACACTCAGAGACTCTTGAGAAGTTTAGGACCCATGAGGCTTTTCATTAGCAGGGGGTGGGGAAGAGTCTAGTCAGCAGAGAGCCCCAAATATTTGGCCAGGTTCAGAATTAAAGGAGAGCTAGTTTAAACTGCCCTGGTAAACACTAACAGGAGCATAATGATGCCCAAATACACAAGCACTACTGCTTTCTCCGCTGGATGTTTTATCCTTAGCAGCTAACCCTGCATTACCCTGCCAATGTCCTTTTGTCCCTGCTTCCCCCTCAGTTCTATGATGACAAATTTACTGTTCAAATCTTTTTTTTCTCTTTTCTCCACCCCTAACACCCCTGGCAAACTTTTGTAATCTAAAGGCCAAAGTTTGACTGACTGATATTCTACATGATAAACAGAAATGAACTGGGATGTCTTCATGGATTTGAACTTTCTGAGGCTCAGTGATTACTAAGTGCACAGTAGCTTAGATTTATAAACAGCATTGCTGGCAAAGTGCCATCTCTTGCTTCATTGACCCTTCCTCCTTTCCTCCCCAGCCCCCTACCCTAATCCCCAAATTTAATTACTTCAACAGTGTTCTGGAAAGCTAAAAAAGGTTTTTGTTATGCTCTCTGCAGTGAACATATGACTAGGTTTCTCACTCAGAATATATGAGGTTAAAGACACAGGTCTGCTACCAAATTTCTTAGTGCCAATTTTTATCTCATGGGGAATAGATTTGTTTCAAGCTGGGATAACATCCTTTTAAGCTTTCCCTTAAAGATTTTTTTGGAACTCACCCTTAGGAAAGTGTGATTTCATGTGAACCTGGATAATCAAGATAAGATAGTTTAAGAGCCTTGCAGTCCGCAAAAGATTTGCTGCAGTCCTGGGGCCATCCCCTATGGACCTATGTAGCCAGAAATTGCTCTGAGAGAGCTCACAGACCAAAGAAAATTGATCCTAATATTTTAGTAGAATGCTGAAATTCTATTCATCAGTCTTCTTCCCTTCCTCAGCCCACCTCCAGTAAATGGGATTACAAACAGTGCACAATATAGACCAAATCATGAGTTGTAATCATATAGACCAAAACATGACTTTTGCCCCCAAGTTGTCAGAAGTGGAGATTTTTCTGGATGGTGACACTAGCAGGCCCAACATTATTTTACATGTGTTTCAGATGGAGTTTTCTAATTTTCTGAATTGCTCAATTTGAAAGAAAGTGTGTGCTAGAAAACACAGCAGAATAAAGCTGGGTAATCATCTATTGACTTTTCCCTTGAGCAGGCTCAATGATACAGAAAAGTCTACATTTACCATCTTCTTCCCAAAATTAAACTGAAGACTCAAGTAGTTTTTTTTTTACAATATCATGCATAGCACCAGCAGCTTTAAGTTTCTAGATTGAAACCAACTAATTCATGTTGTGCATGAAATCAGATGTTTCATAAAGACTTTTGAAGATTTTTAAACTCAATAATTTTTTTCTGGCAGTTTTCTGTAAATATTTGCACAAAGTCTTAATACACCCTAAGAAAGCAGGACATGAACCAGCATACCTATTGTGCGTTTTGCAGAAAGAGAAGATTAAACCTGCTGGGGAGCTCCCATGACTAGACAATGGTCAGGAGACCATGTTGTCTTTCCTTTCCCCCCCACTTTTTACTTTGTTATGTGACACTATTTTCCTTTTTAAAACAGTTTCTTCTAACACTTATTGCTTGCCAAAACCCGGTATGAAAGTGCTATATTCATGTTCATAATTTTCTTTTTAGTTTTGCTTTTCACTCATTCTAAGTAGTAAGTATGAAAAGTAGAAGGGGAGGAATTTGTTTTACTCTAGATTTCAGAGCCAGGGCCAACAATGCGAAATTATTGATGACCCAAAATAATTTGAGGAAAGAGGACTGAGTATCTGGACTTTTTAAGGCAAATAGGTGATTTGCAAGCTCTTCTAAAACTGCTCTCCTGTCTTAAATGCCACCCTTCCCCATTTTATTAGCACCATTAAAAATGGAGATGGGTGTGTCCCACAATTTTAAAATTGATTTTTTAAAAAATTCTGTTGTAAATTTAAGAATGATAATGCCCTGGGATGGGAGAAGAGGAATTAAGGGTTGGCTTGGTTGGTCACTCACAGTCTTGAGTTTCCCAATGCAAGTTTCTTTTTAAGGTTGTACTTTTGAACTGAATTAGGCCTCACCTCTTAAAAATACTATGTTATAAACCGAGAGCACATTAAGCTTGTTAATGTCTAGTCATTTATCAATACAATTTGCTCCCCCTTTTTTCTAAGATTACATATGGTTTGTATGTAATGGAGAACTAAATGCAAGGTGTATTTTTAAATTGTCCTAAATCAACACCTTATGAAGAATCAAAATTTCTGAATGAAATGTTACTCACAGAGATCAAGGAGAAAAGATACTAAAATGTGTTCATTTTATATAAGTTGGTAACATTAAATGATGTTTTGTTTTTGTTTTTTATGGATGGGAAGAACACAAAAAACTCAATATTTTTTAGCACTGATTAATGAAGTCTTCTCACTGAAAATGTAATGCTTTTTACAGTGTCTGTTTCCAGACTTAGATGAAAATAAGTTTACTAAATGTATTCATAATTATACATACGATTTCAGTGTACTGTATGTAAACAATGACCGTGCAACAACCTAACATAAAGCCCCAAAATGTTTCATATTAACTACACATCAAATTTTACCTGATTTCAGCTTAAGGAGTGGAACTCCTTAATAATTGAACAATTTAAGGACCTGCTTAAATTCCTCAATGGTGGCTGTATACTTTACATATAATATGGTGATTTCATGTATGGCATATTATTTGTAAAAAAAAAAAAAAAGTCATAAAGATAACTTGGTATCCTATCCTTATTTAGCAAAGGGAAATATGATTTAACAATCAGGACATAACATTTAGAGAGGTCAGAATTTCATTTTAAATACCTTACAGTGAATTGCTAACTACTGAGTATAGAAATATAATTGTTAATTGTTAATACTAAGATGAAAAAATACTTCAAGGAAAAGAATTTAGATTTTGCCAAGGCCCAAGTTCACAAATATATTCTGTTACGTATATATGTTTTATTTATCTCAATCTCAGTCTTTTAGCAGGTACTTCATGTTCAGGTACAATTCACTTTTCTTTCACTATAAAAAGTTGCTTCTAACTGACTTTTACAATATACCTTGCATCCTAAGTTAATGCTCACAATAAAGGGGGAAAAAAATGAGCCTCAATTTAGAAAGTTAACTTTTTGAAGGTTGATTTTGCAACTGTAACACCTATGCTTTGAAAGCAAATTTCCCTGATCAAGCCTCAGCCCTAAATTTTCTTATTAAAATTACTTATAGCCTAGTAACGAGATATTACAAAGAATAAGTTTTCCAAAGGGGAAAACAAAACAAAACAAAACAACATAGCAAAGATCAATCCTTTTTGACCAGTAGAACCTGAAGCAATTACAATTCATGACTTCAGTGAGGGGTTTCTTTATATGCTACTCTGATTCTCCACCCTTTCCCCAAAAGTACTGCTGGCTAAAGCATCTCTTTAAGTTTTCTGCATTAAGCTACAGAAACCCAAATTGCAGTTTTCCTTCCTAAAGCTTCTCTTTGGTTTTCTTGGTAGAATCTTAAAAAAATAAATAAATAAAGACAGTTCTTCAGAACAACCATAAACATAAAGTCCATGTTTCTACCTTTCTCTGCTCATTCTTTCTGGGTTACAAAGCATACAAATACACATATAGCAAAATCCTTTCTTTGTCAGAGAGAGGCTGAAAACATGTATTTATCCAACGCAAACGCATATAGTATTAACGTTGTAGCCATGTAGTTTTAGCTCACTGTACCCTACAAGAGCCGCTGGGGGCTGGTTCCCTTGTTGATTAAAGTGACCACCAAAAGCGGGACTTTGTGGGCCAGTTGGATAAAACATAAACTCATCTCGCCCTCAAAACCCCGACTCTGGAATCACAACCGTCAGAGGCTCCTTTCTACAGCGGGAATATCTTACACAACTAATGAATGAAACAAGTGACAAGACTATAGGTATAAGTTTTGAAATTACTATGTCATCAGAGAAACAATCATTCTGGTTACTCAGGACAGTTCAGCTAAGTCATTAATGCATATGGGTCTAGCCATATATATGCTAGTATGACTGACTTCATTGAAATAAAGACAAAAATTATTTCAAAATTTCTCTTTTAAAAACTTCTATCTATTATTTATTTCCTAGGGTTGACAGTGGTAATTTCCTTTAGAAATATATCCTATCTGAACAGGTTCCAGCTGAAGAAAACTTAAAACTTTTTTTTTTCAGTGAAAATTCCAGCAGCCCCAGTCCCTAGGTAAACTGGATGCAAAAAAAAAAAAAAAAAAAAAAAAATCCCTTAGTAAAAATCTGCAGTTGTTTCTTCATCTACATATTCAAATTCCCCACTTCATTTCAAACTAAAGTTTAGTTATTTTTGTCTGTAATTGACTCTCATTAAAGTCAAATTTGCTGCTTGCTGAGATTGGTGTAAATTATTTCCATCTTAATAGCTCCAATTAGGAATTTAACACAATGGTGGTTATATTTCAGAAATTGGCCGCTGGGCTGTGTAAGGCCCTTTCCCCACCCGTGTGTGTGTTTCCCCACAACTTCTCCTAAAAATAAAATATAAATATGGATGTGTCCTCAAAGGATCCGAAACACACATTCCATGGTTCTCCTTGGTAGGGGGCTGGGGAAGGAGAGTGGGTAAAGAGACAGGGAGAAAAGAAAACAAGACCTCTTGAGTCAAAAATGCCTTTTTCTTTTTGTTTATTTTTCAAGTCCCGGTGAAGTAACTTTGTATTTATCTCTACGCTTACACTCAGATACACACCCCCAAGGCTGTCTAACCCATGCTTTTAAAAAAATAAATAAATAAACTTCAGGCATACAAAAGCCTAGGCCATGTCACTTTATGGCAGCTCTCTTCCATCTTCTCTCCTTGTGAGAGTGCATTTTGGATGTGATTTCACTGTTTTGGGGTCTCCCTTGACTCTAAGACTGACCTCTTGTTGTTCCTGGGGCACATGGCTTGTGGACCCTGGAAGTTCCCTTTCCCCATGGCAGCTGAAGGACACACCTCGGAGTGTAAGCCAGGCCTGGGACAGACACGTGTGTGAATCCTGAGTTGAAAAAGGGGACGCTGCTCTGGCCCCTGCCTCAGGCTTCCAGTCGAGGATATCGGGTAGAATGTGTGTGTATTGGGGGAAGGTGTTTGCTCCCTGGGGTGCAGGCTGGCACGGGCTGGTCTGTTCTTTGAATGGCATTGTTACCCAGGGTCATCGTAGTACCATGCAGAACTCTTCTTTTCCAACCCGGACATCAAACGGGGGGGGGGGGGGGGGGGGGGGGGGGGTAGGGGTGAGAGGGGGGAGA
This sequence comes from Sarcophilus harrisii, assembly GCF_902635505.1. NCBI lineage: Eukaryota > Metazoa > Chordata > Mammalia > Dasyuromorphia > Dasyuridae > Sarcophilus > Sarcophilus harrisii. The sequence continues at coordinate 302,569,725 of NC_045426.1, read as the reverse complement.
GTGAGGGGAAGGGGCCGTAGGAAGGCGGGGTGGCAGTCTTTGCAATACATTCAAGCCGCCTCATTAATTTTTAATTAAGTGCGCTGGTGGAGGAAGCTTCAAGCCGGAGCTGCCTCGCGCCTCCCCTCCATCTCTTCTATCCCCCCGCCCCACCATACACATACATAAGGCGGGGGAGGGTCTCTGCTCCGTCACCCCTCAGTCCTGACAAGCCTCGGGCTCCGAGAGGCTGTGGCGCGCAGCAGCTTAGCCCAGACAAGCGTCTCGCGCCGGGTCCCAGGGGAGCGCCCAGGTGCTGCCGCCGCCCGTTCTCCCGCAGCCTACTCGGAGCAGCCCACTGCTTCCCCAGCCCACAGCAATGGACTCACTCTTCCCCCAGCTGCTAAGACTTCGGGGCCTCGGGGCAGAGCTCCTCGCCCCTTCCCTAGCCCCCACCCCACACTCTGGGCAAAATAAAATGACCAGGACCCGGCCAGCACTACTCCTCTCCCAGCTGATCCTCTCTCCGGGTCCCAGTGGACTCCGGTCCTTTTTCCTTAATTTCCCTCCCCACCTTGTCCTCTTCCTGCCTGCCCTGCCGCCGGTTGTAGCCCCCACGGCCGCGCGCGCTGCGGTCCACACCTGCCGCTCCAGCGAATGCTGTCCCCGGGGGGTGCAATGCAGAAAAAGAAGATTGGAAGAGGAAGGCACTTACCAGCGAATCCCTCCTCCCGGGGGGCTGCAGGGAGCTCTCCGCTGCTCCGCCTGTCACAGCCGAGGATGGTGGGGGCTGGGGGGCGGAGAGAGAGCCAGCCGCCAGCCTGTACTGCCCCGGCCCGGGTGCCGCCTCGATCCCCAACAGATCCCTGAATCATTCTGCCATCTCGCCCCATCAGGCTCCCTGCAAACATTTCTTCCCTACGATCTCGCCACGATTTACCCAGAGGCCACATCCAGTACGGCTGGGGGAGTAGGGGGCAAGAAAGAGAGGAGAGGTGGAAAAAGCACCCTCTCCGATATACACACCTCTTACTCCTAGGAAGGCCCCTTTCCCCAAAAATAAAAATTAAAAGTGCAAAAGAAAAAAAAAAAAAATCCCTCTTACAAAGAGGGGTAGATGTTGCAGTGCTCAGCCTCCTCGGCTGCCACAAAGACAGGTCCCCTCTACCCTCACTCTCTATCTCCCCAACCAGCTCCGGGTCCTCCCCATCTCGGCTCTACCCTCCTTTCTGCAACGTTGTTGCAAAGCTGCCCAGCGCCCCAGAGCCGGGACCCAAGCCATCCGCCCTATAGCAGGGGCTGGGAGAGGCGGGGGCTGATCTGGGCTGGGCTGGGGTTGGCAGGGCTGGGGGGGTAAGGGGAGGCGGAGGTGGTGGTGGTGGCTACCGCGACTCTAGAGCACCCGAGAGATAAGCAGAGGCCGAGAGTAAGGGGAATGTGATTCGGGGGTTGGGGTGGGGATAGGGGGAGAGTTTTTTCCTAGAAACTGTCTCCAAATATAGTAACAGGACTGGGGCATTCCTAGAAATGAGGGAGACGTCAATACAAAAGCCATAGGGGATAGCCCGGGTCCTCCCAACTCCGAAGTTTGTGAGTGTGAAATAGAGCTCCCCCCGACACCTCTTTCGTTCTCAGGGGAGGAATGCCAGGTGACTACTATTTGAGAACCTTCCGGGAGGGTTAGAGTTGCGGGCAGCAACTTAATTTCACTTTTAGCTACAGTTGCTCTTCCACCGAGAGCTTTCCGATTTGCTTGGGGGGTGGGGATAGGGGTGTAATTGGACTTGGCTCTACACCCACCTCTACTCCAGAAACGCTTTCAATTTTCGGAAGGCAAGGATTCTTTTCAGAAAGCACCTGTACCTTTCCACATACTTACACATATCTACTCGATCCCTAACAAAAAGTTGTGGATAGGTCGGGGATGTTTCCCAAATAGACCCCTTATATCGCCTATGCTCCATGCCAGTGATTTGTCAAGATATTTTAAGAGGTGGAGTGGTAAAAGGAAGGAGAGACTCCTTCTCAGAGCCCTGAAAAGGTTTCACTTTTCTTTTTATCTTCTTGTTGGAACTGGAAACATGTTCTGGCTTTTAACTCCAGAGTTTTGTCAAAAATCAAAAAGTGTATGAAGAAAAACGGGACTATCTAGGGCCCTTCTTAAATAAGCAGCAATATTAACGAATGAGTAATACTTAAAACTAACTTGCCTCTGCTTCCCTTCTTCTTCGCCCCACATTCCCACCCACTGTCTCCCAATCTTTCTACAAACTTGTGAGAAGGCTTTTAGAAATCTTCCCGGTCCATCTCCTTTCATCTTTTCCCATGAGGACTACCGAAGGCTTATCTTTCAAAGAGCCAGGTTCCTGCCATGAAACTTGGGGTGATGCTTCTGGAGAGTATGAAGTTAGAATCCCTTAATCATTTAAAAAAAATGTATTTGCTGTCCTCTGTTGGTCACAGAGGTTGTCACAAGCAAAAACAAATCATCCAAATGAGAACATACTAGTGTAGTTTGTGCTCAGTCTTGTATTTGCTGTTCTTTCGTGAGTCAAGATGAAAAATCAAACTACACACAAGATACCCTCTTATCCTTCATTCTCTTAAGGGCCCAGATTCCCATGAATCCAAGTTAGGTAGACAATTGCTCTCTGAATTTCCTCTCTGGTGTGTAATGTTACTTCACCATAGAAAATACCGAAATGTCATTGCTTCAAGGGAGACAAGAATGGAAGTGGTCTGATACTGCAGGAGAGAATAGTCCCTAGTTCTGGAGTCAAAAGAAGGAAAATAACAAAAATTTATTAAGCACTTACTATGTGCTAAGCACTTTGCTAAAGACTTGACAATTATTACCTCATTTGATCCTCATAGCAATCTTGTGAGGGAGGTCCTATCCTCATTTTATGGTGGAAAAAACCCAGGCAACCAATTTAAGTGAATTTTGCAATGACATACACCAAAAGTCTGTGGCTATATTTGACCTTAGGTCTTCCTGTCTCCAGGCCCAGAGTTTTATCCCTTTCACATCTACCTATCTAGAAGGCAGTTTACTTACATTATATGATCCTTACTATCACCTCACTAAACTTTGTTGATCTCTCAGTTCTTTTTATATAGTTATATATATATTTTTTTCTTTCTCATTTAAATTTTTCAGAACATATTTAGGTCAGGGATTATTTTTGCCTTTCTTTGTATGCCCAAAGTTTAGCACAATGCCTGGCATATAGTTATTATTTTTAACATTTTTGGACTATCTGACTTGATGACTTCTGAGGTCCTTTCAGATCTATGACTCCATGATGCCTTGAGTGTCAGTTAAACTATACGCATGAATAATGATAATGATAACATTTAAATAACATTCCAAAGTTTAAAAGGGATGTCCATCAACTAACCTGTGAGATAATAGTATTATTATCCCCATTTTAGTGATGAGGAAACTATAGTTCAGATAGGTCTAATACTTTGCCCATAGTCACATTTATTTATACATTACTTAAGTGTTAACTTTATAAATATGAAAGTGGGATGTTTTTTTCTACAGGCAAATCCATTTGATCAGATCTATTCAGATATTTAGACAATTTCAGACTTCTTGTAAATGAAAAGTATTGAGGTTCATCCTATCCTACTTGTCATTGAGTTGTCTAACTCTGTGACTTCATCTTGGGATTTTCTTGGAAAAGATACTGACATTTTCTTTTCGGGCTCATTTTACAGAAGAAGCTGAGACAGATGGGGTTAACACAGCTAATAAATGTCTGAGGCCAGACTTGAACTCGGGGAAAGAAAGTCTAAGCCAGTGCTCTAATCCACTGCTCCAATTTAGATCCTACAAGTAGATAAAAGAAAAATAAATACTTAATTTAACAAATATTGAATGGGGATCATGTATAGCATTTAAAACTTGGCCTGGAAGATTCCAGTCATTCCCATATACTAACTTCCTGTCACGCCTAACACACATACTGACTGTGTGACCTAGCAGGTTAGTTCCTCAGTGCTCTAAGCAATTCTTAAGGAGTGTAAGTTGTAGGAAAAAAGGCAATCTGTGCATGTAGAGGGAATTTCTTTATTGAAGAATTCCCCCATCAGTGAAATCATGGGTCCAGGGAATTAATATAGTTACACAAATTTTCGGTGACCCACAGCTATATGAAGACTGAACAGTAGTTTGAAAGAACATGTACTCTGAAAACATCTTTTTTAAAAGGTGGTTTAAAAAAACCTGCTTTATTATTTGACTTTGTGAATGTTGACTTTGTTTTCATTGAATCAGTAGAACTGGTTCTGAAATTCCTCTTTGGCATTTGGTCCACAGTTCAATTAGGAAAAGATATGGCCCCAGTCAGAGCAGGGCCTGAGGCAAAGAAGGCCGTATCAAAGATTGGATCCACCTACTTACTAGGTTTTAGGAGTGAATTCAAACCCTTAGGGTCAGATCTGAGGGAGATTTACAACCACAAGCCAAACGTGATGGGTAGAAAGTGACTTTATTTTTAAGAGATGGGGTCAAGGGAGCTAAAGGTGCTTGGGATTTGCCAAATATGGCTCCTAGAATGATTACCTGAGACCAGAATCTCTGATGAGAGCAATTAGATGTGTACCCAAAGGAAAATGGGGAGTAAAAGGCAATCCTGTATTTGACTTCACTTGGCCAGTAGCAGTGCCAAGGAGCATCAGCTCCTGGAAATTGCCCAGTGTCTGGGCTGACTTTTCACAGGTTACAGTAGGCAGAAAATATTTTCCCCAAATCCCTTCCGTGATTCTGAGAACTGATTCTGAGAATATGATGCCCTGCCTTTCCAATAAACCAGAAATAGTTCCTGATTGAGAGAGAGCAGGGACAGTGGAATCTCCAAAAAGGACTGAAGAGTTCCTTTGCCAGGTCACTAGAGCATATACCTAGGCTCAGTTCCCTTTGGTGGAAAAATTTTGGTCCACTGGAACCAGTGCCAAGCTCTTTATCCCAAGGTCTTTTGGTAAAACATGAGAGTAGCATCCAGTTTTTCCGTGTGCCTTCTATCTTTCCTCATCAGAGCTCCACTATGAGCACCCTAAAAATGGGGAGCCCTGTCTATACATATATAGAACTGCATAGAGCCTGGACATTTCATTAAAACATAAAATAATAGTAACTTTAACTTGAAATTCTTTCAAACCTCCATCTCTAGCTCTCTCCACTCCCACTGCCTACCCTTCATCCTCTCCTCCCTCCCGCCCCCTCCCCTCATCCCCAGGAAATGCATGCAACTGAAGCTTGTCCCAGCTAAAAGCAAGAGTAGAAATTTGGGTCAAGGACACCTAGGTAAAACTGCGCTTCTCTGCAGAAGTGCCTCAGGCTCCTCAGTATCAGTGAAAAGAAAGCAGGGCTCTCTCCATATCCTTAAATGCTAGTTAGAATATTGGTTTAGGATTGACTACTTTAAACATTTATGTTTGATAAAAAGGTCCCAGAAGTCTGCCTGTATGCCTCAGTTTTCCTGTTCTACCCTATGAATGAAACTGGAAAAGGAGAAAAAACAAATTAGCAAACACCTAATTGAAGATCATAGGATTCTCTTCCTCCATGGAAGTCCTGGATTTTAGAGAATAACATCTGTTCTTCTTGGTCAGCATTCAGAACAGTTGCCAAATAGCAGTTTGAATGTCTTCCTCCCCTTCTCTGGTCCACATAATGGAGTAGGTAACGAGGGAAAATGTGGTTTGAATCAAACTATCTATCTCTCTGCCCTTCCAGCTCTTACACCATTTCACAATGTTGTGTTCAAATTTCCCATGGGTCAGAGAGATCCAATTTCTACCATGTACAGAGAAGTAAGTTGTTCTGTGGTGAACAAGGTCCCACTTCTACTGTGAACCATTTTAAATTTAATTGGTTTGTCTTCAGGGGTGACTGAATGGGTATATCTTTGCTTTCTACCACTCAAATTTAACCAAATTGGAAGAGTATTCCTGATTCTTACCTCAAAGAGAATGAGGCACAGAGATCAGATGATCTGAACTGAATAGAGCCAGGGATTAAGACCTCAGGCAATTGGCACCTCAAAACATAGACTATTTTACCATTCATCATCAGCAATTCTCTGAATGCCTAGATGAGTTTGGGACCTGAAATTAGGAAGACCTGGATTCAAATCCTGTCCCTGACCCTAAAGGCCAATCTATTTATTTTACAGATGGGAAAACTGAAGTCCAAAGGGATTAAGTGATATGTTCAGGATCACGCAATTTATAAGTGTATGAAGCAGACTTCAAATCCTAGTCTTCTTGATTTTAGGTTCAAGAATCTACCCATTATGCCAAAATAGTTTTTATATGCCTTTTAGCAGCAACCTAAAACTTATCAAATAAGTCTTATTTAATTCAATTCATTAAGTCCTTACTGAGCATTTGTTTTGTGCCTCATACTATAATTGGCTCTAGAGATGCAAAGAAAAAGGTGAAAATGTTGTGCCACAGTTCTCTTTTAATATCCTGACCCAGTTTCTCTAATTGTCCTATTCAGTTCCTCTGCCTCAGATTATAATCATTCCCTCTTAATGTTTGATGAGATAAAGGTTTTTATATCTTTAGGCCAAAATTATTCCTTCTTAATGTTTGACAGGATAAAGGTCTATCCATTTTAGACATCATTAGAATATGAGTAACCTCTCCAGTACCTCTCTCCATTATGTCATCCTGGGTGCCTCCCCCCATTAGGTTATCCCCATCCAGGTACCTCCCCCATTATGTCATTGTTCTTGTTATCCTATAAAAAAATCTTGCTGTCTGATACTCAGGACTGGATTCTTTAAGACAATAGTCCCGTTCAGCCCTGGGATCAAACATGGATCATTGGGTCCCAGTAAATCTCTCCATTTAATAAACTATTAAATTGTTCTCTACTCTCTGTCTTGCTCAGTTTCTCTGGCATTACAAAAATAGTACTTGTTTGCAATGCACATATTTTTTAAGAATGTCAGAAGAAAGTTTCTATCTGTTTTGGTAAAGGTAATAATCCATATCAGGAGTTCCCAGGGAAACAATTTCATATCATATGAGTATTTGCCTATGTGTGTATGTTTGGATGGGCTATATTTCCAATTGTTTGAAAAATTAGAGTATGCACATATAAGAGATCATTCATCCGTTGAGTTATATGTATACACATAAGTACAATGGTATTTATGGATGGTTTATCAGTATAAACAACTTGTATCTGGGTATTTACATGTTTTTGTATATATTCTTAATCCCTGGGATTAATAATCCCTGGGTATAAATAATATTCTTTCTTTCCAGACTGGAAGAGGTGTGGGGGAAGGATAGAGTGAGGGATAGGAAAAGATACCAGGTGATGCTGAACATAATGTGTTCAGTAGTGCAGACAGCATCAAAGCTTTCTTCTCTTCTCTGAAGAGGATCAAATGAGATAATAAAATGCTTTAATAATTATAATAACAAAGTACTATGTGAGGTTAAACTCTATATGAATGATGATGATGACCATGATGATTCTAAAGTAGGAGACCTTAATCTTGTCAGGTGATTTCTTTCCTTGTTCACACTTCCTATTCAAACATAACAATGATCTAACTTGGGTATATCTTCTTAGGCTCTAGGCACCAATTCCACTCTAAAGTGTTTTAAATTTGGTTGGTTTGTTCTTAAAGGCAACAGAGTGATATCTTTGTTTTCTACAACTCCAATTTAACCATATTGGAAGATCTAATCTTTGGGGATATGCTTGTTTTATAACCTTGACAGATAATATAGATTTTCATAGTAATGCATCTTCTTACATCCTGAAAATGAATTTACTCTCATAAGGGGTATCACACTATATACTCCATTCATGTCCTGGTTTAATATTCTATTTAATTATCTGTATATTTTATAAGTCTGTGTCCATTTATTGGCACTTATCTTACACTGAAAACTTATGACACTCTCCAACTCCCCGAAGAACAGAAGGTTCTGATCTATGTAATTCTTTTTCTCCACTCATACACCATCATTCTAATTTAGGTTCTCATCATCTCTCTCCTGAACTATTGCAATAGTCCTCTTCAATCAATGCCTTACCTCAAGCCTTTCCACATTCTAATCCATCCTATCTAGAACCAATAATTTTTCTAAAGTACATGTACTAAACACATACCTCACCCCCCTCACTGACCTCCAGTGCTTCCCTATTATATAAGGATCTAATATGAACTCCTTTTATTGGCAGTAAAAACTCTTTTATATAATTTGTCCTCTTCACACTGGCTTTCTTTCTAGTCATTTTACGTATTACTTCTCCCCACCCTTTCTTCATTCCAGCCATACTAATCTGTGTTCTCTACAAATATACTCTTCTATCTCCTGACTCTGTGCCCTCATATGCCAGATGTTCGTTAGGCCTGGAATACTCTTTTGTCACTCTCATCTCACCAGGCATGCCCGATTTGCTTGAATACTCAGTTTCGGCACCAGTTTCTTCCTGATTCCTGCCAATTATTAATGCAACCTTTCTCAAAATGACCTTGTATCCCTTTTTGTATACATTATGTATCTATTTCTGTACATACATGTTTCCCCTTTTAGAATATAAACTTGAACGAGATGAGGTGAGATCTTTCAAGACAGTTGTGAAAATCGAGTAAGGCTAAATCTATTTCAGAGTTTGAGTAGACCTGAAGGACTTTAAGCATTAAGTCAAGGGCATACTTAAGCCCCCTCCCTGCTATCCTCCTGAGGGCATACTTAAGTCCCCTTCTTGTTATCCTCCCTATTTCAGTCAAATATGGGCAACTATGTACTTATTGGTCAAGTTCAATTTCTTGGGTAGTTCCCGAGTTTAGAATGTAAGATCCTCAGCCAATAAGGATGAGGATCAGTGGTGGGAGGGGGTATTTGCATTAGGGATAAAAAGTGTTGACCTTGTGCCTAGGGTGTCTTCTCCCTTGGATTGTCTGCTCGATGGGTGGGACACCCGATTCTCGAGAGAACATATAATAAACTTTGCTTCTAGATATCTCTCCAGCTTTTTTCTTTTTATTAAATGCTGTCTGAACCACACAAACTCATTATTGGAAACTGAGTGGATACCATCAGTTGGGAAACGGCTAAATAAGTTCTAGTATATGAATATCATGAAATTTTTTCGTTTTATAAGAAATGATGAGCAGGCTAATTTCAGAAAAACCTGGAAAGACATGAACTGATGCTGAATGAAGTGAGCAGAACCAGGAGAACCTTGTACATAGTAATAGCAAGATTGTGTGATGATCAACTCTGACAGATTTAGGTCTTCTTAGCAATACAGTGATCCAAGACAATTCCAACAGATTTGGGATAGAAAATGCTATCTGCATCCAGAGAGAAAACTATGAAAGCCGAATGTACATCAAAAGATTTTTTTTGTGTTTTTTTTCTTTCTTATGGTTTTTTGTTGTTGATTTTTCTTTCATGACATGATGAATGTGGAAATATGTTTAAAAGGATTGTACATGTATAATCTATATCAGGTTGTTTGCATCTTGGGAAGGGGAAAGGGATGAAAGGGAGGGAAAAAAAAATTTTGGAACTCAAAATCTTGCAAAAGTGAATGTCAGAAACTATCTTTACTCGGAATTGAAAAAAATAAAATACTATTAAGTGGGGGGAGAGGAATGTCAACTTCTTAAAAACAAGTCATCTTTTTGTTTTGTAACATTGTGTTCCGTATATAATAAATGCTTATTGATGATGATTGCTTTTTGCATAGCATGTAGTAGGATTTCATGTGCATTTAGATACTCAATGAATAAGATGAGGGTACCTAATAGAGAGGAGTCTTTAATTATAGGAAGCAGGAAATTTCTTAAGAGCCAATTTCATTTAGCTAGTTAACCTGAAAACTGATTTGTCCATTTAGCTTTCTTAACACACAAATTTACATCTTTAGGACTTGGAAGTATGATGCTTCTTTTACAAAAATGATTTCCTTTTAAAAGCTTCCTTAAATGATACATCAATTAGTTGTTTTTGTGGCTTTCTTGAGATCACTAATTTCTCCTCTAACCATCAGGTGGCACTCATGTCCATTTCTATTTGGGAGTCCTATGGTCTCTCCAGATTTGCCCATGCCCACAACAAAAGGCAGAAGTATTAAGACCACTCTCTGTAGACTTGCTGGAGTCAGTAACCTATCCCTTAGCTCTGCTGCTGTTGGGAACCTCTCCCTATCAAAATTAGCTCTGAGGCTCCCACTAGTTGACAAACTCCACTTTCTTTTTTGGAACTGGCTAATTTTCAGTGGCAATAATTAGAATTGGCAGTGGATAGAATGTCAGGCCTGAAGAAGACTAATCTTCCTGAGTTCAAATCTGACCTCAGACTCTTAACTAGCTGTGTAATTCTGTGCAAGCTTTTTTTTTTTTTTTCTTTTTAACAATGGTTGCCTCAGTTTCATTATCTGTAAAAATAAAATTCAAAATCTGTAAAATAAGCTAGAGAAGAAAATAGCATCTTTGCCAAAAAAAAAAACAAAAACAAACAACAACAACAACAACAACAAAACACAACTTCAAATAGAGTCTCAAAGAGTCAGATCAACTAAAATGACTGAACAACAATGACAATTTGTTAGTGAGTACTAGTCATATGATCTTGGCATAACATCAAACATTCTTGGCTACTCCATGCAGTGTTTACTCACCTGTAATGGGCTGAGGTTTGAGCTGATGCACTGAGGTCCCAAGTACATGAGGCTAGATAGTAATTGGGCTATACTCTATTAATATACATGATTGGATTAAGAATGGTCCCTGCCCACTCTCCTTGCAAGTCCTGATGTGTTGTATAGGAAATGACGATTTTGGTGGGTGGAGGCAGAGAGGGAAGAAGAGAAGTGGGGAGAGATTGGGCTGAGTTCGAGACTCCGAGCTGCTGGTTGTGTGGCTGCTGGTCGAGCTAGCTTCTTGACTCAGTTGCACACATTGCTATCGCCGATTCTCTTCCACCTCCGATCCTTCTTCACTGAGAATAAAGACTGACGATTTTCCCCTAACCTGAATTCCTGTCTCGTGCTGATCTTAAAATACACGATCTTAACACTCACCTTGGGCAAATCATTTAACCCTGTTTACTTTAGCTTCTTATCTATAAAATGAGAAGAAAATGACAAACCCCTCTAGTATCTTAACACCTCTGGGCAAGTCACTTAACATCGCTGTCTGCCTCAGTTTCCTCAACTGGAAAATGGAATAATTTTAGCACTTACCTTTTATTTAAAAAAAAAAAAACTGCTTAGCATAGTGTCTGGCATGTTATGTTGTTCGAGCTTTATAAATGTTTATTTCCTCCTTCCCCATGTGATTATTCTCTTCACTATTATATAGCAATTCTGCCAAGACTTAATGGACAAAGTTTATGAGCTGGTCTGAAAAATTCATTGCCTGAAGGTTACATCTGATTTCATGACTAATTTGATTTTCAGACAATCATCACTGGACTTACACTAAAAACTTGTCTTTTTGTTTAGCTGTAATGTTCTTCTCTAAAATATAATGTTCTCTAAGAGCAGGTTTCTTGGGGGGCTTCTGGGAGCAGGCTTCGTTTCAGTTCAGTGTAATCACCCCAAATGCAGTCAGAGATTAAAGTCCAAAACCTTTATTGTCTCTTCCAAAATCTTATCTCCTTCTCTTGGGGCTGTGCTAGTTTTCTGGAGGCCTTCCTGATCTTGGTTTCAATATTCTCCACAGGACAGCCTGCCACAACTTCTCTGTCTTCCTTTGTTCTGTCCAACTGAGTTGTGGCTTCTCAAACTCCTGAAGTGCATCCTGGTTGAGGCTCCTGGCTTATATATACTCTCTTAAAGGTTGAACTCTAATAAGTATTAAGTACATCTAGAGAACTTTTAAGCACCCTGCTAAACAACCATTGTCTCTATCAATTCCACTGACTTAGCATCTTGTAAGAATTCTAACAGTTAGCTCTACCAGAACTTGTACTCTTACGGTATACTTGTTATAGAGGTATCATATAGATGGTTGTCTAAGACAACCAAGTAGACCTTTGATAGAGATTTCCCTGTCACTTACTTAGGTTGGTGTTAAAGATCCTTCTTTATACTTTCCAAAGTGCTCAAACTGAAATTGCCTCTCATGACAATAATGAGAAAATCTTGATCAGGCAGATAATCCAAAACAGAAAATTTCTCTTGCAGCATTTTTGTGCATATGTTGACATGTATTTGTGTGATCTGGGAGTCTATCCTTCAAATGGAATAATACTCTGAAGATCTCCAGACTCAGGACTAAATGAAGTTATTTAGTTTCTTTCTCTGCTCAGAAAATTCCCTGAAATCCTTTGATTGTATCATTTCTCAGACTGATGAAAAGTACCAGACTAAGATAAAATGTGATATCTGTATTTCTTGCCCTCTTTGGGTTAAGGAAGGTAATTAAGTACAAAGGTTTTTTTACTGCCCAGCACATCATACTCATACTGCTTATTCAAGGCCCACTATAATAAAATCATACCCTTACATAGCTAACTTTCCCCATCATATTAAACTCTTACTCTTCAATTTGACATTTAAGGTCCTATATAAGATTATCCTCTTATTTAGCTAGCCTACTTACTCAATATGTACTTTCCTTTTAGAAAAGCCAGTCTCCTCACTGTCCCTTCAACTGACCATCCTTCTACACTTTGCACATGTTATTCTCTGACTTGGAATGCCTCTTCCTTCTTCTCCATCTAGCCACATTTTACCCACATTTTCATGCACAGGTGAATCCTACTTCTTCTATTATAGTATCTATAGTTAATATACAATTTCACTTAATAATGTATATGCTGTTATCTTCTCTTATTATTTAACATATCTTGAATTGAAATTTCTTTGAGGACATGTCTTCAATTCTTTTTATTATCACTCACTGTTCCCAGCACCAAGGTGGATACATTTAATAAAGGGCCAACTGATTAATTGGCTCAAAAATTCTTTGTTGAATCACAGGTTTTAAGGAAGATAAATAAGATTTAATGAATTGTGTTAACTAAGGACTGTTTTCTATTTGCTTTAATTATGTCAATGAGAACTTGAAAGCAAGATTTATAGGTAAACCATACTGTAAATAATCTAATGATAATGAAGAATTTATTGACCTGAATCCTGGTCAGGTGATATCCATGAAGCAGATTGAATAATCCTAGGAATCCTAGATTCTTGGCCATTAGGTAGGGTTTCTAATAGTGGCAGGTTACTAGTGTTCCCTCTCCTCCTTAGAAAAATGTAAGATTTTCAGGTTATTCCATAATTCATTTTTCTTTAAGGAGTATCATTGCTCTGAAGGAGATAGAGATCCTCTAACATTTTAACTCATTGAAGGCCTGGTGTGATTAACTCTACAAATTACAAGAAGCCACCTAACCCAACCTACTTTTGCATAAGGAGATAGGCAACCAGTGGATAGAGTACAGGGCTTGAGGTTAAGAATTTCTGAGCCCAGATATCATCTCATATACTTACTAGCTCTGTGTACCCGAGCAAATCACTTAGCATCTGTTTGCCTCAATTTTCTCAACTGAAAAAATGGTGACAATAAATATAACACTGACAATAAATGTGACAATAAATAAATAACACTTGTGTCTCAGGGTTATTGTAATGCTGGAGAAACTGAGCAAGATAGAGATTAGAGAACAATTTAATAATTTAATTAGAGAACAATTTAATAATTTTGGAGATTTACTGGGATCAAATGGATCCATGGTTTGGTCTCAGGACTGGCTGAGACTATCCTCTCAAAGAATCCAGCAGCAAATGTCAGATACAAGATTCTTTTATAGGGTAACAAGAACAATGATATAATAGGGGAGGTACCTGGATGGGGATGACCTAATGGGGGAAAGCACCAAGGATGACATAATGGGAGGTACTGGAGAGGCTCCTGATATTCTAATGACATCTAAAATGGATAAAGACCTTTGTCCTATCAAACATTAAGAGGGAAATGGTTATAACCTGAGGCAAAGTAACTGAATAAGACAATTAGGGAAACTGGGTCAGGACAATAGAAGAGAATGGTGGCACAATATTATGAGGATTAAATGAGAACAAGTAGAAAAGCACTTTGCTATATAGGTACTAGTTTAATATTATGATTATTATTATTTCTCCCATGTGGCAGCTTTTCACAATCTTAAGGATAGAAATAATGCCACCTACAAATTTTGTCTTCTTTGGGTTAAACATCCCCTGTCCTTTTAATTAATCTTTATATGGCACAAACTAAAGTCTTTCTCCATTTTGGGGACATTGGTGATGTTCTCTGGCTTATCAATGTCTTTCCAAATGGTGATGTCCAGAGCTGAACACAATACTTTCTAGAGTACAGAAGGGTTTCTACCTCACTATTCCTGGTGTAAGAATTGGATGAAGTTTTAGTTCCTATAATGTTATAAAAATTGAATTAGAGAAATACAGAGAATGGGAGGCTAAGAAAAAGAAAATAAAAATAAAAGGGGAAAATACAACTAGATATTGGAGATTCAGACTTATAAAAAGAAAATGATAATGTAATTAGGGTTAAAGTTTAGAATAAGAATTAAAGGTCGGGAACTACTTATGTGTAGATGGTAGGAGAGAGGAAATTTAGACTCAAGTTGGGGAAATAGACTCTTTAGATAGAATAGTATTCAGCCAATAAGGAATCAGGGGAAGGATTGAACTACTTCCATGCAAAGATAGTTTTCAACATTCACCCTTGCAAAACTTTGTGTTTCAAATTTTTCTCTGTCCCTCTCCTCTTCTCCTGCCTTGGACAGCAAGTAATCCAATATAGGTTAAACGTTGCAATTCTTCTAAAGATATTACTACATTTATCATTACACAAGAAAAACCAAATCAAAAGGGGAAAAACTGAGAAAAGAAAAAAAAAAAAAACCCCAAGTAAACAACAAAAAGTGAAAATACTATGCTGTGATCCACAGTCTCCATAGTCTTCTCTGGATGCAGATGGCTCTTTCCATCATATCTACTGGAATTCCTTTGAATCACCTCATTGTTGAAAAGAGCCAAGTACATCACAGTTGATCATCACATAATTTTGTTGCTGTGTACCTTGTTCTGTAGGTTCTACTCACTTCACTTAGCATCAATTCATGCAAGTCTTTCCAGGCTTTTCTGAAATCAGGATTGAACTACTTCCAAATAAGGAAAATGCAGATATAAAAAAGAGGATAAAAATTGATTCCAGGCTTTCCTATAATATAGAACACCCAAGTCTGAAGTTGTGAAATTAAAGAATTCACCCCTCCCAAGTCCAATGGAATCGTTTCTCACACTGGAAGTTATGTGTTTCTTAAAGCAACTCAAATAGCATTAAATTTTTTGGGTGGTCATATCACATTGTATATTAAATCCACTGAAACTGCAAGATCTTTTTCAGCAACCCAACTTGTACTTCAACTTGATTTTTTTGTAACCAAGTATAAGGCTTTGTTTTTCCATATTTAATTCCATCCTTCGGGTATTGCAATAATACTTGTGTCTGAAAAAAGGGTGTGTGTGTGTGTGTGTGTGTGTGTGTGTGTTTAGTACATCAATCAGTACCTTTTAGAACCAAATGGTCAATTATCCAGAATGCTAGCTTTTTTACATCCAACTTTTCTATTTGTACTTGTAACAAGACTTGGAAACTTCTTAAGAAAAGTTCTGCCCATAGTAAAGAATATAATTAGTGAGCTTCTGAGCTGTTCTCCTGTGTAACAATGAGATTCTAGCATCTGCTGTTGACTCTTCAGATGGCCTTGGGTTAGAAAACAAATCCTGGACCAGAACCAATAATAATCTATAAGCATTTGTTAAACACTTACTCTTAATAAGCTTACATTCTAGCAGGAACAGGACAGCTACCCTCCTAGACTCCTTAAGAGTGGCATCTTGATGGTATTAGTAGTTTGTTTAAAATCAAGTGGGGATTTGTGAGGCATACTTTGTGAAGCCATTCCAGAATTGGTCTCATTTTTTAAAAAGTGATTTTGCTTTCGATTGTCCTGTCTATAAAATTGACTCTTCTAGTTAACTTAATATTACAAAGTACTTTAAGGCTAGAAAAGCAAATTACATATCTCATTTGATCCTTAAAATAACTCTGTGAAACAGATTCTATTTTTTATTTTTATTTTTTAGGTTATACATGTACATTCATTTTTTTATATATTTCCATATGAGTCATGTTGGTAGAGAAGAATCAGAACAAAAGGGAGAAACCACAAGAAAAAAAAAGAAAAAAAAAGGTAAAAATAGTTTGCTTCAATTTATATTTAGTCTCCCTAGTTCATTTTCTGGATGTGTATGACATTTTTCCATTCAAAGTTTAGTGGAATTGTCTATCATAGTTGATTATCCCATAATCTTGCTGTTGCTATGTATAATGTTTTCCTGGTTCTGCTTGCTTCACTCAGCATCAGTTCATGTAAACCTTTCCAGGATTTTAAAAAAATCAACCTTTTTATTATTTCCTATAGAAGAATAATATTGTATTATTTTCATATACCATAACTTATCCAGCCATTCCCTAATTGATGGCATCCACTTATTTTCCAATTTTTTTTTTTTTTTGCTATCACAAAAAGAGCTGTTACAAACATTTTTGCACATAACATGCACAGTTGTGCATATAGAGTAGATGCTGTTATTTTTTGGGATATAGAGTAGATGCTATTATTATTCCCATTTTACAGATAAAGAAACTGAGCTCTAGATGATTTACCCAAAGTTTCCTTGATTTAAAAATTTGGAAAAGGCTTTGAATTTTATTTTAAGAGGTTAAATAGTTGAAAGTATTATGACTAGTAGGTATATAGATTGTTTGTTTTTTTTTATACCAAATGAAATGATATAGATAGAATTGGAGGTAATTAGAACTAGAGGGAGATAAATTAGAGACTAGAATTAGAGATAGATTAAAGATTATAGTTATGGAAGGAAGAAAATAATACCGAATATGTGCCAGGTATTGTGTTATACACTTGACAAATATTATTTCATTAGATTCTCAGATAATCTTGAGAGGTAGGTACTGTTATTATTCCCACTTTGTAGCTATGGAAACTGAGGCAGACAGAGGTTAAACGACTTGCCTAGAGTCATACAATTTAGTAAAGTAGCTTCTCTGAGTCCAGATTTCAATTTAGGTCTTCCTGATTCCAGACCTATTCTCTACCCACTGCCTACCTGCTTTACATTATGGAGACAAAGTATAAGTTTACCTGAGTTATAAGGGATTGGTGGAATAGATTTCAGTGACAGAGTATAGAAGAAATATCAAGTTGTCTGACATGTAAAGCACATGCCAACAGGACAGTTTGTTAGACAAGTCTCATTTTAATATGATATAAAGTCTGCTGCTTGGGGGATGGCATAATACTTTCTTTAAATTATATATGTGTATTTGAAATGTGTTTTTAAAATTGCATTTCAAGTGAATTTTGTATATCCAACATTTTGAAATGTCTGTTTTCTTTTTATTTATGTTAAATGTTGGTTTTCTAAATAGATGACATCAGCCACAATTTAAATATGTCTTCATAAACTTTTCATCATTGAATATTGCCAAGTTTTTGACCCACTCTGCTCACAGGGAATGTATTACTTTGAGCTGATCTCTTTGACAGTGGGAAGGAAGCGCCTAAATTTCAGAGGCAGGATATGATGATGATGATGATGATGATTTACATTTTTATATAGTTTCTACTTTTTTGTTGTACTTTCACATTAATTATCACAACAATGGATGCAGGAATGAAGAAAACAATTTACTAGATTTTGAACTAGGCACTGAGTACAAAGAAGCTTATCTCTCAACGGAAAACAAAACATAAATGAACATTTTCCCTGGCCAGGAAAGGGAGCTTTGTTTTGGGGGAATCAATTGTTATACCCTTTTCAATAGCAATGATATTGTTGATTTGATTATTGTTCTCAGAGCAAGAGATGAGGATGAAGCAGGGCAGGAAGAAGATATTCATATTTGGGGATGGTTCAGATGGCAAGAAGCTTTCCTTAGCCCCGGTTTCCTTGTAGATGACTAGATGGGAGGTGAAATAATAGTCTCTGGTCAGCTAAATATCATGAGTTAGGTGAATTTGCATCAGGACCTTTTCAATCTAGCACAGTAGTCCAAAACAGAATGGATTAATGTCCCCAGGAAAAAGGCGGATCTCTAAATCTCCTCTCACAGGTTAGGAAATTAAATATTAGCGTAGTTAAGTAATTTGCCCTAGAACATACAATGAGTCAGGGATGAAGCAAGAACTGGGTCTCTAAACTTCTGAATTTAGTGCTCTTTCCATTATGTTTTATAGAATGGAGACAAGTCAATTCCTGTCAAATTAATAATAGAGTTAGAATACAATTATCCTGAACTCCAAAGAGTGGTTAGGCAGCATACTGGATAGAATCCTGGGCTTGAAATCAGGAACATTCATTTTCCTGAGTTCAAATCTGGCTTCATACACCTATTTGCTATGTGACCCTAGGCAAGGTACTTAACCCTATTTACCTTGGTTTCCTCATCTGCAAAATGAGCTGGAGAAGGCAGTGGCAAACCATTCTCGTCCAAGAAAAATCCAAAGGGCTATTCAAATTGTTTTGTTATACCAGAATCCCTGTTCTATAATATATTCATTGAAACAAGCCTTTCAACTTGGACTTGGAAGTCTTTTATTATATAGGTATTTTTCATTTTAAAGATTCACAGAATAACAGTATCAGGATTGGAAGGGACCTGAGAGATCAGTCATTCCAATCAATCAATCAATAGGAATCTTTAATATTATTTGTCTTAGAATTTGACTATCAATGATAATGATATTCCTCAGGAAGAATCCTAGACTTTCCTCTATGATTCTACTTTAAATTTATTAAATGGAGTTCTAAGGAGAATCTCTCTGAATAAGGAAGGAAAAAAATCATACAATTGGATGGCTAACAATTTTTTTTTTTTGGCCTGGAGGAAGGAGAGAGGTGTGTGTGGGTGGAGAGCTCTTCTATCCCTTTTCCTCATAAGCTACTCATCTTCTAAATACCCGTGTTGTTCTCATGATATGATATAGCCATACAACATTATGGTCCTCAAAGAAATGTATCACTCATTAGGAATGATATTTGAGGAATACCGAAATGACAAAGAGAAGCATATAATGGGAGAATGGGCTGCAACACATTACAAACAAGGAATTCTACAGAAGCAGTATGAAGAATGTTATTAAGGAAAAATATGGAGAAAAAAAGTAGACTAGTCACATGGAGAACTACAGAATAGCTCATATGCTCCACTGGTATCCTGGAAGGCATGTTGGATCAGTGTCTTGCAGTGAACTTATGAAAGACATGGATAAGAGATAAGATAGGAAAAGATACAAACATTCTTTAGTGGTTTGCCATTGCATTCTACTTTTTTTGAGCCCAGCTCTTCTATCCCTTTTCCTCATAAATTACTCCTCCTACTGACTCAGGGGTTCTTAGCCTAGGATCTATGAACTTGTTTTTAAAAATATTTTGATAACTAGATTTCAACATAATTAGTTTTTCCTTTGTTAAGCATAACATATTTTATTTTATTTATTTATAGACATTATTCTGAGAAGGGATCCATAGGTTTCATCACACTACCAAAAGTGTCCATGATATAAAATTGAGAATCTCTGTTCTAACTTTACCTGGAATAGGTAATCTAAGTTTAGCCACAAAAAGAGAGTAAGGATATATGTGAAACCCATGCCTGTTTTTGAACATAGATCTGTGTTATTGGTGTATAAAACCAATAGCTATTCCTCATCATAGCTTTACAGATGAAAGGGACCTCAGGGGCCAACTAGTCTAATCCCTTCATATTTAGTTAGAAAACATGTCCAGGGAAATTGTCATACTGGCAGTAAGAATCAGATTGAGTTCAAGTATTCTAACTATAGAACTGTCTTTTTTCCTTTGTAGCCAGGTCAAACCAGTTTGAGAGTAACTATTAAAATTTCAATATAAGCATCACACCTGAGAAACTGACAAAAGCTATAAATCAAGGCATGATTTGTTTTATTGATAGTCTAAATTTAAGAAAGTGATGGAGAAATGTTAGTAATTATGAAAAAAATTAATTAAACTTGGTGATTGGTGAGGAAGTAAGAAGATTAAACTTAAAAGAAGTGGAACACTTTTAAAGGACCACTTAAGGTTCTTTCCAAAATGTAAAATTCTCTCAGCACTGGGTCATCATATGTTCAGAATCAGGCCCTGCTCAGGCATGCTTCAATGGATGTGCAAAGGAATAGGGAGATAGCCCTTCCTATAAAACATACTGCATTTCTCCCTAAACCTTTAGAAGAGATTGCAATTGTTAAACTAGGATAACATTCTCAACAGAGAAGAAAAATTAGCAAGTTTGCCATTATCATTAGCACACATTTTTCTTTAGCTCTGTACACTTCATGAATACCATCCTGTTTATACTATATGTAAATTATGAATTAAGTGTTGAATTTGGATTCTGGTTGGGGACAATTACCGAAATATTTGGAATGAGGTCTTCTAGGGTTTGAGGAATTTAAAAATTAGCAAGAGACTTGATCTGTTTCTCTTATCCATTTCAATTCCTTCATTTCATGACAAACACCTTTTTGAATGAATGGTTATATTACTGATCTGACTCTTCACAAGGGAGAAAAAAGGACGCCTGTGCACAACGAAACTTATCTGTTCAAAGGATTTTTTTTTTTTAATGATATTCTATACATGTAGATGGAGACTGGAGAGGGAATATTGCGATCCTCATAGTCTGTATCCAGTTGGAGGTGGTGGTATAGTAATTCATGGTGGGTATGGGAATGATCCAAAGAGAGCTTCTTATATCTTTTGGCATAGGAAGTCCAATCCCTGGAATGTTTCCGAGGGTGACTGGTGTGGAACAAGTTGGAGTAAGGATGAGAATGTTTCCTGACTAACCTAAGATTAAATAACAAGGGAGAACTTGGAAAATCTTATCTCTGCGACTAGGAATGGTGGGACAGTATATAGGTCCAGATAGCCTCTATCCAAGGGTTTATTATTGGGTAAAGAGGGGAGAACTTTTTATTTGGCTTTAAAAGTGAAAACAAAAATCCAAAGACAATTAATACTTATGGAATACAATCTAACAAGTGCTAGAACAATCTAGTCCTCAAGACCTCAAGAAGTGATTTTGACTTTTTTTCCCGTGGGATTTTACTTGTGAAATACTAACTCAAAGACATAGGATGAAGAGAAAAAACTTCCCATACATAAAATCTTAACAAAGGGCATAAAGTTCTCAATCATGTAGCTATGGATAAATGTGTGTGTGTATCTTATGACACCTACTATTAATTCATTTACATTCTTAAGAATGAGACAGACAGGGGTTAAGAGACTTGCCCAGAGTACACAGATAGTATTTGTGTTTCTATTTCAATTCATGCCTTTCTAACTCCCAAGTCTAATGCTTTATATTCACTGTACACTATATTCACAGGTACAAATGCTCATAAATATTGTCCCTTAGGTTATAGCTAACAAAAGGGCTCCTAGAAAATCATATCAGATTCAGGGTATCTATGCATAAGGTTACGCTTTCCCACAGCTCCCACCAGTGGAGAAGCAGACACATGAAGGGAATACACTGACCAGGAAATAGATATGAAGAGGGCAAAAGTAACTCCTGTCTCTAACATGGCTTTCCTTTGCTCAATGCTAAATGTTTTTTGTTGTTACTCTCTTTTGCCATCTGCTGGGCATTATCTGCAATGTAGCGTCTTCTGCAATTTCAGGAATCACATCGGTTCTTTGTGATAAGTACTACCACTCGGCTAATTAGCTAGAGTAGCCTTCATGCCCCTGAGGTTTGTCTTATGAACTCTTCTTTTTCTGATTTTTATCTCCCATTTACACAGTCTATATCTTATATATACATAGTTGTGTGCAGATTAAAATGTCAATTCTTTGAGAACAGGAATGATATTTTTGTATCCTTAGCACTTACTGTACCTGGTACCTAGAAATAGCGCATTTAGTCCATGTCTTCTGACAGGTTCACTATAGGAGCTTGATTCAACAAGCCTTCCAGGAGACTAGTGGAACATGTAGGCTTTCCTGCAATTCTTCATGTCTTCTTTTTTGTTAATACATTTCCCTATTAACATTCTTCACACCACTTCTGCACAGTTTCTTGTTTGTAATGTGTAGCAGACTATTCATTCCTATTATATGCTTCTATTTTGTCTTTTGGGTGATCTTCAACTACATTTCTTTGAGGACCATAATATTCCATAGTCATGCACATCACAAGTGGCATTTAAATAAAAAATGAGCCTTTATTTCATTGAGAAGTTTAAGATCATTGAAAGACTTTTATAATTTCCTAAAAGTAATATAATTTGCTTCACTTCTCTTCAATTCTGGGTTCAACTCCTTATCCATTTTCAGTGTTTACATATATAAATACATAGACATATATGTATTTATAGGTATAATTATATACTTTACACAAACACACATATATGTTATCCCCAAAATCTCAATATTTTAATTTCTTAAAGCTTAAATATATGTAGTATACTATATAATTACACATAATACTATATTATATTATTAATTATATAATATATAATACAAATAATTAGTACATAGTACACTAGACATACATATATTTTATACTATATAGTTTGTGTGTACATGCACATATGTATACATATTCATATTTATGGAAGAGCTCTATAGGTTGTCCTTTTATTTGTATATTATAACATGGACAGTAACTATTTTTTGTAAACTTGGTTTTTCCAGTATGGATGACAAGGCTAAACTCTTTTGAGTAGTTATAAATCTTACCCAAGATGCTCTGCAGTGTATTATGACTAGATTCATTTAGCATGACATTTGTGAGCCAAGCAGCTGAAGGATCTCATGATCAATAGGGAATTCCTTTTCAACTTGGATTCTGTAGTGACCTCCTCCATAATATGAGCAAATACCCCTGGCATTCATTCATTTTTCTGTCTTATTCCTTTTTATTATTAATAATCAGCATCATTGAATAATTGTTATTGACATATGAATGGGAGATGAGTAATACCTCAATGGAGGAAAGACATTAAAGAAGTATTTTGGGACAGCAATCAGATTGCTCTGGATCAGGCTACTGTAAGAGTCTGAGATCCAAGAATAATACAAACTCAGTAGTCTAAGAAAGCACCATCAGAATCAGCTCAGACTTTTCCTCTAGAAATAAGGAGAGCCTAGTCCTAACATCAAGTCAAAAGTCAAGAAGTAGGTTGAAAGAATGAGGGGACACAAAAAAAAATAGTTATCAGGGTGATAGAGATATACTTAAAGATATAAACCCAGAAAAAAGAGAATGACCCCAGAGCATCTATAATAAAAACTCCCTCCTCCCCCCAACCAAAACACAACAGCAACAATTAAAACATCTGGAGAACAAATTCAATTAGAATTTATGGAGGAGATGAAAAAAAAAAGTGGGGAGAACAGAGCTAAAAATTGTGTTAATAAATGAAAGTACTAGAAGGAAAAAACTGGAAAAGAAATGAGAATTATGGAGGAAAGAATTGGAAAGGAAAGTAACAGTTTCACACAAGAACATAAACTCTTTCATAAGCTACAAATTACCTGAAAATAAGAATAGATGAAAAAAACCCCAATGATTCCAAAATACAAGAATAAATATTAAAACAAAGTCAAAGACTAGAAAAAATAGAAGAAAATACAAGGGATCTCATAGCAAACAAACAAACAACAACAAAATTTACTTGAAAAAATGACTGAGAAAAAAATTTAACAGTCATTGGACTATCTGAATACCATTAAGGAAAAAAAAAAAGAACCTAGATATAATATCTCAAGTCTTAAAAGAAAACTGCCCAGATCTCTTAGAATCAGTGGGCAAAATAGAATACAACTCAGTGATCACTTCCTGAAAGAAACAGCCAAATGAAATTCTGTATAAATATAGCAAAATTCCAGAGCTCCCTAGTTCAATTAAAAAAAAAAAAAGCAAATAAATAAAAAGAAAGAATTCAAATACCAAGGAACCAAAGTGAGAACCACAGAATGATTTAGCATCTACCACCCTGAAGGATCAGAAATCTTATAAGACAATATTCCAGAAAACAAAAAAATATATAGGTTTACAGCCAAGAATAATACTCAGAAAAATTGAGTATAATACTATAAGGAAAAAATGATTTTTAACAAAACAGAGAACTTTCAAGTATTCCTGATGAAAAGATCAGAACTACATAGAAACTTTGAAGTTCAAACATGGACTAAACAAGGACAAACTGCTTACATCCTAATATGGGGATATAGTATGTGTCATCTCTGAACTCCATCATCTTCAAGGGTTATAAAGGGAGTCTAATCAGACAGAAGGTCTGGAACTGCTTCTATTATGTGTTGATAATCTTGAAAAAAGTATAGAAAGAGGAGTAAAATACTGGAAGAGAAAGGGAAAGAAAAGTCAGAGGAAAGGTCCTTATATAATCACAGTATGGGGAGATATGGGGAGAGGGTAAGTTTCTGATGATTGAACCTTATTTTCATTTGAACTAATCAAATGAAGGAACAACAGACATACTCACATACATATACATGTATTTATTTATACAAAGATACACAGCTAGATATAAAAATACATTTCACTGAACAGTAAAATAGGAAAGGGAGAGGTGGGTAGTAGAAGGGAAGTAGATTAAAGGTTAGTGGTAAGGAAAACAAACTCTTAAGAACATATAAATATATGCATATCTCTTTTTGAGGTGGTAAAGAATGGAAATCTGAAAGTATATCCCCAAATTGGGGAATGGTTGAACAAAATGTGGTATATAAATGCAATGGAATACTATTGTGCTGTAAGAAATGGTGAAGGAAATGATTTCAGAGAAATCTGGGGAAAGATTTATATGAACTGATGCAGAGCAAAATGAACAGAACCAGAAAAATTTATATAATGACAACAATATGGTAAAGATAATTAACTCTGAAAGAATTAGACTCTAATCAGTATAATGACTAACTACAATTTCAGAAAACTAAAAATCAAACAACATATCGGCCCTCTGATCAGGAGATGAAGGGTTCAAAATGCAAAATGGGACATATTTTTTGGACTTGGTCAATTCAGCAACTTGTTTTACTTGAGTATATATGTTGTAACAAAAATTTTGTTTTCTTCGATTGAGGGGTGGATGGAATAGAAGGGAGATTGAAAAAAATAAATTTTTTTAAAGTGGCATTTTGCTCTGATTCAAATTTTTTAATAATTTAAAAAATTATTAAATCTTATTAAAAATAAGATCACAGTTGGATCTTATTTTTGTTACATCTTTTGGACAATAGTATGAAAGTAAGCATATGGTCTAGTGGGTAATATTGCTGATGAAGGTCTATTAGTCCCTGTCTAACATCTTTATTACTAAATGTCCTTGGTACATGTATAAATTATTTTCACAAAAAAATTAATGTACCGGGCAAAGCAAGCATGTAGATTCACAATTATTAATGTTCTCTCATTCATATTTTTCTGGCAATAATAAAATTTGAGATTTTTGTTTCTATTCCTTCAATAGCTTTCAGAGACCATGAGAAATGATTCCCCAATATTTTTATGAAATGCCTTTCTAAGTATTTGATCTACTCCCACTGCTTTTTGAATCTTTTTTCAGTGTGCTACTTATCCAAGAAGCACATCCATGACTTTGATATAGTGGTTTCATTGTTATAAAAACATGTGAAGATCTTTTCCATTTTTCTTCTGTTTGTTATCCTCTCCTTAATTTCAACCTTAAATGACCACATAGTTGTGTCTCTCACCAAACTTGCTTTTTTCTTTATGAGGCAATATTGTCCAAAACCTTTGATCATTGTCCACAATATTTTAGAAAGGAACTTATATTGTAAACCAGTATTCCCCTGGGCTACTATCTTTACTCAGCAAGCAGATTTAACCAATAAAGTTTCTAGTCTTTTTAGTCTCTTCATTACAACTTCTGGATGTAATTGTTATAATTGTTATAATTAAGGAAGTCCTTTCCTCCCTCTCCCATTTTTGACATCAATAACTTAAAGAAAAATTGGTCAGATTGAAATTATTTTAGTTCTTCATATCTTTTTTATACTTTTAATTTTGTATGAATTTTCATCTTTGCCTTAACCAATTGGTGGTTTGATCATATACAAACAGCTAATTCAAGAATGACTCCCACGTCAGTAATGAACCATCTCTTATTTGTTAAAATATAATCAATTTCATTTTTTTTGTGATATTATTTGCCATGCTCACAGCTTTTTGAAAATATTCATAATATAGAGGTGAAGGATCTGAGTTATTACATGTTTTCAGTCTGTGAACCATGTTTCCTCACATATTTTTCACCATCTTTGACTATCAGAGTATCAAAGTATGTGCTGATTTCATTTGTGGAGTTTTAAGTTCTTCCATGCATATAACCTGTAAATAAAAGGCTATTAAATTTAAAAAAAAAAAAAAAAAAAAGAATGTTTCTATCTTTTGGCTACAATAATAGGAGAAAATAATGATAAATATTAGAAAGGATGTGGGAAAACTGGGACACTGATGCATTGTTGGTGGAGTTGTGAAATGATCCAAACATTCTGGAGAGCAATCTGGAACTATGCCCAAGAGCTATAAAACTGGGCATACTCTTTGATCCATTAGTGTCACTACTGGGTCTGTATCACAAAGAGATCATAAAAGGGGGATATGTGCAAAAATGTTTGTAGCAGTTCTTTTTGTAATGGTAAGAAACTGGAAATGGAGTGGCTACCCATCAGTTGGGAAATGGCTGAATAAGTTATGGTATATAAAGATAATCTATAAGAAATGAGTAAACTGATTTGAGAAGAGCCTGGAAAGACTTATGTGAACTGATTCTGAGTGAAGTGAGCAGAACCAAGAGAACATTGTACACAATAACAAGATTATATTCTGATCAACTGTGATCCAGCTCCTCTCAACAATGTGCTGATTCAAAGCAATTCCAATAGACTTGGGATGGGAAATGCCATCTGCATCCAGAAAAAAAAATTATGGAGACTGGATGTGAATTGAAGCATGATAGCATTTTCACTTTTTTGTTTTTTTCTTTCTCATGGTTTTTTCTCTTTTGGTCTGATTTTTCTTGCACAACATGACAAATAGGGAAATACAGTTAAAAGGATTGAACAATTTTTTTCCCTCTTTTTTTTTTTTTATTAAAGCTTTTCATTTTCAAAACATATGCATGGATAATTTTTCAACATTGACTTCTACAAAACCTTGTGATCCAAATTTTCTTCTCCCTCCCCCCATCCCCTTCCCTAAATGGCAAGCAATCCAAAATATGTTAAATGTGTTAAAATCAATATATGTATACATATTTATTTATACAATAATCTTGCTGCCCAAGAAAAATCAGAGATTGTACATGTTTAACCTATATCAAATTGCTCACTTTCTTAGGGAGGGGAGGGGTAAGGGAAAAAGGGAGAAAAATTTGGAACACAAAGTCTTACAAAAATGAATGTTGAAAACTATCTTTACATGTATTTGGAAAAGTAAAATATTATTGAGAGGAGAAGAAAAGGATGTCTCTATCTATTTTCTATGAGAAGATGCATATAAGCCACAATTATTTTCATGGTGTTTTTTTCTGCAAATTCTTTGTGAGATAATCAAAAGTGACATGAAGCGATAGCGTTTTCTCTCCAAAGAGTATATCTTGATGCATCCTTCCATTTATCTGCAACGTCCTTTTTTACTTCTTTTGGTTTTATTCAGTTACAGTAATATCATTAAGATTTAGATGATTCTGGACCTGGCCATCCTCAGCAATGAGATCAAACAAATCATTTCCAATGGAGCAGTAATGAACTGAACCAGCTACACCCAGCAAAAGAACTCTGGGAAATGACTAAAAACCATTACATTGAACTCCCAATCCCTATATTTATGCCCACCTGCATTTTGGATTTCCTTCACAAGCTAATTGTACAATATTTCAGAGTCTGATTCTTTTTTGTACAGCAAAATAACGGTTTGGTCATTTATACTTATTGTGTATCTAATTTATATTTTAAGATATTTAGCATCTACTGGTCATCCTGCCATCTGGGGGAGGGGGTGGGGGGGTAAGAGGTGAAAAATTGGAACAAGAGGTTTGGCAATTGTCAATGCTGCAAAGTTACCCATACATATAACCTGTAAATAAAAGGCTATTAAATAAAAAACAAAAACAAAAACAACAAAAAAAAACCTAAAAAAAAAAAAAGATTTAGATGATTCAATACCTCCACTTGTCATTGGATAGGCAGAATAACTGCAGCTAACTTAATGTTTATGTAGTTGGTCTAAAAGCTATCTTTGTACCTTCTGCCCCCTTTCTGTCACACCACCACCCTTATGGAAGAAGCAAAATTAGAACCTGGGTAGGGCTGAGGGCTATTTTTCATGGCATCTAGATGATGTGGTGAATAGATCTTGGACTTGGAGTTTGGGAGATACTGCTAATGAGGCCGGAGAAAGCCTGGGGAAGTAGCCTTAGGAGAAGGATGGAGGGATAGGCTTGGGCTTTTCCATTCGATTTTTTCCCCTAAGTGTGTATCCCTGTGCAAGATTAGGAGACAGAGTGGATTCAAATCTCCCGTCTTACTCCACTTACTTATCTGTGAGATTGAGCAAGTTATTTCTTCCGTAAAATAAGGGGATTGTAGATTTCAAATCTCCGTTACAAATCTGTGGTTGTGATCCTATATGACCGCAGCCATTCTTGGAAAGAATTAATGGAATTAAACCTTCCCTGCGTTGACTTGGAGTCAGGAAGCTGGCACAGAGAAGAATAGAACAAAATCGTTTGGGAAGGCGTGAAGGGAGGGTAGGAAAATCCAGAGCCGCAGCAGGCGGAGGGGAAGGATCCTTTCTAGGGTTTCTGGGGTAGTTGGCGGAGTTGTGATCAATTGTGATCAAGTAGACAGGAAGGTATAAAAATCTCCTGTGCAACAAGAGAACTGTTCGGTTCTGCACACAGATATTGTATCTAGGATATACTGTAACCTATTTAACATATATTGGACTGCTTGTCATCTGGGGTTGACCGGGGAGGGAGAGAGGGGAAAAATCGGAACATAAGTGAGTGCAAGGGATAATGTTGCAAAAAATTACCCTGGCATGGGTTCTGTCAATAAAAAGTTATTTAAAATAAATAAATAAATAAATAAATAAATAGAATAAATTTAAGGAGATAATAGGTAGAAGTCAGAAGTAAAAAAAAAAAAAGTATGAAAACCACAGAACTTGCACATGTTTGACTGAACACTAAGTTCCTCAGGTTAAATGTAAACTGAAAATCCAAATCCACGTGAGGAGCACCGAACGCATTCTCATTTACTTACTTATGAACACGAATCAGGGAGGCCACTCAGAAGACGCCAAGTGAGAAACACGGGCCCCCGAGCTGTGTAGTTTACATATATTAAAATCCCCCCCCCCCATTTTATTGGTTGATTTCTGGGCAATGCTTCTGACTTGTGGGGGGAGAACTATTCCCCTTATTTGTTGGATTTTGATGGGTTTGAAAGCGGAGACGATGGTTTTCTTTATAAACGCCCATTCCATAAGCAGATAGATGCTCCCGCGCTCTCGGCGGCCTTTCCCACAGAGCCGCTCTCGGGCAGACAGGCGGAGTTTGTGACCAGCAGTTGCCGGGTCCGGTTCCCAGCGCCCCAGCACTTTCCCTGTAACACTGTTACACTGTAACACTGTTACACTGTAACACTGGCAGCAGAGATAAGGTAAAACAGGACGGACACGTCACCCAATCCGGGCCCGGTGCTTCAGGGACTAAGGGCGCCCTCACCTCCAGACACCGACGAAATTACCCTAAAAAGTTGCGGCTT
The DNA here is from genome assembly GCF_902635505.1 of Sarcophilus harrisii. NCBI lineage: Eukaryota > Metazoa > Chordata > Mammalia > Dasyuromorphia > Dasyuridae > Sarcophilus > Sarcophilus harrisii. The sequence continues at coordinate 302,539,802 of NC_045426.1, read as the reverse complement.
GAAAGCGACTACTCTGCTGCCAGCACTAGGCACGGACGGGGTTCGAACCCGTGATCTTCGGTTTACGAGACCGACGCCTTACCACTTGGCCACCGCGCCTGCGTTAGGCTGCCGGGCGGGCGAGCCTCTATCCTGGCGCCGCTCCCGAGTGCTTCCCAACGCGTGCACGAGCACGCTCTTCTCGCTTCTCTCTTTCCTCCACCCCCTCCCTTCTCGCTCAATAGAGATGGCCCGCGCAGAAGGGACCGAGGGTGTTGTGGGCGGGGAAGGGGGCGGAGCCAAGGATTGGGCGATTAGTCCCAGCCCGAAGTAGGCCGCGCCCCGGAGGGTGCCGATTAGTTTGGGGAGGGGGTCTTGCTCGGAAGGGAGGAAAAGCGGGGTGGGTGACGGGAAAAGAGTTGTGGGGGGTGCTGCTACCTGAGAGCGTCTCCCGCACCCCCGTCCTTCCTACGCTTTGTCTGGACTTTCGGTTACGGTGAATAAACCCCGAGGTGCCGTGACCCTCCCATCCCCCCGCCCCCGCGGCCAAGTCCGGCGGGTGGGGGAGGGAGGGGGTGGGCTCTGCTCTGGTTCGCCTGAGCCGGAATCGTGGGGCGTGGCTTGTACTTGGGGGCAGCCGGGGCGGGTCTAGCACCCGCCTAGGACACAGGAGATTTTTTAGATTTTAAGTTCCCCCGTCCCCCGCCCCCTCCTCCCTCCGTGCGCTGCGTAGCTGACCACCTCGGCTCCGCTAACCAGCCTCGGGCGCGGGGAAGTCTCCTGCTGGAGCCCGGGTTAGGGGGCGCGTGCAGGAAGCGTGAGGTCGCGAAGCCTTCGCTCCTTCGCTTCCTTCCCGTTTCCTCCTAAGCGCAGAAAGGCTGTGGTTTTCATTTTGGAAATAACCGCTTCCGTCCGGACTCCGATTGTTAAAAAAAAAAAAAAAAAAAACACTAGCACAATGTGCCTCAAACCAATAGGAAACTTCAAGCAAGAGAGAAATGAACGCGGACTGAAAAAATCGGGGACTTTGCACCCGATCTCAATTGTAAATTCCGCGACAATTCCGCTTATGCCCCCACGTCAACTTTGCAGAATACTTTATTATTGTACTTAAGTGGGGCAGAACAGCATAAAAGGAAACTGGCATACGAGGTAAAAGCAGTTTTTGACTTAAACTTCGCACAAGAAAGAGGAATTAAATCTTCTGAAAAGACGCAGTATTCTATTGGGGTGTCTTCTCTGACGTATGAGATAATTCATTTGTGGGAACTGCGGCAAATAAAGAGAATAAGTGATTTTAAATTATAATAATATAATATATATTACCATAATATAATAGTAATTAATAAGTAATTACTAATAAGTAATTTAAATGTATCTCATTTGCAGTTCTGCAACAAGGCAAAATGCATGGGAAATCTTTTCAAAATCCTTTGTCAGATAAGTTCTTGTCTCATAAGTCTTGTCATAAAGTTTTTACCTTATAACATTTAATTTTGAAAAAAAAATCTTTGTAAACAATATTTCAAACTTCCAGATATTGAACATTTATTTTTAAGATTGTATGAATCAAAGAAAATGGCATCCTTAGTCAATGAAGTTTGGTGAATGTTCTTCCTAAGTACTACAAGAAATTATCAAGAAAGCAAAAGATAAAATCCTTTATCTCCAAGAGTATAATCTAATGGTAGAACTGGTATCGATTGGAATTATTATAGTCCTATAGTAACTTTATTTTTTTAATTGCATGTTATTTTTTATATCATATTTCTGAATACTGTATATCTTTCCCAACAGAGTCCATCCTCTGTTTTATTTATTTAATTTTGGATTTTTCCATGAATTTATAAGTTCCTTCTACCATTTAGGAAAAGGGAAAGATTGAGACAGAACTGGTTCTGGTTGGAAAGGCACCCCAAAAGGTTAGGGGTTACAGACCAGTGTCTCAGAATGTTTCAAAAGAATTTGGAGATTTGAATTCACACACAAGTCAAGGGGCACTTCATCTCCTGTGGCGTCCAAGGAGGTGAAAAGGAGAAAGATTTCCTAGGAACTTTGCTGAAAATTGCAAGAATTTCCAAATCTGGGCATCCCCAGTCAAGAAAAACTTGCTGAGCATGAAGCTCACGATGACCCAGACAAATCTTAACCCAGTGAGTTGGGGTATCCCAACTATAGGACTAAGGGAGAAAAAAAATTGGGAGGCCTACCTTGATAAGGAGGAAATAGCCAAGTGTTGAGGCTGGGAAGGAATCCCAACCCCTAGGAAGGTTAGGATTACAGACCAGTGTCTCAAAAGAATTTGCAAGTTTGAATTCATAACCAAGTCAAGGGGCAAAGTTTTTTGTAATTGTAACGCCAATTGAAGCAGGCTAAGTTCCAAGAGAATTTAGCAAGGAATCTGAAGCAAGGAGACACCTTTATCAAGTGCTTCAAGTCACTGAATGCTAATTTTATGGACCAAGGAGTGGTCTCAAGAATTTAGTTATCACCAACAGACAGTAATGTTTGTAGGACTATTCTAAGGCCAGAACAATTGAAATCATTGACAATTTGTTAGAACAATAGTCTCAAGATCACTAATATAATCTCTCTAAAGTCTAAGGGAAGAAATATTCCTAGGCCAGAGAATTTGTATAATCATTGACAGAACAATAACATTCTTAGATTAGAGGGCCTCAGGATCAGATTCCAAAGCCAGAAGATTTAGAATCACGGACTTATTGTTAGAATAGAAGCCCCTTAACGTCAGGGAACCTTAAAATCATTGCTGTCTCTCTAGAAGCTATTGTAATGCCAGAGAAACTGAGGCAAGATAGAGATTAGAGAGTTTTAATATTTTATTTGAAAGGGAGAGATTGTGCTGGGGGCATGCTGCCCCCAGGGCTGATGTCCAAAGCATCCAGCAACTAATGTGTGCTTCCCATGAAGTATAAATGCACATGGCTCCAAGCTACCTGAGGCAGGACAGAGCACTGAAAGCAGGAACGGATTATCACTCTGGTTCTGACAGGGTGAGGGGAGGCACTGGACATTCTGATAAATTAGGATCAAAAAGAATAATGACAGGATGGCAGGGGGAGGCACAGGAGATTCTGATAAGTAGGGAAGGTCTGGGATCATGATGTCTAAGATAGAAGGTCTCTCTTTATCTGGATCATGATGATTAGGAGGGGGGGATGTTGCAACCCAGGCAAAACAATTCAGGGAAATTGAGGTAGAACAATTAGGGAAACTGAATCAGGACAATAAAAGGAAACTGTGGCACAACACTATGTTAAATCACAACCACTTAATATATTTCGATTTACTGTTGAATTGAAATTTCATAGTATGAATGTGTAAGTCCTAAAGTCAATTCACTTCAGGAAGCATTTTTGAAGTATTTTTGAAGTAGCAAGGCACTGCTTGCTAGACATTAAGGATATAAAGACAAAATTTAAAATGAGTTTAAGTAAGCATGTCTCCCACCTTTGATCAGAAAGATGATGAGCTAGAACAAGAACACAGGCATGAACACTGTGTTGATTGTTTATCTTGATTATACTTATATCTTTTAGATTTTCTGAAAATTCTGGGCTTCTAGGGGATGTCATACTTAAACAGAGAAATAAATAGATCATTTGAGGAGGAAGAAAGCACTAAAAAGTAAGGATATTAGGAAAAGTGGGGTATTACTTTAGTAGGTGAAATCTGAATTATACCTTGAAGGATTTTAAGTAGAGAGGGGTAAAGAATGTATTACAGCCTGCAGCAAGGCATGGAGATGGGAGACAGAAAAGCCTTGTTTTGGATGCAGGAAGGTCAGTTTGGAACATAAAATACATAAAGGGGAATAGTGTGAATTAAGTCCAGAAAGGTAAACCAGAGTAGATTATTTAGAACTTTATATCCCAGATGAAGGAGCTTGCATTTCATTTAAAAGCATTAGAGAACCAGTAAAGCATCTTAAACAGGGTGACAGGGTCACATTAGTTCTTCTTTTTAAAATTTTTTTTAAAAATTTGTTTTCATGTATTTAACATATACTTTAACATATTTAACATGTATGGGACTACCTGCCATCTAGGGGAGGGGGGTGGAGGGAAGGAAGGGAAAAGTTGAAACAGAAGTTTTTGCAAAGGTCAGTGTTGAAAAATTACCCATGCATATGTTTTGTATATAAAAAGCTATTTAAAAAAACAAATAAAATTTGTTTTGAACTTAAAAAAGAAAAAACAATCTATTTTTCATATATATAACACAACACAAAAAGAGGATTCAATATGAAACCATGAATCTCTATTTCACACTATTTACTCTTTTTGAAGAAAAAAAAGACAAAAACACTGTAATAAATACAACATATCATTTTCTGTCCTGAGTTTTTTGTTGTTGTTGTTGTTCTCTGCTGTATACTTTTTTTTTTTCTGCCTTCCTTTCTATCCTGAATTAGAAAAGGCCACCATTAGATTCAGATATTTGTATGTATGTGTATACACAAACACATAGATTTATATATGTAAAAAGATACTATGTCTATTTGTCATTTCTTTCTTTGGAGGAAGATAACATCTTTCATAGGTCCTTTGTAGGTTGATTTGAGTATAATACTACAGCTACTACTACAGCTAAAATACAACAATATTTAAGAACATAAAAGTTATTTTCCTCTGATCATTCTGGGAAACAGATCATTGGATTTATTAAGTGGTATTGCTAGGTCAAATTATAATTTTGGAGATATACTTCCAGATTGTATCTCCTAAATGGCTGAATGAGTTCACAGTACTACCAACAGATTGATTATTAGTGTCCTGATTTTTCCACATCCCTTAAATCAATTCTTTTAAGAAAATTATTTTGGTAGTTATTTGAAGAATATGTTAGAGAAAAAAAGCAATTTATAACCTCTTACAGTAGTCCAATTAAAAGGTGATAAGAGGCTGAACTGCTGTGGTGAGTGGACAGAGAAAGGCATAAATGCAAAACATCCTAGGCAGACAAAATTACAAGACTTGGCAAATGTTAACTATGGAGAGTAAAGAGATATGCCTTCAAGATTGCAAACTTGAGTGACTGGAAGAGTGAGAAACAAAGCAGTGTGAATGAGGGATTGGATTAAGGGATGAAGCAAATGAGATCTGTTTTGGACTTGTTGAATTTGTGAAGTTAGTGGGACATAAAGGTGAAATTGTCCAGCAGGCAATTGGTAGCATCAGTATATGATGGCTGACTTGAGGAAGAAGAAGGAGATTTGTTCTGATTGGTCCCAGAGAAAAGAACCAGAAGCAACAGGTAGAAGATGCAAAAAGGTGTATTTAATTACGATGTCAGAAAACTTCCTGAGCAGTAGAGATTTCCCCCCTCTCCATCCTCCACAAAAGTTGCCACCCAAGAGCTATATTGGGAAGAAGTGAATTCCCTCCACTAGAGACTGGAAGACTACTTTCTAGATGATAGCTGAGGTCCCTTTCAATCTTAAAATTTGATAATATTATGTGCTACAGGAGCTTAGGTTCTATAGTCCCATTGATGCATCACATTTTCGTAGCATTACAGGTTTTCAAAACACTTTATATTATTTCATTTGATACTCTCAATAGCCTAGTGAGGTACTACATTTTATCATTCCCACTTTATAGATAAGAGAATTGAGGTTCACTGAAGTTAAATGACAAATTTATAATTATCCAGCAAATAAGTATCAGATTTGAACTTTATGTTCCAATAAGGCTAGATTTAAATGAATGTTTTTTTCCTTTCTTTAAGTCCAGTATTCGTCCTACTTTACCAATGTGTGCCTCCTCTGTGGATATTTAAACAGTTTTTCTTTTTTATTATAAAATTAATAATCATTAACATACAAAACCTTCCAATGTGCATTACAAAAGAGAATAAAGAAGACTGCATATAAACTATGAATTTCTGTTTGTTAGCAAAAATTGAATATTAAATTCAACAAGATAGTAATGAAATTGTTCTGTTTCTTGTGAACTTTTTAACTCTAGATTTGTACTGTTTTTTATTTGTTTTATTTTATTTATACTTTCTTCTCCATCCTCATCTCCCATCTTCTCTATCTCCCTTTCCCCTTCCCTATCTCCCTTTCCTCTTTCCTTGCCTCTAAATCCATCCTTATAACAAATATAGTCAAGCTAAACCAACCAACAAATTGGACCTATCTGGAAATGTGTTCTCATTATGATCTCTAGATAAGGGCAGCTAGGTTGCTCAATGAATAGAGTGCTGGACCTGGAGTCATGAAGACTCAGCTTCTTAATTTCAAATCGGGCCTCTGACACTAGGAATCCTGGGAAAGTCATTTAATCCAGTTTGTCTCAGTTTCCTCATCTGTATAATAAAGGAAATAGCACACTACTCCAGTATCTATGCAAGAAAACCCCAAATGGGGTCACTAAGAATCGGACAAGACTGAATAATAAATAAAAACCTCTAGTTTATCAACTTTTTAATCAGAGGTAGGAATCATGCTTTAATCATTAATCTTAGGATAATGGTCATGATGTTGAACATGTTTTCTTTTCTTTCTTTCTTTTTTTTAATAGCCTTTTATTTACAGGTTATATGCATGGGTAACTTTACAGCATTAACAATTGCCAAACCTCTTGTTCCAATTTTTCACCTCTTACCCCCCACTCCCTCCCCCAGATGGCAGGATGACCAGTAGATGTTAAATACATTAAAATATAAATTAGATACACAATAAGTATACATGACCAAACTGTTGTTTTGCTGTACAAAAAGAATCAGACTCTGAAATATTGTACAATTAGCCTGTGAAGGAAATAAAAAATGCAGGTGGGCATAAATATAGGGATTGGGAATTCTATGTAGTGGTCCATAATCATCTCCCAGAGTTCTTTCTCTGGGCATAGCTGGTTCAGTTCATTACTGCTCCATTGGAAATGATTTGGTTGGTCTCGTTGCTGAGGATGGCCAGGTCCATCAGAACTGGTCATCATCTAGTATTGTTGTTGAAGTATATAATGATCTCCTGGTCCTGCTCATTTCACTCAGCATCAGTTCATGTAAGTCTCTCCAGGCCTTTCTGAAATCATCCTGTTGGTCATTTCTTACAGAACAGTAATATTCCATAATATTCATATACCACAATTTATTCAGCCATTCTCCAACTGATGGGCATCCATTCAGTTTCCAGTTTTTAGCCACTACAAAAAGGGCTGCCACAAACATTCGTGCACATACAGGTCCCTTTCCCTTCTTTATAATCTCTTTGGGATATAAGCCCAGTAGTAACACTGCTGGATCAAAGGGTATGCACAGCTTGATAACTTTTTTAGCATAGTTCCAAACTACTCTCCAAAATGGTTGGATTCGTTCACAACTCCACCAACAATGCATCAATGTCCCAGTTTTCCCACATCCCCTCCAACAATCATCATTATTTTTTCCTGTCATCTTAGCCAATCTGACAGGTGTGTAGTGGTATCTCAGAGTTGTCTTAATTTGCATTTCTCTGATTAATAATGACTTGGAGCATCTTTTCATATGACTAGAAATAGTTGAACATGTTTTCTTAACATTATTGTGATCATTATGCAGATAGTACTTCTGAATCTGATTATTTTTATTCATGCCAATTATTTCATAGTTGTCATTTCTGGCACAATAATATCCCATTATATTAATAAATCACAATTTGTTCAACTGTACTCCAGTTGAACAGTACTTACTTTGTTTTTTATTCTTTGCTACCAAAAAAGGGTTGCTATAAATATTTTTGCAAATATGTGTCCTTTGTCTTTCTTTGAACTTTTTTTTAGTTATTGCTGGGTCATAGATTACTGGAGCATTGTTCTGAATTGTTCTCCAGAACAGTTGCATCAATTTCACTTCGTATCCATTCACATAAGTCTTTCCATGTTCCTCTGGGGAATTAATTGTAATTATTATTTTTCATGCTGGAATAATCTTCATATTATCATAGATTTAGAGTTAGGGACCTTAAGTGGTCATCAGGCCCAGCCCTTTCATTTCACACGGGAGCATACTGAAGCTTAAAGATATTAATGGATTAGCCCAAAGTTAGTCAGTAAATGGTCACAGAATACATGTGAATCCTTGTCTTCCTGACTCCAAATCCCAAACTCTGACAATAACTAATGAAAAAACAGGAAAGCAGTTTGGTAGGAATGAAGTTAGGTCAACACCTTATGCCATAAACCATAATGGTTTATGGAGATTCAAACTAATTTTAAGAGAACACAATATTTTAAGAAATTAGAGAAAAGTTGTGGTAAAACATACTGTCAATCCAATTGTGTTTTCACCCTTTCTAGTCTAACTGAGAGCCCTTGTTCCAGTAGTTTTTGTTCTTAGGTTTATCATATTTTAACATTAAAAACCACTCCTGAGATCAAGGGATTGGGGCACGGTACCTACTCCTTTCTCTATTAGGAGCCCTTCTCTGCTCTGGACCTTTCAGTTTGGATTTAATTTTGGGGGGTGGCCTAGTCTCTAATAAGAAGGGCGAGACTCCCTTTTTTCATAGCTGCTAGCTATGCCCCAACCAAAATCTGCTGCTGCTACTACTATTGTACTGCTTCCTCTGACAAGTGTTGGTTACTCATTTAGAATAAGACCAGCAAACCTTGCAGGTAGTCTACATATTTACACTGTAATACTGGAGAAACTGAGGCAAGATAGAGATTAGAGAGTTTTAATATTTTATTTGAAAGGGAGAGATTTACTGGGACCAAATGGATCCATGGTTTGATCCCAGGGCTGAATGAATCCAGCAGCGAATGTAGGATACAAAGATTCTTTTATAGGGTAACAAGAACGATGACATAATGGGGGCAGGCATCTGGGATGGGGATGACCTAATGGGGTGAGGCACCTGATATTCTAATTAATTGGAATGGGGAGAAGCACCTGATATTCTAAGATATAAGATCTTTATCCTATCAAACATTCTGATGATTAAGAGGGAAGGGTGGTGTTATAGCCTGAGGACTGAACAGAACAATTAGGAACTGAGGCAGGACAATTAGGGAAATTGAGGCAGGACAATAAAAGGGAACAATGGCACAACAACAATTCTGTTATTAGTTAGCAGTATGGTTCCTAAATATTCTTAAGTTGGTTGAACTGTTTGAGTTTATTATTATTCATCATCTCTTAAGAGGCTTGCTTTCCTTTTTGGAGGATCCAAAGATTTTTTTTTCCTAGTATCATTCCTCTTTTCTAAAAAACTAGGTGGGATTAAGACCTGCTCACCAGTGTTCCAGATAAGCTCTATTGCCTACTTATTCTCTGCACTTAAATTTCACTTTATTCAGCTTTCAGTGTGTGAATTTGCCAGAGTGGTGACCAAAGAAATGTAACTATTTCATCCTTTGTTTTTATCTTGAACACTTTTAAGGTGATTGTTGGTAATTTATGTTAATTTCTTTTTCTTTCAACTGAAAAGACAGTTAAATTCGAAGAAAAATTCATTAACCATTTATTATATGTATATAATAATATACCTATATGCTAGGTATGAAAAGACAAAAACAAACAAAATAGTCTGCCCTCAAGGAGTTTATTCTACTGGGGAGGAGTGAAGGTTAGGCTGGATATGATAAGCACATACAAAGTATAGCAGTTATTTTGGAAAGTCTGGACCAATTGAAGAAGCATAAATCTCTGAAGACTGTGGAAATTGTATTTCTTCCAAACCAATTAGAAACTACTTTTGTCTAGGGATCAAGACCTAGAAGGTTTAAAAAGCTTTCTGGAGAATCATTGAATGATTGTAAGCTCCATAAGAGCTGAACTTATGTTTTGCCTTTCTTTATATCCTCTGTTCTTTAAAAATGTTTGATGAGGGCGAAACTGTACAGCCCGATAAAGTGATGTAAACAAACTTAAGTGGATTTACAAACTTAAATGGATTTACATTCTCTGGAAGAAATTCTAGAGAAAGACTCTTTTCATACACAAACCTAAATGGTCCCACATCTGGAAGCAGGAAGAAAGATTATCTAAAGAATGTACCTCTTTGGATGCAAAACTCAAGTGGCCTTGCCTATTCTGTTCTATTGTTCTGTTTCTGTATAAAAACTGAAAGGCTGAACTAGAGTAGAGGCTATTGTTCATATATTTTTTATAACTTATCTATTAGAAAATGACCTTATAAATATATCAATTTCCTATAGATTTTGGATATCAGACTTTTATTAAAGATAACCCTCAGTCCAATCTTTAACAAAGGCAAGAATTCAATGAGATTTATCTCCTTGAAGGAGTTTTAGAGAGAGAGTTTTGGGGTCCCCTCTTGTTTCAGGGTTCTCATGTCAAAATCATTTAAAAGTTGTCCCCAAACTTTAAAGTTAACATATCCTTACCATCTCAAAGTTGTCAGTAATATTTGATATTCTATTGGTCTTTGATGTGAATGTCTGGAATTTAACTGAGATTTACGTGTCATACAACCAAAAGGCTCTGATAGTAAAACCTAGAAGACTTTTCCTGATTCAACACATTACTAGGCTATAATTTTGGGTTAATAAATAAAATCATCTTTTTTTGAAGATGGTAGAATGGATCTAAAAAACTCTAGAGAGTCAATCAAAAACTTAATTGAAACACTATCTTCAGTAATACAGCAATATGTGAAATAAACCCATAAAATCATCAGTTTTTTTAGAATATTACCTAACAAAATTCTATAAGGAAGAGATAGAAAAAGAATAGAAATTCTATTCAAAATAACTGCAGGATATATACAATATTTGGGAGTTCCACTATCAAGTTATACACATGAATTATATATAAATAAAACAACAACAAAAAAACACTTTATAGAAATAAGGACAGAATTAGTGTTGTGCCACAGTTGTCTTTTAAAGTCCTGACCCAGTTTCCCTAATTGTCCTATTTAGTTACTCTGCCTCAGGTATTCCCTCTTAATGTTTGATAGGATAAAAGTCTTATATCTTAGACCTTAGGCTATACTTATTCCCTCTTAATGTTTGATGGGATAAAGGTCTTTATCCATTTTAGACAAAATTAGAATATCAGGAGCCTCTCCAGTACCTCCCTCCATTGTGTCATCCTAGGTGTCTCCCTCCATTAGGTCATCCCCATCCAGGTACCTCCCCCATTATGTCATTGTTCTTGTTACCCTATAAAAGAATCTTGTATCTGACATTCATGGCTGGATTCTTTGAGACTATAATCTCATTCAGCCCTGGGACCAAACCATGGATCCATTTGGTCCCAGTAAATCTCTCCATTAAATAAATTATTAAATTGTTCTCTAATCTCTATCTTGCTCAGTTTCTCTGTCATTACACTAGATTGTTTATGGTAATTTCTCAATATAACCAAATTGATAAAAACTGCTTAATTTTACTTATTTTCTACCATACCTATCAAAGTTCCAAAGGTTTATTTTATAGAACTGGAGAAAATAATAATTTATCTAGAGCAATGAAAAATCATAACTATCAAGGAAAATGGAAAAAAAAAAAAGTGGGAAGGAAGGGAGCTTGCTAATACTAGATCTCAAACTGAGAGTTTCAGGTTAAATTCTGAACTTCAGAAGTAAATAAGCATAGTAGCATAGTATTCTGTAATTCAAAGGATTCCTGGTAATGCGGTAAGGACTCATTATTGTATTTGACAAAAGCTTTTGGGAAAGCTCTGGAACTGCTTTTCTGGCAACATTTGGACTGACTTTCTCTGGAGAAGTCCTGAGTCACTAAAGAATTTGATAGTTCTATTTCTTCTGTGTTCTGGAAGAAAGGATACTCTCTCAGGATGTCATTGGAAGATAAAAATTATCCACTTCATCTGCAGTTAAATCTCTCCAGAGAAGAATGTGAGGGAAGAGAATAGTAGGGAGAGTGGCTAGAGCAGCTGTGGCAGCAGATGGATGGGGCTGCCAAGGGACTGATTTTCTGAGGCTTGTTGGAGTAGATGGAGTCTTTTCTTTGCCCCAGAGAGAAACCCATTTTATTGATAGAATCCAGCAGAGAATGACTCAATGGCAACTCTGAGCTCAGAGAAACTGTTGGTACAGTGGCAATTATTCTGCTTTGCTTTTCTCTTCTGTTGTATTACTGTATAAGATAAGATACATACATGATTCATTACCAAAGGCTTTTGATTTTTAAATTTTGCCTGCTGGTTATTTATATTTTTAAAAACTAATTCATAGATAAAGATAAGATGATTTTAATTGTATTGAGTTTGTATTTTATTCTAGAGAACATGCTAAGGGAGTAAATTTGTAGATAATTACACCAAATGTAACTCCTCCCAGTTTAGCAATCAATTTGTCTGGAAGCTTAGAGAATTTTGTGAATTTTTTGAGCTCTTTAGCCCTTTAGATATGGACCAAGTGCCTTGATCCCAGATCAAAAACTTTTAGAGCTAATCTTATCATCTTCAAGTACTTTGTACTTTAGGTTTCTACATCTCTTGAGGCCAGAGAAGGGGAAGAGAAATCTCTTAAGAAGATCTTATCCCAAGCTAATTCCAGTGAGTGGAGATAAATGGGGACTGAAGTATTCTACATGTAAAAAATGTTCCTTATTCAAACTGTCTTTTGCAAAAACCTTTCCTGGCCATTAGCTAGAAAGCAGTCTTGCAGAAATTAAATTTAGATCAACATACCACACCCCGTACCATAATAAGCTTCAAAAAGATAGATGATCTAGATATAAAAGACCATACCATCAATATAGAAGCACAGGGAAAACTTTCACAATTCTGGATGGGGGGAAGAATTCTTGACCAAAGTATAAAGAAGATTATAGGAATTGAAATTTCTACCTAGATATGTAGAATTAGAAAGAAAGCTGTTAACTATAAAAATAAATTTGCAGCAAATTTCTCTGATAAAGTTCATATTGTAATGCCAGAGAAACTGAGGCAATACAGAGATTGGTTTTTAATCTTTTAATGTGAAGAGTTTAGGCTAGCCAACCTGATGCAGCTCATGTCCAAATCATTCTGGTCCCAAGGAACTGAGTCAGGGAACTTATATAGGGTTTTAGCTAACTAGGGTTGTATACTCATAACCTGAGTATACAATCTTATAGGGGAAACAAAGGCAGATAGTGGGGGTGAGGACACTGGGTAGGTGGACAAGCCATAATTCTAGGAAAGGATCATAACTTAATCCTGACAGGATAGGGGTCAAGATAAGAAGGTCATGGCAGGAGACAGGGAAGCAAGGGACAATACTCAAAGGGAGGGGGAATTATATAGCAAGGATTGAGATAATGCACCTAGATTTTATTACATGATAGTATATAAAGGTTATTGGAGCTCCAAGGTTTTTCCTGACTCAGTTCTCCCAGTCCTAATGGCAAGGGGGGGAGAGGGGGGCCATAATAATTTTATTCAGGGCATAACAATATATCCAAAGTATATGTAAAATTGATTGAAACATGTGAGAGACATTCTCCAATAGGTGCATGGTTAAACAATATAAATAGACTTTCTTGATGTCTATTAAAGCAAGCTATTAAAAATAACAAAATATTTCAAATCACTAGTACAATAAATGAAAATTAAAACAATTCTGAGAATCTGTTTCTTAATAGATTGGCAAAGGTGACAAAAATGGACAGTGACAATTTTTGGAGAGAATATAGGAAAATGGGCCCATTGAGACATTGTTGGTGCTGTGAAATGGCTGGACAATTCTGTGAAGCAATTTAGAACTTTTTTCTGATCTAACTCAGTTTCAATAGATCAAGGATGGACAGAAGCAGGTACACCCAAAGAAAGAACACTGGGAAATGAATGTAAACTGTTTGCATTTTTGTTTTTCTTCCCCGGGGTTATTTTTACCTTCTGAATCCAATTCTTCCTGTGCAACAACTGTTTGATTCTGCACACATATATCGTATCTAGGATACACTGTAACCTATTTAACATGTATAGGACTGCTTGCCATCTGGGGGAGGGGAAAAGTCAGAACAGAAGTGAGTGCAAGGGATAATGTTGTAAAAAAAATTACCCAGGCGTGGGTTCTGTCAATAAAAAAATTATTAAAAAAATTTTTTTTTTACTTTGTTGAGCCCCAGTTCTCTTTTAATGTCCTGACCCAGTTTCCCTAATTGTCCTATTTAGTTACTCTGCCTCAGGTTATAATCATTCCCTCTTAATGTTTGATGGGATAAAGTTCTTTATCCATTTTAGATGTCATTAGAATATCAGGAGCCTTTCCAGTACCTCCCTTTATGCCTCCCCCCATTAGATTATCCCCATCCAGGTACCTCCCCCATTATGTCATTGTTCTTGTTACCCTATAAAAGAATCGTGTATCTGACATTAGCTGCTGGATTCTTTGAGAGGATAGTCTCATTCAGCCCTGGGACCAAACCATGGATCCATTTGGTCCCAGTAAATTTCTCTATGATGTAGTATGATGTTTTCTATGATGTAGTATGATTAAAAGTGTTAGGAAATCATAAACTCAGGAGAATATCAATTGCAGTTTCTTCAAATAGCAATAAATAGGTTCATAGTGAGTTGTTAGTAGTCTACAACACATTATTGACAAAAAAATGTTACTTTGGATAAATCATGCGAAGAATACAACTAGAGAAGATATATGACCAAAAAAGAGGTGGGCTAGCCACGTATTATGAAAACAAAGGATGACTGGTTAGTATATGTTCCATTGGCATCTGTACAATAAGAGATTTATATCAAAACAATCTGGTATTGGCTAAGAATAGCATAGTGGACCAGTGGAATAGATTAGGTAGTCAGTATTTAGTAGTTAGCACAAAGAGCCAAGTTTGGGAGATAGAAATCACTATTTTACAAAAATTACTGGGAAAAAAATGGAAAGCAGTTTGGCAGACATGATATATAGACTAACATCTTACACTGAATACTTGAGATAAGACCAAAATGGTACATGATTTAGACATGAAGGGTGATATTTAGGGGAGCATCAAATATTTTATATGTTAGATCTATGAATTAGGAAAGATTTGGTGGTCAGTTGGCAATCAGGTAATGCAATAAAAACAGCTCACCAAGAAGTTTCTTGCAGTCAAGTAATACAGGTCCAGTTATCTGAGCAAAGGGAGCTCCTTTAGGAAGGTGGTCAGGTTGGATGTGTCAGCCACCAAACTTGTTGGGACAAACAGTGCAATATAAATTGCATAAATCTTGATACTATGTTGTGCCTTTATGATAATTTTCTATCTTAAGTCTTGACTTGAATATTTTATGCACAAGTGAAATAATCTTTGTGGAGAAGAGCTTGATAGAATTGAAGTCACAATCTGTAACATACTGCTCCTACTTTTTCTTTTTTTCCTGTTGTTATTTTTTAAAATAGTATTTTATTTTTCCCCCAGTTATATATCAAGAAAATCTTTGGCATGCATTTTTACAAGATTTTGAGTTCTAAATTTTTCTATCTCCTTTCCCTCCCCACTTCAGAAGATAGTAGTAGGCAGTTTGATATGTTTATACATGTCCTGTCATGTAAAACATATTTCCACATTAGTCACGGTTGTGAAAGAAATAGATCAAAAGAAAAAAAAAGAGAGTGAATAAAATGAGTGAAAAAAATGTTTCAATCTGTATTTGGAGTCTATCAGTCCTTTATCTGGATATGGATAGGATTTTTCTTCTTGAATCCTTTCTACTTGTCTTGGATCATTGTGTTGCTGAAAAGAGCCAACTCATTCATAGTTGATCATCACAGTATTACTGATGCTATATATAATGTTTTCCTGGTTGCAGACGGCTCTATTCTTGAAACTGCCTGTAAGTTTTCCCTAGTGAATCTTGATGTAACGATGACTTCAAAATCTGGATGAAAAGCTTCTATTTTAAAAGTAACTAGAATCTTTGTCACTCTCCTAAACATTTGTAACCTTCTTCAGTTGCTGTTTATCAACATATGTCTGGACAGCAGCACAGAATACAGACTCCTACAGTTCTTATATTCAAAGAATATAAGAACTCATTTTGAGTAACATGGTTTTGCCATATAGCTTAAAAATTCAATCATCCTACATATTGAAATATTTTGTACTTGGAAATAGGAAAGTAGAGTGTATATTTGTATCCTTTTGAGTCTGAAATAATGTCTCAATAGGCTTTTTGTTCTTCTTTTGGGAATATCATTAATGTTACTTCCCTCCTGTCCCCAAAAAACAAAACAACAAAAAAGAACGCTTACAATAAATAAGCACAGTCAAGCAAAATAATACATAATGGCCATGTCCAAAAATGATGCCTCCACACCATTAGTACATTGCCTGCCAGGTCATTGTTTTGATTAGAGTTCTTGAAGTTTTTTAGGTGTTTTTCTTAAAATGCATTGTTCTTGGTTTAGCTCATTTCACTTTGCATCAGTTTATAATTCTCAGAAATTTTTTCTTTCATCATTTCTTATATTGCAATAGTAGTAATACATTATATTTAGATCTTACATTACATGTTTATATATAAATAGATATTCATGCAAATAAATATATCTCTTTTCTTTGTAACCTGAATGCTTAGCACAGTGCTCAGTAAATGCCTTTGGTTTGACTTAACATAAATTTTTCATCCATTTCCCAAATGATAGTCTTCAGTTCTTTGCTTTTCCTACATCTCTCTTAATCCTCATTTCTGTATCATAAGTTCTTTATTCTTGCAATTATTTTCTCTTTTCGCCTCCCTAAATTCAAATCTGAGACTGACTAGTGATGTGATCTTGGGCAAGTCACTGAAACACTATTTACTCAATTGCCTTAACTGTAAAATGGAGATAATAACAGCACCTACCCCCCAGAGTTGTGACAGTTAATAAAGATAACATTTGTAAAATGCTTAGCATGATGCCTGGCATATGGTGGTTGTTTGTCCTTTATTTTTGGAGAGGATCAGTGACCATATAGGGTGATGCCTTGACTCATGCACGAATGGGATTTAAGTGAGGCAGCATTGCATAAAGTTGTCCAAGTTCTCCATAGCATCTGCTTTAGGCACCTTCGTGGCCATTGGAACAAACTGTTCTCATGGACCTATTCTGCCAAAGAAAGTCTTTATTCACGGGCTTGGGGTAGATGCCCACTAAGTCACAGCAGTTTTGAGGACCATCAGTTGAGCATAACCTGGATTAGCCCACCTGCTGAGACCTGCTTTCTGGGTTATGGCTGCTGCACATGCTATAGCTTTTTGGAGCTACAGATAAGAGTTGAATATCAGATAGACACTATAGGTGGATGAACAGCCCTGAAAGGAGCTTCATCGGCTCTCACCAGAGAGGTAGTAGGCCTCTTTGAACACTCCATACACTTCCCTTTTTCTTCTTCTTCTCTCTTATTCCCAGTCCTGGAAGGTTTTCCATTAATATACATCTACATCAAATTGTGTGTGTGTGTGTGTGTGTGTGTGTGTGACATATATACTTTCAACTTTCTTTTGCTTCAGAAAAAAATTCAACTGAGACCCACTTCTCCCATTTCTTCCAGGATCAAAAGTTATGCATAGTTTGATAACTTTCTGGGCACAGTTCCAAATTACTGGATCAATTTATAGTTTCACAAATAGTGTACTAACATAAGTGTTTTTGTACATTTCCTCCAACATTTCTCATTTTCCTATTGTCATTTTTGTCATTCTCCTACTTGTGAGGTACAACCTCAAAGTTGCTAATTAAAGCAACTTTAGCTTGAATTTTATTCATATTGACCATTTATCTATTAGAGAATATTTTTTAGTTTCATAAAGATGAATCATTTCTTTATATATACCTTAGAAATAAAACCTTTATCACAGAAAATTATTGCAAAGATTTTTCCTCTATGCTTTTACATTGTAGATTTTTATTTTTAGCATAAAAAGTGTTGAACTATGTTAAAAGTTTTTTTCTGAATCTATTAAAATAATTGTGTGATTTTTTTTTATGGTCCTAAACCAATTTCTATATTTACTGCATTATGGGCTATAAAAGGCTATATTAGCTATGTCTGCCTTTTTTACATTTGTTTGTTATATAGAACTTAGTGAATGGTCAATTTTTGTAAAAGTTCAGTACAATACAAAGAAACACATATATTCTTTTACTGTTCTATTTAGAAGAATATCATAAGCATTAAATCTAGTTTCTCAGAAATTTGTTCAGTTCTATAATTTTCTTTTTATTCATCTATTACAATTATCTAAAATTGATAAAAGGATATTGAAGTCTCCGGTTATTGTTCAAGTCTTCTTGAAGGTCAGCTGTTTAATTTATGAACTTAGATGCTAAGGTATTTGAAACATTTTAAGTTTTTGTTGCTTTCCTGGTCTGAACTTTGCAAGCTTCTAATTCAAATCCAAAATTCCTAGTCAAAATTCCATAAGACCACTACTGACTCAGTTCCTGGCAGTTATTGGAAGACTCTTTAGGTTCAGAATAATAGAAATGGTCTTCCCTTCCTGGTCTTCTCCTTGCCATTGTTACTTAATTCAATCAAATTCTTCAGACTGGGACAAGGACTTCTGATCTTTTCCCACTACTTCACCTCAGCCTCAAGATTATCCTGGTTATTTGATTCTGGGTTCAAGTCCTCTTCCCAATTCAGTTTAGATCTGTGACCCATTTGGGTTCAGAGCAGCAGAGTTTAGCTCCTGTTCTTGCTCCCCACAGTGTTAGCTCTATCTTTTCTGGATTCCTGATTTCTGAATTCCTTGTCACAAGCCTTAAGTCAATCTGAATCACTGTGCAAGGTGCTGTCAACACCCTCCCATCCCCTTACCCTGACTAGACATTGCCTCATTGTCTACAATTCTTTCAGTTGACCTATGCTGACTTTGACTAGAAACATGCCCATGTTTCCCCCTTGGATTTTCCCTCTTGGATTTCTCACAATTTGGTTGGTACCCTTACTAAGTTTGTGTTGGCGGAGTTATAGTACTCTACAACTAGGTAGGTTTTTTTTTTTTTTTTTTTTTTAATAGCCTTTAATTTACAGGATATATACATGGGTAACTTTACAGCATTAACAATTGCCAAACCTCTTGTTCCAATTTTCACCTCTTACCCCCCACCTCCTCCCTAAATGGCAGGATGACCAGTAGATGTTAAATATATTAAAATATAACTTAGATACACAATAAGTATACATGACCAAAACATTATTTTGCTGTACAAAAAGAATCAGACTCTGAATTATTGTACAATTAGCTTGTGAAGGAAATCAAAGATGCAGGTGTGCATAAATATCGGGACTGGGAATTCAATGTAATGGTTTTAGTCATCTCCCAGAGTTCTTTTTCTGGGTATAGTTAGTTCAGTTCATTACTGCTCCATTAGAAATGATTTGGTTGATCTTGTTGCTGAGGATGGCCTGATCCATCAGGACTAGTCAACTAGGTAGGTTTTTATCCCTGACTTGGAAAGTCCTCTCATTTTAAAGCTCCCCTCTTCAGTGCCCTTTCCTCTCTGAGTTTTTCCTTCCTGATCATTCAAACCCACAGCTATTACTCTTTCTCTGAACTCCATTTGATGTTTAGCTTTGACATATAAAGTAGCATGTGTTACTCTATATCACTGAGCAATAAAAAAAGGAAAAAGAAAACTTGTTAAAATGCATTGTCCAGCTTAACCAATTTCTTATGCTGGCTATGTCCAAAAATGTATATGTACTCTTCATTTTAAGTCCATTTCTATGGCAGGAGGTGGACAGCATATTTCATTATTAGTTCTCTGCAATCATTGTTTAATATTGCATAGATCAGATTTCTAAACTCTTTCAAAATTGCTTTTCTTTATTATGTTTTTGGCATTGTGTAAATTGTTTTCTTAGTTTTGCTCACTTCACTTTGCATGAATTAATAATTTTCTCAGCTTGCTCTGAAACTGTTCGGTTCATCCAATGGGATATTTCATAAAATATCCCATTATATTCACACATTCTATTTTATTTAACTATTTTCCAAAAGGTGGTCAGTCTTTGTCACAACAAGAAAAAGAGCTACTTTAAATATTTTTAAATATGTGGGTCCTTTTTTCCCTTTCTCTGATCTCTCTGGAGAATAGATCTAGTAGTGGAATTGTTGGATCAAAGAGTACATTTTGATAACTTTTTGACTCCATTTCTAAATTGATTTACAGAATGCCTGGGCCAATTGATAGTGGCATCCACATTGCATTAATATACCTGTTTCCTTAGCTCCTCTAGCATTTGCCATTTCCCCCTTTTGTCAGCTTTATCAATCATTGGGTATGAGATAGAACCTCAGAGTTGCTTTAATTTGCTACTTGGATGTGTAACTCACTGAGTTTTCTTGCAATAACAGTTCATCTTTCAAGAATACTGAATTTTATGTTGTCCCTAGGTATGCACTCATGTATTGATGGTGAATGGATACAGCTTCAGAAAAAGTTTTTGTACTTTTTTGTGTTTCAGCTGCAGGATCTCTGCCTGCTATGGTAAGCAGGCCAAGGTGGTAAGTAGGCAATTTTTAGGGCATCTTTTGTAGCTCCTTCCTCATGCCAGGAAATAAGCAGTGTGGTCCTTTAAAAAGGCTGAACAAACATTTTGTTGTTAACTTGGAGGGAAAGCTGAGCCAAAACAGTTGGCAAGAGTGGAGTAAAAAAGAAGTAGGTAGCTTTCAGAGACGTGGTATATAGCACTACATTTAGTCATCTGGGCCAGAATACTCACAAACATTAGGATTGGTTTGATGAAAATGATGGGGAAGTTCACCAAGTTAAAAAAAGAAAACTCCACAAGGTTTACCAGCAGGATAGTTTATCTGTCACTTAAGGCAGTGCTTTAACTCCATCAAAAATAAAGTACAAGTCAAGTCTAGACACAGATGCTTGATTCTTGGCTTATAGGAAGGCAGATGAAATTCAGTTTTACCCTAATAGTAATAACCCAAAGAGCTTTATGGTGCCCTGAAGGCCAGAGCCCTATGGTATATCTCAACTACTCTGTGCTGATGGAGCAACATTGATTAGTTATAAGTATGTGATCCCAGAGAAGAGGCCAAATCCTTCCATAATATTCTTAACAATCATCAATCAGTTCTCAGCCACTGATTAAATAACTCAAGTTAAAGTCAGTTCCTTTCTTGCTGAACTTCTGACTGAAGAGGTCTTGAATGCCATCAGATACCTCTCATATGGCAAAGTGCCTTGTTCTAAGACAATATAGATTAATATTGCTGATATGTATTTTAGCTTTAACTTTGTCTGAGGTCAACTATTACTCCTTTTTTACATAACAAATTCTACTCCTGCCCTTTATTTTCTTTATGCATCTCTCTCATTTTTATATTATTTCCTGAAAACAACATATTGTTGAATTCAGATTTTTAATTTGCTGTTTCTGTTTTATAGGTAAACTCATCCCATTCACGTTCTAAACTATAATTGTATATTTTCTTTCTATTTTTCCTCACTATCTTTCTCACCCTTTTTAACCCTATCCTCCTCACTCCTGTTTTACTTCTACCTACTACCTTGATCTCCTATTCTTTAACCTACCCACTTCTCCAAGGGCCCCTTCCTTATCCTCTCCCTCAACTCTTTTTTTTAAATTTTTTTATTTTTTATTTAATAGTCTTTTATTTACAGGATATATACATGGGTAACTTTACAGCATTAACAATTGCCAAACCTCTTGTTCCAATTTTTCACCTCTTACCCCCCCACCCCCTCCCCTAAATGGCAGGATGACCAGTAGTTGTTAAATATATTAAAATATAACTTAGATACACAATAAGTATACATGACCAAAACATTATTTTGCTGTACAAAAAGAATCAGACTCTGAATTATTGTACAATTAGCTTGTGAAGGAAATCAAAAATGCAGGTGTGCATAAATATAGGGATTGGGAATTCAATGTAATGGTTTTTAGTCATCTCCCAGAGTTCTTTTTCTGCTCTCCCTCAACTCTATCTCCTTGCTGTCATTTCTTTCTGAATTTAGAAGACTTTTGTACCCTCCTACATGTACATGCACACACACACACACACACACACACACACACACACACACACATGTTGTTCCCTCTTTAACCCATTCCCAATAAGAGTAAGTAAGGTTCCAGCATTATCATCCTCTATCCACCCTAGCTTCTTCTGCATTTTTTTCTTTTGTCTCATTTGTATAAATAATCACTCCTTTCTATCTCTTTCTACAGTTTTTAAAAAAATTATCACCTTGTCATTCTCAGCTTAGCCCAAGCTTTTTCCAAGCTACTCAAATGACAACCTAACAATACTGATAACATTTTGACATATTTGACCTGACACTTATAACTAGTCGTTAATGCTTTCCTTATATTTCTCCTGGATTTTAGATGTAAAATTTTCCCTTAAGTTCTGTCATTTTTGTCACAAATATCTGAAAGTCTTTCAGTTCACTGTCTATTTTTTTCATTTAGGATTATACTTAATTTTGCAGGGTAACTTGCTTGTCCTAGAATTACAGGGCATTTTTCTCTGATAGTTTCTTGTAACATCATATTAAGTTTCTTTTTTTTTTTAATCATAATTTTCAGGTAGTCTATTATTTCTCCTTGATCTGTTCTCCAGATCAATTGTTTTCCCGAGATGTTTCACATTCTCTCCTATTTTTCAATTTTTAAAATTTTGTTGATTTCTTGGCATCCTAGGACGTCATTAGTTTTCTCTTGCCCAGTTCTAATTTTCAAGGAATTGTTTTCTTAAGTTTTTGATTCTCTATCTCAAGTTGGTAGACTTTTTTCCCCCCATAATGTTCTTGATATTCTTGGAATGCTCTTTTTTCTTTTTCTAATTTTTTTTCAGTCTCTGATTTTTAAAATTCTTCCATGAGCTCTTTTTGTGCTTGGGAACATTTGATGTTTCATATTTTTAAAAAAAGCTTTTTAAAGCGTCATTATTTTTCTTCGAATATGAATCCAGATCTTCTCTATCGCCCATACTATTTATCTATGGTTGGGTTTTCTCCTTTGCTTACTGATTTTAAGTAACTATAGTGTAATCAAGTGTAATTAGTTCTAATCAAGGTCCTGGAGGATGATATTCTAAGTCTCAGGTCCTTCTCACTGTTACTTTCTGAGGTCTACCCTGGGGACTAACTTTGGGCTCTCCTCTCCACTCCTAAGCCATGGCTAGTGCTCTCAGTCATGCTTTCCCCCAGATGATCTTGCTCCCTGCAGTCCCTCTGGTGGATGCAAACTACAGCTGTCCACTCTGTTCTGGAACTGAATCCAAGGACTCTGCTCTCCCGCAAATGTGCCAGTGGCTCCAGTGGCTGGGAGGTGTCTGGTAAGCCCAGCAGTGCTTGGCTTCTCTCAAAGTGCAAGATTCTTCGGTCTTCACCTGCTCAGCCCTCAAACTGCTTCACCTTCCCTCCCACCTCCCTCACCAATGTTGCAAG
The DNA here is from genome assembly GCF_902635505.1 of Sarcophilus harrisii. Lineage (NCBI taxonomy): Eukaryota > Metazoa > Chordata > Mammalia > Dasyuromorphia > Dasyuridae > Sarcophilus > Sarcophilus harrisii. Next base: position 302,516,476 of record NC_045426.1, on the reverse strand, counting down.
ATTTAAGTTTCTAAGGCTGAGGTTGCCTCTCACCCCAGCTGCCCAGATCTTATTGTCAATTCCACAAAATTGGACTGCAGATGTTTTCAATTCACTCCAGGAAAACTCCATCCCTGGAAATTGATGTTTTTTTCAAGTTGTCTTGGGAAAATAATTGCTTTCCCCTGACTTTTTATTTCTTTTTCTCTACATTCCCTCAGAGGCAATATTCTGCCTTTTCTTTTTCTTTTCTTTTTTTTTTTTTTGGTAGAGGAAATTTGGACAATTTAAAGTTTTCTGACCTATTCCTCCACCTTCCCAGAATTCTCCTCTTATGCTTTTTTAGCACGATGTTTGGACACTTTTGATGAGGATGAGGACAAAAATGACATCAAGGCCAGCTGCTGCACTGCAGGTAAATTATTTAACTTGAAAAGGTTATAAGCCAAGACTAAAGTGGAGGGAGAGTTGGTGCAGAACTTTTTGTTCACAGATGAATGTGCAGCCTCTGAGACTGAAATACAACAGAGTATGTAGACTGATTCTCTGCCTTCTGTGCTAATTTAGGCTTGATATTACCCACAAAACAGAAATTCTCCACCAACCAGCACTATACCATCTATATGTGGAACTGTTGAGGTTGGGAAGGGGACCCCAAAAGTTTGGGGTAACAGACCAGTATATCGAGGTGTCTCAAAAGAATTTGCAGGCTTGAACTCATCTCTTAGTCAAGGGCAAAGTTTTAATTGTAATGTCAATTGTGGCAGGCTAGATTCCAGGAGACATTAGCAAGGAATTGAGAGAAAGGAGCTTGATTTATACAGATTTAGATCAGAACTTCATGTTATTTATTTGCTAATTTTATGGCTTTCAGGTAGGTTTGCGGAGTGATCTCAGAAATTTGCTTATTACTGGCCAGAAGATCTAGAATTATCCTAAGGCCAGAAGACGTTGAAATCATTGACAGATTGTTAGAATAAGAGCACTCTTAGGTCAGAGGGCTTCAGGATCACTAATATATTTTCCCTAAAATCCAAGGGAAGAAATATTATTTAATTCTTAGGCCAGAGGACTTTTACAATTATTAAGAGATAAGATTGTTAGAACAAGAGCACTCTTAGGTCAGAGGGCTTCAAAATCATTGCTGTCTCCCCTAGAATTACATCATATATTACATTAGAACCATAGGCTATAGTAAACGAAAAATGTTGAATGCTCTGGATAAATTCACTTACCTTCACAATATACTTTCCAGAGATGTATAGATGATGAGGTTGATGCATGCATTGCCAGAGCTCGCTCAATGTTTGAGAGGCTCCAAAGGAAAGTGTGGGTGAGTAGGATTAGATGCCTACCAAAATGAAGGTTTACAGAGCCATTGTGCTGACCTTGTTGTGTGCCTGTGAAACCTGCATAGGATGCAAGCTCCATGCCAGGAGACTGAATACTTCCATTTGAATTGTCTTAGGAAGATTCTGAAGATCACCAATACAAAAAAATTGTATTAACTTAAAAAAAAATGCGAGATGTGCAAATTTAGACATCTCCATTCAAATTTTTATAAAGATTTATTTGAACTGTGGTGGATCCTTTCAAGCTTATATTAATTTGATCAGTCACAGTTGGACACCTTGTACTATGATGACTGCAATATAGTGCTATCATTTTGGTCCTCTACTCTTATAAAGAACAACGACCAATATGGAAATATATTTTGTGTGACTTTACACATTTTGATGAGATTAGATTCAGGGAACCAAAATGATGAGATAGGGTTCCTGGTAGTCAGGGAGTTAAATGATGAGGTTAGTGGCAGGTATGGGGTTCAGGGAACCAAATGAAGGGATTTGGCTCCCCTAATTCCCCCTAGGATTTGACGCAGGATAGGGAGTTGTGGGAATCCCCTTCTGAGGCACAGAGGTCCTTTGTAAAGGAATTTATGAACCCGAAAAGCTGGACTGGTAAAAAGAAGTTTATTATTGGTATTGGGAAGTCAGCCTTTGTTTGCTATGCATGAATAGAAAGGTTGAATTCCTTAGTGGCAAAGTCTTGGCAGAGATAATATAAAGTCTTATTAGGGAAATAGGTGAGGGAGATAGAGAGTAACACTGACAGAGAATTTATTTCAGCGGGCAGAGGTTTTCTTGGCATAGCATGGCATGGCATGTTAGGTCCTCTGCAAGGACTAAGTTTAAAATTGCCATTTTTATAAGGAAATCTGAGACAGAAATTTCAATCAAATGAGATTCCCTCAATACTGTCACTGCCCCCAGGCCTAGATGAGACCACTTACTGGGAGTGGTTTTGAGCCAACAATAGGGGTCAATAGAAATCTAGATCTCCAGCTAAAAGAGATTACTTCAAATAGTCCCATCAAGATAAACCACTTTATCTTGGTTCCTTGGGGTAGGGTCTTTTACAGAGGGAGGGTTCAAGGAGACTCTCTCTCCTTCAAGGAACTTTAGAGTTTTGGGGTCCCCTCGTCAATATAATCAATGTCACATTGCTTGCCTTTTCTAGGAGGGGAAGGGATGGAAAAGATAGAGAACTTGGGATTCCAAGTTTTTTTTAAATGAATATTAATTTTTTACATGTAATTGAATATATTTAACAAGATAAACTATATTAAAAGAAAAAACCCTGCTTTTTCATATATAACTTGGGATTCCAAGTTTTTTAAAATGAATATTATTTTTACATGTAATTGAAAATAATTAACAAAATAAACTATATTAAAAAACTTTTTTTATATATGTGTATATATATCTGCATATATATATATATGCAGATATATATACATATACACACATAGATTTCTTTGTCTCTCAATTTACCATTTATAAACTGGAGGATAGTTCCCTTAGAAATTTGAATTACTTCCTTAATTAATTCCTTAATTGGATATAAGGCCTTTACTAGAAAAATTTGCTGTAACGATATTTTCAATTACCTGTTTCCTTTCTAATTTTAACTACATTAATTTTGTTTGTGCAAAAATTTAAAATTTTATGCAAATGAAATTTTTTTTTTTTGGGGGGGGAGTGATCCTCTTAATCTTAGGTGTTTAGAGTACCTGTGCAAAGGCATAGAGAAAAGATATGCTAACTTTGGGATTAGGGCAAGTAGGTCAGTTTACTTATAATAAAAGTACACAAAAGGGAGCAATGTGAAATAAGTCTGGAAAGGAAGTCTGGAATCAGATTATGAATAAAGTGAGGAAATAATATTTTATCCCATAAGAAATAGTGCCAGTGATGCTTCTTGAGACAGTTAATGTTTAAAAAGTAGATTGGCAGCTATGAGGGAGAGGAATTGGAAATAAATGAGATTGGGAGCTGGAAGTCTAGTTAGGATGATGAAGTAAAATACTTTGAAGAATAGAGAAAAAAATCTTATGTGAATTAGGGTAAGTAATTTTCTGAGTAGAAAGGAAACAGGGCTGAAAGACATTGTGGAGAAGAATTAACATTTGGTGAATGGTTGTTTGGCTAACTGTCCACTTCTATGTCATTCAGGCAGGTAGGCACTGCAATGAATAATCTGGGGGGTGTGAAATCATGAAAATAACTTCCTAAATTCAAATCTGGTCTCAGTCACTTACTGTGTGACCCTGGGCAAGTCACTTATAACCCTGCCTGCCTCAGTTTCCAAATCTATCAAATGAGCTGGAGTAGGAAATGGGAGTAGGGCATCTTTGTCAAGAAATTCCAGTCACAAAGAGACTGAAAAATGACTGAACAGCATATAAAGTTGTTTTCTGTAACACTGTACTTTCAAAAAAGAATTAATAATCTTGGATGGGGTATATTTAGATGTATATGTTGGTATATTGGATTTAGGTGTTCCTGTTAGGTTTCCTTCTATAGAAAGTAAGCTTGTTGTATGCAGGGACTGCATACAACATACAACGGCTTCCCTCCAAAAATAATAATGCTTGATACCTTTAGGAAATCAAAATATTTCTTATGGCACAAACATAGGCCTTTGTCACTTACAGTTTGCTGCTCATGTCATAGATTGGCAACAAAAGACAATCAAATGAATTTAAAAGAGTTTGGAAGAAATGCTTGACAGTAATAGAATCTGAATAGTTTTGATTTAGCTGTTAGCCAGTTGCTTTGATGAACAACTTTACTACACAGGTATTGAGGTTCAGAAGGGACCCCCCAAAAGGTTGGGGGTCATAGACCAGTGTTTTGAGGTGTCAAAAAATATGCAAGCATGAACCCATTCTGAGTCAAGGAGCAAAGTTTACTGTAATTGTAATGCTAATAGAAGAGGGTTAAGTTCCAAAAGGATTTAGCAAGGAACCAAGAGCAAGAAGATAGATTTATAGGATAAGGTTAGACCAGAGCTTATAGGTGTGTTTGGGGGATGGTCTTTTCACTATTGTCTCAGGAACTTTTATCACTGACCAACAGATTATCTGTCAGTCGTCAGCAATATTTGTAGGTTTATTCTAAGACCAGAAGACTTTAGACAGATTGTCAGAACAAAAACACTCCAAAGACAGAGGGTCTCAGGATCACTAATATATATCTTCCCTAAAATCTAAGGGAAGAAATATTACTATATTCTTAGGTCAGAAGACTTTTCCTAATTAATTGACAGGCAGATTATTAGAACAATAGCACTCTGTGGTTGGGGAAACCTCAGGATCACTGACTTTAAAGCCAGAAGATATTGAAAGATATTGACATTGTTAAAACAGAAGCATTCTATGGTCAAGGATCCTTAAAATTATTGTTGTATTTCCCCTAAAAGCTGTATTTGATCACAGGTAACAGCATTGAAAATTGAAATGCTAACTGTTATGGCATTATCAAAGGGGCCATTTATTCAAAAAGTCTTCTAAAATAGTGCTGAGAGGCTATTTTGATCAACAAAAAAAGACTTGGTTTTTTTGATAGTAAAGATGTTGACTTCAAAAAAGGAATAATTTCTATTAAATATTAAGATATAGTTACTTTCTTATGTTTCTACTTGATTACATGATGATGTTGAAATATGAATTTAATGATCATTGTATGGACAATTTAAAATGGATTAATAGTGATATGGTTAATGTGAGATGATGATAGGCACCAAATGTTGGGTTTAGTCATGTGAAGATTCACAAAGGCCATTTTCTTGTCAAAAGGTAGGTTTACTTAGGGAAGAGTTACCAAAAAAAAAAAAAAAAAAAAGAAGGGATACAAGAGACCAGGAATGGTAAACATGAAATAGAGTTGGGAGAGCATAGAAAGACAAATTTTTTAATGGAATTCATAATTACCCAGGAGAAAGGGAGCTCCCTATGAGGTTGGGGCATCTTTCGTATCTTAAAAGAGTTAGTTAGAAATAGGATTGAGAAGCATGGTAGGGTATGGGGAGATACCTCATGATGAGGGGAAGGAGTAAGGGGAAAGACACCATGAGGCAGAGTGGCGAAAGGAAGACAGTAGAGCAAAGCCATGGACCGTGAGCCGTTTTATAGGGAAGGAGAATTAAAATTATATATATATATAATTTTAAGTATAATCTGATAGAGGTTATTTTCATTTTTTTCTTCTAAAGACTTTGGGAAAGTTTTGAATCAGAAATGTTGCAATATATGTAAGGGTCAGTGTCTTTTCTGAAGGACACTGTACTTCACATATAAGAATTATAGAATGATAAATCTGGAATATAGCTTCAGAGATCAGCTTCCTAGGTGAAGTCTAATTTAGATTAAATCCTGGCCTTAGTGGCCTTTAAGACCATTGATAATCTTTTTTTGAAACTAGATGTAATGCAAGCAATCACAGTACATCAAAAATTTTTTTATTTGAGACACAAAAATGCAAAAATGCTGAGATATCAAACATTTTCTCATTAGCTACAATATTGCCACTATGTACAAAATATTTGATGATAAATGTGCTACACATATAAAAATACAGTATGCATTACATATATACAGTACAATGTGCAAAATGTATGGCATTCAAACATGATATGGAATTAATTTCAGGGGTGCAAACAGCAAATACAAAGGCATCATGGTTTTTTTTGTTTGTTTTTTAACAGAAAGGCAATATATGAAAGGAACTTCCCCTCCCCTTTTGCCTTATACATACATACATATATATATATATATATGTGTATATATATATATGTATGTATTTAATAAACTAGTGCTTAAAGAATAGAGTCCTAGAGACTGTGGTATCTTTCTTCTTTTTTCATAAAAGTGAGATGCTAAGACAATGTGACTATGAAAATAAGAAGAGAAACACCTACTACACTCCACATTTCTACTGCAAGCAAAAAATGAAGAAAATTCACTTCCACTTGGAAAGGTTGTTACTACTATGAAATATATATATATATTTAAACCAAGAAAACACAGCTACTCTATTGTACATGGAAACAATTGTAGAATATCTATATCTTTATGAAAAGTTTGACTTCAAATAGTTAACACCTTTTTGGGATTTACTTTGAGATATCCTCAAATTTCAAATACAAAGTGCCTTCTTTTGGCATAATTCTTGGCAATGCCTTTGGTTCCTTTCAAGCAAGTTTGTATTACTGTCTTTTTACTGGAGGATGAGGACTTTTGATCGATACTTAACAATTCCCTTACCCATCTCACAAAAATGAGTAAGTTTTCTTACAACATGATGTATAGAGGTACTTGGTATCATTATAAGTGATTGTATTTACTTTGTTAAAGCCTTATCTTCAAAGCAGTTGGCATGAAGTCATTCAGACCCCTGTAGCTTTGCATATAAATCCTATTAAATTCTGCTTTACTTGACCACAGCACCCTGTGGAATAATTTGCTATTATGTGTTGTCATATGATTGTGACATTTATTAGTAATGTTTGACATGCTATTTTCTAACAGCAGTGAAAAACAAAGCAGTTTTGTAAACATGTACAGCTTTTGAATTAGAGCTCTCAAATCTAAGATTTTGAGTGGAAACACTTTTTTAAAGATGTTTTCTAAGACAGTGCAGGAAGAAGTGCCTGGAAAATATATAGACTTGCTATAACAACATGCAGAATTTGTAATTGTAAAAATTATGCACTGGAAATATTTTAAAATATTTTAAAGAGCTCTTTAAATGTAAGGTTTTAACACTAAAAACAAAGCCAAAATAAACCCAGAACAAAAAAAAATCCTGTTAATTTTCCAGTTTTAATTTAAATTACTTAAAAGTTTAGTTGTCTGTATTAAAGGTGCAATCCATATTAAGAGTGCAATCCAAATAAATGTCATGCAATGTTATGCTTGTCTGCACCTCACATTTATATATCTATACATACATATATTTTACATATATGCATGTATGTATATATTATATAATGCCCTTCCAGTTAAAAGTATTCTGATGGGTGGGGGGGCGCTATTTTTGTGATATGTTACAGGGTAAGACAATATGATCTTGTGAGTAATGTTATTTAATTGATTAACTTTTATACTGGTAGTTAACCAAATTCCTAAGTAAATATTAATATATTACTTAGTTCCTCAGACTTGTATTGTGCTTTGCTGATAATGGCTACTGAACACAAAAAGAAAATAAATTACTTTGTGGTGGTGTTATATCCCTAGCTACATATGTTCCTGACATTATTTTCCATAGAGATGGCATGAGAATATATATATAAGATTCAGGTCCCTCTCTAAAACAGCTTAAAAAACCCCAAATACTAACAGCTCTCTTGCCTAAGGCCAAGTTTATTTGCAGAAAATGAATAGATTCCAAGAAAGATCATCCATTCATTTTATTCATTTATTGAAGATGGCCATATATGATAGTCACCCTTGGCAATTTTTATTGAAGTCAGCCACAATGATTGGAATGGTCAGTGGCTGTGTATGAACATGTCCTGAGTTAAGCTTTGGTGACAAAAATAAGAGATTGATTTTAGTGGTTTTTATTCTGATAAAATAGGGTATTTCTTAATACATTTATGTTCACTAAATTATATGATTGAGCAGAAATATTTTATTTTTCCTTGTCTTCAAAAGGCAGCAAGTTCAACTTGGTACTAGCATATCTTTTGCAATTCAAATTGTATTGCAAAATAATGTTATCAGTTGGTGACAATTTTTTAAAAAGAAATTTCAAATATTTACGTAAGATCTCTTCAGTATTACAAAAATATTCATATAAAACACACAAATAATGTTCAAGCAAGAATTCTTTCTACAAATTGGGAATACATATGCATAGACATATAGCAAATTCTATACAGTAGTTTGCACATTTCAGGAAAACACTCTAAAGCAAAACCATTTTAGCCATTCTATAAGGTTTTCTAATAGATGCTGTTCTGAAATGCACAAGATAATTGTATACCCCCTACAATATAGATAATCTGATAAATCTTTGCTAAAATTATTTTTTGTTTACCCCTCAAATGACCTGATCCATATAAAGTAGAAAGCAAAGGTTGATACTAAATGTTTATAAAGTATGAAGGAGATGTGACAGGGACAAGGGAGAACATACTCAAGAATTAATTAATATTTTCTTGGCAATGTAAAATGTTTTTCAATGATATATAATACCACTTATAAACTATATACATGCAATTGAAAATTCAACAGTTTAATTTTACTTGATGCTTTTTCTATGGCTAATTGAAACTGACCTTAAATAGAAATTTTTCTTTAGGAAACTGAAACTCTTTTCTTGAACCCCTCCCTTGTACATTCATATAATAAACATTGAAACAGGTTAGGGTTATTTTCTTACATTATCATCTTTGGTCTATGATTACTCAACTGCACATTTTAAAACACAATGATCCTAAACATGAGTTTAATATTCTGTAGAACAGTAATATTTTGTAATTATATCTTGCTACCCAAAGTAAAAGATGGTCTAATGGAATGGTACATGTGTATACAGTTAATAACTAAAGATTAGCTACTAACTGTTGACACACAAGGGCTTAAGTACTTAAGTGGACTGCAGCAGGACATATTTATCCAAACTAACTAAACTATTGAGAGTGCTTTCATTCACTACATCAAGTCTTTTTGTGAATGACTTTATGTAATAACTCATTTATGGTTGAAAAACAATGTTATGAGCATGTTCCTCAGGACGCCTCAAAAATTTGTTTACAAAGAGGGATTATGAAAATATAAAGATATTGAAAAAGCTACTATTAATTATAAAAATGATAAATCCCTACAGTCCATGGCAGTTGACCTAATTGTAAGGAATTATTCCAAACCGATAGTCTTAGTGTTTAGCGTGGGCAATTTAAAAACCAAAAAATTCTTATGAAAGACCAGATGACAAACATATAATAACACTTTCCAAAGTTAAATACTTCTGCCTCACTATTTCCAAGCAGAAAGATTTCTACTAGAAAGATATTATCCTCAAATATGGTGGTCTGTTATCTCACTTGATCAGGTAATGGGATGTTCTGGTTCAACAGATAAAGAATTAGGTACTACACATGCAAGGATTACCAATTTTTAAATTCAAGTAAAATAAAATACACAACACTAAAACTACACTAAAACATAATTTAAATCTCTGACAATTCCAGAAGGCACTTCAGGATCTGGTGTTGCTTCAAAACTATGAAGTGCCAATTAACAGAGTTCCAGTGTTCTGGGTGATCGAATGATGAATAAACACAATTTTACCATGCTTAGTAAAATGTATGAAACTGAAGAAAATTCTGAAATGAGAACAACTTTTAGTTAAAAGCACATTTAGAGAAAAGCACATCTAGAGAAAAGATTTATAAATCCCTTCCAAGCAAAGAGCCTGATCAATTCCCTGGGAATTTTTTATGGGAATGTCTGTCATTGAATGAATTACAAAGGCAGCATCAAATTTGGATGCAGGGCTCATATAGATATGAGATAGATGAAGAAATGCCATTGTATTAATACAAATTACAAACACTTATAGTAGGTTTCAAGCCCATCTATTTTCATTTCATTATATGTTTATATAACCATTTAAAATTATGAAATTTTGCAGTGAAGAATTTTAGAAAATTCTTAATCTTCACAATAATCAAATATGGACTGGTCCAAACAAAAACCTCCAGTTTTTTAGTTTTAGACACTCTGCTCCTTTAACATTACTTGAAGAGTTAAGGATTCTTATATAATATCCAGTTACTAAGCACTTGAAGCTTCAACCTGGATATTAGTTGCAATGAACAAAAATCAAAGCAGACAAAAGTCTCTCTTCAAAAGTGGGCCCTTAAAAATACCTTAGTAATCATTATAGGAATGTTGCCAGATACTTTACATATTCTCCCTTTGTTTTCTATTTTCACCTGACCAGGTCAAAAAGATTTAATGCTAGTTTTCTTTTTCATTCTTTGAGATGGATTTAGCTAATCAGAAATATAGTTTACAAGAAAATAAATGAAGAACAAGTAAGTCCTCTAGATACTCTAGAATTATTAAACAAACAGAACCACAGAATATCTATATTCCCAGCCTAAAATACTCTATACAAATTATAATGTCAACTAGTGTACAAATGTCTGATATACATATTAAAAATCAATCTAATCAAGCCAGAATATCCCTAAGTTTCAGTGTTATCAATATAACCTGGACTTTTTAGTGGCTTGTTCATGATAGTAATTCTGAAAGAAACCCTCTGTTTATAGTGAAGTTTTCCCATAAATTTAAAATTGGAAATCCAAAGTATGATTTCAAAAAAGTTACAAAGCAAACCACAGTAACAACAACAACAAAAAATTTCAAAAGGACTCTGAACCAGAAGACATCACCCATAAGGGTCTTTGTCCCTGAACTGGTCAGGTCTCTTTTTTGCCTTTTATCTCCCCTAATGAATCTTGACTTTGGCTCAGGCTTTTTACAGGAACAATCAAGTGCAGTGATTTCTTAACTTCCTCTCAAACTAGCTCTTTGTTTCTGCTTTAAACTTAAAGTCAAACTCAAAATGAGCTGTTTGCCTTTTATTCAGAGTCTTAAAGTAAACCACAGAGGTTTAAATGTAGTTGATTTAATATCTATAAAGGACTCGGTGCTATTTTCTACAGGTATTCTTCTTTTCCATGTTTTGTCTAGTGGTAGTTTTCATTACTGAGGTCCTTGTAGCAACTATCTTTTTCTTGACTGTTATACTTCTCAGATGGCCCTGTACTATTATTATTAAATCATACAAAAAGTTAAGAGAAATTCACTGCTAAATACAATGAAGTGTTTGCAGAATTTGTTTCAGGGCTATCACCTTATATTCATTCATTCTGTGATAACGTTTTAATTGCAAAGCTGCAGTCACAGGCCTATCCCTTAAATTCGCCTCCAACATAGTTATTTACATGTTATTATTTCTATTAAGTTCTGAGACCAAAAATACCCAATTCTAGTCCCAGTGTAACTGTAGGTCTTGTGGATCTAAAAAGTCAGTGGAAAACATACTTGGAGCAGTAGAGCTGAGAGGAGTAAGCCCTGATGAGGAGCTAGGCATAGTAATGTCTAACCATTCCATATTGTCTAAGTTTGAATCAGGAAGGTCAAGAGACAAACAGGAATTATTTGCAGCAAACTGTGCTTCTGAAGTTTCCATAGGAGAATGTGAATGATCCAGAATGCCAGAGTGACTCAGTAGATCATTTTGGAGATCTTCAATCAGAGAGAATGATTCTCTGTCCTCGTTATTAGTTGTTAGTTGAGGAATTTCACTTGAAGGTAAAGTTCCATCTAAGAAAGCTTCTAGTTGGTTCTCTAAACTGATAGACAAACTATTGATCGGTTCTAAGGATATTGGTGGTGCCATTTGGACTTGGGGTGGTGGTCGTGATACCACTGTATTTACTGGCATTGTGGTGATATTGGCTGTCACTGGTCTCATTTTGGAAATAGGAGAAGGCTCTTCTTTTATAGGGAGAGAAATCTCTGTGCAAAAAAAAAGTTGTTTTTTTTTTTTAAATAAAACAAAACAGAAGACTTTTAATTATTACTTAGCACAATCTATTAGAAAAAATAATTTTGCCTTTATGTGGCACTTTTCACCAAGAAGCTGAATGACTTGATCCAATTAGCATAAATCTGTCATAGAGCTATATGACATTCTTACTCATAGTTCCTCAAAGAAAATATATCCCATTAACTTAAGCACATTTCTTGAAGAGCTTGAACTAACGGATCATTTTAGTTTGAAAGCTTAACATATAATGTTCATATTCTGAAATGTTTATCATTTTTAGGGCAATGTAAATAAGTTTAGAGTAATTATATTTCATTAGGAAGCTGTGCTTCACCGAGGGATGTGTTTGTGTGTAAAGTATGTGTTTTAGACCTAAAGTCTAAGGACCTAAAATATTAGAATTAAAATTTGGAAGTTTTTGTCAATTACATAATTGATTTGCCTATTTCAGAAGTACTGATATCTTAAAAAATTAATTTCATTAAAATTTTCTTAAAGCAGCAAGGCATAAAGTTCTTTTAGCTTACATTATAATGAAAGTATTTGCACTATATGGTTTTTTTCCTGCCACTTCAACATTTTACTTTTAAAAAAAGCACCAACATATAATTTATTCTATTTTGTATTTTTTATGGGATCATAGGGGCATATGATACATTTTACCTTTTTCTTTGAAGCTGATTACTACTTGTTTGACTCAACTTTAAAAGTTTGATAATTTCGCAATGACCTGAACAAACACTAATCATGACATCAGGTCATGTTGTAATTTAAAGTGTCATCTACTATTAATAATAGTACCTACCCCATTTCTCTGAATATCATTAAATAAAGAATTGTACTCTTTAAATTGAGAATCTGAGTTATATAATTTGTTTTAATTTATGTCTTCCAAATGTCAACATTCCATAACATTCAAAGTAGATGGATTAGAATTGTATTTAATCTCAGATCACTAAGTAAACAAACAACTGCTTATGATATTGATAATTTAATACAATCTGATGTATGCTATTCATGTTTATTCTCATTTTCTTGAGTCAACCCTAGAACTGTTTTGAAAAGCAGAAATGCCCTAAATGTTAAGGATATTGCTGAAATTTTAGAGAATATTCTACAATCCACTATTTTAATCACAGGCAGTTTCATTATTGGTAGTTTTGACAGCAACATAAAGAAAAACATAGTAAAAAACTGAAGATCTTTATGTTGCTGTCAAAAATATCAAAAACTCTTTAGGTGAGGAGTCTATCTGAACCTCAAATAAATTTTTTCACCAAATATTTTTAATTCCAAATTTTAGATTTGCATTTTAATTTTTTTTTTAATGGCCAAAGTCCTTCATACCTTGTTCCCCCTCTTTTATACTTTTCCTCTTCCCCATATAATCTACAAACAAGCAATACGGGCCTTTTTGCTATTCCTCACATAAATTCTCAATCTCCTAACTTAAGACATTTTCATTAGCTGTTGTCTTCCATGCCTAAAATTCCCTCACTCCTCAGCTTCACCTTTTGTATTCCTTCAAGGTCCAAATAAAATCCTATTATCTATAAAAAAAGCTATCCTTCATTTCTTCTTAATTCTTCCTTACCAACTAACTCTGTTGCTTATTTCCAATTTATCTTATATATAAATAAAGTTGTTTTCATGTTGTCTCCTCCATTACTATATTTAGTCTTTTTAATATTTTCTGTGCTAGTCTGCTAGTCCTTAGTACAAGGTAGGCCTGAATTAATTATTTAACTTATTATTTTTTTTTGTTACTGAAATAAAAGCATGAAATACTTAATTCCTTTAATTTCTCAAGTTGGAAATTTTCTTTGGTAGTTTAGGCATAACATGAACTTAATCTGTTTTTCAAAGTCAATACAGTTCTTGAACTAAAATGACTTATATATGTAGTTATGCTGTCAAGTTTCAATAATGCCCTGTGTATACCAAATGTTACAAATGAAATGTCAACTTCAATATCAATATTTTTGAATAATAGGTAGGGAAGTTGCTGAATCTTTCTTATTTCTAACAATATTCCTTAAACTCCATTTATCTCAGTGTCTCAGAATCCTCTGAAACATTCCAATCTTTGAAACATAAATTTTATTATACTTATTGTAAAAATATAGCAATCGAGGAAGGTCACATAGCAATGTGAAATGCTGTAGTTAGAATTCTCAGGTTTAAAAAGAATCATAGCATTTCTTTTTTATATGCAGAACTTTAACATTTCATTTATGCTTTATTAACATTACTACAGGACATTATCAGTTTAATCTACTTCTTATGGTTATTGTGGAATAATATTTTAAGTTTCTTTATTGTTCTTTTGGATTCCTATGATTTTTTTGGGATCTAACTAATATCAACAAACTTCCAAAAATAAAAGTTTCAATCTGCCATTTTGCCATTATTTTTCTTTTCTAACATGTAGATTGGTGAAAAATGTTGTCTCTAAAATGTAACAGCTGTATTTTTTGCAGTGCCTGAAATAGAATCAGTGCCTTGTTTGTTAATAAATTTCTATCATATGTATAGTGCTTTTTAATACCTTACTATTAATACATTTTCTAACATTTTCATAGGCCAAAAGGAAAACCTTGAGCTATGTAAAAACTTTGAATTTTACTGTATTGATATATTCAATAGTATCAAAATTAAAAATAATTTTCCTCTTTCTCAATGAGAAAACTAGAAATGTCTAACTTCTTTTCTTGAACATATTCTACTGAAACTTTTGACTCACCTCCACTTTTAATGAGGATATCAAAGAGGTCATCCATCTGTTGACTATGTGCATTGGAAATCTACAATAGAAAAAATAAAGATTAATTTTCTTTTTGCAAAGAATTAAATTGAAGCCACCCAAGAAAACTATACAATGTTTTTAAGATTGCCTTATTTGGTAGAGTAGAAAATAGTTTCAGAGAAGGTAAAGAAAATTGTACATTGTCATAAGGCTAGTCAATGGCAGAAATAAATCTAGGAGACAGGTCTTCTGACTACTAGTTCATTGATATGTCAAAGCTAGCTGATTCCATTAGTTCTAGTAAGACTGCTATTTTTATAATTGTGTAGAGATTTTGTTTTGAGAATTATAGCAGTAAAGGCTTTGTGGAAAATGTCTTCAAATGAGTTTCTTTGCTTCTTTCCACATATTTACTAGCCAATTTTTTCCTTTCTACTTTGCTTTGGGAGAGAATAGGAGCACAAAGGAGGCAAGGAATATAAAGATATAGAAAAACATTGAGTTCACATCTTTGGAGAATAAATGTCATGTGGTAATGGTAACCACAGAATGAGACTATTCTGACTGTCAATTACCCATTTTTCTTTTTCAAAAATGAGACATAATGCTAAACAAGCTGTTAAAACTCTCTTCCCCATGTATTAGCGTGGTCTGTATCATTTGCTTCATGCCTGACTAAATAAAATTTGACAAAAAGAGATCTGATTAGCAAGCTTCTAGTATTCTTCATGATTCTGAGATGACACATTCAAAAATATGCTGGTATCATTTTCTATTAGACTATTTAATAAAAGACTTTACAAGCCATATAATCATGCAAAAAATGGGAAAGTAGAACTTTAAATATCTGATTCATAATTTATTTTATATTCAGAACATGAACGAGATATGTGAATTTCTCCTATATTATAAACAAACTTTAAATCTGGGTTTTAATTACTGCTGTAAATAATATTACTTACTTATTAAACAAATGTGCCATTTAAGCCACAGTTACCTTAAAATGGGCAATCTATCCACAGGAGTAAGCATATATTCCAAAATTGTTATGTTGCACATGTAATCAAGAAAGTCCAATGCTACACTTTCAAGTTTTGCCAAAGAATTCAATTTAATTGCCAGCTTGTGACTAGAATGTAACAACAAAAATACAATATACACCCAACCAGCTACTTCACTGGGCTCACTTAGCATATACCAATGACAGAGAAATGATGCTGAAATTTGCCTCACTATATAAATATGTACTCTGAAAATCTCCAAGTGTTCTTATCAGCACCCCTCAAGTCAAAGAGACCCATACTTTTGTTTTTTTGGTAATCTCTTAATAAAGCAGTGAAAATCCTACATTCATCTAAGCTTCAGAACAGAATTTAACATAACTGAGTGCTACATTTCCATTCCTTTGGAGTCCCACTTGGATTATTGCCAACATGGCTTATTGCCACACTGCAGTAGAAATTCTATCAACTGGATTCAATACAAAATAACAAAAGATAAGGATAAATTAAAAAAAAAAAAAGGCTAAGGGTTATCACTTCTTACAAAGCACCAATGGGGGAAAAACAATGACAGTAGGCGGACCACACCACACACCGTATCAGTGAGCCAGGAGTGTTTCAAGTGAATTATTCTAGACAACAGGAAGAAGTAAATGAATACAATCTAACTGCCAATATCCCTTCACTGTCCCATACTACTTACTTCTTCCAAGGAAAATTCCTTGAGAATGTCCTTGCCTTCCAGTTACCTTTTTCCTCTCTTTGTTGTACCCTAGCTCTTCCCTCTCATCTTTTTTATATACAATCTACTCTCCAAAATAAATATCCAGCAGATATAATAAAAAAGAAATCAATTCAAACATTAAAACAACCACTACTACTTTGGCTTACTACTTGCTACTCAAGCTCAGGCATATAATTTCTTTTTCTTATTTTGTTCATGTAATTCAAATTATAATCGCTTTTTTCTTTTTTGGGAGGGGAGTGGGAAAGGAGAGGAGACAATTAGAGTTAAGTGACTTACCCAAGGTCCTACATGTAGTAAGTGTCTGAGGTTGGGTTTGAACTCAGGTCCTCCTAACTCCAGGGCCAGTGTTCTACCTACTGTATCACTTGTCTGCCTCATAACAGTTTTTCCTTATGACCATATAACATTGTTAATTTCTAGATAGAGTTTTTATGTGTGGATGCTTGCTGTGCATATGTAAAGATAACACTTCAAATTTGGCTGCCCCCATCCTCAACAAGACTTTTTATGTTTGGAGGATGTTTCTCTGCCAAAGATAGAGTAAAAAAAGCTTATTACACAGAATGGTTTTCAAACTTTTATTCAGTAAACAAAAAGTCAAGTCTCTATAACCTCATGGAATTTACAATTTAATTGGATAAAATAATATATGTGATTTTACATATATATGTGATATAGATATACACACACATATATATGATATAGATATTTACACATATATATCTCATAAAGACATCTGTAGCAATATAAATGTTGACAGAATTGAAAGGTCAGTGGATTTGAGTTAGTTCATAAAGGCAAATGGAGCTCAGTATTGAAGTGGAAAATTTGGATTATCACAAGTACTACAGGTAAGCATGAGATCAAAAAGCTTGGAAGGAGGCAGAATGAACAAGGTATGAAGGCAACATGATGCTGCCTGGATGCCAAAAAGCCTTCTGGAGGCCACATTTGTAGGGCTGGTTACAGAACTAAAAGCTGGAAGGTTTTTGGGGAGATAAGGAATCTAAATAACAGATTTTTCCGTCGAAAAGAAAAGCAATGATGAACTTTATTTTTGAACATGAACAAATCTAGTGTAATTGTTTTGACTCTTAATATAGGTTTAAATTAGTATTAATTACCAATTTTACTGCTTATAATGCATAAATAATAATGAAAGTTTGTTGTTTCTCATATAGCAGATACACTTGGTTCAAGCAAGGGAATCGCTAAGATATGGTGAAAGCTATAAAGATATAGAAAATTTCACTCTGAACATTTTTTATCAGCTGCTAATCATGACTAGCCTTTTCTTACCTCTGTATGTGAAGATGACTGTATGTTTCGAGTCTGCTTTATGGCTTCCTCATATCGCGGGGGATCTTTTGTCTTGGTGACTGTGTTGCCAAACAGAGAGTGTTGTATGATAAACTGCTGAGGTTGAGAAGGAGAATCAGGCTGGGCCAAACAAAGTCGAGAAACATATTATTGTAATACCCAAATCTGTACTCTTCCTGTATACTTTTCATCACAAACAGTGAATAGCCAAATAATGCTAACAAAGAATGCTCATTATGCAACACTGTGAAGCAAATAGCAAAAGTAGTTTCTAGCAAATATTGCTATATATTTTAACAATATTAATATATTTTGTTATTTACATTTTTAGTATGTATTATACATACACACATACACACACATATATTTTAGAAGATTCCAGCAAATACAATTTTCCATCTTTTCTGCTTAATTATTTATAATATAAGTACAAAGCCATTTTGCAGTAAGGGATTATGTTGTCAAATAAATGTATTCAGTGTGAACATTGCTACATGACAAACAGAAGATTACCTTGTTGGTAGTGCTAGGTCCATTTTGCACTGAAGGAACCTGAGTGTTCCTGGCCTGAAGAACATTGTTGGATGTGTTATTAATGAATGGCTGCTGAACTGTTGTTACAGGTGATCTCTGATAGGAAAATACTGTATTTGATGGTGAGCTAGATGGAAAAATCTGAAATGGATCAATATTTTCCAATCAACTTACTGTTTCTTGAATTATTCATGAACAAAAGAAAAATTAACTTATGAATTAACAAGTTAAACCACTTGCCAACTTAGTCAATTTTGTATCTCTGACACTGATACCAAGGGGCATATTATTGTCAGAGATCATCACACTTTTTATTCTCTTTGATGTCTACATTAAAAGATCAATAAAATCCAAATATCCCTAGCTTCTTTTAAAAACTCATTATGATTCAATCTATAAACTTATTTTGCTCTTTCTTAAGTCTATTTATATGTTTAAGTTTGGAAGGGATTTTTATGTGCTCCATGAATTAACCACTTGCTGTATAAAATTGTTATCTAACTTAAACATCAAAGACCCATTGATTCTACTTTTCATCTTTCTAAATAATAGGTTCTAATGACAAAAAAATTATACTAATGAAATCAGGAAAAAACAGCTAGTCAGTCCTAGAGTTAGGAAGGCGGCCCCCAAAGGAGGGAAAAAAGGATTTTTTTTTAAACACCCAAGTCCTTTATATATTTAAATTATTAACTTTTAGATAATGTATAATGAAAAACCATCATGGACTAGATTTAGAGTCAGGAATACTTAGATTCAACTAACACTTTAGCTATTGTGTTAACCTGGGCAAATATCTCATTTTCCTTTACGTGTAAAATGAAGGAATCTAAATGGCTTCTGAAGTTCCCCTCTAGTAGGTACTCTGGGCTTGGTGCAATCATTTTCTAATAATTTATCATTTAGTTCACAACATCTGATCACTTATTGTATGTGTAACATTGGTAGACTTTCTCAGAGTTAATCCTAAAAGAATGCATATACTTATATTTGAGTTAAGATAAAACTTCTATCTGTTCTCCTAAGTCAACAAAAAGTTATTATTAATTCATTAATGGATATCAATATGTGCATCTAATTGCCAGGATATAAATTCTTTTTTCATGTATATTTTTAAAAAGTATTTTCAGAAGAATACTGTTATATAATATGGTAAAAAAGAGCATTGATATGGAGATGAAAGACCTGCACTGTCTTAGAACCTTGAATAAATTAATTGAACTTACTGTATCTGTTTCCTCTGTAAAATGATGAGTTTTAGCTTTTACATTTCTAGATCCTATGATTATATTCCTGAAAACAGTTTTCTTTTACAAGGATATACTTTTTATAGCTCCATCTAGTGGATAATCAGAATCCTACTAGAATTCTAGCAACTTTTGTCATTCTTTTAAAAAATAACTTAAAGGCACCTCTCATTTAATGATTGTTATCAAGGTCATGTAACTACAGTTAGTGTTAGAGCTAGGATGGTAAACCAGTTCTGATAGCTTTCAGCCAGAGAATTACTGAATATAAGAATTAAAAAAAGGAAACTTTCAGAGGTCTTTTAGTCTAATCCACACCTGAACAAAAATACCTTGCTATAGTTCATCAATAGTCATCCAGTTCATGCTTGAAGACCTCCAATGAGGGAAAATTAATTTACCAAGCTCTATTCCATTTTTGTTTAGCTCTAATCATTAGGAAAATTTTTTTAATAGCATCACATCCAAGTCTCTCTCTCTCTCTCTTTTTTTTTTTTGCAATGCCTATTTGTTGTTTGTCCTCTAGAACCAAGCAAGATAAATTTAAACCCCTTTTCATGTCAACAATTAACTCTCCTAAAGCATACTCCTTTTCAATCTACACATACTGATTCCTTCAATGTATCTGCATATGGAATGATCTCAAAGGATTTCTTCAAGGCCATTCCAGGTTGCTTTCTGCTAGATATGATAAAGGTCATTAGTGTCCTTCATAAAACACCGTTCCAAATGCTCAAGGAACCAAACAATATCCAGACATCACCGAATCAGAACTATCACCTTTCTAGTCTTATTCTGCTTTTCTTAGGTTTTATGACTGCCATTATCATACAACTGATTGGTTGTTTAAAAAAAAAAAAAAAAACTATTAATACTACTACCTTCATCTTGTACTTATGAAGTTGATTTCTTTCAACTGATGTGTAACATTAGTTTTATCCTTTTAAATTATGTTCTAGATAATTCCATAAATGTCAAGATCTTTTTAGTCCTGACTTTGTCATCCAATATGCCAGTTATTCTTTATAATTTTGTGTCATTTGCAAATTTGTTAAGTTCATAATAATGTCAAACAAACATAAGGGGGCTCATTTACTAGAGACCTCAATTTTCAATCAAGTCTGGCCATTTAAACAGTTCTAAATTCATTTAGCTACTATCTAGTCCAAGGCTCCCCATCTTGTTATAAGCTTTGCTAAAAGCTAGCTCAATTATATTTGTATTTGTATATATTTGTATATTTGCATTATTTCTTGATTTACCAGTTTAGTAGCCAAAAAAGTAAAATATTCTTGGATGGATCCATGCTGGCTTAAAAAAAAAAAATCATCATGTCTAAATATTTAAACATGATTAGTAATCTTTAAAATATATTCTGAAATTTTGCCATTAATCAAAATCAGACTTATTGAGTTTCAGTTCTCAGATTCTACTCTTTTCCCTGTTTTGAGAATTGGAACATTTATCCTTTTCCAGGCCTGAAGCACCTCTCTTAGTCTCATTATCTATCAAAGATAGCTGATAATGGCTTAGCCATCACACATTTTTTTTTCAAAGTACATTTAGGATGTAGTTAATTTGAGCCTAATGACTTTAATTCTTTCCATAGGTTTTTTTTTTTTTTTTCTGATGAGAAAGATTTTATTTTTAAAACGTTCTTGATTTGAATTTTTGAAAAATATAATTGAAGATATATGCTTTCACTTAGAAAGACTATTTGAATAGATTTTGGAGGATTGCCCATTTCTCCAATTAAGAGTTGTGTTATAAATTATTCAGGTAACCTGGAGATTCAGATGTTTTATGTATCATTCCTTATTCTTGGAGACAAAAAAGTTAGAATGACTATTATTTTACAATAATAAATTGATATTCTGTGTCTAAGTTAAGTAGATGGCACAGTGAAGAGAATGTTGACTTGGAATCAGGAACACTCACAGTACAAATCCAGCCTTAGCTATTTACAAGCTGTGAGATCCTGGGTAAGTCAATTAACCTTGTCTGACTCAGCTGTAAAAGGAGCCAGAGAAATAAATGCAAACCACTCCAATATCTTTGACAAGAAAACCCCAAATGATGTCATGAAGAGTTGGATATGATTGAAAATGACTGAACAACAATTCAATGTCTACTGCTCCACTTTAGTAGTTACAAACCTTTCTTATTTGTTGAGGCTGGTTGAGTACTTGGTTGAAATTGTCTTGTTTTGGATGGGATGTTTGGGTTAAGCCAGAGGGAGATACAGGAGCTGATACTTGGGGCTGAGTTGTAATTCCTACTTGCGGTGGAGCCTAGGAGAAGAATAAAAAATTATTCATTTAATCATGTGAAGACAAAAATTAAAGAAAAAGCAGTGCTTTCAAAGCCTCGTTTATAGTAAATCAGTAAGAATAAATAGTTTGAGAGACAAATATTAATGAATGTGCTACTGTCATTTATAGAAACCAATGAAGATTTAACTGCCAGATTTTTGGATGCAGAAACTTAATTTTCAAAATATGCTA
The DNA here is from genome assembly GCF_902635505.1 of Sarcophilus harrisii. Classification (NCBI taxonomy): domain Eukaryota; kingdom Metazoa; phylum Chordata; class Mammalia; order Dasyuromorphia; family Dasyuridae; genus Sarcophilus; species Sarcophilus harrisii. The sequence continues at coordinate 302,494,479 of NC_045426.1, read as the reverse complement.
AGATAATTGTTTATTTTAAATTTTAATTATTGTATTTTAAATGACAGAATTTGGTTTTGTTTACATATACCTAAGAAATCCTAATCCAAAGATTAGAATTCATGGATCCATTATTTTTCCTTAAAAAACAAACAATCCACAGCAACTGTTTTTACTTCACTATTTTGAGAAAACAAGAAATTGTAATAAAAGGAATGTATAGTAATCTAATCATGATAAAATAATTTAATAATCTCATTGTTTTCTTACAAGGATGTACTTGAGTCCTATTTACATTTTATCTTGTTCATCTATTTTAGAGAAAGCTTATCCAAATGATTTAAGGTATAAAATATGCAGAACATAAATAAATGTCTAAACATGGATAAGGATCCTATGATCATAGCTAATAGTAGTTTCTCTTAACATTCTCCTTGCCAAATTTCACTTTATCTTTTCTGTAATTCAAAATTAAACTATTCTTGCATGAATATAATTATGCATTTTTAAGTACTCCATAATCTGTCTATGCCATTAATTAAAAAAAATATATATATATATGTATACACATATGTAAAAGATATATTAAAATACAAAGACATTGATCATAAAGATCACAAGGTCTAAGAATTTAAAAATTTTATTTCCTGTCTTAACTCTGCTACTAATATTCTTGGAAAAGTCTCTGGCATTCATTTTCTTGATCTGTAAAGTTAAAAATATGATGAAGTTAGATGATAATTCATCAAGATATTATGAATGAAATTTAGCCAAGAGGATGATGTCTGGGATAATCTACATAGTGATATGGAACCTCTTCTTTATGCACTTCAAGATCTTAGAAAACAAAGGGGAAAGTTTGAAAAAAATTTATTTTATTTAAAGAGTGCTATCTAAATATTTAGATTTGAATAACCCTGCCAGTTTTTTACAACTATTTTGTATCTCCATTACCAATTAATCATGAATAAATTTTCATTTTGATTTAAAGGAAAAATGAGTAGTTAAAAGGTAAACTTCACACCTGTAATTTTATACTGCCTACTGGTAGTTGAACTGAAGTAACATTTGAACCCTCGATAGACACTGGAAGTAGCAGCTGTGCAGTTTGGGTGGTTAGTAAAGCTTGAGGCTGAGCAACAACTGTGGTTTGAGGATGTCTCTGGGAACTCACATAATACTGAGAGATGATGTTCTGCTGATCAGCTTTGGCCACAGGTACCTCTTGCTTGATAACTACGGCCTTTTTGGCAACTAGGTTCTGGCCAGCAGTAGATCCTGACTGGCCTAAAGAATGGCTGGCTCCTGATATTGATTGCCTTGAGCTAGAACAGTCAGGGAGAGAATTCTCATCTTTAACAGCAGGAATGACATGCTTTTGATCTACATTATTTACAGAATTAGCTGTGGGCTGGGGTGCTGGTAGTGGCTGCTGTCCCCGTTTTTCAACTTCAAGTTGCATTTTTAGTACTTCCACAAGTTTTTGTTCTTGTTCCAGTTTCCTTTTTAGCTCTTCAATCTGTTTTTCTTTCTCCTGAAGCTTTCGGTCCTTTTCAGCCACATCCAATTCCATGTTTGATAGGCCTCCACAGGTAGGACTTAGACTATCTTCATTATTTGTTACCCTCAAAGGAGATGAACTTAAAAACTGGGAGGGGGACATCATAGTCATAATTTCTGTGAAAGTATCTGTCATATTAGTATCATCAGTACTAAGACTGGAGTGTTCTGAAGGAGATGGGGAGATCGGCAGAGGGGAACTGATGGTTTCAGTATGTGTCACACTACTTGTTCCAGTAGATGATGTTTCTGACTTAAAACTGGGAATGGTGCTAGCAACAGAATTATTTAATGTAACTGGGAATGCCATAGTAACTTCTGGATTGCTAGTGGCTACAGTAGAAGTGGATACTGCAACAGCATTGCTGGTGGAAATACCACTATTAAGCTCTTGGTAAGGTTTCAGACGTTCAATTAGGTCTGTCTTGGTGCCTGACACTGGTAAACCCCTTAACTTCAATTCCATCTTCAGTTCAGCTACCTGGATAGAAAATATTAAGATTAAATTATTTTTCTCTTTTAGGAGATGAAGTTTTTATATAAGTCTGCAATAAAATATTGTGAAGATATGAGGCATTTAAAAAAAATTTAACCAAATGAAATATGTTCATTTAGTTAGGAAGGCTTTTGCATTTGGTTATATAAAAAACAATTAATTCCAAGAATATGCTTTTCAAAATATATACAAAGTATTCCGAAAAGAATTAGTGCATCTGTAAGCTATTTAGAGCTTGATATGCTAATTCTTTTGGGACACTCTGTATATGAAGCCATCTCATAGCCTTCTTAAGTGAAATAGGAGTATGCTAGTGAATTTATTCTTTTGTTAAGGATCTTAAAAAACAAACAGTATTAGTGTATACTTCTTTCTTGTGCATTAAACAAAATATCTGCTAGAGTCCAAACCTGGCATTCAATAATATTTATGTAGTTTTTTTCCTTCCTGTTTAAATTGGAATGACTTTAAAACACTTTCTAAGGGTTTCAATTAATTTATACACAAGAATAAGGAAGAAAAAGCATTGAAGGGAAAAAAAAAGCATGTCCCTCCAAAGGTTAATGTATTTCTTCTAAAGTTAGAGTTTTTAAAGGAAATCATTCTCATTTGCTAAATATAGAAAATGGTCATAGTATTTAGTATTAACAAATTAATACTATATAATAAATTAATAAAAGGTTTGCCTTTTATTAGTCCATATGGATGCTAAGTTTCTTTTTTAAAAAATTATTACCTTCAAATCATCCAGGCTAGAAGGCAGTGGTCCCGGTTTTCTAATAGGAAGAGAAGTAGTCTGTCTCGTGTTGGCTCCTGTTGTAGATGCATTATTGCTCAAAGTTGCATTTCCACTGTTATGTTTGTCATTTAATGGCCTTCAAAAGAAAAAGAAAATCAAATCCATAGTTTTATATGTTTTTGCTCAATTTTAGCAGAGCAACTATTTGGTCTAAAATATGAATTTGTCAGCAACAAATTCTTTACATGCATTTTGGAAGACTATTAGCTATCATTACCATATAAAATTTCTAGTTTGAAATTTTATATAAAAATAAGTTCACTGTCCCAACATTACTCATTTTCTTCAACCTATGTTTTTCAGTTCAGTTCAGTTCTTCAGTTTACAGAAGATGGGATGGGAAAGGGTTCCAAATCATTTCCCCTCCTATCTTGATCTCATCTAAAACAGTACTATACTTTTTCAATATAATTATGAATATGGAATAAGGTTTGACTTAAGTTATGAAGTGAATATTTTTCAGAACAAATAGGACTGATTCATCATTTTTTTTCTTTTATAAATTAGCATTTATTAGATTTTTTAACCTGATAGCCCTGTTGAGAAACTTACAGATAAGATGTTGTTTTGACAGAAAAGATCTATTTTCAATGAAAAGAGCTTGCTAAATTTAACATGTGAACTATGACCATATTAACTAAGTCGTAGTATATAAAACAGCTATAAATCTAGATAGACATAATTTCCCTAGAAAGTATTACAGGTGTCAATATTACTCTTTGCTATGTTTTGGCACCTTATGTGAATGGTTTGCTTTAGAATCTGTCCTTTTAAGAGACAGTATAACTAAAAAGCATTATCTCCTTATTAGGGCAGTTATTTTATTTCCCAACTACTTGATATATATATAATCAGATTAGAGATGAGAAAAGTTTTCTTTTACTTTTATACAAATGACTTAAAATCTTTTTCAGATTTTAGAAAACACCTTGAAGTCTTAATGACAAGGACTAGTGAAATTTACGAAATCTATTGTCACTCCAACTGTTATATAAGGAAAAACCGGCATTGAATGAAAAAATAAGCATGTCCACCAAAAGGTTAATGTATTTCTTCTAGAGTATTTGCCTTTTATTAGTTCATATGAGTGCATAAGTTTCTTTTCTAAAATTATTACTTTCAAATCATCCAGGCTTAGAATACAATGGTTCTGGTTTTCTAGTAGGAAAAGTAGTAGTTGCTAATGTATTCTTTGCATAGTATGATGTTTTTATGTATATCTGACAAAATAAGGGTATGATCCCCCTTCACATTTAGAAAATACGCAGCTACCTAAATCCCCAAATCCTCTTCCATGTTAGTTCATTTGATAAGGAAATATCAAATTATTCTTTAAAATACTGCCTTTCATCTTTTTTTAGCAATGGTCTTCTAGTTACTCAGAAGACAGATTATTAGATCAGTATTCATGGCCATCAACTATATCTCTTACCCTTTTTCTTGAATGTATGCTTCCAAAGTTAAAACCAGTACCGCTTCTTCACTTCAGTTAAGCCTGACTTATCCATATAGTTTTTTTCCACCTTCATGCCTCTGTTCATACCGTTTCTCTTATCTGCACATTTAAACTCACCTCAATTAAAAAGCCTTGCCTGATCAACTCTACATCCTTTCATATAGTTCTCAATTTTTGTATAATATGCCATTATTTTTTAGGGTGTGGGGTGTGGGGTGTGTGTGTGTGTATAGAGAGGAAAGACAAAGTAGGGAGCTTTATTCATGAGATTTTTTTGGTGTAGAGAATTTTTTGGTATAGGGAACACTCCTGACAAAGAAACTCCCTCTAATAATGAAAAAGAGCAAATATCCTGTAACTTAAAAGTCTTAGAGACTTGTATGTGGGCACTGAGAAAGTAACCTTCTCAGGATCATACAGCCAATAAAGGTATCAAAGAAGAAGGTATCTCTGGGATCAGAGATTAGAGCTGAAATCAGCTCTGACATCAAGATAATTAATCTGTAGGTATTATTGGACTATGGGGTCATGTGTGTAAAAGAAGGGGGGATTGGTTTCTGGGTGATGGTACCTTTGGAATCTCAGCCCCTACACTTTTTGGTCCCACCTGCCCTTCACTCATGAGGCTCAAGGTGCCAAGGACCCACAGGTACTAGGGATCCACTAGGATTCCAGGCCAGCCTCTAGCAGAGGCAGGATTCCCCTGAACTGGCAAAGTCTGTTGTGAATCCTTGTTTTACCCTTTGCTGTTGAAAGAATTAGGCCAGACTTGCTTACAACAAAAGGCAAATAAAGAGCCCAACTCCCACAAAACCTGAGCCCAAACCTGTCTGGAGTGTCACCCCTGCCCCTTGAAAAAAGGATTCAGGAACATTCAAATACATTGTTATTTCTGACTTTTCTGGGCTAGAGGTGAAGGTAGCTTTTGTTTATCTTTACAGAAGATGAGATGGGAAAGGGTTCCAAATAATTTCCCCTCCTATCTTGATCTCATCCAAAAAGAAAAGATCCAGAAGAGAAGGGGAAGGAAGGGACAGCACAATCAGAAAGAATTTGATAGGGGCAAATAATAACACTTCCTTGGTCGCCCCCTGAGGCTATGTGTCTTTGGGAAAGTCATCTTCCTCTGACTCATTTTCCCAGCTGTTAAGATGAAGGTATTAAGCTTCAAGGTCTCTGAGATTCTTTTCTGTGGTTTGGTGAGTGATTCATGCCCACAAACATGGGAAGGAGAAGGATGATTGCTTTTTATACTTCCATGTCTTAACTGAACCTGGCTTCTTCCTGATAGAGCTTCAGAGGCTATTTCATTCATTTATTCATTCATTAATTCTACCACACTGTTATTATTTTCTGCTTTATTTAGTGAAAAAAATTTTTTTTGGTTTCCCCAAATATACTCAAATTCCCTAAGTGTAGGCATGATATATGTAACCTTTTCATGTCTCCCTAATACAAACAAATGAATTAAAATTAATTCATTTAGTACTTTTTGAATATATGAAAAGCATTTTAAAATGATGCTAGATATTTTGCATGTTAAAAATATTTAACCTGTTTAAATAAATACTATTTGGTGAATACCAGGGTCAACAAATATTTGTAGTTAGAGACTACATATATGGATTTGGCTCTTCTCATCATTGTGATGATTCAAGGCAATTCTAAAAGACTTAGGATGGAAAATTCCAATTGCGTTCAGAGAGAAAACTATGGTGACTGTAAGTAGATAGAAGCATAGATTTTCACCTTTTATTCTTTTTTTCTTTCTTGTATTTTTCCTCCTTTTGAGCTGATTTTTATTGTACAACTTGACAAATATGGAAATATGTTTAAAAATGAATGGTGAAAATGACTTTTACATGTATTTGGAAAAATGAAATATTATAGGAAAAAAAGAGATGAGACTACATATTCTTGAAAAGCTATAGAATATGTTTCAAGAGGACTGTATTCAAAGATAATTCATTACAATTAAAGTCTAGATTTTACTTACTAGAGTTTCTTGTGGAGTCTTTTTTTTTGGGGGGGGGAATAGGGTGGGATAGGTGATACTGGGTTCTCAATATCTCGCCCAGATTAGAAGTGTAAGCAATTTTAGGCTTAATCCTGCTGGTGACAATGGGAATTCTCCCTAATACATATATATTTGTTACCAATATGGGCCAGTTTGCTACTCCTTAGGCAGCTAGGTCTCTTTCCAGTATCAGGAATTCCATAAGATATCAAAATGTAATTTCTTGTAATGAAAGAATAATATTTATAAATAGCTAACATTTATATAAGCACTTTAAAATTATTATTTCATTTGTTCCTTTAAGACTAACCTTAGGAGATAAGTGCTATTATTATCCTATTTTATAGATGAGGAAATCGATACATAGAATTTAAATGATTGCTCAAAATCACATAGGTAGAGAGTGTTAAAATGAATAAAATATGAAGGAAACTATATTCCTAGTTTGAAGGATACATGAAATAGCCTATGTCCAAACTCTCTATAGAATTAAAATAGTTACTTATACTTGAATGAAATGAAGTATTTCTGCTTTTCTAACAACCACTACTTCTTTTCTATTTTCTTCACAGTTTATAATGTGGTTATTTAAGTAGTAAGCAGATGCTAAAGAGTAACTACTACTTAAGATGAAGACAAAAGGACTATTAAAAAGCTCGGTTTAATTTTCTTCTTCTTTTTAATATGAATAAATAGCAGGAAATAAAATGATCCCATTGCATAGTCCTTAAGGTTTATTTTATAAGAATAAGGCAACATATTTACCACAGTATCATGGACAGCAAAGGGTTGATTTGTAGTGCTGGACTTTGAATGAAGAGAATTATGTTTCTAAAACTTGTAGTATAAGTCACTTATTCTTTTGGTGACTCAGTTTCTCAGGTGAAAAAGGAATATGTCCTATAGCATAAACCTCACAGTACTGCTACACAGTCAAATGATGTAAAATATAAAAAGTGCTTTGTAAAATTTAACAACATAATTATTATTACTATTATTTTAAGCCTACCTTATTAATTTTTTTTTCCAGCCAGGGTTTCTCAGTCATTTATGTAAACTTCATTTTTTAACCATCCCAATTCTCTACAAAGTGTAAACTTTTTTGGTGGTATTTTCATTTTAAGTGAAGAGCTTGTTACTGCAAATAAATCTCTTAATTAGTAGAAGATATGGAGGATGCTTCTTTGTTCACCTACTCCAAGTAAATACCGCTGAATAGCAAATGGAATAACTTTTATTGAAAAGACTTTCTTGTAATGGATTCACAGCCTGTGTTTTCTTTGCAGTAGCTTCAATACACAATTATTATTATTTGCCTGTTATCCAGTATACCATTCAAGCTCCATAACAAAGGGAAGTATCCTACTGGAATGGAAAGAGTATGATAACAACGGAGAGTCAAGGTGATGGAGAGGAAACATTATGGCCTAGTTTCCTCTAAACTTTCTTACAAAAGTCTAAAAAAGTGAACCAGACTAAAAGCTATTAAAGAAAACCAAGAAAAAGTCACAGTGAGTCATTTTTCCAGCCCAAAGTAACTTAGGGAGACAGAAAGAAATCTATGGAAGACTGGATAAGTTCTGTCCAAAATCTTAGGCCACACAGAGCATTTTTGTGCCTAGGAGGAAATCAGAGGAATATGGAAAAAAAATTGGCTCTCTATGGATAGGTGAAAAGTTCATGACCAACAAGAGATAGAGAGGTTCCACAGGAGGTAAATGGGATAATTTTCATTATATTAAAGTTTTTGCACAAACAAAATCAATGCAGCTAAAATTAGAAGAAAGAATCTATGGGAAAAATTTTGCCACAAGTTTTTCTGATGAGGATCTTACTTCTAAGGCATATATTTTACATTATATATTACATGCCACATATATATTAATATAATAGTATTCATATGTGCATACATCATACACATATACACACACTCTGATTCAAATTTATAAGAATAAGAATTCTTTCCCAATTGATAGTCAAAGGTTATGAATAGGCAGGCTTAGAGAAAGAAATTTAAGCTATCAATATCCATATGAAAAAATAAATAATTAATACTCATAAGTATTATAACTGATATAAATATAAACACCTAAACAACTAATATTTAGAGAAATATAAATTAAAATAACTCTGAGGTACCATTTCAAATTACACGACTGACTAAACTGACAAAACAGGAAAATGACAAATGCTAGAGAAGCTCAGGAAAGAAAGGTACTATAATGTACTATTATTGGAACTCTAAATTGGTCCAAACTATTCAGGAAAGTAGTTTGGTATTATGCCCATAAATCTATTTAAAGCGGTCCTCAAGAGTCTCCTCTCTGACCTAGTGATACCACTATTCAGTCTATACCTCAAAGATATCAAAGAAAGAATTAAGACTCAAATGTACAAAAATATTTATAGCAGCTTTTTCTTTTTTTGTGGTGGTGAAAAAATAAGGGGAAAATGTCTATCATTTGAACAATGGCTGAACAAGTCATAGTATAATGAAGGTGAGGGAATACTATAATACTATTGTGCTATAAGATTTGATGAAGAAAATGGTTTCAGAAAAACCTAGAAGGACTTCTATTAATCAATTCAAAGTGAAGTGAGCAGAACTAGGAAATCAGTTTATATAAATACTAACAACGATATTGGAAAGATAACTTTAAAAGACTTGGAAATTGATTAACATAAGATTGATCATATTTCCAGGAGGACTCATGATGAAACAAACATGTTATCTACTTCGAGATAAAAAGATGCTGAACTTGAACTCAGATTGAAGTATCTTCTCTCTCCCTTCCTATGTAATCTATAAGACCTTTTATGGGGATATATTTTTTAAAAAGTTCCTTAGATAAAATTCTTTTTTCTCTTCCTAGAATGTTTTGAAATCACTTCAAAATTAATAAATTGAGTCTGAAGTGAATTTTGAAAGGCTTGGAGAGACTTACATGAACTGATGCTAAGTGAAGTGAGCAGAACCAAAAGAACATTGTACATAGCAACAAGATTATGTGATGAACTACTCTGATGGATAGATTCCTTTCAACAATAAGGAGATTCAGGTCAATTCCAATAGACTTATGATGGAGAGAGCCATCTGCATCCAGAAAGAAAACTATGGGGGACTGAATATGGATTACAACATAGTATTTTCACCTTTTTTGTTTTTCTTAGCTTGTTTTTTTTTCTTTTTAATTTTTTTCCTCTTTTGATCTGATTTTTCTTGTGCAGGATGATAAATGTGGAACTATGTTTTGAAAAATTGCACATGTTTAATGTATACTAGATTATATATAATGTATACTAGATTACTTGCTGTACAGGACGGGAGGGAAGGGAGTAAAAAAATTTGGAAAACAAGGTTTACCAAAAGTGAATGTTGAAAATTATCTTTCTTGTATTTTGAAAATAAAAAGATGATATTAAAATAAAATAAAAAATAGCAAAAGTGAATTCATGGTCTTTCAAACCCTCCAAATTTCCTTGCCATTGATGAACACCATTTTACCATGAACCAAGTTCTTTTGATTTTTTTTTTTTGAAATGTTACATATTTCTCTGTCTCTGCCTAACTAATACAACTACTATAGTACAATGCGCCTTTTCATTTCCAGTTTAAAAAATTATAGCAGAGGCCTAACTAGAGAAAATTAAGAAGTAGGGAGCCCAGATATTTATTATTCCATTGGATTAATTTTCCTTTAATAGGTAACAGAATCACATTTATTTGACTTAAAGGGGTTTTTAAGACTGTTTTGTTTTAAGAATTTATAGATGAAGAAACTGAGACTCAGAAAATTCAAGTGACCTCTCCAAGATATACTGTTATCTAGTACAGGTACATGAACTTGAACATTTTCTGATTTTCAAGTTGAATAATTTTCATTATACTATGATGTGATGTCATTCTCATATTCAAAATTCTTCAAAGACTCTCGAGTTTTATTCTTTTTCAAGGAAATATAATATTATTAACATGAATATTGCTTCTACTGATGCATATCAAAATCTCTCCGTAACTTGGCAGATGATTTTCAAGAATAGTCATAGATTTATCATTCTATGATCAAACTAGCGAAACAGTTTTTCCAAACTTAACAGGTCAACAGTTAAAATACATTCTTTTCATTTTTGTAGGAATGGCATAACTTATGCTTTATAACTTATAGTCTCCTTCACACTATAATAAAGTATTGGACATTATAAGATTATCTTCTTTGACAGCAAATCTAAATTTTCCATTCAATATTCTATATAATACACCTATTAATACACTCACATTATGTCTATTCATATTTCTTAATACTCAATACAAACTCTTCACTATAGTTATATTACTTCTATAAGTAAACAAGGGTTTGGTAATTGTTGCAAGTATCTGTGTCTCGCTCATGTTTATTTTTCCTGAAATGACCTCTTTTCTTCTCCTCTTATTGTAGTTCTTTTTGGTCCTAAGATTGCTTTCTACTCTTATCAAGTGACTTCCTCCCTCCCATCCCCCAGAGCTTTTGTTCATGTGTAATGTATCGATGTTACTATATAAGAAAGTAAATTATCACAGTATTATGAAAATAATTTCAACTTTGCATCCTCTGAAAGGATCTCAAGGAACCATTTACAATCTATACAATAAAAGTTGTCACTGAACTATTTATTAACTATCTTGTATCATTTGCTATTTTTTCATGTATAATAGTCGTCTCACTTGTAATTTCTTTGAAGAGCTGTGTCTATATTTATATGGCTCTCATATCACCGAGTGCTATGCTGAGCACAGAGAGATACTCAAATAACTGCTGCATTGTATGTAACCAGCCACTTCTATTTTTCTGATAATTGCAGAGACCCTTGTGTAGAATACAAAATTATACTACTAAAGATGGGTTTGAACCCTCAATTATTGACTTTTTAAGTTATCAGAGAGTTACTTACTGGTCTATCAACTTCATGAGGGAAAGAGCAACAGAGAAGAGCTTAAGTATAATTCTAAGTCTTTAGTAGCATGATTTCTCAGTTAAAGAACATATATATATCCTGGCAAAGAAAATATTGACAAAATCTTCCATACTTGAGTGGTGCAGGTAGAATAGTCTGGTAGTTGTAGTGTTGTTGCTGTTGGCTCAAGATCTGTAGCTGCAGGAAAAGCTGCTGTTGCTGTAGCAAACGGGCATAGTTGGAGTCCATCTGTGGCTCGTTCTTCTCACCTTTCTGATCTGGTGGAATATACTGATGGTACTTCAACTTCTTAACCCGTGGTTTGGGATCTTTACATTTCTTGCTTCGATGCTTGTCATTTGGATTCTTAGGATGACTTTGCTATTTAGAGAAAGAAAAGAAACAGGAATAGTTTCATAGATGGCACATACTAAAATCTATTCTCTTACATGTCTAATTTGATTAATTTGTGAGAAAAATTCCCAGGAATTAAGACAATTTTTTTTTTTGCTTTGTACCTTTTTTCTCTCAAATTAAGAATGACTGCAATCAGATCATCCTTTCCTTTTTCAACATCCATGTTTATATGAACACAACCAATGCAATATATTTCAGGTGATGATTCATAGACTAGTTGAAGGTACTGTTTAATTTGATAAATAATCAAATTTATTTTTATTTATGAATTTTAGTTTCAAAATTTATTTCTAAAAAAGTACAAAAACATTATAAAGGAATTTTATTCTTTTAACAAGCCCTTAAAAAAAAAGTAAAGGAAACTTTCAAAGCTTTCAGTTTGCCATTTAAATTATGCACCTAAATGATAATTTTTTGTTTCTTGATGAGTACTAATATTATATTTAAAAACTATATTAAAAATTTTATTGTTACTATTTTTCCAATTAAAAAGTATGTATCTCCCTCAATTAGAATAAGAAAAAATTAAAAGAGAAATTAACCCTTAATAATAACAGATATGCATAGTCAAGCCAAACAAATGTCTATATTGGTCTTGTTTAAAAATATATGCCTCAGTCTGCATTTAAAATCCATCACCTTTCTGGTAGGAAGGGGTTAGCATACGCCATTCTCTAGAATCTTGTTTTGTCACTGCATTGATTGAAGTTCTAAAGTCTTTCCAAATTGTAGAACTATATTTTAAAGAGATTTCATGTTTTGTAAGAATTTTTCTAAAGATTCTTTTTATTATTCGCCATTACTTTGGTGTATAATCTTTAAAAATATAAAACTAAAACTAAAACATATTTGTGTAAAAAAATGGAGAACAATTTCTTACTTAAAAGAATATGTTACTTAATATTAACATGTAAGGTTGTAATCTCTCCAATGAAGTGACTTCAAATTTCTATTATTCTAAAAGACAGATTATGGAGTCATTATCATTAATTCTAAAAACTCTAAAAGTATTTGTCCAATATTTTTTGGGAAGTCAGTCAATGTAGTGCCAGTGCTCCTGATAATTTTATTAAATGAATGCAATTCAAATTCCTAAATAGAACTGAAGTCAATTTATATCAAGCAAAATTTCATGAAATTAAAGGAGTAAGTATGGTTTTTATGTCACATTTATTTAGTAAGTAATTCTATTCTTTATATTTCTTTTATACAATTCTTCAGGGAAAAGATCTGTTTTTTAAGATACCAATGGCAAAAACAAGTTAGATATTCATTATAGTTTGTTAATTTGCATACTGGAAAAAACAAAGAATGGCTACATGTATGAATTATATTTCAAAGAATAATCAAATCACTATGCCAAAAGCTGACCTATTTATACCTCTTCTTACCATTAAGTCTGCCGTCAAAAATATATGACTTATTTCTAGAAGCAAAAGTATTGCCATCTTCAAATCATTCTGAATTATATTTAACTATTCACTTAATACCTACACACTGTATAATTTCTATTCAATGTGTCATATAAAGTAAATCATCTGCTAACTGCTTTCTTCACTTTGATCACTGTGATCTGGAATTTTTTTTTTCCTTCTAAAGCAGCTAAATATCAAAACCAAAGTAGTATTTTTTTAAAAGTTAGGGAAGAAATTATATGCTAGAAATATCCTAGTCAGTAATAATGGTTTGAATTATTAAAGGCACGACAGTTTTCTGAAATTACCTATTGTACCTGTGTCTCCACTTTTCCCCACACAACTTTATTTGAAAATCACTGATTTGATTTAGATTAAGATGAATTAAACTTGGAAAAAAATACATTCCAGTAATGACAGCTGATATTTCAATAGTACTAATATATGTTTAGCAATATATTTTATATATTTTATCACTGGGGTAGATAATATCATGTAAATTAAATTTTTTATTGATAATTTTAATGTTTCTTACATCATTGAAATTTCTCCCAGGATATTTCCTTCAGTCCCAAGAGAGCCATTCCAAATAACAAATGCTGATTTCAGCAAAAATTATCAATACATGGAAAAACTTTGATCATATGTGCAATATGGTCACCTGCAGAGCTCCCACCTTTGCAAAGGAGTATGATGAGGATGTCTTCACAAATCTCTTCTTTGGAGCCATGCTTTGTAGTTTTGATTGTTTCAAATTTGTTCTTTCTGGTTACATTATTGTAATCATTATATGTATTTTCTTTGTTCACACTATGTCAGATCATATAAATCTTTCCAAACTTCTCTGTATCCATCATCATTTTTTCTATTATAATATTCTATTTATAGTCATGAACCAGAATATTTAGTCATTCTCCAGTCAATGACAGCTACTTTGTCTACTTGTCTTCATCTATTTAAAGTTCTTTATTTCGTTAAAAAAAAAAAAGCTACTATATTTTGGTGCAGATCGACAGTTATCCACAAACCACCTTCTCACCCCCCACCCTACCCCTAAGTCATTGTCCTCCTAAAGGTATATAAGTCTAGTAGAATCTCTAAGTCACAGAGTATGGATATTTTAGCTACTTTATTTGCATGACTCCAAATTACTTCCTAAAATGTCTGTACAGACTTAAAGCTTGAACAACAATGTACTAGTCAGATTATTTTCCCATAATACCTTTAACATCAACTATTTCAATCTTTGGTCATCTTCACAAATTTGCTCTATATGAGGTGAAACTTTAAAGTGCTTTGTTTTGCATTTGTTATTGGTGATAAAGGGTGATAAAGGGATATGGTCATGTTTGCAATTTTTACTTATCTTGGACACTTAAATTTCATATAAGAAATGTGAAACAAAATTTTTCTCTCAATTGACTGGCTTCCCTTTTTATCCTAGATGCATTACTTTTGCTTGTGCAGAAGCTTTTCAGTTTCATATAATTAAAGTTATCTATTTTATATTTTGTAACAGCCTCTATCCCTTATTTAAGAATATATTAGAGCAGCTGGGTGGCTAGAGCACCAGCCCTGAAGTCAAGAGGACCCTGAGTTCAAATCTGACCTAAGACACTTAACACTTCCTAGCTGTGTGTCCCTGGGCAAGTCACTTAACCCCAATTGCCTCAGCCAAAAAAAAAAAAAAAAAAAATCTATCTATTTACCATAACTATGGAAGGCATAATAATTTGCTTCTCTTCTAAATTTTTAATGGTATTGTTTTAAATATTATGGTCATATATCCATTGAGAATGTCATGAAATGTGGCATAAAGTGTTATGAGTTATTGTCATTTTTTTGTTAATATTTGCATGGCCCAGCCATAATTATTTGAATGTTCTATCTATTGTTATTTATTTCTTTAAAGAGAGTTTTTTGTTAACCAATCTATACAAGAATTTTGTATGCTTTAGCAGACTGTACTCCAAATATCTTAAGCACTGTACTGTTATGTGGATTGGGATTTCTCCATCATTGCCTTGTGCCCTGAAATATTGAGAAAGTTTCTAGTATATATTCTCATAACATATGATGGTTGGTTTTAGATACTTATTTTGATAATTATAAAAAAGGCCCTCTTGTAGCTATACTTTGTAAGTTTGTTTTTTAAAACAAATAAATATTGTACAAAGGCTTTTTAAAGGCAAATATTATCCACCTTTTACAGATAAGAAAATTGATCCTCCAAGAGAAAGGCCTAAGGTCACACAACTATTAAGTGTCAGACACAGGATCCAAATACAGGTCTTCTGGCTCCAAGACCTGAACTCTTCTATTACTCCACACTTACTCTTCTATAAATGCTATAGCTAATCTCTATTTGCATCTACTATAAATAATATAGATTGTTGGTTTATGGATATTGACAATTTCTGTGCTGATTACTAGAGACAATTCCACTGCACCTTCTGTTGCTTTCCATAATTAAAATTTGTCAATTATCTAAGCACCTTAGCTGTTACTTTTTTTAAATTAAATTTTACTTTATTTTCAAAGATCAGCCTCCTCCCTCTTTCTACTGTACTTCCACCTTCCAACTGAGAAAGCAGTGTTACAAATATGTACAGTTCAAGCAAAACAAAATTTCTCATTGGCCATTTCTAAAAACATATCTCAATTTGCACTACCATCACACTTCTTTGTCAGGAGGTGGGTAGCATGTTTCATCATGAGTCTTCAGAAATTGTAATCGGTCATTGTGGTGTTCAGAGTTCCCACATTTTGTTTTAATCTGCCAAGATTCACATTCTCACACTCTACTTCCCACCTACCTCTAGCTTTGTGCCCCAACTTCTATTTTCATCCCAATTGAGAACACAAGAAAAACAGATCTCATTACATACACATAGAGTCAATCAAAAACAAATTCTATATCGGACATGTTCTAAAAATATTTATCTCATTCTGCATCTTTTACCAGGAATTGGGACAGCATATTTCATCATTAGTCCTCTGAAATCCTAGTTGGTCATTATTCCAATTAAAATTCAGCACAGTAGTATTCCATTCTTTGCTACCTCAAAAAGAATTGTAAATAGCCTTAGAATTTATTTTGCTTAGGAGTAATCCCTCCCTTAATCTATCCTCCTAGTCCCTCTAATTCCTCCTCTCCTTTCTCCTCTTTTCCCGTTGAGGGAAATGTTTTGTACTCAACTATATATTTGTCCTCCCCTTTGACCAGTCCAGATGTGAGATTCAAGCATCAGCTACTCCTACACCTCTTCCTACCTCTCTACTTCATGCACTCTTATTATATGAGAATTTCCTTTACCCTTCTTTTCCCTGCACTATATTCCTCTTCCACTCTCTTTAAATAATTAAGACATAGGAACTATTCCTAGGATTTTGTCTAACTGGACTCTATGGACATTATAGGACTCAGAGGAAACACTATCATCTCCTCATATTTGAATATAAAGAATTTATCCTTATTTAATCCTTTATCACTATTCACGTTTATCTTTTTTAGGTTTTTCTTCCTTTCTGTACTTGTATTTCAGAGTTTCTCTGAAGCTCTGGGTTTTTTTTTTTAAAGAATACTTATTAGTCATTTATTTCATGAAATGTTCACTCTCCCATCCCTTCCTGCCCCCAGTACCATTATGTTAATTTTTCCTAAGTTATTTTTTTTTGCCTATAAGCCTTTACTCCTGTGGCTTCTTGGTACACTTGAATTCTTTCTAGATGCTTACAATAAATATACTTTAGCCTGAAAGCTCTTAATTTTGGCTGTGATATTCATGGGAATTTTCATTTTGGGGTTTCTTTCTAGTGATTGGTAAATTCTATTTCAACTTTGTCTTCTCATTATAAGACATAGAGTAATTTTCTTTTAATATTGCTTGTAATGCGATGTTTTAACTCTTTTTTTTTCCTTTTAATTACAATGCTCAGACAGTGCAATGATTCTCCAATTTTTTCTACTCGAGTTTCTGTGTCATTAAAAATTTTTTTTGGCTCTATGAAGTATATTACATTTTTTTCTCTTTTTTTCCTAGCCTTTTGATTGTAATATTTTTTGTTGCCCTCATGGAGTCATTGGCTTCTATTTGGTTCCTTTGAATTTTAGGGGTGTTTGGTTGTTTGAGCAAGATTTTGTACTTTTTGTGTCAAGCTGTTAGCTTCCTTTCCAATTCTTTCTCCTCTAGTTCTCATTTCATTGATAAAAACATTTTACTCCTTTTAAAAAAAATCGTCTCTTCATCTGTTTCAGGAATTCTAGTTTAATTTGTGCTCAAGCTATGTTTTTTTTTCCCCTGAGGCACTGCTTGTAGAGACACTTCCTGACTTTGAATGTGACAGTAGGACCAGGCTTTGCATACTTGTAGAGGAAAGGGCTAGCTGGACCTGTTGCTTTCCTGGGAGTATTGAAGTTTGTGTTATCCCTAGATCTCAGGGACAAGCTCAGATTGAAAACCTGCAAACTATGAATATTCTCAAAGTGATATGATCCGGAAGCAAAGTTGGATTGCTCTTCCCACGGCCTGATTTCTGCAAACTCCTGACCTGGTTTTTTTGAATCTGAATAAGAATAGAATGCTGATGGCCTTCATCCTTCTCAGCCAGCTGGAAAGCTCTGTTGGCACAAAGAAGCAGAACTGAAGTTCCCCTTTGTTTGGGATCCCTGCCCTGGTTATTCTTCAGCAGCCTATCTTAACCTTTGGAAGTAAAGCTTTGGACTGCTCCTGGAGTTTAAGCCATACTATTACTACTGACTTCTGAACAACCCACCTTTTTTCACTACATTGGCTAGGCTGGAACCACTGTTGATGCAAGTTTCCTTCTCACTCCCTCCCCTATGAATGACCAGGGACCAAGGAAGAGTGCGTGACAAAGTTGTCTCAGTACCTGCCCCTGTGGCAGGGCCTGATATGGGTCTGGATTCTTCTTTCATGCTGAAGTGCTCCCACCCCAACGTTATTCTCTAATGTTCACCAGCCTCTCTATACTTTACCTAGATTTCTCCAACAGGATATGATCTGGTATTTTTCTAGAACTGTTAGGATGAATATGTTTACAGGAATTCACTGAATTGCTTCCTATTACTCCATCACCTTGACTGCCTTTTCTCAGACATTTGAACTTTCTTTTAAATTATACAAAATGGAAATGCCATAGAAGTCAGAAAGTAAGGCATTTATGTTAATTATACAAGGCTTAAAAAAAAAAAAAAGATTACCTCCTTATCCATATTTCAAATTTAGACTTTTTGTTATTGTTTTCTGAATACTTTGGTAATACATGTACTTTGACTTGTCACAAAATAAATGTCAACGTGCCTCGGGGAGAATATTTTGGCACTAAAAAAATTTAATGGCATTTATAAAAATGCTAATATTAAAAGCTATCCATTTTACCCCTCTCGAACTTCCCTATGTGTTGCATATATATGATGTTTAACCCAGGTTCTGGCTGTCACTGCAATTTTCATTTCTCTTAAGTTTCATGTTTCTGGCAGATATTTAACCCTCCAATGCCCTCAAACCAATCATTTTTAATGTTAAGATATTCTTTGCTTTCTTAGTTTTTAAGTTCTTACAGTTTTCACTTTGGTATATTTGTTTAAATGCTTTTTTTTGGTTACATTTTTCTTGTATTGGCTAGAGTCTGGCTTTTCTATAAAAGGGGAAACATATGACAACAGTCATAGTGACCTAATCAAGAATTCAGAATTACAATCAATTACTCTGTTTTTGGAGGAACTTGAGTTCTGTTAATGTACTACCAAAAGGGACTTTTAAAATTGACTGGTATTCTATACCTCAGAGTCTCTCTTTAGGAATGTGAACTATTTGCATTCATTGAGATTTTTGCTGTTGTCTGAAAATTGCTTTGAACCCTAAGGGCAGTATGGAATTTATTCTCAAGCTAGCACCCTGAGAAGAGTGCATGAACTAATTACTATCCTTATTGTGTTTGTTTAGTCATTTTTTTGGTCATGTCCGACTCTGTGACTCCATTTGAGGTTTTCTTGGCAAAGATACTAGAATGGTTTACCATTTTCTTCATTCATCTTACAGATGAGGAAATTGTTGCAAATGTGATTAAACTGACTTGAAAGTTACATTTGACTTGAGAAAAATGAGGCTTTCTGATTTCTACTCTGGTGCTCTCTATATTGTGCCACCTTGCTGTCCTATTCTTATTGATATGGAGAATATGAAAAATGAATGATAATCTGCCTAAAACTATTAAATTAGTGGGCAGTTATGGTACCTTATAAATATCCAATGCAATTTTATTAATGAGACCATGCTAGCTATGTAATAATATTAGACCTTGACACTTTTATTTCAGTTGTTTAATAGTTTCTTTGAAAAAATAAAGCTTTATTTGGGGGAAAGAAGATAAAGTATTCATTATTGCCAGTTAATCAGTTGCATATTTTTGGGGATAACTATAAAAATGCTGGACAATGTAAAAATACCAAGTCTATTTTTTATATTATTGATAGGGAATAGTTGGTGTATATATTAAAAACAGGTCTTCCTGGAATCTTTTGGCTTTCTCTAATTATAACATCTCCAGTATAGTAAAAAGGCTGATGAATAGGAGATTTGGTTTCTGGTACTACTACTAAGAAATGTGAAATGTATAACCTTAAAGTAATCAAAGCCTCTTCAAATCTCAGTTTTCTCATTTAGAAAACGAGGAAAATTTCTGCCCTATTTCACAGATTGTTCAAGTAAGATCATAGCACACAAAGGTTTTACATGAGACTTATTACAAAAATAGTACAACAGAATCAACTCATCTCGTTTTATTGATTTTTTTTTTTGTTTTACATCATAGTTTTTTACAGATATGCCCTTTCCTTCAGAATAATTCACATTTTCCTGAATCCACATCTACTATATCCCAGCTTCTTAAACTGTGGATCATGACCCATAGGGTCTTGCGAAATTATGGTTATGATCAAATGTTTGATTTGTGTCCCTGTTTTGTATATCCATATACCCAGAGTCACATAAAATTTTCTTGGGTGAAAAAGAGTTATGAGAGGAAAATGTTTTAGTGCCCTGCACTGTACCACCCTATTTCTTTCTTTTTTTTTTTTAATTAAAGTTTTCTGATTGTGAATTTTAGAGTTTAACAACTATAAATGCTTCTGAACATTTGGTCAATCAATAATAATTAAACCTTAGTCTAAATTAAGGCATATATACATTAAAATAGAAAAGTAAAAATTATGAAAAAAATGCTTGGGGGCTTTCTTTACAGACTGTAAAATCTGTATTTTGCATCCTTGATTTTATTCATTAATTTTAAAAAACAAAACTACAATTGAATATTACAACAAAAACAATAGTACACGTCTTAGGATCATTGTAGTCCTTTACTTACTCACCACTATATAATAAAAGCTAGCATTACAAGGAAAGGTATTTTCCATTGGCCCCTATTCAGATATTTAACTCCACACCTCTGAAATAATATTTATCACCCTCATAAGCTTCTCCCATTGTAATGGTCAACTTCTTTCTTGAGATGGGTTCAAAATATGCCAGTTTTACCTGACCCATTTTTCAGTTTCCTCTACTTGCTTTCTTTTCCAATAAAGTAACTTTTCCTACAGAGATGAAGGAAAACCATTTTCTAAGAAGTCTGCCCAAAATTGAATTATAGAATCTCTTTCCCATGAGACCTGTAATCAACTGGAATCCTCCATTTAATATACATATTTTGGCCAGGATGAGAGTAATGACTATAGTTCTACTGTTCTACTGTCAAAAGTTGATACTCGTTTTCGGAAAGCTGCACAATAATCCAACCAAACTGGATATCATACACATGAAAAGGTCTTAATTTTTAATAGTTTTGTCCTTTTGATCCAAAAAATTGATAATATCTCCTAACTCACATCCTGGTTCCTGATGACCTTCATCATAGAATATTATTCTCTGACCTTCTTTCATGGCCTTGCTAATATGAGCTTCCAGAATTTTTTTCTTTTGAACAATCTTCTTTCTGTTACAGCTTGATCTTTGGGGCTGATCTGTTTCCCATACAGACTGATTCAATTTCCTGAAGGCTGTTGTTGTTTGTCCTTTGTTAGTTTCAGGAATTCTTATTTGCAATTCAGCACCTCCATATTTTTCTTTTACTATACTAGACCCCGGGGTTAAGACAGTCAATCTCCAATAGTAGTTAGTGGAACTTTATAAAGGAATAGCAAAATGTTATAACATATAAAAAAGGCCCCTCACTAAATTAATAAGTCCCATTAAAGTGTTATTTTGTCAGCCTTTTCATTTGCCTAAGAGCAAATGAAAAGCCTAACCTTTGACATATTTTAGAAAATAAACACACGTTCACTGTCATCTATTTCTAATAAAAATATATTTTCTATGGATAAATATTTTCTTATTAATATATAGATACACCAAATATATGATAATTCACATGAATTCTTTTAAATTTTCAGAGGAAAAATGAACAATTTATATGTAAAAATGAAAGTTATATAAATCTGAAAGTAAATTTTTATACTTCCTAATCACATTAATTATTTGGGATACAATTCAAATTTCTCTGACTCCTTCATAGATGGGTTCTTTTAAATGAAACAAATAATTCAAGTTATATATTCTGTTCTTAGTATATGGTAAACTTGTTCAGTTTTTTTTTTTCATTTGCATCCAACTTTGTGACTCCCTTTGGGGTTTTCTTGCCAAAGATACTGGAGTAGTCTGCCATTTTCTTTTCCAAGTTATTTTTACAGATTAGAGAAATCCAAGGCAAACAAGATTAAATGACTTGTCCAGGGTCACACAGCTAGTAAATGTCTGAGGCTGCATCTGAACTCAGTTCTTCCTGACTCCAAGCCTGGTGCTCTATCCATTGGGCCACCTAGCTGCCCTATGGCAAACTCATGTTTTGTTTTGTTTTTTTCCCAAGGAAAGTAAATAACTTGGCCAAACATTACCATTATGACAACTGTCTTAAAACCAATTCCTCAAAACCATTGTTTTGAATTCTTATGACATTATTTTATAAAACAAAATTGATAGCAGGAATTTAGAAGTGCTTATGATATTACAGAGAATATAAAATTCATTTTCCTTGCACTTGTTTTAACCATTTCCCTTACCAAAACAAACCTAATATAACCACCTATTACATTTTTTTGTTGTTTTTTTGGGAGGCAGTTGGGGGGATTAAGTGACTTGTTCAGGGTTGCACAGCACAGCTAGTAAGTGTAAAGTGTCTTAAGACCAAATTGAACTCAGGTCCTCCTGATTCTATGACCAGTCTTCTATTCACTGTGCTATCTAGCTGCCCCAAAACCATCAATAATTTCCCTCAAAACACTTTTATCTAAAAATGAGATTGACATCATATTATTTAAATGTTTAAAAATTCATTTAGTACTCTACTCCCCTAAGAAGTGAGCATAATTTGAGTCACTGAAGTTAAGGTGTGAATAGGTAATTAAAATGGATAATCTGGAAAGTTTCAGGGTGATTAAAAAAGATAAACAAAAAAAAAAAATTCCAAAGATAATCCAAAACCAAGAAATCAAAGCCATGGTTTAAAATTAGAAATCAAGAGATAAGAGTCGGTATAGGGCAAATTGAAAAATAGGAAGTTTGGTTTGCTTAAATCTCTATTGTTTCTGATCCTGTATCTATTAATCAAAACTGTTCAGCTCAATGCCTTGGTCCTGGGGGGTTAGACAAGGTATTTCCAGACAGTTTACTAGGTATGATTGCTTAGTTTATAGTTTCCTAATTCAATCAAGTATTGTATAATCGACTAAACTGTGTTTGGGCTGTCCTTCTTGGAGTACAAACTTCTGGAAAGACTTCAATGCTGGTGAGTCTGTTTAGGAGCAATAATGACCAATGAAACAACCAGAGTAATATTGGGGAGTTCTAGTCAGAAGGCCCCTGGGTTAATCCCACTGTATGACTCAAAAAAGTCAGTTTCTGAAAAATGCGTGAACTAAAGATACTCTGTTGAAACATACATCTTAATTCTCTACTTCCAATATTTCCAGGTATTAGCACACTATGGCAATTCTGATAAGTTTTTTGATTGGGCAGATAAGAGGATGTTGAAATATTAGGATAATGACACAATAATAAGCATGGCTCAAAAAGAAGGGTATAATCTAAGTGAATGAGCAATATTGTTGATAAAAAAAAATTTGGTGTTGCTAATCAGCAGACATTATCATGATGGTAGGAGAAATTACCCAGAATGAAATTCTGAAGACACAAACACAAATAAATTCTATAAAGAAAAAGATATGAATATTGCCCAACAAATTAAAATAAAAAATGTATTAAAAAAAAAAAGCTTGACTTTAACCCCAATCTGCTGACTTATTTATCACAAGGAAGGGGAATTTGGGGGAGATAATGGGGAGGATAATAGTGGTAGTACTTTCAAAAAGAAAAGAAGAAAAACAGCAATGACCAATTAAGATGAAAAGATAACAGAAAGAAGTTCAAGAAACAGACAAGCAGGGAAGCACTGATATTATGTTAAATTTAACATATATTGAAAAAACAAAATATATGTAAATAGAGATTCACCATTTCATATTTTTTTATGTGGATAATTTCATGTTTATCAAGTTCATAATAAAGGTATGTATTGAAGACAGGAGCAAAGACAAATAGATTTAAAAGGAAGGATCTAGGAATCTAATGGAATATCACTCCAGGGATCTGTCTTTGGCCTAATGCTGTTTAAAACTTTTATCTTAAATTTAGATAAAAACAGCAACATTAACAAATTTTCATAAACTATGAAGCTTGGAGGGAGATGGCATATTGATAAAATCTGAGCTAAAATAGCTAAAATGAAAGATAAAGTATAAAAGTAGTCTCATATGTGGCTTAATAGGATAGTGAATAAAAGGACTGGACTTAGAATCAGAAGATGAAATTTGAATATTGTTCTCAGATATTTATAAAGTATGATCATGGATAAGTCATTTAACCTTTGTCTTACTCTGTTTTCTTTGTAAAACAGGAATAATAGTAATAGCTGCCCCCTTGGGTCTATTTTAAGGATAAAGTTAGGTAAGTATACATAAAGTGCTTTGCAAAGATTGGATGACGAGCTGTCAAATATACTGCAAATGTTCTTTTCCAGATATTGGTTGGTCTAGATGTTTCAACAAAGGTTCAACTTTGAATCTGAAGTTCTGTGATACAATGAAGCTGGAAAAAGAGTAGGGCAAAAATTTTTTCATAGTTAACTGTTGGACTGTTGGGGAGAGACTGTGCCACAATGGGAAATTCAGAACAAAGGAGGGAGTTAGCATTGTGGTTGACACTAAATCACTACTTGATTGTTCAGGCCTTGGGAAAAGGGGACAATTTTATGATAAGAGTACAAGGGGGCCTGATGGACAGGTTTGAAGTGATAAAGGGAATTGTGGCAGAGGCTCTAAATATTTCTTGATGTGATTCTAGAGTTTTTGTGATTAAATGGGAACTAGGTAGTGTTTTGCTAGTCTTGAGGCTACTGTGAGCCCAAGCTATTCTGAAAAGAGTGGGAATAGAGAAGATAAAAACTAGATAGGTAGAAATCAAAAGGATTTGACAACTGACTGAACAGTAGGGTAAGGCAGAAGAAAACGTCAAAGAGGACTTGGGTTTTAAGTATGGGTTAATGGAAAATAATAATGCTATTAATAGATAAATGGAAGAAAGAACAGATTTTGTAGGAAAAGATGAGTTTAGTTTTCAGTGTAGTCAGTTGAAGATATCAATGAGATCTATTAGGCTGCCACAAAAACTCTCAATGAGGTCACAGAGAGTCAGAAACAACTGAAATGACTCAACACCACAATAGAGTTGTAGAAACAGTTCAGTTTTATGAGTACTCTGCAAATAGGTAATAGCTGAACTTGTAGATGAGTTTCCCAAGGAAACTAGTAGAGAGAAAAAGGGTAAGAAAAAAAAATAGAAGGTTTAAGAGATATATTTAGGACACTGAAAGTAAGATTCAGGAGTGTACATTTATAGAAACTAAGAGAGGCAAGAAAGAGAGAATGAACAGTATGTATCAATGCAAGGAAAATCTGATTAAAAGGCTTTTAATTTTATAATTAGGAAGCTATTAATGATTATTAGTAATTATTATTAGTAGTAGTAATTTTAATGAAGAAAAATTTCAGTGGAATGGTGGGAATGTGGAAGTAGAAGATAGGTTAAAAAGTAAAAAGTACTCAACAGAAGTTTGGCAATAAAAGCAGATAGAAATGTAACTCAAATATGGGGTAGCAGAATCTAGGCCCTGTGGAAACCCTTCTTTAAAGGCTAAGAGAAATAAGATATAAAATAAACTGAATATACAGAAAGAAAGAATGCAATTGATGTAAAACAAGGAGGAAAGCGGATGGGATATACATTTAAATAGATTTCCTTTTAAGATATTTTAACTTGGACAGAGAGGTAAGGTAAAGACAAAAATTTTGCAATGTGGAGGAAACAGACAAGGACATAATCCCAAATTATTCTTGATTTGAAAATCTGTGACAGAAATGCTATGAAAGCAAATGCAATATTCATCATAAAACATACTGAAACAGTAAATCTCAGTTTTAGTCCCAGATTTGGCATTGAGTCTGGCTGAAGCCTTGGATAAGGCATTTAACTTTTCTCTCAACTTCTTCATCTTTAAAAAGATTAGACCAGTTGAGATACTGACTTTTCAAATGCCTCAAATCTATAACAGTGGAAGGGACAACCAGAATATTAAAGTAAGCTAAAATAACAGAAAAACATGCTTTTAGAAAGTAGTCCTCTAGCCTACATTTAAAGATCTCCAGTGACAGAATTTGTCCTTTTCAAAGTCTACTTTTTGCACAGTTCTTATTGTGAGAGAAGTTCCTCCATATAAAGTACTCAAATATCCCTCCTGTAACTTTCACCCTTTGGTCACCTCATTGCCCATGATGCACAATTCAGAACAAGTTTAATTCTTCCACATGACAACCCTTTATATAATTAAAGACCTTAATTGAGGCAATTTCCCCTTTCATTTTTTTTCTCAGATAAAACAGCTCTACTAATGCAATGAATAAACATCATTTAAAAATTATGTATGATTTAAAAAATCATCTTCCTGAGGCATCATCAAAAATGAATTATTCTCGCCAAGTAAAAATGTGGGAACAGTGCCACAAATCTCATGCTTATCTAAAAGAACAGTACAGACAGACCAAGCTTCAATTAGTCAACCTCTATTTTCATAATTGAGAAAAACAAACTGTATTTTGTTCTCTAAACATTGAATCTGTCATGTAATACATCTGGGATAACATTAAGTAATGATTTAAAGTACAAACTCCAAAGAACATGTTAACTATTAAAGTCAGCATCTTTTTATGAAATCCTAAGACACAGAAAATGTCAACTTTATCTGCTAACTTTTTTTCCCTAGCTTCCCTCAGTGTCATGAGAACAGAATTGTCACATAGTTTCTGGAACATTTTTGCATAGCTTTGTGGAGTTTCCCAATAATTTTAAAGTGATGGTTAATTTATTGATAAGGACATTTCCTACATAATTAATGTTATTATGGGCATTTCTCAAGCTTACAGGTTGAAAATATACTATACAGTTTGGGTAAGTGCCACAAATGACAAGAAATCTGAGATAGGAATTTAATAAGCATATATATAGGGTAAACTCACCTTTACCAGTGCTGGCCCAGGCTTTGTTGAAGACACAGTGTTTGTAGAGAGGACAGGAGCTGGAGGACGTGATGCAGGATGATCAGCAGCGAGAGGGGTTTTCAAGAATTCAGAAACTGCAGTGGATAGTGAAGTATACTGGCGAAAAAGATAGGAAAAAAAAGATAAAAATTCTGTTTCTCAAACTTGGAAGACACGAAGTTACTGAAAATATAAATAAGCAAATGATTTTATTTTTTTGAGTCCATTATAAAAAGAAAGGAAGAAAAGAAAAATGTGGTAATATATTGTGAAACTAGAAAGGTAGGACTATCTACTTTGTTTATGTATTTTCAGTTCCTTAAAGATATCTTTACTTCTCTTAATGGAAAAATTAATTCTAAATAATATCCTACCGAACAATTCAAGTATGCTATTGGATACGTGGTTTTTCTATTTAGTACTGAGATCCTGAAATTTATCTAAAAAGGATCCACACTGTGAAATAATTGCTTTAAACTAGCTGTCTTTTTGCCTTACAAGTAAAAATAAAATGAGGTAATTATTTATAAAGTAAATTTAATATTTGTAAAACTTGAAGTGCTATGTAAATGCTAGCTGTTGTATCATTTAAAATAACTAATTATTGTAAATGTAATCTGAAGCAGGACAGAAATCATACCATTTCTTTGTATTCCCCCTTCAGCACCCAGAAAACTGTTGAGGTCTTGAGGAAAGTCATTATGTTTTATACATCTTTCTATCTATTTCAGTGTCTTGGCTAGAATAAATAGTAACTCAATAAATGTTTGCTGAATGAGTTTAAGAGTAGTTAATTCTAATCTAAGTTTTATTTTAGACATAATGTATAAGGAATTCAAATTAAGAAAAAAATTCATTTATAACCAAACAGCGTTTGTATGCATACAATTATGAATGACACATAAGAAAACTGAATAATTATTGTTGAATGATTATTGTGATAGTGCCAAAATTTTGAACTGTGTCCAGCCCTATATTAATCAGTTGAGATATACATCATCAGTTTTTTAGGTAATGAACTCTTCCATAAATACTAGCTATTACTATATTTCTCACTAATAAGTGAAAAAAAATAATATGACCTAATCTACAGAGAGTACCTACTAATTTAAAATATAAAATATGAGGACAAAATATTCTATTGGGGAAAACAACATGTGTACCATGAAATAAACCCATTTTCAAGGAACTATAGTTATGCCTGCTACTTGCAGTCTATATATTTGTTGTTCAGTCACAGTCCCGTTTGGGGTTTTCTTGGCAGAGATAATAGCGTGGCTTGTCATTTCTTTCTCCAGCTCATTTTACAGATGAGGAAACTAAGGCAGACAAGGTTAAGTGACTTACACAGTTAAGTGTCTAAGGTCAGACTTGACCTCAGAAAGATGAGTCTTCCTAACCCTATCCACTGGATCACCCTAGCTGCCCATAGATACATTTATAGATATAAATAAAAAATATAATTTAAATAGATAAAAAGAAATTTCAGGACAGATCAGGTACTAGTAGCTGGGTAGAAAAAGAAAAGGATCATGTAGGTGATGGCACTTTAGCCAAGTTTTTAAAAGTGATTTACAAATATTAGGAGACAAAGGCAAGGAGAAAGTATATCTTAAGAAAGGATGTACCTGTGTGCAATGGCAGGACAGAAATTACATTATGAATGAAGAACTTTAGGAGGAGTTTCTACTTTAGCCTAGAGGTAAAAAGGATACTGGAGATTTTTGTGCCAGGGAAGTCTTATGGTCAGATGTAAGCTCAAGGAGTATTTTTTTCTTTGGGGGGGGGGGGGAGATATATGGAAAATATATTAAAAAGGAGGGAGAGACTGGTAGCAGAAAGCTCAAGTTTAAGTCTATTTAATAGTTCAGGTGAACCAGGGTGATGGTCATGCAAACAGAAAGGTGGTAGATGAAAGAGATCTCATGTGAGCAGAAACAAAAATCTAGCCACAGCCTGGATATGGAGTCTGTGGTTTGGGAGGAATGAATGAAAGGGAAGATTTGAGTGACTCAAAGTTGTAAACTTGGGTGAATGGAAGAATAGTGGTGTTCTTGACAGAAAAAGGGAAGTTAGAAGGAGAGAAAATGAAATTCTGTTTTAGATATGTTGAGTTAGAAACGTCTAATAATGACCTAGTGATGTCTAATAGCTCAGTAGAAATACTAGTGCTAGAAGGATAGATACATTTGTGAAAACTGATCTATGCAACATCTGCATAGATATAAAAATGGAATCTATGAAACTGATTGAAAAACACAAAGGCTATACAAAGATTTAAAGAGTCCAGGAAAGGGCCTTATTATTGTACAGCCATAGTTAGTGGCTAGGACATAGATAACAACAAAAGAGACTAAGAAAAAATCATACTTCATATCTTAGTCACAGAAGGAGAAAGAGGTTCTTTTTTCCCAGAGATGATTTGAAGAGATTTATCAAAATTTGGTAAAAAAAATAACTGACTTTATACACTATCCTATTTAAGCATCACAACTGGAGGTTCTGCAGATTTAATTTTTTTGAATTATATGTTTTTCCTTTCTTATTAATAGCATATTTTATTTTTCCAAGTACATGTAAAGATAGTTTTCAACATTCATTTTTGCAAAACCACAATTCTGCATTCCAAATTTTTCTCTCTCCTTTCGTTACCTTCCCTTGAGACAGCAAGCAACCTGATATCAGTTAAATATATGCAATCCTTATGTTACTTTATCAGGAAAAAAAAATCTCTATTTCCCTTCTCTCCCCAATCTTTTCTTTCCCACATTGAGAATAAAAGAAAATAAGAAGGCTAAGTTACAAACACGTAGTATACTACAGAGGTCAAGAAAAATAAATTTCTATATTGAGTGTTTAAAAAAAAAAAAAAGACTTTTCCTGAACTTGTCTTATACTTCTAGCATGTTCTATCATTAGTCTTCTGATATTATGACCGATCATTTTGTGGATCAAGATTCCTAATTCTTTCAAAATTGCCTATCTTTACCATATTGTTGTCAAGATATTAAGTTGTCCACTTGGTTCTGTTCACTTCACTTTTTATCAATTCATACAAGTCTTAACAGGGTTTCTCTAAAACTATACCATTCATCATTTCTTATACTACAATCATATTTCATCATATTTATATACCATAATTTGTTCTGAATTATCCCCTCTGATTTCCATTCATTGATACTTCCAACAGAGCTATATCTTTAGCTTTTCATATTTAGTTAAGAGCGTTTTTTGGCTCAACTCTGAGGTACCACCTCACATCCCTCATACCTATCAGATTGGTTAAGATGACAGGGAAAGAAAATGATAAATTTTGGAAGGGATGTGGAAAAAACTAGGACACTAATGCATTGTTCGTGGAGTTTTGAATTGATCCATCCATTCTGGAGAGCAATTTGGAAACCATGCTCAAAGGGATAAAAAACTGTGCATAAGCCCTCTTTGTAGTGGCTAGAAACTGGAAACTGAGTGGATGCCCATCAGTTGGAGAATGGCTGAATAAAATGTGGTATATGAATATTATGGAATATTGTTGTTCTGTAAGAAATGACCAACAGGATGATTTCAGAAAGGCTTGGAGAGACTTACACAAGCTGATGCTGAGTGAAATGAGCAGGACCAGGAGATCATTATATACTTCAACAACAATACTATATGATGACCAGTTCTGATGGACCTGGCCATCCTCAGCAATGAGATCAACCAAATCATCTCCAATGGAGCAGTAATGAACTGAACCAGCTACACCCAGCGAAAGAACTCTGGGTGATGACTAAAAACCATTACATTGAATTCCCAATCCCTATATTTATGCCCACCTGCATTTTTGATTTCCTTCACAAGCTAATTGTACAATATTTCAGAGTCTGATTCTTTTTGTACAGCAAAATAACGGTTTCGTCATGTATACTTATTGTGTATCTAATTTATATTTTAATGTATTTAACATCTACTGGTCATCCTGCCATCTAGGAGAGGGGGTGGGGGGTAAGAGGTGAAAAATTGGAACAAGAGGTTTGGCAATTGTTAATGCTGTAAAGTTACCCATACATATAACCTGTAAATAAAAGGCTATTAAATAAAAAAAAAAAAATTAGAAAATAAAATAAAATATATATAAAAAAAATAAAATTAAAACAAACAAACAAAAAAAAAAAAAAAAAACAACTGTGCATACCCTTTGATCCAACAGTGTCACTATTGGGTCTGTATCCCAAAGAGATCATAAAAGAAAAAAAGACCCACATTCAAAAATGCTTGTAGGCAAAGAATTGGAAAACGCGTGGATGCTCATGAATTGGGGAATGGTTGAATTTAATTGTGCTATATGAATATACAGAACTATTGTTCTGTAAGAAATGATGAACAGGTTGATTTCAGAAAAAGCTGGAAAGACTTAAATGAATTGATAAAGAAAAACATCATACAGCAAGAGCAAGACTATGTGATAATCAACTATGAAAGACTTAGCTCTTCTCGGCCATTCAGTGATCTAAGGCAATTCCAATAAAATGTGGATGGAAATGTGAATGTGTATTGAAGCATGTTTTCACCTTTACTTTCTTTCTTCTTTTTCCCTTCTGAATTTTCTTTTCCAATATAACTCATGTGGATATACATTAAAAATAAATACTTACAACTTATATCAGATTGCTTGCTAGTAGTGGGGGAGGAAGGGATGGGAGAAAGTTAAGGA
This sequence comes from Sarcophilus harrisii, assembly GCF_902635505.1. Classification (NCBI taxonomy): domain Eukaryota; kingdom Metazoa; phylum Chordata; class Mammalia; order Dasyuromorphia; family Dasyuridae; genus Sarcophilus; species Sarcophilus harrisii. The sequence goes on along the minus strand of NC_045426.1, from coordinate 302,462,989 downwards.
TGGAAAAGAGAAAAAAAAATTGGAAATCAAAATCTTTCAGTAAATGAATACTGAAAACCATTCTTTACATGTAATTGTAAAAAAATATTTTAAAAAAGATTATACTATTAAAATACATCTTTTTAAAAATGTGAAAAAGAATTTATTTTGCTTAGGATTAATCCTCTTTTTAAATTTTCCCTTCTGCTGTTTTTGCCAATGAGTGAAATTTGTTTTCTGTACCCAACTGCACATCGTCTTTCTTTGATCACAATCAAGATCAAGTGTCACCTGCTTCCCTTATTTGTTTGTATAGCTGATTAATTATCCTGATTATGTGAGACAATTTTCCCTAAAGTCTCTTTCCCTTTCTCCTATTCTAAGTGTATTTTCCCCCTCTTTCTATTCTTAAGACCATCAAGACATAATAAAACCATTCCTAGAGCTTGTCCAATAGACTCCTTCTATGACCACTGATAGGGATTGGGTACAATGAAGACTGAGAAAATTAAATTGATTCTGTATCATTTTTTATGGATCCTCTTTATAATTAACTGATTTTGTCTTATAATTGCTTAAGTCATAATTCTTTGTCCTATAATGAGTTAAGTTTAGAAATCCACTTCTGCTAATCACCATTCTATTCTTGCCTCAAGGAAATCTGCTATTCTTGAAGCCTGTAGTTGGACACCAGGGAGTCTGGTTCACTATCTCTGACTGTGGAGATGGATGCAAAAAATTTCTTAGTCACAGGAGCTGTTATTCCTCTGAATTAGTTAAAAAAAAATTTGTTATCCTCATAACTTCAGCTCCTGAAAAACTCCATATCATTTTTGAAGACCCATAAGCTAGTCTGACTTGGTACATTCCTACAAGATATATTGTTCATCCTTGTCTATCCTTGCTCAATTAAACAGAATCTTATCTTCCCTCTATAAGTCAGGAAGTCTGCTATTTTTGGCCCATTATCAGTGGCTTCAGGATTCAGATGGGTCTCATGGGTATGTGAGCCCACATTTTTAATATAACCAGTCATATTGTCCTCACCTCTCCTGAAGCTGCCAACCCAATGGTTTGTTTTTTTTTTTTTAAACCTAACACCTAATAATAACACAGAATAGTGGGATTCTTTGCTTGCTCTTTTAACCTTCTTGTTGACATACGATTTGATATAAGGGCCAGACTGCTAATTTCTAGTCCTGTTGCTGTTTCCCTGGGTTATTCAATGTTGGACCCCATGGAAAACTTAGTCTGGCGATCTGCAAGCTTTCAGTTCTCTCAGTGAGAGGGAGCTCCTCGTCCTGCTTCCTGCTACTCTGACATCTTGGTTCTATTTTTCCTACAGACATTACCCCCATTTTATACATAAGCTGAAAGCTCACAATTTAAGTACTCTTGCCTATGGTTCACACAACTAGTATTTGGAAATGGGATATGAATCCAGATTTTTATAGAAAATGAGTCCAGTATGATCTCCATTATGCCAATAATCTCTCTTGATAATATTATTGATATTTAGATAGTGCTTGAAAAATTTTAACACATTTAATGTATGTTATTTCATTTGATCCAAACCTCTGCAGCACCTGACAATGTTGACACCTCTCCCATTTCTTCAACACTGTCCTGCTCCGTGTATGCATACACCTCAAGAACACTATTACATTTGCCTTTTATTGTATCCCTAAGTGCACAGCACAGTGCCTGGTGTATAGCAGATAGTTAATAAAATTTTATTTATTGTCCTGGCTTTTCTCTTTTCTCTATATAATCCATTTCTTGGTGATCTCATCAACTTGCATCAATTCATCTATTTCCATTACGTGGAATGACTTTGAGACATACATATCCATTCTCATCTCTCATTTCATAACTCCAACTTCCTGTTAGTTACTGGAAGGATAACTAATAGGATAACTAATCCTGTAAGGATACTTACAGAATTAAGTAAGTTCTGTAAGTATCTCAAACATTTTCAAATCAGAACTCATTACTTTCCTCCAAAATTATTCTTCCTCCTAATTTTCCTTATTTGATTAGAAGGATATCTCAGAAAACATCCGTCATTCTTCAGTCATATTCATCCTCATATGCAATCTGTTGATAAGTTTTGTCAACTTCACTTCTACAACATGTCTTGCATCCCTTTTATTTATTTCATTTAACCATCATCCTAATTTAGGCCCCTGTCACCTTGCTTCTGGACTAGATCAGCCTCTTAACTAAACTCCCTGTAGTCAATCTTTGTCCTTTCTACTACGTCCTAAAGTACAGATATAACCATATCACTCCTCTGTTCAACAAACTTTTAGGGCTACACTCTGTAGAATAAAATGCAATTTACTTCTAGTAAACAAAACAAAAAACTTATAATTATGTTTGAACTTGTTTTTCCAGGGGCGGTTGGTCATTCTTCACCTTCATGAACTCTATAGTTTAGTTAAACTGGGATATTTTTTGCTTTTCCCTATATACCACATTTTCTCTGTGCTTTACAAAAACTGTTTTCCATGTTTGGAATGTACTCCCTTGCCTTGCTCAATCTCTTACAACTACCATCTCCCTTTAAGGCTCACAGTTTATGTGCCATTTCCTTTAAGATGCCTTTCCTGATTCCATTGACATTAATATGTCTCTCTCTCTGTTTAAAATTTTTATGTGTTTCAGAATGTAGGAAAATATCTGAGATTATAGATAGTAATTAAAAAGTATAAGTCAAGTACAAATCTTCTCTAAACAAAAAAGTTATCTATCAATAAGTCAAAATTTTACAAACACTAAAGCCAAATGTTTTTGAATTTTCATAATGTACTTTACACATTATATCAATTGGAACATGGTTTTTACAACAATTCAAAATCTTTTCCTACACTGACCAGACAACATAATTTTTAAAAAAGATTTTTCTTTATATTATTGGATGATATAATTTTTCTTTCTTCAATGATCTTCCTCAATTTTCATTTACTTTAACATTATTTTAGAAGAAAATGTTAGAAACATCATTATTTAATTGACTGGCATTTATGTTTTTTAAAAAATCTAATCAAAAGCTTTATGAATCTTACTGAATTTTCCTTTAGAAATCACTATTGGAATGCTCCAGACAGATATGACAAAGATCTTTTTATTTAGTCTTGAAAACAACTGCAGGAAAAGAAATGAAAGCCAGAGAAAATGTCTGGATTAATTAATTATTCTGTAAGATTGCCTTTATCTTTCAGGTGTCTGCACATGTTTCCAGTGGAAGAACATATGCCATATTTTCTAAGCAGCAATAATTTTCCTCTGGCAAATGATCTTGAGAATCTAAACTTAAAGAAAAAAATCTGTGCTCAAGGAACTTTTAATTACCTTTTCTTTTGTTACCAATTTCCAGACAAATAAAATAAATGAAAGCAAATGCATAGACTGAATAACTAGATTGTGTGTGTGTGTGTGTGTGTGTGTGTGCGTGTGTGTATGCTAAAAACACATTTACATTTTTCCATTTTTCCATTAGTTAACACTATTCTGAAATGTATCAGACTGATTTATCATTTGTAGTTCTAGTGTTAAACTTTTTGCCTAATAAAAAAAATTACTGGACATACTAATATCCTAAAACATGAAAATAATCCATAGCAAGTGGCAAAGAACAGAAAAATTTTAAAAAATCAATAAGAAATTTTATTTTAAAAATGTACTATTCTACCCAAAGTTTCTACACAACAAAATATATTAAGCAAACAAAACCTGCCAAGTCTCAGAATAGTAATAGATATATTAATTTAGAAATTTTCCTAAAAGAAATCATATTGCCAAGAAAAGATCAAAAAAGATATTTAAGTGGAATTACAGGGGAAAAAATAACATAACAGACATTTAAAAAATAAAAAGCACAAAAATGAATAAAAACCATTGCTATTTCTAGGCTGTAATAGTTAGACTATGACATAAAATATATTATAAAATTCAGGACAAATTTGGGGTATATCATAGCAAATGTCTATTCTATTTGGAATAAATTCACTTCACCAAAAATTTTTTTCAGCTGGCACTTGTAATATCTAAAAGAAATATTTGTTTAAATTATGAGAAACTATTGTAGCAGTAGGCCACCTTACTAAGTAGATCTCTTGCAGATAATCTGTTCAAGACTAGTTGTCAACTTTTAAAGTGTTTGCTTTTGGTTATGTGAGGAAATAGGGTATGTATCAATAAAAATTCTATCATTACTTCCTAGGAAAACAAAGTATGTCAGACTCTTGGTAGTTTCATTTTCACAATTGAAGGAAAATACATAAAAGGTCACAGAATTTCATAACTGGAAGGGACCTTATTCCTTCTATCCACTATCTTCTTCTTCCTATAGGTAGAGATTTCAAACTCATCCCATGTGTTCAATGCCAATTCTTATTTATTCTTCCTTCACTCATACAGTCACAAAACTAATTCAGGTTTTGTAGTAATCTTCACTATCACCTAAAACTTGCATTACTGTAATTGTTTCCTAACTACTCTTTCTGATGCCTCTCTCCTACTTCCCTGTTGCAGTCAATGTTCCACTGCCAGTAATTTCCTTTATGTGGAGATCTGGACATATTACATCTCTACATTGATTCTCTAGTGAAGGTTAAATGAAGTTCAGACTCTTTAATCATGCTTTAAAACATTTCGTAGCTGGTACTACCAACTTTATTTCATACTGATCCTGTTTATCTAATATATATTAGGTCAAAGAAGATGACTACTTCATATCTCTGAATAAGCCCTACAATTTTTCATTTTATTTTATTTATTGCTGTTGTCTCCTACCCTTGGAATATTTTTTTTTCTTATTCTACTTCCTTTTCCCTACCTGTTGAAATCTTGACCATCCCCTGAAAGCCCTGACCCAATACTTCCTTCACAAAGTCTTCCTTGATTCCTGAAGTCTGTAATGATCTTCCCTTCCTTAAACCTCACCACTAATACTTTTTATTTCTCTTCTAGCATTTATATATTATTATGTAGATAGTTTTCCTGTCTCCCTATTAGATCATGAAGTCATAAGTGGAAGAAACAACAAAACAGAAAAACCATGAAAAAAAAACACAAAAAAGCAAAACTACTATGCTTCAATCTGCATTCAGACTCCATACTTCTTTCTCTGGATGTAGATAGCATTTTACATTATGAGGCTTTTGAAATTGTCTTTGATCACTGTAGTGCTGAGAAAATCTAAGTCTATCAAAGCTGCATATCACACAATGTTGTTATGTGTCCAATGTTTTCCTAATTCTTCTCACTTCATCTCTAAGTCTTTTTAGGTTTTTCTGAAATCCACTTGTGCAATTATCTTCCAATGGTCTCTCTGCTTCAAATCTCTTCACTCCAATCCATAGTCCACCTAAATGACTAAAAAAATTTTCTAAAGCACAGGTCACCCAAAGAACTCTAGTAGCTACCTATTATCTCCAGAATCAAATATAAACTCTCTGATGTTTAGAATTCTTCATAATCTGCGTCTTATTACCTTTTAAGCTTTCCTTTATTTTTAACCAAAAAATCAACTTCAATTTTATTTTCAGTTTTCTTTCTTTGCCCTAGAAAGCCTATGTAGTCTAAAAAAGAGACAAGACTTTTTGAATTAGTGCCACTTTACCATCCAGCGAAATGTTTCTGAATGAAATTTTTAATGACTTAAAAGGAATTCTTTGACATGGGCTTGACTGCTATTTAATAGGTACAAATGAAGTCTAAGTGACAAGGGGAATTAGAAAAAAAAAATGTGCCTAAATTAGTGGTCTATATAACCAGAAATGGTAATTATTTTAAATTGGAGCCAATATGGACTAGGATGCATATGCACAATTAAGAAATTTAACTAGCCTTTGAAGACATTCACTGTGTGATCTTGACCAATTTCTACTTGCTGTATAAACTGAAGTGTCAACAAATACACATAAAATGCCATTTTGGACCAAAGGGAAAAAAAAACCTTTAACCATACCCACTTAATACAAATACCTTTATATCAATCAAAAGGAGAATAATAATCAGAAGTATTTTTCATATATATAACTTCCCTCCCCTTTTCCAGAGATCTTGTTTTACAGAGAGAGAGAGAGAGAGAGTGTGTGTGTGTGTGTGTGTGTGTGTGTGTGTGTGTGTGTGTTGGACATCTCCAGTGCACCAAAGGTAAACATGGTGCCATTTTATCACTTCTGTCCCATCTCTTTTCTGAAGTTTAAGTAATTAGTGATTAAAAATACTCTGTGATATAATACTTTTTCCCCTTTATACTTGTGCCAAATCTCAATGTAACATTTATTTTCAAAATATTAAGATGTAACTACTGGAGGAATGGTATCTATTGCATATATAGCAACTAAGGAAAGAATCTGAAACCCTCATCTCTTAATGTAGTAAAATATAGTTTATAACATATGTAGGCAGATACTTTATAGTGAAAGATTTGGATGAAGTATGAGCAAAAATGTTTTGGATAACCTTAAATAAGATTAATACAGAAATAACAAAATGTGTTACTACTTATAATACATACAAATATCCCAAAGATTAATGATAAAGTATTTCTCTACAAAGTTGGTTTAAAATAAAATAGATCCTAAATAGGAATATTTTTCCTTTTCCTTTTCCTCATGATACTATTCTATTTAAAGGATTTTCAAAAAAATTAGATATTTTACATATCAATTATTTGCAATGTAAACAATTCAAAGAAACCAAACATACCAGAACTGAGTTTGAAAACTACAAGAAAGATTCATCATTTAAGTGTTAAGTAAATAAGCACAGAAATTACCTTATGATTAAAACAATGTAAACAATATGAATCTCCATTTTTTGAGGGAATATCTTAAATATAATGATACTATGTGAATATTTTTTTCCAGAGACCTCTAGTTCATGTATCTTGAATAAGAGACACACCAGTCATCACATAGTACAGAGAAAGAACATGGATAACATGACATCCAAGAGAATTTGGTAATGAATTAACAGTACAACCTGTTGCCAAAATGGTTATTTAAATTCAGAAAGGACACAGGCATTATTTATGAGCACTATTTTGGCAAAGATTATACCACATTTATTCTTTTTGAAAAAACATATATTTTAATAACCCATTGGGTAGAAATGCTTTGGACAATTCATGAAAATATACAGGGAAGAGGAGAATATCATTCTCCTTCTGAGAATTTTTAAGATCATTTTCTAAATGGCTGAGTTGTTAAAGAATTAATTTTCTTATTAAAAATGATAGTCAGATAACATTCACTCCTATCTGACAGCCTAATTCAAATGGCAAAATGAAAAGATGAAATACTAAAAGGAATAAATAACACAACTGTTAAGTTTATTTGCATACTTGACCTTTTTTGAACCCGTTTTTACAGTTCAAAATGAAGGCCAATAAATATGCTAAGAATGCCCTGCACTCCCTCTCTGGGTTCATCTATTTTTCAGAAACATTAGTCTTTTCCTTGGTTCCTCCTTCTGCTTCCAGTGTAAGAGGAAGGTCACAAATAAGCTTGTTCATACTACAAAGCAAATCTTTATTAAAGAAACTTGGATTTCAGCTACTGTAATTTGTCTTTTACTAAATGCATGCTGGAGAGGAGTTTCTATTCTTAAATGAAATGAAAGGCAAAAGTTGGTCTTTTTTCTTTCAGCTCCTTATTTAAAGGGTTGCTGCTCATATTCTTATTCTCTGAATCTCTCTTATGTTGTATCTGATGAACAATTATTGACTGATTACATGGGAAGATACACTAAAAGATGTTCTGGTAGTTTTAACTTCAGAAATTCATACCTGAGTTGGAGTGTTTGTGGTGATAGGAGATGGCGATTCACTGATTTTTGGCTCACTTGGGGATGCTGCTGAACCCTGAGACTCCTGGCTGGCTGGCTGGTCTGGAGACAAAGCATCACTGCTGTCTTCATCAAATGAGAAATCACCCTGAGTTTGGGGATAGTCTTCTTGTCCAACTCCTATAGGAAGAAATGACTCTGGTGTTCTCAGTTACCAAAAACTAAATTATCTAATGAAAAAGGTAAAAAGTGGAACTTTCACTTCCAATAACAATTCAAAAAACATCACTTAAAAAATGTGTGCTTATTTTTAGGTTTCGGTCATTCATATCCTCATAATCTACAAAACCATAATAAACCCTTTTAGATTTAGTTATTAGAACTTACAAGTAGTATTTAATTTAAAGTAAGGTCTGGCAAAAGAATGATTTAAATGCTTATGCAAAAATGGTAAACACATGTTCCTTGATTTTTGGAAATATGACATTTTATAAATGAAGATTATTTTAAATAGCTAAATAAACAATAATAAATGACTAGTCAATTATTTTGCTTAGATTCACTAAAAAGTCTCCATAAGAAAAATAAATGAGTCTTTGTGCTATAGTAATGCAATTTGGGAAGGCTACTTTTTCTTTTAATAGAGAGCCATATGCTGTTCGAATTCTGTTCATCTTTTGGGGGAGTAAATGAGTGCTTTATGAAAACATATGAAATTTAGAAAACAGTTAAATTTTAAATTTAATGTGAAAAATATTTGCTATGGACAATGGATTGTGAGTGTTTTGGCATTCAAAGCTTCAAATGCTTACTAGATCTTTGACCTGGGCAAGTCACAATCTCTATTTGACTCAGTTTTGTTATCTGTAAAATGGTATTGGTAATAACAGCATGTACCCCCCTCAGTGTCTTGAGAATCAAATGAGATATCTGTAAAAGCACTTCCCACAATGTGTGGCAAATAATAGGTGCGGTATAATTTTTTATTATTATCATCATTAACATATCTGCTTGATACTTCTTGTGTAATATGAAATGAACAAAGTTTGTAACAGTGATTAGCTAGAAATTATTTTTGTAATAATGTAGAAGAAAAAATAATAATTGGAAATGTTAGTGGAGAGACAGCCAATGAAATGAAAATAGAATCTTATTAGCTGTCTGTTTGTTTAAAAGATTTTTTCAAAAACTCTTTCCCTTAGAGTAGTATGCATTTTCAGCCTTGCCTATAATTGCTTCCTTAACACAGGAATCTACGGGAAGTATGTTCTTTTCTACTAGTTCCATTGGACCAGGTCTTTGAGCAATCTTCTCATTCAGATCATCTGCCAGCCGAGCTCTCTTCAGTTTCATCTGTGTAGCCTGTAGGGAAGGCTCTGCAAATGTTTCTAAAAGAGGAAAGATAACTTTGATCATTACTTAAATAAACTATAATTATCTTATGATATTACTTCAGACCATCATATTTAACTTAAATCCAATTTTTACAAGTTATGAATATTTTTATGGAGACAACAATAAAAATAGTCTACAATTAACAGTCTACCAGTTTATGTTAGAAGATATTTTATATTAATTTCTCCATGACCTCAAACTAATATGAATTTGAATGATCATTTATTATGGGAAGTGAAAATTCATATTCCTGAGTAGAGAAATTTCCTCAATTTTCTAGGATATTCCTTAGATGGATAATAGATAAATATATAATCACAGCTTGAGAAAAGTGGATCCTCTAATGCCATCAAAAGAAGTCCCTGTGTTTTTTGGTTTGTTCTCCCTCTGGGATGTAAATTTTGATATGGCAGGTACTGTGTTTTTGGTTTACTTGAAAATTATGACACTTAGATGGTCTGCAAAATTCACAATGAATGTGAATAAATGAGACAGTTAAATTTTATAATTATTAATCAATTATCAATCATTCAAGGAAAAATAATATAACATTTATATGGGGTTTTTATTCTTCCTTTCTGTCTGTGACTACTTTGAATTATAAACATATCTAAAGAATTAGATAAAAAGAAAGGAGATGAAAATAAATCCATGTTTATTTCTGACTGTCTCTGAATGATACATCTCAAATGAATGGTTCATATTTCGTCCTGATCTTAAGAGCAACAAGAACATCCTGTATTTGTCACAGATATTTGTATTATAGAATAATTATAGTATTATGAAAGTTATACCTGTGTTATAGAAAATCATTAATAATACCCTTAATTTTTCCACTTGAAAAATGTAAAAGCACTTACACATTTGTTGCTTGACTTTTGTTTTTTCCATTTCCTATTGCTTATTTGTATTTTTTATCAAAGTTTTATCTTACTGACATAAAAATGTAAAATTCAATATAATATGTGTTTGCCAAAAATTCAAAGGTGTTCTTTTTAAGAAATCTTGGAAGAGTATACATAGTAAGGGCAGGAAAACCAAAATGTGCCAAACCATCCTATGGGTGACTTAAAATGCTATTTCCTTGAGTTTATTATTATTATTATTAGGATGGGAGGTAGGAGAAAATGGCAACTAGGCTTCTCATTTATCAGTGTCATCCTATTCTTCCCTTTCCTTGCCCAGATATTAAAAATATTTCAAGTAAATTGGTTCTCACAACCTTTAGTGTTCAAATAGAAGCTAATAATGCCAAAGGAAAATGTTGACTTCTCCTTTAATGATGCTGCAAGATAAATACTCTATGATTCCTTAAAGACTTTAAATATAGAACATATCTCATTATAAACATATTGATGCCATTTTTTCCTCTCTGGGGTACCCTGAACTTAAGTTATTCAAATTCAGAAACCTATTTATAATTTCATGGCTTGTTTCCTTCTGCTCAATAAGTTTTTAAAAATTATGGATGGCAAGTTCTTTTTCCATAGTTAAAAAAAATCCCAGTTTGGAAAAAAGTCCTATTAAAGTTATTAATGGTTTATGCCTCAATTATGATAGAAAATTTTGAAAAAAGAGGAAATAATTCTTGTCAGTAAGTGAAGGCAAAAGTAGGGGCTTCACATGAGTCCATGACATTAATAGTATATATGTCCTTAACTAGCTGATTATGATTTGGCAGTCAAGTTTTAAAACTCTGAAGCTGTTTATATAGACCTCTTCCCAAGACTTAGAGACATTTCACTTAGGGAAAGTTAAAAATAGAGTTTATTGTTAAAAATGCTAATGACTTTAGCTTATTTTATGACTAGATTAATGGTCTGAAGGATCTATGTGAGAATAAGAGCAATGCTTAGGATATAACTAAAGTTAGGATAACTCCCCTAGTATTGAGAGTAATACTTTCTTCTCCCTCTTTAAGTTAACTATAATTTCATCTATAGTTTGATTCTAGTAATCTTCAAAAGAGTTTATGAGAAGAAATAACTACATAATAGGATTTTTTTTAGAACTCAGAAAGGCTTTTTAAGTACTTTGAACAGTGCAAAAGAGTACTTTGAACAGTGCAAAAGAGAAACCTACAGTGACAGTGGTAGGACTAAGTTTGTTGATTTAAAAAAAAAAATTCTAACAATTGAAATTAGTGGGTTTTTTTGCTTTTATTCAATTTTGTAGCTCTTGAAGTAGCTAAAATGAAAATCAATGCTGTAATTATCTTTTTGTTAAGAAATTAAATTATCATCAGAGAGGGCCCTTACCTTCCAAAATGTGCATTCTGACAAGTTCAGAACGATCTGGTCGACTACGTATCTTGTGTTTCAGAAAATTTTCAGTCTTTAAAAAAGAAAAAAAGAGATCTAGTTCCATTCTATTATGAACTAGATTTTAAGTTTTTGCATATATATATGTATAATTCATATTACAAATACAATTTATAATTTCTATTATAGTCATGCATATGAGAGGAAAAAGAAATTAGGATATATCATGATATATATAACATCAAATATTGTCATTTTAGGTATTGGTATCATGAATGGAAAAAGAGATAAAGAAATAATTATAAAGTTTAACACCAAATGCTAAAATTCAAACCTCTTTCTTTAGAAAATGTATTTTAGCAATATAAGAATGTTTGGGGGTAATAAGTCCAGAAAATATATTCTACAAGAAGGGTTTAGAAACCTGTGTAAAGACACATTTTCTAAGACTTTTAATACTGCTTTTTTTTTCATTTTATATGTAAAGCACTACTTTCTCTTTAACTTAATATATAGTTTTAAGGGTTTGGGGTTTGGGGTTTTTTTTTTGCCATTCACTTAGAATAAAATGGTTAACTAATGTGACTCTTGGAAATCTTGAAAATAATTCTCAAAATTCAAAATCTAATTTTAGACTTCTCCTAATTTTTGTGTAAATGACATGTAAATAATTTCCCTGGCAGCCTGTCCCATTCACAGCAATGGAACATAGATAGAAGCAAATTATTTTTTTAAAGCAAAACTTATGAATTATCATATTTATTATATATTATGTTATAAAAGAGATAGACTTGAAATTTGAATATTAAACATAAATTTGAATAACTCTGATATTCTCTTTCATTAAGCCTGATTCTACCAGTCTTGGTTCAGAGGTAAAGGTGATATAACTTCTGTTAGGAAAGTCCTTTGTGGGTTTATAAGTGGTACGAGAACACATCATTTCTACAGGAAGAAAGATGGAAGACTTCCCTGGCAACATACCTCCAAAAATTATGCCCTGCAGACCAGGAAGAAGAAACAGACCAATTCTGTACTAATTAGACCTTGCTTATTATTTTTTAAGTCATTTTTTCCCCCCACAGATCTTTAAAGTATAATTGCCATAGGGGCATAATTATTCTATGTTCAAAATAAGTTGTTTAAAATCTTAGATTTTAGCAATATTATCTTCTTCCTATTTGCAGATACAGTGCTCAGAGGTAGAACATTTTGAATCAAATTTCTTACTCTGGCTCGTTCTAAGCTTTTTATCTGTTCATGGAATGCCGCTGGACTCTTTAATGCTGTGAAGAGAAAATAAATAGTTATTTTAACAGGAAAAGATTTTCCTAACAATGCAGAAAATTAATACTTTAAAAGTTAAATCTTATAAACCATTTTGTTGATGTTTCTTATTTGATTTGTTCTTCTCTAAACTATGTAATTTATTTACTGAGTTATTTTAAAGAATTAGTTCACTTAAAAAAACTTTTAACACTTATACACTGAAATGTTTTTTTCAAGTATTATCTTTTTATTTACCATGTACTTAATCAATATTTGTTTTGAGTTAATTACTTACATCATGTAACATAAAACAAGAAGGAATTAAAAGTATGGATGCATATTTTAAACAGCATAAAATAATGGCAAAGTTCCAGTCCACATTCTAGACTAATTCAGATGATTCAAATGAGAACTATGAGAATTTTCTTGGCTATTACTCCTTTTCTTTATTTTAGCAATATATGAGGCTATAATAATAGAATAGTAAGATCCCAAGATCACACATTTCTAGTTTAAAAGTAACTTACATGTCAATCTAACCCTACATGCTCATTTTACAGATGAGGAAATCAAGTCCTAAAAAAATAAGAACAAACTAAAGTGTAAAGTGACAGAACTAGAATTCTAATGTAGGTGTTCTGGAATTATACCTACATCTCTAACCCCCCCCTCCCCCCCAACATAGCTATGCAAAGCAAGATTAACTGGTTTTATGGTATAAAGCACAAGACACTTTACTATTGGATTTCAAAAGCTCTGACATAATTTGAGCCTAAATAAAGAGACTATTAAACTCCTTCCAAAAAACTCCGCAATTCTTATGTCTGATAAGTGAATTTTTAACTAGAATATCAATTTAGTGAACATAATCAATTCCCTATTGCTAATGATGCAAAGGAGTGTTTAAAATTTAAATGGTATAAATTTTGGATTCAAATTAATGGTTTCATCAATTTTTTGTCTTTCTGTAGAGTTATCTACCACCATGTATACAATAACACATTTATCACTACAGGCTATGTTGTACTTGAAGCATATGACTAATCTTACGTGAGCTGATATTTCACCTCCAGGCCTTGATTGGTCAAGCTCTTGAAAACTATAATGCTTATTTTGAGCCCTGATGCTTGGGACTCTGCACAGGTTCATATGAGCCAAACCTAGTATGTGTGTCAGGTTTAGGGTTAGCAGGTTTGGGCAAATGATGGTTTGAACATCACAGTGAATTAATTTGCATATTCCTGCCCGATTGGCTGATAGTCAAGCTTGCTGTAGTGATGTGGCTATGAAGATTATCAAAGCAGCTTTTGTCTCCATCACAATGCAAAAGATAAAAATTTTTTTAACAAGCAAAAAGAAAAATTATTCTTCATAAACAACCATATAGGAGAAAAAGATCACTCTCAATGACAAAGAGAAATTTGGGAAAATTTAATACAGAATGCTATTAGTATTCTGTACTAGTTCTAGTAGTACTAGTATAGATTACAATTAGTACTCTACTTCCTCAGAAGTTTTAGGCTGTTAATGCTACTTTTTGGAAAGGGCCAATTTATGAGGATATATATATAATTAAACTTTTCTTAAGGAAATAAGATGAATTTTAAAATATGAAAAATTATATTACCTCTCTAAAAACCTCCAAAAAGAATGGTGAATACAAGAAAAAAAAATTAAATTTACATTTCAATAATTTAGACACAGTAGTGCTTGAAACCAGGTCTTACTGAATCTGAAGCCAAATCTTATCTATGGATATCATGTTTCTTTTCATTAGGAATTACCAACAATGAAATCATGGATCTGGAGTAAAATCACACTACACTGCATCGCCTTCCCACTTCCTAGCAAATCTCCCTGCCAATACTTTCTTAGAATAGGATTTTTGACCCTAAAACTCCAGTTATGAATTCAGTTTGTATGAATGGTTATCATCAATGATTCAGCTATTATAAATTCTCTTCTTAGGCAAGTTCATTTTGACAGCTACTGCTATAGGTCTCAACTATAAATGATTCTTATAAATCTTACGTGGCATGATGCCCTGGTCCACTAGCTGTTCTCTTGTTCTTCGTTGTTGTAGCCTCAGCTGTAATACTATAAAAAGAAAAAAGTAATTAATTTACATGAAATTTCACAAGATAATAAAATAAATAGTAGAAATATATAGTTAAGTTCTATGTTAAGATTTTCTAATTGCCAAGCAAATAGTTACATTTAGTTATCTAATTTAGAGTATAACCAGACAAGCAGAATATAACTAACTTGTGGTCTTAGTGCCTAACACATAGGAAGTGCTTAATTAAAAACTTTTTTTTTTTTTGATAGATGATTTTTTAAAAGATGAAATGAACTCTAAAGTTAAATTCACTAAAATTTCTATAAAGTGTATATAACATTCTAAATACTAGTTTTAAACTATTATGTTTGTTGTTTAATGATCATATAGTAAACAAAAGGGTATATATTTAAGTTAAAATTTGGGAATTAGAAAAGAAAAATTCCTTCAAAAGACTATTTAATGAAAAAAAACTTTTCTTATGGAAAAATTAACTTAATTTTGTATTCTTTCCTCTGGAATGAATAAATTCATAGTCTTTAATAATTAAAGCTTGCATAATAAGAATAAGACTGACATTTCTATGTGCTTTCTGAAATATTAGAATCCCTCAAATATGAATTGATTTTTTAGTCTAAAGTCTAATTATTGTTGAATAGAAATAATACCACATTTCATTCTGAAATTTCTAAAATGCTTTTTATAATTTTTTATCTAAGATGCCAAATCTTAAAAGCTGGTTGAAAATACTAAGTATGCCATTAAATGAAGAAATCAATTTTGTTTAATAGGACTCTAATATTCTGTTAAGAATTCCAGCCAATATAAAATGTGGCTTTAATATGAAATATATAAATTCTGAGATATATACACCATTGTAAACTTAGATGTTAAGCAATTATTTTAATGTTTCAAAACATTTTTATATTGAAAAGTAATTTATTTCAAGAAGAAAACATGAATTACTTGTAAAAGATAATTTTCTTACAAATTATATACACCTTTAAATAAATTTTAAAATTACTTTAAGATGCTGATTCATAATCTTGAGTTACAACTGAAATAAGGATCATTGAAGTCAATAGATGAGTTTTTAAAAATTTTAAAAATATATATTCTCTGACCTTCTGATACATTTCCAAGACCAGATCTTCCCTTCCAACTATAACATCACAGGAAGCTGGATCTGATGACCACACTATTAAAGTCTTTTCTATTATAAATTCAAAGAGTCTGAGACCCTTAGGGGCCATAAAACCTCATTGATATCCAGTTTGGAGTAATAGAAAAAGATTCTTGCTGGTCACTGATATGATAGAAGGCCAAATAAAATTCTATTGGCCTTTTAATTATTGGAACATTCTTTTCATGCTAAAATATTTTAGGATCCTTTGGACTGATAGTGTTCCAAACATGAAGATCTCTTCTGATAATATTTAGCTTATTAGGGATAATATGTTCCCATTGTATTTTACTGGGAACAAAAATAATCTCAGGAAGTGACCTGTAGAATCAAAATGGGTGTACATTTTAATTTTAGCATTTAGCCATGGTAAACAAAGTAATACTTTTCAGAATTTGAGGCAATTTCCAACAAAAGAGGAATTTTGAAAGGAAGAGGGAGTGAGAGAACAACTTGGATTTAAACAGGGACTAATCTTTTAAAAGTTTGACAGAAGCCTGTTGGGGAACTTCTGACATCAGTTTTATTGTTACTTTGGAGCCCAAGGAGAAGAATGGAGGCAAAAAAAGAAGCAACAAAGGAAAAATACTTTTTTAAAAAGACATCTTGTGATACAAAAGTATCTAAATGGAAATATCTCAGTTATTTCACATTTATAGAACATGAATGTTGATGTTCTTATGATTACTTGGTTTTTCAAACATTTAATATTTTTATTATCCTAACTGCAATACTGAAACAAGGTTACAGACTATATATTGGTCATTTTAGTTACCCTTTATATCATCTGTAATAGACACTTTTATTTGATGATATATTCATCAAAATGAATTGTTGACATATTCATGAATGTTGATATATTCATGAATCTATTATTAAGATTCATGAATCTATTATTAAGATAACAAACCAACAATATGGGATTTTATACTACCATTCAATTTTTACATCCCACGTTTTAGCTATTATGTTCTAAGATAAAATGTTCCATATTTTATAAAAGGTAGATATAGTTCTGACTAGAGAGAGATAAGTTATCTTTTCATTAAACTTATCATTGCTTAAATATTTTATCTTACAAACGATATTCCTCAAAATAACAATTATTTTACTATTCTCCAACATGTCTTGTTCATTTAGCCAAAAAATTCTGAGCATCTTTTACATACAAAACACTATGCTATATAATGAGGGACCAAGGATGAAAAACAAAACAGACAGACTGTGACATACAATAATTATAAACAGAATGTAAAGTAAAGGCATTGAGAAGAACATATATTCTAAGAGGCAAATTCATAAACAATTATGAAAGTTTTGTGTGACTTTTGGTGACTAGTTGCTAATTTCTCCATCCATGCCCACATACTGAAAACCTAATATTGCATCATATTAGACAATAAGGACAAATATATCTCCATGTGGTACGTAAAAGAGAGATGTGAAAGAGTGCTTGAGTGTCATATGGGAAAGGATAGCAGTATTGAAGCCTTCATTCTTCACTTTCCTTCTGGCTGCCAGTATCTTAGATCTATTCCCCATTAATAAATTAGCTTTTATCTGTAAAATAATACAGATTATTATTGCAGGTGTTTTTTTTTATTTTTTTAATTTTATTTTATTTTACTTTGTTACAGCCATTAGGCAAGTAAATGCTACTGGATATAAAAAGCAAGCAAGTGAACATGTCAATGCACTTTCATCATTACTAATGAAAAAAATAAGAATTCTCAACTAAGATTGACCAGTAATCATCCCACTGAGACATGTGAAATGAGGCATTTATAATGAAAAAAAAGTATTTTTGTAAGAATCTTAACGTTTTGTCAAATATTTATTAGAGATTCATTAGGAACAATGCACCGTGTTAGCAACTAAAGATGAAAAAGTAGCTTTTGTACAAACCATGCAGTCAAGAAGTTTATCAATATAATAAAACTCATCACCCTTTGATATTTTTAAGAAAAACATTTTTATTTTTAAGGAATAAAAATAAACAATAAATTCACACTACTTAGTTTCCAAAAAAGACTATAAAATTAACATTTTTAGCTTCACACAGGATTTGTATTATCAGAAAATCTTGTCAATAGAAAGTACATTTTCTTTGTGCAAATAAGTATACTTGGTCAAAGTCACAGTCAGAATTCCATAAAAAAACTGTTGATTTCTAAACTAAAGACTTTATTTGAAGAAGCTGAAGTTATATTTACTATAATATGGTTATTAGAGTCATTTTTCCTAATTGGCCTGAATTCCAGACCATGTTTTTTTTAATACAGGCACTATCACATATACCAGAATTGCAAATAGTTTTCTTTACCAAAAATTTATATTGAGTTAATAGAGGTCACAGGTATCTCCCTTTCTTGATGAAACATATATAAAAATACTATTCTTTAATCACAAAGTTCAAAAGTATTTTTTATTTTTCTAAAAAAAAATGTGGGCTTGTGAGTACAAAAACACAGACCAATTTCTGAGAAAAACATTTTTTTTTTTAAATTTAATAGCCTTTTATTTACAGGATATATGCATGGGTAACTTTACAGCATTAACAATTGCCAAACCTCTTGTTCCAATTTTTCACCTCTTACCCCCCCCACCCTCTCCCCCAGATGGCAGGATGACCAGTAGATGTTAAATATATTAAAATATAAATTAGATACACAATAAGTATACATGACCAAAACGTTAGTTTGCTGTACAAAAAGAATCAGACTCTGAAATATTGTACAATTAGCTTGTGAAGGAAATCAAAAATGCAGGTGTGCATAAATATAGGGATTGGGAATTCAATGTTATGGTTTTTAGTCATGTCCCAGAGTTCTTTTTCTGGGCATAGCTGGTTCAGTTCATTACTGCTCCATTGGAAATGATTTGGTTGATCTCGTTGCTGAGGATGGCCTGGTCCATCAGAACTGGTCATCATATAGTATTGTTGGAAAAACATTTAATCAGTTATTGAATCTTATTTCAAATGTTTTTATAATCTCCTTGTATTAAATGCTTCCCATAACTAAGAAGTTGAAAAGCTTCTAAAAAACAACAAAAGAATTTAATCTTCAAAGTTAACTTAAAAAATACAAACAAACTAAAAACCCAGCAGAAGCAAGGTGCTTGTAGTGGTATTGTGTTTGCTAAACAATTTCCTATCTACTCTGTAGTACCTACCTACTGTTTTAAGATCTCTCTTTACTTTAGAAATATTGATTTTTGTTCAACTACTGACATTTAAATAATTACATTGTTTCTCCAGTGCTGAATTTTAAATATTTTTCTGTTTATTTCTTCTTATATTTGTTATTGATTATACTTTCTACTTTATGAGTCCTTTAAGAAACTGGGAAACAAAAGATTTAATGCAAGGTATATAGGGAAAAAATTCCCTAGGTTCAGGGACTGGACCTAAAAACCTGTTGGAATTAGATAATTCCTAGAAGAGGAAATTCCCACCGATGCATCTTCTGTAGTATTGAGAATTACTTACAACACAGAGAGAGGTTAAGTGACTTCTCCATGGTTATATAGTCAATCAGACATACCAGGGCTAAAAAACAAACCCAGGTAGTTCCAGTTTTAAGACCAATGTTATATTCAACTATTTCATGTTTCCTCTCTACAAAATAAAAAAAAAATTTTTTTTAAAGATTTTTATGTTTATATTTTTGTATATTGCAACTAATTTTTGTGTTGTGTTCTCCAAAGGGAAATTAATGTTATTTTAGAAACAAAACAAAGCTAATATGGACTGCCAATTTTACAACTATTATTGTTAAAATTCGTTTGAAAGATTTCTCTGATGTGGCTCTAAAAAAGACAATTTTTTGGTGCACAGCCTTTAATCACTGAATGGGTATGGCCTCTGTCGAACTAAAACATGTTAAAAAACTTAAGCTTAAAAAAACCAAGGACTTCCACTTCCACTGCATTCAGGGCCTTCTTCAGTCATCCTGATCTGTATCTGGCCCCTGGAACCAGATGGCCTTGGAAGGGAAAGAGAGGCAAGTGACCTTGCACAGCCCTCCTTAACTAAAATCCAATTCACTTGCATGTCATGGCATCACCTCCCTGATGTCATGGTCCTCTTTAAGAACAAAGTATAAACAACAGAAAACATTAAATGGCACCTAAAGAATATAGAACAGTTTAGCATAAATTTGTCAAGTCTGAACAAAACAAATTTTCTTGCTTGAGGAATTTACAAGATACACGTGAAGAAAAACAAGATAGAAGTGATATTGGCAAATAGAATGAATGGCATAAGACCACATTAGCTGGAAATAAACAGGTTGGCCCGAAATTATACTTTTATGGATAGTGATGGTAGTGGTTTTCCAGTCTAAAGGATAGGAGGAAATAAAGTGCTAATGAATGGCTCAGCTATGCTTAGAATAAAATGTGGAAATATGAGTGGGTGAAAAGACAAAGAGAGCTATTGGCAGAGATTTAGCAAACCAAAGACAGCAACAGAAGTAGAGAAACAAAGAATATTTTAAAAGCATTAGCTCAAAGGAATAAAGGTATATATTAAGGCAAAAAATAAGGTAAAGGAAATTTTTTAAAAATCCTTGAGAAAGAAGACAATCTCAAGACTCGAGAATAGTCAAGGTAAGAAAAGTATCTGAGGTAGCATAGATTAAAAAAAGGAAAGATAGCCATAGAGTTAACACAGAAGAGGCAGTGTTTGGGCAAAAAATCTGGTATGTACTATTCAAATATCATTAAGTAGTCAACTTAAACCTATAAAAACAAGGAAATTCAGAAAAGCTAATATCCTCAAGTTACCCTTTGTTACCAAATACCCTTGTGTTTGGACACAGGAGTGAATATTTGGCCTCAAAACTGCAGGCCACAATAATTTAGCTCTGATTTGAGAAAGTTATCAGTAAAAGTCAAATTACCTGGTAGCATCTATTTAATAAATGGACTAAAACAATATAAAAAAAAATTAAGGTGGTGAGAACAAATGGTTGATAGAGAACAGAAACCTTTTGATTTTTCTTTCTAATAAAGACTTGTTGCTTTAAATACTTAATGAAAACTAACTGAAAAGATACTTTAAAAGGTTCAGGAACTTGGTGACTTTATTAGCAATATTCCTTAAGTACCAGTAAAACTTATTGTGATAAATTTTAACATTAAACTATTTGTTCCATATGATGAGGTTCGGCATAGGGCAGAGAGTTGTGGGAATCCCTTCTGGTTGGCACAGGTTCTTCATAAAAGAATTTACGAACCTGAAAAGTTAGACTGGCAAAAAGAAGTTAATTATTGGCCCTGAGAAGTCAGCCTTTACTAGGAGGACTGACTTCCTCAGTGGCAAGGTGCCAACAGAGAGAGAGAGAGAGAGAGTTCTTAGCAGAGAAATCTCCTAGCAAAGAAATCTTGGCAGAAGGATAAAGAGGGGTGTTACTTCTGAGAAGAGGGAGTCTCTTCACAGCAGGCAGGGGGTCCTCGCAGGCAGCTATACCAAGGAGAGATCCCTTGGTCTGCCATGATTCCTGCTTTTGGCCCTCTGTCAAGTTCTGACAGAAAAGTTGGTGAGAGAGATAAAGAGAGGTTAACACTGAAAAGAGATTATCTTCTCAGCAGGTAGGGATCCTGCCAAACCTGACTATGCCAGGGAGAGAGAAGGGTTCTTGACAAAGCATTGTCCTCCTTTGGTCTCTGGAAGAAAGTGCCCCAAGTTGCCCCTTTTTATAAGGAATTTGAAACTTTGACTAGGGGCTGGGGGCAATTTGAATTGAAATCAGATGGAGATCTTTGAATTGAATAGAAACTTTCCAATTGAATGAGTAGTCCTAGACTAATCTCTAACTCAATAGAAGTTGACAGAAATCTAGATCTCCAACTTGGGCTAAGTAGGAATGATCCTGGACTCAACTAGTCCTGCCCAGATAACAGAATGAAACCATTTTATCTTGATTCTCTGAGGCAGGCCTCTCCAGGAGAATTTAAGGAATTTTTCCCCTTCAAGGAGATCTCAAGCATTTACCCTAAAGTTAGGACAGTTTCAGGATCTCCCCTGCCCCTATCTCATAGATAAAAATATATTCGAGTGACCCCTTTAAAAAAGAAAAGTTCTTTTCTGGAGCCATTTTTGGCTAAAAAAAGCAATAGGCAAAGAGTGGGAGGACCTGGAAGAAATCCTTAGGCAAATTATTTAATACCTAAGGGTTTTATTTCCTTCTGTAAAGTGAGGGACTGGGATTAGATGACATCTGAGGTCCCTTAAAGCTGTAAATTATGGTATCTGATTTACAAATTTCCTGACATGTTCCATAATCTATTTCTGAATTTTGTGAGAATTTTAAATTTAAAACTATGATAGCTTTACATGACAAAGAGATAATCTTGGGTTCAAAGGTAATGCCAGTGAAGTGTAAGCTCTGAAAGACTCAAGTATCCTGGTAAGATTTTCCTCAATTCCAGTCTTTTCAGTCTTTCTGCTTCTCCAAACACTGGCAGAGTGGTGAAAAGGTAGCAGAAAGTATTAATAATTGCCATTTTTATTTGACTCATTGGTATTCTGATGATAATATCCTGAACCTAACCAAAAAATTGACATGTTGTTTCTAAGACATTCTAAGATATATCACTCTTGACATTCTTTCTATAAATAGAAATTTAAAGGAAGAAGGAAATTATCACTAAATGAAAAGATGGTTCACAAATGTTGGTTGGAAAAAGTCAAAAAAAGGTGACAGAGTAAGTAGGTTGTGTTATTTGGCCACATGCAAAAAAAGAAATATTTCGTGAAATATCTGGTCATCACATATTGCAGAACTAAAGAAAAATATATATGCACAAACCATCGTAAAAAAATGTAGCTTATATATTAACATCAGTTGGTGAAGATGAAAAAAGAATTTTACAAAGAGCTTGATATAATTATGCAAATTAAATCAACATTTATTTTGAGACTTGCCAATTTCTATACAAAGGTGAAGGTCAGAAGAATTAAGTTAAGGGAAATATGGTTCAGAAAAAAATTGGTAGAGGCCAAAGACTTAGATTGTATAGAAACATTTCTCTGAATAAAAAATTGGTAGTTAATGGACAAGGCAAACACTAAATAACATCACAAAAAATGAAATGGCTGTACTAAAAAATAGAAAAAAAAAAAAACTGGGAATTACCGGTTTTCAGCTCACTGTCATAACATTAACTTATCAGAATTAAGATAACAACTACAAAAAAGCAATAATTTTTTTTTAAAGAGAATAGTACAAGAGGAACAACTCAAACAAAAGAAGTAATGGAGTACAAAAAAAACCCCTGAGAAACACAATAGAAATGACAATGATTATAACAATTTTAATCCAAAATTTGAACAGTGTAAATCAAATGTTGCAACAAAGACACCAAAAAAAGCCCAGAAAATGCCTTTGTTATAAAATACCTGGCTTATACGCCCAGAGAAAGAACTCTGGGAGATGACTATAAACCATTACATTGAATTCCCAATCCCCATATTTATGCCCACCTGCATTTATGATTTCCTTCACAAGCTAATTGTACAATATTTCAGAGTCTGATTCTTTTTGTACAGCAAAATAACGGTTTGGTCATGTATACTTATTGTGTATCTAATTTATATTTTAATATATTTAACATCTACTGGTCATCCTGCCATCTGGGGGAGGGGGTGGGGGGTAAGAGGTAAAAAATTGGAACAAGAGGTTTGGCAATTGTTAATGCTGTAAAGGTACCCATACATATAACCTGTAAATAAAAAGCTATTAAATTAAAAAAAAATACCTGGCTTACTTGTCAAATGGAGAAAGATTTTTGTCTAGAAAAAGTAATGCTGGGTATATGAACTTGTTTGTAAAATCTAAGTCCAAAAGATGATGGATAATTATGAGTAGTATCATCTCAAAAAGCAAAACAAACAGTGGAGGGCAAAATACGTTTAAAGAAAGCCTGGCAAGATATCTAAGTAAAGCCCATCTGAAAAACATTAGAAAGGCAGATTAATGGAACAGAATATAGCAGCAAATAAACAATATCTTTATAGTTGATCTGGGGATAAGAATTCAATATTTGGCAAAAATTATTGAGAAAACTAGAAAGCAGTATGTTAGAAACTAGGCATAGACCAATATCTTGCACCTAACTAAGATATCGTTAAAATGGTGATTTTTTTAAAAAAATTAAGAACATAATACTTATCAGGCTTATAAGTAGATGAACAATTTATATATAAACAAGAGATAGCAAAGTTAGGTGTAAAAATAATTTTGATTACATTAATATTTTGTACAAATAAAACAAATGTAATCTAGATCAGAAGGAAAGCAGAAAATGGGGGGAGAGTGGGTTATTAGATAAAGGTCTCATATCTAAAATACATAAAGAATTTTGTCAAATTTGTAAAATGAATCATTCTCTAATTCATAAGTGTTCAAAGTATATGAGTTTTTATAAAGATTTCTTTAATAATTTATATGTAATTATATATAATACAAATATAAATTATAATTTCTACAATAATTTGTAGTTATATGAAAAAAAGGCCACTATCGATTAGAAAAATGAAAATTAAAATGATGCAATATCATTTTACACCTATCAGACTAGCTACAATGATAGAAGAGGAAAGAAATAAATGTTGGAAGAGATGTAGAAAAATTGGGACCTTAATTCATTGTTGATGAATCTGTGAACTGATTGTACCACTTTGGAAAGTAATCTTGAATTATGGACAAAGAATTATTTATTAAACTATCTATAACATTTGACCCAGCAACACTATTACTTATTTTATTTGCAAAGATAATAAAGGAAAAAGAAAATGAACCTATATGTCTTAAAATATTTCTACCACCTCTCTTTGTGGTGGCAAAGAACTGGAAGTTGCAGAGATTCTCATTAATTGAGGAACACTACTAAACTGTAGAATAGGATTGTGATGGAATTTATTGTGTTGTAAGAAATAAGCTCAATTATTTTCGAAAAACATGGACAGGGACTTCTGGTCAAGATGGAGGAGAAGACACACACATATACTTAAACTCTGTCTTTGCTCTCAGAATTTATTTCATGACAAGACCTCAGAATTAGTGCATAACTTAAAAAAAAAAAAACCCACAAATAATTACCAACAGAAGACATGCTCAAAATTCGCCAGAAAAGGTCTGTTTTTGCTTTCAGGTAGGGATGGTCAGATTGGGCACAGACTGAGGGCAGGCAGTGAGAATAAGGCAGGCAGCTCACACTAAGCAGACCTGAGGGGGTGGGGGTGTGTGATCTCAGCTGTTTCTGCAGAAAGAACTTTACACCCAGTATAGCTATTTTGCCTTGGCAGCAAGCCAGTAGACCAGCAGAGAAACTAAAAACACAGGGAGAAAAGACTATAACCCCAAAAAGCTAGGGTCTCTTGGGACCTGGTCACACCCATCTGAAGTGTCTCAGCACAGCCATTGCTGTCCTGCTACTATACTGCCTTGCTGTAGGCAAAGGGGGATATAATCTGGTCCTCAACACACAAGACTCTCATAGAAGAAATTAAAAAGGCTCTCACAAGAGCAAGAAGAAAAATGAGAAAAGGAAAGGGAAGCTTGGCAAGAGAGTCTGGATAAGTCATCCCACTAATTTAAAGACAGAGTAGAAAAAGAAACAAAATCCTTGAAAAACAGAATTCATGAATTGGAAAAAGAAAATAGCTCTCTAAAAAATAAAATTGGCGAAATGAAAAAAAATTCCATGGAACAAAACCAGTCACTTAAAAACTCAATTGGACAATTAGAAAAAGATATAAAAAGAGTGAAGAAAATAATTCATTAAAAATCAGAATTGAAGAAATGAAATTGAAGGACTCAAGAAGACACCAAGAATCAGTCAAGCAAAACCAAAAAAATGAAACAATGGAAAAAAATGTCAAATACCTTCTTGGGAAAACAATAGACCTGGAAAACAGATCTAGGAAAGACAATCTGAGAATTATTGGACTTCCTGAAAAATATGATGAAAAAAAGAGCCTGGACACTATTTTCCAGGAAATTATCAAAGAGAACTGTCCAGATGTTATACAGAAACAGAGAGTAAAATAGACATTGAAAGAATTCATCAATCACCTACTGAAAGGGACCCTAAAATCAAAACTCCAAGAAATATAGTGGACAATTATTGTTCAGTAAGAAATGACTAACAGGATGATTTCAGAAAGGCTTGGAGAGACTTACACAAACTGATACTGAGTGAAATGAGCAGGGCCAGGAGATCATTATATATTTCAACAATACTATATGATGATCAATAATGATAGACCTGTCCATCTTCAGCAATGAGATGAACTAAATTAGTTCTAATGGAGCAGTAATGAAATGAAACACCTACACCCAGTAAAAGAACTCTGGGAGATGATTAAGAACCATTACATTGAATTCC
Organism: Sarcophilus harrisii; assembly: GCF_902635505.1. NCBI lineage: Eukaryota > Metazoa > Chordata > Mammalia > Dasyuromorphia > Dasyuridae > Sarcophilus > Sarcophilus harrisii. Next base: position 302,436,648 of record NC_045426.1, on the reverse strand, counting down.
CAATCCCTATATTTCTGCCTGCCCACATTTTGGATTTCCTTCACAGGCTAATTATACAATATTTCAGAGTCCGATTCTTTTTGTACAGCAAAATAATGGTTTGGCCATGTACACTTATTTTGTATTTAATTTATACTTTAATATATTTAACATGTACTGGTCATCCTGCCATCTAGGGGAGGGGTGTGGAGGGAAGGAGGGGAAAAATTGGAACAAAAAGTTTGGCAACTGTCAATGCTGTAAAATTACCCATGGATATAACTTGTAAATAAAAAGAAAGAAAGGAAGGAAGAAAAGAAGGAAAGAAGGAAAAGAAAAGAAAAAAGAAAGGAAAGAAAAAAAAAGAAAGGAAAGAAGGAAAGAAAGGAAGGAAAAAGAAGGAAGGAAGGAAGGAAGGAAAGGAAGGAAAGGAAGGAAAGGAAGGAAAGTGGCCAAATTCCAGAACTATCAGACGAAGGAAAAAATACTGCAAGCTGCTAAAAAAAATCAATTCAAATATAGAGGAGCCACTAAAAAGATAACTGCAGCATCCACATTAAAGGATCAGAGGGCCTGGAATCTGATATTCCAAAAGGCAAAATAACTTGGAATGCAGCCAAAAATAACTTACCCAGCCAAAATGAGCATTTTTTCCCCCCAGGGAAGAAGATGGACATTCAACGAAACAAGTGAATTTCATCTATTTCTGATGAAAAAACCAGAACTAAACAAAAAGTTTGATCTACAAATACAGAAGTCAAGAGAAACCTAAAAAGGTAAAAAGAAATCTTGGGAACTATATTTCTGCTATAAAGATATATAAAGAACACATGTATAATTTATTCTAGAAACTAGAAGTGAAAAGTAAATTGTACCAGAAAAAGGATAAAATGGGGGTACTGTATCTCATGAAGAGGCAAAGGAAACCTATTATATCTGAGAGAAAGAATGGAGAGGGATGAACATAGTGTGTATCTTATTTAATTGGTTTAAAGAGAAAAATATTAGACATATTTGATTTATGGTGAAACTTCTTCCACCTCATTGAAAAGTGGGAGGGGAAAAGTGATAAGGGAAGGAGTAAGCTAAGGGGAAAGGAATATAGAAATTGTGAAGAAAAGGAGTAAAGGGGGGGGGAACTCTAAGGTGAGAGGAGGGATACTAAAAAGGGAGGGCTGTGAGAAGCAAGTGATGTTCACAAGTTTAATACTGGGGAGAGGGGTAAAGGGGAAGGAAAGGAGAAAAGCATAAGTAGGGGTTAACAAGATGGCAAATAATACAGAATTGGTAATTTTAACCATAAATGTGAATGGGGTAAACTCCCCCATAAAGAGGAAGCGGTTAGCAGACTGGATTAAAAGCCAGAATCCTACAATATGTTGTTTATAGGAAACACACTTGAAGCAAGGCGATACATACAGAGTAAAGGTAAAAGTTTGGAGGAGAATTTACTATGCTTCAGGTGAAAATAAAAAAAAAAGCAGGGGTAGCCATCCTCATCTCAGATCAAGCAAAAGCAAAAATTGATCTAATTAAAAGAGATAAGGAAGGGCACTATAACTTGCTAAAGGGTAGCACAGATAATGAAGCAATATCAATATTAAACATATATGCACCAAGTGGTATAGCATCTAAATTCTTTTTTTTTTTTTTTTTTTTTTTTTATTTAATAGCCTTTTATTTACAGGATATATACATGGGTAACTTTACAGGATTAACAATTGCCAAACCTCTTGTTCCGATTTTTCACCTCTTACCCCCCCACACCCCCTCCCCTAGATGGCAGGATGACCAGTAGATGTTAAATATATTAAAATATAACTTAAGCATCTAAATTCTTAAAAAGAGAAATTAAGAGAGCTGCAAGAAGAAATAGACAGCAAAATTATAATAGTGGGAGATCTCAACCTTGCACTCTCAAAATTAGATAAATCAAACCACGAAATAAATAAGGAAGAAGTCAAAGAGGTAAATAGAATACTTGAAAAGTTAGATATGATAGATCTTTGGAGAAAACTAAATGGAGACAGAAAGAAGTACACTTTCTTCTCAGCAGTTCATGGAACCTATACAAAAACTAACCATATATTAGGACATAAAGACCTCAAATTCAAATGCAGAAAGGCAGAACTAGTAAATGCATCCTTCTCAGATCACAATGCAATAAAAATTACATTCAATACAAAGCCAGGGGGAAATAGACCAAAAGGTAATTGGAAACTAAATAATCTCATCCTAAAGAATGATTGGGTGAAACAGCAAATCATAGACACAATTAATAATTTCACCCAAGAGAATGACAATAATGAGACGTCATGCCAAAATGTGTGGGAAGCAGCCAAGGTGGTAATGAGGGGAAATTTTATATCTCTATAAAATAGAGAAAGAGAAGGTCAATGAATTGGGCTTACAACTAAAAATGCTAGAAAAGGAACAAATTAAAAACTCCCAGTCACACACTAAACTTGAAATTCTAAAAATAAAAAGAGAGATGAATAAAATTGAAAGTAAAAAAAAAAAAAAAAAACTATTGAATTAATTAATAAAACTAAGAGTTGGTTCTATGAAAAAACCAACAAAATAGATAAACCCTTAGCAAATCTGATTTAAAAAAAGAGGAAAATCAAATTGTTAGTTTTAAAAATGAAAAGGTTGAACTAGCCACCAATGAAGAGAAAATTAGAACAATAATTAGGAGTTACTTTGCCCAGCTTTATGCCAATAAATTCTATAACTTAATTGAAATGGAAGAATACCTTCAAAAATATAGCTTGCCCAGATTAACAGAGAAAGAAGTAAATTGGTTAAACAGTCCCATCTTAGAAAAAGAAATAGAACAAGCTATTAATAAACTCCCTAAGAAAAAATCCCCAGGACCAGATGGATTTACATGTGAATTCTACCAAACATTAAAAGAATAATTAACTCCAATGCTATATAAACTATTTGAAATAAAAGGGATTGAAGGAGTCCTACTAAATTCATTTTATGACACAGACATGGTACTGATATCTAAACCTGGTAGGTTGAAAACAGAGAAAGAAAATTATAGACCAATCTCCCTAATGAATATTGATGCTAAAATCTTAAATGAAATATCACCAAAAAGATTACATAAAATCATCCTCAGGATAATACACCATGACCAACTAGAATTTATACCAGGAATGCAGGGCTGGTTCAACATTACGAAAACTATTAGCATAATTGACTATATCAATAATCAAATTAACAAAAACCATATGATCATCTCAATAGATGCAGAAAAAACATCTGATAAAATCCAACATCCATTCCTAATAAAAAACACTTGAGAGTATAGGAATAAATGGACTTTTCCTTAAAATAGTCAGGAGCTTATATTTAAAACTGTGAGTAAGCATTGTATGTAATGGGGACAAACTGCAACCATTCCCAATAAGATCAGGAGTGAAACAAGGTTGCCCACTATTACCATTATTATTTAATATTGTATTAGAAATGCTAGCCTTGGCAATAAGAGTTGAGAAAGAGATTAAAGGATTTAGAGTAGGTAATGAGGAAACCAAATTATCACTTTTTGCAGATGATATGATGGTATACTTAGAGAACCCCAGAGATTCTACTAAAAAGCTTTTAGAAATAATTCATAACTTTAGCAAAGTTGCAGGATACAAAATAAATCCACATGAATCCTCAGCAATTTAAAAAAAATTTTTATACATCACTAACAAAATCCAGTAGCGAGATACAAAGAGAAATTCCATTCAAAATAACTGGCGATAGCATAAAATATTTGGGAATCTATCTACCAAAGGAAAGTCAGAAATTATATGAGCAAAATTACAAAACACTTTCCACACAAATAAAGTCAGATTTAAATAATTGGAAAAATATTAAGTGCTCTTGGATAGGCCAAGTGAATATAATAAAGATGACAATACTCCCTAAACTAATCTATTTATTTAGTGCTATACCAATCAGACTCCCACGAAACTATTTTAATGTCCTAGAAAAAATAACAACAAAATTCATATGGAAGAACAAAGGTTGAGAATTTCAAGGGAATTAATGAAAAAAAAAAAATCAATGAAGATGACCTAGGTGTACTTGATCTAAAACTATATTATAAAGCAGCAGTCACCAAAACCATTTGGTATTGGCTAAGAAATAGATTAGTTGATCAGTGGAATTGGTTACGATCACAGGACAAAATAGTCAATAACTATAGCAATCTAGTGTTTGACAAACACAAAGATCCCAACTTTTGGGATTAGAATTCATTATCTGATAAAAACTGCTGGAACAACTGGAAATTAGTATGGCAAGAAACTAAGCATGGTCCCACACTTAACACTGTTCACCAAGATAAGATTAAAATGGGTTCATGATTTAAGCATAAAGAACAAGATTATATATAAATTAGGAGAACATAGGATAGTTTACCTCTCAGACTTGTGGAAAAGGAAGGAATTCGTGACCAAAGAAGAACTAGAGATCATTATTAATCACAAAATAGGAAATTTTGATTATATCAAATTAAAAAGCCTTTGTACAAACAAAACAAATGCAAATAAGATTAGAAGGGAAGCAATAAACTGGGAAAAGATTTTTACAATTAAAGGTTCTGTTAAAGGCCTCATTTCCAAAATATATAGAGAATTGACTCCAATTTATAAGAAATCAAGCCATTCTCCAATTGATAAAATAGTCAAAGGATATGAACAATTTTCAGATGATGAAATTGAAACTATTTCCACTCATATGAAAGAGTGTTCCAAAGTTCCAAGAGTGTTCCAAATCACAATTAATCAGAGAAATGCAAATTAAGACAACTCTGAGATACCACTACACATCTGTCAGATTAGCTAAGATGACAGGAAAAAATAATGATGAATGTTGTAGAAGATGCGGGAAATCTGGGACACTGATGGTAAAGTTGTGAACAAATCCAACCATTCTGGAGATCAATCTGGAATTATGCCCAAAAAGTTATCAAACTGTGCATGCTCTTTGATCCAGCAGTGTTACTACTGGGCTTATATCCCAAAGAGATACTAAAGAAGGGAAAGGGCCCTGTATGTGCCAAAATGTTTGTGGCAGCCTTTTTTGTGGTGGCTAGAAACTGGAAAATGAATGGAGAATATCTGGGTAAATTGTGGTATATGAATGTTATGGAATATTATTATTATTCTGTAAGAAATGACCAGCAGGATGAGTAAAGAGAGGCTTGGAAAGACTTAAATGAACTGATGTTGAGTAAAATGAGCAGAACCAGGAGATCATTATATACTTCAACAACAATACGTATGAGGATGTATTCTGATGGAAGTGGATATCTTCAACAAAGAAGATCTAATTCAGTTCCAATTGATTAATGATGGACAGAATCAGCTACAGCAAGAGAAGGAACACTGAGAAATGAGTATGAACGGATTACATATTTGTTTTTCTTCTCAGGTTATTTACCTTCTGAATCCAATTCTTCCTGTGCAATAAGAGAACTGTTTGGTTCTACACACATATATTGTATCTAGGATATACTACAACATATTTAACATGTATAAGATTGCCTGCCATCTAGGGGAGGAGATGGAGGGAGGGAAGGGAAAAGTTGAAACAGAAGTGAGTGCAAGGGATAATGTTGTAAAAAATTACCCATCCATATGTACTGTCAACAAAAAGTTATAATAATAATAATAATAATAAAAATGAAAAACATGGACAGATTTCTACAAAATAATGAGTGAAATGAGCAGACAAAAGAACATTGTATACAGTAACAGCAATATTATTTTAGGAATGACTTTAAATTTTAAATAAATTAAAATTAATTAAAGTAAGTTATTTTGACAATATAAATACCTAAATTAACAAAACAACAACAAAAAAAGGACATTTGAAGAAAGATGCTACTTATATCCAAAGAAAGAACTGATAAATAGAAATATGTCTAGAACAATTTTACACATACCTATTTGTTTCTAATAGTAGGCATCTGTGCAAGGGGGTAAGGGAAGAAACAAAAAAAAAAATTCACATGATTTTGTTGAATAAGAAGGAATAGCAAAAATTGTGCTATGGAGCACATTGTGCATAAAAGATTTGCAGTTTCATATACAATCATCTTTTTAATTGTACCATGTTATAGAAACGCTTGTTTTCCAATATAAAGTGTAATGAAAAAAACAAACAAACCCAAAAAGGGTGAACAACAAACAAGAAAAATGGGAAAGATTTTAATAAATTTTGACAAACTTTTTTCTCCATCAAAAAAAGTAAAATCACCACTCTAAAACCCTAACATTTAATCGAATTATAGGGGAAGGTAGGTAGTACTAAAGAGAAAAAAAGTGGAAAAGCAGTTGACTAGATCAAGTATATGTAAAGCCACACTGAAGTAATACACCTATGAGATAAGATATACAAAGGACAGGAAAGTATGTAAATTGTGGGGAAAATTCAGACTTTATTAATACTGAAAAAGGGTAATTGAACAACCTATAAAGCTTATCTGTCAGAATGTACATCTTGGAAAGAGAACATAGATAGAAAATAAGGTGGACCCAGATTTGAATGAAGAGAAAGGGTGGGACTGGTCAGGAAACTGCAGCCCTCTTTTCGGATCTCAAAATTTCCATGAAATCTAGGATCCATCTTTTAATTACTAATATGTTGCTGGTTTTATTTGGCAGTGAGATATTAAATATTACCATCTCTGAATATTTAATAAAGACTGTCACATAGAAGACAATGGAAACATGAATGGTAGACATGATCGAGACTATTAGAATTGATATTGGAACACTGATCCTCATTCCCACTAGATTACCATAACTATGAATGATTAGTAAACTTTTATAGCATCTTTCCAAGAATTACTTTGCTTCATCTAAGTATATTCCTAGCTTTTTAAAAAAATACAAATATTAAACAAGAGAAATAGGTATTAAAAATGAAAATATTTAAAAAGTTAAAAGTTCTGTACAAACATTGTTTACTATTTTTATGATTAATCCTTTCCTCTTCTATTTTCTCTTCTATTATCTTTCTCCTCTTAGCAAACATTTTGTAAAAGAAGAAAGGTGATGCTATTATTTAAGTATTGCTCCTAGTTACTTCTTTTGACAAGGTGAGCCCAAAACAAGAGAGCCAGAGGTCATATACTATTAATTAGTACTCTTCATTTTTGATGAACAGGATCATTCATGTACATAATTACTCCTGGTATTATGAACAATCAAAACAAGCTATTGTTAAGGGGGAAATGAGAATTTTTAAATAAATCACACATTTCACACTAAAATTGGTAGCAGTGATAAAATTTAGGGAATAAAGTAAACTTCATATGTTTACACCTCAATTTTCTCATAGTAGGAGAGAATTAAGTATATTTCATTCTAAATTTTCATAAGCTAAATTGGATTGTTATTCATTAATAATCATTAACAAATCAACATCAAAAGACATCACCTGTGACTGATGCTGTGTGAAAGCATCAAGGAAAGGATGTCAAGATTGTACATTTGTCAGACTATAATAAAATCTTAGAATATTATTGTGGACATGTAAAAATCCACAGAAACAAACAGAAAACTATCAAATATCATTACTAATAAGAGCATAAATAGTTTTGTTCATGTTCTTAAGGGAAGAAAAATCAAACACATAACTTATTTTTGTCAGTGATTTAGGTCTGGCTTTATCTGTCCCAACAAAGAGACATTGCCAAAGGTATTTGAGAATGAGGGGACAAGCTGCCATGCAGACTGCACTAGAGATATGTCAAGAATAAGAGCACCTCAGATGAAGTTCTTTCCTACAAGTACATGGCAAGACTTACATGTGAGGATTTTTAATATTAGAACTGTTTGTAGAGCTAACAAAATTTAATAAAATGTCTTTGTTTTTCTCTAAAACTTTTATCTTCATTATTAAAAAGCAAAAATCTCAATTAAAATTATCTTTTTCAAAAATATAATTGTATAAATAATTAGTCTTTAATGATTATACCTTATCAAAAATATTCACAGTAACTATTCTCCTAAATAAGTTAATATAATTAATTATTTGGATTATAGTATTAGAAAATATTATTCATCTATGGGTCCTACTGCTGACATTTTCAACAAAAAATGGCAGAGATATTAGAAAGATTTGTAATTTTCATAAAGTAGTATTACATTTTTATCTATATGTCTTTCTTTTTTAAAAAGATCATCCTTGGTAGATGAACAGAATTATTCTCCCCCTCACCGATTTTCACTGCTCTCACTTCCTAAAACACTCAATGGGATTGATAAACCTCACACTTTGAAAGATATTTTATATTATGTTGAATAAACTAAATTTACTAAGGCACAGTATGAATAAGACACTCAGGTGGCAATCTGAAGCCTCAGTCATAGATTGTTAAGAGTTAGAAATCACATCACCAAAATGTGTTTGCTGCTGAATACTAAGTTAACTGAGTAAAATAAGTGTAGAGATAATTAGTGTAAGTCTATGAGTATTATATGAGAAAAATACACAAAGCATATTGCTTTATATCACTGTTATATGCCACTGCAAGAAGAGGACCACTGAATTCAGCCACAACTGTTTCCTACTTAATCCTATTGTAACTGAGAAGACAAACCTCTTCATTGAATTTACTGCCAATCAATAATGAAATGAGACATTAAGAGAATTGCCAATCAAGTCATAAGTGAGCTCTAGATTCTGTCAATTTTATCAAAATAAAATAGGACTAAAGCCATTGAAATAATTCACCTAGCCATTCTTTCTAAAGCTTATTATAGTAGCAAACATTACAATGAATTTTAATCAATACAAAATCCTTTTCTCATTTCCCCCATTACTTTATAATCAGCTATAGTATTAAACACATAAATATCATAAACAGAATATTTATATATTCTGTATTGCCACATACATTAAATATTACAGTCTCAGAATTGCTAAAGATGAGAAGTTAAAAAGAAAAGTATTCCTTCTCCTGCCCAAACTTTTGAAAAAGGAGTTCAATTCAAAGTCAGAGAATGCCTTAATCTTTAAGTATACACTTTTCAATAACTATTATTCAAATCTTTCTAAAAACAGTGTGCTATATAAAATACTAAGCAAAGTTGTCTTGAGCAAATTTGGTATTAAATTTGCTTTGCTTTGCGTAGTTTGCTAGAATATTTTTAATAATACTTTCCTGTGTAAACACAGTTTAAAAAAAAGTACTATTAAATAAATGTTAACTATAATGCTAATGTTATTACACTAAACTTATTTTTCAACTGTTCTGTCGTATATTGAGAATTTGGAGGTAATTCAGAGGGGAAATTTGGAGAGAGAAAAGGGATTACTCTGATCTATAACTGTACTGATGAGAATCAGGCAAGAAAAAGAAAGTTAGAAGATAAATGGGAGGGAGAGGATTGGGATAGAAGGTAAGTATAACTTTTTTTAAAGTTCCATATGAAAAATTCATACAGTGAAGACTACAAAGACAAAATTAAACACATGATAATCAAATATACTTTAGGAAAATTTGAAATTATATTGTCACAGATTTGTTTTGTGAATTATGGAATCAGAGAACTGAAAGTAGCATGTAATCACAAAAACTGGAATGCAAAGAAGCCAAGAAGCCAAAAATAAGTTGATAGTTGTCCTGTAAGAACTCTGCTATCTGTACTGATTAAATAAACTTTCATCACCATTTCTTGACTGGAACAAGAGTGGGAAGAAATTTTAAGAATAAATCTAACTCTTGGATAATGTAAAAAACAGAAAGACCATTTTCACATGGCATTAATATTTTTAGTACAAAAAAATGAAAGAAAGCAAATAAGGCAGTTGTTGACATAAAAGGATAAATTTAAAATAATTAGAAAATAGTTATATCAGTAACCTGTTATACTTTAAAGAATAAAAATGAAACTTGAGGAACAATTAAGGTATTAACAGGATAACTTCCATTATTTTCATAATTGTCACATTTTGGACTTGTATAAACTTTAACCTATATATCATTTGATGGGAAAAAGTGCATTTTCATCATTTAGCCTTACAATACTTTGGTAACTTAGTGGGTGGCTACTGCTCCTGTACTAATTAAAAATTGTTAAAATGGAGCATGTTCTTTTAAATTAATTAGATTTCAAAAAGTTCTCGCTTTGTTTTTGTTACAGTTGTGATGAATTAGAAGAGTATCATTTGTTATCTGGGAATCTGAGGTTCACATAATGACTCTAAATTACAGTAGTAATGGACATAAAACATTTCAAATAACCAGCATATTTGATTTTAAATAGTACTATTAAATTTTTAAAAAACCAAAAATTTAAACTTGGCTGAAAATTGTAAAAGTAAATTTCCTACTCATGAAAATGAACACCACAACACACAAGCTGAATAAATATTAGATTTAAATATAATGCTAATATTTTAAACAGAAATCTGTTTAATTGCCTTAATATTAGAAATGCTTAGATCACACAACAATATTTGGATTATTTTAGCATCTATAACTTGTTGAGCACTGAATTTTTGACATGGAGGAACATGTTAGTCACTAATCTGATTTTCTATATGGTTTCAAGCCTCCTAAATTTGAAAGTAACACTGATTCTTGTTCTTATAGTAATCATATATCCCACAGCTTCAGACAATTAGTTTTTCTGGGTTTAGCTGTAAGTGATTAGACAGAGATACTTAGGGCTCTTATTTATTAAAACTTTCTAATTGAGAATTATAATTTATGTAAAAAATTCTGTAACCATTTTATGCAACTTTTACAAAAGAGCTTGGCATAAAAACACATTTAACTATTTAATACCCAATATGATCAGAGTTCTGATTTAAACCCAGTTAAGAAAAGGACAATTCAAGCATGTGATTGAATAAATAAGAATTAGAAACTCATGCATAATTATTGCTGTTCTCTGATTTGGGTGAGAGATTTGTCAAGTAGCTGCCTAATTAGAATTTTTGTACATTTCTATTTTTTTAAAGATAATTTCCAATTACTTATCTGCATAGCAGTAAAACTTGGTTTTATTGGGTTCATAGCTGAAAAATAACGAAGATAAAAATGTCACAAATCTCTAACCAGTAGATGTTAGCCATGAACAAGAAGTGGTTAAATGACAAAGGGGTATCAGAGGGGTAACAAACAGGGTGCAGAAAAGGAAGGAACCACACAGTATAAGAGATGGCAGTGGCGGTCCATTGTTGGGAGTAGAAGAAAGGTTTATAGCAAAAAACAAACAAAACAAAAACAAACCAAAAAACCCCCCAAAACTCTTGGACCAACCTCCTCATTGAGAAGAACAGAAATTCTTAAATACACCTCATTTTGGCCCAGGCCCAGTGAGAATAAACAATGCTCTCTTCAATATCCCTTTTGGCCAATCTCTGCTTGAAAATATTTAATTAAAGGGAACTTATTGTATTATTGGTGAGTTTTCTCTGAATTACTCATAAGCTTTTTAAACTGTAGAAACAGAAATCACGCTCCCCTCACTTTGAAAATAATTGGAGGATTTTATAAAGCTTGAGAATAAATTAAAAAAAAAAAAAAAACAACAGACTCCATATTACTGATGTAGTAAACAAGTAACTTGACTATGATAAGCTTTTCTTATATTCACTGAAAAATCCGATTTTGAAATATCTGTGATATTTTTAGTAATAACAGAAAAAAAGGTAGTAAGTGTTGGACTCAAGAGTCAGAAAGACATGAATTTTGAAGCTTATTTCAGACACTTAATGCATATATGACCCTGGACAAATCACTTAAAACTTTTTTGTTTAAGCTTCAGTTTTCTTGTCAGTAAATTGGAGGTTATTAATGGTATCTACCTCATATAATTGTGAGGATCAAATGAGACAGGTATTTGCAAACTTTAAAATATTATACAAATGCTAGCTGCTATTATGATTGTTGTTGACTTGAAAAGAGTTTATTTGGTAAAGTAAACTACTGCTTCAAATGCTCACCTCTGTCATAGTCTTTTCTCATATGTAAAAATTTCATAAGATTCTTTCAAAGATGAAATACAGAACATGGTTCATCAGCTGTTTTCTTATCAATATAAAGAGACATATAAAACAGGGAGAAGTAGACTTGTCAAAAAAAAAAAAATACTATCCACTGTCATGGAGGATGTCTAGTGCAGAATCTAAAAGAAAGAGAAATTCTGTACTCATAGCAAGGTCCACCTGATGGCAGGCTATATATATTTTGACATTATATTGATTATATTAAGCCCTAGAGTACTACAGAGACTTCTAAGCAAAATCTATAATCATTTAAAAGGCCAACAAGGAAAAAACAAGTAAAAAATTATACCTGTTTTGTCTAAACTATGAAATAAAATTGGATGGACAATAACTTTTGTTTTTACTGACTGCTAGTGTCTCTGCCTCTATCATTCCTCTTGCCCCGCCCCCCCCCAACATAATAAACAAACTTGTCTTATATTTACTTTGGATATATTTTATATTTTTATGTGTGCATGGTATTTCACTCAACAGAGTATAGGTTCCTTGAGGGAAGCAGTTTTTAGTATTTGAATTTTTATATTTGCATTCCTGATTGGCACAGTTTGACAACAAATAAAATGTTGATTGTTTGATTAGATGAGTATTGGGTAAGTACTGCATGGATAACAAACTGAACCTATAACTGAATAGTAGAAAGAAGATGAATTGGGCTACTTTTCAGAAATTACATAGTTTTAAATGACTAAACATTTTTCTAAAATATAATTCTTGTCATATGGTATGAATGTCAGACATGGAATTAAAGTTGCAGATCATCCACATGTGAATGGGTGTTAATAGATTATGACATATTGCCAATAAATAACTGCATAGGAGAAGTGGTAAAAAGGATAAAATAAGAAAGATGTATGACCAGAAAGGGAAGGGAGTCAGTTACATAGCAAGTACATAACCATATACATAGTATATAACCAATGGACGGCCTATATATGCTCACTGGTATTTACAAAATGTCAAGAGACCAAGATCACTAGCATATTAGGTGGCCTCTTTCAGAGAATTTCAGAGAATACAGGTGTGAGCATTCAGCACAAGTGAAAGCAATAATCACACACTGGTAAGATCACAGGCCCATGGAAGTATCAGAATACTGAAGAAAAAGTTAAATTGAGATGGCTTATATAAAGATCCCCCTAATGTCTTGTTGGTGTGGACCCTGGAGAAAGCAATCATACAAAAAGGATTTGACCAGAAGCTATTATATGAAGACCAGCCTATCTAAATATATCAAGATATTCAGTACCTGATTGGAGGCAGAATGATTAATTTGTCTGCTAGTTGCTAAAGCAACTCTCAAAGACTATTTATTAAGTTATATTGGAGCTGTGATTTACATTGGTGAAAGAGTACACATATTGACAAAATTACAGATTGAAGAAACATTGAAGTATCACTGTTAAAACAATTATTACAATGTGCTCTCTTCTAACTTGCTAAAGAGAATTAATTTTCCAGAAATATCACCTAAATTTTTGAAATTCACTAATGTTACATATTTTTATTTTTCAGCCATACCAGAAAAAAATACACCAATATTTGAGATTTATGCTGTGTAATTAGTACTTAATTGATAATAAATTGTTTTCTTATTTTAGATGTTTAGAAATAAGAATACATTTTCCTTAAGATAAAAGGTTATAAAAAGGTGTTTTAAGTTCACAAGTCAGCCTGGAAAAATCTTGTTTAATTCAAAATGTTCCAAAAGTGTGATACTAGGAAAAAAACACTACAGAACAAAGCCTTGTGTATGACAAAATTTTTTATAGGGAAGATGCATTCATAAAGTTCCAATATGATTTCTAAGATATTCAGCACCAGTAATAGGCAATTCATTTTCTCATCAGTAGGAATAAAGATTCTACTCAATCTTAACCAGTGGTAGGAAAAGTTCCAGGTAATCTGAAGAAGCAAGAAAAGAAGTATTGGGGATGGGTGAAAGAAGAACTGAGAGAAAGAATTAGGATTCAAGAACAGAAACCTAGAAGCTGGTATTATGAAGATAGTGGGATTTTCAGAATAAACAATTTATAGGGACTCCTGATGCTTTACTTATACCTCCAAGAAAATGTTCTGGGCCCGAGGTGAGTCCCTAATTATATTCTGTATATTCATATATACTTTAGAAAAGCCAGTCTTTTTCCTACCTTCCTTTTAATCCTCTTCCATATCTCATTTTCTCCCCTTCTTTCCAGGGCAGCCATTGTCACGATGGATAAGGCATGAAAGCCCTGAGTAAGAATTTTGCCCCAGCCACATCCTAGCTGTAGGATCCTAGGGAAGTCACTTAACCTTTCTGTACCACAGTCTAATCATCTATAAAATGAGCATAATAGTACCTACCTCCTCCCAGGATTGTGCAGACCAAAGGAGAAAACAAAGATAGAGTGCTTTGCAAACCTTAAAGTACTATAATTATTAGCTACTATTGTTTCTATTATTCCAAGACATTATATTGAAGGACTAAAAGAAGACAGCTAAGTGAAATAAACTGTTAGTAGTGCTTTGAATAGATACAAATGGTCTGGAGTGTCATTTATGCCATTCTCTCCAAGTAATGAAAAAATACTCTTATCCCTATTGCTATGTTTATCCCCTTTTCTTCCTCACCTCCCAAGATTAAAAGCAGAAAAAAATGATCCTATATACATCGAATATTTTATACCAGTTATTTTTGTTATAGCAAAAAAACTGAAAATTAAGTAAATGCTCAGCAATCTGAGAATGTACAAAATAGTAAAAAATGATGAATATGAAGAATTCAGAAAAGCATGAAAAAGATTGGAATGAACTGATACAGAATAAATAGAATCCCCCAAAGCTCACACATGACAACTACACAAAAATGGCAAGATTAACAAACTGATGCCATATTTTTTATAAAGACCCAAATTAAGCCCTCTGGCAGATCAGTGCAAACACACATTAGTGAAATACCCTCCTCAAAGATTTGGGAAGGGGATGTTTATGCCTGGAGTCACACAGTCAGATGCAATGATATACTGATAAGTTTTACTAAGCTGCTTTTTCCTGTTTTTATGTTATTTGGAAAAGGTCTTTAGATAATGATCAATTTTTTTTTTTAAAAAATCATGAGCAATTATGTGGCTCAATGGATAGAGTGCTGGGTTTGAAGTCTGGAAGACCCGAGTTCAAAGCCTCAGACATTTATTGGGCGACGCTGGGCAAGTCAGTCAACCCTGTCTGCCTCAGTTTCCTTAAATATAAAATGAACTGGAGAAGGAAATGGCAAACCACTCCAATATCTTTGCCAAGAAAACTCCCAAAGTGGTCATTAAGAGTCAAAAAATGTCTAAACAATAAAAACCTTTTAAATCTCACATATAAGCCAAAGAATTTGGAAGTTAAGGTCTCTAGTGGTTTATCCTAATTTTATATTCCACAAATTTTGCTATTTGACTGAGTCCATAGTTCCTCCACGCAGCACTTTCTTACTAAATTCCACAGAAATCCAATTTTTCTTATTGGATGAAGAAAATGGGAGTATTTTTATGTGAGGTAAGTATTTAACTCTTTTTGTCAGATCTAGATTAAAATCCTTTCCTAGTTCTTTTATCAAGTTAGGAAGAAACAGACCAATTTTGTGAACCTTAATGCTAAACTTAATGCTTAATGCTCTCCTCTACCATGTTTCATCTACATAATATCATGTGTGCAATGCAAAATATTCTAAGACATTGATTAAAATCTAAGCTCAGTGTTAGCGATCATAGAATTGTAAGAAGATGTCTTAGCATATATATGACTTCTTCAAAATAAAACAAAACAGATTCCCCTCTACCATTCCAACTTAATAGAGTAAGAATATAGACTTCAATTTCTCTGTGGTTGTAGAAATATCTACAAACTATAAAATGTAAATGTCAAAGTAAAAGAAGAAAAACAACAGAAATATGAATAAGGAAGAAAGAATTTATAGATTAAAGGAAGGAAAGAGATACAGGAAGAGAAAGAAAAAAATTTATGCTACCAAGGACAAATCTAATCAATAACAGTACTCTCTGGAGGGGTTTCTAAATATTATGCATTAAGCATGTTATTCTTATTCTGCATATACAAATAGGAGGATCTACTATATTTCTATTTCCTATTATCCTTTTTTATTCTCTATTACTGCTTTCTATATTTCTCCAATATTCTTTATTGGTGAAATCTTCCTTTTTATTCCTTCCCCAAGAGCCTGGGGAAGGAATTTCTATTTTGCAAGCAGATCTCCTTTTCTCCTTTCTTATTCCTCCAATTAAAGTAATTTTAAAAAATTTCATGGAAGCAGTTGTTTTATTAGTAACAATTTTTAATGGCTTGGTTGATTTTTTAAAATGTTTCGCATGCTTATTAAAATTAGAAATTTTAGCCTGAAAACGTATTTATAATGAAAATTAAAGTAGGATCCACCCTGCAAGAACAGAAGCAACATGACTGCTCTGTTCCTAACTGCTATTTACAATGTCATAATTCAATTGTTTCTACCAAGGTATTCCTATATATTTGTGAAAAGTAGTCCAACAGAAATTTAAACATTCATTTTAAATTAGCACCCTTATTTTAAAATTTTCAATATTAGTAATCTCTAAATTAACAAATACTAATAAGACTCATGTAATTTTGTCTTCTGAAGTTTTTAATTTGATAGATAAAACCAAAGACATTTAATTTCTGGGCTTGTATCTGATGAGCAAGAGTGTGTGGGGAGATGAGGGGGTGGCTGATGGCAGGAACTCAAAGCAAATGAAACACACATAATTCTTTTTTCAAAAAGGGTTGGCAAATTATCTTTCTAATTTAGAAAAAACTGGGAGGCGATGATCTTTATGTCTCAAACTCAGGAACAATGATTATTTTCTGTAGGAGCTCTTGGATTTCTTAAATTTCAAGTCTCTCTGTCTTCAACTGGTAAAGACAAAGCTTTTTGATACATGTCCCTTCCTTCACATATTCTTCCTGCAAAGAACTGGATTTTAGTAATGTTTAGCAATAAATTTCTAGTAAATTTAGCAATTAATTGGATGATCAATTAACTACCATCACAGTGAAGAAAAACTTGTAGCATCTTCAACTAGATGCTTTGCTTATGAACTGAACAGCATAGTGTTCAAATTCTAGACTGTTGATAAAGAATTTCAGTCACTTGTAGGAGAAAAATATTAAATGAAAAAAAAAAAAACCAAAAACCCTTGCTGGTAGTTGGGGAGGGGGGTGGGGGGGAACTGCCTGCTGAGCTAACTATGAAGATGAAGCAGTATTCCTTAAAAAAAAACAAACAAAAAATCCAACTGTAGTCACTTTATTTGGGGAGAAAAAACCTACAACCTTAGAGAACATCACAACTTCTAAATGAACTAATACACTTTTATTAAACCCTAACTTAAAAGTATCTTTACTAGATTACTGCACAAACCCAGCAGATATTATTAGATAATTAGCAATAACATCGCCATCCTCGTTACAAAGAGCCCAGGAAATGAAAGGTACATGTTTGAAAATTTAAATAACAATACATTAAGTACCAACATGCAGGTTGATTGACAGTTATGATTTTACTTGGCCCCAATTCATAGACTGACCTTCCTTAAGACTTTTCTGGTTGTTCACCTCAAGGCATTCCTTTTCTTTCAATGGCTCGAAATCCCCAGCAGTTAAAATCTCCGGGAAGCCCTGTTGCTGCTTCTTGGAGCTATCGATCATGGTTAGAGGCGCTTTCAGAATGGCAACATCAAGCAAAGGAATAAAGATTAATTTGCCACCCAGCAGCAAACGGTACAGTGAATACTCGGGTCCCGGCTCCCTCTTCACGAAACGCCAATAATTGAGCAATTATGTCTTTAAGCAGCTGAAAGCAGCCATTACCCTTTAATTCCCACTTTGACCTGCAAATCCACTCTCTCCGCTCCCTCCGCTCTCTCCCAGACTGGGAGGCTGAGCCCAAGCGAGAGCGCGCGCGAGCTCCGAAACCCCGCCCCCCTTCCCAGACAACCCCCGTCCTTAGCCATTCTCGCTTCCTCTGCACTCCAAGCTTTAGCGAACGGTTTGATGGCCAGAATCATCTGACAAACCCTGAGCCAAGGAGTTAAAAATAAATCCTGCTGTAGTTAAAGGAGAAGCCTTTGAAGTTACTGAAGATGACAAATTATTCCTAAAAGGTGTCTGTGTATCTCTTTTCTCCTCTCCTTTTCCTTTCCACCCTCTCTCCTTTTTCTCTTTTTATGCAGCCAGAAGCTGGGTAAATACTTTACATTGCCCAGACAAATGCATTCTTTTTTTTTTTTTTTTAAGTTGCAGAGATAAGCAAATGACTGTTTAGGGTATTTCTGAAAGCATTAGGTTTTACACTTATTAAATACTCTAAATGCAAATCTGAATTAAATTTGAATTTTATTTCACAAAAAAAAAAGCTTTTTTTTTTTAACCTCTTTATATAGTTAATGGCTACAGGGCCATGATGCACTCTACATATAACTTAAATATACAAGCTGACAATATACAGCTGACACGAAACTTATGGTCTTTCTAAGATGAAAAGCAAAAGCACAATTTTCCCCCTTTGGCACCACAGATCCAAAGCAATTTTCCTTTCTACCACTAGTCGGCCACTTGAGTTAAGATTTAACTTAGAAAAAAAAGTTCTATAACTGCCAATTGTGATAAATGTAGTCTTTATTTCAAAGCATAACCATGAAGAAATTTCTGTAAAATTTGTCAATTGCGTTTGCTAGCTTAGACCAGATCCAATATAAGTAAAAGGGAAAGTAAATTTTAAGATTTTACAATCTTACTGCCCAGAAAAGAGAAACTCCAAATTTAATTGTACAATCAGCAAACACTATCTCATATAAATCCCATCATATCATTCCCAGATGTGTATGTAAAATACACGGGGGTAGATCTCTTAAAGAGTCAAGTAAGTCTATATGGTTTTGACAGATGCACAAAAAAGATATGACCCCAGTCATTTTGCTCTATCAAATTAAAATTTTTTTAAGTATTTAACAAGCACAATAAGACTATCTATATGACTAGAAAGATATGGTCTGCTCTAGAACATCAGCAAATTCTGCCTATTCAAATCATTTTTATCAAGGATAAAATTTATGAATGTATACATATATATATATATATATATATATATATAAAAACAATTTTTATGACAAGGGTAAAGTGGGATTATGGTTGCTAGCTGTTATTTCCTTGATCATGTTTTTTCAAAGATAATAAGGTCTAGAATTTTCCCCCACATTTTATGTTACCCTTCTTTTGCATATCTTGCAAAATTATATTACAATGCAGTTAGGAAACCCAGAGAAGATCTATTTGTCCTTCTCTCTATTCATACTACAAGTAATGTAGTCCAGACCCTTATTATGCTTATTTGGACAACATGTATAGTCTCCTAAATAGTCTCCCTGCCTACAACCTTTTAACCTCTCTAATCCATCCTCCACATTACTATTCCAGTTAAAACTGGTTTACAGTTTGCACAAGTGACTGACTCCCATGGCAAGAATGTATTACATTTGACCCTTCATCTATCAAGGCTCAATTCATGTGCTACCTCCTAAACTAGGCCTTTGTTGATTTCCCTACTAGTATAATAATTCCCTAGGAGGGAAGGAGGGAAGTAGGGAGAGAAGGAGGGAGGGAGGGAGGGGAGAGGGAGAAAGGAAGGGAAGGAAGGAGGGAGGGGGGAGGGAAGGAGGGAAGGGGAGGAAAGAGAAAAAGTACAAGACCAATAGCAAAGCCAATAAGGTTGGAAAGATATTTAATTCAGGTTGTATGGAGCTTTAGCTTTTAAAGCTAAACAAGAGATTTTATTTTAGCCTAGAGGAAACCACTAGAATTTCCTGAGTAGAAGTTTGCACAGATTTGTGCTTAAGTGTAAAGGGCAGAACTTTGGAGAAGTATACTTGAAACAAGGTGTCAACTCAGTGGAATTGATGAGATGATTGTTTTTTAGATCACATATATACTTAGTACTTTGCATAATGATGTAATAGTTCTCTAAGTTCACACATAATCAGTATGTTGTAATGATATAATTACAATAAGGTATATAAGGGCCAATAACGACTGGGAGATAGACATTCTATCTTTGACCAGCTTCACGGTGGCTCTCAATGCCTCTCTCACTAAGATCAAGACAGGACCAGAATAAAGACTCTACCAGGGGTCCTCAAACTATGGCCCACGGGCCAGATGCAGCAGCTGAGGACATTTATCCCCCTTATCTAGTGCTATGAAGTTTCTTTATTTAAAGGCTCACAAAACAAAGCTTTTGTTTTTACTATAGTCCCACCCTCCAACAGTGTGAGGGACAGTGAACTGGCCCCCTATTTAAAAAGTTTGAGGACCCCTGTATCTAGACTCTATTCTTGACCATTCTCGTGGTGTCTATCCTGCTGAGACCAAGGCCCATCCGAAGGACCTCCAGAAAGCTAGCCCGAACATTATATTTGAGGAAGACTACTTTTGACAGTAGTGCATATGATGGAGTGCAATGATGAAAAACTTCAAATAGGGATTCCAATTAGAAGGCTGTTACATGCAAAATCTAAGTTAGAGAGGATGGAGGCTTGTAGTGAGATAGTAAGCTGTATGAATACAGAGGGTGGATAAGAGAGATTTTATGAAGGTAGAAATGGCAAAACTGGGAAACTGATCAGATATGTGGACTGAGGGAGATCTTTCCCTGTGTGAGTTTTCCATAAAATAGTCTTTTTGGCAAGTATACATTTGGCATTCAAACAATGTGGACAAACCAATGGAGTTGTGCTTTCTTCAATAAAGTTTGAGGACTTCAGTGTCTGGGATCTTATCCCTTCCAAGGGATCTTCAGAATGATCATGTGGGAAGAACCCACATGAAGTACATTCACCAAAATAAAAATCAGTAAATGAGCACAAGGAAATTACAGAATAATTCTCAAATATTCCTTGGCATAAAATAGTAAGATGTTTCATATATTATAAAACTGATTGAGTAAAGAGGAGTATCTTTTTCATTTACAACTGCTTTGGGTACTTAAAAGATAGCTATATACACATCTAAAAATTGAGGAAAAGAATACATTCTCATAGAAATAAAACATTTTGCTATAAAAATGCACACCAAAAGCATTTAATGAAAAGTAACTTTTTTAAAGAATCCTGAGTGGTAGGGAATAAAGCTGAATGGCAGGGAATAAAATATGCATGCCCTACTCCACAAATATTTGACATAATTTTAGCTGTATAATGAGAACAAAATTAAAAATATAGAGATTAGCAAAGAGTAGACAAAATAATTCTTATTTGCAGATGATTTGATAATGTACTTAGAAAACCTCAGAGAATCATAAAAGTGACAATAGCCTCAATAAAAAATCAAGGTGCACACAAAAATCATCAGCATTTCTATAAAGTATTAATAGAAGTCTGGAAGGACTACTGAGAGAAATCTCTTCAAAATAATTATTTAAAATGCTTAAAACGAGGAAGCTAACGTACCAAAACACATGTAAAGTTTATAAATATAATTACATATAATATAAATAAAGTATTACTTTTCTAAAATTGAGGAAGACAAATTATTGGTGTGATATTCACTGTTTGAGCAAAGCCAAGGGAAAAAAAATAATGATATTACTTGAATTAATTTATAATTTTAGTGTGATAACAAATGACAAAGTTCATAAAACTATGCAAAATAATAACAACATTTATCCGGAAAAACAAAAGGTTTATGAGTCTTTTTCAAGGGAAATAATGAAAAATAAGTACAAATAAAGGGGATTAACACATTGCCAGATCTTTAATAAATGAGGGATATTCCAAATACTTGGTACTAGTTTAAAAAAAAAAAGATAAAGTAGATCACTGGCATAAATTATAAAAGCAATAAACAAAGGAATAGAAATGATATCCCAGTGTTTGTTAAGTGATACAACTACTGTATCTTAAAATAAAGAAGTTAAAGAAGTATTGTCCTGGGGAAAAAAAAGTTGTGTTTTTTTAAAAGTCTATTTCCCCCAGGATATTGCACTTAGATACAATCTAAATGCTTCTGGATTATTTATCCATAAATTTGAGCTATTTGCAAAGAATAATTGAGTGTTCTTTGTTCTTTCTTTTCTCAGTTTCTTCAATTCTCTAATTTTTTAGTCTAAAAAACCATAATCTATAGACATTTAAAAAATAAAGTTAGAGTCCTTAACCTTGCAATTATGAGAAGAAATCTATTGCAAATTATGACTAAATTACCATTTACATTGTGATTATTTTAATGAGAAAAAGTTCTGGCACAAGCTGTACTGCAACTGAAAGCTGCTACGCTCATGTAGCAATCTTTGATTAAGAAAAAAACCTATTAACTTTTCCAAAAGTTGTTTTATTATACATGTTCTTCTTATTTGTTAATCATTTATAATAAATCATCTCTTCTATCAACTGTTCTGCATGATCTGTAATTATAGTCACTTACCCTATAATAAATCCATATCCATAGTGAGGGCTTATTATGTGCAAAGGGGATCTGAATATAAAAAGGCATTGCCATAAATCAAATCAGTTTTCCCACCACCCTAAGGCACAAATATTTATTAAGCGTGAGAAAACTGTATGGCTAAGAGACCAGGAACAGCCCAAGAAAGGCGTCCAAGGAAGCAGAACACAAACAAACGCTGCTCATGGGACTTATACAAAAATTTGGCAGGGTTAATATATTCTTATTATATTAGATTATTTCTATGAGGATTTCTTATCACAACAAGAAAAAACCTGCTTCATTAATATAAAAAATGGCCAAAAGAATATAAATGAAATAACTGACAATTATGTCTTCTGATACAAGGAAAATGCCATGGCATTTAATTCCTTGTGCATATGTATAGTGTATACTGAAACATGCATCCAGCTATATGCCTTTCTTCTTAGAATTTGATTACCACATTGTGGGTATGTTTTATGTCCTTATGTAATATTCTGTATCTTGGTTGTTTGAGATTTACCAAAGATTCAATGATTTGCCCAGGGTCACACAGGGATTAAGTTACAGAATTAGAATTCAAATTCAGGTCCTCTGATTCCAAATCATCATTTAACAAGCATTTAATTAAGAACTAGCTTGTACCTTTACTAGGAATACAAAGGTGAAAATTAAATAATCCCCTCAAAAAGTTTATATTCTTTTGGGAAAGGTGTCAAATGATGGAGTTAGCCTCTGAAGTCCCTTCCAATTCTAATCCTGTCATCCTCTGTATCGGAACATACAAGATCTAAACTAAATACAAGGTATTTGGGGGGTCAAGTTGTAGGGACAGGGAAATCATGAAAGGCATATTGTAGGTGGTACTTTTATCATCTTTGAAAGAAACAAGCAATTGTGAGAGATATATTGAGGGTATAAGAGGGGCAGAGAAAGAGAGAGAGAGAGAGAGAGAGAGAGAGAGAGAGAGAGTGTGTGTGTGTGTGTGTGTGTGTGTGTGTGTGTGTATAGGTAAAATAATAAAGACTATATACATTAAGTGTGATATATGTAAAAAAAAAAACAAAACAACAAAAAAAAAAAAACTAAGCACTCCATAAGAAGACCAAAACCTCTGGGCTGTAGAATTTGTGGAATAAGTAGAGAAGGGAATAAACATTTATATAATACTATGTGCCAGGCACTATGCTAAACGTTTTGTATATATTGCATCTGATCCTTACAACAGCCCTTGGAAAGAGGTGTTATTATCCCCATTTTACATTTAAGGAAATTGAGGCAAGAAAGAGGTTACATGACTTGCTCAGGGTCATATAACTAGTATCTGAGACTGGATTTAATCTCAAGTCTTTAGGATAAACATTGTATCAACTGTGCTTCCAAGAAGTGGAGTAATGTATTTGATCCTAGAGGATCTCTGGAGTTAACTGGGTAAGAGTTAATTGAAGAGTGACATATTCTGATTTCAGCTTTAGAAGTAACAGGTTAGTAGCTCTGTAGAGGACCTACCAATAAATAAACATTTATTAAGTACTGCCTATGTGCCAGTCATTGTACTAGACATATTCAGACCTATTTTTTAGGAAAATCATATTAGTGGCTGAATGGAGATTGAACTGAATAGACCAGAAAAGGGTGACAGTTGGCAAGCACAGTTCTTGACACACAGTCCGTCATGCTTCATCAATTCTCATATTAATCAAGAGACCAGTAAGGGATCTTATTCCAATATGCTAGGTGAGTGGTAATATGGGCTTGATGTAGGATGAGTCTATATGAACTAAGATAAGGAAATAGTTCTAAGAGATATAACAGAATAATAGAAGAGAATCAATAAGAGGTGGTAATGAATTGGATATGGGATAAAAGAGAATGAGGAGTTGAGGATGATTTCAAACTGCAAACATGGTTAACTTGAAGCATTCTGGTAACCCTGATAAAACTATGAAAGGTCCAGTAGAGCCTCTGTTAGTCTGGAATGGAGATTACATGACCTATAATATCTAGCAGCTCTAGCTATTTTCTTACCATATGCCCTCTCTCAGCTCTGAAATTTCCACTCTATGGCATTTAGTCTCCTTATGGGTGAGTAGAAAAAGTGACCTACTCATTCTATATATCTCTACATTCCCCCTTCAATTTTGGGCTCCTTATGGCCATCCATTCTATGTTGTATGTACCTCTATTATTCACACTTTCTACTTCTGGACCTGAAATCAAGTCACCACTGCCACTGTATTAGACACAGAAGTGTGCATATTGGAGAAAATACTATGACTGGCAGTTAGGAAGAACCAAGTCCAAATCCTACCTCACATATTTCTAGCTGAAAAGGTTAATCTATGTGTGTGTTTTAAATCTAGAAAATAAGAAGATTGGACTCTATGACCTTTAAGATCTCTTAAAATTCTAAATGGATATTTTTAGTCTATTTGAAAAAGGCATGCCAGACAGTGGCTCTCAGGTTCTATTTACCATCACATTGTTTCCATGATCTAACCTCTTCTTGCCAGCAGGGGATCAATGAAACACCATGACATACCATGTGAATAGTCTGGTTTGGTCTCTTCCCATTTGAAGAGGCCCACAGTGCAGGGGATCACAGAGTCACCATTCTGTGTTGGCCTCTTAACAAGGCTTTTTTCTGTTCATTAGAAATCAGATACTATTCCACTGCATGGCATTCCCTGGGCTAGCTTCTTCCTACTTGTTGATTTTAGTTTCTCAACTTGTTCATGTTCCATACTTTACTCTCCACCACATCTCAGCTACATACAGAGATGATTATATTCTTGATCTTGTCATCACCCATAAGTGATCAATTTCTGTTAATGAACTCTGAAATTCCCTTATCTGTGAACACAACCCAGTGTTATTCCACCTCTTCCACTGTCTTTACTACAT
Source organism: Sarcophilus harrisii (assembly GCF_902635505.1). Taxonomy (NCBI): domain Eukaryota; kingdom Metazoa; phylum Chordata; class Mammalia; order Dasyuromorphia; family Dasyuridae; genus Sarcophilus; species Sarcophilus harrisii. Next base: position 302,411,253 of record NC_045426.1, on the reverse strand, counting down.
TAAATCTTATTATTCATCCTTACTATGAACACAAATCCCTTGACTTCCTAAGTTCTTTCTCAGGTCATCATCCCAGCAATAGATGCAGTCTCTTCAGTTCTCCATCTTGACTCCTCAGTGAACCAGGTCTGCTGATAACTTCCCTCTCCATTTAAATCCTTTACTTGCTTATGATTATTCCCATCATCTGCTGCCTTAGCTCTCACATTCACATGAGGGCAAAAGAAGTTAGAAAAAAGATGCGAAACATTTCAAACAGATCCACTAAAAACTGGTATGTAATTTCAGTGGGATTCTTACTATGATATGACAATCCTTTTCCTAACTTCCTAACAAATTATCACTTCCATTTACTACAATGGTTTTTCCAAAACTTTTAATTATCCCTCCTAAAATCTTTCAGCTACTTCTCCTCCCAAGCTTGAGTCCATTTGCCAAATTGTTGCTATTGCTGTTCTTTCTTCTCTTCCTCTTCTTTATTTTTTAACCCCTCTCCTTAAATTCAGATCACCCAAATGCCTTCTAATGTTATTTTTGCCCTCACTTTTGTTTCATGTAATGAGGCAGCCCTTGTTACCAAGCTAAAATCTCTACATCCACATTCCATCTCATCTCCAGCAGATTATCTTTCCTGCTATCTCCATTCTCTCACTTATTCTTAATATCTCTCCCTATCTACCAGCTACTTTGCAAACCATCTACAAACATGCCTATGTCTCCTCCCTCTTCAAAAAACCCTCAATTCATCTATCCATCTCCACTAGAAATCATTCTATATTTCTTCTCTCTTTTATGGATAATAAACTTAAGAAGGCCATCTACAAAAGGTACTTTCACTTCCTTTCTTTTTTTTTTTCTTTTTTTTTGTTTTTTTTTTTCTTTTTGTTTGTTTTTTTTTTTTTCCACTTCCTTTCTTCTCGTTTTTTTTTTTTTTTTTTTTTTTAAATTCTGTAGTTTGGCTTCTGACCTCAACATTCAACTGAAAATGCCTACTTCAACAAGATCAATGTTCTCTGCCAAATCTAATGGTTTTTTCTTAATTCCTGTCCAGTTTTACCTCTCTGCAGTCTTTGATACTGTTGGATATAAAAGGCTGAAACTCTTAAAAGGTATGCTTGAATCAGACAACCACACATTTAAGGCTAATTACCTATTCGACAATGACTCTATTAGCATATGTTTGGGAAAAATGGACCTTCTCACTTGTTCGGTGGATCCGGAAGTGGTTGGTGTTGGTGACTTTTGGAGTTGGTGACTTTTCTCCTTTGGAGAATCCAGGAGCCTCTTGGCAGTTTTGTCTGTCTCCTTCACTTCTCCCCCTAAAGACACAGCCAGAGAACACACCCAACATCCACACATTCCTAGTGTCCTTTTGTTGCATCTTCATTCAGGATTATGCTTATTAATAACAGATATCCAACAAAGCCTCTGTCCTGAGCCCACTTTTCTTTTATCTGTATTATTTCACTTAGTGATCTTGTCAGCTCAGAGATTCAATAACATCTCTATGACAATGATTCAGAAATCTATTTGTCCAGCCCTAACTTCTCTGCAGACCTCCAAATGCCTATTGTACATATTGGATGTGTGGTAGGCATTTTAAAGCCAACATGTCAAAACCCTCTATTTTCCAAACTTTTCTATTGCTGTCAAGAGCATTATTATCTTCCCAGTCACCCTGGCTTTTTCTTGGCATTAAATTAATTCTTCACTCTCTCCCATCTCTCAAATATAATTTGTTGCTCAGCCCTTTGGTTTTTTAAACATTTCATGTACATCTGCTTTCCTATGACATTGCTACCACTAGAGCAATCATCTAACACCTATTCACACCCGAACTCAGTAAACTCTAGTTGCTCCTTATTACTCCCAGATTCAAATATAAAATCCTTAATGCTCAGATCCCTTTTATAACTTGCTTTTTACCTCCTGGTATCTTCTAATCTTCTTATACCATCTCAATATATTCTGTGATCTTATGACAATAGCCTCTTTACTATGCCTCAAAGAAAACGCTATACATTTTCACTGCTTGTCCCCCAAATGTGGAATGCTCTCCCTCCTCATCTTCATTTCCTGACATCCCTGGATGTCTTCTTTTAAGTCCAAAATCTCACCTTCACAGGAAATGGTTCCCAACCCCCCCTTAATTCTAATGCTCTGTTAATTATCTCCACCCTATCCTATGTCTTGTTTGTAAATAGTTTACATGCTGTGTCCTCCATTAAACCTAGTTCCTTGCCAGCAGGACCTGTCTTTTATCTTTCTTTTATATTTGTAATTCTTAGCACAGTGCATGGCAAACAATAGACATTTAATAAATGTTTGTTGACTGACATCCAATCCCAAATACTTCTTCCTATGTATGTGTAAAATCTCCCCCAATTAAAATGTAAGCTTCTTGAGGGGAGGGACAAAGCCACTTTTGTATTTGCATTCCCTAGAGTTTGCCAGTTTGAAAGAAGTTAATAAATGCTTTCTTCATTCATTCAAAGTCGGAGAAAAAGGTTTGGGGAAAAGATGTTGTGATACCTACGTTACACTCAGTTAAAAATGTCCAATAAGAAATTAGTGATGTAGAAATGAAACTCAGGAGAGAGTAGAACAAAATATCTAGATATGGGATCCATGTTCTTAAAGTCATTTACTGAAAGAATATGATCTTTCTTTAGTGGAATATTGTGATAGTCTATAATTTTATCTTTTTAAGCATCATAAAACTGCATTTTTAAAAATGCCATCCATGTATTATCTAAAATATATGGAGAAGCCTCTGTATGTATGTGTTTATATGGAAAATTAAGAATACAGTCTACGAAAACAAAGGTATCTTTCTTTTCTTCACTTACTTTTTGTAATCACTTATGCAGAATTTTTAAAAAAATTAACTATATATATGTAAGCAAAATTTCCTCCAAAGAAAGCACTTTCTCAAGATAAGTAATCTCTTGAAAGTTTGATGTTTTTAAGGAAACTATAACGTTGATAAGTATGATTAAGTACTCCAAATATTATAAAAAATAGTATAATTAATGATATGTTTAAAAAATTAATCAGTACACCTTTATTTTTTAATTAATTTTAGTTTGGATATTTTAATATTTTATATCCAATTACACATAAAAACAATTTTTAGCATTAATTTTTTTTAAAAATTGAGTTCTGAATTCTAATCAGTACGTTTTAAAAGTGATCTGTGCTTATTATTTGAAAGACTGGCATATAATTAGACTGACAAATATATTCTATATCACTGTTTATTTTTTACTTCTGTGTTCCATGAGAGATGTGAATGTCATCCTGAGTTGGTAATTCTGTCAGTCTAAAGTCAGTCAGACTAATGTTATTTAACTCTATTCTAGAATGGAGGATGCAAGGGAGCAAGATAATGAATTTGACCAAACTGCCCTCTCTTGCATAAAAAGGTATGTACTGTATGGCATTGTTTTTCTATTTAAGGTATTTTTAAAATACCTCATATGCTAGGTGTTTATAAAGCGACATTACAAACTATTGTGTCTAATGTAAATTTTTTTCCAATTATGCTTTTTATAACATTTTCTTTAGCCTTACTATACTACCAAGAGGACCATATATTTTATAAACATATATACTTCATCTACTTCTAAACTTTCTAGTGTATGCTCATATACAAATATATGAAAGTACAAACTTGTCAAGCAAATCTACAGAAATCTTTGTCTTTTTAAAATTAATTATAGTGTAGAGATTTAAAGCTGTGATGCTTTCAGATCTGTTTCCTCCAGATTATGAAGAGACTGATTTCCCTAGTCAAAGAATGTAATGGGAATGGAATGAATATTGCTATGGAGTGGGAGAAAAAATCCAAACAAAGAGTAAAACGTAGTTTTCATACCATGGTCACTGTGGTGATTTCAGATTAGGGACTAGTCCCTTTTAGATAAAACTATCTAAAAAATGGAAAACGCATTTGCTCTTTTGCATTTTTGAGTCTGTATCCTCCTTGCTTGAATATGCAGGAAGAACTTAAAAAAAAAAAAAAAAGTAATACCAACAATGAATCAAACAACTCTAGTAAGTAGAAAACAAGTTTTTGTTTGTTTTTCCCTAAATTTATCATAAGGAATGAAAAAAGAAAAGCATTATATTTTTATCGTGTGCCACAACTATGGTAAACCCTAGAAAGACAAATGAAAAACTGAGTCAATCCATGTTCCAAAAAGCTCATGTTTAATTGGGGAGACTACACATACATTAGAGTTGAGGGATATATATGGCCTGGGGAATTATAGGATACACTGTTGAAAAGATGAGATAGTGGGATCTGAGGGATGAGTTTAAGAGTGGAGTCAATGAGGAAAGAGGGGGTCCCATTCTGTAAAGCATAGAATGGATTTAGCATATAGAGCATATAGTTCAATATTTACTTTGCAAGTACTTTTTTGTATATTAACTCAATGGACCTCAAAACCTTGTAAAGGGCAGATAGCACAAATATTAATATTACCTATTTTGCAGATAAGGAGACTGATACTCAGAAAAGTATCTTATTCAAAGTCACTCAGTAAGTTTTGAAGGTAAGATATGAATCTAGATCTTCTTGACTGCAACTCAAATACTTAAACCATTATACCACAAAATGCCTCAATCATTGTCCTAGAGCTGGAAGGGAACGCATGAGTCATCTAGTTTAACTATTATAGGAAGAGGAATGCCTTTTTTAAAATAACCCTAACAAGTAGTAAGTCAGCTTTTACTTAAAAACCTCCAGTGACGTGGAAGTCAAGGCCTGCCAAGGCAGCCTATTTTATTCTTGCATAGTTCTGGTAACAAACATAAACTGTTCTCTTAGTAACTGTCATCAACTGCTTCTAGAACTGCTCTAGGCAATTCTATTGCCTAAGTAAAAAGTAATGTTGTCCACCTGATACCCCTTCAAATATTTAAATAAAGCTATCATAACCACCTTAAACCTTTTCTTTTATAGGATAAACTTTCCCAGTTAAACCTTGTATGGAAATTCAAAATCACAGGATTTAAAACTGGAAAAAGACCTTAGACATCATATAGTTCAACCCATTTTACAAATGACAAACTGAGATCTAGAGAGGTTAAGTAGAGTTGTCTGAAGTTAGACAAGTAATCAAAGCCACAGAGTTGGCACTCAAACCTGGGTTCTCTGACACCACCACTAGATCACATTACTCTAGGCCTCTCACAATCCTAACCAAATTCTTTTGAGTTAAGTTATACAGTAAATCTATTACTTCTATCACTTTGGACAATAAGTTGTTTTTGCTTGCTTGTTTTGTTTTTTTGATACATCCTGAAATTACATTAGCTGCTTTGCTACTGTGTCACAATACTGAAAGATGACAGATAAAATCATGGATTGATTTAACAAAACTATCTGATATAGTATTTTTAATGCAGTTATAGCTTCTGCCTTTAACACAAATACTGCCTATAAGATAAACTGTCAAATGTCAATCTTGACCAAATTCTTCCGATAAAAGCTACAGACAGTAGTAATAAAAGCACTGAGCATCACCAAACCTAATTTCCAGTCATATCTCAGTCTCAAACTAACTCTTCTTTTTATTCATATAATTACTACTAAGGTGCCAAGCCTCTTATCACCTCATTCCTGAACAATTTATTTTATTAGTATTTTATTTTTCCAAATACATACAAAGACAGTTTTCAACATTCATATTTGTGTTCCAAGTTTTTCTCCCTCTCCTCTTTTCACTCCCTCTGTTCCCCCCCCCACACAAGACAACAAGCAATACAATACATGTTAAACATGTGCAATTCTTCTAAACATATTTCCATATTCTCCATGCTGCGCGCATTAAAAAAAAAAAAAAAACGATCAAAAGGGAAAAAACATAATAAAGAAAAAAAAAAAAACAAGCCAACAAACAAGTATAACAAAAAAGGTGAATCCACCATATCATCTCCTTCTATTTAATAAACTCCAGTTCCTCACTATTAATTCCAGAATCACATATATAAAACAAATTTTTTTGTTTAGTTTTTAAAGTCTTTCACAATGTGTGACCCCTTCCTACTTTTAAAGTCTTCTCAAGTTTTTTCCCTCCATGCACTTTTGTAATCCAGCAACAGAAAATCTCCTTGTTCCTTGAAACGACACTCAATTCTCCTGGTGCCATACCTTTTCTTTTTGTTTTTAATTATATATTTTTAATCATAAAAAATCCACTCTCTACTTCCCTCAATACCCTCGCCCCCAGCTCTGAAACATAACGATACATGTATATTAAGCAAAACAAATTTCCGCATTGGGCATGTACAAAAAATTTCTCTCTCTTTACATAGTCCAAGATGTATATACATCTATATTGGTAAGTGATGGGCATAGAACTTGAACTCAGGTTCAAATATAATCATAATATGTTTCAGTTTCAGTCCTCTGTGATGACCACGTATTTTAAAATCAGCCTGAGTCAGGAATTCAGGTTAAGGGAAAATTTTCAATCTTTATTCTCAGTGGAGGTGAAGAAGGATCGGAGATAAAGTGAGATTGGAGGTAAAGGGAGATTAGCAATGTCAGCAGCTGCGTCAAGAAGCCAGCCAGACCAGAAGCCACCAGAACAGAACCCAGCCAGCAGTCTCTCTCCGCCTCTCTTCCTGCCCCTCTGCCTCCACCCACCAACATCATCATTTCCTACACAACACATCAGGACTTGCACAGAGAGTAGTAGGTGGGGGCCATTCTTTCTCCAAGCATATATATTAATAGAGTATGGTCCAATTACTATTTAGCCTCACATGCCTGGGACCTCAGTGCATCAACTCGAGCCTCAGCCCATTACAGTCCTCTGAAATCACTGATGAGTTCTTAACTTTTTCAAAGCTGTTTGTTTTGATCACATTTTTGTTACTGTATAAATCATTTTCTAAGCACCATTCACTTTAATCTTCATCAACTCATATAAGTCTTCCCATATATAAAAATAACTTCTCTAAAGTCATTCTCTTGATCATCTTTTTTTTTTTTTTTTTTTTTTTTTTTTTTTTTGGCTGAGGCAATTGGAGTTAAGTGACTTGCTTATGGTCACACAGCTAGTAATTATTAAATGTATAAGGCTGGATTTGAAATCAGGCCCTCCTGACTTCAGGGCCAGTTCTCTATCCAATGAGCCATCTAGTTGCCCTCTTGATCATTTCTTTTCTTTTTTTCCCCCTGAGGCAATTGGGGTTAAGTGACTTGCTTAGGGTCACACAACTAGGAAGTGTTAAGTGTGTGAGCCAGCAAGTCCTCCTGACTTCAGGGCTGATGCTCTATCCTCTGTGCCACCTCGCTGCCCTGGTCCTTGATCATTTCTTAAGGGACAATAGCATTCCATTATGATTATATGACATATCATAATTTTTTCAGCCATTTCCCAATTTATAGGCAATCTTCATATTTCCATACTTTGATACGTTAAAAAGAGCTATAAATATTTTTTATGCATCTTTCAATTTTGTTTTGCTTAGTACTAATGCCTCACTTAATTTACACTTACTTGAATACCCTTTTTTTCCTTTCTTTCTTGCTTCCCTTTGAGTGAAATATATTTCTGTACCCAATTATGTGTGTGTATTGTTCCTCTGAACAGCTGGGTGAATGAAATTCAATTAATTGTTAGCTGCTCCACCAATGCCCTCATCTTTATTTGTATACATGTCTATTGGAAGACCCTAATTATCCTTTCTCCCTTGCCCCTACCAATATATTCCTTTAAACCTCATTTTTCATTCTACTGAGACCCTAAAGATATAACACAACCACTTAAGGTCTTCTAATTAGATTTGTTTTATGATTCAAGATGATGACAGAGTTCATAGGGGACACATTCTCTCTATTAGAATGTGTTTTTTCCTTGTTTGGTTCTTCATCATTGTACATTCATGTTTACCTTTTTATGTTTCTCTTAACTCTTATGTTTTAACTCCAAAGTTTCTATATAGCTATTTGTTTTTTTAAATCAGGAATGCTTTGAAATTCTCTATTTCATCAAAGAGTCATTTTTCCTGCTGACTGTAACTCTATATATTTATTATGTGTGATTCTGGCTGACTACTTAATACTTGAATTCTTTTTAGGTGCTATAGTTTTTTGTTAATTTTATTAAACTTTTAACGTGGAAACACTGGATTTTGGCCATAATGTTCCTAGGAATTTTCAATTTAGTGTTTTTTTTTTTTTCAGGAGATGACTTGTGGATTCCTTCTATTTTCACTTTGCTTTCTGATTCAAAGAAATTTGGGTACTTCTCTTGAAGTATAATGTGTCAGCATTTGCTTACTCTTTCTTGGCTTTTACATAGTCTTAATTTTTTCTCCTCAATCTGTTTTCTAGGTTAATTGCTTTTGCTACAAGATATCTCATATTTTGCTCTATCCCCACCCCCCACCCCAGATTTTGACTTTGTTTTAATAATTACTATTATTTGATGAAGTCATTCTTTTCTATTTTGTCCATTCTAATTTTTAAGAAGTTTGTTGAAGAGGTGAAAAGAGAAGGTGATAACCTTACTTTTATTGGAAGTGGCTCAAAGAGGGAACACAACACACATATTCAATTGGGTAGATTTCCCTCAGCAGGGAAATAGGAAAGAGAACTAATAGGAAAGAGAAGGTGATAACCTTACTTTTATTGGAAGTAGCTCAAAGAGGAAATACAACACACATATTCAATTGGGTAGATTTCCCCCAGCAGGTAAATAGGAAAGAATAATAAAATAGGAAAGGTAAATTGGGGGAAGCAGTGGTCAAAAGCAAAGTGCTTTTGAGGAGGGATAGGGTAAATGAACAGAGAGAGAAAGATTAACAGAAGAAAAATAAAATGGCAGGAAATACACAGCAAATATAATTGTGAAAAAAATCTTATAGCAATTTTCTCTAAAAGGTCTTGTAAACAATACAATCAAATTTATAAAAGTAGAAGTCATTCCCCAAATTGATATGAACAGGAAGTTTTTTAAAAGAAAAAAAATCAAAACTACCTTCTAGTCTTGTGAAAAAATAATCTAAATCATATTTATTTTAAAAAATATAAATTAAATTCTAAGGTACCCTACCTCACACCTATGAGACTGGATAAAATGTATATTGAGTCTTGAATTAAAAAAAGAACAAAGATGAAGAAAAAAAAGTATGAATTTAAAGAATAGTGACCTTGTGATTTCCCAAAAAGTTCAAGACTGAAGCAAAGATGCCACTCATCATTGAATACAGAAGTACTAAAAATAATACCTATGGCATAAGAAAAACAAGAAAAAGAATGAAAGTACTAAACATAATTAAAGAAGACACCATTTTATCATTATTTATAGGTGACATGATGATTTACCTAAAAAAACAAACAAACAAACAAACAAACAAACCCTAGGAAACCAATGAATAAAGATAATAACAAAGTCTACCAAGAGCTTCATCCAAGTAGTGGTATACAAAATAATTAAAAAAAAAAAAAACTCATCAGTTTTTTTTAGTAAAAGCCAAAATAAAATATTAAAATAATAATTCCATTTAAAACAATGATAAATTAGAAATTAATTCTACCAAAAGATCAAAAATTCATATAAATGAAATATATATTAATCTGGAAAATATTTTTAAAATAGAGCATTTTTTAAAAATAAAGCATGATAGAGAAAACTTCTTTGTTACAGGAATTCTGGGAAGGGAAAGGTTATTAAACACAGTAGTTTGTAAAAAAAAAAAAAAAAAAAAAAAAAATTTCATATACCAGAACACTAGTATGAGATTTGAATTAACAAAGCAAAAAATTAGGGATAATCGAAGAGAGAAAACTATTTGGAAAGTTTAAATTGAAGGGAAAGAAAAAAGCATTCTAGATAAATTCAGATGTCACAAACCATTTAAAAGACAGCAAAAAAGTTTATGAATATTTTTTTTCTGTCCTCTTTTTTGATCTTCATTTTCTTTTCTTCAACCTCAGTAAACTTAGTATTTATTTTGTATTTAATCGGTATATGCTTTTTTATGTGCATGTTTATCTCACCAGAGAAGATATATACTTTGAGGGCAGGGGTTGTTCCATTTTTCTCTTTGCAACCTATCATAGTGTCTGGCACATAGTAAATGCTAGAAAACTGCATTTTAGGAACTAATATTCATATTTTAGTGACTTCATATGCTTAAACTTTTGTTTCTTAAGTACTCTCTGATTTTATAAACTTGTTTCTTTTTCTATACTGCTCTATAAATTCTGCTCTAATGTATTATTACAGGGTGAAGAGGTATGGAATAGATCCTGAGGCTATTGCAGTGGAACAGAAACTAGACAGGCTTTGAGATGATGCTCATCATTATAGTTAGAATCTATTTTTTTAAATACGTAAATAATTATGAAGAAGCAAATTACTAATAGGCTATCAACCTTGTGAACAGACTTTTTTTTTATGACAACCAATGAAAAAATGAAATATAACAACAAAAAAAAATACTCTTCTATCCTATAAAGCTTCTTCCTTCTATGCGGTAACCATAGCAGAAAGATAGGAAAAGTGATCGCTAAGAACCACACAACTTTTAGACAATCAATAAAATTCTATTCCTACATCAAGATAATTCAGAATTTCTTTAAAAAGATAACAGAAATAACCCAGTTCAGTGACCCTCCAATAAGAAACATGAAGCATAAAATGGGGAGATGTATGCTCACCAAAAGTTTTTGTCATTGTGATGAAGGAGGTCCAGCACAGAATCCGAGTCAAGAAGGGATACCCTGTGGAAGGTGATATTCCAGATGCTTCCATTTGCAAATGATATTGCATAAATTAAGCAATAGGAAATTTCAGGAGTTTGGCCTGTCCAACCATGCAGAAAACACTAAGTGTATGAATATCTATTGCACAGATTTCAACACATATTCGGGTCAATACACTAACAGGACTCATCCAATAATATGTATATCTGGGACAGAAAGATGGACAATGAAACCAGTTTAAAAAAATGAAGAAGAAATTGGGCTGAAATTCTTTCAATAATTTCAAAGTCCCTTTAGCAATCCCATACTTCTCTTGAAAGCAAAGGTTCATCTCTTCAAAACTAACATTTTACTAATTATGCACTGGTAAAGATGAGGGAATCGATGGAGGGGGAAAAAAAACACGTGAAAGAAAGCAGCCTATAACAGTACCAGATTTTAAACTATGTTACAGAATAGTAAATATCAAAATAATCTGGTATTTGGCTAAAAAAATAGAGTGGTGGATCAAGGGAATAGATTAGGTATACAATATATAGTAGTAAATGACCAATGTCATCTATTGTTTGGTAAATACAAAGATCCAGGCTTTTGGGAGAACTCACTATTTGATCAAAAATGCTAGAAAAACTTGAAAACAGTCTGGCAAGAAGGTAGACATAGACCAACATCTCATACCTTATACTAAGATAAAGTCAAAATAGGTATATGATTTAGTCATAAAGGGTGATATCATAAGCAAATTAGGGAGCCTGGAAAAATTTACTTGTCCGATCTATGAATAAGGGAAGAGTTTATGACCAAATAAGAAATAGAAAGGATCATGGGAAGTAACTATGGATAATTTTGATTAAATTTAAAAGATTTTATACAAAACCAATGTAGCTACATTGAAAAGGAAAACAGAAAACTAAGGAAAATTTGTAGCAAGTTTCTCTGATTAAGGTTTCATTTTTCAAACAGATAAGGAATTTAGTCAAATTTATAAAATTAAAAGAGATTTTTCAACCAATAGTCAAAGCACGTGAACAATTTTCAGAAAAAAAACTAAATCTATCTATAGCCATATTAAAAAAAAAAAAAAAAAAAAAAAGCTATACAAGTTGATTCAGGCCATTTCCAATGGTTTTGTGATGGAGAGAGTCATCTGTACCCAGAGAGAGGCCAGTAGGGACTGAGTGTGGATCAAAACATAGTATTTTCACTTTTTTTTGTTGTTATTGTTTGTTTTCATTTTGTTTTTTTATTTTTTTCCCCTTTGTGATCTGATTTTTCTTGTGCAAGATGATTATTGTGGAAATATAAATAGAAGAATTGCACATGTTTAATATATATTGGATTACTTTCTGTCTAGGAGAAGGGAGAGGGAGAAAAAATTCTAGAAAAGGTTTTGCAAGGGTGAATGTTTAAAACTATCTATACATATTTTGAAAATAAAAAGCTTTAATAAATTTTTTTTAATATTAAAAAAGCTACAAGTCATTAATCATTACAGCAATACAAATTAAAAGAACTCTGGGATACCACCCCATAATCTATCAAATTGGGTAACATAACAGAAAAGAATGACAATTGCTGAAGAGAATGGAAAAATAGGGACACTAATGAACTGTGGAGTTGTAAATTAGTCTATTTCTAGTTTGAAAATTCCACTATGAAGAATAATTTAAAACTATGCCCAAACAGCTAAAAAAACGCATGCATACTCTTGACCCAATAATATCATTACCTGATCTATATACCAAGGACAATTTAAAAAAAAAAAAAAAGGAAAAAAGAACTACATGTATAAAAGTATATATGGCAACTCAATTTGTGGTGGCAAAGAACTAGAAATTGAGCTGATGCCCATCAAGTGGGAAATGGACAAAAAAAACTATTTGTCTTCTCAAGTGTGGAGGGAGGGGAGCATAGGAAAGGGAGAATTTGGACGGAGAATTTTTAAAAAATAAATTGAAAAATTGAATAAATTGAATCATAAATAAATTGAAATTGAATAAATTTAAAATAATTTTTAAAAATAATAATTAAACCAAGATAAAATCAAAATGGGTTCATGATAGGCATAAAGAATAAGATTATAAATAAATTAGAAGAATAAAGCATAGTTTACCTCTCAGACCTGTGGAAGAGGAAGGAATCTGTGATCAAAGAAAAACTAGAGATCATTGTTGATAACAAAATAGAAAATTTTGATTATATTAAGTTAAAAAGTTCTTGTACAAACAAAACTAATGCAGACAAGATTAAAAGGGAAGCAATAAACTGGGAAAATATTTTTACAGTCAAAGGTTCTGATAAAGGACTCATCTCGAAAATATATAGAGAATTGACTCTAATTTAAAGAAATCAAGCCATTCTCCCATTGATAAATGGTCAAGGGATATAAACAGACAATTCTCAGACAAAGAAATTGAAACTATTTCTAGCCATATGAAAAGATGCTCCAAGTCATTATTAATCAGAGAAATGCAAATTAAGACAATTCTGAGATACCACTATACACCTGTCAGATTGGCTAAAATGATAGGGAAAGATAATGCGGAATGTTGAAGAGGATGTGGGAAAACTGGGACACTGATACATTTTTGGTGAAATTGTGAACAGATCCAATTATTCTGGAGAGAAGTTTGGAACTATGCTCAAAAAGTTATCAAACTGTGCACACCCTTTGATCCAGCAGTGTTTCTACTGACTTATATCCCAAAGAGATATTAAAGAAGGGAAAGGGACTTGTATGTGCAAAAATGTTTGTGGCAGCCCTTTTCATTGTGGCTAGAAACTGGAAAATGAATGGATGTCCATCATTTGGAGAATGGCTGAGTAAATTGTGGTATATGAATGTTATGAAATATTATTGTTCTGTAAGAAATGATCAGCAGGATGAATATAGAGAGGTTTGGAGAGACATACATGAAATAATACTAAGTGAAATGAGCAGGACCAGGAGATCATTATATTCTTCATGCTGATCAAATCTTGTAATGTTCTCTTCTCTAAATTATATTGTTCTCTGTGAAAGCAGGTTTCTTGGGGAGCTTCTGGAAGCAGCCTTCCTTTTAGTTCTGAGTAATAATCCCAAATGCAGCCAACTGTTAAAGTACAAATCCTTTAGCCTTCCGGATCTTGCTTTCAGTGTTCTCCACAGGACAGTCTGCCACCACTTCTCTGTCTTGCTTCGTTCTGCCCAACTGAATCCTGGCTTCTCAATCTCCCAGAGTGCTCTTTGGCCCTGAGAGCTTCTTGCTCATATGCTGCACAATGAATATACTCCAATCATTACATCACTAGGAAACCATTATTTGTTGTAGAATTAAATCAATGCTAAATTAGATTTAAGCATTGTCTCCTCAATTCCCTTGTAAGAATTCTAACATCTCCCGTTTTCTTTTGATTTAGAACATAGGTGGTCATGACCTTCCTGACTTCTCAAGGAGGCGAGAAGCCCCAAAAAGAAGGTGATCACATCTTCCCTGACTGCTCAAAAAAGGAGTAACAACACCATAAAAAGAAGGTAATCATGCAGGAAGGGAGATGAAAACACCCAAAGAAATGGGAAATCAAATCAGATTACCAGGTTTCTGAAAGGGCTTACTCTTAAAACAGGTATACATAAATCCATTAATATGGGAGGTATTACACATAATTATATAAATTACATAAGCACACATCAATATAACACAGGTGAGAAGTGATGTAACAAATAATATTAATCAACATGAGAATTTATACATGTCCATAAGTCCTAGAAATAGTCTGAAAGGAATCATGTGCCAGGAATCCAATAATTCCTGCAAGTTTTGAAGTCCTGCAATAGTCTCATCTTGTGTTAGGAAATCCAATGATTCCTGCTGGTTTTCAAATCCTGAAACAATCTTTATCAACAATTTTTCATTTCAAAGAATTCAATGATTCCTGCTGGTTTTAAAGTTCTTTAACAGTTATCAGCCATGCTCTTTCAGTGTTAGATGCTTTTTAGAGCTCCTTTATTTTGAGGTTTTTCTCCTTTTCTGTCTCTCTCTAGATGCTCATTGCCACCCATCTGTTTCCTTCTCTGTCTGTATGAACACAAGCAAACACTTTCTCCCAAGCAGTTAACCTATCTATTCTCTTCCATTTTCTAAATCTCTCCTCATCATCTGGCAATTACATTGGAGCTGTTTGTACTGGACACTGCCCTAATGGTTTAAAAGGCCTGTATTCTCCCGAACGCCCTTTCTGCTATCTGATTGCTTTTTTGGCTGATAGATCACATCAGAGTCCTGACCTTCTAAAGACTTTCTGGGTGTAAATTCAGCTTCCATCTTGCCCCATCTATCTTTTCTATGATATCTTGGAGCTGGGCCCTGCCTCTCCTTTCCCTGGATCAATCTACATTGTGAGGCCCAGTGGAAGCCTCGGTTGCATTTTGGACATGGAGTTTTGGGTTTTCTCTCACCCTGTCTTCTCACTCTATCTCCCTATCTGCACTGGGCTCTCAGATGCCTATTTTCCCATACTGAAAACATCGACAATTTTCTCTAGAAGTCTCTTGCCAAGAGGTACTCTGTCTTCCCATGTTCATCATAGTCTGGGTATAATAAGCATTTGTGCCCACTATGGCACAGCGTCTTATGACCTCCTCTAAAGGAGCATCTTTGTGTAGTCCCCATATAATTCTTTTGCAAACCTCATTGGCATTTTCCTTAGCCAGATGTCTGGTCATTATTTCTGTAGCTGCATTTTCTCCAATGATTCTTGTGACAGCTTTTTGCAAACATCCAACAAAATCCACAAAGGGGTCATTGGGACCTTGCTCTATTTTTGTGAAGGCTTTACCTCCATCTTTTTGTCTGGGGAGGGAACCCCAAGTTTTTATTCCAGCCTTAGAAATTTGCTCATACACTGTTATGGGATAATTAATCTGTTCTGAATTCTCTCCATATTGACCTTCACCTGCTAGTTGGTCAAAAGTGATTTGTTCATTAACTCCTGTTTGTCTATTGCATCTAGCTTGAATCCTACATTATTCATGATATTCTGAAAGCCACAACAAGTTTTGTCCAAGTTCTAAACATGTCCTAGCTATGGATTTCCAATCACTCGGGGTTAAGATTTCATAAGGCAAATTATCTAGTAACATCTTAGCATAAGATGATGTAGTCCCATAAAGAGTGCAACCCTTTTTCAAATCCTTATTTTTTTCCAAATCAAAAGGAATGTATCTTCTCCTTTTTTGACCTGAAGAGTCGATCTCTTCAATCACAGGGTATACATTTATAAAATCAGATACATCCTGTCCTTCATTTTTTGCTTAACTAATGCCTTTTCTAATCTTATCACAGGCTGCTTCATAGGTGGTTCTGTTTGTGTCACTGCCTCTCCCCTTCCTCCTTTTCCCTCTACCCATGAAGGGCTAATTGACGGAGGGAGGTCAGGGGAATGATCTAATTTCTCCTACTGTGAATTCTTATCTGATTCTTCCTCCTTTTCACCTAGTTTAGTTGGCACCTCCCCCTCCTGTTCTTTCTTCTTTTTCCTTATTCTAGTACTTATATGATTTCTTAAAGCCAGTTGTATTAAATTATATATATATTAAAGTGTGTCTTTGGAAATCGAGTCAGGTCCATCCATTATCATTATAGGATTGACAAAGTTGTTCTCCTACTAATTTCCACTCTTCTAGATCCAATTCTTTTTCCATAGAGAACCAAGGAGATATGTACTGTACAGTTTCTATAAGTTCAGTGATCTGCTCCCAAATTATAATCAAACCTTGGCTTTTCATAACCCTGACAATACTCTCTAAACACTTTCTTTGAAGAGAAGGCTGTTTTCTAAATCTCTGTCCCATCTCAGCTGAAATTCTACTTTAGCTCTTTAACAAAGTTTCCTTATTGTATTCACCCTAATTTCTGGGTCACGGATGAAGGTTCTTGGTCCCACATTCAGGCGCCAAAATGTAATGTTCTTCTCTCAAAAATATAATCATTCTCTGGGAGCAGAATTCTTAGGGAGCTTCTGGAGACAGCCATAGTTTCAGTTGAGTGTAATAATCACCTCAAATGCAGCCAGCTGTTAAAATTCAATACTTTATTGTCTCCTTCCAAATAGCTTTCTTAGAGGGCCTATTTCTCTCCTTGGTTCCAAGAGCTCCTATTGCTAGTCCTTTGTCTCTTCCAGGTTTAGCCTCTAGCTCTCTCTGACTCCAAAGCCTCTAGCCAGCACAAAGGTGATATATGGAATAAATCTAACTCCACCTCCGAGAGTGGGCTTGTGGCTTAGTGGGCTTGTCCTTCCTGGACTCCTCTCTGACTTGTGAATCTTGTAGAACTCCAATGAGTACTAAATACATTAGTGAGCTAGAGAACTGTTAAGTATCATACTAAATTAGATAACTGATTTGGCACCTTGTAAGAATTCTAACAAAAGCATATTGTTACCTTTTAAAAAGTTTTGTTTGCTTTTTCTTTCTTGTGGTTTTTCCCTTTTGTTCTGATTTTTATTTCACCACATGACTAATATGAAAATATGTTTAAAATGATTATTATATGAGATGGCTTGCTGTCTTGGAGAGGGAAGGAAAGGGAGAAAAAAATTTGGAACTCAAAATTTTATAAAAATGAATAGAGAGCTATCTTTATATCTAATTGGAAAAATAAAATACTATTAAATCAATAAAAGCTTGCATATTATGACAACCACATTATAAATTCTGAAAATCCCCCAAAACTAACTTTTAAAAAAATTTATAAAATAATACATGAAAGGTAACATTTTGCTTTACTCTATAAACACATTTTTTCCTCACAAGGTTTTATTAAATATTTGATAAATTCTACTCATGCTCCAAGAAGAAAAAGGTAATAGGAACCCAACAGAAATAAATGTAGGAACATTTCCTCCTATTTTCAATAAAAGTATATGTGTCATTGGATATATCTGGTTCTTGTAAGTAAAATTACTGCAAAGGGCTGAAACTCTTGAGTTAATGCACTGAGGTCTGGACAACCGAGCACTTAAGGCTAATTACCAATTGGACAATACTCTATAAGCATACGCTTGGAAAATGGCCCTTCCCACTATTCTGTGCTGGCTCGATAACTGGTGTATACAGAGAATTGTAGGAGGGACTAGGGGGTGGAGTAAGACTAGCCAGAGTCACTTCTGGGTGGGAGACAAAGAGGAGAGACCGTGGAGATTCTGTGTCCATCCAATTCACTCCTACCTCTAAAGACCAAGAATAAAGACCAAGGACCCTTAGGTTAAGATATAATCTGTTATACTATAGTCTACTTAGTAGTCGCTACTTAGGTAGTGACTGTCTATGACTCAGGAACATCTACATTAAGAATTCCACCTCTTCTTAAAATAATCTACTCCACTGAAGATTCTGGTCCAATGTATGAGGATTTCTGAGATAAACACAAGTATTAGTTAAAGGAGAAAGAATGATGTCAGAAAGAATATTTTACAGACCCACCAACAAACCTGACTCTTTTAAGATGGGAAGCTTTGTTATCTTCCAAATTTTATATGGGTTACAACTATGTGAACTGACTTCCAGTGGTAAAACTTTTCAGATATTTCTAAACCATTAGGATTATGAATAGTAAACCTAGAAATAAAAGAAACAAATCCTAATGACCAAATTCCTCAAGCTGTTCAGCCTCCAAATCTTTTGGATTTCCTTCTATTCAGCTATTTTTAGAACTGGATTTCTTTTTATAGAAATGTTAGAGGTATAAATAAATCATTTTAAGGGGCCTATAGGTTACCAGTGTTAGTCTATGAATTTTAAAAACCTCAAACAATTATTTTAAATAACTGAAAACAGCTAAGATCTTTTACAATAGTACTCTAAAAACACTGGATTGTTTTTGCTTTTACATGTATTCCAAAGGATATTAAAAATAGTAAATGGATAGCGCATTAAGCCTCATTTTAAGAAATTTTTATTTCAAGTGATGACTTCTGAATAAACAATTACTTAGTTAAACTAAGGTTAATAGTATAAGACTTTTCAGCTAGAAATGTGTTTACTTACACACACATATTTCCAGGCAATAAAATTAAAATTCAGGATTAACAATGAGAAATCTCTTTAAGAAAAACAAATAACTTTTATCATTTAAAAATATCAAAATTTTCAACATAATACTTATCATAAATATATATCAAAAGCCTTAAAAACAGTATCACTAATTATGTCAACCATTGTAATCACTTCATAACAAGCACACAATAAACTAGAAAAATCTATAAATCAGTCCTGATGATAGAGGATTCATTTAGTAGTTTACCAAATGGAATAACCCTGCTGGAATTCATTCAAGTAGCTTGTGAAAATGTCAGAATGTAGTTTGTTTCAGAGGTCACAATCCCCAGAGAGTTCTGAGTTTTGGCCTGTTTGTCTTTTCACATGCTTTAAGATTTGAAAATTGTTTCTCGTAGACACTGAGTGATGCCCAGGGAATGCTAGGATTGTGGGAACTGGCAGTACCAACAGTGAAGACAAACTTCATGGGAAATCAGTGCCTACTTCATTTGCCCTATCAGCTCTTATCAGTTAAGATACCATATTCAAATGACTTAGGAGTGAAGGCTAAGCAACAATTTCACATGTTTTGGCAACTTTAAAAATGATTATAGGAAGAAATTCTAGGTTTCAACTATTGTTTTTCCCATCAATCTCTGAATAACCACATTCATATTGATAAAACTAAAATAAAATAGGAATATAGCTGAAACATCAGTTATTTCTAAGAGTCAACTTCTAGCTTATTTTCTAGTCATGACTAGAAAATGTATTTTAAAACATTCACGTGTCATTTAAGAAAACTCCAAAGAGAATCTACAGAATGATAAATTCACTTAAAAAAAGAATTGTGTCCTATTTCATCTTTGTATTCACTGCATGTGGCCTAACCCCATGCTCATAGAAGGTGATTAATAACTATTAACTTTAGTGAATCAATTATATATCTACATATGTACACAGATATGATTTAAATATTGAATTTGATTATTAGTTTGACAATTAACTTGATGACTGACATGACATAACAAATATTTCTTTTGTATGATAAGAAAAAACCACACTAGAATGTGAATAAAGAAAATTAAGTTCTAGTTCTGATGCTGCCACTATTCACTGTAGTTACCTTCTTGAATTTCTTTCCTTGTCCTCAAAGAATTGGCTGAAAAAAATGATACCTAAAGCCTCTATCATTTTAAAATTGAATGGTTCTATGAAATTATAACAGTTTGGCCAACTGAAAAAGCTTTATAACAACTGACGTTTTAAATAAGTTATTGTTTGTTTTCCACATATGAATTCTATAGTTAAATATTGAAAAATGCTAACACACTTGCATCTCCAAAACTGAAATCACAACAAAGGGAATGTATGAATCAAATTTTTTGCTTTTATTATGGTGCTATTATTAAAAATGAGTACACAAATATATATGAATCAAAACTTTATTTTCAAGTTAAAGTTGATGAAAAAAACAACAAAATAGATGTTGTTTCTGAAATAGAATGCTGTTTCTGCATTAACAGGCAAAAGGTATGAATATTTTGAACTAAAATTACAATTCTCTTTTTTCTGATTAACTGACACTATTTCACAAACACTAACACACACCTGCCAACCTTTGAAAATTATAAATAGATGTTGCATAATTCCATAGATACAGTCTAAATTAGATGTCATAATAATTAAAAAAAAAATTCATCAACTGGCTTACTACTTTTTTAAAAAAATAGAAATTTACCCACCTAGGTACAGAGAGTTGGCATGTATGTTTACGTTCACTAAAAGACCTGTGATACAGATATTTGATAGTAACATTACTAGTGCACATTGAATAAAAATTTCACAAACTAATAAAAGTGGAAGTTTCCCCACTCCATTCTTCTCTTTCCTTTTCTGCTACCCAATGAACAGCATAACATAAAAGAGAATAGGGTATCAGAAGTGAGCAAATGATGATATGAGGAGAGGCAGCCAGAGAAAGACATACGGACTGAAAGCTATCATACAAATAATACAGATAGCCATACCATGACACAGATAGTTTTTAAGACTTACCCACACTCACAGATTGAGTCAGCAGAGGAGATCGGAATCCTGACTCCCATAAGACTATACTTCCTGTTAATAATAGCGAGGGCAGTGGGTAAGGGTAGAAGAGTCAGACAATATGGGTTAATTTAAAGGCGTTAGAAAAACGCTTTTTCTGCTATTTGCTAATTAATTTGGGTTATTATCTACTATGGACCAAAAAAGAAAAGATCAATAAACCCTTGAATTCACCATATTTTTCAAATTTTTTCTTTCAATATTTTTAAATGTCTAGAATATTCATATACAAATTTAAGCTTAAATAAGAAACAAAGAGGAGAAAAAGGTAAGAATTAAAAAACCAAAACAAACCTTTTCCTCTGTTTTTCAGTTGGATTCCTTTCCTTTCCAGTCTTTATCCCTACACTAAGACAGTCCTGATTTATTTCTAAAACAGCATATCAGTAGTCCTTAACTTAATCAATTCTCTTCTCCATTTAATAGCAACGGAACAGCAAGTATTAGCCACTTTTCTTCATAGATGTGAGAGAAAGCAACTATAAGATGAAAATAAGTTGAGAGATGGAAGAGGACATATGTCTACAAATGTCTGAAGAACCATGATATGGAAGATGAGTTAGCATCATAAGGTTGACCTTAAGACCAAAGTATAGAAATTATAAGAATGCTTTCAGTTCATTATAGTTTTTTTAAAAACCCAATAACTTCCAAACAAGATCTATTCAAAAGTAGAATACAGTATCTCAAGAATAGAAAATTCCTCATCACTGGCCATGTTCAAGTAAAAGCTATATAACTACCATTAGATTTACTGTAGAGAAGATTCATACTTTGCTTTAATGGAAATACAGAAAAGGGGATTGGACCAATGACCTCTAAGATCTCTTTCAACAGGATTCTTTGAGGATCCCACCAAATTTTTCATTGTAGGCACTATCTTAAAGTGCTAAGCAATGATTTTCTAATTACAATTTTACCTCAAAATACACAAGTACTTACATTTTACCTCAAAATACACAAGGGGATTCTGATTCAGGTACAGACTAGTCTAGATAGTATCTTAAGACTTTATTAGTCTGAGATTAAGTAATTCTAAAACCTGTTCATTTTCAAATATATTTAAGACAAGCAGGCAGGATGGATTACTGGTAATTGAATGATATTCTTTAACTAGGAACTAGGAACTCTTTTTATCTATTTTTGACAACTACAAATTATATAAACTTGCCTTCTGTGGAATGGTAAAAAATTGTTTCTTCATAAATAATTTTAAATGAGCTCCATCAATTTGGGGCCCAAAATTGGTACTCTTCATTTCCTTAAGATATAATATGGTATATGTAGATATCTCTACTAATGACACAAATATACAATGAAAGTTCTAGAGCCCAAACCCATCCCACCTCACCCCACCCCAAGGTTTCAATCAGTTTGATTTAACTTCTTAATTATTGTTTCTCTATAAGTTGTTTGTTTGGGCTTGTTTTTGCTAAGGCAATTGGGGTTAAGTGACTTGTCCAGGGTCACACAGCTAGGAAGTGTTAAATGTCTGAGGTCACAATTGAACTCAGGTCTTCTGATTTCAGGGCTTGTGCTCTATCTATTGCATCAACTACCTATCCCTGCTATACAAGTTTTACTTAGACTCATGTATTAACTATTCATACTTATCACGCAGGGTAACTATAAAAAGTGATCAACTTTAAAATATTAAAAAAAGCTTCTTTGGGCCTAATGATTTTCCTAGTTCATTTTGAAATCATTGGCCCAAGCACTTCATAGACTTACCAATACGTACTTATAACAACAGATGTGGAACTAAGTCAAGAGTTCAAAGTAATTGCCAACTATAAATGAAGAATTCAAATAAATGCACTCTTTTGGAAGTATTCAGCAATGTAGTATAGCAAAACTAATTCCTAGTAACACTGCTATCTAAACAAGAAATTCATAATAGAAAGAAACAGGCAGAATTAAATCTGCCTATTTACATCACATTTTAGTGGGAAATTTTTAAATTTTTGGATGGGTATAATTTATCCTTAAGCCACTTATAGAAGATCTAACAAGCATCTTGAAAGGTCAGGAGAAAAATGTTTGAAAGTTATAACAATTAGCCACATATTTCATTTGCAGTTGTTAAGGAAATACTATTCTTTTAAATCAAAACTCTATTGTGGTATTGAGTATAAATCATCAATCCTGATAAAATAACTGGCCAAAAAAAAAAAAAAAAAATCAGAAAGTTGTTTGAAGAAGTTCTAATTAAGGTCTATATATTTCTGTCCATGACATGCAAGTTTTTAAGACTGATTTCTACATTCATCTGCTATTGTTATTTAGATGAAATATTAGAATAAAATCTTAGAGAAAGCAAACATTTGCAAAATACCTGAGTTACTGTAATTACTGAGGAGACAAAATATTTTAAAGATAGAATCAATGCAAAGGTGATCCATGTGCTTTAAGATTTACTCATTTTAGTTCATTTGATTCTAAAATCATACCAGGAACAAAAAGAGAAAGCAAAAATCCTGGAAACACTATTTGGTTCCATCAATTAATTTTTTCTTAAATACTATTCCATCTGTTACTGATGTTATTAATCCCTCCAGCTTTTTGTACAATGGCTGATACATAGTAGGCACTTAATAAAAGCTTGTTCACTGAATTTTCACCTCAAATTCAATGCAAGTTATCATAAACTACTGTGAAAGTTTCTAACTATTTTCTAGGGATTACCCCATATCTATTAAAGCATTGTCTTTATGCCCTATCATAATATTTGAAATAGTATCAACATTGTCAAATAAAAAAGAAACAATCTATAGCAGAGTGAAGATCAAACACTAACACAGAACTTTGTTTTTTTGCTCTATAACCTCTAAATTTGTTTTGGCTGAATGAACTGAATTCTACTTGATTTTGTCCAAGTACAATATTAAATGTAAAAAGGCAAACCAAAGAGGCAAAGCTATAATATCTTGTGTTCAGCATATAGTGTATTATTTTTCTCTAGAGACAAAGGCAAAAATACTTGGTTATGCTCTAAAAGATGATTTTCAAGTCTTTGTTGCTTAGTTGTTAAAATAATAGAGAATCAGGAGTCATTTTTAGTTGAGTCTGGCTCTTCATAATCCTATTTGAGGTTTTCTTGGCAGAGATTCTGTAGTGTTTTGCCATTTCAGAGTTGAGGAAATTCATTTTTAGAGATGAGGAAACTGAGACAAACATAGTTAAGTGAGTTGTGTAAGGTGATTCAACTACTAAAGTATCTGAGGCCATATCTGAACTCAAGAAGATGAGTCTTCCTAATTCCAAGTCCAGCATTCTGCCCACTCTGCCCCCAGGGCAAGATTATTCTTCTTGGCCAAACTTTAAAATATAAAGTTTGAAAAGACTTTCAAACATGAAAGGGAATAATGATAAGATATTACTTTTAACTACTTCTCAATATTATAGCATAGCTAGTACCATCCCATTATTTGAATAAACATAACCTTATCCTATCGTGGAGGTGAATTTCATATCTAAATGACTACTCTCCAAAGTACATTGAAGAATCTATGGGAAAAATCGACCAAAAAGAGAATCCTGCTATCTTCTCTACAGATAATTTGTAAATATTTCTAATTAAATATGCTTAAAATTCTAGGCATTGAAATTACCAATCAATGCACCGAAGAAGTTTTATATTTACTAGGTTAACCATATTTTGTCATTGATGAAAATCTAAATGCAATGAGTAAATTAATGCATAATGCTAGGAATTAAATTTGTAAAAAAAAAAAAAAAAAAAAAAAAAAGTCAACACAGAGCAATGTAAGTTTTTGATAATTTTATCTATACCTAATTCCATATACCATACTCCAGAACATCAAGGCTAATTAAAACATACTGCCACTGCAAAAGGAGACATTTAAATAACAACTCTGCCATGTGGAAACTAAAAGATGGCTTGCTATGATTAGCAGTCTGAGTGTTTTCTTTCATCTCAGGTTATAATAATAATAAGACTGGATCACTCTGCATAGAATCTGATTTCATATAAGCTCAATTTGTATTTTAATACATTGTTTTTGTGAAGGTATACTACTTGAATGCAGCTGTTTTTATTTGATTTAATCTGTCTGAACTAACCTCATGGAAAAACTAAGCAGTTTGCCTTGCTTCTAAGGTACTAATATCAATGTCAATTTTTTATAGCCTCACTATGGGTACAGGGAAACACTAGTATGTTCTGATGAAAACTTCTTTCATATTTACTGTAGCAGTGGAAATACTTTTCCATTTCAATACCACTGCCAACATAAATATTAATCAACAATGAAGAAAAATCCTGGAAACATTTCTTAAATGTAAACTTCATTTTCCCTGTAAAGTTCATCTATAAACTATTTTGTGAAGCAATCATTCCACAGATATTCAAAATTTAAATATCTCCTTTTGTCAACAAAAAGAAAACAATTTTAGCAAATGAACTTCAAATGCTTAAGAATTGCAAAAATAAAAATTTCCCATTGGAATAAATTTAAATCAGATTATTTTAGTCTTCAAATAGTGCCTTTGAATTTTGAGAGTTGAAACACTTATCCATGTGATGAATGAATCATGCTATTTTTCAAAAAAAGAATAAGAAGATAAATTTTTCCTTTACCTGTATACTCTCTCATGTGAAAATATTGCTCATGTTTAAGTACTTTGATAAACACATATATACACACATGGTTCTATTATCTTCATGAGGCTAGTAAAAATTTTTTAATGTGTAAGGTGAACCACTTTACTAGAAGCCTAAAACAAAGTTTTTCAAAGCAAAGTAATAGGAAATAGTGTTGTAAATGATATTAATTTAAAGCTCTTTCTGCAAAAATGAAAGACACCCACAGTGAGCAAAAGAAATGCAATTATGCTCTATTTCTATTCCTCATACACATAGTGTCCTTGTACAGCAATTTAATCCTTATTCTTCTTAGAGATTCCAATTTGTACATTTAATAAGATTTAAGTTATTTTGCTAAAAATGTAATCATACATAATATACCGACACCAAAAATATCATGTAATGACTTTTCTCATAATTTACTATACTAAAAATGGAATTAGTTAATCATATTACGATCTTTTAGGGTGATTACATATTGCTGAAGCTACTCAGACATCTTTACGGTATTCTATTTAAGAGACAATTTTAGAATAATCAAGTTATCAAAGAATAATGAGAGTCTAAAAGCCCTGTTGTTGTTGTTGTTTTTTCAAAAAACTATCAAACCTGAACTCAAGCATATTGTATGTATCTGAAATGTACCTTCAGTACTTTCAGAGTAAGAACATTTATAAATAAGAAACATGAGATGTAGCAATATAGTACCATTCAAGAAAAAAGGATAAACATGTGGAAAGTTGTCTTTCACTAATGTTTTTTATGTACTGTATCCTTTAACATTGCATTTCCTAATATAACAAATAATAAGGAATTTTAAGATATATCTCAAAACATAAAAAAAGTAGAAACTGATTATTCTTAGGGACAAGAGCTTCTTATCTTCTCTGCAATATTAATGTCACACAGGCTAGATTCTATTAAGATTTTTAAGACAGGACTTTTAGCTAATTTGAAAGATGTATACTTATGCTATATCTTTAATATATCAAAAGATATTAGAAAGAATAATTTATGTTAATGCTAAATTAGACATAATTGTGGACATAAGGGATTCACCTATAGATTCATGAATATATATGAAAACAAAGTAGTGAAAAACACTTATTTTTAACTTCAAGGATAGAACAACAGTAGACTTAAAATAGGAGCCTATGACATATGACTTAGCATATTAGCGATAAGAACCATGTTAACCCTGGAATGGAGATCATTCATAGTTTATTTAAATATTTTCTTCTCATTTTCAAGGAAAATATGAAGCACACTTAAAGTGAAATTTTAAAAAGAATATCTTAATTTTAGGGCAAAAGGATTAACTACAACTTCAATATTCTTTCTCTAATAAATAAGAAAAGTAGGATTACATTACAAATCTTTACTGTCAAATTTGACAATATAAAAACTGATATATGACACAAGACAAAGTTTGTAGTTAAAGCCTATTTTCTCAGAAAAGTTACCTTACTATTCCTAGACTAGTCATTTGTTTGAAACATTACCCAGAAGAATATCAGTGTACAAAAACTGAATTTCTCAATCTTAAAATCATTACCAAAAATAAAACTGATACAAAAAATATTTCAAGGAGAAAATAATTGATATATATGTAAAGTTTGAAGTATTAACTAAAACCAGGCTGATTATTTCTCAAAGCCTAGTAAATAGAGCTTATTTATATTCTAATGTTACACAAAAAGACACAAAACTATATAAATATATTTTGATGTTTCTGTAAGTTTATAATTGAAATACTATAATAAGAACAATTGTTAAGTACTTAAAACTGTTATATAAGTGGCAATAGATTTCATTAGTAATTAAAAAACAAGAGAATTAAATGAAAATTTAATAAATGTATAGGATTGTGGACTTGATAATATTTCTATAATTTCATGGCATAATATTTCATTTGGCAAAATATGTGTTTATCAAGTAGCAGAGGAGAGAATGCAAAAAAAAAACTATCAAAATAAAGCACAAAAGATACCATCTATAAATATTAGTTGATTTAAAGTTATTATGCTGCATTTTTAATGTCAAAAGATTAGAAAGAATAATATGATGTAAAAATTATTTTTGGGAGGTTAGTAGAGAATGTAAACCTTTAAAAAAATATAAATAGTACTATTGATTTTTTAAAACTTACCATTCTTTCGTTCATTGAGAGGAGGCAAATGCTGAGTAGATTGTAAGGAAAGTTCCTGAAATTCATGAGCTACTGCTTCACTTTGAGGACTTGGAGCAAGGTGGCCTAATGACCCCAACTCATCCTCAGCTTCTACTATCCCAGTGTGATCCATGGTCTTCAAACTACCACCAACACAGGACTCACGACACCTCTTAACCACAGCTGGTAGATGAGACTGCTAAATCAAAAAACATAAAATAAGTGCAGAATTTCTTCTTTTTTGCAATAAATATAAAGTTTCAAATCCTGGGTTCATGTAAGAGGCTGGGAATTTTAGCAAACTAGCTAAGTATGAACTGAGAATATAAAATAACAGTGAAAACTGATAAAAAGGAAAACTTCCTGAAATTAGAAATATTGAAGCATACCTCAGGAGGTAGCAGACATCTCCTATCCTATTCAATACATTTCTGTCAGAGGAAGAAACATAACACCACCTAATATTCAGAATCCTTCATAATCTAGCTGTCTCCTACCTTTCCTGTCTTCTTATGCCTTCCTCTTCTTCCCCTAAGATATTCTTCAACCCTATGACACTGGCCTCCTTGCTTTTCTTTGTACAAGACACTCTATTTACTTCTCACAGACATTTTCATTGGATGTTTCTTATGCATGGGGGAACTTCTCTCTATGTCTTGGCTTCTTTTAAGTCTCAGCTAACATACTATTGTTTTTAAGAAGCATTTTCCAATCTGCTTTAATGCTATTATGTTCCTTTTCTTGATTACCTCAATTTATCCTACACAATGTTTTATCTGTACATAGCTGAATGCATGCTATCTCCCTCATTAGACTAAGCTGCTTGAGAGCAGAGACTGTCTTTTGTTGGAGCTTTTTTTTTTTTTTTTTTTTTTTTGCTTTTCTTTGTATCTCTAATGCTTAGGACAGTAGAGCCTGGTACATAGTAGGCCTCTAATAAAAGAATGTTGTCCTATTACTTAGAAGTGTTTAAATGCCTAATATGTGTCAGGCATTTATCAAGTGCTGGAGATACAAAAAGAGGCTTAAGACATTACCTGATTTCAAGGAGGTCACAGTCTAATTGGGGGACAACATGCTAAAAATATTTGTAGAGGGCTGAAACTCTTGAGTTCATGCACTGAGGTCAGACATCTGAGCACTTAGGGCTAATTACCGTTTGGACAATACTCCATAAGCATGTACTTGGAAAATGGCCCTTCCCACTATCTTGTGCTGGCTCGATAATTGGTGTATACAGAGAATTGTAGGAGGGACTAGGGGGTGGAGTAAGACTAGCCAGAGTCACTTCTAGAAGGGAGGCGAAGAAAGAGGGTCAGGGAGATCCTGCGTCCATCCAATTCAATCCTACCCCTAAAGACCAAAAATAAAGACTAAGGACTTTTGCTTTTCCTGACTCTGGCTGATTCTAAGGTATCCAGGGTGCTAATGCGGTCATCACAAATATTTATACAAAAGAAGCTATATAAAAATTAAACAGAAAATAATTAAAAGAAAACTACAGGAATTAAGTGGAGTTAGAAAAGCTTCTTGTAGAAGGTGGAATTTTAGTTGGGATTTAAAGAAAGCCAAGAAGGGTATAGTCAGAGTTGATGAGAGAGACTATGCCAGCGGAAAGCCAGAGAAAATTCCTGAAGCTGAATATTCAACCGAAAGTTGGAAAAGCACTTTTAGAAGATATGTAATTAAGAGAAGGGTACATTGGTACATGGAATTATAGTCTCTGATTCTGACAAAGTTTCACTACTGTTGAAACTCATACAAATGACTGATCAACCTCTATTTGAAAAGTTCTTCAATATCCTGAGAATAACAACACAGCTTCATCTCAAAGGGCAAGAGAAAAGATAAAACAATTTTTGAGAAAAAAAAATGTTTAAGCTCAAACCTATATGCAGATGAAAGGTAATCCTATTAGTAAAGAAACATTATTACTATTGTAATATAGCTTATGGAACCAGATAAATACTACTGAAAACTAAGATGTGCCAGCATAGCTAGAAAGAAAAAAACCCAAGGGTATAACTCTTACTATCAACTATTTTTAATAGCTAAGAATTTTCTTATGTAGAAATTTCTATAAAATAGTTTCTAGCAAGGAAAAAAAACTACTATAGCTTTTATAAATATACACTATTACTCTCTTATAGTTTTTCAAGATAACGTTCTCCTTTTCTAAAAGAAAAAAAATCAATAATGTCTTCCAAAAGAAGCTATTTAAGCTAGAATAAATTCCAATAAATTGAAAAATATGTTTCAATTGCTCATTATTAGGCAGATATGTGGATTTTATTATGCTAAAGCTTTGAGATAGTAATAAGAAGCTATAAATGGGGATGAATATCTACAATTTTGCTTTAGTAGACCACCCAAAATTATCTCTAGATTTGATGAGTGCCTAAATACATAAACCACAATATGTATGCGCTCAGTCTTTCAATAGTTTGTTAAATAATTTCAAGCTTAAAATTCTTTAGTAATATACATAGACAATATATTTAATTTATTTTAAAAAACTAAAAAACTTCTAATCAGTGTCAACTTAATTGGAATTCCTAATCTATCAAATCTAAAATTCAATATCTTGAATACTATTATTAAAGTTAGATAAGTTTCAAAAGATCTACATATTATTTGTCCCACAATTATAGAGGATCAACAGTAACAATGAAACCAAGACACAGAATTAAGTATTAAATAAAATGTAAGCTAAAAGAGTGAAAAATGGAAGAAAACGCTTAAAATTATGTGACCATAGGCCAAAAAGAAACTGAATTTGGGAATAATGTCCAAGGATCAAGTACATAATTAAACTCTGTTTTAAGATGTATATTATTTTGTGAACTTTCAGGAAAAAATGGCAATTACAATAGAAAAATATTTCTGAACCTCATTAAAAAATTGTAATGGATAACTAATACACAATCTTCTTCAAAGACACATGGATTTTATACACCTTATAGTTCTTAAGTAGGATTAGAAATATTTTCACATTATGGGGGTTATTATTAAAGCTCAGAGTGTTACTAAAGACACCTCAGGTTTTATTGTGCAGTTTAAGAAACTAAAGAGATTACAACTCAAAAAATTGCAGTTGAAGTATAAATATTTCCTTGGATAGTCATGGGCCAAGTGGCTACTGTTCCATAACTTTTATTAACATTCTCAATAAGGAGAAAATGTAGCATGATAAAGTTCTTTATTAACTTTAAAAAAACAATCAAAATGACAATTCTTTTTCTTCTCCATATCCTATTATTAAAAAAAGAGTAATTAAATCACTTTTATATACCAAGAATCAAAAGCAGATGAAGTCACATAAAACTTTTAAAAGGTAATTCTTTCCACTAATATTTTAATGCTTCTAAGATGTGGCTGTCACATTCATAAAGTTAAAATAATTTTATAGAAATAATTTCAAAATTATTCAGTTTTTGGAGGTAATAATGATTACCTTTGGATTATTACATTGTTTTTTTTTTAAATTTATGACAATATATTAAGAATATTTTAAAACTTTTACTAATTCATGTTCTGATATGAATCCATGTTCATATCAGAATAATTCTTCAAAAGTGAGACAATCTTTGTCTAACTATGCTTTACATAGAATTCCTAGAGTTGAAAGTGAACTCCTAAGATTATTTTAATCAAAACTTTTTGTTTTTAAAACTTTAATATAGTACATATTCTCTACTGGGGTGGGGGGAAGGATTAATTGAGAATATGCCATACTTTAGATCACAAGAAAATATGAAAAAAGGAGGGCATAATACACTAATCATAAGATTAGACCGTTATATGAAACTAATTTAATTTTGCTATCAGCAACACAACTGGTAACAATTATGAGCTCAATGTTTAATGTAGTTCTACCTTGACTAAAGATGTTACAGAAAAACTAAGTCAAATTAATTTAAATTCAATCATTTAAAAAATAACTTTCAAGTTTGCCATTTAAAAACTTGGCCAGTGCTTTTTTAAGGTAATTTCCTAATCTTGGATTTGGTAAATTTAGAGTTTTCTACATCTGGGGCAATGAGAGATTAAATGACTTTACTTAAAATAACACAGAAATACCACCTTTGTCATAATGTGATAACACACATTGAACACAATGTGTTTGAACACACATCTTTCTGACTCTGAGGCAAACTCAATCTCTATCCATTACATTAGTATCAGACTTTCAATTTGAAATATATACACAATAGGTACAGAATTTTTATACTAAGAATCAAGAGGAGTAAAGGGTATGGAGGAAAAAGAACAAGTGAAAGAAAAATCAGGAAAATGCTCTGGTAGAAAGTAGAGCTTCAGATGGGCTTTGAAAGAAGAATACAGGCAGAAGTGAATAGGGATGGCATTCTAGTCTACTAGAATGGAGTACTAAGGAAATAGAACTTTTGGGGGAGGAAAGGGGAAGGTCACAGAAAGAATGGTAGGTTAGATATGTCTAGCTGTAGACATGCTATACACAGATTAACAAATTATTTAACAAATAATAAAATTTCTCTTGCCATACTTGAGGACAAAATATAGTTATGGGCAGACAATAGATAGCTGAATGGATTCAGGATGGTCTGGGTAACCAGACCAAAGTATAACCAATAATATGTTGATATTAACCTAGAAAATAATTTCTAGAAAAGTACCCAAAGGATCTTGCTGCCCAATATTTATATCAATGAAAAAAAGTATTACCAAATCTGTAGATTATAAGAAGGCTAAACAAAAAAATGTAAAAGGTGACAGAGCTAGCATCCAAAGAGGTAAACAGGATAGAACAATGAGACAAATGAAATAACAAAATTTAATAGAGCCAAATGTAAAGTTCGACATTTGCATTTTTTAAAAAATTACATGAATGTAATAGAATGTAATGTAAAGAAATGGTTTCAAAGAAATCTGAAAAGACAAATGAACTGATAAAGAGTAAAGTGAACAAAATCAAGAAAACAATTTATATGACAATGTAAAACTTTAAAAAATGGATTAAGATAATGGTCAACCAAGATTCCAGAAAACTGATAATGAAGAATGCTCCCCATTTGCTGAGAAAGAGATGACTGACTCAATGTGCAAAATAAAGTGTATATTTATAGACAGGTTAAATAAGTGAATTTTTCTTTTTTCCCCAAAGAGGAGAAAGATAAGAGGGAGAGAATATACTTGTTAATTGAAAAAAATAAAATTTAACCAAAACTTTTAAAAATAGCTACATCAATATAGGGAAAGTATTGCTACATGATGGTTTCACATGAAAAAGCTGAATGAGTCAAAATGTAATATGATAGTCAAAAAAACTAATACTATGCAAGATTACAATGAAAAAGGGATAGTATCCAGAAAGAGCAAAGTATTAATTCTGAGATATTCATTGTTTAATGTGGATTAATCTAAAAAAAATTTGACACTACCTCAATTTAGCATATAAACAATGTTTTAATGTTTAATTGCCGAAAGATTACTTTATTGTACTTAAGGTTTTAAGGGAAATAATAAAATGAAATCAGAATGAAGAGGCTGTAGCATTTTCAGATCTCTAAATAACAAAGCAATAATCACACATAAAAACTCCAAGACAAACTATTTGGTACTGGCAAAAAATAAAAAAAATTATCTTTATGCAACAGACTAGAAAAACAAGACTCAGAAACTACTTAACAGCAATTCCACATTAGTAAATCCTAAGGAAAAAATTACTAAATCCTAACTGACAAAAACTGCTGAGCAAACTGGAAGACAATTTGACTAGACATTCAATCTGATAGTTGTTTTAATTTGCATTTGTCTTAATCAATAGTGATCTATATTGATTATATTGGATTTAACTTCATCTGAAAATTGTCCAAATCCTTTGATCGCTTCTCAGGTGGAAAATGGCTTGTATTCTTATAAATTTGAGTCAGTTCTCTATATGTTAGAAATGAGACTTTTATCAGAAATACAAACTGCAAAAACTGTTTCCCAGCTTTCTACTTCCCTTTTAATCTTAGTTTTGTTTGTGCAAAAACTTTTTAGTTTAATGTAAGGTTATCTATTTTTCACTTTATAATGTTCTTTGGTTTTTCTTTAGCCATAAATTCCTCCCTTCACCAAAGAGCTGATAAACTATCCCTTGCTCTCCTAATTTGCTTATAATATCACCCTTTATGCCTAAATCATGTACCCATTTTGACCTTATTTTGGTATGGGGTGTGTAAGATGTAGGTCTATGATGCTGAGTTTCTAATACATCATTTTACAGTTTTTCCAGAAATTTTTGTCAAATAGTTCTTATTACAGAAACTAGAGTCTTTTGGTTCATTAAATAATAATTTACTATAATCATTGATTATTATGTATGTATCTAATCTATTTGAATCATTGATCCACTATTTTATTTATTTTTAATGTTAAACATATACAATTCTTCTATACATAATTATATATTTATCATGCTGCACACGAAAAATCAGATCAAAAAGGAAAAAAAAAGAGAAAAGAAAAAAAAGAGAAAAAAACCCACAATTATACAATACAAAAAAGGTGAATAATATTGTGATCCACATTCAGTCCCTACAATCCTCTTTCTGCATGCAGATGGCTCCATCACAAATCTATTGGAATTGGTCTGACTCACCTCTTTGCTAAAAACAGCCAAGTCCACACAGTTGAACATCACATAATTTTGTTGCTATGTACAATGTTCTCTTGATTCTATTTACTACATTTAGCATCAGTTCACACAAGTTTCTCCAGGGTTTTCAGAAATTATCTTGCTGATCATTTCTTACAGAATAAGAATATTCTATAACATTCATGTCCAATAATTTATTCAACCATTCCCCAAATGACAGGCATCCACTCAGTTTCCAGTTCCTTGCCACTCTGAAAAGGCCTACTACAAACATTTTTGCAAATTTGAGTCCTTTTTTGTTTTCTATGATCTCTCTGCGACTACTGGATCAAAGGGTTGTCACAGTTAAATTGCTATTTGGGCACAGTTCCAAATTGCTCCCCAGAATGGTTAGATCAGTTCACAACTCCACAAACAATATATTAGCACCACTCTACTTTTTAGGCAGTACCAGATGGCTTTGATGACTGCTTCTTTATAATAGAGTTTTAGATTTGGTACTACTAGGCCACCTTCCTTTGCATTTTTCCCCCATCAATATTTTGATATTTTTTACCTTTTCCTTCCCCAGATGAATTTTATTTTTTCTAGCTGTATAAAATAATTTGTTGGCAGTTTGATTAGTATGGCACTGAACAAGTAAACTAATTTAGTTAGGATTGTCATTTTTATTATATTGGCTCAGCCTACTCATGAGCAATTGATATTTTTCCAGTTGTTCAGATCTGACTTTATTTATGTAAAAGGTGTTTTCTAATTGTGTTTATATTGTTCCTAGGTCTTGGTAGACAGATACCCATTTTATTTTGTTTGTTATTTTAAATGGAATTTCTCTTGCTGCTAGGCTTTGCTAGTAACACAAAGAAATGCTGATGATTTGTATGCAAAGAGTAACAGTTTTATCTCCTCGTTGCCTACTCTAATTCCTTTAATTTCTTTCTCTCTTCTTATTGCTAAAGTTAACATTTCTAGTACAATATTGAATAATAGTGGTGATAACGGGCATCTTTGTTTCACTCGATCTTACTGGGGATTTGTGTATAGGTTCTCCTCGTTACAAATAATACTTGCTGATGGTTTTAGATAGATGTTACTTGTCATATTAGGAAAACTTCATTTATTCCTATGCCCTCTAGTGTTTTTAATAGGAATGGGTACTGGATATTGTCAAAAGCTTTTTCTGCATCTATGGAGATAATCATATGATTTCTGTTAATTTTGTTATTGATACGGTTAGTTGTGCCAATAGATTTTCTGCCTTGCATTGCTGGTATAAATCCCACTTGGTTAGAGTGTATTATTTTTCTGATAAGTTATTGTAATCTCTTTGCAGTTTTCTTTCTCTATTTTGGCTCTTCCTGGTTTAGGTACTAGCACCATATTTGTGTCATAGAAGGAATTAGGCAGGACTCTTTCTTTGCCTCTTTTTCCAAATAGTTTACACAGTATTAGAATTAATTGTTTTTTAAATATTTGGTAGAATTTCCTTGTAAATCTATCTGGTCCTGGAGATTTTTTTTCTTAGGGAGTTCAATTTCTTTTTCTAAAATGGGGCAAAGTAATTTCTTTCCTCTTTTGTTAATTTAAGATATCAATGTTTTTGTAAATATTTATCCATTTCAACGAGATTGTTAGATTTGTTGGCATATGGTTGGGCAAAATAGCTCCTAATTACTACTTGAATTTTTTCTTCTTCATTGCTGGCAAGTTCACCCTTTTCATTTTTGATGCTTATAGGTTAATTTGATTAGAAAAAGGAAAAATAATCCAATTTAAGATTTCAGAATTTCTACTTTGGTATTTAACCAGGGCAGGTTTGGGTGGGGAGGGAAGGAGAGTGAAGAAGATAATTTTTTTCCTATCTTTTTTATTTGCATGCCCAATTCATTGATCTTTTCTTTCTCTTTTATTCATGCAACTATTTAGATATATAAAATTTTTTCCTAAAAACTGCTTTGGCTACATCCTTTATGTTTGGGTATGTTGTCCCATTATTGTCATTCTCTTGGATGAAATTATTAATATTTCTATGATTTGTTATATGATCTATTTATTCTTTAGAACTAGATTATTTAATTTCCAATTAGTTTTTAATCTATCTTTCCCTAGTCCTTTATTGAATTTAATTTTTATTGCATTGAGATTTTTTAAAAGGATGCATTTACTATTTCTTACTTTCTGCATTTGATTATGAGGATTTTTTTTCCCTGAAGCAATTGGTGTTAAATGACTTGCCCAGGGTCACACAACTAGGAACTGTTAAGTGTCTGAGACCAAATTTGAACTCAGGTCCTCCCGACATCAGGACTGGGACTTTATCCATTGTACCACCTAACCACCCCAGATTGTGAGGTTTTTTAATACATGGTCAGTTTCTATGTAGGTGCTATATACTGCTGAGAAAAAGGTATATTCCTTTTTCTATCCCTATTCAATTTTTTCCAGAACTCTATCATATCTAAGTTTTCTAAGATTCTATTTCTTCCTAATTTCCTTTCTTGTTTATTTTGTGGTTAGATTTATCAAATTCTGAGGGGGGAGGGGCTTGAGATGACTCGGTAGTATAGTGTTGCTGTCTATTTTTTCTTATAAGTGGCTTAACTTCTCTAAGAATTTGGATCCTGTTCTACTTAGTACATACATATTTAGAATCAATGCCACTTCATTGTCTATGTTTCCTTATGTATTTTAATTAGATCTATTTTTGTTTTGTCTAAGATCAGAATTGTTACCCCTGATTTTTTTTTTTTTTTTTTACTTCAACTGAAGCATTATAAATTATGTCTGTTTCTCTTTTTCAAATGTGTTTTTTGTAAACAACATATTGTAGGATTCTGGTTTTTAATCCATTCAGTTAACCACATTTGTTTTTTGGTAGAGTTCATCCCATTCACATTCACAGTTATGATTACCAGCTGTGTATTTCCCTCCATCCTATTTTTTCCCCCTCTATATACTTTTTTTTCTCTTTCAACCTTGTCGATCCTTAGGAGTATTTTGTTTCTGACCGAACCCTCCCTCAACCTGCCCTGCCTTCTATCACCTCTCCTCCCTTCTCTTACCCTTTCTCCTAGTGTTTCTGCCCTTCCTTCAATACAGCCCCTCAAGAGGATAAGATTTATTTCTATACTCAACTGAGTGAATAGGTCATTCCCTTTTTGAGCCCAAACTATGAGATTAAGCTTCAGATAATGCTCATCCTCCTCCTTTCTTTCCCTCTATTGTACAGATCTTTTATGCCTCTTCATGTTATCTAATTTATCCCTTTGCTCTTCTTCCAATATAATCCATTTCCTAACCCTTAATGTCTTTTTCTCTAATATCATCACATGATGCAATGATCAACTATGAAAGACTTGGTTCTTCTCAATAGTTCAGTGATATAAAACAATCCCAATAAATTTTTGACAGAAAATGCCATCTGCATTCAGAAGAACTATAGAGACTGAATGTAAATCAACACATGCTATGTTCAACTTCTGATTTTTTCCCTCTCCCATGGTTTTCCCCCTTTGCTTGGATTTTTTTTCTCCCACATTGATTCCTAAAGCAATGTGTATTAAAAATAAAATAAAGAGATTTGATTAAAAAATATTACATCAAAGTCAATTGGTACCCACTCTCTGTGTATGCCCCTAGTTGCTTTCAAGACTTACCTGTATCATTTTTCATCTAGTGATAAACAGTTTAACCTTTAAATAATTTTTTTTTCTTTCCTGTTTCCCTTTTTGTGATTCTCTTGAGTCTTATTTGTAGATCAAATTTTCTTCTGTTTAGTTCTGATCTTTTTAATAGAAATGATTGAAAGTCTCCTACTTCACTGAAAATCCATCTCCTCCCCTGAAAGATAATGCTCAGTCTTGCTGAGCAATTGATTCTTGGTTTAAGCTCAGGTCCTTTGCCTCCTGGAATATGGTATTCCAGGCCCTTCAACTCTTTATTGTAGAAACTGCCAAATA
The DNA here is from genome assembly GCF_902635505.1 of Sarcophilus harrisii. Taxonomy (NCBI): domain Eukaryota; kingdom Metazoa; phylum Chordata; class Mammalia; order Dasyuromorphia; family Dasyuridae; genus Sarcophilus; species Sarcophilus harrisii. The sequence continues at coordinate 302,373,041 of NC_045426.1, read as the reverse complement.
ATGGGTAATTTTGACTGTGGCTCTCCAATACTCAATTTCTTTTTCTGGTAGTGTACAGGTTTTTTTCCTTGAGATTATAGTTCTGTAGATTTGCAACAATGTTTCTTGGAGTTTTCCTTGTGAAATCTCTTGCCAGAGGTGATGAATAGATTCTTTCAATCACTATTTTGCCCTTTGTCTCTAGTATATAGGGCAATTTTCTTTGATATCTCTTGAAGAATGCTATCCAGATTATGCCCAAAAAGTTATCAAACTGTGCATACCCTTTAATACAGCAGTGGTTCTACTGGGCTTATACATAACCCAAGGAGATACTAAAGAAGGGAAAGGGACCAGTATGTGCCAAAACGTTTGTGGCAGCCCTGTTTGTAGTGGCTAGAAACTGGAAAATGAATGGATGCCCATCAATTGGAGAATGGTTGGGTAAATTGTGGTATATGAATGTTATGGAATATTATTGTTCTGTAAGAAATGACCAGCAGGATGAATGCAGAGAAGCTTGGAGAGAATTACATGAACTAATGCTAAGTGAAATGAGCAGAACCAAGAGATCATTACATACGTCAACAACGATACTGTATGAAGATGTACTCTGATGGAAGTGGATTTCTTTGACAAAGAGACCTAATTCAGTTTCAACTGATCAATGATGGACAGAAGCAGCTACACCCAAAGAAAAAAACACTGGGAAATGAATGTAAACTGTTTGCATTTTTGTTTTTCTTCCCGGGTTATTTTTACCTTCTGAATCCAATTCTCCCTGTGCAACAAGAAAACTGTTTGGATCTGCACACATACATTGTATCTAGGATATACTGTGACATATTCAACATATATAGGACTGCTTGCCATCTAGGGGAGGGGGTGGAAAGTGGGAGGGAAAAATCGTAACAAAAGTGAGTGCAAGGGATAATGTTGTAAAAAATAACCCTGGCATGGGTTATGTCAATAAAAAGTTACTATAATAAAAAAAAGAAGAAGAAGAAGAATGCTATCCAGGCTCTTTTTCTGGTCATAGCCTTCAGGCAGAACAATAATTTTTACATTATATCTCCTAGATCTATTTTCCAAGTCAGTTGTTCTTCCAGTGAGATATTTTACATTTTCTTCCATCTTTAAAATTCTTTTTAGTTTGACTGATTCTTGATGTCTCACAGTTCATTAGTTTCCTTTTGCCTAGTTCCAGTTTTTAATGTAAAAATTTCTTCAGTTAGTTTTTGTACCTCCTTTTACATTTCATTAATTCAACTTTTCAAAGTGTTGCTTTCTTCAGGGGATTTTTTTTTTTTGGCTTTTGGCTAATCATATTTCTTTAAGAACTGTTTTCTTCAGTCAATTTTTGTCCTTTTTCAAGCTGTTGAATCTTTCATGCATACCTCTCAATTCTTTTCCCTCTCCTTTTTGACTTTTAAAGTTCTTTATACGTGCTTGCATAAACACTCTAGGCTTAAGATCAACCATTTGAGGTTTCACTTGTGGGCATTTAGTCCTTTTCTGATTTGATGTTTTGGGCTTCCTTGCCACCACAGTAGCTTTCTAAGTTTAAGGTTCTTTACTGTTTCTTGCTCGTTTTCTTTCTTTCCTTCTTTTTTTCTTATTTTGTGACTTTTAAGGTTGAGCTCTGCTCTTGGAGTACAGGAAGTGCTCTCCCAAACTTTTTGTGCAACTTTGAGTACAGGGGCTCTTTGTGTTTGGTAATTTGGTCACAGCGGGAGGTAAGTCTTAACTATTGTTGTCTGTTTTCCTGCAGATGCCTTCTGTGCTGGTACTCCTGGAGGCTGTCCCACTGGTCTGTACTGCTACTCAGCCAGGATGCAGGTTCTCAGATGCTGAACTGCAGTGATTAAGACTCTCTCACTGGCTTTTTCACATACTGTCTGTGCTGAGCTGAGCACCCCTTTTTTTTGCAAAGTCCTCCCAATCTTTTTTTTTTTTTGCTTTAAATTTATTTAACATTTTCCCCAGTTAAGTTCAAAAAAATTTTTTTTCCATTTGTTTTCAAGATTTTTGAGTTTTAGGTTCTCTCCCTTATCTCCATGTACAATTCAGAAACCACATATGAAGTTAGGCAAAATATCTCCATAAGAGTCAAGTTGTGAAAGAAAACATCTCCCACTCTAATGAAAATAAAAACCCTCAAGAAAAATTAAGTTAAAAACAGAAAAAGAGAATAATAGGGAATGCTTCAATCTGTATTCACACTCAATCAGTTCCTTCTCTGGATAAGGATCAGATTTTTCAACATAAGTTTTTCAGAGTAGATATGAGTGATTATTATTGCTGAGAATATCAAAGTCATTTGCAGCTAATCATCCCAGAATAATGCTATTACTTTGTATATAGTATATTACACTTTGTTCATGGAAGACTTTCCAGACTTTTTTTCCCCTGAGAACATCTTGCTTATCATTTCCCAGAGGACAATAATTTTCCCTCAGAGAAATTTGCTTCAAAAAAATTTTTTTTGTAATTACTATTGCTTTCACTTTTTCTATTGATGTTTACTTGCATTTTGTTTTATTTTCCTTCTTTACACAATTTTTCTTATGCAGTAAGAAAACTATATAAATATGTATATATAGATATTGGATTTAACATATTTAACATGTATTAGACTACCTGCCATCTAGGAAAGGGGTTAGAGGGGAAGAAGGGAAAAATTTGAAACGAAAAGTTTTGCAAGGGTCAGTGTGGAAAAATTATCCATGCATGCGTTTTGTAAATAAAAAGCTTTAATAAATTTTTAAAAAATTACTCCTGCTAATTTTATTTCCCCCCCATTTATTTTTTTTTTCTCCTTTCATCCTGTCCTTCCTCAAAAGTGTTTTGCTACTGACCATTCCCTCCTCCAATATGCCCTCTCTTTTATCACCCTCTCCCTCCATTCCCATATCCCCATTTCCTTTCTATTTTCCTGCAGGGTAAGATAGATTTCTATATCCCTATTGAGTATGTATGTTATTTCCTAGTTGAGCCAATTCTAATGAGAGTAAATTAACTCATTTACCCTCTCCTCCCACTCTTCCCCTACCCATTGTAAAAGTTTTTTCTGGCCTCTTTTTGTTATGTCAGGTAATTTGCACCATTCCACTTCTCCCTTTTCCTTTCTCCCAATACATCCCTCTCTCTACCCTTAATTTCATCACTTTTTTAAAAAAGATATTGTCCCTTCATATTCAACTCACATCTGTGATCTCTATCTATATATACTCCAACTGTCATAATAATAAGAACATTCTAATGAGTTACAAGTATCATCCTCCCATGTAGGAATGTAAACAGATAAACCTTAATAAGTCCCTTATGTCACTTTTCTGATTATCTCCTTATGCTTCTCCAGAATCTTGTATTTGAAAACCAAATTTTCCATTTAGCTGTAATTTTTTCATCATGAATACTTGAAAATCTTTTGTTTCATTAAATGACCACCTTTTCCCTCTGAAGGATTATGCTCAGTTTTGCTGGGTTGGTGATTCTTGGTTGCAATTGTAGCTCCATTGCTCTTTGGAATATCATATTCCAAATCTTCCGGTTCTTTAATGTAGAAGCTGCTAAATCTCGTATTATCCTGGCTGTGGCCCTACTATACTTGAATTGTTTCTTTCTGGATTCTTATAACATTTTGTCCTTGATCCAGGGATTTTGGAATTTGACTATAAAATTCCTGGGAGTTTCCATTTTGGGATCTCTTTCAGGAAGTAATCAGAAGATTCTTTCAATTTCAATTTTACCTTCCGGTTTTAATATCAAGTCAGGTTTCCATAATAATTTCTTGAAAAATGTTGTTCAGAGTGGCCCTCTTCAACAATGAGATAAACCAAATCAGTTCCAATAGAGTAGTAATGAATTGAACCAGCTACACCCAGCAAAAGAACTCTGGGAGATGACTATGAACCACTATATAGAATTCCCAATCCCTCGATTTTTGTTCACCTGCATTTTTTAATTTCCTTCACAGGCTAATTGTACAGTATTTCAAAGTCCAATTCTTTTTGTACAGCAAAATAACTGTATGGACATGTATACATATATTGTATTTAACTTATACTTTAACATATTTAACATGTCTTGGTCAACCTACCATCTGGGGGAAGGAGTGGGGAGAAGGAGGGGAAAAATTGGAACAAAAGATTTCAGCAATTAATGCTGAAAAATTACCCATGCATATATCTTATAAATAAAAAGCTATAATAAAAAACAAAAACAAAACAAAACAAAAAAGAAAAATGTTGTCCAGGCTCTTTTTTGGGTCATAACTTTTTTAATTATTTCTTCTGAATACATTTTCCAGGTCAGTTATTTTTCCAATGAAATAAATTGCACTTTTTTTCATTTTTTTGTTTTGCTTTATTGTATCTTGATTTCTCATAAAGCCATTAGCTTTCATTTGCTCAATTCTGTTTTTTTAAGGAATTATTTTCCTCAGTGAATTTTTGTACTTCTTTTCCCAATTGGCCAATTTTGCTTTTTTTAAGGCATTGTTCTCATTTGTTTTTTGAATTTCCTTTTGCAACTCTCTCAATTCTTTCCCTAATTTTTTCTTAAACTTTCTTTCTTGATTTTCAAAGTCCCTTTTGAACTCTTTCACAGCCTGAGTCCAATTCTTGTTTTTCTTGGAGACTTTGGATGTAGGAGCTTTGACTTTGTTATCATCTTCTGAGTATGTGTTTTGATCCTCCTTGTCACCATAATAGCTTTCAATGGTCATAAACATTTTTTTTTTCCTGCTCACTTTCCCAGGCTATTACTCAGCTCTTACGTCTTTATTAAAGTAAGGCTCTGTTTTCAGGGTGGAAGGTGTACTGTCTCAAGCTGCAGGGGTTTTGTGCAGTTGTTTTCAGAAATACCTCTAGGAATCTGACTACAAGCCCTTTTTTCTGCCCCGGAGCTGATAGGTGTGTCCCCAACCCACTGTAGGTATAAGATTTAGTGTGCTGGCCAGGGCTGCTGGTACTGCACACAAGACCCCTCACCCCATTGCTACAATCTGTCCACTGAAGTTCTGAGTCCTCTCTGGTGTTTCAAAGCTGAGAAGTCCAGAACCCTCTAGTACTGCTGCTGATTCAGAGGTCCTTACTCATTGACACTGGGGTCTGGACTGGGCCTGGGCTGGGATTCCATGCTGGGCTCCTACTCTAGTTCCACAGATCTTTTCTGCTGACATTCCAGGTCCTCTTTGGTGTCCCTGGGCTGAAGGGTCTGGAAGCCAATGGAGTGCTGCAGATTCAGAACTCAGGCCTGACTGAGCCAGGGCTGAGTAAAGGATTGTGTCAGTGTGTCACAGACCTTTTCTGCTGAGCTTCTAAGTTGCCTTCAGCTGGAAAATGTTCTCTTTTGACTTTTGGGGTGTTCTGATGCCCTAAAATTTGTTCAGAGTCATTATTTAAAGGAATGTGGAGCGTTTGGGGGGAGAGGTTGGGCAATTTCCTGCCTTTACTCTTGCTATCTTGGCTCTGCCTCCTTCCAATCTATCTTGAGCTTGAGAATAGTTTCATTCCATCTCTTTGTAGGCTCTGCTATTCTAGACTCTATTGAGAAGCTTTTTTTCATGTGGTTTTTGAGGGAAATAAAACAATTCAAGCAGCTTCCTGGCTTCTCTCCGCCATCTTGGCTCCACCCTCGGAAGTCTGCTACAAGTTATTAAGATGTATCATTGGAGGAAGTTTCCATTCAATTGAGCTATCCATAGAAATGAAATTACATGTGTAGGCTAAAAAATCCCCAAGGACAAAAACTCTAGTGCTTTTTGTTTTGACCTTTGAATATTCTGAATTTAATTTTTTTTTTTAAATTAAGTATTTCCAAATCTTTCTATTTAAGTAGCATGCTTTATCCAACTTATTAATTTTTGGCATTAAGCTCACCTAAAATTCCCACTCACTTCTCGAAATTAAGAAAATTATAAATTAAAAACATTTCAAAGGTGAAAAACAAGACTGACAAGCAACCAAAGCTATATAATCATACACATTCAAGATAGATTAGAAGCAATATCATTCATAACTATGTTGTAATCTGAAATTCCAGTACTAAATGGCAAGATATAAGTGAATAAGAGAAATAATTCACTTTGGACCCCTACTCCATTCCAATCAGTATTAATCAATTTGATAGGATCTTATTAAAGTTCTACATATGTGGTTCCCAGAACTGTGAGCTACAGATCCTAAGTTCACTTGTTTAACTATAGAAAGTTAGCCATCATTCTCTAATTGATAAATGGTCAAAGGATATGAACAGACAATTTTCAGATGAAGAAATTGAAACTATTTCTAGCCATATGAAAAGATGCTCCAAGTTCTTATTAATCAGACAAATGCAAATTAAGACATCTCTGAGATAACACTACACATCTGCCAGATTGGCTAGGGTGACAGGAAAAGATAATGTTGAATGTTGGAGGGGATGTGGGAAAACTGGGACACTGATACATTGTTGGTGGAATTGTGAATACATCTAGCCATTCTGGAGAGTGATTTGGAACTATGCTCAAAAAGTTATCAAACTGTGCATACCCTTTGATCCAGCAGTGTTACTACTGGGCTTACATCCCAAAGAGATTTTAAAGAAGGGAAAGGCACCTGTATGTGCAAAAATGTTTGTGGCAGCCTTCTTTGTAGTGGCTAAAAACTGGAAACTGAGTGGATGCCTGTCAATTGGAAAATGGCTAAATAAATTGTGGTATATGAATGTTATGGAATATTATTGTTCTGTAAGAAATGACCAACAGGAAGATTTCAGAAAGGCCTGGAGAGCCTTATATGAACTGATGCTGAACGAAATGAGCAGGACCAAGAGATCATTACATATGGCAACAAGAAGATTAGATGATGATCAATTCTGATGGACATGGCTCTCTTCAACAATGAGATGAGCCAAACCAGTTCCATTTGCTCAATAATGAATAGAAGCAGCTACACCCAGCGAAAGACCTCTAAGAATTGAGTGTGAATCACTAGATAGCATTTTCAATCCCTCTGTTTTTGTCCGCTTGCATTTTTGATTTCCTTCACAGGTTGATTATACATTATTTCAAAGTCCAATTCTTCTTGTGCAACAAAATAACTGTATGGACATGTATACATATATATATAAAATATATAATACATATATTGTATTTAACATATTTAACATGTATTGGTCTACCTGCCATTTAGGAGAGGGGGTGAGGGAAGAAGGGGAAAAATTGGAACAAAAGATCTTGCAATTATCAATGCTGAAAAATTACCTATGCATGTATCTTGTAAATAAAAAGCTATAATAAAAAAAAGAAAGAAAGAAAAAGAAAGTTAGTTATAAGCCCACCACCTTTGTTTTGCCTTGTAATGATGACCAAACCTAGTTTGGTAGAGATGGCAACTACATGGAAAATCCCCCAAAATAGTTTTATACTTCTGGACCAATCTATTTGTTCATTAGGAAAAGATAATCATCTTATGACCATTTACTGACTGATAGCTGACACTATTTTCTCTTGCCCAAATTAAGGAGAAGCCTGTCCATCTTATGTGAAGATATTCCCTGCTTCAACCAACTTGTAACCTTACTGATATATTGCTTATTCAGTGGAATTATTCTGTATTGGTGTAACTGTTCCAGAATGACTAGACATCTAATCCTATAAAAACAGAACCTGGAAGGAGGTGATAACTCTCAGTAGAGGGAATCATGAATCCTTTAATAAAGTGTCACTGGCTCAGACCTCAGAAAATTAAAGGCAAAAGTAAGAGTCCTGACCCTTGAGGATATTATATATTATTGAAATGATACAACATTCGCATAACTAAGTTAAATTCAAGATGACTTGGGAGAAGGAAAACTAAGATTAGTTTGTGTGGGGAAGGAATAATTATGAAAATCCCTGAAGAAGAGATGGCACCTGAACTGGACCCTGAAGAAAATAAGAGATTCTTAAAAGGGGAGAAAGGATGCCAGACTTTAAAAAATATTAATGTATAACAAAAGGCCTCAAGAATATAGTTGAGATAAGAGAACTGTTTGGTTCTGCACACATATATTGTATCTAGGATATACTGTAACCTATTTAACATGTAGAGGATGGCTTGCCATTTGGGAGAAGGGGTGGAGGGAAGGAAGGGACAAATCGGAACAGAAATGAGTGCAAGGGATAATGTTGTAAAAAATTATCCTGGCATGGGTTCTGTCAATAAAAAGTTATTTAAAAAAAAAAAAAAGAATATGGTTGAGGTAGGAAGGCCATCAGTCAGGAAATTAACCCCTTAAGGAAAAATGATCTGGATGATAACAGATAACTGCAAACTTTCCCCAGTTCAGGTACCACTTTCTGTGGAAATTTTCTCTGAAATCCTAATTTTTACTGATCACCTTTACTCTGCTCAAGCAGTACTCCTCCCAGAAATACAAGATTTTAAAGGAAGGAAATGGTAATTTTTATACTTATATCCTTATATATAGGAGTTACTTAGGGCTTACTAAACTTCATTGAAAAGAATGGAACAATGTGATACACATCAATGAAATAAACCCCAAAGGAAGAGAAGTTCCTCAAAGATAGTATAAATAGTATGATTTGGCACTGCCACCTAAAAGTAAGGATGGGATATCAAGTCATTTTACTGAATAGCAGCAGATGGACTACCTTCCCATGCCCAATCCAGCAAGACCTTTAAATTCTCAACAAATCAAATAATGATCAATAGAACGAAAAACTAGAAGTGATTTCTCTCAATTCACAACTACACAAAAAGCCAACCCAAGGCCCATATGCAATAGTAATGGGGCCCACCAGTAAAGCCAATGCTAGGTTAAGCAAATAAGCTGGCAGCTTCAGAGGGTACAAAGAAACTGAGAGAGACACCAGTAAACTCTAAAAGTCTGTGTCTAGAAGCCAAAAACAGTAGGAGGCTGCCCAAAAAGATTCAGGGACAGTAGAAAATCAGACTGGTTAGAAAGCCCTTGATCAGGGACCTTGGAATATCCACAGAGTGACAATGATCAAAGTAATGCTCAGATAGACAGGGTCCACGAGTTCCAAGGCCTTAGAACTCTGTCCTGAGCAGCCATAAAAGCATGAAGCACATATCCTGAAGTGACCAGGAACTAATCTAAAAGGTCAAGGAAATTGTTACCCTAGGAAGCAGAAGTCATCATGGGAACCCAGGGAGAGAACAAGATGAACACTCAAACTAAAAGCACAACAGAAAGTTGGAGCTTAGTCATGAGACAAATCTCTATTCAAGACTTAAAAATAGAGAAATAAGTGAATCAAACAAGACACTAAGATTAAAAATGTATAAATAAATGGAATAATCCTAAAACTCTAATCAAAGAAAGGGGAAAATATTTTTTCAAGGAAAAATCGATAGCATATATTTTACATATAATAAATATATAATATATATATATATATATATATATATATATATATATATATATATATATATGTATCTAGTATATCAAGGCTTGAAAAACACTTTACATTATGTGTAAATATGTTATGAATTATATAATATTTTAATTTTATATTTATAGTCCTGTCTCCCTAAGAAAATCTCATGTGATTGTCATGATAGCTCTGAGAAAACAGATTTGGAGATGTTAAATGATACATCAAAAGTCACACAGCTGGTAAATGTTTTAAGTTGAATTTTTATTTGGATTTTCCTGACTTCAAATCCAGAACTCTACACATTATACCATTTGTCTCAAAGACTATATAAATACTGAGAAAAAAATGAATCTAAAGATTTAAAAAAATTTTTTAAAGCTCTGGAGGAAAGAAGTGGAAGCAAGTAATGGGCCCCCTGAAAACTAGAATAAAACAAAAATCCATGATTCAACAAAAATACTAGAAAATACAGTAAATACTAGAATAAAACCAAAAGAATGATAAAGTATATGAAAATATAAGATACCTAATATTAAAAAATTATTTATAAAATGGAAAAAGAAAAAAAATTATGTACCACTGGGTTGACTGAGAAACAATTTTTTTTACAAAATCTGCACATTATGTTTCAAATAATCATAAATGAAAGTCACAGATCTACTAAAAGCTAAGAATAGAGTTAAGATTGAAAGAAACTTCCTGAAAGAAAATCCTAAAGAAAAAGTCTCAGGGATGTCATAGCCAAAATCTCAAACGCCCACATCAAAGAAAAATATACAAGCATCCAGAATGTTTATGTACCAATGAACCATAGAATCATCCAAGACTGACAGCTTCTATTCAAAACAACAGGAAATTTTGGAATAAAATCCAGACAGTTCTTGCTTTATGTATATGCATTAAGCAACCCAGACAAGCTCCAGCTGGGATTCTGGTTCATTGTGGGGGTGGCAATGGCTATAACAATGGCAAGGGGAGAGGGAGGTCCACTAAAGTTAAGCAAGAATTGACCATACTCCAAAAGGCAAGAAGACTTACAAACAGGAATAACTTATCCTGCAAGCCTGAATAAAGTTCAACAATTCCCCCCATTAAAGTATGTTGTTGGAGTAAGACTTTTAATGGAGTAAAAAACTTTAAAACTTTTCTGATGACCTATATCAGCAAAACAAATAACAAGAATCTAGGAAATTTTAAAATGATTAAAAAAATAAAATGCCCTCTGGAAGGGATTGTTTGATGATTTAAGAAGAAGGAAGAAACTTCCCTTACATGAATGAGATGTACAAAAAGAAGACTACAAAAAGTAGATGGGGTATAAACTTCACTTAAACCTCGCTTTCTTCTAAACTGATCAAAAGAAGATAGAACATATATACACACAAATAACAAGAAGGGATAGGAAGAAAGAAAAGAAATAAGAAAAAAGGTAGATTAAAAGAGGGATAAGCCATAAGCAAAGAAACTCTAAATCTCCAAGTGAGCACTATAAAAGTAGACTTAAAAGGAAAGAGTAAGAAATTGTGATAAAAGCAGAAATCTAAGTGAAAAAAGTATAAATGAGTAGGATAGATAGAAAAATACAATAATAAAGACTTTAATATGACTGAATTGCATGAATAAACCCATAAAATGAAAAAGGGCAGTAGAATGAATAAGAAAGCAAAATACAACAAGTTGTTTAATACAAACATTTGAATAATAAAGACATACATGGGAATTAAAACAAGAGGTTGGAATAAAATCTATGAAGCCTGAGCTAAACTAAAAACGGGGTGGGACAGGGGAGGGGAAGGTTGAACTCATGATTTTAGACAAGGTAATAACAACTTAATGAAAAAATATAAGCAGTTAAACTACATTTTGCTGAAAGGTGCCATAGACAATTCATTTTAATACTTGCCATATATATACTAAATAGTATAACATCTAAGTAAAAGTTAAATGAATTAAAGGGAGAAATAAAAAACACAAGTTTAACTGGATCTGTATCCTAAAGAGATCATAAAAATGGGAAAAGGATCCACATGTGCAAAAATTTTTGTAACAGCTCTTTTTGTAATGGAACTGGAAATGAGTGGATGCTCATCAGTTGGGGAATGGCTGAACGAATTATGGTATATGTATGAAATGGGATATTATTGTTCTATAAGAAATGATCAATGGGCTGATTTCAGAAAGGCCTAACTAGACATGAACTGATGCTAAGTGAAGTGGGTAAAACCAAAAGAACATTATTGTAAAAAGCAACAAGAAGATTATGTGATAAACAACTGTGATAGATTTGGAGCTTTTCAACAATGAGATGATTCAGGGCAATTCCAATAGACTTATGTTGAAGAGAGCTATCTGTATTCAGAGAGAGTGAAGAAGGAACCCCCAGAACTCTAAAAGTCCTTGTAAGAGAAAATCTCCTTCAACTCTGCCTCAGTGAGGGAAAGCAAACAAGCCAGTTTCATTCTGTTATCTAGCAAAAGGAACTCCAATCCTATTAAATTGAAGAAACTCATTGAATTCCAGCTCAAGATGAAACCCAGTGAGTAGATGAGCCAACTTGGGACTCCACCCACGAGTTCCCTTCAGCTTGTAGTCAAAGCTCCTCTTATAAAAGAGCCAAACTAAAATCCTCTTTTTTCAGAGGTTCCAAACATGCTATGTTATGCCAAGAAAACCTCTGCCCACTGGAATAATATTCTTTTCCAGTATTATTCTCTCTTTATCCTCACCTATTTCTCTAACCAGACTTTATGCCTCTCTGTCAGGATTTTTAACCTTCCCTATACTCTTTTATCAATTTAGGTTTTGGGGTCTGTAAATTCCTTTACAGAGAATCTCTGTGCCACCAAAAAGGAATTCCCCAAAACTCCCTACTCTTGCACCGAATCCCAAGGGGGTGCAGGGGAGCCAAACCTCTCCATTTAGTTCCCTGAACCCTAAACCTACCACTAGACCTTATCATTTAACTCCCTGACCACCAGAAACCCTAATCTCACTTTGGTTCCCTAAATCTAAACCTTATCATTTGGTTCCCTACTAAAGGGAACCCCAAAACCTAAACCTCATCAAGAGGACTATGGGGACTGAATATATATCATAACATAGTATTTTCACCTTTTTCTGTTGTTGTTTACTTGCTTATTTTTTTCTCTCATTTTCCCCTTTCTAATCTGATTTTTTCTGTTGCAGGATGATAAATGGAAAAATGTTTAGAACTGAACATGTTTAACCTATATTGAATTATTTCCCATCTAGGGAAGGGGGAAGGGAAGAAGGGAGACAGAAAAATTTGGAATACAAGGTTTTGCAAGGATGAAAAATAAAAATCAATTATAAAAAAAGAAAGGAACTTGTCTTCTAAACAAGTAAAAATAATAAGCAGAAACTAAAAAAAAGTTAAGGAACTGAAGAAAAATTTAGAAAAATTAAATATGACAGGCCTTTACTGATTAGTTGGTTGTCTTTCATTCTCAAAGAGGAGCAAATTGGAATCACTGTCTGAGTCAAGTTACTATGTGTCTGACTCAAGTTACTATGTGTCTGACTGATCAGATCAATATGAGCTCTACCACAGGTCAGACACAATCCCTATGAACAGATCCCAAAATCAACAAGATGAAGGACTAGATATTTTATTAGATCCTGCTTACATCGATCCTGCTTACATCATAAAATTCTCAAAAATAGTAATTTTGTGTCAGAAATAAAAAAATTTCAGCCATTTCCATGGCCTAGGCCACAAAGAACTTAAAACAAGGTAAAAACTTGATGAGAAAGTTAATAAATTCTAATCTCTAATATAATCAATCAATATTCCTCACCAATCACAATGTTCCTGGCCATATGGTTACGCTAATTCACCCACAAGCTTCTAAGAATACTCAACTCCATACTCCAACATACATTTCAGCCCAAATCACGGAGATTCAAAGGGCAAAAATTTACTCAGGCTGCCATCACATTGAGAAATGCTAGCACTCTGTACTGCAAGAAAACTTATACTGAGAACTAAGAGAGAGAACTGCAGGAAGATATGTATAAACACCATAATGTAAGGAATCACACACACACACACACACACACACACACACACACCCTGCCTAGAACTTCTGAACTGAGAAAACAACATGCCAACACAATACACTCTATAGATCCCCTCCACGAAAAAAATCAATACTACAAACTTGAAGCTATATAGCAGTCAAATGTAACAATTCCAGTGACAAATAGCAAATTCTACAAATAACCATAAGACAAATTTAAGGTGAGGAAAAAATTTTTTTTAATTATAGCTTTTATTTTTCAAAACATATGCATGGACTCTTCAACATCAGTCCTTGCAAAACTCTGTGTTCCAATTTTCCCTCCTTCCCCTAGATGACAAGTAGTCCAATATATGTTAAAACATGGTAGAAATACACACACACACACACACACACACACATTTATACAATTATCATGCCGCACAAGAAAAAAAGAGAAGCAAAATAAAATGCAAGCAAACAAGAAGAGTGAAAATGCTGTGCTGTGAACCACACTCAGTTTCCAGTCCTCTTTTTGGGTGTAGATGGCTCTCTTCATCACTGAACAATTAGAACTGGTTTGAATCATTGTTGAAGAGAGCTATGTTCATAAGCATTGATCATTGGATAATCTTCTGGAGGCAGTATAATGATCTCCTGGTTCTGCTCATTTCACATAGCATCAGTTCATGTCAGTCTCTCCAGACCTCTCTGAAATCATCCTGTTGGTCATTTCTTACACAAAAATAATATTCCATAACATTCATATACCATAATTTATTCAGCCATTCTCCAACTGATGGGCATCCATTCAGTTTTCAGGTTCTTGCCACCACAAAAAGGACTACCACAAACATTTTTGCACATGTGGGTCCCTTTCTGTGAGGAAAATTTTAAATGAGACATTTCCATGTCTCATCAATTTCACCAGAAACATACATTATATGCAATATATTCTGAAGTGCAAAAAAAACTCAAAAGTGCAAGGAAATGTTAACTAAGGTACAAGATGACATTCATATTGATATAATAATGGCAAGAGATTTCAATGTGCATTTCTCAATCTTGAAAAATCTAGCAAAAACAACAACAAAATAAAAAAATAAATAAAAGGGAAAATATAAAACTGAACAAACCCCTAGGTAAATGAGAATGAAAAGATCTAGGACATTTTCTAAATGGAACTACCATTTACTATTCTTAGTACCACATGGAATTTTTAAAGAAACTTTTGGCGTATAATAAAGAGATTGCAAACAAAAGCAAAAAGGCAGAAATGGTAAATATAGCCTTTACAGACATTACACAATAAAAACAGCAATATGCTTGAGGATGTGAAAGAAAGTGTTTATAAATGAAATAAAATAAAATTTCTGTAATGCTGCTAAAGCAGTCCTCAGGGGAGAAAATATCCATATGTATATCTTATATATCTATCTAAACAACATATATATATATATGTATATATGTATGCATGTATATATGCCTACAAATATAAATTAACAAAAAAGAGTACAAAAAGGAATATTAATAATTAGAAGAAATCAACTGAAAACCAAAAGAAGAAATAAATAAAACTGAAAGCCATTAGTCTGAAAAGACTAATAAACCTTTAGCCAATATGACTGAAAAGAAGGTGGAAAACTAAAACTACAAAATAGCAAATAACCAAGGGGAAATTGCAACAAACCCAGGAGAAACAAAAGAACAAATAGAACTTATAAAGTTATAGGCTAACCAAACTAAGACAAAAAGGAATTATAGAAACGATTATAATCCTAATATCTTAACCAGGGAAACATAAACAAAGGAGAATTATAGACCCATATGATGAATATTGATAGCAAAATTTTAAATAAAATAATCTCCAACAGACTACAATGATTTATCTATGATTATGACTAAACTAGAATCATAAAAGGGTTGCAAAGATAGTTCAATATTAGAGAAATAATTAACATAATAAATCATATTTTAAAAAATAAATGATTCACTCAGCAGATACCGAAAAAGCCTTTAACAAACTGAAACATTCATATATGCTACAAACCATACAAAGTATATGCAGAGAAGGACATCTTTCCATATTATAAAATGTATTTAGAACCAAAGGCAAGGATCATTTACAATGGGGACACACTAGAAGCTTTTCCAATAAATACAGGAGTAGAGCAAGGATGCTAACTCTACCACTATTATTTGATATAATTTTGGAAATTCTAGCAATAACAATAGAAAGAAATTAAAGGAATAAAGAAAAGTAAAGAGGAGCTACTTTCTGTATTTGTTGATAACACAATGTTTTACTTGTAAAATCCTAAAGAATCATCAAATGTAATAATTAAGACAATGAATAGCCTCAGCAAAATTTGTTACAAATTTTTTTTAAAAAATCAATCAATTTTAAAAAAATAAATCGAATTAATAACAAAATTAGAAACAGTAATAAAAAGGGAAATAACCTTCCAAAGAACTAGAAATTAAATAACCAGTCAAGCAAGATCTATCTAAATTCATTTGCAAAGTGCTCTTCAAAGAAATAAATAAAATCTTAAATAGTTTGAGGAAAGCTCACTGCTAATAACAATACTATCAAAGTTAATTTATATATCTAATACTATACCAGCCAAATTATCAAAGTGATACTTTTTAGAACTTGATAAAATAATGAAATTCATCTGGAAAAATAAAAGGTTAAGGCAAATGATAAAAAGTAGTAGAGCTGAAGGGGGGAATAGCACTTCTGGACCTTAAACTATTTTATAAAGCAACAGTTATCAAAACTATTTGGTACTTGTTAAAAACAGAGATAGATCAATGGAATAGAGTAGAAAATTAAAAATCAGAAATAATGGAACACAATAACTGACTTCAATACAATGGAAAACATAACTTATAAAAGAACTCTGATAAAAAACAAAAACAAAAAACAACAATAACTGTTAATTAAATTACAAAATGGTCTGGAAGGAAATTAGACTTAGACCAACACATTCCTGGTTTTCAAATTGCTTTAGTTCAATTGTTGAAATGTATTCTGAGGACAATAATATCAAGTTTAAGGCATTATTGATTTTAGATAATATCCCAGATCATGCAACTACATTTGACTTAATTATGTGAAAAAGTGAGTATATAATCTCAATGAACTGTGGATAAAATTTTCTGCATCTGCCAACAAATATATGAAGATTTAAGAAAAGTTAAGACAATTAGCTTAAGTAAAATTATTTTAAATAACAATGATGACATTTTCTTTATATTGTCACTATATACTTATCTTTATATTTATGTCCAGTAATTTTAAGGTTTTTTTTAAATTTTGCTTCTCATAACTATTCTATTCAAATCAAAAAATATGAATTAGAAATATATTTTCCTAATCATTTGCTGTTACATTATATTATGGGACTCAATTGCCATATTTTAAATAGTGAATTCAAATAGCATGACCACTTCATAAGACTGAATATTCACATGAAATGATACTAGAAATAGACATTTTTGTTGTCTCATAGTTACAATCTATATTTAGCTCAAAATAATAGTCAATTAACTTGTTGTTAGGATGATATTTTGTACTTTCACTGTTAAATGGTTACTTCCTTCTTTAATTCCTTAGTTCACAGCCTTCATTTCCTCTTCAATTTTTCATCTAATATGCTCATTTTACTTATAAAAACATTTGAAAAGCTATTTTAACCCATCAGATCTCATCTAAGATTGTAGTTGAATTTGTACTCAAGCAGTTTTTCCTTGAAGCATACTTGTATAAATATTCAATCAAGAGAGGTCTACATTATATGTCAGCTTTACTAATATTGTTTTAGATGTGTGTTTACTATGGGTAAATATGTATGTATATGTGTATGTGTGTGTGTATATATATATGCGTATATGTAGATATGTTGTTGTTCTATCTGTGTGTGTATATATATAGGTACATATGTGTGTGTATATGGGGAGGGGGTCTGTGGGTAGGTGTAAATGTATGTATGTGGGGGAGATGTAGGTGTGTTTATGGATATATATATATATATATAATATATAATGGATATATATAATATATAATATTATGTATATATATATGTATATCTGTGCTTAACTATAGCCTGCTTAGGGAAGGTAGAAGGGATGAAAGGGGGAAAAGAGGATAAAGCAAAAAAAGTACACAGCAGAAAACAAAAGAACAATCTACAAGGAAGCAAATAAAAGATGGATACTCATAAATATACTTTCTTCTACTATTATATATCCTTTTTTGAACTTGAAATCTGTTATATATGCTGAACCCTCCCTGATGGGCACATGGACAATGTTCTGTTTTGTTTTGTTTCATTTTCTGTCTTTTTTCTATTCTGTTTTAAAAAAAAAAAAAGCTTTATTTGTAGATTTTTTTGAGAAATTCTCTGCTGAGCTCGCATATTTCATTGTCCACAATCTGTGACTGACAGAGTTGATAGTTGGTACCTGTTCTTGTCCCCTACACAAGTTTAGGCCCCTCTATGGGTGGATCCAGGACCACCTCTCATCCTAGTGCACAATCTCTCCCTGCACAAGAATGCTCTGCCTAATATTCCTTGACCAGTATCTATTTTGTGTGTCCACAAATATCTCTTTCCCTCTCCCTGTACCTGGGCTCAAGAAAAAATTGTAAGGTTGTTTTTTTTTTTTTTTTTTTTTTTTCTCCCTTCTTGGATTTGGTCTGTGGATTTTTTTTTTTTTTTAATTTTTCCAAGTTTGTTCAGAAGAACTCGGGGAGGAGGGAATGGGGAAGGAACCAAATTATATATATAGCATGTTGATAATAGTATAATGTTTGATAAAGCCAAAGACCCCAGGTGCTTCCACAAGACTCACTATTTGACAAAATCTACTGAGAAAATTGCAGGACATTCTGATAGATATCAGGGTTAGATTAACACTTAGTACCATACTTCAAAAGGATCTGTAATCCATATCACTTATGAGCAGAATAAATAAACAAGGACATTATCTTTCAGATCTCTTGATAGGGAAACTATTCATACCAAAACAATGAATAAAAAGGTTCACAGAAGATAAACAATTTTGATTTACTACAAATTAATCCAGCCATTCTAGAATGCAATTTAGAACCATGCCCCCAAAATTACTAAATTGAGCATAACATCTGACACAGTAAATAAAGAGAAAAAGGAACTATATGTACAAACAAAATTTATGATTTTCTTTGTTAGCAAAGGACTAAAAATTAAAATGCAAATATTCTTGTTTCATATTTTATTGTTTTCAGGTTCATATTCTTTCCCTCTTCTACCTCCATCCTACACACTTAAAGAGCAAGAAAAAGAAAACTCATTATAAACACATATAGTCACGTAAAACAAATTCCTGTATTGGTCAGATACAAGCATATTTGTATAATTGTTAAAAAAAAAAAAAGGAAAAGAAATGAATTATATGCATAAAAATATTTCTAATAGTTCTTTTTGTTGTGACAAAGAAAATATAACTAAGGGGGTGTCCATCAAATGGGGAATGGCTAAAAAAATTATGGGATATTAAATGCCACAAAAAATACTGAAAAGGAAAAGGTTTAGAGTAATCTGGGGAGGATTTTTATTAATCTATGCAGATGAAGTGAAAAGAACTACAACAATTTCTATAACAACAACTACGTTGTAAAGATAAACACTTTGGAAGTCTTAAAAATTAATCAGTAAAATTATTAAATATGATTTTAGATGACTAATAATAAAGCAGTCTACTTACCTCCTCATGGAGTAGTAAAGAATCTGAAGTAGAGAATGAGACTTATTTTTGGATATCACTGAGAGTTCAATAAAGTGATTAAGAAAAAATATCAATTGTTAATATTTTATTTATTTATATTATAATTTATTATTTAACCTAGAATTTTAAAAGTAAACATTTCTATCTACTGATCTCTACTAAAAAGTAGGATTCAAAATGAATTTGGTGTCTGATTTGAGTTAATAAGTTTTAACCATAAATGTTAAGCTGAAAAAGTTAGGATAAAATACTGTTTGAATAAATTAGTATATAGGTTCTATTATTATGATTATGTATGAGAAGTAATAAAAATCCTTAAATTCCTAAATGTCTTCTAGAAACAACTATGTTTATTCTATGGTGAACATTAATGAATACGGGTATTATACAGTTTTAATGGCAGAAAAAAATAACTTTATAATAATTGCTCTTATTATAGACAATGTATTTCAACACATACTTATTGTTATAAATGGAAATAAAACACAAATTATATGTTTTCCAAAAACAGAGCTATATTTTTTGTACCTAGTGGGTATTCAAAGGTCCTACAGTTACTTGAGTCACACCACTTCTTAACTATATTAACCCAGCAATGAGAACTCTCACTCTACATATCACTCACAAGTACTTTTTCATAACAAATTATAAGGGTTTTCCAACCCCACCACTCCAAATACTGTGGATACTATTATAATAAACTTCAGTGTCAAGCTGTGATTCAAGATATCATTATGCACTTACAAATATGACAAAATATCACATATTATGTAAAACTGCTAAACAAAAGGCACCCTAAAACAAATGCCATAGGCACTGAGAGAAAGAAGTCATTGTGGCCTGGGGAGGTAAAGGAAGTATCTGCAGAAGGGGTAGGAAAGAAACTGAGACTTGAAAAAAAGAAATAGGATAATAGAAATTGAAAAAAAAAAAAAAAAAAGGGTAGGGATTTGACAGAGAATTATAGTTAACAAACTAAAGGGCTTAATATTTGCCAGGCACTCTGCCAAGTGTGGAGGTACTTCCATTATTAATGGAAAGTTCACTAGACCTGGGAGTTGAGGGTATGATTTTTAAGTTCCAGCTCAAAAACACTAATACAACCAAACAAAGCAAACCTCTCTGCATGTAAGTTTTCTGTTGAGTAAAATGTGGGTAATATCCACACTATTTACCTCAAAGAGTTTGTTTTAAGAAAATCAAATAGTTTTATAAACCATGAAACAATAGAAATATGAATTGTATTACAGGAGGGCATTTCCACTGAAAGTTAAAAGATTTTACCTATATGCAGCTAGTATTATGGTTCTAGAATCAAAAAACCTGAATTCAAATCAGAATTCAGACACTTAGTAGTTGTGCGATCCTGACCAAATCACTCAACCTCTGATTGCCTCAGTTTCCTTATCTGTAAAATGGCAGAATTAAACTAAATGATCTCTACAGTTTTTTGAAGTTTTAACAATCTCTGAATTGTAGTTTTAATAATCTTTGGCATGTTTGTCCTATTAGATTTTTAGCTTCCCAAGGGTAAGAACTGTCCTTTGATAAATAGTTAAGGAATGGAGAACTGGGCCTGAAATAAGAAGACCTGAGTTCAGATCTGGCTGATAATACCTCCTGGTTGTATGATCTTAGGAAAGTCACTTAACTTTTGGTTACCTTCATTTCCTCATCTGTAAAATGTAAATACAAACTAAATATGGTTATCCCATCCATATGATGATTTCAGAAAGGCCTGGAGAGACTTACATAAACTGATGCTAAGTGAAGTAGAACCAAAACATTACATATAGCAACAATAAGATTATTCAATGATCAATTCTGATGAACATAGCTCTTTTCAACAATGAGGTGATTCAGGCCAGTTCCAATAATTTTATGATGGAGAGAGCCATTTGCACTCAGAGAGAGGACTGTGGGGAATGAATATAGATCACAACATAGTATTTTCACTTTTTTTTGTTGTTGTTTGCTTGCATTGTGTTTTTTTTCTCACTTTTTTTCCCTTTTTGATCTGTTTTTTCTTGTGCAGCATGATAATTATGGAAATATGTATAGAAGAACTGCATGTGTTAAACATATATTGTATTACTTGCCATCTAAGAGAGGGGGTGGAGAGAAGGGAGGGAGAAAAAATTTGGAACACAAAGTTTTGCAGGGATGAGTATTGAAAATTATCTGTGTATATGTTTTGACAATAAAAAGCTTTAAAATTAAAAAAAATATGGTTATCCCTTCTACACTGACTTTTCCTATCAAGGTTTTGATATATTGTGTGTCAGCATAAGAAATTAAATAGGAATTTTAGAGAGTTTTGCGGATGCCACAGGTGACACTCAAAGCCCAGCAGACAACACAAAAAAAGTTTAGAAACTTAGAAATAAATGAAATGTATGTAGAGCACTAGATAATATCAACATATTTTATCTTTTAATACCATAATAATTTAGACTTCTTCTCTGGTATAAAGGAATGACCAAAATTTTTTATGTGATTTTTCCAGCCATGCCTCTAACCCCTGCCATGTGAAAGAGATAACTGTATATGATAAAGTGGAAATAATCAGTAGGAGGAATCAAGGGAGATCAGGAAAGGATCTTTGTAGGTGAATTTTAAGCTGGGATTTGAAGGAAGTCCTGAGGCAGAGATAAGGAGGGAAAACATTTCAGGCACTAAGGACACAGCCTGTTGAGAGATAGAATGTCTTGAGGATGAAACTAATAATAATAATATAGCAATGATGCCAACGCCACTGTGTGTAGGAAAAGGATGTACAGGATAAGGTCTAAGAAGATTCAAAAGGTGGGGAGGTTACAAAGAGTCTTGAATAACAGAAGTGTTAGGCAGTCAGTGGAATTTGTTCATTTAAAAATCCAAACAGAAAGTTATTGTAGTAGTTCAGATGTGTAAGTTCCTGTATGTATACTAAGATGGAGACAATAGCAAAGGAGAGAAAAGGGATTATTGAACAGATGTTCCAAAGTTAAAGTCAACAGACTTTGGTAACAGATTAGCTATAAAGAAGGGATGAAAGATAGTGAGGATGTAAGGAAGATATCTAGGTGATGAGCCATTATTAACATATAAATAAACCCAAACATCAAACGTATATCTGAATAAAATACTAGATTATGGAGGCATACTACTCTTGGCTACAAGAGAAACATTTGAAATGGATCTCTACTCATAAGCAACTTATTATCTACTTGAAAAGATAATACATGACCAAGTAATAAGTAAAAGAGTCTATAATTAAGTGATAAATGGTATAGTATCAACTGGAAGTGCTAGAGGAGTATAAGATGGATCAAAAGTTACATTTAAAAGGTCTATTCTATAACTAGCTACACTTTCAAGTTTTCCAAATATGTTTAATGAAATGTAGCACTGGCAAAATATTATTTTAATACTTTAAAGCTCCACTGTACTCCAAATGGTACAAGATAAACAGCAGGTTTAGATCAAGAACTGTAAAGTATATACAAATGAAGGAGTTCAAAGACAAACTACTAAACACACAAAAATATATGTGAATACAGTTAGAAAAGTCTTCACAATTAAATTTTGTGATAAAGCTTAAATAAGAATTTTTGAGATCAATAAGACAGAAGTGGTACTTTGTAGCAAATAGAGAAGGTAAATCAATTCTAAAACACCTGGGATGTGAGAATATTACCATCAGAGTACCTGTATAACAATAGCACTTTCAAAAGCATCTATGGCTTTATTGTAAAACATACTATTACTGTGAAAGTTAACAATATATATACTTGAGGCATAAGAATTATAGTACTTAAGTGATCTTTGAAAAAAATGGATATTCTCTTGATACTTGTTCCACCCCAACTAGTTTCAGACTCCACTAATGACAAAGAATCAGGAAAAAATATTGCTATTTATGATAACAATTTTTAAATTTTATTTTTAATAATTTAGATGGCAATTGGAAGGTCAAATATTTAGTCTTATATAACATCAATATTAATGGCTAGATCATTAAAAAAAGAACAGAATCAATTTGGAAACTTTTTACAGATATGGCTAGATAATAAAACTATTAACCAAAGAAAGAATAGTCATAGAACATAAAAAATATAATTTCAGCTATATGGAATTGAAAACCTTTGAAATGATTCAGGGGGAAACCTTATCAAACCTAGTAATAGTCTGATTTCTAAAATATATAGAATCTAGAAACATATGAGACCAAAAGTCATCCTCCAGTACATAAATGGTAAAAAGATATGAATCAAGAGTTTTCAAAAGAATTATAAACTCTTAATAAAGTTATTTATATTATTTACTAATATGAGTAAAGCAAGTTAAATCTGAGGTTTCACCTTATGCCTAGAAAAATGGCAAAGGTGAGAAAGAAAAAAAAGTCAATGTTGGTAAAGTGTGGCATACTAATAACTCACGAATAACGCTGTTGTTGGAGCTAGAAATTGGTCACTCTGGAAAGGAATTGAGAATTATGGATTTTTAAAAGTGAATATTGTCTGAAATTTTTTTTTTAAAGATTAAGATGTTAGCACAAAAAGTCATAGAATTCTAGGAAATAATGAGGAAAAAATGTTTTGTTTGTTACCAATTTCATTTTGTGTATTACATTTTATAGGATAGCTAGCTAGTGTAGTGGATCTAGAGTCCTGGGCCTAAAGTCAGGAAGACTCATCTTCCTGAGTTCAAATCCAGCATCATTCACATACTTGTGAGATACTGAGAAAGACACTTCACCCTAATTGTCTCAAATCCTCATATGTAAAATGAGCTAAAAAAGGAAATGGCAAACCACTATGGTTTTCTGCAAAGAAAACTCCGAATGGGGTCAGAAAGAGTCAGACACAACTGCAACATTTTACTATATTAGAAAAGGTGCATATTATCAGAAGTAACGATTTATACTAAAGCCTTATATGCATAAAAGTAAATTTTCAACAATCTCTAGAGATATATTACAATTTCTAACTCAATGTTTCTCATAAGTCCAATACATCAACATTTGCATTTTTATTGTCATGTTTTTTGGGGGTTGGGAGGCTGAGGCTGGGTTATGTGACTTGCCCAGGGTCACACAGCCAGAAAGTGTTAAGTGTCTAAGACCAGATTTGAACTCAGGTATTCCTGACTTCAGGGCTGGTGCTCTATTCACTGCACTACATAAGGCAGCTAGTCCCTACTGTCACTTTTTAGGAACATTAACCTGTGAAAGCTGAGAATTCACTGAATATGATAAAGTAAATTCTTGTTTTGGTATAATTAAATTAAATGGCCTCTGAGGTTTCTCCTAGGTTCAGATTCTAAGATTCTGATTAATTTTGTTTTTTCTAAATTGATAATTTTACAATTAAGAGCCTTTAAAAATGAGTTCTGCAGGGAATGTTTTAAAAACTTGTCATGGACTGGTCTTAGTTTGAGAAAACATGGTACTATAGCCTTACCTGTTCAGTAGCTAAAATGCAAGAAAGTCTGAACGTTTTTTTAAATCATATTTTCATCTTTATTTTCACTGATATAGATATCCAAACATATTAAAAGAAATATAAAGAAGGAAGTTTTTTCTATGCTTCCTTCCTTTTAAATATTTTATTTCTTCCTCAACTATATAGAATAACAAATTTTTAACATCCTTTTTTTATGAGTTCCGAATTTTCTCCCTCTCCTCAGTGAGATGATTAGCAATTTGATATAGTTTACATATATATATGATCATGTAAAACATTTCCATATTAGTCATGTTATGAAAAAAACAGACCAAAAAAAACTGCAACAAAACCCCAGATAAAACTGAAATGGAAAAAAAAAAAATGCCTTGATTAGCATCCAGATTCCATCAGTTTTTTTTTTCTAGAGATGAATAACACTTTTAATCATATATTCTTCAGAATTGTTCTTACTTCATTGCATTGCTGAGAATAGGTAAATCATTCACTATTGATCATCATACAATATTGCTGTTATTATATACAGTGTTCTCCTAGTTCTGCTCATTTCACTTTGCATCAGTTCATCAAAGTCTTTCCCGGTTTTTCTAAGAACATCTGGCTCATCATTCCACCACAATTTTTTCAGAAGTTGTTTACAGAAATCTATCTTACACTACAGGAAAATAAAAGAAGGGAATAAAATAAGTGTGGGTGGGAGGGAAGAAGGAGGGCAATAGAGAGGAAAGAGGTTTGTGTGTCCCCCAATCCCCAATTGGTGGGTATCCCCTCAAATTCCAACTCTTTTGCCACAACTAAAAGAGCTGCTATAAATATTTTTGTCTATGTGGGTCCTTTTCAGTTTTTTATTATCTTTTTGGGATACAGATCATAACATATACACAATTTCATATACTTTGGGTATAGTTTCAAATTGCTCTCCAAAATGGTTGGACCAATTCACAATTCTACCAACAGTGCATTAGTGTTCCACTTTTCCCACATCTCCTCCAAAATTTCAAATTGTCAAAATTCAAAATTGTCAAATTAGTCAACCTAACAGGTATAATAAGGTGGTACCTCAGAATTGTTTTAATTTGCATTTCTCTATCAGCAGTGATTAAAAGCATTTTTTCCTCAATTTCTTTGTCTGTAAATTGCCTGTTCATATCTTTTGACCATTTATCAAGTGAACAATGACTTATTTTTATAAATTTGATTCAGTTCAGTTTTAAAAATTTGATTACAGCAAGAAAAACTTGCTGTAAAAAATTTCTCCTCCCCCCCCCAAAATAAAAATTTCCCCCATTATGATTCCTAGCTGTATTTCCCCCGTCCTGTTTTCTGTACTCTCTCCTTTAACCCTATCCAACCTCAAAAATGTTTTTACTTCTGATTATCACCTTTCCCAATCTGCCCTTCATGGTATTAGTTTCTCTTTCCCTAACCCATTCCTCCATCACACACACACACACACACACACACACACACACACACACACACACACACCTCTTTCCTCTCTACTGTCTTCCTCCTTCCCTCCCACCCACTTCTCTTATTCCTTTCATTTATTTTCCTGTAACATTAAGATAGATATCTATAAACAACTGCATGAAAATCTTATTCCTGCTTCCCTCTTCTATCTTCCCTTTCACTGTAAAAGCTGTTCTAGGTCTCTTGTGTATGAGATCATGTATTCCATTTTACCTCTCCACTTCTCCCTCCATCTCCTAATGTATTCTTCTTTCTTACTCTTGAATTTTATTGTTTTTTTTAGACATCCTCTCATCATATTCAACTCATGAATATTTCTTCTAATTGTCCTAATAATGAGAAAGTCTTAGGAATTGAACATAATCATTTTCCCTCTCAGGAACATAAATAGTCTAATCTCATTAAATCCCTTATAGTGATTTCTCTTTCCTGAAAAACATGAAAATCATGAAATGAATTATCAGTCATCACTAATAAAGATGAAATTACAGCAATTTTGAGGAGGTATTTTGCCCAATTATACACCAAAAACCTTGACTATCTAAGTGAAATGGATGAAAATCTACAAGAGTAAAAATTGTCCAGATTAACTGGAGGAAATAGAATACTTAAATAATCCTAACTTAAAAGAAATTGAACAAGTCATATATAAGGTCCATGAGGGGGAAAAATATCCAGGACCAAATATATTTACAAATGAAGTCTGCCAAACATTTAAAGAACAATTAATTCCAATATAAGACTAACTATTTTTTAAACTAGGTAAAGATTCCTTCTATGACACAAATATGATTCTGAAGACTAAACCAGGGAGAGCAAAAACAGAACGAAAACTGTAGACCAATTTCCTGAATGAATACTGATGCAAACATGTGAAATAAAATCCTAACCAGGAGATTATTGCAATATATTACAAATATCATATATTGTAAACAGATGGGATTTATAATAGGAATGCAAAACTAGATCAATATTAGAAAACCTATCAGGCACAAGTGACCATATCAATATCTCAATCTATCTACTAGATTATCTCAATAGATACAGAAAAAGCTTTTGACTAAATACAATTTCCATTCCTATTAAAAACACTAAAAAAGATAGGAAGAAATGGAACTTTTCTTTAAAAAGCATTATTTATAATGAGGATAAACGAGAAGCCTTCCCAATGAAATCAGGAGCAAAACAAAGATATCCATTATCACTACTACTACTATTTAATACTGTACAAGAAAGTCTAGCAATAAGGCAAAGAAGATGAGGAGGAGGAGGAGGAGGAAGAGGGAAGAGGAGGAAAAAGGGAAGAGGAGGAAGAGAAAGAGAAGAAGGGAGGAGGGAGGATGAGTAGGAAAAAGACGAGGAGGAAGGGAAAAGGAAGGAGGAGGAGGAGAACAAGAACAAGAAGAAGAAGAAAAAGAAGAACAAGAACAAGAAGAGTGAAGGTTAGGTAATGAAGAAACAAAATGATTGCTCATTACAGATAATATACTTACAGGACCTTAGAAAATTAAGTAAAAACTACCTCAAATAATAAGCCATAGCTAAGTTACAAGAT
Organism: Sarcophilus harrisii; assembly: GCF_902635505.1. NCBI lineage: Eukaryota > Metazoa > Chordata > Mammalia > Dasyuromorphia > Dasyuridae > Sarcophilus > Sarcophilus harrisii. Next base: position 302,345,402 of record NC_045426.1, on the reverse strand, counting down.
ATAAAAATACACCCACATAAATATCCATACATTATCAACAAAACCCAGCAAGGTTTCTTCCAGCAGGAAGAAATTAAAAAAAAAAAAATCACACATAGGAACTATATGAACCCAATCACAAAATACTCTTTGACACAAATAAAGGCAGATTTTACCCACTGGAGGAATATTAATTATTCATGGGTACAAAAATAACAACTCTACCTAAATTAATTTACTTATTCGGTGATGTCTTGATCTACACCAAAGAATTATTTTACAAAGGTAGAAAAAACATATTCATTTGGAGGAACAAAAGTGAATCAATGAAAAAAAATTTGAAGGAAGGCAGCCTAACAGTATTAGATTTCAATCTATATTACAAATAATTATCAAAACTGATACTAAGAAATGGCATGGTAGATCAATGGAATAAATAAGATCCACAATATACACTAGTAAATGACCATAGTAATCTAGTGTCCAAAAAACCCAAAGATCTAAGCTTTACAGGGAAGAATTAATGATTTGACAAAAATTTCTGGAAAAACTAGAAAGCCATTTCGCAGAAACTAAGTACAGATCAATATCTTATACAGTATACCAAGACACTGCCAAAATGAGTACATGCTTTAGATATAAAGGGTGATATGATAAGCAAGTTAGGGAAGCATGGAAAAAAATAGCTGTCAGATTTACAGATAAGGAATATGATTATGAACAAAAGAGAAAATCACAGGAAGTAAAATTATTTTGATTGCATAAAATTAAAAAGATTTTTGCACAAAGCCATTGCAGTCAAAATTATAAGGAAAGAAGGAAACTGGGAAAAAATACTGCAAGATTCTCAGATAAAGGTCTCATTTCTGAAATCTATAAAGAACTGAGCCAAATTTATTATAAAAATAAGACTCATTCCCCAGTTCATAAATGTCAAATATTATAAATAAAAAGGTAATTTTCAAAAGAAAAAAATTATCAATAATCATATTAAAATGCTTTAAATCACAAATGAGTAGAGAAATCTCTCATATTGCTAACATGACAGAAAAGGAAAATCACAAAAGCTGGAGAGAATGTGGAAAAATTGGGACATGATACACTAAATCATCATCAACGAATGTATAAGCATAGAACCAATAAATGCTGATGATAACTTTAAAAGGCTTTTCTGACATAAGTTAGTAGTTTCTATCATTACGCATTGGTCCAACAATTCTAGGGAACAATTTAAACCTGTTCAAAGAACGATAAAACTATATACCCTTTGACCCTCCAATAGTAGGTCTATATCCCAGAGATCAAAGAAAAGGGAAAAGAACCCAGATGTACAAGAATATAGCAGCTTTTTTTTTTGTGGTGGCAAAGAACAGGAAATTGAAGAGATGTCTGTCAATTGGGGAATTGTTGAACCATTTGAAGTATATGATTGTGATGGAATACTATCATAGTATAAGTAATGACATGAAAGATGGTTTTAGAAAAACTTGGGAAGACTTATCTCAACTCAAGTCATGCAACATGAAGTGAGTACAACCAAGTTGAAACACTGTATATGAGCATAACCACAAAAATAATGTACACCATATATAGCAATAATATATAGCAATTCTATAACAATGATTAATTGTCAAAGACTGAGTCACTCTAATCAATAGTGATATAAGGCTGTTCCAAAGTACTCATGATGAAAAGTTCTACCCAACTCATGAGAAACTGATGAACTGTAACTCAAACTGAAGCATAATTTTTTCTACTTTCTTTTTCTTTTAGCAACATGGCTTATAGGGAAATGTTTTGTATGAGTTCACATGTATAATGGCTATCATGTTGCTTGCCTTCTCAATGGGTGGAGGAAGGGCAGGAGAAAGAGAGAATTTGGAACTCAATTTTTTTAAATGCTAAATATAAATAAATGAATAAATTTATCTAAATTTGGAAAGAATGTGAAAAGTCATCATCAAAGTCTGCAAAAGCCTGAGAGCAATAAATGCTGATAATAAACAGCTTCAAAAGGTTTTTCTAACATAACAAAAGCTAGCAGCTTCTATCACTTGATAATACTTTAAAAAGTATAATTACAAAAGTAAAAATATAAATAAAAGCACAGTTATCAAAAAACTTAAAGGAATCTAAGTTTAAAGGCATACTCAAAATAGATCACTGCAAAGTTATTTGTTCAAGATGCTTTTTCATGTTACAGTCCATTTCCAACGATGTTGGTATAATATGTCACCTCTTTAAGGTTTGTTGCTAAGTTAAGTCTGCTTAGAAATCTGAGAGTCACTATTATTCTGAGTAACAATTGCTGAGAACTAAATCTGATTCATTTCAGAGACAAGTTATTGCTTAGTTTTGAATGTGAAAATCTCTTACATAGTGAATAGAAATGAATACCAGACCTGTTATGTGGTTTGAAGAAAAATAAAAAATATATTTAATTGTAAACAGAAGATGAGGTACTTAAATCCGAGTCATTTCACTCCAGGATCCATCCCAGGTTATCCAGCTCCTTGCCAGCAACCTTCTCACCTTGGAAATGCCTGCTCTCCTTGCCTTCTATTGGCAGGTCCCTAGTCTTGATAAATGTTTTGTAAAATGCTAGGCTATCCATGTTCACATTAATTCCAGCTTGACTCCTAATTGTTCAGACTTTTACCTTCTTCCCAGCAATTCTACCCTCTAAGAAGGCTCTCCACTCCCCACCTATAACTGTTTTCCAGTTCCTTTTAATATACTGTCTTATCTCATTAAAATTCAAGTTTCTCAAAGATTGAAACTGTCTTATTTGCTTATATGTATATTCTAGCAGTCAACACATTGCTAGCAGTTAGCAAGTCTTTAATGACTGCTTTATGAGAATATGATTATTAATAAAAAAGCAAATGTGAGATTGTTTGCAGAGAAGACTCAGAGTCTGAACCCAAAAAAGAGTGAAGTTACAGCTCAGAATTCTATTATCTTTGCTTGAAGTTAGAAGGGATAGATAATATAATTTCTGTTGAAGGATAAGTCTAGTTGAGCAGCCTGTTTAAAAGCAGTCTCAGAAAAGTCATTGAGCATATCAACTAACTTGGTCAAAGCTGTACCTAATATTAGTCAAGCACAATGTAGATAACAGTTTAACTGTGCAGGCATCTATTCAATACAAGCCATATTAATCAAAAAACTTCTGGGAGAAAGAAAAAGTACACAAAGATTCTATATGTGTTCAGTATATGGGTTTTCTTACTTGGCATGTTTCTGTGATACTCAATCTCTCATATCTTTGAGAGTACATAAATGAGAGGGTGTTACTAAGATTATGTGTAGACTTTGATATATTTAGTATTTATGCATTTGTTTTTAATACAGAAATACCTATGACATAATATCTTTGGCTTGTATATTAAGTAAACAGTTAAGAACTAAAAATGTCATTATTATGAGTGACTGGTTGCATAAATAGGAATGCATGGTTAGGACTCAAGAGCTAGAGTGGATGAGTAGGAAAAGTCTATTCCCTCACAACAGAGTTAATTCTAGGATCCTGAGAGAATGAATAGTGATGGTTCTTTGGAGATCTAGATCTATTAGTGTGAGAAAAGACTGAAGTAAGGAAGTCAACTCAAAGAATATAAAGAGATGTCCACAGGTCCATGTTAAAAGTGTGAAGTTCTAGTGTGAATAGCATCCATAAACATGTACCAGTTACACTGACATCTATGTTATACATACTCAAAAGACTTACATAGGTTTACCACATATGTCTATGTACCATTAAAACAGAAAATTGGGAAATAGATTAAATACATCATCCTGAAAGTTAGTGGAATTCTTGGGAGAATTATAAAAAAAAAAATTATCTTTAAGACTGCACCTCATTGTCCTTGATTAGTTCTCTCTTTTGCCAATATTGGTACAAAGAAGAAAGAGCCAGAAATACAAACATCAATGTTGCAAAAATCAGAATTTCTCCATATCAGTGTTAGTGCAGAAAAAGCTGGGTAGTAGTTAAATTTCAGGTCCAGTGTTCTAACCACTGTTAAGACCTAGCTGTCCTCTGGCAGCTAGACACCAAATAGTAGACACCAAATAAATTATTATTGTTGAATATCAGAAGCGAATTTTATACTACTTTTCATAGAACACTAAAAAAAAAAAAGAATGTCTCAGCAACTTTCTAGTTCTTCAAATACAGAACAGATATGAAAGTCATAATTTTAACAATTTAAAGAAAAAGAAGTGGAACCTCACCATGGAAAGATGAGTTCTTAGCCAAAGGATAGAGATTGCCACAAGAGATAAATCATTAAGGATAGAAGTGTTGTGACTATTCACAGGCCTGATCCCACTGCAGATCAGCACAGAAGCTTTGACCTACTCAGTTTGCAACCTGGGCTGTTCCACTCTTCTCAGGCAACTCAAGAGCACTCTTGTCTCCTTTTGAGGCTCAGAGTTATTTGTACTATACTTGGTTCAAGCACTCAATCCACTACAGCCCTACTGCAGCTGAGAATTCCCAAAATTTATCATTCAGAAGCTTCATCCTTCTTAAGTAGCAGGCATTATATGCATACCACTTCACTGGGCTAAGAAGTAGCTCTCAAAGGAAAAAAAAAAAAGCAATTATTAAGAGCAATATGAAAAACGTCCCACATCTCTAATATAAAAAATGCTAATTAATACAACCAAGGTTTTGCCTAATACCTTTCTGATTTAGAAAGGTGGCCCCCCCTCCCAAAAAAGGAAAATGATAATTAGTAGAGAAGTTATGGGAAGACAGCCACATTAATATGTTGTTGAAGCTATGAAATAGTTCAACATTCCAAAAAGCCATTTGAAACTATAAAGTCAATAATGTATGCATACATACCCCTTACTCCAGAAATACCATTCCTGGAACATATGCTCCAAAGAGTTACAGTTATATGTTAAAGTTATATATTATATGTATGAAGACCTATAAGCACAAAAATATTTATATCAACTTTTTGTTGTAGCAAAGAACAGGAAACAAAGTGGGAGCCATTAATTTGAGAAGAGAGAAAAAATGTTATAAGAATGTAATAGAATACTATTGCACCATAAGAAATGATAAAAAGGAGAATTCAGAAAAATCTGGGAAAAAATTTATGGTTTGATAAAGAGTGAAGAAAACAGTACATTTCATATGATGAATAAAATAAAATTCCATAAAAATATAAAATTAAAAAAACTTCACAAAAATTGGGAATGATATCAGAAATGAGAACTGTTAATTCTAGGAAAGTATCCAAAGAAATTCAACTTCCCATACAATAGCTAAAAAGCTATAATTTATGTCTATCAGAGGGTTGAAAGCCATCAAAATGATTGAAACTTTTGATAGATTGTAAAACTGCTTTGTTTTTAAAATTTTTTTGAAAATTTCTATATTTCTATTTCACAGAGACTCCTTTTTCCAATGCAGATCAGCACAAGGAGATGAATAAGCCTGTGAACACCAGAAATAGATGCTAGACAAAAACAATCTTGAGCAACAGTCCTAAACAGGGAGAGACTGTGCCCCATGGTAAGGAGAGGTTCCAGATCCAGTGAGGGAGGCACAGATTTTGAATAAGGGGCAGAAAGAGGTACCAACTAGCATTTCTATCATTTAGTACCTAATTCCAGATTCCAGATTCAGGATGGACTGAGAATGGCAAATGGGGATGCTATCTAAAACTTAAAATGTTCCCTAGCTCCAGCCATAGCACTTTACAAAAACAATCAATCAATATTTAATGAAGTTTTCATATTTTTTCTTTTGCCCATTTTATTTATTGACACCTCTTAGTTGAAAATATAGGAACTATATCAATCTTTCCATCACCTGTTCTCTATTCATGTTTAGTACAATGAAGACAGATTTCAGGAGGCACAGTTCCAACTTACCACTTACTAATTAAGTGAAATAAAGAAAAATCACTAAACCTCTCTGAGCCTCCTAATTTTCGTCTGTAAAATGAGGATAACAGTGTTTACACACAAGGTTGTAAGGCTGCAATATGCCACACAAAGCTAAACTATTGTTACTAATATGATATAACCTTAGGCTCCTAGAGTCCACAGCTTGAAATGAGTGAATCATTCCAATGGACACTTTATAGGTGAAAAAAACTGAAGCTGAGAGAAATGATTTAGAATTATAGGATCATCTAATTCTATTTCTTCATTGAGGAAATCCCATTACTTCATTAAAAAAAAAAAAAAAAAAGAGGTCCAGAGAGAAGTGACTTGCCCATATTCTCACAAGAATTTAAAAGATGAGGATTCTAACCGGTCTTCTGATACTAAATTCAGTAAAGTACAATGACACTTCTTCATAATCTCCTGCAGCATAGAAATAGGTTAAATTCCAGAATACATTCATCCTGTATCTTACTTTCTGCACTGGAATTTTTAAGTAGTTGTCTGAATATGGCTTAAAAATAGTATCAATATTTCTGTAATAGATACAGGGATTTTGATATTATTTTCTGATATTCTTTATTACATCTCTCTTGTATTACTGGTCTGGGATTCCAAGTTATGTAACTGATTTACAACTAAGTACTCCCAATTTCTTCTGTGGGAAAACACCAAAAATTGTTTTGTCAAGAACAAATTTCCTCAACACCACTCATTATTATAGATGTGATTAAAACATATGCACTAATTCATACAATTCTGTTTTCCTTGTGCTTTTAGTAATTTTCTTACATAATTAAAAAAAATTAATTTTTCTAGCATTTCATTCTTCAAGCATTTCAAAAGGATAAGTTATTTTATAAATACATCTGTTTGCTTAGCAACTGCAAGATGTTGCCTTTTGTGACTAATCCACAGGTGCTATTCAGTTTACTTAAATGTACGTAAACTAAGCCCTTGAACTCAAAGTGAGGAAAAGCATTAGGTCTACAGTTTAAAAAGGAAGGAACTACATAACCGCTTCCTTTATAACATACTAATTTCCAGCTTCCTGCATGAAAATAATACATTTTCACAGGAATTATTCAAACAATGGAGAAAGTAAATCTAACCCTTTTAAAATTTAAGTTTTTTAAAGACTTAAATTGCAATAGCAATGAAGATGTATCCTGGCATTCTCACATGGATGCTGGTGCTTATATGAGGACACTGACAACTAGCAAAAGCAACTTTATAGGTTTCAAGGAATGTACTTTCACCTGAGTTCAATTACAGGGACCCTGACAATTTTCATATTTTTTGTACTTCACATCTACCTAAATCTGGCTAGGTGTACTGCATTCTGCAATAAATGCTACTGGAATACACAAATTATACTTTGAGTTTTGCTTTCACCTTTTAATGGTGTGGAGGTAATATTTGCCACACAATCTTCCACTTAAAGAACATATTTTTTATAGAAATATTGGAGAATAGGGAAGGAAGACAATTAACTTCTCAAACCATTCCCTGGTTGCTCAAACCTAAAACCTGATAAGAAATTATCAATTTCAGGAATACAGAAAAATACCGGAAAACTTTTGTGAACTAATACAGGAGGGAAAAAAGTAAACCCAAAGGAAAAATGACCACTATCATCAGAACAACATAAAAGAAAACAATACTAAAAGATATCAGAATCTTGATTAAATACATTGTTGAATCTTGCAACCAATGATAAAATGCTTTTTTTTCTCTCAAGACAGAATAAACTACAATATTGAGTTTGCTGTAAATTAATGTTTGCTTACATGATTCCTTGTGGGGAATACAGCTGTTATCAGGAAAAACTAGAGGCAATAATCTGATTCGGCTTCTGTACTGTCCTGCTTTCCAATACCAAACTTCTAACAAAAAGCTTTTTGTATCTTAATTTACAAAGTTGTCATAATTACTTTAGATGTCTATAGCATCTTACCACTGACTCTTCTCAGTCTATGTATTATGACCTACTTCCACACTACTTGTATAAAAAGAGCTTTTAAAAGGGTCTGAGAAAGTTAATTTCTACTTACCAAATTCAAAATTCATTTCTCAAACCTCATCCTCTTTGACTGACCTGTTTCACATTGCTGAGGAAGAGCTCTATAATTACTTGCTCAACATTCCCAATTATTCCTAAGGTTGTAGCAATCAACTCTATTTAGGTAATTCCCAAATCTGTATCTTCAATTGTTCCATCTGTAGTCAACTCCAAATAGCTTATTCAACCAACTACAAGATGTATTCCCTGAATATATTTCACTAAAATGACCCCAATTAAACCCAAATTCAAAATCCTAAAAATTAAAGATAAGACTAATTAAATTAAATGCAAAAAAATCACTGAATTTATAAATAAAATTAGGACTTGGGTTTATGGGGGGAAAAAACAATTAGACAAGCCATTGGTTAATATGAGTTTTTAAAAGGGGAGAAAAAACCAAATCACTAGTACCAAAACTGAAAAAGATAATATAGCACTAATAAAGAAAAAAAAAAGAAATTACTAGAAGTTTTTTTTTTTTACTCAATTATATGACAAAAAAATTTAAATTTAAGTGAAATGGAAAAATGCTTAGAAAAATAAAAGCTGACTAGATGAACAGAATAGGAAACAGAATATCTAAATATATCTATGATAGAAAAAAATTGTATAGGCCATAATAAGCTTTCCAAGAAAAAAAAGCATCCAGACTAGATGGTTTGCAATTGAATTTTACCAAACATTTAAAGATCAACTTATTTCAATATTAAACAAATGATTTGGAACAGTAGGCAAAAAGGAATCCTTTAAACCCCTTTTATGAAACAAATATGATGCTAATACTAAAACCAGAAAAGCAAAACACAGAAAGAAAAGAATAAATGAATTTCATTAATGAATATGGATGCAAAAATCTTACATAAAATGCTAGGTAGAAATCAACAAAGATACACTATTAATATATATATATATATATATAATATATAGACATATATATTATATATATATAATTGTAAACAAATGGGATTTATATCAGGAATACAGGGATCATTTAACATGCAGAAAACTATTAACATAATCGATAATAACAATGACAATGGTAACAAAAATCATATGATTATATCAATAGATGCAGAAAGGGCTTTTGACAAAATACATTTATTCCTATTATTATTGTTTGTCCTTTGTTCTCAAAGAAGACCATTACAACAGAGAAGTGATGCAAGTGAATTAGATTTAAGTGAGGGTAGGCTCTACAAAGATACCAGCCTTACTTTTCCAGAGTAATCTGGATCCAATAGCAAAATATGGGTCAGGATGCTAAGAGATGGTCTAGGATGATTCCTGATTTTAAAAAATATACATATATGAGCCATCTACATCCAGAGAAAAAATTATGGAGTTTGAATGTAGATCAAGGCATAATATTTTCACCTTTTTCTATTGTTGTTTACTTGGGTTTTTTCCCCCTTTTCATCTGATTTTTCTTATGCAGCAGAACAAATATGGACCTATGTTTAGAAGAATTGCACATATTTAACCATTTAACATATGGGTTGCTTGCTCTCTAGGAGAGGAGGTGAGAAAAATTTGAAAGACAAGGTGCAAAAGTAAATGCTGAAAACTATCTTTACATGTATTTGGAAAAATAAAAAGCTATTTAAAAAGATATGCTAATCAAAAAACTGACCCAAGAGCATTTAAACCCAGGAGATAGAGGTTAGGATTCAGGTCAAGACCAAGCAGGGCCAACTACTCAAACTATAGGTGCTACAGGGGATGGAGTCTGGCTCAGGGGGAAAAAAAAAGACCCAATTCAAGAATTTAAACTATAAGGATGAATAAACCAAACAAGGCACTGATCAGGATAAAATATTATTGTATATTTAAAGAAGTCCAATATTCGGCCTAAAAGAAGAGAGTAGTTCTGTAATAACTACAAATAGAAACTGAAAGAAAAAAAATAGACTTTTCCACAAGTAATATATGAATATCTAAAAATCATTAGAGTTAAAATATGAAATAAGAATTCTAGAGGAAATTATTGAAAGAATAAATATCTTAGGAGGTAAAGTGATAAAACTTAGTCAAGTAATAGATTCCCTGAAAACTATTAAAAATTAAACAGAAATCAATGGCTCCATGAAACCAGCCAGAAATATTAGAATAAAATCAAATGATAAAGTAAAAAAAATTTATATAGCAGGGAACAAAAAAACAACCTACAAAGAAGAGAAGATAGGCACTTATGTCTATATTTTCTTCTACTATTATAAATCCTTTTTTGAACTAGAAATTTATTGTTATATATTTTGAATCTTCCCTGATTCATATGACAATGCTCTGTTGTGTTTTATTGTTTTGCATTTCTTTTTTCTTTTCTCTTCTGTTTTTTAATAAAATAAATAATTTTAAAAGAATAAAATCAAATAATTGAAAATTGAAGAGAATATATGATGTCAAAAATAAAAATTAACTAAACTCACTGAAAACCATAACTTAAAAAACCCTAAACATTTTATCTCAAAAAATTATAAATGAAAGTTAACAGATCTTTTAGAATCTGACAGTAAAATGAAAATAGAAAGAATTCACCAATTCTCCCCAACCCCTTCTCCCCCTCAAAAATAAACCCTAAAAGGAAAAGTTCCAGGAATGTTATAACCAAAATCCAAAGCTTCCTCATCAAAGGAAAAAAAAAATACTGCACCAAGGAAAAGGAAAAACAATTAGGAGATTCCTAGAAGACTGGGAGCCCCTTTTTTTTTTGGGGGGGGGTGGAGGTATTTGTATTCCCCAGCACTCAGCAAAATACCTGACACTCTGACACTTAAGTGTTTAATAAATGTTTGTGACTGAAACATTACATAGCAGTTTCTACTATAAATGGAATACAAAAAAAAAAAAAAAAATCCAAAAGGAAAAAATATGAGCTTATATCTAAGAGGAACTTAACTTGAAAAACTAAGTATAATTTTACAAGGAGAAATAAATGTATCTTTAATGGAATGAATGTTCAAGTATTTCTTTTACAGAGAGACAGACAGACAGACAGAATGGAATAGGAACTTTGAAATATATATGCAAGAGGCAAGAGAAAGCTCATCAGGTAATTTTTTTTTGAGTTATTAGAGACTGTTATCATAGGGCTAACATTCTAACAAGGACAAACATTTTTTTTTCCTTCATGCTTCATATCTTTATGGCTAATATTTATTTTCAGATCTCATTTCTTTTTTTTTTAATAACTTTTTATTGATAGAACCCATGCCAGGGTAATTTTTTACAACATTATCCCTTGCACTCATTTCTGTTCCGATTTTTCTCCTCCCTCCCTCCACCCCCTCCCCCAGATGGCAAGCAGTCCTATACATGTTAAATAGGTTACAGTAGATCTTGGATACAATATATGTGTACAGAACCAAACAGTTCTCTTGGTGCTCAGGGAGAATTGGATTTAGAAGGTATAAATAACCCGGGAAGAACAAAAATGCAAGCAGTCTACATTCATTTCCCAGTGTTCTTTCTTTCGGTATAGCTGCTTCTGTCCATCCTTGAAAAATTGAAACTAAGTTAGATCTTTTCTTTGTGGAAGAAATCCACTTCCATCCAAATACATCCTCATACAGTATTGTTGTTGAGATATATAATGATCTCCTGGTTCTGCTCATTTTACTCAGCATCAGTTCATGTAAGTCTCTCCAGTCCTCTCTGTATTCATCTTGCTGGTCGTTTCTTACAGAACAATAATATTCCATAACATTCATATACCACAATTTACTCAACCATTCTCCAATTGATGGGCATACATTCATTTTCCAGCTTCTAATCACTACAAACTGGGCTGCCACAAACATTTTGGCACATACAGATCCCTTTCCCTTCTTTAGTATCTCTTTGGGGTATAAGCCCAGTAGTAACATTCCTGGATCAAAGGGTATGCACAGTTTGATAACTTTTTGAGCATAGTTCCAAATTGCTCTCCAGAATGGCTGGATGTGTTCATAATTCCACCAACAATGTATCAGTGTCCCTGTTTCCCACATCCCCTCCAACATTCCATGTTATCTTTCCCTGTCATTCTAGCCAATCTGACAGTTGTCTTAATTTACATTTCTCTGATCAATAGTGATTTGGAACACTCTTTCATATGAGTGGAAATAGTTTCAATTTCATCATCTGAAAATTGTCTGTTCATATCCTTTGACCATTTATCAATTGAAGAATGGCTTGATTTTTTATAAATTAGAATCAATTCTCTATATATTTTGGAAATGAGGACAAACATTCTAACAAACAAGTGTCCCTTCAGAACTTTAATGTCTTCAAAGGGTACTAAGGTCCTAAGAAAAACAGAAGACCTCACTGTAGATTAATTCTTTTGTTTTTAATTAACTAAAGAGAATAAAAAGAGTAAAACCAATACATTGGCATATAATGGAAGGAAGTAGAACTTGCTATTTCTTATATTTAGACTGTATAAAGAGGAATATTTGGCAGAAGGATAGGAGGGGAGTTGTAGTTGTTATTAGTCCTTTGTCTTAAAAGAGGACCATGACATCAGGGAGATGGGGCCATGAAATGCTAGTGAAGTGGATTTAAGTGAGGGAGAGCTGTGCAAAGTCACCCAGTGACCAGATATAGATCAGGAAGACTGGAGATGGCGCAGAATGCAGTAAGAGACATGGCCTTTTTAAGCTAAGGTCTTTAACAGGTCTCAATTTGATTGGGGCCACACCCAGATTAACAGTAGGTAACAAGTGAGGCAAAAAACAGCTTCTTCTACTCAGTCAAAAAGAGAAAAATTCTAAATAAATAAATAAAGCTGTAAGAGGAAGACCCTTAGGATTTCTGGCCATAAGAGAGATGATTTACATTTACTCTGAGTCAGTCAGGACCTAAACAATGACCAACTGGCTCTTTTCCAATTTTTCCAATGGTAAGTGAAAAGAACCAGAGAACAAATTAAACAAGGGCAGCATCACTGAGTAGAAAAATAATTAAGAAACTTTGAAGAACTCTAATCAATGCAGTCAATCATGTCTTCAGAGAATTTCTGAAGAAGCAAATTACTCCTATTTCCCAACAGAAACATGGTGGATTTAAGGTACAGGAAAAAAAAAATTTCAACACAAAAAACCTACTTTTTTTTTTTGAGATGGCCAGTACATGAATTTGTTTTATTTGTTTTTGTTTTTGTTTTAAAGAACAGAAGGAAAGAGAAGATCAAAAGAAAATACAGGTGAGCATTAGTTTTTTAAATTAGCATGGAGTTAATATATACTTTTCTTTTAAAAAGCAGACTGTGAAATGGAGATTCATACTTTCATAGACAATCTCTTTTTTGAATTTTACTGTATATATATGGAAATGATCAGGGTTTTTTGATGTTTAAATTCAAATTACATTAAAGTTTAAAAAAAAAAAAAAGGGGATTAACATCAGTATCACCCGATACTTGACCAGTTTAAGCCCCCGAATTAAGTCATGTTTGGTTACTTCCTTCCCATTCACCAATAAGAATTTTCCTCATTACCAATATAGATGGCCTGATCTTAGGCAGAATCCAATTCCACCTTACCTTTCCAGTCTTAATTTATATGGCTCACACTATAATTCCCTCCAAGTACCCTATATTCTAGCCAAACACTCCCCTGAACAAAACTCCAGTTTTTCCACCTCTATGCCTCTGTTTATCCTAATCCCTATTCTTCAAATGTCTTCCCCCTTTCTTTTCCCCACCTTTTCAATTCCCAATTCCTTAAGGCCAACTCAAGTATAACCTCCACAATGCCTCAGATATAATATACGAAAATTATTGATCTTATAATTTTTATTTTTATCTCATTCCATAACTGATTCTATTCAGTATTAACTGAATAATGTTCATAATACGTTTATATATAATTTTTATAAATATGATATGTATTTAACATGTATAAATAAATATAATATTTATATATAAATAAGTAATTATAACTTAACCCCTCTTCTTTGATTGTAAAAGCTTATGAATTCAAAAGCTCATTTTTCCTCCCTCACAATTGGATACCTGAATTTATTGTCGTATTGATTATGTTTAATTAAAGAAAAACTCTGAGCCAAGTTTAGATTTTCAATACTTTCATACAAGACTTAACTTTAAGGGAACTATTAGCTGAGCATTATCTCCAAATCACTTTTTGTAGCAAGGAAGCTTGTTATCCGCCTCATTACTTAAGTTCCTGAGATGTTCCATGATCTGTGTGCTATCCTTGAGGGCAGACAACCTGATTTTACCCCATTTTAGCCTCATTCTTGCCTAATTAAAAGTGATTTTGCCTCATTCTCAGGTGCCTGTGAGTCTAGATGTTGCTTAGAGGAAAAAAGGGAGAGAAAGGGAGAAGCAGAGGGGTAGGAGAAGAGTGGGAGAGTGTGAGTGTGTGTGTGCGTGTAAAAACCCCTTTCTTTAATGTAACCAATCAAAGTCCCTCATGCCCATGATGTTGCCAAGTCTATAACTAATTGTATTTTTTCATGTATTCCATTTTGTTTTTTGTTCTATACTTATAAAAATGAGTTGCACCTTCCATTTTTTGCCACTGGCTAAAATGTAGCAAGTCTTTAGATCTGCTTTATTAATAGGAATGTACTCTGTTAATAAACTGTTATGTTGCTAAATAAAACAAAACAAAACAAAACAACCAGGCCTCAGTCTAGCTTTTTGTCAAATTTCACTGACAATTCCTCTCCTTCTAGATCAAAACCTTGAAGCACTTTGTTCTGCACTCTAAAATGATTTATGTAACATCATAATAATTTTGTAAATACAAGAACTATAATAAAGCAGTAATAACAATAACCTATTTAAAAATAAAGCTTTAATGTTTTCCTCAAAATAACCCTATGAGATAGGTAATAGAAATATCAATATCCTCATTTTGCAGCTGAAGAGACAGATCAAACAACTAGTATCAGAGCCACAATGTTAGAATACAGGTTTCTTCAGATTCCAAATTCAGTCAGTGCTTTCTCCTATGCTATACTGCCTCTCTTGGTTTGTCAAATAAACTTTACATATTCCATAGTATATTAACTCTTCATTGATTTGTTTACCATGTAAAAGAACTGCTCATAGAAAGAAGCTATCCTATTACCACTGGGTTACTTGATTATGTTAATATATGTCTCCTCATCTGGTCTGTAAATACCTTTAGAACAAGACTCTTATTTCTACATTTCCAAAGCAGAGTAGGTCCTCAATTATAATTTGTTGGTTGACTGAGTCATATATTATTCTTATATGTGGCATTAAGGTTCAAGGGGATACTATAGATATGAAATGTAAAGTTCAGCTGAACTACTGCTGGGAAAAATTATGGTAATAACAGATCTATATGATATGTGTTTTCAAAGTATCTTAAACTTAAAAAAAAAAATCAAAGAAAATGGAATCTGGAAATAACTAATTACAGATGCCCACAGAATTTCATTACAGTCTCAAAGTTATTGCCTTAAAATTACGTATTTTGTAATCAATGCACTTAAGCAGCTATTTTAAATAATACAGTGAAGTAAGATTAAAAATCCAATTTTGAGGGGCAGCTAGTTGGCACAGTAGATAGAGCACCAGCCTTGAAATTAGGAAGACCTCAGTTTCAATTCTGATCTCAGACATTTAACCCTTCCTACCCTTGTGACCCTAGGCAAGTCACTTGATCCCTATTACCTCAGGGGAAAAAAATGAAATTTTTTAAACATTCTATTATCATTCTAGTAGTTACCAACCTATCAGATGGAAGATCCTTTTATAAAATTAAAAAAAAAAATGCTTGGATCTTCACAGGATGGTAGTTTACTATAATTATCTAGCAAGCGTAAAAAAGCTTCATGAAAAAAATTCATTGATTATGGCTATGAGTTCAGTAACATTTTAAAATCAATTTGTTTTTTATTAATCACAACAGAATACACATTGGAAAAATTACAGAACATATTATGTATGTGATATTTGTTCAGCCTTCAGAAAGGATGCTTTCCTGTTTATCATTCTAATGCAGATTTTATTGGAACTAAATCAAAATCACAATGCTTGTGATATGGAAGGATTCAAGGACTGCTTCTGCAATACTTCCAGCATCCTTAATCTAATGGCTTACCGTAATGGATAGGCTAGAAGGAAAACTTTTCTAAATATAAAACAGTATGACAAAAAATTACTAGTGATTTTAATTAAGACTATTTTAAAATTAAATTAAGAATCAGGAAGACATCTTCTTGACTTATAATCTAAACTTAGCTGTTTTGATCCTGGACAAGTTACTTTAACCCTGTTTGTCTCAATTCATTACCTGTAAAATGAGCTGGAGACACAAATGGCAAATAAGTCCAGTATCTTTGCCAAGAAAATCCCAAATGAGGTCACGAAGAGCTGTACACAACTGGAACGAGGAAAAACACTTCAGAGATTATTACCCAAACTCCTACAGCAGGACTGTTGATTGTCTTAGCCCAATGCTCTTTCTGCTATATTATGGTTAGTGAGAAAATCAGAAGTGTATTTGTGCTTTAGCTGAGATTTATACACAATATATTTAGGGTGGCAATAATATCAGTAATGAGTTTATACTTTTTTTTTAATTAGTTTCTTTCAAATAGTGATTAAACCAAGGCAACTAAATCATATCATAAAGGCTATCTAGTAATCATTAAAAAAAAAAAAAAGAATCTAATCTTTTTTTCACTTAATAGTATTTTATTTTTCCAATTACATGTAGATAATTTTCAACATTCATTTTTGTAAGAATTTTTTCTTCCTCTCTCCCTTACCTCCTCCCTAAAACAACAAGCAATCTAATATATAGGTTATACATATATAATCACTTTAAACATTTTCACATTAGTAATTTTGTGAAAGAAAAACCAAAGTAGAAGATAAAAACTACAAAAAAGAAAAATAAAAGTGAAAACAGCATGCTTTAATCTGCAAAGGCGTTGCCTTAAAGGTAAAACCTAAGCCCCTACTTTACAGTCTCCCCAGTGACTGATCTTAAGAAAAAAAAAAAACCCAACAAATTTGATATAGGTAATGACTATATCTGAATTAAAATATTTCTTTCTTGGGCTTAATTTTTAGTAACTTACTAGAATATCTTTCAATTTGTAAATTTAAATCTTAAATCCAATCTATAAATATTTAAAAAACAGTATTAAGGTTTGTAAATTTTTTTCTCATCTGGTTACTATTAAAAAAGATGGTGGCCAACATAGCATTCTCACTCTCTCTGTTGTAATTTGCTTGCTTTTTTTTTTTTTTCCAGTTTTTCTTTTTCTTCCTTCTTGATCTGATTTTTCTTGAGTAACAAGATAACTATATAAATATGTATACACATATTGGATCTAACATGTATTTCAACATATTTAAAATGTATTGGACTACCTGCCAGATTGGGGAGGGGATGGGAGCAAGAAAAGGAAAATTTGCAACAAAAGGTTATCCAAAGGTCAATGTTGGAAAAATTACCCATGCATATGCTTTGTAAATAAAAAGCTTTAATTAAAAAATATATATATGGTAGCTTAGTAGGATTTTTTTTTTTTTTTTGACTGAAGCAATTAGCATTGACTTATCCGGGTCATACAGCTAGGAAGTGTTAAATGTCTGAGACCACATTTGAACTCAAGTACTCCTGATTTCAGGGCTTGTGCTCTATCTACTCTGCCACTTAGCTCCCCCCCCCTCGTCCTTCCCCCCCCCTCCCCGTACAATTTTTTAATGCTATTTTGCCTACAAATTACCTAATCATGATTTTATTTTTTGAGCTCCCCTTAGCACTGTTACTAATTGGTATTCCAGTTCTGGAGTTAGTTCTCAGATTTGAATTTTGGAAGTTCATTGGGCTTATCTGTCACTTAGCCCTCTGCCATTTCTATCAGGATCACTAAGAAATGATGAAAAGGGAAGGGAAGAGGAAATTATTTTTTATCTGTCCCCTCAAAAATCCCTTTGCTGGTAGGTGGTATGCAAAAATGACCTATTTGTGTGAATAGGTCATTAACCACCTTGGGCTTGTTTTCTTAATTATAAAATGAGAAGATTGACTAATAAAGAGAAGTGTAAATTAAAATATCTCTGAGATTTCATCTCACATCCATTGAATTGCTAAATATTGAAGAAGTTATTGGAAAACAGAAACATTAATGCACCCTTGGTGGAGTTGTACATTGGTTCAACTCTTCTGGAAAGTAATTTGAAATTACACCCAGAAAAACGTCACATAAAGAATATAATGTACAGCAAAACCAATGCAGACAAGATTAAAATACATAGAGAATTGACTCAAATTTATGAGTTCAAGCCATTCTCCAACTGATATCAAATTCATATCAAAGGATATGAACAATTTCAGATGAAGAAATTAAAACCATTTATAGTCATATAAAAAAGGGCTCTAAATCACTATTGATCAGAGAAATGCAAATTAAAACAACTCTGAAGTACCACTACACAGCTCTCAGATTGACTAAGATGACAGGAAAAGATAATGACAAATGCTGGAGGGGATGTGGGAAAACTGGGACATTAATACATTGTTGATGGAATTGGGAACAGACCCAGCCATTCTGGAGAGCAATTTGAAACTATGCCCAAAGGGCTATCAACTGTGACCCTTTGATGTAGCAATGTTTCTACTGGATATGTTATCCCAAAGAGATCATAAAGGAGGGAAAGGGACCCCCATGTGCAAAAATGTTTATAGCATCCCTTTTTGTAGTGGCAAGAAACTAAAAATTGAATGGATACCCATCAGTTGGAAAATGGTTAAATAAAGTATGGCATATGAATATTATGGAATACTATTGTTCTGTAAGAAGTGATCAGCAGGATGATTTTAGAGAGGCCTGGAGAGAATTACATGAACTGATATTAGGTGAAATGAAGAGAACTAGGACATCATTATACATGGCAACAGCAAGATTATATGATGATTAATTCTAATGGACATGGCTCTCTTCAACAATGAGATGATTTAGGTCAGTTCCAATGGTCTTGTGATGAAGAGAGCCATCTGCACCCTAGCAAGAGGACTGTGGGAACAGTGTGGATAACAACATAATATTATTTTCACTCTTTTTGTTGTTTGCTTGCATTTTGTTTTCTTTCTTATTTTTTTTCCTTTTTGATCTGATTTTTCTTGTGCAGCATGATATTTGTGGAAATATGTATAGAAGAAATTAACATGTTTAACATAGATTACTTGACATCTATGGGAGGGGATAGGGAGAAGGGAGGGAAAATTTTTACAACACAAGATTTTGTAAGGGTTAATGCAGAAAATTATCCATGTATATATTTTGAAAATAAAATGTTTTAATTAAAAAAAAATTTTTTAAGAGAATATATTGTACATATTCTCTAACCTGAAAATTATAACTACTAGATCTTTAATCCAAAGAGATCAAAGAGGAAGAATCATATGTACAAAAATATTTATGGTAGCATTTTTTTGTTCAAAGAAGTGGAAAAAAATGGATTCAGAAATAGCTCAACAAACTATGCTTTATGAATGAAATAAAATATGAACAAAAGGGAGAGATTCAGCAAAATCTGAGAAGACCTATATGAAGTAATATACAATGAAATGAGCACAACCCATAGAACCATTTATATAATTTAAAAAGCATGATAAAGGCAAACAACATTGAAAAATTTGAAAATTCTGATTAATGCAAAGACAATTAAGATTCTAGAAGGCTGAAAATAAAACAGGTCTACTATGTCCTAGTGGAGAAGTGATGATTTCTATGTATAAAAGAAGACATAAATCTGCACACATGACTATCAAAACATTTTATTTTGTTTCACTAAACTTTTGTGATAAACGTGGCTTTTATGTGGGAGAAGGCAAGGTGACTCAGCTGGGAAACTGGGAAAGGATAAATATAAGATACTTTTAAAAAAGAGAAAAAGAGGAAAATGGCTTCAACCAAATATTTTAAAACTATACAAAGGAAATCAAAAGAAGGCTCAGAGGGGAACATCATGCAGGGCAATATTGGTACTATCAGTCAGTCAACAAGCAGTTATTAGTTATTTCTAAGTTGGGCACTATGCTAAGTGCTGTGTATACAAAGAAAAGCAAAGAAACAAAACACAATTATACCAAACAACAACAACAATAACAAAAATACAAGAACAGCCATCCTTAACCTAGCTTACATCCTAATGGGGGAAACAACATGCAAAAAAAAAAAAAAAAATTACATACATACAAGATATATGGTGTAAATGAAGAGGGAGTTAAGGTCAGAGATGTTGTGCCACAGTTACCTTTTAATGTCCTGACCCAGTTTCTCTAATTGTCCTATTTAGTTACTCTGCCTCAGGTTATAACCTTTCCTTCTTGATGTTTCATGAGATAAAGGTTTTATATCTTTAGGCTATAATCATTCCTTCTTAATGTTTGACAGGATAAAGGTCTATCCATTTTAGACATCATTAGAATATCAATAACCTCTCCAGTACCTCCCTCCAGTATGTCATCCAAGGTGCCTGCCCCCATTAGGTTATCCCCATCCAGGTACCTCCCTCATTATGTCATTGTTCTTGTTATACTATAAAAGAATCTTGCTGGCTGATCCTCAGGGCTGGATTCTTTGAGATGATAGTCTCTTTTTCAGCCCTGGGACCAAATATGGATCATTTGGTCCCAGTAAATCTCTCCATTTAATAAACTATTAAATTGTTCTCTAATGTCTGTCTTGCTCAGTTTCTCCGGCATTACAAAGAAGACTTATGAAGAGGACTTTGAGCTGAAATCTGAAGTAGACCAGAGAAGGGAGGGAGGGTACGGAGGGAAAGGTAAGGAAGAAAAGGTTTATAGGAATGAGGAACATCCAAAAGACAGGGTGTTGAGTACAAGAACATTAAGTAGATCAGTTTAACAAAATTGGAATGTGAGTGGAAGAGAAGAAAGTATAAAGTCTTTGGGAAGGAGTCAGATTTGAAAGGTAAAAATATAAGACTGTGAAGATGGGAAGAGAGCAAATTGTAAAGAGATTCAAATTTCAAATAGCATTTTATATTTTATTTTAGAGGTAACAGAAACTGGGAGATTAGAAAAAAAAACAGAGGGAAGAATCTCCAGTTTATGAACGGATGGTGTTCCCAAAAGCCCTATTCCAAGTTTGCTCTGTAGAACTCAAGAGGCATTTTCTCTCATTTTTCCCCCTCTACCCTCCTTCCCTGTTAAAACAACACTTACACATGGTAGATGGAGAAACTGAAAAAAAGATACCATAGAAGTTCAGGTACAAGGTTATGCCAAGGTGGCAATTAAGTGAGCAGAAAAAAGGGGATGTAAACAAGAGATGTCATGAAGGTAAAAACAACAAACTTAGCAATAGACTGATTATATGTGGTAAATATGAATCAAGGTGAAAATGAATCAATATTTACTACACTTGATTTTACCCAAAAGGCCGAGAAGCATGAATCAATATTTAATCAAAGATAAAACCAAGGTTATGATTCTGAGTGCCTGAGGAAGGTCTTGCCCTCAATAGAATTAGGGAAATTGAGAAGATAGGAAAAGATTTGGGGATAAGATAATGAGTTTTGTTTTGCATATGTAGAGCTTGAGTTATCTACTACATTAAGATTAATTTGTATTAAAAGGAACAAATTATAAAATAATTGCTAATAAATAGCATTTTATAATGCTATAAGGTTTGTGAAGGGTTTATTAGTAAGAATAATATACAAATGATTTTCTTGGCTCTTTTGTGTGTAGAAATGTTTATGTAGATGATTTTCTAGTTCAGCAGTTCTCAAAATATTGTCCATGGACCCAATGAGGGATCCTAAGAAAATCCCAGGGGGACTGTGAAGTCAATTATTTTTATTAAATATTATTTGCATTTTCTTATGAGCATTTTTTAAAAAAACACATAACCTCTGAATTAAAGATTTAACTACAAACATGACAATTAAGTTAATATTTCATCTACAAAATTATATCTTTGCCTTACAAATGGATTAATCTGAGACACAACTATAATTGCCATTTTACCTTTTTTTTTTTTTTTGGTCCAATATTAGCACCAACTAATTATGGAAGTAAAAGGGAAATAAATTGAAATAAAAGGGAGAGAGGGGAATTGCCAATTTCATTTTTGAATCCTTGATAAATGAAAAAATAATTTTATTAAAATGTTTTAATGTGATCATTGAAAAATAGGCATAAAGTGGTTTCATTGCATACTGAAAAGTCTGATAGTTGTCGAAAGGAAAAATTTATATGTGCAATTGAGTTACAAGCTAAACTAGTGTTTTTCCCTCCATAAAATACTATTTTTATTTGAATAACTGACAAACTGTAGTTATTCAGAATGGAGCAATGGACAGATATTTTCTTGAAAATTAATTAAGTAAGCCTGTCACTTCAAGAAAAACAACTTATAATATTTGTTGCCAAAAATAAAATTTGATCTTTCAAGAAAAAGTTAGAATTTTGGAAAATCTGTATTTGCCATCATGGAATTGACAGCTTCTCAATACTTTTCTGATGATATCAGTGGTAACATTAACAAATGTGATCTTTTGATATTGCATACTGAAATGTGTCAACATTTGGAAGATCTACAAAATTCAATAAACCAACCTTTTCCAAATGACTACTGCATGATGTTACAAAAACAATGCATGATCCACTCAAAGTACAAGATAGACAAATGGATATTACTGTAATAAAGTATGAAGAGTTCAGTGATAAGTTTTCAGATTCCATACTGCAAGTGACCTTTAAGAAACTCATCTGGCAAGTTTTGGTTCAGTATCAAATAAGGATGTCTGAAGGATTATCTGAAAAGGTAATCACTCTTTCCTTTTCCAACTACATATCTGTTCAAGGCTAGTTTTTCTTCATATACTTCAACTAAAACAACATATTGTAATAGAATGAATGCAGAAGATATGAGAGAACCCAGCTGTCTTCTATTAAGCCAGACATCAAAATGACCTTCAAAAATATGGAAAACAAAATGCCACAATTTTCACTGTTTTTATTGAAAATGGTAACTTTTCATAAAAATATATCTTATATTAACATGTAATAGATTTCTTATTATTATTTTGGATGAATCAATAAAATTTTAAAATTTTATTAGTTTTAATATATATCATGATAAATAACAATAGACAAATAAACCAAATAAAATAACCAAATAAACAAAAGTTTTTTGGGATGCTAAATTTTTAAGAGTATAAAATGGTCCCGAGACCTTTTGGTCTCGGTTTGATTGCCTACTATTATGGTCCATAATTTAATTTTTTTTTTTAAAAAAGAAGTAACAGAAGATTGGACTAAATCATATAAAAGATCTTTTTCAGCTCCAAATCTTAAGAACATTATTCCCAAGTCCTCCAGTGAACACGGACACTTCCCATATTATCAGGCCCTTCTCTTGCTTGCCACAAAAGCTCCACTTTCTTGGCCAGATTCCTCATATAAACTCCTGTCATCTTTTGCTAAGCTTTCTAAGGCATCCAGAAACTCCTAGGGCTCCAGAGTCCCAGATGAGACTGTGTTTGTACTTGCCCTGACACAGCAGCTCCTTCAAATGTCTGTTGTGAAGTGAGCTTCAAAATGTCCCTCCACTAGCAATGACACTTTCTATGAGCCAAAACTAGTTAAGAAAATGTCAAAGCTGAAAGGATGAAAATGAAAAGATACCAAACAGGAAAAATGAGAAAGACCTGCAGAGATTTTTTAATAAAAAACTTTGAATCCTCAATTCAATAAGTACTACTACATGCCAGCCATTGTGTGAGATTCTGAGGATGTGAAAGTGTCTGTTTCACAGAGTTTAAATTCTAAGTGGGGAGTTAATATATATATACAGAAACCATATAGAGGTACATACAAAACACATATAAAAAAGACTGAGGATAATTCTGTATGGGGCTATCTCATGCAGAACAAGGTTATTAAGCTGAGTTTTGAAGGAAACCAAAGATTATAAGATGCAAAGGTAAGGAGGAAAAACATTCCAGGTATAGGAAATAATGTACAAAAAGAAACCAATATGGCTCGATTGTAAAGTAAGTGAAGCTTAGTAACAGACAAGAAAGCTGAAAATTTAGGATGGTCAAACCTACTACTTTAGGAAAACCTCCTTAGTAGCTGTGTAGAAGACAGGCCTTACTTTTCCCCCTCCATATTCTCCATAAAGAAGGATATAATTAAATGTGGATACAGATATATCTCTAAACATACATATATGTACATATATACACTCATATACAGATGTAAAATTATACTTTGCATTTTTCCACTTGTCAGGTTTTAAGGGAAGAAAGTCTTAAGGCAGGGAAACTAATTTAAAAGCTACATGAAAAGTAAATAAAGGCTTTAACTAAAGTAATAAGTAGTTGGGTGAATGTTGAGAAGGGAACATACTGTAAGAGATGCTCTGGAAAATAAAGACAAGACTTGACAAGTCATTAGTCAATTTTATAGAGTCACCACATATCACAATCCCAGATTTGCTTTATAAGTAGAGGTGGAAATGGTACTGAATTTACCTAGTTAATCTATTTATGCAATACTATCTTAATTACTAAAATTATCTTATTAATGAGTTAGAAAAAAATAACAAAAGTTAATTTGGAAGAACAAAAGGTCAGGAATTTCAAAGAAACCAAGAGGAAAAGATGCAAAAAAAGGAGATTCAGCAGTATTAGACTAAACAATATATATCATAAGGAAAGATGATTATTGAAGTGTAAAATGGATAATTTTGATTATTTTAAATTTAAGATTTCTTGCATAAATAAAACCAATGTAGTCAAGAATAGAAGGAATATAAAGAAGCTTTCATAGACAATCTTCCACATAGGATATGATTGTGCTGGATTACTGCTATGGTATAAGAAATGGTAAGCTGGTTGAGTTAGAGAAAAATAGAACAATGCAGGAAGATGCTATCACCTGCAAAGAGATGACAAGTGGAAAAATGCAGAGTATAATTTTACATCTGTATATGAGTGTATATATGTATATATATGTATGTTTAGAGATATATCTGCATCCACATTTAATTGTATCCTTCTTTATGGAGAATATGGAGAGGGAAAAGTAAAAAGTATACAGGAGAGACCATAAAAGAAAATCTAGAAGGAAGCTAAGAAAAACTAGGTAGCTATGATAACTATATACAGTATTTATTACACAGATTTTCTTTAAATGGAAATGTATTGATTTATATTGAATCCTTTCCTATGTTATGTATACGAAGTTTTTTTTCCTAGTTTTGTGTTCAAGTTTAAATGAATAAAAAATTTACAAAAAAATAAAAGAATGTCATAAAAAAGAAAAATGGCACTAAAGAAAATACGAAAAGCAGTTGGATTAAATCAAGCACACGTATAGAAGATTTATACTAATAAGCAACAACAAAAAAGTGAAGCCACTGAAATAGTAATTCAATGAAGGAGAGGGAGATAGATATGGAAAAAATCTTGAACTTTATTAATAACCCTTAAAAGGTGACCCAAAGAACATTTACAGCCAATGGTAGATGTTTGCTTCCACTGGATATTCTTTATTAGATCACCTTTTATGAAAGTACACACAGGAAGCTTATTCTGATTCTTCAAAGTCACTAATACCTTCCTCTCAGGAAAAATAACTTTGTATACATTTTTGTATGTTTTTCAAGACACATAACACTCCCTCAAGAAATAAGGACGGTTTCATATTTTATCTTTGTATCCCCAACTCTATCACACTACCAAGTAGGCTATAGTAGTTACATATAATCTACTGAAGGGGGCTGGATGGCATAGTGGATAGAATACTGGGCCTAGAGTCAGGAAGACTGATCTTTCCAAGTTCAAATCTGGTCTCAAACACTTATTAGATAGGTCACCTTGGTCAAGTCACTTAACCCTACCCTGATTTCCTCACCTGTAAAATGAGCTGATGAAGTAACAGCAAATCACTACAGTGTCTTTACCAAGAAAACATCAAATGGGATAACAAAGAGTCAGACACAACTGAAGTAACTGAACAACCACAAAAATATAGCTTAGTAAAGAGACTGTACAATCTACCAATCAAAAAATACAAAAATTAGCCTGGAAGTAAAAATAAATGTAAATCATAGGAATAAGGAAATAATCTGTACCTATATTTTATACAAAAAATTACTAATCCTAAGTACAATAGTTTAATCTATACCAATAAAACAAAGTAGTAAAGTGCTTGTTAAATTTAATAAAATTCGAAGACATTTAAATTAGATATTTAAACCTACCATTACCTATTAATCAATTCCCTTTAATAGATCTTTCAAGAATCAGTCTTTCATAAGAACATATTTAAAATGTGAAAAACATATTTGAAAAACTTTACAGGATTATCCTTAATAATTTTTTTATATTATAAAATTCTAGAGATGAAAAGAATTGATCTTATCCCCTTGTCCTCTGCTCTGGTTTTAAAGATGAGGAAACTGAGGCCCTGAGGGGTCATGTGACTTTACTAGGTACATATGATTTACAAGGTAGTTTTATACAGATTTTCCATACTCATGGAGGGGAAGAGAAATCTTTACATAAAGTGCCTAACATAATAAATATCTTGATCATAATTATTCTTTAATAAAAATATGTTGAATAAAAAATTCTAAAACACTAAAGTAGATCTACTTTATGGATCCAATGCAAGAATCTGAGAAAATTAAAAGTCTTTTGAATGTTTTAAAATTGTTTTTATTTTAAAAAATATTCGGCCACAGCAACATCATATACTTAAGACTATCTACTACATTATAGAAGAATTGCAATCCACATTGGTAAAAGAAGCACACACGGTGATAAAAATCAAAGACTGATTATAAAGTTTTTTATTTAGTCAGTGATTTTTATTTCTAAGTTACAAAACTGTGTCTTCTAGTAAAATTTTTCCCTTAAAAATGCTGAAAAAATTTCAATATAGCAAAGTTATAACACTTTTACTTTCTTTTTTAAAGCTCCCTCATAAACACTTTTTCTTTTGACCTTTACTCTATATACACACTACTGCAAAGCTAAATTACATTTGGAAGGAAAAGTGAACAAACCAGTCTCCCTGGATTTGGTTATACATTTTAAAGAATGCTTTAGTTAAAATACCAGTATCCAGTTTTCTGACAATGTTGAAAAAAAAAAACAAATAAATTAGGTTAAAGCCATTTAGAATAGTTTTCTCTTATACAGAAACACAGCACATCTACTCTGAGGAATACTATGTGAAATTTTGACCCTATACATCAAAAGATATTATGAAAGTCAAGGTGATAAAATAGAAGAAACAGTCTAAACTTTATGTCTTACACAAAGAAGAGATAAAGTAAAATTATTAAGTAAACCATCCAAGAGCTTTCAATATAGTAAAAGTTACACAAATAACTAGACTAAAATAAAACGAAAAAGGGTAGATTATAATTGAATATGCATTTTTAAAAACAGAAAATCTAAAATAAACACAAAAGAGGATATATTATTATTATTATTATTATTTTTGCAGGTGTAAGGCTTTATTTCTTTAGCTACTTTTTTAGATGGAACAAACCTCTAAACTCTGGCAAAGCATCAATGTGAAACTTCCTCATACTGACAATTGTACTATACACAGTCCACATCACAGTCATCCTCTAATTCTTTTTGAAGTATCTGGGGCTGGCAATTGCTGCACAGGCTCTTTTCCTTCTAACAGGAAGTTTTTCTATGTGTCGAAATCCCAGGGAACTCCAGGATTTCTTTCCAACTGTTAACAAGGTATCACAGGATTGTGTATCTTGCCCAGCGAGATGCAGCTCCAGGGCTGAGCAGAATCCCTAACTCATGAAATATGTGAACTCAGATTTTCAGAAACCTATTTTATAGATTCTTCATCTGTTTATTCATTCAACATTTACAGATATGAAATGAAAGGAAAGTTTTCTGCAAGGATGGTAAGCTGAGGCTAGCAAGATGAAATCTAACAGAAAAAAAGGAAAGTTCCATTATTTGTGTCAAAAAAAAAAATTAGCTAAGATGAGAATTTGGGGATAGCTAGCTAGTGCAGTGGAAAGAGCACTGGGCCTGTGTGGTGTTCTCTTCTTTTATATAATATAATGGTTCGCTGGGAGCAGGTTTCTTGGGGAGGTTTTCTGGAGGCAGTCTTAGTTTCAGTTCAGAGTAATAATCACTCCAAATGCAGCCAGGTGTTAAAAGTTCAAATCTTTTATTATCTCCTTCAATATAGCTCAGTTAGTTTTCTTAGAGGCCTATCTCACTCCTTGGTTCCAAGAGCTCTTGCAGCTTGTCTTTTAGTTCTTCCAGCTTCTGCCTCTAGCTCAACTCCAACTCGTGGCTTCTCAATCTCCCACTGACACTCCCCTCTCAATCTTTTCAACTGAACTCTCCTGACTGAGCTCAGCTGTTTTTATGCTCTTTTAGAGGTGTAAACTCAAAGAATGACTCCTCTGAGAGGGGGATTATGGGAAGTGTGAATTTGGATATCTCACACATGGAACCCTGAAATCTCCCAAACGTGTGAACTAATGTGTTAACTTAAGCTTGTTTCTATCAACTCTAATGACTTAACACTTTGTAAGGATTTGCTCTAATGTGTGAACTAATAAGCATTGTTTCTGTCAACTCCATTGAGTTATCACTAGGATTCTAACAGGCCTGGAACCAGGAACAATCTTCTTCCCAAGTTAAAATCTGGCCTCAGATACTTACTAGCTTTATGACTTTGGGCAAGTCACCCAACCCTGTTTGCCTCAGTTTCTTATCTGTAAAATGAGATAAAGAAAGTGGTTCAATGTTGAAAAATTATCCATTTTGTCCCAAAGGGGGTCATGAAAAAAGAATTCAGACATGACTGAAAAATGATTAAATGACAAAAATAGAAGAGGATAGAAAGCTCTTTCAAAGGGAGATGGAACTTCAGTGGATGTCAAGTCCAACCCCAATAATTCAGGTAAAAGAGACATCTTAAAATCTCTTCTAGGTATCAGTAGCCTAGTATATAAAAGGAACGAAGTCCTGGCACCTCTTTTTAAAAGATCCACTGGATGATGCTAACCCAGATGGAATCACCAGAAGTCTTCACAATTAACTTGTTGAGGATGTCCTAAAAGGGCTTTTCGCTTTGTGTAGGCATCAGACAAAAATGATTTTAAAATCTCTTCTAGAATTGCACACGTTTAACCCTACATTGGAATGCCTGCTGTCTAGGGGATGGGGGGGAGATATGAGAGAGAGAGAAAAATCTGGAACATAAGGTTTTACAAAGGTGAATGTTGAAAACTATCTTTGCCAGTATTTGGAAAAATAATAAGCTATTATAAAAAGTCTCTTCTAACCCTGCCATATACTTCCAATCCAAGAGTTAGTTGTTATAGATTACAAGAGTGACAAATTGAATGAACAAACTTCTCACCTTCATTTTGTCAGTTACCAAAAGGGGTCACTATCTAAAAGCTGCTGGTCAGAGAAATTAGTTCTGCAGTCCTAGTAGTCTGTCATCATAGAGCCAATTTATGTTCCCTTTCACAATAAGCACTAGTCAGTAATATATTAAAAGAGAAAAGGATCAATTTAGCCTGAATTGTGCCAACTCAAACTTGCACGTAAAAAGGGCAGTTTTCATCTGCCACAAATCCTCCTTAAAGAAGTATCATCACACATCTTTCATAATCAAACTTAACACACTCGATGACTGGGGGATAAGAAATCAAGTTGTAAGTGAAGTTATTTAGATTTTCTTTCATAGCCAGTTTCAAGAATAATCAACTTTAGAATATCAAATATGACTTCAGTTCCTCAAACTCTCTGGTGCTTCAATATCTATTTTTGAAGAAATTTACAAGTTCTCTTGTAAAAACAAGTCCCAATTCCTTAGGGCCTCCTTTTCCAATTTTATTTGTTTGACAGTACTGAACGAGATAGAGTGAAAATTAAGTAAGGCTTCATCTACCCCAGAGTTGGAGTAGGGTTAAGGTCCATGGGCACTGACTCAAGGGCATACCTCAGTTGCCCTCCAACTATCCTCCCATGACATCATTTTCTTTCTACTTTGATCAAATATGGGCAACTATGTACTTATTACCCAAAGTTCAATTTTCTAGGTAGTTCCCTCATTTAGAATGTAAGATCCTCAACCAATGAGGATTGGTCAGTGGTGAGAGGGGTATTTGCATTAGGGACTATTTAAAGTATAAAACCTTTCCCAAAGGTGCCTCCTCCTTTTGACTG
Source organism: Sarcophilus harrisii (assembly GCF_902635505.1). Classification (NCBI taxonomy): domain Eukaryota; kingdom Metazoa; phylum Chordata; class Mammalia; order Dasyuromorphia; family Dasyuridae; genus Sarcophilus; species Sarcophilus harrisii. Next base: position 302,315,238 of record NC_045426.1, on the reverse strand, counting down.
CTTGTCCGACAGGAGGGACGCCCACTTCTCGTGAGAACATGTAATAAACTTTAGTTTTGCTCCTAGAGATATCTGTAACTTTTTTTAATTATTAAATGGTGATCACTCACCATTCTGAATCACATGGTACCTTCTCAGTTTTGCTTTACTCCTTCTTCTCCAGAACTAAGAGGTTTGGTGTCTTGCTGGTGAGCTAATTACCACTTATAAGGTCATTAAAGAGTTCTTGTCCTTGTAATTCTGAAATGAATCCATCTTTCTGCTACCTCTTTTAGGATTTCTTAAGCTATTTCCCCATATTCATTTTCAGGCAGTCTGTTTTCATAGCTCAAAAAGGATCAGGTGCTCACTAGTTCATGGCAAAGAAAAAGCTTCAGAGCCTGGGATAATCTGGGAAGGCATTATTTTCTCCCCCAAAGAGGTGATAGAAATAGCAATAAGACAAGAAAAAGAAATTAAAAGAATAAAGACAGGTAAAGAGAAGTAAAACTATAGCTATTTCTTCCACATTTTCCCTATGGTGGTTTCAATATATTGCAGGCAGCATAAGAAATTAAATGGAAAATTTGAGGGAGTTTTGTAGAAGCTGTAGATGACACATGGAAGCCAACAATACAGAAAAAGCCTAGAATATTTTATCTTTTAATACTATAACAATACAAACTTCTTTGGAGAACCAAAAAAATTTACATGGATTTTCTGGATTTGGGGGCATTGCACCACAGACCCCCAAAATGTGGAAGGGATAACTTTATTCCTTTTATTAATGATATGATGGTTTACTTTGAAAATCCCAGAGAATCAGCAAAGATACTTATTGAGACAATTAGTAGCTTCAATAAAGTTGCAGGTTACAAAACAAATGCTCAAAAATCAACAGTAATTCTATGTAATAATAACAAAGCAGAAAACCCAATAATAGAAAGGGAAATCCTATTCCAAATAATTACAAAAAGAACAAATATTTGGGGACACATTTACCAAAGCAAATAAAAAATTTAAATTATAAAGCACTCCTTAAAAAAAAATAAAGAACAAAGTAATAGAAGAATATTCAGGGTTCATGGCTAAGCTTTGCTGATATAATAAAAATAACAACACTACCAGAAATAATTTAGGAGTAGCTAGGTGGCATAACAGACAGTACCAGGCCTGGAGTCAAAATGGTACAACTTCAAAACTGGCCTCCCACACTTATCAGCTATATAATCCTGATCAAGTCGATTACTCCTGTTTACCCATTTCCTCATCTATAAAATAAGCTTGAGAAGATAAGAAGGTAATGGAGAACTCAGTATCTTTGCCAAGAAAATCCCAAATGATTATCATGAAGAGTTGATAGTTCAATTTCAGATGACATAAATTGATGCAAATTGTGTCCCCCTTGACTTTAGTGGGGAAGCAAGTGAACTCTGAAACTCTCCTCTGACAGAGACTCACCCTTCAGACTAGTTAATTGGTTTCATTAAGATCAGCCCAGGACCATCCCCAGTAGCTGAAACTTAAGTGGTCTCATTCAGCTGGAGATCTCTACCTGATATTTCTACTGATTGGATAAGCCTAGGACCACTCCCAGTAGTTCCAATTCCCACTCAAAATTCCCAAGATAAGTACTTTCTTTTCAACTGGAAATGTAGGCCTGGGGGCAATAACAACGTGGAAGGAATCTCATTCAAAGGAAGCCTTAGCCCCAGGTTGCTATAAAAGACAATTTTGAACTCCAAATTTCTGCAGAAGTCCAAAGCAAGATTATGCCTTGCCAAGGAACCTCTCTTCTTGGCACAGCTGCCTGCCAGGACACTTGCCTGCTGAGAAGATACCCTCTTCTCAGTGATAACTTTTTATTATTTCTCTGACAGGACCTTGCCACTGAGGAGTCTGTCTTCCTGGCAAAACTGGCTTCTCAGTACCAATAAATTTCCCTTTTCTGACATTCAGATTTCGGGTTTTGTGAATTCTTTCACATTGGACCTGCGCTGACCAGAGGGGATTCTCACATCTCAATTCTCTACCACTAGAACCGCATCAAAATGATTGAACAAACCAAAATTTATTTTCACTTTTAATGGTGCACCAATCAAATTAGCAAAAGGATACTTTTATAGAAGAGCTTGCTAAAATAATAATAAAAATTTTTTGGAAAAACAAAAAATTAGAATATTAAGAAAAATGATGAAAAGAAAGATGAAAGGGGAACAGCACTTCCACACCTCAAACTGTATTATAAAGTAGCAGTCATCAAAACCATCTGATGTTAAAAAAAAAAAAAAAAGTTGCATCAATGGAACAGAATATAGACAAAGGAGACTCAAAAACTCAATGTCTGATAAAGTAGTAAAACCAAGTTATTTAGGAAAAGTACCCTCTTTGACAAATACTGCTGGGAAAACTGAAAAGCAGTCTGGCAGAAAATAAGCTAAGATTATCACTACATAACACATTTGATAATACATTCTAAATAGATACATGACCTTAATATTAAAAATCACACTATTAAAAAAATTAGAAGAGAAACATGAACCTCTCTTAACTAGAAGAGACATTCTTAAATCACACAAGAGATAGTGGCATTTACAAAAGATAAGAGATATATAACCTTGAAACTGAAAATTTTATACACAGACAACATTAATGTACCTAAGAAGGGAAGTGGTCAAATAAGAAAAAAAATCTTTTTATCAAATTGCTGTGTTAAAGGTGGCACCCAAATCATAAATACACATATTGGTATATAAAAGTGTGTGTACCAATATATGTCTCTTCATGTGTTTCTCAATTCTGATTTTTAAGGAATTATTTTCTTCAATGACTACAGTCTTTTATTGTCTCTTCCAAGATAGCCTGGTAAGCTTTCCTTGGTTTCGAGAGCTCTTGTTGCTAGTCTTTTGCCTCTGGCAGCTTCTGCCTCTAGCTCAACTCCGACTCCTGGCAATCTTCCGAAATGAACTGACTCCACTGACTCAGCTCCTTTTAAATGCTCTTTTAGAGGTGTAGACTCAAAGGTTGATTCCTCCTTCGAGAGTGGGATTATGGGAGGTGTGAATCTCATTCTTGTGAATCTCATACTGAAGTCTGACTTGTGAATCTCCCAAAGTCATGAACTAATGTGTGTGAGCTAATGTGTGAACTCTCAAAGGTGTAAACCCAAGCACACAAGCATTGCTTCCATCAATTCCAGTGAGTTAACACCTTGTTTCAAGTTCTGGCCCATAACAATAAGGAAAGAATTTAGCACCAAGGAAGAGATAGAGAACATTATAAAATGTAAAATAGATAATAATGATTATATAAAAATTAAAAGGTTTTACATAAATGAAATCAATACAACCAAAATATAAAGAAAGCAGAAAAATGGGGAAAATATGCAAGCATATCTTATAAAGGTCTCACTTTTCAAATAGTAACTGAGTGAATTTATAAAAATACAAGTCATTCCCCAATTGGTAAATGGTCAAAGAATAGGAAAAAGGCAATTTTCAGACAAAGAAATTAAAGCTATTTATAGTCGTATGAAAAAATGCTCTAAATTACTACTGATTAAAGAAATGTATCATATATCATTCCTATCAAACTGACTAATGTTAGCTATGTTAGCTACATCTAAAATGTTAGCTGTTAGGATGTAGGGGAAATGGGACACTAATGCATTGATTGTGTAAACTGATCTAAACATTCTGGAGAGCAATTTGGAACCATGACCAAAGAATTATAAAGGTGTGCATAAAATTAAGACAACTTTGAGGTACAACCTCACACCTGTCCAGATTTGCTAAAACAACAGATAAAGTTTGGGGGTGATGTAGAAATACTATTGGTGGATGAAGTGAACCAACCATTCTGGATAGCAAATTGAAGTGAATGTGATTGATCAGATTCAGTACTTCTCAATATTAAGTCACATGATCCCTATTTCCAAAGCTGGGACCCTAAGGGGGCCATATGATCTCTGGAGGGATGAACTTTGAACCCTGGGACACAGGAAGTTGAAGGAAGTGAGTGACCTGTGGGAGGCAGCCAACACTGGTGACCATTAGTCAAGGATGATTATGTCCTTTTAGTCTATCCAATGAAAAGGTTCTAGTCTTTTAAGTCCTGGACAAGCAGGAAGCTGGCCAAGTTCCAGGAACACATGGTGGAGTTGGGATGGCTCCTGGGTGTGTCTGGGCCTCTCCCTGAAGGGTTTAAATAAATTTTTGTATCTTTTATTATTGTATTTGTCGTATACAAATCTTAGTACCTGATCCTGTCTCTGATTAGTTAATTGGGAAAGGGGGTCTTGAGCCCATCCTCTCTCCACCCCACCCCATCCCCACAGAACTATGCTCAGATGGTTATACAACTGTGTACACCCTTTGATCCAGCAGTCTCACTGCTGGATCTGTAACCCAGATATAATTTTTAAAAAAAAGGGGGGGGGGGGGGGGGGGGGGGGGGAGGGGGCCTGTGGTAAAAAGTTTTTGTGGCTTTTTTTTTTTTTTTTTTTTTTTTTTTTTTTTTTAGTGCCAAGGAACTGTAAATTAAGAGGATGCCCATTAATTGGGGAATGGCTGAATAAGCTATGGTATAAGAAGGTAATGGGATATTATTTATTATTCTATAAGAAATGATGAGCAGGCTGATTTCAGAAAAGCCAGGAAAGACTTACAGGAAGTGATACTGAGTGAAGTAGACAGAATATTATACGAGTAACAACAAGATTATGTGATGATCAACTGTGATGGACTTGACTTTTCCCAACAATGTGGTGATTCAAGACATTTTCAATAGACTTGGGATGGAAAATGCCAAATGCATCCAGAGAGACTATGGAGACTGATTGTAGATTGAAACATAGTATTCTCATTTGTTTGTTTTTATTTCTTGTGTTTTTGCCCCCCTTTTGGCCTGATTTTTCTTACACATGACAAATATGGAAATTAAAAGGATTGTACATATATAATCTATGTCAGATTGATAGCTGTCTTCGAAGGGAAGAAGTAAGGTAGGAAAGGAGAAAAATAATTGGAACACAAAATCTTACAAAAATGAATGTTAAAAACTATCTTTACATGTTTTGGACTCACACAAATCCACTGGACTGACTGGGCTGTTCAAATGTCAAATGTATGCTTACCAAAAAGACTATTTTATGGAGAACTCACATAGGACAAGTGCTCACAAGGTGGTCAAGAAAAAACCTATACAAGGACATTATTTAAAGTTTCTCTTTAAGAATTTTAAAATTGATTATATGACACTAGCAGAGGACCACCGAGCATGGTATATCTTCATCAGAGAAAATGCTATGCTCTATGGGCAAAAAGCAAAAATGAAGTTAACTCAGAAGAAACATGAGATGTTTCAATGTTCAAAGGGATTATTCGTGTGTGACCTGTGGCAGCACATTCCAACCTCATATTGATCTGATCTAAGCTGTCAGACACATAGTAACCTGACTCTAACATAATGATGTCATTTTGATCTTCTTTAAGAACAAGTCAACCAACCAACCAACCTACCTACCTATATCTGATTATCTACTATCTCAAGAGAAAAGAGGGAAGGACAGAATTTGGAACTAAGAACTTAAAAAAAAAAAACTTAAACAATTTTTAAAAACCCACTAGTCAAAATATCTTGGTTTGAATCTAATTTCTGAATACTAACTCACTATTTATGAAAGTTTTTGCCAACTTAATTGACTTCTCCAACATAGAGATCCTAATCAATAAAAATAATAAATAATACAATCTGCAGGACTACATTGTTGAAGGTCTTTTCTTTCACTCTTTATCCATCTGTTACATTTTAAAATGTTATCTATCCTTTCTTCTAGGATACTTTGTATTCTCTGGGCTTTTGTCACTCCTCCTTACTTGTTTCTCTTCCTATTCTCCTTTCTCAGTTTAATTTGCTACTTTGTCATTGAAATAATGCCTCCAACCATGGGTGCTATTTTTCAAGGCTCCATCCCTATTGCTATTATTTTCTCTTAATATACTTTTTCTCCTGGTGACCTTATCACCATAAGGTGATATCACACAGCTGTGGGGAGCAGGCACTAATCTACAGCCACATAAGGCCACATTCCAAAAGACTGCCCTAACCTTGAATAGGAATCTCTTAATCACATCATGGCATAGGCATCTAGACATCTCCTAATCACATCCTGGAGCTTCCTACTTGACCAAAGACACCTGATCAGCTCATCCTTGGGCAGGAAACCAATCCTTTGTCTAGGACCCCCACCCTGTATTAAGTTCGTGCAACCCTGCTGCTATATATAGCTGTACTATTGCACTAATTAAACAAGGATTGATCAGATGGTTTTGTCTTGCCTCCATTCTTTGCTGTCCCCTCTCTCTTGCCCTTATCTCTTTTCTTCCAGGGTCCACATGCTCTGCCTCCCGGGCTGAGGCACACAGCTACTTCCTTGATTCAGGTCCACATCACCTTCGGTTTATTACTGCAACAATCTCCTAATTCATCTTCCTGCCTCAAGTCTCTTCCCATTCTGTTTTTCTTTTACATTACTATCAAAAATGATTCTTCATTAAGCATATATCATTCCTCTTCTCAATCAATTTCAGTGGATTACCTATTCCCCTTCCCTCTCTTTTTGGTGAGTTTGGTGGAGTTAAGTGACTTATCCAGGATCCCACAACTAGTCAGCATCAAATGTCAGGCCACATTTGAATTCAGGTCCTCCTGATTCCAGGCCAGTTGCTGCCCCACCTCTTGAAACAAAACTTTTAAAGCCCTTAATTACTTGGTGAAGAGCAGTCTTATAGTATATTCCCTTCAGAAACAAACCAAATACCTAGGAGGATCAATCTCCAATGAGATAGTCAAGGAAAAACAATGCAAAGTGCTCTTACTAAATATTACTCAATCTCCAATGCTAATTATTCAGTATCATCAAAAATTCAGTCATCAGCTTCAATTTGGAGAAAATCACTTTGTACTTCCCAAATTTCTAGATAAGTAATCTACCCTAACTTTATACAGTACATCTTTCCTCTATCCCTCAATCCCCATATCTAATCAGTTGCAAAATTTTGTCAATCCTACCTCCAGGATATGTCTTGCATTTTTCTCATTTTCTTTACTCAACAACCTTTATCTTAGTTCACAGCCTTATCACTTTATTTTAAATATTTTTAAAGACTTCTCAAAGTTGACCCTATTTCAGTTTCTTGTTTCTCTAATCCATCCCAACACATAGCTGACAAATTGATATCACATTTCCTTACACAAAATTATTCAGTTTCTCATCACTTCTTTTAGAATAAAATACAAAATTCTCCACTTGGCATTTAAATTCCTTTATAATCTGACATCATTCAAGTTTTATTTCAGATATTCAGGTATTGTAATGGGCTGAAGCTCGAGTTGATGCACTGAGGTCCCAAGCACATGAGGCTAAATAGTAATTGGACCATACTCTATTAATATATATGCTTGGAGAAAGAATGGCCCCATCCACTCTCTGTGCAAGTCCTGATGTGTTGTATAGGAAATGATGATTTTGGTGGGTGGAGGCAGAGGGGAGGAGGAAGAGAGGAGAGGAGAGACTGCTGGCGGGCTTCCTGTTGCAGCTGCACACATTATGATCGTGATTCCCCCCCTTCACCTCTACTGAAAATAAAGATTGAAGATTTTCCCTTAACCTGAATTCCTGGCTCCGACTGATTTTAAAATATGCGGTCATCACAAGGTATGAGCTTTTATACCAAGTATTCTGATTCCTCCACTTGACCGAAGTAATCAATTTTCTCTGCCTTTGGCCTCATTTCCAAAATATAGAGAATGGACTCTAATTTATAAGAAATCAAGCCATTCTACAATTGATAAATGGTCAAAAGGATATGAACAGACAATTTTCAGATGATGAAATTGAAACTATTTCCAGTCATATGAAAGAGTGTTCCAAATCACTACTGATCAGAGAAATGCATATTAAGACAACTCTGAGATACCACTACACACCTGTCAGATTGGCTAAGATGACAGGAAAAAATAATGATGAATGTTGGAGGGGATGCGGGAAAACTGGGACACTAATACATTGTTGGTGGAGTTGTGAACAAATCCAACCATTCTGAAGAGCAATCTGGAATTATGCCCCAAAAGTTATCAAACTGTGCATATCCTTTGATCCAGCAGTGCTACTACTGGGCTTATACCCCAAAGAGATACTAAAGAAGGGAAAGGGACCTGTATGTGCATGAATGTTTGTGCCAGCCCTGTTTGTAGTGGCTAGAAACTGGAAAATGAATGGATGCCCATCAATTGGAGAATGATTGGGTAAATTGTGGTATATGAATGTTATGGAATATTATTGCTCTGTAAGAAATGACCAGCAGGATGAATACAGAGAGGCTTGGAGAGTTACATGAACTGATATTAAATGAAATGAGCAGAACCAGGAGATCATTATATACTTCAACAACAAATGCTGTATGAAGATGTATTCTGATGGAAGTGGATTTCTTCAACAAAGAGATCTAATTCTGTTTCAATTGATCAATGATGGACAGAAGCAGCTACATCCAAAGAAAGAACACTGGGAAATGAATGTAAATTGTTTGCATTTTGGTTTTTCTTCCCGGGTTATTTCTACCTTCTGTATCTAAGATATATACTGTGACATATTTAATATGTATAGGACTGCTTGCCATCTGGGGGAGGGGGTGGAGGGAGGAAGGGGAAAAATCTAAACAGAAGTGAGTGCAAGGGATAATGTTGTAAAAAATTACCCTGGCATGGGTTCTGTCAATAAAAAGTTATTTAAAAAAAATAAATTAGTTAAAAAATATTCTCTGCCTTTTCTGTACTTGTTTACTCCCTGTATCCTCAAATAGAATGTAAGACTGATTCAATTTTTGGTTTTGTATTCCTAATGCCTTACAGGTTACAGCAGATGCTTAATAAAATTTAGAATTTAATAGCCTTTAACTATATCCTATATCTGCTATCCTCAAGTATGTCAAGAGTGAGGGTGGAGAAGAAGTATTTCAGGGTCATCCACATCTACTCCTGGGATCCTGTTTAACACACTGATTGGTGTGAGCAATCCTCTAGTGTAATGGGCTGAAGCTGGAGTTGATGGGACTGAGGTCCCAAGCACGTGAGGCTAAATAGTAATTGGAGCATACTCTATTAATATATATGCTTAGAGAAAGAATGGCCCCTGCCCACTCTTTGTGTAAGTCCTGATGTGTTGTATAGGAAATGATGATTTTGGTGGGTGGAGGCAGAGGGGTGGAGAGAGGAGCGGAAAGAGATGGCTGGCTGGCTTCTTGTCACAGCTGATCACATTGCTATGGCAATCCCCCTTTACCTCTGCTGGCTGGGTCCTGTTGCAGCTGCCCATATTGCTATCGCAATCCCCCGTCACCTCAAAAAGAATAAAGATTGAAGATTTTCCCTTAACCCAAATTCCTGACTCAGGCTGATTTTAAAATACACAGTCATCACACTCTAGCACCTGCAAGTAGTTGCAACATCAATTAATTATCCCAAATTGGAGAAATGGAGAAATGACAAAAAGATGGTAATGATATATTCAAGAATATTTAAAAAAAAAAAAAAAGTCACAAGGGTCCAGTATCCTGGATTCAGTATATAAATAATTAAATCCCTCAGTTCTCTAAAATTGGCATTAAGGGTATTAAGAATATTTGAATTTGTATTCTTTTCAGATAATTGTGCCATTTAGTTTGCTCCCCAAAATTAACTTAATATATACATATATACACATATGTATGTATATGTATATGAAAGTATGTTATTTATTCAAAGCAAAGCAGAAATAAATCTAAGAAATAAAACAAAACAAAATCTCATATGGAGATGACAGTAAAAAGATTTAATAACCTCCCACCAATGTCTCTTCTTTACTTCTATCTTTTAGTCTCCCCATACTATATGAATATTTAAGTTTTTAATTTTTCTCAGTTGGAATATTGCTTCAATTAGAAAAGATAAATTTAAGCTACCCAAGAAGAATGGAATAAGTTCCCAGAGAAACTCCTAAGAGTTTCATTCTTAAAATTTGTATCTCCAGCATTGAAACAGTGCCTTTTACATACATGACACTCAAATGTTGCTGAACTGATGAGTGTGTGTATGTGTGTGTGTGTGTGTGTGTGTGTGTGTGTTATTGAGGACTTTTTTTTTTTTTTTTGCAGTAATTGTAAAGGGTTAGTTACTCTGAGACATCTACATTCTAAAATCCTGTCAAGTTTGTGGTCATTGAGAATAAGCTGGTCAGTATTGGGTGATAAGAGTCTGTGACCATGACAAAGAGCTCTTCAAGTTAAATAATTAACAGCTTCAATAAGATCACTCTCTGAAATTGATAAAATCTTCCCATCACAACCAGAAGAGAATAAGAGGGAGGGTAGTATAACAGAAAGGTCACTAAGACAATCATAAGATCTGGGATTCAAATCTCTGCTCTTCCATTTACAACCTGTTTGATCTTGTGCAAGTAACTTAATTTCTCTCAACCTTAAAGTCCCTATTTGTAGAACACAAGTAATAATCCTTGTACTGAATTAATTCACCTTATTATTATGATGATTAAACAAGATGATTAAAGAAAAAAATAGTTTTATAAGAATAAAGGATTGAGAGTTCAAAATCCCCTTGGAGTACATTTAATCCAATTCCTTTATTTTATAGATGATGAAATTGAGGTCCAGAAAGTAATATGTCTTTTTTTTTTTTTGGATGCATAAATATTTAATAAATTATTGTCAATGAGCAATATATGTTTTTAAACAAAATAAACGACATGCCTTTACATGGTTAAATTTGTAATAAGAATTCAAATTTTATAAAATTATAAAGATATTAGCCCCTTTAGAAAAACACATGTCAATAGCAGCACAAAACGTTCTGACAAAATATATGACCCTTTTATATTTAAAACATTAGGAAACCAGTAACAAATAAAACTTTGTTCAAAATAGTATAAAGTCTCTACTTAAAATCAAAAGCAAGTCTTTTCACTAAGAGCCTTTCAGAGAATGGAGAATCACTAAAAGCCTTTCTGTATATTTCTATTTCCTATCTCTGCTAATTCTTCTACTTTAATTCTGCTCCTTAACTTGCCTTACTAGAAAGTAATATGTCTTGCCCACAAATCACACAGAAAATAAATAGGAGAACTGGTATTTTAATCCTCTGGCTGCAAAATCAGTGTGTTTTAGTAATACCCTACAAATATAAACTATGAGGAAAAAAATCAAAACAATCAAACTAAATAAAGAATGAATCTAAAAAAAAGTTTTTAAATAGAAATTTATACCTATGCACTACTTAGTGTGATCATGAAAACTAAGATTATACAATCTTGACAGAGTTTGGTATCTTAAAAGGAAATGTTATGTGCATCACACATTACTCACATTTATAATTTTTAAAAAATTATCCTCTATCCTAAACTATGAAGATTTAACTTTAAAACTTCTGTGAAACAAGAATGGTAAAAGAGTTTACATCATATTTGTAGAAAAAGATCCACTCTAAGCAATTTATAAAACCAATTAATATAATCCAATTTGATAGACTGAACTACTTATTCATGAACTTTACTTTCAAATTTCTATAATATGTAATTATTTAACAAGCTATATGCTAAAAAGAATAAGTGGTCAGTATACACAGGTAGATAAATTCTTTTCAAAATCATCATAAACATTATTTCTACTCTATCGCTAACAACCACAGATGCAATGGGATTACAAGACAATATACTCTCAATGCAGAATACTAAATTCTGAATATGAATGTTATTACTAACTTCATATAAATATTACCATGTTCTCTTCTGAATTACTTTGAAATAAAAAGTTATAGCATTTCCAGTTTCTCAACAACTAGTTTTATGGCCATAGAAAGAAGACAGAATTGGAAACCAACATTTAAAAATGAGGAAATAAAAGGCTAAATGAAAGAAAAAAAAGGGAAATTCCACTTCTGGACTGGTGTGCAATTATTAGAGGATATAAATCAGGAATCAAGTTTCTAGATGACAATATATAAAATCCACAATTCATTGTTAATATAAAAATGAAATATTTAAAGAGTTAACACCAACATTTTCTATTTCAACATTTTCTAAAATATGAGTACTTTATGTGAATTCTTACTTCCAAATTCAATATGAAATTTTCCCATTCACAAATGGGCCTTGATTTATTAAGTTCTCTGTTTTGTATCAACAGTGTTTTGATCAAAGCCCGTTTTCTTGGTACAATCCGTATTGTTCCAAATGTTTTATAAACATCTTTTGTAAGAGCTTACAAGAGTGATTTGAAATTATATCCAAGATTTCATCCGGTGAGTCAGTTATTCCTAAAAGGAAAAAGGACTTCTCTTTTACAATCTCAACTCCCAGTTTTAAGAGGCCAATTTTATTTTTGTGTCAAGCTTTTAAAAAAGAAATCATAAAGTAAAGAATTATTAACAAAGAAAATTAGTCACAGCAAAATTATTCAAATTACCTAGACACAGATGCTTCAAAAATAAAATGGACCTGTGACCATATTGATTTGGACACTCCCTCCCAAAAATGGACCTTACAATCCATCCATTTCAGGCCCAGCCTGTGAGATATCTGTCTATATCCAAAAATCAAATTTGCAAGGGGAAAGTGTGAAGAGGATGGTAGTATAGAAAACCAAAAATATTAAAAGATTTTTTTTTTGGCTTACTATGTATAAAATGGAATAAACTGGCAAAACTTTGATATACTACCAACACAAGATCAAGAGCAAGGAAGTAGAAAAAACAAATGTTCCCAGATAGACTTAATATTTATAAATGACAAGAATATGATAGTAGGCCCCCAGCTTACTGTATATATAAGCAGTCATCTATTTACCTTTATTTGTCATGCGTGGTAAATACTTAAAAGTTGCTTTATTACTTATCAAAAAGTCCCAATGTTACATTTCTAGGAGTTTAGGAACTGAATTATATATTGAAATTATAAATATACTTAAAAAAATTTTTTTTAACATTTAAAATGAATACATGAGGCATAGGGACAACTAGATGGCACAGCAGATAAGAGTACCCTGCATAGCCAGTCATTTTCCTAAATTTAAATCTGGCCTGAGGCACTGACTAGCTGTGTGACCCTGGGGAAGTCAGTTAATTCTGACTGTTTTCTCATTTGCAAAAATGGCAAACCACTCCAATATATCTGCCAAGAAAACCCAAATGGAGTCATAAAGAGTTGAATGCAACTACAAATGACTAACATGAGGTATAAACCACCTTCAGCAAGTTACATCAAGAGTCTCAGTTTCTTCATTTGAAAAAAGATGAAGTTGCACTAGAGTAGTATCTTCCAGCTCTAAATTTATGATGTGTATTATAAAAAACATACATTATAGGTAATTGAAAACTGTCACTGTGGTTCTATATAAACAATTATTTAAAAAACCAAAAGAAAACTTTTGAATGAACTATACAGGAGAAAATAGAGTCAAGATGGTGGAGAAAAGGCAAGCAACTCACCTAAGCTGACTACAAAACCCCTTTAAAAACACTTGTAAATAATGTAATGAAACAATTGCTGGAGCAGCAAAATCCACAAAAAGGCCAGGGTAAAATAATTTTCCAGCTAAAGACTGTAAGGTTGGTAGGAAAGGTTTGTTGTACTAGAGTGAGAATGGAACACAGTTAGTGCAGGCTGTACCAGCACAGACCAGACCAGACCCCAGGAGCAGGAGCAGATATTGGGAGTAACTAAATCAGCAATAGTAGTGGCTGCTTCCAGAGCACTCAGCCTACAGATACTAAGGGGATCCAAACAACTGATCAGAAGGCGATTACAAAGGCCCTCTTTGCACATACTGGAGGAAAAATTCTGTTGCTGTGTCTATAATCAGATGTGGGTAGTAATCCTGGATATAAGTTCCAGAACAACGAGGTACAGTAGCACACTAGAACTGCAGCTGTAGTGGAGCAGAGACTACCACCATGATTTCAAGGCAGAAAAGAGTCTGTGGTCACTCATAAATCAGAGCTAGGAGAGTAGTAAACAATTCTCCTTAGATCACACCACTTTGGAAGAACTGAAAACTTACAAATATCTAGAAGTATGTCTGAAAACAGCAATAGACTGGAAAAATGAGTAAACATCCAAAAAAAGAAAAAATCTGACCACAGAAAGTTATGATAATAAGAAAGATCAAAACACACAGTTCAGAAGAAGTTAACAAAATCATCCAGAGCCTTCAAGAAAAATATGAATTGGTGTCAAGCAATGAGACTTTGAAAATCAAGTATGAGAGACAGAAAGAAAACAATTTGGAAGAGAAATGAGAGTACTGCAAGAAAATCATGAAAAAAAGAGTCAACAGTTTGATAAAAGAGACATAAGAAGTAAATAATACGTTAAGACTAGATCAAACCATAAAAAAAGCACAGAAACCCAATGAGGAAAAGAATGAACGCCTTAAAAAGCAGAATTTGCCAAATGGATAAAGTAGCATAAAAATTCCTGAAGAAAAAAATTACTTAAAAAACACAATCAATCATTCTGATGGATGTGGTTCTTGTCAACAATGAGAGGATTCAAACCAATTCCAATTGTTAGGTGATGAAGAGAGCCATCTACACCCAAAGAGAGGACAGTGGGAGCTGAGTGCGGACTACAGCATAGCATTCTCACTCTTTCTGTTGTTTGCTTGCATTTTGTTTTCTTTTGTAGTTTTTTTCCCTTATTGATCTGATTTTTCTTGTGCAGCAAGATAACTATATAAACATGTATACATATATTGGATTTAACATATATTTTAACACATTTAACATATACTGGACTACTTGCCATTTACATGAGGGGTGGGAGGAAGGAGGGGAAAATTGGAACAGAAGGCTTTGCAAGGGTCATTGTTGAAAAATTACCCATGCATAGTTTTGTAAATAAAAAACTTTTTAAAAAACCAGAATTGATCAAATGGAAAAGTACAAAAAAGTTTACTGAAGAAATTCCTTAAAAATTAGAATTGAGCAAATGGAAGCTAATGACTTCATGAGAAATCAAGAAATAATAAAAGAATGAATGAATAAAAAAATAGAAGACAAAGTGAAATATATAGGAAAAATTGTTGTGCTACAGTTCCCTTTTAATGTCCTGACCCAGTTTCCCTAATTGTTCTACCTCAGTTACTCTGCCTCAAGCTATAATCATTCCCTCTTAATCATTAGAATGTTTGATAGGATAAAGATCTTATATCTTAGACATCATTAGAATATCAGGAGCCTCTCAGGTACCTCCCCCCATTAGGTCATCCCCATCCCAGGTACCTCCCCCATAATGTCATCATTCTTGTTGCCTATAAAAGAATCTTGTATCCAACATTCACTGCTGGATTCTTGGACAGGATAGATAGTCTCATTCAGCCTTAAGACCAAACCATGGATCAACTTGGTCCCAGTAAATCTTTCCCTTTCAAATAAAATATTAAAAACTCTCTAATATCTATCTTGTCTCAGTTTCTCCAGCACTAGAAAATAAGTGACAACAGATCCACATAATGTAAAAATTATTGGACTATTTGAAGTCATGATCAAAAAAACAGCCTCTTCATCTTTCAAAAAAATTATCAAGAAAAAATGTTCTGGTATTCTAGAACCAGAGAGTAAAATAGAAATTTCAAGAATCCACTGATCACCTGCTGGTAGAAGATCTCAAAATAAAAACTCCCAAGAATATCATAACCAAATTTCAGAGATCCCATGTCTAGGAAAGAATATTGCAAATAGCCAAAAAGAAACAATTCAAATATTAAGGAGACACAGGACAATACAAAACTTAGCAGATTCTACGTTAAAATATGAAAGAGCTTAGAATGATATGCTGGAGTTGGTAAAGGAGTCAAGAATACAACCAACAATCACCTACCCAGCAAAACTATGTATGATTATTCAGAAGGGGAAAAAAAAACATTCAATGAAGTGAAGATTTTCAAGGATTCTAGATGAAAGACCAGAGCTGAATAGAAAATTTGATTTTTAAACACAAGACTCAAGATGAAAAGGAAAACAAAAGAGAAATCATAAGAAATTTAATAAGATTAAACTGTTTACATTCCTATGTGGGAAGATAATATTTATAACTCATTAAAACATTCTCATTAGTTAGGTGGTTAGAAGGAATACATATAGAGAGCACAGATGTTTGTTAAATATGAAGAGATGATATGTAAAAATGTTAAATTAAGGGGTAAGAGAAGAATGCATTGAGAAAAGGAGAAAGGAAAAAGTAGAATGGGTTAAATTATCTCACATGAAAAAGGAAAGAAGAAAGCTTTATGGTAAAAGAGGGACTGAGTGAACTTTACTCCCAATGGAATTGACTCAAAGAGGAAACAACATATATCCTCAATTGTGTATAGAAACGGATCCTACCTTACAGAAAGAAGCAGGAAAAGGAGATAAGACAAAAGAAGAGAGGCAGATTGGGGGAGGATTTAATCTAAAGCAAAACACTTTTGGGAAGACAAAGGGTGAAAGGAAAGAATAATTGGGGGGACAGGATGGAATATAGTGAGCAATAATATCTAAAAAAAATAGAAGCAAATTTCTCTGATAAATGTCTCATCTCTCACACATATAGAGAACTGAGTCAAATTTCTAAAAACAAGAACCATTTCCCAATTGATAAATGATCAAAAGTTTTCAAAAGAAGTAACCAAAGCTATCTATAGCTATATTAAAAAATGCTCTAAATCATTACTAACTGAAATAACTCTGAGGTACTACCTCATAACTAGTAGATTACCTAAGAGAAGAGGAAAATAACAAATGATGGAGGAGATGTAGGAAAAATAAGACATTAAGGCACTATTGATAGAACTGTGATCTGATTCAACCATTCTATAGAACAATTTGGAACTTTGTTCAAAGGGCATATCCTTTGGTCTAGCAATATCACCACAAAGGAGATAAAAAACAAAAGAAAAAGGATCTACATATATGAAAATATTTATAACAGTTCTTTTCTAGAGGCAAAAAATTGGAAATTGAGGGAATGTCCATCAATTGGGCAATGGCTGAACTCATTGTGGCAAATGATTGTGATGTGATATAACTGTAATACACTATTTGCTATAGGAAATGATGAGTAGAATGCTCTCAGAAAAACCTGAAAAGACTTACAGAAGCTGATGCAAAGTGACACATACTATGTGTAAAGTAACAGCAATAGAGAAAGATGATCAGATATATCATTCATACTTAGCTGTTCTTAGCAATATAATGATCCAAAACAACTCTAAAGAACTTATGATGAAAAATGTTACCCATCCCCAGAGAAAGAACTGATGGTGTCTAAATACAGACTGAAATATACATTTTTTTTTAAACTTTATCTTTCTTGAGGGTTTTTTTTTGTCTATGAATTCCTTTCATAACATGATTTATTTGGAAATGACTACACATGTATAACCTATATCAAATTGCCTTCTCAATGGAGGTGAAGAGTGAGAAGGGAGGAAAGGAGAGAATTTGGAACTCAAAGCTTTACAAAAAAAAGTTAAAAATTCTTTTTACATATAACTGAGGGAAAATAAAATATTGTTTTTTAAAAAGACAAAAAAAAAGACTATATTGTAAAAATGCAAAAATTGAAAAAATTAAAGTAAAGGAGTTTTCATGATAATTGCCCCTCTGGGCACTAGTCTCTGTAGGAATAGTAAACAAAGTCACTTATTCTCTAATGATAAAAAAATTATTAGGATTGTTTAGGTGACAATCAGATAGCTGATGTCAATATACATGACAGCAAACAATTCTAAGAGTTCTAGGCAAAAGAAAAAATATTTACATGGGTAGCCAATCAATATGCTAATAAATCTAAGTTCTAGGAGTTAATAGTGTTGTCTCTAGAAGTTGTATTTTTTTTATTATTAATTTTAATTTATTAATTAATTTATTTGGCCAATTTATTATTTATTATTATTATTTTTTAATTTAATAGCCTTTTATTTACAAGTTATATGTATGGGTAACTTTACAGCATTAACAATTGCCAAACCTCTTGTTCCAATTTTTCACCTCTTACCCCCCCACCCCCTACCCCAGATGGCAGGATGACCAGTAGATGTTAAATATATTAAAATATAAATTAGATACACAATAAGTATACATGACCAAACCGTTATTTTGCTGTACAAAAAGAATCAGACTCTGAAATATTGTACAATTAGCTTGTGAAGGATCAAAAATGCAGGTGGGCATAAATATAGGGATTGGGAATTCAATGTAATGGTTTTTAGTCATCACCCAGAGTTCTTCTTCTGGGCATAGCTGGTTCAGTTCATTACTGCTCCATTGGAAATGATTTGGTTCATCTCATTGCTGAGGATGGCCAGGTCCATCAGAACTGGTCATCATATAGTATTGTTGTTGAAGTATATAATTATCTCCTGGTCCTGCTCATTTCACTCAGCATCAGTTCGTGTAAGTCTCTCCAGGCCTTTCTATAGAAGCTGTATTATTAATAAATTGATAGGGAAACTAATGTCCTTGCTGTCAAAAAGGACACAAAGAACTGTCTCTTCAACAATCTTTCTTTCCCTCTTAGAATTCCAGGAAATTTTTCATTTTGGAAAAGTGATGTTTTCAGGTCAAAAATAAAAAAAGATAGGCTCCATATAGAAACTAAAATATTGGAAAGAATAGAGAAGAGAAAAATGACAAGGAAAGAGAAGGGACAAGGGAGTAGGAAAGAGAAAGAGGAAAAGAAAAGGGGAAAGAAAAATGTTACTAATTAGGAAATGGCAGAATCAACTGTACTTTATAAATGTAATGGAATTCTACTGTACCATGAGAATTCCTTTGAAGTGTTCACTTTTCAAAGAATTCCAACCTCCTAGCTTCACAGATAAGGAAACAGGTTAAAATTTGTTATCACAGAGGACAAGTTTACTGGCACTGTTTGCTATTCCAATGATTTTTGTTTATTTCAAATTTTAGAAAAGTGACCAGTGTAAACTGACCTATTTTAGAGATATGGGAATAAGTACAAAACTACAAGGGAGATAGACAGTAAAGGTTCTGAAAAAGATATGCCTCAATGCCAAAAATTATAAGCAGATGTTGGCCACTTGATCTTGTCATGAGCTAATAAATAGGTATGGTTGGAAAAAATGTGAAAGTTATCTTTGAATCCCTACTATCCTTCATAATCAACAACCCACACATATATAAGGAAGAATTAATGTATGTAAGAATAATGTACGGTATTTATCTCAAATAATAAAAGAGATAAGTATCAGGAATTAAGAAGAAATATCAGTTATCTAAAACAACAACCCCAAACACATGTTTTTAGAAGAAACTTACCATTTCTTTTCTCCTATTATAAAAAGGTTCAAAATAGTTAAGAAAATAACCCAAAAAAATTACTTTAACATTATATAAAATACAATTCATAATAACATGCTGATATCTCTAAAATGGAATTCTTAATCATCTCACAAACTCATTAGAAAAAAACAAATATATATGTAAATGCATTATATATATTTAATATATACAGAAAACTAAGACATTTCAGTACTTTTTGTTGTATCATGAAAATTTTGACAAGGACACACACACACACACACACACACACACACACACAAACACACACATACACACACATATTTACACCAGCCTATTTGCATAAACAGTTCAAATGAACTGTTTTCCTATACTTGAAGTCCTACACAGAGCAATCATAAAACTAAAATCCAAATAAAATTTGTAAGAGATCCCGAGAAAGAAAAAAAGTTAGAATACAATATTTGCATTTATGTAAGAGTAGGTTTCATCTAAAATAATGAGAAGAAAACATTCATTTTCCCTTTGAAATGGCTTCCCTTTGAATAAACTGAATTTTGTACATAGAATATTTCAATATTATTGGGAATAATAACTTCCTAGACTTCCTCCTACAGATCTCTCACAGCTTCCACCACCACAAAAATCTCTTCTATTTTTAAGTTCCTCAGAACATGCACATGACTTATTGAAAGGAATCTGGATGCTATAGTTGGTACCAGATATCAAAATTTACAGTAAGTTACCTTCATTTATTATTTCTATATAAGCCACTGGAAAAATTTTCTATTCAATTTCACATTTGCATAAATTATACTTCTCTAGTGGCTTTTTTACTTTAGAGTCTATGAACAATGATAAGTTTTTTTTTTTAATTCAATTTTATTTTATTTTTAGTTCTGAATTTTCTTCCTCCACACTCTACCGATTAGCAGGTAAGAAAAACAAAACCTATTACAAATATGTATAGCAATGCAAGAAAAATTCTTATTTTACCTATATCCAAAAAAGAAAGAAAAAAATATAAATATGCTTCGATCTGCATTCTAGTATATTTCGAGTCCTTTAGAATTATGGTTAGTCATTGTGTTGATCAGTTAGAAAATCTTTTTTTTTTAAAATAGCTTTTTATTAACAGAACATATGCATGGGTAATTTTTCAACACTGTCCCTTGCAATCACTTTGAACAATGATAAGTTCTGAAAATAAATCTGTGTATGACAATAAGATTTGGGCAGTGAGAAATAATAAGAAAAGCATTAAGTATTAGCAGAAAATGCATATTTTGCAGTTTAACTAGGTCCTTTCCAGTAAAATTATATAATCTGTTTAATTTACCAGGTTGGTAACCAATTCCTAACATGAAAGAAAAGAAGAAATGGCAGATTTTAAGCCTTCTGCAAAACAAATTAGACGGGCATCCTAAAGACATTGCTCAGATCTGAAAAGCCCAGACTCTCAGGGATTCTAAAGTCCTTACCATTATGTTCTGAAACACCACATGGATCCTAAAGATACAGTGCTCTGAAACACAAAGATCCAAAGATGCCTAACTTTGGTAGGTAGAGGCCAATGCAGAGACCCAGGTAAATCAAGGGAAGACAAAGCCCAACCAAACACCAAAAACACAGTAAAGGACAGAGCCTGGCCCCAGTACAATGACCAATTTCAATGGTTAGAGAGATTATAAAATCCAAGAAAATGTCCATCAGAAAAAAAAAAATTACTATATATCTCAATACATCCAAAAAGGAGCAAATAACTCTATAATTACAAGGAAAGAATTAAAGGAAAGAAGATTTTCCACAAAAACTATTTGAATATCTAGAAAAAAAAAGATAAAAAAAAATTAAAATTAAGCTTTTAATGAAAGAATGGGAAGGATTTATCCAAGAAATATACTCCTACCAAGATGGCAGAGTAGCAGGAAGACCATAAGTTTCTTCACCATACCTCTTTTTATTATTATTATTATTATAGCTTTTTATTTACAAGATATATGCATGGGTAATTTTTCAGCATTGACAATTGCAAAACTTGTTTCAATTTTTCCCCTCCTTCCTCCCACCCCTTCCTCCAGATGGCAGGTAGACCCATACATGTTAAAGTATATGTTAAATACAATATATGTATACATATCCATACTGTTATTTTGCTGCACAAGAAGAATTGGATTTTGAAATAATGTACAATTAACCTGTGAAGGAAATAAAAAATGCAGGTGGACAAAAACAGAGGGATTGGAAATGCTATGTAGTGGTTCACACTCATTTCCCAGAATTCTTTCACTGAGTGTAACTGGTTCAATTCGTTACTGCTCAACTGGAACTGATTTGGTTCATCACATTGTTGAAGAGGGCTGCATTGTTGAAGTATATAATGATCTCCTGGTCCTGCTCATTTCACTCAACATCAGTCTATCCAGGACTTTCTGAAATCATCCTTCTGGTCATCTCTTACAGAACAGTATTAGTCCAAAACATTCACATACCACAATTTATTCAGCCATTCTCCAATTGATGGGTATCCACTCAGTTTCCAGTTTTTGGCCACTATGAAGGGGGCTGCCACAAACATTTTTGCACATACAGGTCCCTTTCCCTTCTTTAAGATTTCTTTGGGATATAAACCCACTAGTGACACTGATGGATCAAAGGCTATGCACTGTTTGATAACTTTTTGAGCATAGTTCCAAATTGCTCTTCACAATGGGTGGATGTATTCACAATTCCATCAACAATGTATCATTCACTATACCTCTTTCACAAAAATCTACCAAAAAGCACACCATACTGAATCCTGTTTTGAAATCCCCCCACCCCCCCCCAAAAAAAAAATCACAGTGAATTATTTTTCCAACGCAGGTAAACAAAAGACAGGTCTGCCAACACTGAAGATTAGGTCTGATCAGAAATATACTGTACTAAGCATTTAGGTGCCCAAGTTCTGAAAAAAGAATAAGCTGTATATGGGAGGAGGAAGCATTAGGGTAGGTCCATGAAGAAGGATACTGTACAGACATGGGTGAGATTTGGCAGCTCTATCGATTACAACCTAGTTTCAAGTTACAGATATAGAGTGGATTAGGAGTGTAACTACAAAGGGGTGAGAGAGAGAAGCCCTAGGCCTTGCAGAGAGAAACAATAAATTCAAAAGCAAATAGAACATGGGGCAGCTAGTCAGGAGGCCCTAAGTTCAAACCTAGTTTCAAACACTTACTGACCCTAACCAAGTCATGTTACCCCAATTGCCTCTTTAAAAAAATAATAAAAGCAAATAAAAGCCATGTGGCTTTGTCCCAAGAATAACAGGGTTTGAAAACTAGTCTCCAGTCTAGGCTGAAACATTCAATGAAATAATTAGAGCAAGAATTGCAGAGCAAAGAGATACCTGCAATTCCCATGGGTAGATAGTAATTAAGTACAGTAGAGGTCTACTGGAAAGTCTAAATAGAGACAAATTGACAGAATCTTTGGTTTATTTTTCGCCCCTATACTCAAACCTGAGTCAGGAATTTGCAGAACTGAGATCAAAAGGACAGTAAACAGTCACATTCAATAATAGATATG
This sequence comes from Sarcophilus harrisii, assembly GCF_902635505.1. NCBI lineage: Eukaryota > Metazoa > Chordata > Mammalia > Dasyuromorphia > Dasyuridae > Sarcophilus > Sarcophilus harrisii. The sequence goes on along the minus strand of NC_045426.1, from coordinate 302,292,336 downwards.
ACTTTGAGAGTACCAAAAGCTTGCAGATCTCCCCATGAACTATCCTTGAGATTCTCAAATACAACATTCGATAACCCAGGAAAGCAACAGAAGAAGCAAAAAGGACATAAGTTTAACAAAGACATTCCCCACAGAAGTGAGTAGAATCTGGACCTAACAAAGTCCAAAATCAAGAAACAGGCTAGCAGTGACATATATTTTATCTATTCTTCATTATGCCAGTATTTTAGCATTAATATGTTACGTATGTACCACACCAATCTATTACCTATGAGAAACATGTAAGCCAATGTATTTACAGCCATTGTTGTGAGGTTATATTTTTTCTATCTTGTTTATATGTTTGCCTCATAACATTAAAAACAATTTTTTTTTTCCTGATTGAGAAAGTGACAAAAAATGCAAAATCTGGAATTGTGGAGATTCAAAATAGTCAGCTGCTTTTAAATATTTTATTATATTTAGAGTGTCATATTTCTTGGGTTTTTAGTTAGTAACTAAATGAACACATTAAACATATTCAGGTTTTAATTGGGATTTTACATAGCTTGCATTTTAATTCTTTGGTTCTTTGTTGTTTCTATTAATCCAGAGCATTATTTTAATAAATGGTATAATACCAACTTAAATGAAAGAAAGAAATAGGCTAAAAGATTGAGCAAACAGAAAAAGAATCCCACATGAAGCACTATTAAAGTGATGAGGATGTTCAAGAAATAAACATAAAAGAGAAGAAAAACTCCAAAACATCTAAAAACACAGCCTGAAAGAAAAATACATGTAGGGTACAATTCTAGATAAATTCCTGGAAGAGATAAAATTAGATTCCCGTGCTTCCTCCCCCCTCCCCCCCCCCATGGCAATTGGGGTTAAGTGACTTGCACAGAGTCACATAGCTAGGAAGTATTAAGTGTCTGAGGTCAGATCTGAACTCAGGTCCTTCTCACTTCAGGGCTGGTGCTCTATCAACTGTGCCACCTAGCTGCCCCAACAAGATTTTTTTTTTTTTAAAGAGATAAAAACATGATTCTAAAACACAAATGATATCAGTAAGGGGAAAATGGCAAAAGAAATGAGAGTCATGGAAGAAAAATACAAAAAGAGAGCAGCTATTATAGGGAACCAGAGTTACAAAACCTCTATGAAAAGAACTCTATGAAAATTAGAATTAACTAAACAGAAATTAATGGCTTTATGAGATATCAGGAAACATCAAAACAAAGTTAAAAAATGGAAAAAAGAGAAGAAAATGTAAACAAAAATAACTGCCTAGGGAAACAAACTGAGGAGAAAATTTAAGAATTACTGGACTATCTGAAAGTCATTAATAAAAAAAGAGGACTATTAAAAAAAACACCAATGTAAAGGGCAGAACTCTAGAGAAGTATACTTCAAACAAGGTGTTAACTCAGTGGAATTAAGATAATGATTTTCTAGTTTACATGTACTTAGTACTTAATATAGTTCTACAAGACACCTATGATGATGTACTTATAATAGAGTATATAAGAGCCAACAAGGACTAGGAGAGAAACATTCCAGCAGCAACAGCCTTATGGTGGCTCCAGAGGGTCTCCAGAAAGCTAGCTGATCCCAGGTGAAGGAAATAGACTGTGAAGGAAACAATAAAGACTTTTGGACTTTATCCCTAACTACTGTCATGGTTATTATTCTGCTGAACACAAAGGCTGGTCCCAAGACCTCCAGAAAGCTAAACCAGAGCATTAAAACACCAACTATTCAGATCTTCAAGGAACTGAAAATAAAATAGAAACAGAAAGAATTCAGCAGTTATCTCTTAAAAGAAATCCAAACAGGAAAACGCCTAGAATATGGCAGCTAAAATTCAGAGCTCTCAGTTAAAACAAACAAAACAAAATCCTACAATCAGAAAGAATTCAAGCACTAAAGAATCAGTGTAAGAAATACATAAGATATAGCTGCCACAAATATAAAAAGGCAGAGTTTGAGATATGGTGTTCCAGAAGAATCAATGAATTTATAAGATTCTATTCTTATTCTATCAATTACAATATTACATAATCTGTTGGGAAAAAAATTAGAAAAGGAGTCCCACCAAATCCCTTCTATCACATAAATCTTGAAAGCTAAATCAGGAAGAGTCAAGATAAAAATGGAAAACTAAAGCGCAATAACCCCAGTGATATTAATAGGAAATGCTAAATAACATATTAACAAGGAGATTAAAACAACATAGTCCAAAGATTACACATGATAACATGAATTTCATACCAGAAATTCAGGGCTGGTTTATTATTATAAAAATTGTGAATATAATTGGTTGTATTGATTTTTAAAAACAAGATCAAAGTAACTGATGCAGAAAAACTTTTGATAAGATACAACACAGCCATTCCTGTTAAAAAAAAAAAAAGTAATGAAGTCTAAAGAAATATGATAAATAGCATCTATTTAAAACCAAGAAGCAACATTATCAATAAGATAAACTAGAGGCCTTTTCGATAAGATCAGAGTTAAAACTAAGATTATCCCAATTACTATTCAATATAGTGATAGAAATACTAATTTTAGTAATAAGGAAAATATGAAGGAATAAACACAGGCAAAAAGAAAACAAAAGTATCGCTTTTTGTAGATAATATGGTTTCTGCAGAGAACCTTAGAGAGCCAACCTAAAAAAAAACTAATCAAAACAATTAACAATTAACATCAAAGTTGTAGGATATAAAATAAATTCACACAAATAATTAACTTTTCTTCCATTTACTAATAAAAGCCAGCAGGATCAGACAAAAATAAAAATTCCACTTACAGTATAAATTACTTAGGAACTTACCTGTCAAGACACATATAGGAATTCTATGAACACAATTAAAAAATACCCTCTAGATACAGAAAAATAGACCAAAATTTAAAAAAAAAATACTAATTGCTCATATAAAGACCAAACCAATATAAAAGACAATACTCTCTAAATTAATTCACCTATGTAATGCCATGCCAATCAAATAACTAAAGAATTACATAAGTAGAAAAAAATAACAATTCATCCAGAGGAACAAGAGATAAAGAATATGAAATGAAGGGGACTACATTACGCAGCCATAGTTATCAAAACAATTTAGTACTGGGCAAGAAATAAAAGTTGATAAGTGGAATAGATTAAGTACAAAATACACATAAACAAATAAGCACAGCAGCCCAAAGATAAAGCCAAAGATTCTAGCTATGAGGCAAGACTCACTATTCAACAAAAACTGAAAAACAATCGAGGAGAAAAGGTATAGACTATCGTCACTTGAGACAAAAAAGAATGTCATAAACAAATTAAAACATGAAAAAAATTACCTATCAGATTTATGAATAATGAAAGAATTCATAATAAAACAAGAGCTAGGTTCACTGAAGGTAAAATGGACAATTACAATTATGTAAAATTAAAAAGATTTTGAACAATCAAAAAACCAAAGCAACTAAAACTAAAAGAGAAGGCAAATGAAAAAAATCTTTATAGAAAGTTTCTTTGATGGTTCAAATTTATGAAAATAAGAGACATTTCCCAATTGATAGTCAAAGGATATAAATGGAAGTTTTCAGAAAAAGAAATCAAAGGTAGGAATAACTATATTCAAAAATACTCTAAATCAATAATAATTAGAGAAATGTAAATTAAAACAATTTTAAGGTTTTACTGCACATTCATCAGATTGGCAGATAACCAAAAAGAAAAATGGCAAATGACAAATGCTAAATGTTAAAGAGATGACTAGTAATGGTACTTTAAAGTGATCCTGGTGGAATTGGGATCTATTCTGAATTCTGAATAGCAATTTGAGTCTATCTACAAAAAAAGCTATTAAACTTTGCATATACTTTGATTTAATGATACCACTATTACATCTATATTGCAAAGAGATCAAATGAAGAGAAAAAGCACCCATAAATACAAAACTATTTGTAGCACCCCTTTTGGGGATAGCAAAGAAGTAGAAACTAAAGGAAGCCTATCAATTGAGAGAAAGCTAGATAAATTATAATATATGAATTTGACAGAACTATTTTATAAGAAATGATGAAGGGGATAGTTTCAGAGCAACCTGGCAGCACACATAAGAACTGATGCAATAAGTGAGCAGAAACAGGAGAACAATTATTTTAAAACAATACTGTAAAAACAAATTTAAAACATTTGAGAATTCTGATCAGTACAATGACCAATGCACAATACCAGAAGAATCATGATGAAACATGCTATTCATCCATTTCCAAGAAAGTAATGGGCTTGAGTACACAATGAGGCCTATTTTTTAGATGATATGACTAATTAGGTAATATTTTTCTTACTTTTTCCAAGTAAGTGGGGGGCAGCTGGAGCAAACAGAGAATGCAGACTAAGGGAGAGAAGGAAGGAGGAAGGGAGGGAGCAAGGAAGGGCAGGAGGGAAGGAGAAAGAAAGGACGGGAAGGAGGGAAAGAGGGAGAAAGAAAGAGAGGGAGGGAGGGAAGAAGGAAATAAAAAAGAATTGGGCTCAGGTCACGGAAGAGCTCAAAAGGGATTCTGAAAATCAAGTAAGAGAAATAGAGGAAAAATTACGAAAAGAACTGAAATGGTACAAAAGGAAACGCAAATACTAATGAGGAGAAGAATACTTTAAAAAGCGAAGTTGGCCAGTTGGGAAAGGAGGTACAAAAAGCTTACTGAGAAAAATAATTCCTTAAGAAATAGAACTGATAACACCATACACCAAGATAAAATCAAAATGGGTTCATGATTTAGACATAAAGAATGAGATTATAAATAAATTAGAAGAACATAGAATAGTTTACCTCTCAGACCTGTGGAGGAGGAAGGAATTTGTGACCAAAGAAGAACTAGAGATCATCATTGATCACAAAATAGAAATTTTTTATTATATCAATTAAAAAGCTTTTGTACCAACAAAACTAATGCAGACAAGATTAGAAGGGAAGCAATAAACTGGGAAAACATTTTTACAGTTAAAAGTTCTGATAAAGGCCTCATTTCCAAAATATATAGAAAATTGACTCTAATTTATAAGAAATCAAGCCATTCTCCAATTGATAAATGGTCAAAGGATGTGAACAGTCAATTTTCAGATGAAGAAATTGAAACTATTTCTATTCATATGAAAAGGTGTTCCAAATCATTATTGATGAGAGAAATGCAAATTAAGACAACTCAGATACCATTACACCCTTGTCAGATTAGCTAAAATGACAGGAAAAGATGACAAATATTGGAGGGATGTGGAAAAACTGGGACACTGATGCATTGTTGATGGAGTTGTGAGCAGATCCAACCATTTTGGAGAGCAATTTGGAACCATACTCAAAAAGTTATCACATTGTGCATACCCTTTGTTCCAGCAGTGTTACTACTCGGCTTATATCTCATATGAACTTTGCTGTTATTTTTTTCTAGGTCATCAAAATAGTTTTTTGGGAGTCTGATTGGTATAGTGCTAAATAAATAGATTAGTTTAGGTAGTATTGTCATCTTTATTATATTTGCTCGCCCAATCCAAAAGCATTTAATATTTTTCTAGTTGGTTAGATCAGACTTAATTTGTGTGGAAAGTGTTTTGTAGTTTTGCTCAGAAAGTTTCTGATTTTCCTTTGGCAGATAAGATTCCTAAATATTTTATACAATCAGTAGAACTGGGCCTATATCCCAAAAAGAGATATATTAAAGAAGGGAAAGGGACCTGTATGTGCAAAAATGTTTGTGGCAGCCCCCTTCATAGTGGCTAGAAACTGGAAATTGAATGGATGCCCATCGATTGGAGAATGGCTGGGTAAATTGTGGTATATGAATGTTATGGAATATTATTGTTCAATAAGAAATGACCAGTAGGATAAATACAGAGAGGCCTGGAGAGACTTACATGAATTGATGCTAAGTGAAATGAGGAGAACCAGGAAATCATTATATACTTCAACAACGATACTGTGTGAGGATGTATTCTGATGAAAGTGGCTATCTTCAACAATGAGAGGATCCAAATCAGTTCCAATTGATCAGTAATGAACAGAACCAGCTACACCCATAGAAATAATATAGGAAATGAGTGTGAACCACAACATAGCATTTACACTCTTTCTGTTATTGTTTGCTTGCATTTTTGCTTTTCTTCCCAGGTTATTTTTGCCTTCTTTCTAAATGTGATTTTTCTTGTGCAACAAGATAACTGTACAAATATATATATACATTCATTGTATTTAACATATACTTTAACATATTTAACATGTATGGGACTACCTGCCATCTAGGGGAGGAAGTGGAGGGAAGGAGGGGAAAACTTGGAACAGAAGTTTTTACAAGGGTCAATGTTGAAAAATTACCTATGCATATGTTTTGTCAATAAAAAGCTATAATTTTTAAAAAAAGAAATAGGATTGAGTAAATGGAAGTTAATTGATTTATAATATATATACATATACATATACATATATAATTTATAAATGATTTATGAGAAATCAAGATATAATAAAGCAAAACCAAAAAAATGAAAAAATTTTTTAAAAGTTAAATATCTTATTGGAAAAACAACCAACATGAAAAATAATTTTAAGATAATTTTAAAAGTATTGGTCTACTTTAAAGCCATGATAAAATAGTCTAATTAACAAATTATCAAGGAAAACTGTCTTGATATTCTAGAACCAGAAGGTAAAATTGAAATTGAAAGAATCCACTGATCACCTCCTGAAAGAGATTCCAAAATAAAAACTCCCAGAAATATTATAGCCAAATTTGAGAACTCCCAGGACAAGAAGAAAATACTGCAAACATCCAGAAAGGAACAATTCAAGTATGGGGAGCCACAGTCAGGATTACACAAGATTTAGCAGTTTGTACATTAAAGGACTAGAGGGTTTGGAATGATATTCTGAAAAGCAATGGAGCTAGTATGACAACTAAGAATCACCTACCCAACAAAACTGAGTATAATCCTTCAGAGGAAAAGATGGTCATTCAATGAAATAAGAGGATTTTCAACTATCTGTAAAGAAAAGACCAGAACTGAATGGAAAATCTAATTTTCAAATTCAGAACTCTGGAGAGGCATAAGGAGGTAATTAGGAAAGTGATATATGTGACTTAATAAGGTTTATCTGTTTACATTCTTATATGGGAAGATGATACTTGTAACTCAAGAATTTTCTCATTATTATGGAATCAGAAGGACTGACATGCAGTCCTGGCATGGGTATGAGTTGAATATGAAAGGATAATATCTAAAAAAATAAAATTAAGTGGAGAGGGAGGAATGTACTGGAAAAGTGGGAGAGGGAGATATGGAATGGCATAAATTATATGCCATAAAAAAAGACAAGAAAAAGCTTTTACAGTGGAGGGGAAGAGATATAGAGGAGGGAAAATGAATGAAATAACATATATACTCAATATGGGTAAAGAAATCTATTTTACTTATAGGAAAGTGATAAGAGAAGTGGTGGAGGGAAGAGTAATAGAGGAGAGAGCATACTGGATGAAAGGGTGGTCAGGAGGGTCAAGGTGAAAGGAGTAATTGTGAAACATATTTCTATGTTGTCATATTGTGCAAAAATAAACAGACCAAATTGGAAAAAACCATGAGAAAAAACAAACAAAAAAAGTGAAAATATCACGTTTCAATCCATATTCAGTCTCCACAGTTCTCTTTCTGGATGCAAATGGCATTTTCCATCCCAAGTCTATTGGAATTGTCTTGAATCACCTCATTGTTGAAAAGAGCCAAGTCCATTATAGTTGATCATCATATGATCCTGTTACTGTGTACAATGTTCTTTTGGTTCTGCTCATTTCACTCAGTATCAGTTCATGTAAGTTTTTTCAGGCTTTTCTGAAATCAGCCTGCTCATCATTTCTTATAGAACAATAATATTTCATTACCTTCATATACCATAACTTATTCAGTCATTCCCCAACTGATGGGCATTCAATCAATTTTCAGTTTCTTACCACTACAAAAAGGGTTGCTACATTTTCATACAAAATGTGCTTTCTTAATGGGGAGGAAGGTAGAGAATCTAGAACTCGAAATTTTTAAAACAAATGTAAAAAAACCTGTTTTACATATAACTGGAAAATAGAAATCCTAAATAAACAAAAAAAAAGTCTGGAATTCTCTCCCAAAAAAATCACAAATGAAAACTATCCAGATCTATTAGAACCTGAGAAGAAAATGAATATAGAATAGCTACAAAATCTTATCATCCTATACATATATCCTATACATATATATATATTCCAATTGTAAAGGAAAAATATACAGTTCCAAATATCAAGGAGTTGGGATTACATACAACCTTATAGCTTCTACTATTTCTAATATAATGTTCCAAAAGGTGAAAGTTATGGGCTTACAACCAAGAAGAATTTACTCAGCAAAGCTGAATTTATTTCTACAAAGAGAAAAAAATGGACAGCCAATGGTTTTCTGATGAAAAGAATAGACTGAGCAGAGATGAGCACAAACTTGGAAATATAAACACTGAGACAACTAGAAATGTAATTTTTTTGTGAGTAATAATAAAGTACCAGTATTCTAACAGAGAAAAAGTATCCCTTCAGAACTTTAAAGTCTTCAAAGAATACTAAGGAATTAAACAAGCATAGGGCCTTAAGTTAGGAGGACCCGAGTTCAATAAATCTAAAGAATGAATGGATAGAACTACAAATCATAGACATAACTGATAATTTCATCCAAGAGAATGACAATAATGAGAGAACATACTAAGCTTTATAGGATACAGCCAAAGTAGCTCCTAAGGGGAAATTTTACATCTCTAGATGCTTACTTGAATAAAATAAAGAAAAAGAAATCAATGAATTGTGTGGACAACTAAAAAAAGGTAGAAGAACAGATTAAAAACCCTCAATTAAAAACCAAATTTGAAATTCTGAAAATAAAAGGGAAGACTGATAAAATTTGAAAGCAAGAAAATTATTTAATTAATAAACAAAACTAAGAGTTGGTTTTATGAAAAAATGAACAAAATAGATAAACCTTTAGTTAATTTGATTAGAAAAAGGAAAAAAAATTCAAATTGTTAGTATCAAAATCGAAAAGGGTGAACTTTCCAGCAATGAAGAAGAAATTAGAGCAATAATTAGGTGCTTTTTTGCCCAACTGTATGCCAATAAATCTTATAATCTAAGTGAAATGGATGAATATTTAAAAAAATATACATTGCCCAGATTAACAAAGGAAATAAATTACTTAAATAGTACCATTTTAGAAAAAAAAACTGAACAAGCTATTAATCAATTCCATAAAAAAAAAACTCCAAGGCCAGATAAATTTAAATATTTAAAAACAATTAATTCCAATACTATACAAACTATTTGGAAAAAATAGAGAAGAGTCCTACCAAATTCCTTTTATGACACAAATAGGGTGCTGATACCTACACCAGGTAGGGTCAAAACAGAGAAAGAAAATTATAAGCCAATTTTCCTAATAAATTTTGATGCAAAAATCTTAAATATTAGCAAACAGATTACACCAATAATACAGAGGATAATACATCATGATCAAGTAGGCAGGCATTATTATACTAGGAAGGCAGGGCTAGGTCACTAGTAGGAAAACTATTAGCATAATCAACTATGTCAATAACCAACCTAACAGAAATCAAAGGCAGAAAAAGCATTTGTAAAATCCAATACTCATTTCTATTAAAAACACTAAAGAACATAGGAATAAATGGAGTTTTCCTTAAAATGATCAGTAGCATCTATCTAAAACCATCAGCAAGCATCATATGTAATGGAGATAAAGTAGAAGCATTCCCAGTAAGATCAGAGATGAAACAAAGTTGCTCACCATCACCATTCCTCTTCAATATTGTATTAGAAATGTTGACTTTAGCAATAAGAGAAGAAAAACAAATTAAAGGAATTAGAGTAGGTAACAAGGAAACCAAATTATCACCCTTTGCAGATTATATGATAGTATACTCAGACAATCTTAAAGAATCAACTAAAAAAAACTACTAGAAATAATTAACAACTTTAGTAAAGTTATAGATACAAAATAAATCCACATAAATCATCAGTATTTCTATATATTACCAACAAAGTCAAACCACAAGAGATAGAAAAAGAAATTACATTTAAAATAACTGTAAATAATATTAAATATTTGGGAGATTCCCTGCCAAGACAAATTCAGGAACTATATGAACATAATTACAAAACATTTTCCACAAAAAATCAGACCTAAACAATTGGAAGAATAACAAGTGCTCATAGGTAAGCCAAGCTAATATAATAAAAATCTACCTAATCTACCTAAATTAGTCTACTTATTCAGTGCTATGCCAATAAAACTGTCAAGAAATTACTTTACAGGACCAGCTAAGTGGTACAATGGATAGAGTACCAGCCCTGAAGTCAGGAGGACTTGAGTTCAAATCTTGTCTCAAACATTTAACACTTCCTAGCTGTGCAACCCTGGGCAATCACTTAACCCCAATTGCCTCAGCAAAAAAGAAAAAAAAAGAAATTACTTTACAAGATTAGGAAAAATAATAACAAAGTTCATCTGGAAGAACAAAAGGTAAAGAATTTCAAGGGAATTAATAAAAACAAATGCAAATGAAGATGGCCTCCTTGTACCAGACCTAAAATTATATTATAAAGCAGCGGTCCATCAAAACCTTTTAGTACTGGCTAAGTAATAGTAGCTGATCAGTGGAATATGTTAGGTTCATGAGATAAAATAGTCAATAACTATAGCAATCTAATGTCTGACAAACCCAGACTCCAGCTTCTAGGATAAGAACTCACTATTTCACAGCTGGGAAAATTGGAAAATAGTAAGGCACTGACCAACACCTAACACTCTATATACCAATATAAAGTCAAAATGGATTCATGATTTAGACATGAAGTGATAATATAGGCAAATTAGAAGAACAAAGTATAGTCTACCTCTCAGATTTGTGGAAAAGGAAGGAATTTATAACCAAAGAAGAACTAAAGTACAGTAAAAAATGCAAAATGGATAATTTTCATTATATTAAATTTAAAAGTCTTTGTACAAACAAAACTGATACAGAAAAGATTAGAAGAGAAGCCAAAAAATGGAAAAAAATTTTTACAACCAAAAGTTCTGATAAAGATCTCATTTCTAAAATACATAATTGACTCAAATTTATAAGAATAAAAGCCATTCTACAATTGAAAAATGAATTATTAGTCATGTAAAAAACTTGCTCTAAATCACTACTGATCAGAGAAATGCAAACTAAGACAACAATGAGGTACCACTACACAGCTCTCAGATTGGCTAAGATGACATAAAAAGATAATGATAAATGTAGGAAAAGATATGGGGAAAACTGGGACACTACTGCATTGTTGGTGAAGTGTGAACTTATCTAACCATTTTGGAGAGCAATTTGGAACTGTGCCCAAATGGCTATCAAACTGTGCATAAGAGATCATAAAAAAGGAAAAAGAACCCACATGTGCAAAAAATGTTCCTAGCAGTTCTTTCTTTGGGCAAGAAACTGGAAACTGAGTGGATACCTATGAGTTGGGGATTGGCTGATTAAGTTGTGGTATATGAATGTTATGGAATATTATTGTTCTATAATGATCAGCAGGATGATTTCAGAGAGGTCTGGAGAGACTTACATGAACTGATGCTAAGTGACGTGAATAGAACCAACAGAACATTGTTCACAGCAACAAGATTATGTGATGATCAACTCTGATGGACGCATCATTTTTCAACAATGAAGTGATTCAGGACAATTCCAAAAGACTTATGATGAAGAGAACCATATGCATCAGAAGAAGGACTGTGGGGACTGAATGTGGATCACAATAGAGTATTTTCACCCTTTTTTGGTATTTTGCTTGCTTTTTGTTTTCTTTCTCATTTTTTTCCCTTTCTGATGTGATTTTTCTTATACAACATAATAATTGTGGAAATGTGTATAGAAGAATTGCACATGTTTAACATATATTGGATTACTTGCTGTCTAGAAGAGAAGATAAGGGGAAGGGAGGGAGAAAAAATTTGGAATACAAGGTTTTGCAAGGATGAATGATGAAAATTATCTTTGCATATATTTTGAAAATAAAAGGCTATTATTTTTTAAACAGTACATAAAGTGCCTAGGTATTTAACCCATCTAGATCTCCCCATTATGTGTGGTCTTCTTCCATTAGAATGTAAATTAATTAACAAAAGGATTGTCTTGCTCCAAATTTGCATATTCCGCATTTCATGCATAGTTCTTAATAAATGCTTTATCTCTATACATACAGCATCAGAGAAAATACTGCTGAAAATGAAAATTAAGAACTCAAGGCTTTGGAGATTTTGCAAAATATGTATCAGTTCACATTCATTATACTGATAAAGATGACAAAGATAATAAACAAGAGCAAAACTTCAGAAAGACAGACACATAAATGAAGTGTTAATGCACATGATTTGTAATTAAACTAAAAATTACCAAGCTGTATATATTGTGACATACTGACACCACTACAAGGCAAAAATACCTCAATGAAATCAAAGACAGAGGGAAATGCCTCATAATGTACAAAAAAAATGTAACAGTACTTTTTATAATGGCAGTAGAACTGGAAGCAAAGTATGTAAGGTACTTTGAGAATGAGAATGGTTGAAAAAAGTATAGATTATCATCAAGAAAAAATCAAATATGAAGAATTCAGAGAACTATGGGAAGATTATATGAACTGATACAGAGTACTGGGAATAATTTATGCCATGACTAAAAGAGTACTAATCTAATTTCAGAATTCTGAAATATGCATTAATCAAATATGGCATCAGAGGATATAATGGGAAAGGTTGCCTTATTCTTAGTGACAAAACAATGGGGGACAATGGAGTGTAAAATAAGTACATTAGTATATTTACAGACATTGCCAATGCATCAATCTCTTTTGTTCAATATTTATTACAAACCAGGGTTGAAATGGCAGAGAGATGATTGAGAAATTAAAGTTATGGATTTTAAAAAGAGCATCAATAAAACATTTGTAAAAATAAATATGAAAGAAATATTTTGATACAATATTGTTAGTGTTGCATCACATATAAACAATCCAGTAAATATAAATATAGCAAACCCTCGTTGTTTGGTCCTTTAAGAAATGTTCTTCTCAATTACATAAAAAACAAATTTTAACAATTTAAAATTCCGAATTCCAAATTCTCTTCCTCCCTCTCCCTCTCCCCAAATATAGGCAATTTCCTGTAGATTGCTATTGTATTTTGGTCATGTCTAACTCTTCATGATTTCTAGGAAATTTCTGAAGATTTCTAGGAAAAGATACTGAAGTGGCTTCTTTTCTAGCTCATTTTACTGATGAGGAAACTGAGGTAAATAAGGTTCAGTGACTTGCCCAGTGTCACACAGCTAATAAATAAATTCAGATTTTAATTCAGAAAGATAGTCTTCCTGACTTCAGGCCTGTACTCTCTCCATTTCACCATCTAGCTGTCCTTGTATAGATTATACAACAGAAAATCCTCATTAATTTGTACTCTTATTAATTGAAAATGGGAAAAATCCCTAATAGGTGAGAGTGAAATTTACCTTTGTGTACCTCTTCAAGAAAAGAGTATATTAAACAACTTAATACAAGATTTTAGCAAAATGTTCAATCTACTAAACAGAATTAAATATTAAAGTATCTTAATTATTTATGAAGGCAATTATATACTAATTAGAACTAATTCTAGTTTATGCTTCCAAATTTGAGCTTAATTGGCCAAAACAAGAGAAGACTATACTGCTAAAAAGAAGCCAGATAAATTGTTCCATCCTCTGCTTATTTTGGCTGTAAATACCCAGCTTAAAGAGCCAGAAAATTTTAACTAGCAGGATACAGGGCACACATTTGTAACATTCATGTAGAATGTTGGCAATTCTTTGCTCGCCTTTATATCCTTGTAGCATATTACTAAAATTTAAACCATAAATTTTTTTGGATAAGTTTTTCCATATAATCTAAAATCATATTTTCCACAACAGCATATATACACAGATTCAAATTGGCCCCGATTTTTTAAAAAGTCCTTAAGGTGAATACAGGATGATGAACATTGTGATTTCTCAAATTAATGACTACATTTATGAAAGGACACACCATCTTGCATAACTTGGATACTCACTTTTTTTCCTTTCATACAAGTATATTAAAAATACATTCAGGGGCAGTTAGATGGCCCAGTGGATAGAGTACAAGCCCTAAAGTCAGGAAGTCTGAAGCACAAGCCCCGAGTTCAAATTTGACCTCAGACACTTAACATTGCCTAGCTGTATGATTCTGGGCAAATCACTTAACCTCAAATGCCTCAGGAAAAAAAAAAATAATAATTTTGGAAAAAAATGCTGTAGCCTAAATTGAATATTATCAAAAAAATATTACTAAAGAGAAAAGTCAGCATAATTATGAAAATATAATTGTTTTCTCCTTCAAATCAAAATATCATAATAATTTCTCATTTTTATAAAAAGACATTAAGGGATAATCTAAAAGACAATCACATCTTACTACAATTATAACAGAAACCCACTGTTTAAGTTTATTATGGAGGAAGGGTAAGGTGATAAAGATGACAACTCTACAAAACAGTATCCAAATTAAAGCTCTGTGCATAGACAAGACTAATTTTGACCTACACCAAAATAAAATCTATGCAAACGGTGGTTTGTAAATGTTTTACATAAGAAAGTGAGTTTATTAGATAACTGCACATAAACATAAGTAAAAGCATATAATGGTGTAAAACAAAAATATCAATAAATGGTAAAAATCTACAATCCTAAAAAACTTTCATACATAAACTTAAATGAACCACAAAGCTTTTTCAATATAAAAGTGTAATCTTGTAAATCTTATACGTATGTGATACTGTAAAATCAGTGCTATCTGCAGTTCTAGAATTTGAATATTTTAGAGGACTCTGGCTCATGTTAGTGAATAAATAGTTCATAAAATTTACAAATGCAAAGACTTTCAGCATGCAACACAATCATAACTAATTATTTAAAATAAGAGCCACCACTGCTTTTCATAGATAAGGTGCAGAGCAATGGGTACAGATTACTGCATATCCAGTCATATGTGATTGATGCAGAGGTGGCTTTGTTGAACTTTTTTTTTTAAACGGGAAGGTTCACTATTTGTGGAAGAGATCGATTCAGAAATTAGTGTGATATTAAAAACAAAAGACCACTAAAATTTCAAAAAGGGATGAAACAAACCAAGTATTTAAGGAGCAATGAATGCATTTATTAATATAATCAAGAATTCAACTTTCTTGAAAAACAAAACAAAAAACTATGTAACAAAGCATTCGACATAAAAATAATTAGAACTGTCAAATGAGAATCATGTTTTCAATAAAGTAATATTTTATATGGAAAAAGTACACAAATTAAAATGTTCTCTGAAAAATAATATTTTCTCTCAACTAGAATGCTGGCCAGTTAAAAATAATTCCGAAGGAAGAATACTCTATTTGGCTCATGTTCTAACTCTACCAGAATTAAATAATACAGGTAAAAATTACCAAAGAAGTAAATGGAATTCTAAAGCCTTGGTTTATATTTTGATACTACAATATATCTAAATATTTGGTGAAGATAATATAAAATATGAAAGCCAGCTTATTTCATTAAAATGGTTTATTTATATTAGCACTATCACCCATCACCATCAATTCTTTAGGATTACACTTTTAATGTTAAAACCAATATTTAAGACATAAATCTTGTGGGCCCCCCACATACAGAGGCTGAGGAAAACTAGGTCAAAAAAAGAGAATAAAAAATTTGAAATTTGATTCATTTTTAATATTTATTTTAAAACTATTTAACTCACCTGAACACAATTAAAGTTTCTCTTCTGTTACATTCTTCTTAGCACATCTATTATGAATCTGAAAAAAGTAAGAATCCTCATAAAAAGAATGCAAATTAAGATTTGCAAAGCCTATTTTAATGTAAGAAACTTTACTTTTTTTTTTACTACTCATTTTTTAATGTTAGTGTAACTGAAAGAAGGTCAAAGCAAAAGTATTTTTCAAAGCAATTTTGCCATTTACATGCTCAAAAGTTCACAGAGCAACAATTATTCTTTAAACATATAAGGCACATATAAAACAATACTAGTTAAAACATTAAACTCTGTTATTGTTTATCCTTCATTCTTGAAGATTATGACTTTAGGGAGGTGATAACATGATATGCAAGCGAATTGGATTTAAGTGAGACAGGGCTTTCCGAAGTTACCTGCCTCACTTTCCCCTCCAGAGCCATCTGAATCCAGTGACCAGATTTTATAAATCAGGGTGACTAGAGATAGATTTGATCGCCAAACTGAAATTTTGACCCTACAACTAAGCTACCCCACAGAAATTATCATTCTCATAATTGTGACTTTTCAAAAACTTTTATTTATAGATGGTCATCTCCATTGGTAATCAATTTGCCCATCTATAAATATATGTGTATAATTATATTCCAGGAGTGGTAATTAGGAGCCATTAGCTGGCAGAATTCTTTGTAAAATGAAGGAATTAGACTAAGTAACTCAAGTCTCTTTCAGCTCTAACATGCTATGAATCTATGTTCTATAGAGAAAGAGCACATATATAATTTTTTGAGTATGTACCTACCACCAAGGCATAGTGGAAAGAAAATTGGTCTTGAAGCCAGAAAGGCCTAATTTCAAGTCTAATCTATACTCTAGGACCTTAGACAAGCCATTTAACTTCTCATTATTCTAGGATTGTAAATTGCCAAGAACCTGCTTTAGGAGACAAATTTCCTTATGGGGAGTTGCTTAAATTAACGAAATCTGTCAATGGGCAATCACCACATCACAAAACTTACGTGAAAACCAAGTTTATTGCAAAAAATTCGAACATGCACATGGAACCTAAAGAGTTCACAGTCCTTACAGAAGTTTTCATATTTATGACAGTACAAAAGGAGGAGAAAACAAGAAGAGGTGTGGCAGGAGAAGAAACAGGTACAGTAAAGGCAAAGAAAAGGACAAAACCACTCCCAACTGGAAGGAACAAGGAAATAGCAAGTCTCATTCTTTTATCAGGGAACTGCAAGACTATGAAAATAGGAGAGTCTGCTTATTTGCAAAGGAGAGACACACAGTCTGGCTGATGACTGACTTGTCTAAGAACATAGAGGGAATCTAGCTTGGGGTACAAACATCAAACATATCAATGGGGGAAGGGGGGAGATTGGAGGGAGAGCTTTGTCCTTGACACATTGAAAGACTCCTGAATATCTTCTCTGGATTTAGTGTTCCTGAAAACATGACAATTCAAAAAGATAAATTCGGAGGGCTTCTTAACAGCTCTTAGTACCTTGGAATAGCTATTAGACTAGTCTTGAAAAGCAATTTTAAACATGTCAGGGACTTTTCTGAAGCAAGTATGCACCATAGAAACTGAGTATTATGGCTGCTTTATCTATGCACTGTCTGGTACAAAGTAGATGCTTAATAAATATTTAATGATTGCTATGAATGAAGAAATCAACAGTGTATTGATATTCTTTTAGACTGCCAGGCTAGTCTAAAATTTCTATCTCTTGTTATAATAATTTCTCTCTCTTCTAAAAAAGCTATGTGACAAGTTCTGTTATCTGAACTTCACATAAAAAGTGACTTCTCAAATTCCAGTGATTCCCTATTATGTCTAGTCCCAAAGACAAATTCCTCTGCATTAATTGCCCTTAACAATCCATCTCCAACCAATCCTTCCAATCTCTCATTATGATATTCCCCTTCACATAAACTCTATGGTTTTACTGCTCTTCATCCAAGACATTCTATTTTTTAGCCTTTATACTGGCTATTCTTGAAGACTAGATCACAATCCCATCTCACTTCTTCAATTTTCTTAAAAACTCAGCTCAGACAATATCTTTAATGTGAATTTTTTCCCCCAACCCCCCATCTATTAGCATCTCGCCTTGCTCCAAAATCAGTGTATATATTTTGTATATATTTGTCTTTGTATTTACAAATCATATGTACATTTGCCTTCATGTCTCCAGTAAAGTACCAAGTACAGGTAGGTGCTTAGTAAATGCTTGATGATTGATTCATTTTGTGGAGGTAAAGGAACAGAATGCTATCTACAAAAAATTATGCAGGCTAACTAAAGACTCCAAAATTCAACTAAAATAAATGACAGATTATGAAAAGGCAAAAGCTGGGAAAATGATTAAGTAAATTTTCCTTTTGAATTTCTACATTAGCCTTTATGTCAAGAATTGTATTTGGTATTATAACTTGATATCCTTAGAATCTCATTCATAGTACCTCATATCTAGTCCTAGTTTTGACTCTGCCACTAATCTTTAACTTTAATCTCTATCATCTAAATAAATGGGACTTCAACTAGATGATCTTCAAGGTCCCTATCAGTCCTTAAATTCTATGATTTCATTTGTACTTTCTTTCCCTTTACAAATATATATCTTTTATTGTTGATGGGTTTGTTTTTTTTGGTAGGGAGAGGAGGGATCAAAAAATATACAGTTTAGCAAAGAGAGCCTATTAAAAGAAGTAACATTAAGTAAAGGAATACCTAGTAATTTGGATTTAGGGTACATATAAACTTCATTAAAATCATTTATAAGCAATACTTGAATAAAAATGACACCAGAAGCTGAAGCACCTCAACAGGCTAGATAATTGTAAAAAAGACCACAAAACCTCCTGTGGATTATGTGCTTCAGAAAGATTAAAAACAAAACTCCTAGTTCTTATTGCATTGGAAAGAGCATTCAGAAGAATTAGGTTAATTTCTGGCTTGGTCATTTATTCTCTCTAAGCTTTGGACAAAACACCAAATTTTTCTAGGCCTAAATTTCCTCATCTGCAAATGAAGTCCAAGGAGCTGATCTTTAAGATCCCTTCCAGCTCTAAATAAAGGACCTATGATTTTCATTTAAAAAATTAAAAAAAAAAAAGACTAGTTGTTAATTGCTTAATACAATTTTTGAAAGTAGTCCATATATGATAAGGATTCAATCCTCTAAGAATATGTACACTGGTTGATGTCCTACAAGTCTCTGGATTTTTGAAAATGAAAAAAAAATATAACCACTTATCTACATTTTTTATTAATTTTACCTCAAAACACATTAGCCACACGTTTTTTCCAAGAAGTTATTAAGTATTTTATTTTCTTGTGAACATTTTCCAAAATGATTCATACATCTACAAATATTGAAAACAATTTTTTAATAGATATAATGGAGGAAAACCACTACAGGAAACTTTCAGAATATTGAGATCGATTTCAGGTGCCATGGATTGTAAATATTATACATCTGCACAAAGCAAAACCTGGATATACTCATTGAAATTGATCACTATAAAAGTTAGCCACAAATTTCCCATTTGCTGCCTGTCCTATTCCTATCCACAGCATACAGTGCTGTGATTATGTTCACAAAATTATCATTTGATTAATGTTGAAACTGGCATTAAGTAGAAGTAATATGATATCCTCCTTCCCTCCCTTCCTGTAACTGAATGGTACTGGCTAGCTACAAGTAATGGAAATAAATTGTTCTCAACTTCAATTACTTTCCAACTCAAAAGTATTCAATTTAACTATACACTGTTTAAAATATCTTTAAAATTAAAAATCTTAAAATTAAGATATTATTTGCAACAACATAGCTACAAAAAATAACAAGGCACTGAACAATAAACAAATATCTACAAGCAAGTAGCAACCTTTTCTCAGTTTCAAAAAAGAAAACTTTCCAATTTAGATTTAAATATTTAAATTGTATAAATACCACCATCACCAGATAAATTTATTTAATTATACCTTTTTTTTTTAATTTTCCCCTCTCAGAAAAGGCAGGAAAGGTATAAAAAAATTAATTTTATTGTATTAAGATAATTTTTAAAATAAGCAAATGAATAAATTTGGAATTTAACAAGACAATTAAAATTTTGTGTTCTGGTTCTTTCTTTGCTCTATGTCCAATCATAGTGGATTTTCCAATAAGCCAAATGGCATGAGATAATTTTGCACTCTATGTAGAAACCATTTTGCCAATGTAGGAAGATGGGCCTTTTCCAAGTCTGCCCTTAAGGAGACAACAGAAAAAGAGTTTATAAACAATTTTTGAATATTTGTGAGACAATCATTTTTGAGCTGGCATTCCTGAGTGGTTTTTAAAAACCAATTCTCTTATTAATTCCTAACAAAAAAGATAACATAAAATTGGAAGATTATTCAAAAGATCTGAAATAAGCTGGGAACTGTTGCATTTCATTTGCTAGGATCTTCCGTAGAATTCCACTTTATAGATCCCCTCCCTTCCTCCACATTCCAGTCGTTGATATCGACAACAGTCCCCATCAAGTACCAATCCCTCCAGTATGTATGTATGTACCCCATCTTCATCGAGAAAAAAGGGATGTCAACATTGGCATAGTTTTGGGTGGGTTTCAAAAAATCCCACATCAGATAAATAAGTTGCTTGACCCTGGCTGCTTGATGAGCAAAAAACCCGAGGACAATCCTATGCAACTGTGCCGTTACCCGGCCTGCCCAGTCAATTCTCAGTGTAGAAACGTGCATAAAGTTAGTAATAATGACAAAAATAGTGGTTGATCCAGGATGGCCTTGGAGCCAGGAAGACCTAGGTTTAACTTGCACTTCAAATACATCCTATGTGATTTGGGCAACTTCCTACGCGTATCTATATAGTAAAACACGAGTGTGTATTTATATGCATATATTTGCAAATCATGTATATGACATAAAAATGACACACATGTTGCCGAGAAGGTGCCGATCTGCGCTGGTAGAGGGAGTTTCCTCACTAAGGAGTTCCCTGTACGAGGGAAATCACACATCCAATTCCAAATCTCGACAATGGTATGGCCCTATTGGGTCATTTAGCAGAAAAGTTTGTGACTCGCACGAACTAAGATGGAATGACTGAGGAGGGGGCGTCGCGTCTCGGGAAGCCCCCCCCCAATACACACAGAGAAGGGGTGTCGGCAGCATCGGGGCACGGAGGGGGGAGGGGCGAGCGAAGGGATCCGCCGGGGAGGCCCAATCCCCGGAGAGAGCGGGGCAGGAAAGAAAAGGGGATGCTAGGGGTCAGCACGCCCACCTCGGGGTCCCACACACCCGCCAAGGAGCTCCGGGGCGCTGAGGGAAATAGAAAGGAGGGAGGGGACTACAGTGGGGGCGGAGGGCGGCACCGCCACGAGGAAAACGGGTAATTGTTCCCCTCCCCCAAGCCGACGCCTTCACCCCCCGCGCCGCCTAGGCCACGCGCGGTGAGAACCCACAGCACCTCCTGTACCGCGATGCTCGCCCCCTCCCCAGTCTCTAACCGCCGCTGCCGCCGCCTCCAACTCACCTCCCCGGCCACCCCCGGCCGACGCCGTCGCCGCCGCCGCCGCGGGATCTCGCGAGACCTCTCCCCCTCCTCCCTCCGCTCCCTCCCGGGTCTCTCATCGCCCCCCCCACGCACACCCTCCCAGTCCCCGCGGCCCAGCCGAGGCGTTCGGGGCGTTGGGGGCGGAGCCCGAGTCTCGCGCGGCCCTAAGCCCCCACAATGCAAGGGTCCCAGGGGTCCCCGGGCAAACCCCCCCACCCAAAGCACACAATTTCCCTTTCCAATGCCCATTCCTTCCCTCCGCTATCCCCCGGCTCTTAACCACTCTCCTTCTCCGTACCCTCCCCGTTTGCATCCCAGTGACCACAGGTCATCCTATTCCTTCCCTCCCCCAAACTCACCCGAGAAAGTGGGAGCGCAGGTGCACGCGGTGCAGGGTGCGCCCGCCCCCTTTCGCCATATGCCCCGCCCTTCAGGGGGCGGAGGCAGCGGGGTGGGGGGCGCTAGGTGCGTGGGCGTAGGAGTAGGGGATTGCAATCTAAAATGGGATGAGAGGTGGGATCTTTGCTCACCTGTATCCGTGAGACCCTGGTCCTTTTACAGAGACGCTTAACCTGGCGTCCACAGACCCGAGCTTGGATGGGGGGGGAAATAAACGTACTTATTTTCACTAAACTCTAACTGAAATTTAGTATTTCCTTCAGTTATTTAAAATCTTAACTATGAAAGCTTCACTTTCAGATAGTCAGATAGTCAAAAATGTTGATATCTCCTAACCTACTGACTTTTAGGGTTGCCATAATACTAAAAGAGATTTTTCTCAGTCTTTCACCATAAAAAAAGAAAGAAATGCACAAATAAAATATGCAAGGGATTTAACTTAATTCTTACATTTCTATGCACAGTACTTTACAATATGCAAGATATTCCCTAGAAGAACTGAACATTCTAAATAAATGAAGCCTTTACCTTTTCGCACAGTTTAGAGTTGCCCTCCCACTAACAAATTGCCAGATAAAATATTTTTTTAGTTTTGTGATGTTTTAATATATTTTTAATAAGTATTACCAGAATGTTCATCATAAATTTAGAATTTAATTCAAGTAACACTAAATACTCTGGATTAGATGCTGGCAGAGATAAATTTTATATGGCATCCTTATTTCATGAAGTTTATAGTTTAATCAAGGGATATGATCAGTACAAATTACAATGCAAAAAATGCATAGTAACTACATTAGACAGGGCAAAATAAAGGAGTTTGGGAGGTTAAAGGTACCAAAATCCCTCACAAAACCCTGTTAACTGAGGGGACCAAGAAAGTCTTTATGGAAGTGAAAATTAAATTGGTTTGGATAGGAATTTAACAGACAAAACGATGATTGGAAAAGATTCCAGGTAAAGGAAACAATGCAAACAAAGGCAGGAAAGCCTAGAGCAATCCACTCTGCCTGCTTTCAATTCTACAACAAGGAAATACCTTTGCCAGAGTAAACTCCGTTCTTCTAATCTTATCACCATGTGGCTAAGTAAAGCCTTGACACCATTTCTCTCAGCCTCTGGTTGAAGGGATGGTGGTCAGAGAATCAAACTTCTCTCAATGAGATTTAAAAAGGCTATAGTAGTTTTCTTCAAGTTTTTAAAGAACTATCACTTAGAAGAGGGATAGGACTTGTTCTGCTTGGCCCCAGAAAGCAGAACTAGGAATAAAGGGTAAATTTTGTAAAGATGTAATTCAGATTCCAGGTAAGGAAAAATTTCCCCACAAAAGTGAAATGGGAAATAATGGATTCTTCTTCATTGAAGTGCTTTAAACAAAAATGGAAGAGTACTTGTTTATTGTTACAAAATGTCATCTGCTTCCTAATCTAACTCTATTGCCCTTCTAAGGCATCCTCTCCTGTTTATGTTGATTCCTGAGGAAAAATACATCTATTCAAGTGTTAATATACTGTGGTGATTGGACCCTGGGTAAAATAATTATGATGGTATGGTAGTTTGTGCTTTAAAGGACACTCTTTATACTACCTACCTCACAATTTTGATGTGAAATAAATGCTCTTACTACATGACCTTCCTCACATCCATCACCAACTGAAAAACTAGATTTAATCCCAGTCCAATGACTAGCAAATTTACTCCCTTAATTCCTATGACTCAGATTTCTCATCTTTCACCTTATTAGAGTCTTCTCACAAATTGCCCATTTAAAAAAAATTTATACTTGACCCTTTCATGACCTTTACCTACCAAACTAACATTTCCCCCCATTTCAATACTAAATTCCTGGGAAAAGTTACAGCCAAAGTTGCTTATTTGATATTGCCCATTCAAAGAATTCCATTTTCCATCTCATTGTATAAGTATAGCTTGTCCCCTGTGCCTACAATGCAACCCCTCCTCATTTCTACCTTCTGTAATCTTTTAGCTTCCTTCAAAACTCAATTCAAGTACCACCTCTTATAAGAAAGCCTGTCATAATTGAAGGGGGAGGGAAATTGTTCCTTGTACTGAAGCTGTGTTCCCTTTAAGATTATCACTCTGAAACTGTATTTCCTTTTGATCAGTGATCCCTTTTGGAGTCTCAGCTCCTCCTGAGGAAGACATCCCCTCCAGATAAATTATCTTTCTGAGATGCCAGAGTCTTTGATTCAATTAGAAATCCTGGACAAAAGGCACCCCTTTAAAGTGTTGTTAATTCCAACTGGAGATCTGGGCTGGATACTGATAAGTATCTAAACCTGGGAACCTGAATCCTGAAGTTTCAAGATTTCTTTTAAAGGGCAATATCTGGATTCCCTCCTTGCAGAGGTCCAAGCAATTTGCTAGGACCCTTTGTCCCCTGAGAAGGCATTCTCTTCTCAGCGCAAGATTCCATTTCCAATCGGGTTTTGCCACTATAGAAGTCAGTCTCTTAGTGAAGCGGGTTGTAGTCCCTTTAAGAAACTACATTTGTGATTCCTTTCAGATTGATTTATTCCTTTCTGATTCCCAGTCCCTCCTGGCTGATGTATTAAGCTTGCAACTTTGATTCACAAATCCTGGTCCAAAACACCCCTTTGAATTCCATTAGGAGAGCTGGACTTGTCCCAGCCCCCCCCAGATCTGAGCCAATTTGGGACTCCACCCACAGGCCCCCTTTAGTTAAATCTCTCATTATAAAAAGAGCCAAACTAAAATCCTCTCTTTGCAGAGGTTTCAAACATGCCAGCCCAGCATGCCAACGGTCTCTGCCCACTGGAATACTGTTTTCAATGCTATCTTCTCTTTACCCTCACCCATTTCCTTAACCAGACTTTAACCTTACTTCCAATCCCCATAATAAACCTCTTTTATCAATCTAGGTTTTCGGGTTTGTAAATTTCTTTAGAGGGATCTCTGCACCACCAGAAATGAGTTCCTCAAAACTCCCTACCTTTACACCAAATCCAAAGGAGTTGCAGGGGACTCCCTGAATCCTGAACCTGCCACTAGACCTCATTTAACTCCCTGACCACCAGTAACCCTAATTTCATTTGGGTACCCCAAATCTAAACCTCATCATTAGCAAACTGGTTTCTATTCAACAATAAACTTTCATTTTGCCAATTAATAATTCAAGATAAGAGAATTCTTTCACTTTAAACCTACAGCCGACCAGAGGGGATTTTAACAACTCTTATTGCCACTAACCTCATCACCACTGGGAATGGAGGGGATACAAACCTCCTCAATAATCCCATTAGTTTCCCAGTGTTCCCTCCAATTTATTTGAACGTACTTCACTTACATCTTTCAGCTCTTGACCCCTTCTCTCTTCTCAAAACTTCCACCTTCATTCAGTATAACTCACTTTTTGCCTAGTCTCTTGGAATGACCTCATAGTTTTTCTCATGCCTCAGATCTCTTCCAACTCCAATTTACTTCCCCCCATTTACTTTTTGCCCTTCCTTCCTGGTTTTAATTTTTTTCCTTGAAATATAGCTCTGAAAAAACAGGCTTTAATAAAAAAAAAAAAAAATCCATTGTGTTTTAAATGCAGCTACTTGACATCTTAAAACTCAAATCACTTTGGCTTTCATTGAAAGGGCAATAAAAGCCCCAACCAAAACCTGTAAGGTTCATTGTTTAGGTTTTGATGGCTTGGAATGAGAGTAAATAGCAATTGTTTTCTGTTCCTAGCTAAAAACTCTTAAGTCTTCCTCTCTTAGAATGACATTTCTGTGGTATTAAATTAAGACATCTTTTGTCCAAATCAGAAATCTTTCCTCTTAAACTACCCTCCCCTTCAAACTAACCTATTGAGAGGAAGAGGTAGTCCTGTCCTGTCAGTGACCCAATTTTATAACATTTTATAACCATCTCCCAAATCCAATTAATTGTCATCCTTTTGAATTTCTCCCAAAAAGGTGCCCTTCTATCCACACTTACCCCTGATAAGTGTGATGTCCCACACCTAATTTACTTACTAAGAAGAATGAGAACATAGTAGGGAGAACAAATATCTAAAAAAAAATTTTTTAAAGCAAAAATATCATTTAAAAAAACAAATGATATAAGATAAACTCCAACATCAACATTCTATCTCCCAAATATAGTAGCCCAGTGTTTGATAATTCTACTAATGCAAACTGCTAAATTCAATTCCCTATTAAAAAAGAAAAAAAGAACTCTGGAGAAAATGGAAGTTTAGCAAAAAATAGATGTAAATCAGAATCTTACACACACATACAGGGGGAGGGATACAGAGAAAGAGAGAGAAAAATGGATAGATTTGTATGTATTATATATCTGTGTTGTTGTTATTTATCCTTTGTTTTGAAAAGGATCATTGACATCAGGGAATGATGTCTTGATTTATATATGATTTGGATTTAAGTGAGACAGAGTTGCACAAAATCATCAGCTTCATTCTCTCTTCAAGAGTTGTTATCAAAGTCCAGTGACAAGATAAAAGTTACTACTACTCGTAGTGGCCCAGGATGCAGTTAATGACCGTGGCATCTTCAATGTCTGACCAAACTCTAAGTGCTCCATGAAGCTTTGTTTCAGCTGCCTTCATGGTCTTTGAAACAAATTATTCTCATCTATTCATTCCATCAAGCAAAGTCTTCACATACTTGACTTAAAAGAGTTTGAGACCTGTCATTCACAAATTAGCCCCTCTGCTGAGATGGCTTTGCTGGGGTGTGGCCCCTCCACATGCTACAGCTTCTTGGAGCCACAATTAAGAGCTGAGTGGCAAGTGAACAGCAAAGGTGATTGACAGTTCCTGAAAAGGACTTGGCAAACTCTCATATTAGAGGTGCTAGTCCAACTTAAATACCCCATATATCTCATACACATATGTATTGTATATATATATTCATGTGTGAATATATATGCTCATGTACACACACATGTACACAATTAGCTGAAAATATAGAAACAACCAAAACCTATAAGGAGCCATAAAGAATTAGACAGAAAAGGACATATTTTTTTGAAACTCCAATTAAAGAAGAATCCATAAGCAATTTTCATTATATAAAATTTAAAAGATTTTACTCAAATGAAATTAGTGCTTATTGCAGCTAGATTTCATTAAAAACAGAAATTGTCCTGATGTCAAATATTTCATATTAAACCCTGATATCCAAAATATATAGGGAAAGAACACCATTGTCTTATATAAGACAGAACCACTCCCCCATAAAGTAGTCAAAAGATGAACAAAAAGTTTTCAATGTAAAAAAAATATTAACAAGTCTAAGATAAAATGTTCCAAATCATTAATAATAGAAATTCAAATTTAAAAAGCTCTAAGGTTTTTAACCTCACACTTCTCACATGCATAAAAACGATAAAAGACAAATTGTTTATATTAGAGGAGCATAATAATACACTGTTGATGGTACTGTGAATTATTTTGTACAGCAGTTCTTAAAGCTCTCTCCTATGTTTGGTCCAACAGAGGATATCTTAAAAATTTTCTATTCTTTGGACCCACACTTAACACCGTATACCAAGATAAGATCAAAATGGGTCCATGATTTAGGCATAAAGAACAAGATTATAAATAAATTAGAGGAACATAAGATAGTTTACTTTTTAGACTTGTGGAGGAGGAAGAAATTTGTGACTAAAGATGAACTAGAGACCATTACTGATCACAAAATAGAAAATTTTGATTACATCAAATTAAAAAGCTTTTGTACAAACAAAACTAATGCAAACAAGATTAGAAGGGAAGCAACAAAGTGGGAAAACATCTTCACAGTTAAAGGTTCTGATAAAGGCCTCATTTCCAAAATATATAGAGAATTGACTCTAATTTATAAGAAATCAAGCCATTCTCCAATTGATAAATGGTCAAAAGGATATGAACAGACAATTTTCAGATGATGAAATTGAAACTATTTCCACTAATACGAAAGAGTGTTCCAAATCACTATTGATCAGAGAAATGCAAATTAAGACAACTCTGAGATACCACTATATACCTGTCAGATTGGCTAAGATGATAGGAAAAAATAATGATGAATGTTGCAGGGGATATGGGAAAACTGGGACACTGATGCATTGTTGGTGGAGTTGTGAACGAATCCAACGATTCTGGAAAGCAATCTGGAATTATGCCCAAAAAGTTATCAAACTGTGAATACCCTTTGATCCAGCAGTGCTACTACTGGGCTTATACCCCAAAGAGATACTAAAGAAGGGAAAGGGACCTGTATATGCCAAAATGTTTGTGGCAGCCCTGTTTGTAGCGGCTAGAAACTGGAAAATGAATGGATGCCCATCAATTGGAGAATGGTTGGGTAAATTGTGGTATATGAATGTTATGGAATATTATTGTTCTGTAACAAATGAACAGCAGGATGAATACAGAGAGGCTTGGAGAGACTTACATGAACTGATGCTGAGTGAAATGAGCAGAACCAGGAGATCATTATATACTTCAACAATGATACTGTATGAGAATGTATTTTGACGGAAGTGTATTTCTTTGACAAAGAGACCTAACTCAGTTCCAACTGATCAGTGATGGACAGAAGCAGCTACACCCAAAGAAAGAACACTGGAAACAAATGTAAACTGTTTGCATTTTTGTTTTTCTTCCAGAGTTATTGCTACCTTCTGAATCCAATTCTCCCTGTGCAACAAGAGAACTGTTCGGTTCTGCACACACATATTGTATCTAGATATACTGTGACATATTTAACATGTATAGGACTGCTTGTCATCTGGGGGAGGGGGTGGAGGGAAGGAGGGGAAAAATCGGAACAGAAGTGAGTGCAAGGGATAATGTTGTAACAAATTAGCCTGGCATGGGTTCTGTCAATAAAAAGTTATTATAAAAATTTTTTTCTGTTCTTTAAAGTTACATTTATAATTTCTGTTTAATTAGTTTGAATACTGACTAGATAAAATTTAGTTGTTCATGATTTTCATGCTTCATTATTTGTGGACAAAGACTCCAAAAGGATAATAGCGATTGGCACCATATTCAAAAAGGAATAGGAAGCACACAGTCTCTTTATCAACAGGATTTTATCTCCATTGAAGGAGTTGGAGGTGAATGGTGGATGGTAGTTCAGAGCTTTGACATAAGAACATTGATTTTTTTTTAAAAAGTATTTTCCCCCCACTTAGTAGTATTTTTTTTTCAATTACTGTAAAGATAGTTTTCAACATTCACTTTTTTAAGATTTGAGTTCCATTTTTTCTTTCTCTCTCTCTTTTTCCCCTTCCCCAAGACAGCATGTATGACACAAATTATAGATATACAATCATTTAAAACATTTTCATATTAGTTATGTTGCGAAAAAAAATCAGAAAAGGGAAAAACCATGAGAAAGAAAACCCCCCAAAAAGTGAAAATAGTATTCCTCTCCATTCTGACTCCATACTTCTTTTTCTGGGGAAAAAAAAATTTTTTTAAAGATAAACTTCCTAAAGTGGGATAAAAGGTCAATCTAGAGGTTTTCTTTAAATGAAATGAGCCAATTTACATTGCTATCTGGAGAAATCTAAGCTATTAAATCACACTACCTACTTCTCTATATCTATGGAGAAAAATACTTCTGAAGTAATAGAGTTAAGGGTACTCACTAGACAGCCCATCCTACCAGGTCAGGGTAGGAATGACTGGACAAGACTTTTGAGGACCTCATTTCTAAAATATAGAGAATTGATTCAAATTTATAAGAGTTCAAGTCATTCTCCAATTAATAAATGGTCAAAGGATATGAACAGACAATTTTCAAATAAAGAAGCTGAAACTATTTATAGTCATATGAAAATATGCTCCAAATCAATATTGATCAGAGAAATGCAAATTAAGACAATTCTGAGATACCACTATACACCTGTCAGATTGGCTAAGATGACAGGAAAGGATAATGACAAATGTCAGAGGAGATGTGGGAAAACTGAGACACTGATACATTGTTGATGGAACTGTGAACAGATCCAATCATTTTGGAGAGCAATTTGGAACTATGCTCAAAAAGTTATCAAATTGTATATACCTTTTGACTCAGAAGTATTTCTATTGGGCTTATATCCCAAAGACATCTTAAAGAAGAGAAAGGGACCCACATGTGCAAAAATGTTTGTGGCAGACCTCTTTTGTAATGGCAAGAAACTGGAAACTGGGTGAATGCCCATCAATTGGAGAATGGCTAAATAAATTATGGTGTATGAATGCTATGGAATATTATTGTCCTGTAAGAAACGACCAGCAGGATGATTTCAGAGAGGCCTGGAGGGATTTACATGAACTGATGCTAAATGAAATGAGCAGAACCAGGAGGTCATTATACATTACAACAACAAGTCTACACAATCAATTCTAATGGATGTGGCTCTCTTCAACAATGAGATGATTCAAACCAGTTCCAATTGTTCAGTGATGAAGAGAGCCATCTATACCCAGAGAGATGACTGTGGAAGCTGAGTGTGGACCACAATATAGTGTTCTCTCTTTCTGTTGTTTACTTGCATTTTGTTTTCTTTTTCAGTTTTTTTTCCTTCTTGATCTGATTTTTCTTGTGCAGCAAAGTAACTGTATAAATATGTATACATATATTGGATTTAATATATATTTTAACATATTTAACATGTATTGGACTACCTGCCATCTAGGGGTGGGAATGGGGGGAAGGAAGGGATAATTTGGAACAGAAGGCTTTGCAAGGGTCAGAGTTGAAAAATTATCCATGCATATGTTTTGTAAATAAATGCTTTAATTTAAAAAAATAAAATGGGAAAAGATGTTAGAAAAAAAAAAGACTTTTGAGGACTTAGTGTAAGGATAAGAACTAGAGGATAAGGAGAAGATTCCTGTTCCTTCTTTCTCTAATAATCCATCCAGTGAATTTTTCCACCTTACACACACAAAAAAGCCAGAGTTACCAGACTATTAATGTGATGGAATATCATTGAGAAGAAAAACATGGCAAGATTTACATGATTTATTACAAAGTAAAGGAAGAAAAACCAAGAAAACAATATACATAGACAAATATAAATTAAGATAATTCTAAGATAACTAATTTCACTTTAAATTCAATGATTAATCTTAGTCTAGGAGAGAGAATATATGATGAAAAAGTTTCTATCCTTTCAATAGTGAGAGGGGTGCAATGGAATCAGAATATTAGAGGTAAGTAGATGACACACAATAGAAAGAGCGCTGGGTCTAGACTTGGGAAGACTTGAATTCACTATCATGTTCATTGTCAGATAAGGTTGTATTGGTTCATTTTGCTTAATTGTTATAAGGGAGATTTTAATGGGAGAGGAATGGCTGAGAAATATCTGGTATTAAAAACTAAAGCCTTTTTAATAAAACAAAAAAAAATGTAACAAAGTTTTTAATAAGTAAAAATTTTTAAAATGTCTATTTAATTCAGTTTTCTAGCTGATTATGTATCTCTTCTAATACATAGCTATCAATTTGAGAGTCTTTGTCTATTCATTTCTTTGAATTCCCTCAGGAAGCACTGGGTTCTTCCAAAAAGTAGTGTGTTAATTGTAGACCTTTCTCAATTCTTTGAGTACCTTGGTAATGGTCTTTCCTTTCTAACTCTTACCTTCGCACTAGCAGACTTCAAAACACATATAGACTCTCCATCAAATATCCTTAAACACTCAGTGAACCAGTATGACTATACTGTCTTATTCTTCTGTGTCCCTTACTCCCTTATCATAACATTGTGTCCTGACAAGCCTCAGCTTTGGGTCTCTCCAGTTATCCACTCCTTTTCCTCCTGCATATGTGTTGTTGAACAAAGGTAGAAAAAGTATAAAAAAAAAAAAATTAAAAAAGAAAAAGAAAAAGTCATGAAATTCTCCTCATTGTGTCAACTATAAGTTAATGTTACATAGTCTCAACAGGGCCCATAAAGCTGCTAGGTTTTTATACACTGCTAATTAATTCATTATTCTACTCTTCAAAGTAGCTCTTCCAAACCTTTTCATTTCTCTCTAAATTTCTAGTGGTTCCCCCTCCTCCCATTCTCTCAGCTAAGACATTGCCTCATACGTCCCTAAACAAAAATTAAGGCAGTTGATGTACCTCTTATCTTATAACACTCAGATGCCTTTAGCCATCTTGTCCTTCTTTGTTTCATGGGAAGAACTTATCCAGACAAGCCCCTCTACCTGTACAAGAGATACTTTTTCATTCTCTCTTCTCTAGCCAACTCCTCAATTACCTCCACTTTTTTTCAGTTTTCTTCAACCCCTCCTTATCTGCTGGCAGCTTTCCTACTGCCTACAAACTTGTCTATATCTTTCCCAGATTCAAAAAACCCTCACTTGATTCTTCCATGTCTGAAAACTATTAATCCATATATCCTCTCTTATAGCTAAATTCCTTTGCCAGACCAAATATGGTTGACTTACCTATTCTCAGCAATATAGTGACCCATAACAATTCTAAAAGATTCATGATGGAAAATTCTATCTACATTCAGAAAAAGAACTGATGGAATCTGAATGCAGGTTTTTCTATTTTCACTTTTGAATATATGTACATCTGTATGTGTGTGTGTATATGTTTCTTTTTGTTCTTTCTTCTTTCGCAGCATGACTAATACAGAAATATACTTTACATGATTGCCTATATATAATCCATCTCTAATTCCTTACTATTTTAGAAAAGGGAAAGAGAAGGGAGGGAAAAAACTTGGACTCAAAATTTTATAAAAAACTAAATGTAATGAATTAATTTAAAAAATAAATTATATTAATACTTTGTTGTTGTTCCCTCCAAAGTTTCCGGTGATCTCTTAATTGCCAAATCTAGTGGCCCTTTCTCAGTCCTCATCTTTCTTCAGCTCTCTACAGTTTTTAATACTGTCAATCACGTTCTTCTCCTTAATGCTCTTGTCCCTCTAGGTTTTCTGGACATTCCTGTTTCCTGGTTGTCTTTTTATCATCAGACCACTCCTTCTCAATCTCCTTTGCTGTATCTTCATCCAACTCATGGTCATAGGTTTAAAGGGATATATATGGGGTGTTCAGGAAGGACCAGCACCTCTGACATGAGAGTGTGTCAAATCTGCCATCCACCTTTAGCTATATCCCCAGAAAAACTATCTCAGCAGAGGAGCTAAAGCAGGTTGAGGCTACCTGATAGCTCTCACACTCTTTGATGAGGTAAGATGTCTATACCAAACATATGAAGATTTGCCTTGGTGAAATGGGTCAATGAGAACAATTTGTTCCAAAGGCCATGAAGGCAGCTGAAGCAAGCACTACGGAGCACTTAGAGCTTGGTCTAATATGGAAGATGCCTAAATCATCCACTGCATCTTGGGCCATTGCAGTAATCTTGACTTTTGTCTTGTCACTGGACTTTGATAACTTTTGGAGAGTGAGACTGATGATTTTGTGCAACTCTGCCTCCCTTAAATACAAATCATGTGCAAGTCAAAAAATTATCCCAATATCATTGGCCCTTTTTTGTCATTTGTCCTTTTCAAAACAAATAGCAACAATTAATTGGGGGTATCTCACAAGGCTCTCTATGTTTTGGGTCCTCATCTCTATAGTATTTCATTTGGTCATCTCATCTCTAGTGGATTCAATTATCTAGTGGATTTATTATCTTCATGCTGATGATTCTCAAATCTATTTGTCTTATTATTTCCTCTCTATTGATTTCTAGGCTTATATCTCCAAATGCCTATTTGACATATAGAACCAGATGTCCTTTATAAATCTTAAACTCAATGTGTACAAAATTGAACTCTTTATCTTTTCTCCAAACCTTTCTCCCTTCCTTAACTCTTTATTATATAACAGGACAGCCCCATCCTCCTAGTCCTGCATGCTTAAAACCTAGACATTATCTTCTTCTCATTATTGATCATCTATCCCATATGTTATCTGTTATATGATTTTGGTCTATTGACTTTATGCTTGCAACATCTCTTGAATAAATATTTATTTTCTCCTCTGCTATTGCCATTACCCTGGTGCAGACCCTAAATTTGTCACCCCTGTATTGCTGCAATAATTTTCTTGTTAACTTCATATCTCTCAGGTTGGCTAAGATGACAGGAAAAGTTAATTATGAATGTTAAAAGGAGATGGGAGAAAACTGGGACACTAATACATTGTTGGTGGAGTTGTTAACTGATCCAACCATTCTGCAGAGCAATTTGGAATTATACCCAAAAGGCTATCAGCCTGTGTATTACACCTTTGATCCAGCAGCACCTCTACTGGGTCTATATCCAAAAGAGATGATAAAGAGGGAAAAGGACTCACATGTACAAAAATGTTTGTAGCAACCCTTTTTGTAGTAGCAAGAAAATGGAAAATGAATGAATATCAGTTGGGGAATGGCTGAATAAGTTCTGGTATATGAATGTAATGAAACATTATTGTTATATAAGAAATGATGAGCAGGTTGATTTCAAAAAAGTCTAGAAAGACTTCCATGAATTGATACTGAGAGTAAAGTGAGCAGAGCCAAGGGAATGTTATATACAGTAACAACAAAATTATATGATGATCTTGTAAAGGGCTGAAATTCTTAAAAGGTATGCATGAATCAGACAACTGAGAACTTAAGGCTAATTACCTATTGGATAATAATTCTATTAACATATCTCTTGTCTCAGTTAATGCTGGCTCAGTGCTTGGGGCTAAGAGAATTGTAGGTAAGGATAAGGGGGTGGAGTGAGAAAGGTGAGAGAACTTCACTTGGCCTCAGGATGAGGAAGAGAAAAGTGTAGAGATTCTGGGCTCTAGGATCAAGGAAGGATCCTTGGCAAAACTCCTGGCAGTTTTGTCCATCTCCTTTACTTCTCCCCCTAAAGGCCAAGGACTTTTGCTTATCCTGACTCTGACTGATTCTGAGGCCTCCAGGGAGCTAGTCTGGAATTTACATAATCTATTGTGATATACTTGGCCCTTTTTAACAATGAGATGATTCAAGGCAATTTCAATAGATTTGTGATGGAAAGTGCCATCTATATCCAGAGAGAGAACTGAATGTGGATCAAAGGATGATATTTTCACCTTTGTTGTTGTTGCTTATTTGCTTTTTTCCCCCTTTCTTATGTTTTTTTTTTTCCCCCCTTTTAATCAGATTTTTCTTTTGGTTCAACATGACAAATATAGAAATATGTTTAGAAGAACCACACTATTTAATTTGAAGGGGGTAAAGGGAGAAAAAAATTGGAACGCAAGATTTTGCAAAGATGAATGCTGAAAACTATCTTTGCATGTATTTAGAAAAATAAAGTACTATTAAAAATAAAAATTTTTAAATAAGTTTTCTGGTTGGTCTTATGAATAAATATGAATAAATAAATGAATAAAGCATAGGTCTGACTATGTCACCCTCTGTATTCCAGCTTATCCCTGTGACTTTCAGGATCAAGTATAAAATCCAAGTTTCAAAGCCCTTCACAACTTAACACTGATCTTCCCCAGCTCTCACTTCCATTTTATCAGGCCTTATACTTAGATTGCATCTCCCATCTACTCTTTGATCCAGTAAAACTGGCCTTTTTTCTGGTCCTGGAACAAGATATTCCATCTTTCAACTCTGGACATTTTTGCAGGTTGTTGCCATATCTGTAATGCTCTCTTTCCTCATCTCCATCTACTGACTTCCTGTAATGGGCTGAAGTTTGAGTTGATGCACTTAGGTCCCAAGTACATGAGGCTAAATAGTAATTGGGCTATACTCTATTAATATACATGATTGGATAAAGAATGGTCCCTGCCCACTCTCTGTGCAAGTCCTGATGTATTGTACAGGAAATGACGATTTTGGTGGGTGGAGGCAGAGAGAGGAACAGGAAAAGAAGCTGGGAGAGATTGGGCCTGGGTCCATTCTCCTAGCTGCTAGTCGTGTGGCTGCGGGTCTAGCTAACTTCTTGACTCAGCTGCACACATTGCTATTGCCGATTCTCTTCCGCCTCCAATCCTTCTTCACTGAGAATAAAGACTGACGATTTTCCCCTAACCTGAACTCCGGACTCCTGCTGATTTTAAAAATACACGGTCTTCACAACTTCCCACCTAAATTCCCACATTTTAAAGGAAGTCTTAAATAGGAAATCTTTCCCTACTGCCTCCCCTGTGTTGAATTATTTCCTATGTATCCTGTGTATAATTTGTACTTAGTTGTTTTCTTGGTGTCTTTTCTATTAAATTGTGAATTCTTTAAGGAGAGGGACTCTTTTTTTTTTTTTTTTTTTTTTGCCTTTCCTTTGTATCTTTTTTGCCTGGCACATAGTAGGCATATAATATTTATTCATTAATTGACTAACTAACACTATGGGTATAAATGGCGCATAACTCACTATCTACTGCATTCAACTGAAGAGAAGTGATTCACAGACCCTACAAATCTGTGGTCCATGGACAGAAAAAGAAAAAGTAAGGTTTTCTGAAGATTCCTCCCTCATTTCAAATTTTTTCTTCTGGATGAATTTTATTTTATTTTTTTTTTTTCTACTCTAGGTCAACCCAAAGGTAGCCTACATTGTTTGTCTTAGGAGTAGCATAGTTCAGTAGAACAGATTTTTGGCTTCTCTAATATAATAATAACAACAATAATAAACTGAAATGTTCTTTTTTTTCCCTTCCAGGAGTAAAAAGATTTATGCATTTTTTTTCAAAATTGGAAGAACAAGCTTGATATGCCATAGATACATTTGAATTAATCTTGTTCTTTGGTAAAATAATGGTATCATTCTTTTGGTGAAGCATTCCTTTTATTTTCATATCTTGAATTTTTTCTAATTATGTTATGAAAAGAGGGAAAGAAACCAAAAATATCCCTCTTAAATGAACAAGGAACAATCATTACAAACACCACACATACACACACATACATACACACACACACACACATGCATGCATGCACATACTAAAGCCCCACCTGGCTTTAGTAAACAAAGGAAAATATGAAGCCAGCTTTGATGATTCAAAACTTCTGGCCATTCAACTCTGAACATGCAGAACCATTCCTGGCTCCTGGCAAGCTGCTAATCTCTTGTGGAAATTCACTGAGCATGAGCAGGGAATAGGAATTGGAAAATGAAGGTGTTCTCTAGAAAACATGGGAGGGAAAGGGAACAGAGAGATTGGAAAGGGGGAGCAAATTAGAAAAGCAACAGAAACATTGCAGGAAGGAAAGGTTTGAAGTCAGGCTTTCCTGAGGGCAAGCTGAAACCTTGTCAGGGAACAGTCTGAAAACAAGTTTATCCTCTATTTCCAGGACTTCCAGAGAGAAATGGAAATAAAATAGCACCTCATTATACCAACTACTAAGCAAGGATAAGTTAATGGTTAGACAGATTGGCCTAGTGACTGGATCACTAGACTTGGCATCAGGAAGACCTGCATTCAAAACTCACATCTGTCACTTGTATTCCACAGTTACTATGGAAAAGTCCCTTTCCTTTCTCTGAGCTTCTGGAAACACTTTAAGACTCTTAAATTAAACATAGTTATAAGCAAAACACCCTGGTACAAACTTTGCCTTTGATAGTGGAGAAAATATCCTATGCTATATAGCTGTATGGGGACCATAATTTGACCTAGAACATAACTTAATCTATCATGGTTCCTCTCATTATTATAAAAAAATATATACTTAGGTTCCCTCCCCCCCCAATCATTCTGAATTTACAAGGGAATAAGATTTAGTCTATAAAATAGTGTGTAATAGTGGGAAAAGAGCCTGGGCAGGAAGTCAAGAAACCTGTATTCTAGTCCCAGGTTTGCCACAAACTTTCTGTGTGACATTGGATAAGTTAATTAACATCTTTAGCTTTGTAAAGCCTGAGAAACTGAGGCAAAACAGAGATTAGAGATTTTTAATATTTTAATAGTGGAGAAGTTGGACTGGTGAGGTCATACTAGCCATAGCCATAGCCCATTAGCTGGATCAGACTCTTTTTTTTTTTTTTTTTTTTTTTTTATTTAATAGCCTTTTATTTACAGGATATATACATGGGTAACTTTACAGCATTAACAATTGCCAAACCTCTTGTTCCAATTTTTCACCTCTTACCCCCCCACCCCCTCCCCTAAATGGCAGGATGACCAGTAGATGTTAAATATATTAAAATATAACTTAGATACACAATAAGTATACATGACCAAAACATTATTTTGCTGTACAAAAAGAATCAGACTCTGAATTATTGTACAATTAGCTTGTGAAGGAAATCAAAAATGCAGGTGTGCATAAATATAGGGATTGGGAATTCAATGTAATGGTTTTTAGTCATCTCCCAGAGTTCTTTTTCTGGGTATAGCTAGTTCAGTTCATTACTGCTCCATTAGAAATGATTTGGTTGATCTTGTTGCTGAGGATGGCCTGAAGCTGGATCAGACTCTTGTCTCAAAGCATCTAGCAACTAGCAAGTAATTCCAGAGACTTTTATAGGACTCCAGAGATCAGGGAAACAAAGTCAAGGGGGGAGAAACATCTAGCAAGTTATAATTTCAGGAAGGACAATAAATTCTGATAAGTTGGGAGTGAAGAAGGTGATCAAGCAGGAGCTAGGAAGTCTGGGCCAGGAAAGATGGAGGATGCCATCTAGGTATTTGAGATAAACTCCATCTGGAGTTTTATGACTCTTTGGAATGCTAGAGTGGCCAGAGCTCCACAGCTCTAATTATCTCAATCCTAATGGATAGGAAAGGGGGAGGGAGAGGACACACATAGCATATTAATTCGGGGAAACAGATATTATAATTCAGGGAAACTGAGGCATTACAGTTTCAGCTTCTTTGATACACAAAATGAGGATATTATCCCAAATAATCTAAATGATGTCTCAGATCTCTTCAATCTTCAGTATTTTATGAATCTAAACAACAAAATTAATCATTCCAGAATTTAGGAAAGGACAAATGAAAAGCCTATCCCCAAAGTTATTAAGAACTGGAACTAAGACATGTTTCATTATTACTTAAGTAATAATCCCTTCCTCTATCCCATTTATTCCTACCCCTTTTGCAACAGCCTATTTTGGTCTCTCATCCTACCTGAATGTAAAACTACAATGCCAAGAAATAATGACTGATTAAGGGCACAACTGTTGTAAGCAATTCACAGCATAGCCATACTCTGCAACTGTTGTCCTAGCCAACATGTTTTGCGATAACATTTACAATAATGTAGAGATAGCATAAGATAGACATTAGTGACATTAGAACTACCTCGGTAGGAATCCTAAATCCTTCACTGACAGATTGTATAATCATGGGCAAGTCCCTATATAAGTCTCAGTTTTGCCACTTATAAAATGAGGATAGTAATACCTGTTGCTAGTTGTTGATCCTCAAATCAAATGAGAAAATATATGAAAGCAATTTTAAATCTTAAAGTATTATGTAAAGGTTGGCCAATTTGTAGAAACTATACCAGTCTAATCCCATCCAATGCTAATTACCCTTATGGCTTCTACCTCATTGCTTATTGCCAGTCCTCAGATATATACTTCCAGCTGCTCAATGGGGTTCCCTATCTTTTTCAATCTTCAATTCATTCCCAACCCAGATCTTGTTTAATTCTATCCCTGTGTTTCCCCCATCCCTCTGGCCCAAAACATATTCCTATGAATAACAACTTTTATGACACTAACTACCCTCCATAAGTTTTTTCTTATAATATAATGTTTTGGGAAGAGGAGAACTAGCAATTAATACTCTAAGAGTATGGCTCGACATGGTGAAAAGGGGATAACAGAAAGTGTCAGAGACCTACAAAGAGAAAGAGCACATGAATTGTTTGGGAAAAAAAAAAATCTGGCATATTCCAAAGAGGCTTGGGAAGGAAGGAAATAAAAATGAAATCTAATATAGACCATTGTAGTTGTACACTCTGGGAAGAACAACAATACTCCAAATCAGAAAATGCTGTTGAATGGTAGCCATGCAGAAAACTATTTGGGGGTGATAGTGAATTAAATTAAATATGTGCTCATGGGACAAAGATCATGCTGAGACATATATCCCATGCAAGGCAAAAGCAGAAATAAATCCTCTACATAAAGCCTTTTATGTTTACTTCATTGCATACTACTTCCTCTAAGAAAAAGGAGAACTGCTAACAAGCCTGGCAAAAATAGGACAGCTAAGGAAGGTGGTGGGAGGGGCTGGTTTGTTACAAAAGGAGGTCATCTAGAGGAGGTGATGATGTGGGCAGAGCACAAGACCCAGAAGTTCTGAGACAGGGGAAACACACCAGCCATCCCAGACCCTGGACCTTGTCTTGAAGTCCTTAAGTTCCAGAAACAGTCACCTCCAGGATCCCATCACCATGATGTCCCTCTGGAAAGGCCCACTCTTCCAGTTCTTCAGGGGAATAAGGCCAGGACACTCTTGGGATACACATCTGGTGCAACTTCATATATAGTGAGACTTTCCTTTTGTTCTATCATCCCTTCCCACTGGAAAATGGAAGTAATCTCAGGCACAGCACATAGTTACCTGATAAAGATCCAGAATGTTGGATTCAGATTCAAGAAAGGAATCAAGGACAATGTTCTTCAGAACAAAAATTCTGAATGTAATCTTCCTTTCCCAAGATTGGTAGGGAAAGCAGGAGATCCCTAGTCTTTCTTACCCTGAGATTCCCCTCTCCCCAAGATAAGTAAATACCCTCAAATAAACAAAAAAATGGTATCAAAAATCTCATTTGACTTGCTCACCATAAGAATCTAAGATCCTTAGAGGCACTGTATCTTACTGATTTTTTCTGTCTTGCACATTGTCTAGCATAGAGATTCCTGCAACAAAGCAGGTGTCCATAGTTGTTGTTTAGTCATTTCAATCTCGTCTAATTCTTTGTGACTCCATTTTAGATTTAGATACTAAAGTGCTTTGCCATTTCCTTCCCCATCTCATTTTGCAGATGAGAAAATGATGGAAAGTGGGTTGAGTGATTTGGCCATTCACACAACTAGTAAATGTCTGAGGCTAAATTTTGAACTCAGGTCTTTCTGTCACTAGGCCCAGTACTTTACACTGTGCCACCTAGCTGCCCTAATTGGTATTCAGCAAACATTTATTGAACTTAACTGGATTGCAAAACAATGGACTGATAAACTTGTCCTGAAGTTTTGCCAACATAGAATCTGATAAAATACCATTTGGGACCCACCCCCAGGATTGAATTAATGAAAATAGCATATGGGAATTTATTAAAAAATACCATTGTGGAAACTTAAAAATTCAACGAACTTTAGATTTGAAAGACACCATTAAGATCAACTACAAATCTCCTCATTTTACAGATAACGAGACTGAGGCTAAGAGAATTAAAGTGGACTGCACCAAATCATAAGCTAGTTGATGACAGAGTTAGAACTAAATTTATAATATGTCACTTGCCCAGCATGCAACCCAAGG
Organism: Sarcophilus harrisii; assembly: GCF_902635505.1. Taxonomy (NCBI): domain Eukaryota; kingdom Metazoa; phylum Chordata; class Mammalia; order Dasyuromorphia; family Dasyuridae; genus Sarcophilus; species Sarcophilus harrisii. Next base: position 302,251,057 of record NC_045426.1, on the reverse strand, counting down.
ATCATATTCAACCGATCAAGCAACAAATTTTAATTGGGCTAATGATTGCTACTCAGCAGAGTCATCTAGAATAGTGTTTTACACATCACTCAATGAATATGTGCTACATAAATGAATGAAAGAGTAAATGAGTGAGTGAATGATGAATGAGTAAAATGTCTCATGTAGTGCTAAAGACTGGGTAACATGGAAGAAGTATAAGAAATTATATCCCTAAGGGATCTGTATGTGCCAAAATGTTTGTGGCAGCCCTGTTTGTAGTGGCTAGAAGCTGGAAAATGAATGGATGCCCATCAATTGGAGAATGGTTGAGTAAATTGTGGTATATGAATGTTATGGAATATTATTGTTCTGTAAGAAATGACCAGCAGGATGAATACAGAGAGGATTGGTGAGAATTACATGAACTGATGCTAAGTGAAATGAGCAGAACCAGATCATTATATACCTCAACAATGGTACTGTATGAGGATGTATTCTGTTGGAAGAGGATTTCTTTGACAGAGATCTAACTCAGTTTCAATTGATCAAGGATGAATAGAAGCAGCTACACCCAAAGAAAGAACACTGGGAAATGAATGTAAACTTCTTAAATTTTTGTTTTTCTTCCTGGGTTATTTATACCTTCTGAATCCAATTCTCCCTGTGCAACAAGAGAACTGTTCAGTTCTGCACATATATATTGTATCTAAGATATACTGTAACCTATTTAACATGTATAGGACTGCTTGCCATCTGGGGGAGGGGGTGGAGTGGGGGAGGGGGTGGAGAGACGGAGGGGAAAAATCGGAACAGAAGTGAGTGCAAGGGATAATGTAAAAAAATTACCCTGGCATGGGTTCTGTCAATAAAAAGTTATTAAACGTGAAAAGTCACTAAAAAAACAAAAGAAATTATATTCCTTCTCAAGGACATACTTGGGGAATCAAACTTAACTCATGTGAAATAACACTACAAGATAGAATATAATTAAATATTAAATTGGGCTCCAAATAGAGAGGCAGAGAATAGAGTAAAGAAAAAGAATGCTTGTTTTGAAGTCAAGAATACCTGATTTTTCAAGACATTTTCAAGCCGAGTGATCCTGGGCAAAATCATTTAACAGCTCCTCTTCTTTATCTATAAAATGAGGGTAATAATAGCACCTATCTTAGTGGGTTGTCATTATAATCAAATGAGATAAGGGTGTGCCCAAGAGGCATTGGACTGTTTGTAGTCCCTTGGGAAAGGGTCAGTTTGAGAATGAGTGAAGGAGAAAAGTCCTACTTATTCATATATTTGAGAGAATAGAAGAGGCTTAGAGTTTGAAACCTGGAGAACTCCAAGCCATAGAGTTATTGGAAAAATAATCATTATTTCATTTGTAGTTTAGCCTTCAAACATTAAAATTAAGAGGTATGTGTGAATTAGAATGGCAGACAGTTTTGCTAGCATCAGTCATTGGCTTCTTCCTTTTTTTCTAAAAGAGATGTAATTAGAAAAAAAACTCATGGTCTTTAAACTAAAAGTATAACATCCTTCATTTCCTTTGGAAAGAGAGATGCAAGGATTTTAGGTAAGCCAGAAACTGGAGGTAGCAACAAGTTACCCGTCTGAACCACAGATCTGAAGCATAAAAGATGCTAAGAGCAGAGGGGACTGGGTCTGCTAGGACTGGGTCAGTAGCAGTAGCTGTCCCTCCACGTGTCTGCCTTGACCACATGAATATCCCACATGTACCTCTTCATACATACAACTTGGTCATAGATATATATCTTGCATGTATGCCTTTGTTACATTTTCCCTATGTACTACTGTTATTTGTTTCTTCTAGAAACTGTACATATTTGTGAGTCAATATACTTTTAATTTATGGAGGAAATACTTTGTTGCCACTTTTCTTACTTTTCTTACTTTTGCCTTTAGTAACTCTTGCCCTCAGTAAACCCATCCATGGAGATTTCAGAGCCACAGAGAGCCTTGAATCAGGGATAATCATTCTCTTTGGCTACCTGCCTTGGGGTTGGGAAGAGATACCCTCAGGTACTGTACACAAGTACTTAATAATCAAGGCAGCCAGGTGGCATAGTGTCTAGAAGGCTGAACCATAAGGAAAGAAAATCTCAATTCATATCTGATCTCAGTCATTTGCTTGCAAAACATTTAACCTCTTTAAATGCCATAGGAGTTCAGAGGTAAGAAGAACAAAGGGAACTGGTCCAATCAAAGAAGGCTTCATAGAAAAGTAGCTGACACAGGGGTAGCTGGGTGGCACAGTGAATAGAGTGCCAGCCCTGAATTCAGGAGGATCTGAGTTCAAATTTGAGGTCAGACACTTAACACTTCCTAACTGTGTGACTCTGGGTAAGTCACCCCAATTGCCTCAGGCAAAAAAAAATAAGAAAAGAAAAGTAGGCGACTATATATTTAAGAATCAAAGGTTCTGCCTTTGACTCTCTGCTCTGCTGCTACTGCTGCTACTGCTGCATGATATGAAAATTTATTTCCCGGTTCCAGGCTTTAGTTTCCTCATCTGTAAACATAAGTTAGCTGAAGTAAATAGTCTCCAAGTTTCCTTTCTCTAATTTATGCTATGCAGTATATAGGTGGTTCCATGCTATTCCTTGAAGGTAACCTAAAAATTTATATTATAGAATCCGAAACTTCAGAGCAAAAATATAAACTGACTAGCACAATTAAACACATACACACACAAAAGGTTTCCCAGACATTTGAAGAGGATGACTTAATCCATTCTGTATTCTTTTCTGGCTAAGTTGTGGCCCAGATCTATTGAAGGCTAAGGAAGGGTGGGGAGCAGAGGTGGTTGATGGTACAGTCTGGGTGGTTAGGATAATAATAAAACAGCATATACTAGTAGTTGGCATACAAACAGCATGCCAGAAACAACTAGTTTTCCTGCTCAGGACAACAAAGTGGGACCACCCTAGGAGAAAGGCTTGTAAGTTTCTGAGTGCATAGCGTCAACCACACAATATTCAGGCACCATCTGCTAAGTTATTTGAACCAAATGGCATAAAGAAGCTAATGTTATTTGACTCTTGATGCTCTTGCCAGAATATCATCATCATCGTCGTCATCATCGTCATCAAACTTCAAAAATAGAAATGGAAGTATGCAGAGATAAACTGACTTGGGTATACAAACCAGCCCAAAACATTATAGCAATTAACAGTCAAGAAAGTAGATACTCAGTTGAGGATCATATTTAAAATGAAACTAAAGAAATAGGTGAACGAAAAGGAAAAAAAAAAAAATTCAACCAAAAAAAGTCCAATAAAATCCACTCCTACAATTTTGGGGTTTGCTTTAAAAAAAAAAAATGAGAGATGGTGAGCCTTCCTTGACCTTTGTCCTGTTAGATAGACTCTCAATAAGTCCCCTGGGAACTTCTTTTAAGTAGGTCCTTCCTGCCCTAACTTAAGACTACCAGTAAGTGCGATCATCTCTATAGCCAAGTGAGCCCAATAAGGTCTGTAAGCCAGAAAAACAGGAGCAAACAACTTCAGAAAAACAATATGTCCCATAAACAAAGCTGGTGGAAAGCTTCCAGATACACACAATGAGGCTAATCTTCTGGGCACACATTTCCCGTCTTGGGTATTAGCATGGACATCACTTCCTCCTAGGTAGAGGTAAATTTTTACTTCAGTAACTTAGACTGTGGATCCAAGAACAATAATGGGCTAAATTCCCACTTTTAAGAACCAGTAACAGGCAAAAGATACAAGAACCCTCTTTTTTCTTTCTTTCTTTTTTTCCCCCTTAAAGAAGCCACTGTTAGTAGAACAATGTCATTCCATTTAAATAAGCAGGGTCAGGACTTTCAGAATAAAAAGGCCAGAGCTAGCTGTTTTCATATGTGATGGTACATGTGGGTTAAGATAGTAATTCTATGTTTCTTCTTTTATAAGTTCATAAGTAAATGCCACTGAACACAGTATACACTGGGCAGAGAACGGGTCAGAAATGAGTGAGCATTCAAAGTCTTTCAAGATCTGGCTTTATCTTATCTTTTGATTTTATATTTCCTATTGTACCCTTATACTTTCCTATACAAGGAAAATCTCTATGACTATACCATTTTTACTTCTGACTTGGTGCTATTTAGAATGTTCTCTTTTGTACTCTCTCCTTTCCCTATCTAAAGCCAACATATTCTTCAAGATCTAATTCATGTTACCTTCTCAGCAAGTTTTCTTTAACCCAGGGTGACTCCCAAATTACTGTGGGAATTATAGTTTATTCTATACAATTTAGATCTTAATTAGATCATGGCACATATTATTTGCCGTTATCTCTTGTGTGTTATTCTTGTTACCCTAGAGCCTAGTCACAAGGTTTGCCTGTAGTAAATACTCAGTGAAAAAGTAGACTCTTTGATGTGGCTGGGTCCAGAAGAAAAATTCTGTTTAAGTCAATATTGCCCAAGACTCACCCACTTATTAAGTATTTTCACTGAGTCTCATGAAAAACTTATAATAAATTGCCAGTGATAAGTATGGAAACATCATAAATGTTTGCTCATTGTAATTGAATAACCATAAGAAACTCTGATCAATGCAATTATCAGCAATAATTCCAAAGAAACAAAGATCCTCTTCTTAACAGTATCTTGTAGAATAATACATGTATTTTTGTTCAATGTTTTCTTGACTATGCAAATTGTTGCAAGGGTTTTGTTTTTCTTCCTTTCCCTTATGAGAAGTAAAGGAGAGAAGAGAGCTATTGACAGACTTAAGAAAAGTAAGAGAATGTGAGGATAGTAAACAGGACACACAGACTAAATACAGCACCAAAGCTTTGAAAATAACATTAAATTTATTGTATGCTTGGAGAGAGAAACAAGCTGTAGGTGGCACAGATTTTCAGCTACATACTCAATCCTGTTTTTCTGTTTTGCTTTGTATATGAAAATGCTCATCTTAAGTGGTCTTAAGTTCATAATAAAAATAAAAATTACATTTCAAAAAGAATGGAATAATAATCTCTAGGTGAAATAAAATCATAAGATTCAGATGATAAAATATGTTTAAAGCTCCTACTATGTGCCTACTTCTGGACTTACACTGTGGGTCCTGCACTATCTTTATTGGTAACTACAAACTCACTATATCTAACTGGCCCCATTCCTGACCCACATTCTTTTCTGATCATGTCCTTGCTTTTTGCTATACTATATTTATTTTATTTTGGAAAGTATAATCAAATCAATACTGTCAGTGGTACTAGAGAGAGCATATCAGTCAAGTCCCATATAGTTGGCCAACATTATGACTTTTTTTCTTCAAATTTTGATATTTTATTTTTCAAATTACATGTATAGATAGTTTTCAACATTCATTTTATAAGATTGAGTTCCATTTTTTCCTTCTTCCTTTCCTTACCTTCCCCATCCCCAAGACAGCAAGCAATCTGATATAAATTATACATGTACAATCATTTTAAACATTTCTACATTAGTCATGTTGGGAAAGAAAAATCAGAACAAAAGGGGAAATCATGAGAAAGAAAAAACAAACAAACAAAAAAGGTGAAAATAGGGTTATACTTTCTTTGGATTCAGATAGCATTTTCCATCTAGTTATACTGGGTTATCTTGAATTATTGCTGAGTTTTCATCACACAATCTTGCTGTTCCTATGTATAATGTTCTAGTTGTGCTCACTTTACTTCCCATTAGTTCATGCAAACTCTTTCTAGGTTTTTATGAAATTTGCCTGCTTATCATTTCTTTTTTTTTTTTAAGTATTTTAATAGTATATTATTTTCCCAACTACATGTAAAGATGGTTTTTAACTTTTATTTTTGTAAGAATTTGAGTTCCAAATTTTTTTCTCTCTCCTTCCTACCCTAGCAAGCAATCTGATATAGGTTATACATGTACATTCATTTTTGACATATTTCCATATGAGTTTTGTTGGGAAAGAAAAAGGCAAAAACTATGAGAAAGAAAAAAAAAGGGAAGAAAAGATGAAAATGGTATGATTTGATCTGAATTCAAAATCCATGGTTCTCTCTCTAGATGTGGTTGGCACTTTCCATCCAAAGTTTATGGAAATTGCCATGGATTATTGAACTGCTGAGAAGAGTCAAGTCCATCATAGTTGACCATCACACAATCCTACTGTTGTTGTGTACAGTGTTCTCTTGATTCTGTTCACTTCACTCAGCATCAGTTCATGTAAGTCTTTCCAGATCTTTTCTGAAATCAGCCTGTTCATCATTTCTTATTGAACAATAATATTCCATTACCTTTATATATCATTCCCAAACTGATGGGCATCCATTCAATTTCCAAATCTTTGCTATCACAAAAAAGAGTTGCTACAAACACTTTTGCAAATGTGAATCCTTTTCTCCTCTTTTATGATCTCTTTGAGATACAGACCCAATAATGGCACTGCTGGACGAAAGGGGTAATATACAGTTTTTTTTTTTTTTTGATTATCATTTTTTTTTTATTTAATAGCCTTTTATTTACAGGATATATGCATGGGTAACTTTACAGCAGGTAATATACAGTTTTATAGCATTTGGGCCATAGTTACAAATTGTTCTCCAGAATGGCTGGATCAGTTCACAATTCCACTAATAATGCATTAATATCCCAGTTTTGCCACATCCCCTCCATCATTCCTCATTATCTTTTCCTGTTATCTCAGCCAATTAGAAAGGTGTGAAATGGCACCTCAGAGTTATTTTAATTTGCATTTCTTTAATCAATAGCAGTCACTATGACTTCTTACACCAAAATACTCTTCTCTGGTCACCATGGTCTCTATAGATGTTGTCTCCTACTATGAGAATATGAGCCCTAGTGTTTTAATGTTTCTATCCTCAGTTCTTAGAAGATCATAGATATAGTACATAATAAATGCTTTTAAAAAATTTCTTTGTCCACTCATCTATTTTTTCCATAGGAATTGATCAATCCTCAAATCTCAAAATCTGAGAGCTGAAAGGAACCTTGAAAATCATCTAATCTACCTCCTTCATTTTTAGAAATGGAGATGGAAACTTCCAGAGGTTAAAAAAGAGGTATTTAGGGTCACACAGCAAGTCACCGAGAGAGCTAGGATAAGATTCCAGGTCTTTTGACTTCCAGTCCAATACTATTCAACTACTCCACATAGTCTTTATCTCAGTGCTATCTTGAAGTTAATCTTTAAAACCCTACCACCAGTCAGGCTTCCCCTATAGAGACCTATCTCCCAAAGAACTTTCCAAGACCTGAGACCAGCCACCCTGGGAACTGGGGTTGATGGTTTCCAGGAAACAGTGATAAATTTTGCAAAAACAAACAGTTGACAATTGGAGTGTCTGGCACAAAGAAGGTGGTGAGGAGCAAATGAACTTTTCCAACCTTTTCCAGCTGAATTACTTGTAAATCAGGGTCTAGTGGACAATATGAGAACACTATGAAATATTTTTCAATCTTCCTGTTCTTTAGATGTAGATCAAGATGCAGAGAACTATAGTCAAAGGAAGCTTTGCTTCCTTCACATATGCTAAAAGGGCTGACAGGATTTTTTTTTAATAAAAAGAGAAAAGTTAAAAAAAAAGAAAAACAAGGGAGGGGAAGATACAGAAAGGAAAGGAAAGCAGAAAGGACAGGAAGGGGAAAAAAAGGGAAGAGAATGGAAAGGAAAGAAAAAGAAACAAAAAGATCTTTGAAGCTAATCATCTCATTTTTCCTGGTCATTCTTTTATATACGTTTGAGGAAAATATGCTTTAAAATTTTTTTTAGTGTAAAAGATAAGACTATTATAATAAAACATCAAGAAGGGAACTGGACAACGATAAGCTTTTTTTTTTTTTTGCTGAGCCAATTGAGGTCAGGTCTGTCTGACTTCAGGGCTGGTGTTCTATCTACTGCCCCTACCAACAAGCTTTTACAAAGCATAATAACCAACAACAAAATATTACCTAACATTTATATAGTACCAGACACTGTAATAAGTGATTTATAATTGCTATCTTATTTGTCATCACAACCACTCAGGAAGAAAGTACTGTTATTGTCCCTATTTTGCTCTTGAGGAAACGGATGAGTTCAAATCCAGCTTCAAATACTAATTATGTGATCCTGAGCAAGCTACTTAATCATCAGTTTCCTTACTATGATGGGGATAAGATGAAATCAAATTGTGATTCTATTGTAAGAGAATTTATTCTACCAATGTAGACCAGTGTCAATTACCTTCTTTTAAAAAAATTTTTTTATTATAGCTTTTTATTGACAAAACATATGCATGGGTAATTTTTCAACATTGACCCTTGCAAAAACTTCTGTTCCAATTTTTCCTCTCCTTCCCTCCTCCTTCCCTCTCCCCCCCAACCCCCATGGCAGATAGTCCCATACATGCTAAATATGTTAAAGTATATGTTAAATACAATATAAGTATACATATTTATATAGTTGTCTTGCTACTCAATTACCTTCTTTATGATTTATAGTATTAGAAAGGGACCTACAGCATTGAGAAGTTAAGTGACCAGCTCACTGTCATGCAGTCAATAAGTCAGAGTAAGGATTTGAAATCAGGGCTTCTATAACTCTCTCAGCCAAATTCCTTGAAGAAGCTACCTACATTTCCTATTTTCACCTCTCAATCCTTTGTTATCTAGCTTCTGAGCTCACCTGAAACTGTTCTTTTAAAGTTACCAACCATCTCTTTATTATAAAATCTGATGCTGTTGTATTTGTTTCTCAGTCTTCATCTTTTGTGACACATTCCTCATTATTTGAAGTTGCTGACTCTCTTTTTTCCTTCCTCCCCTTTCTAAGTGTTCCTCACAGTAATTCTTCCTGATTCTCTTCCTACCTGTATGACTACTTTTTATTTTTCCATCCCCTTGGTCAGCTTTTCATTCATGTCACACACTAGCTATGTGTGCTTCACAAGATTCTGTTATGGCCTTTTTTCATTGTTTCTTCACAACCTTATAAGTTCTCATGGCTTTAACTGTCACCTTCAGCTCTAATCTCTCCCCTGAACTTCATTCTTCCATCACCAATCACTTACATGGTATTTCAAATTTCATTTCCCAGATATATCTCAAAATCGACAATACTAAAAGTAAACTCATCTAGTCATGTTAATTTTGAGACTGGTTTCCTAGATTCTTGTCCTTCCCATTTTTCTCAACTTTTCACTCTCATCCCAAAATCCAACTTGTTGCCAAACCTTGTTACTTCTACCTCTATAACATCTTCACAATCTGAACCTTTTCCTTTTTTCATACAGCTACCAATTTGGTTTAGGGTCTCATCACTTCTCTCCCAAATTATTTGAAGTATCTTATTGGAGACTTTCCAGAATCAAATATAAATTCATCTATTTAGCTTTCAAAGTATTTCCTTCCCAATCCCAAAATCCTAACCTGTCTTTTTGACTTTATTTTATACTACTCCCCTTCTTATATGTAGTGATACTCTAATCCAATCCACTCATTTTATAGATGAGGAACTGTGCCCTAAATCAGGGCTTCTTAAATATTTTTACTTGTGATCCTGTTTTACCCAAGAAATTTTTATGCCATCAGTAAATAAAACATTTACTGATAATAAATCATAATTTCATGACCCCCACATTCAGTTATATGACTCCATTTGGGATTGCAAACCACAGTTTAAGAAGCTTTGGCCTAAATTAAGTAATTTTTGCATAGTCACATAGATGTTAAGTGGCAAAACCAGGATTCAAACAAAATTCTAGTTACATTCAATTCAATATTATTTCCATTGTACCATGCAGAGAGGAGGAGGTAGCTAAAACCAAATATCTTCTTCTGGTCTTTAGCACATTGCCCTGAGTTCCCCTTCCCCTTCTTCCTTATGGAGCCAGGATTACCAAAGCACAAACTGACAAAAGTCAGTTGAATGCAAATTAATCGGTGAGCTAGACCTGTTAGCATATAAGGCAAATATGTCATTTATATAAATATTAATAATATTTTGTTGTTTACCCAGAGGCAAAGCATTAATAAGAATAAGAGCTGGACTTTGAATTCATATAGATGTATTGGCACATATATGCATGTACATATGTGTGGACATGTGTATATGTGTATGTATACATATATATATATATATATATATATATATATATATATATATTATATATTAGCATATAAGGCAAATAGATTTCATTGGGGACCAAAGGAAACATGAGATTAGGTGCTGGTGGGAAGGGAATAAGAAATGAAAGGGCAAGATCATGAATAAAAGAGGTGGGGGAGAGGATGGAAGAAATGAGCTGCAAGAGTTGCTCTAAGAATCTTTACATCAATTAATAGAATAGCCTCAAGGGCCTTGCCCCACAAAGGTAATTTTGCCTTAGATTGTAGTGGAAGTGTGTTCTGAGTAGGGCCCCACTCTTAGATGATTCCTTGTCCTCTTTCATTGGCAACTTCCCCAAATACTCTATTCTGACAAACTGGGAAAAAGAACTGTTGAAGAGGAATCTGTGGGTGGGGAGTAAATTAAGGGCCATTGTACCCTGGAAATAGTTTCCAGCAGAAGGAAGGAAGAACACTGTCACCACTCCCAAAGCTGTGAATCTGGGACAGGCCCAGTCAGAAGCAAAATTAGGAAGTGGGTCTGGTGTTTCTTGAGTGCAGCGACTTTTTTGTTGTTGTTGTTTTTGCCTCCATGCCCTGCACTACCTAGTCATTATTTATTGAATTAAAATCCCTTCTTTGATCCTACACTATCCCATTCCATCGGAGAATCCCTTCTATTGTCAGAATTTGCTTTGCTAAAAGGGATATTTCTCCTCTAATTCATTCTCCTCTTGGCTCTGCTTCTGATTTTCCTGACTTTGCCACCATGCTTCAGCTGCAGTCTCATCCTAAAATTTCTCTCAGTACCTAGGAACTCCTTCTCCTTAGACTTTCTCATCTTGAATGACATCTATCATGTCCATCTCTTTCCCCCATTGCTATATTCTTTTGGAGGCCTCCATTTTTTTGGGGGGGGAGGGAGGGGGTGGAGACACCTAGTCAATCTTTATTCCTCTGATGGTTTGGCTGCTCACTTTCTGGACTTTGCCTACTATGTGTGCCCACGACACCAGTACCTTGCCCACTATCCTTTTCTGTTTTTTTTGTATGCTATTTCCTGTCAGGGGTCATACTCCCGAGGGGAACAGGCCCTATGTGATCAGCACTGCCTGCCCACCTGAAATGGCGAAGACTGTGAGCAATGAAGGGTGAGAGCCAGGGTCTTGTGAGACTCCTTATATTACAAAGACTGCAGGTGCTTTTGTCATCTTGGTGCTTGTTTCTAGTTACTACTTCATACATAATCACGTCCTACCCTATAGTAGATACATGATTCTCTACAGGAAGCTACACATAGATATGATGTGTGCATTCCTTTCTTAATAAGGATATTCAAGGTCCTCCCCTCCAAGCTCTGTCCCGCCTCTCCTGGGAACTTTCACATTGCTCCTTCGGGTGGGACCCCCTTCCTCCCAGTGCCATCTTGTTCACCCTTACAAGGCTACCCTCGGATTACCTGAGCTGTGCCCTGAGTGATGTCCAAGGGTGGCGGGGTGGGGGGGGGGGGGGGCAGGCCCTCTTACACTTTCCCCCATTATACTATAAAGTCTTAGGGCTAGAGGGTCTTTTGGGCTAGAGGTTTTTCTTCCTGCCAGGATTTGTATGCCTGCAGAGTGCCTGAAACACAGTAAATACTTAATAAACTCTTGTTGCCTTGATGCCTGATTCAACTAAATGGAGTAAGCAAAGTAGATTGTGTGGCTGGCCTCCGATATAGTCCCCTTTATGATGCCTAATCATGACCTGGAGATAACCTTGGATTATGCCACAGAAGCACAGATTTTGGCAATCCTACCAAAGATTTCCTGCAAGAATCTGGGAGCTATTTTTGTAGACTCAGGTCCAGTTTGCAATAGGTTGACCATAGAGTGATGGATTGTGGGGCTAGAGTCTTAATTTTTTTTTATTATAAATTTAAGCATTTAATTGAAATGGGCAGAACCAGAAGATCATTGTGTTGTGCCACAGTTGTCTTTTAATGTCCTGACCCAGTTTCCCTAATTGTCCTATTCAGTTACTCTGCCTTAGGTTATAACCATTCCCTCTTAATGTTTGATAGGATAAAGGTCTTATATCTTAGACTTTAGGATATACTTATTCCCTCTTAATGTTTGATGGGAATTGTTGGTGGAGTTGTGAACAAATCCAACCATTCTGGAGAGTAGTTTGGAACTATGCTCAAAAAGTTATCAAACTGTGCATACCCTTTGATCCAGCAGTGTTACTACTGGGCTTATATCCCAAAGAGATACTAAAGAAGAGAAAGGGACCTGTATGTGCACGAATGTTTGTGGCAGCCCTCTTTGTAGTGGCCAGAAACTGGAAACTGAGTGGATGCCCATCAGTTGGAGAATGGCTGAATAAATTGTGGTATATGAATATTATGGAATATTATTGTTCTGTAAGAAATGACCAACAGGATGATTTCAGAAAGGCCTGGAGAGACTTATACGAACTGATGCTGAGTGAAATGAGCAGGACCAGGAGATCATTATATACTTCAACAACAATACTATATGATGACCAGTTCTGATGGACCTGGCCATCCTCAGCAATGAGATCAACCAAATCATTTCTAATGGAGCAGTAATGAACTGAACTAGCTATCCAGAGAAAGAACTCTGGGAGATGACTAAAAACCATTACATTGAATTCCCAATCCCTATATTTATGCCCACCTGCATTTTTGATTTCCTTCACAAGCTAATTGTACAATATTTCAGAGTCTGATTCTTTTTGTATAGCAAAATAATGGTTTGGTCATGTATACTTATTATATATCTGATTTATATTTTAATATATTAAACATCTACTGGTCATCCTGCCATCTGGGGGAGTGGGTGGGGGTAAGAGGTGAAAAATTGGAACAAGAGGTTTGGCAATTGTCAATGCTGTAAAGTTACCCATACATATAACCTGTAAATAAAAGGCTATTAAATAAAAAAAAATAATAATGTTTGACAGGATAAAGGTCTATCCATTTTCGACATCATTAGAATATCAGTAACCTCTCCAGTACCTCCCTCCATTGTGCCATTTTAGGTGCCTCCCTCCATTGGGTCATTCCCATCCAGGTACTTCCCCCATTATGTCATTGTTCTTGTTATCCCATAAAAGAATCTTGTATCTGATATTCACTGCTGAATTCTTTTGAGACTATAGTTTCATTCAGCCTTGGGACTAAACCATGGATCCATTTGGTCCCAGTAAATTTCTCCATTTAATAAATTATTAAATACTCTCTAATCTCTATCTTGCCTCAGTTTCTCCGGTATTACAATTGTATCCGGCAACAGCAAGATTATGTAATGATCAATCCTGATGGACATGGCTCTTTTCAACAATGAGATGATTCAGGGCAGTTCCAATGATCTTGTGGTGAAGAGAGCCATCTACACCCAAGGAGAGGACTGTGGGAACTGAGTGTGAGATACAACAACATTTCATTCTCACTTCTTTTGTTGTTGTTTGCTTGCATTTTATTTTCTTTCTCAATTTTCTTTCTTTTTGATCAGATTTTTCTTGTGCAGCAAGATAATTATATAAATGTGTATGCATATATTGGGTTTAACACATTTTTTACCATGTATAGCATATATTGGATGACTTGCTATCTAGGGGAAGGAGTGGGGGTGGGAGTGAAAATTGGAAAGCAAGGTTTTGCAAGGGTCAGTGTTGAAAAATTATCCTTGCATAATGTTTTGAAAATAAAAAGCTTCAATTAAAAAAATAAAATTAAGCATCATCAACAAAAGCAAATAAATGTACAAAGACAAGGATGCAAATCTTATCACCCCCACCTGAAATACCTGGACTTCAGCAAGGCAGAACTAAAAAAACAAACAAACAAAGTGTTTGTGCTCCGCTCAATCACAGAGAAGTAGCATGTCAATGTGGATAGAGATCTGGCCTTGGAGCCAAGGAAAAGAAAGGAATTCAGGGAGAACCTACTATGTGTTGGGCACTGTGCTAAACACTTTACAAATATTATCTCATTAGATCCTCACAACAACCCAGAAAAGGAGTGGCTATTACTACTCCCATTTTACAATTGAATAAACAGAGGCAAACAGAGGTTAAATAGCCTGCCTGGGGACATACAGCTATTAAGTGTCTGCCTGAGGCTAGATTTGAGCTCACTTCTACCTGACACTACACACTTCACCACCCAGCAACCTCAAGGACACCTAAAGTTCTCCTTCAGTGTATGTGTGCCTCTGACATGTACCAGCATCTGACTTAGGACAAGTTTCTTAATTCTCGCTGCTCTGAGCAGCTAAGACTTTGAATTTGGGACAGAGAGGATCCCATATTGCACTGGCACATTTTGAAGTTCATTATACCAATAAAATCCCATGTCTGGTCCCTATCTGATGCTGAGTCAGGGGATTAAGAGGCTATGATCTTCATTGGTTGAAGAGAAGGGAGAACAGAGGTCACAGGTGCTTGTGGAATGCTGGTGTGGGGAGGGCAGATTTCAAGGAAATAGATGATAGATAAAATGAAGGGATATGACACAGGAATGGTAAATATGAGAGTTGAGAGAGCATATAATTAGACTAATCTAGCTAGACAGTGTCTAGCCAAATTTTTGCCTGAGTTTTGACATAGAAAAGAAAAAACGCAGTCTCCATTCAGCTGGTGCATTACAAGACAGAATTACTGAGTCAGAAGACCTGGGTTCAAACCTGCCTTCATGCTTCCTTCCCCTGTGACATCTGGCCAGTTATTTTCCTTCCCTGAGCCTTAGTTTCTTGAAGATGCTGTACTAGATGGCTGGTCCACCTATGTATGACACATGATCTCTGGAGGAGCAGGGTTGGAGCCTTCTCTGGGAGTGATCGCCCGCAGGGTCCCCCTTTCTATGCTGCTACTGGGTTCTGCTACCTCTATTCCAGATTACATAATCCTGCCATCTCACCCCAACTATCTTTGCCCTTGAGTTAAAAAATTCTGAGTTAGCTTCTATATCAAAGCACTATCCCTTCATATTTATGTCAATGTGCTACCTTTCTAGGGCAGGGGTTCTTAAACATTTTTGAAGTCATGAATGCCTTAAGCCCTATGGATTTCCTTTTCACATTAATGATATTTTTAAATGTATAAAATAAAATGCAAAGATTACAAAAGAAATCAATTATATTGAAAGACAGTTTTCAAAATATTAAAGGTTCCAGATGATATGACTTACTCTCTTCCCCTGTCAAGAAGAAGCCCAACCAGTTATTATCAGATATAATCAATTCCCAGAGAGAGTGATGGTGAATTGGAACTCTTTTACCTATCCTTCAAATCCTTGTGCATCTTTTAAAAAAACTTTTGAGATACTGATTAGCATACCTTTTTTTCCTCGAGACAATTGGGGTTAAGTGACTTGCCCAGGGTCACACAGCTAGGAAATGCTAAGTATAGGAGGCCACATTTGAATTCAGGTCCTCCTGACTTCAGGGCTGGTGCTCTAACCACTGTGCCTCCATGAACATGTCTTTAGATAGGTCTGGGACCTGCATTCCATCTGACTCTTTGATTCTCTTTCTGAGCCTTTACTTCTCTGAGAAACCCTAAGACTGTATTTCCCCTATAAAAAGATCTATTTATCAAGATCTTTGCTAAATTCTTTTCAGGACTAAGCCCACTATGAGGGGCTTTTTCTGCCTTTCTCCTTTACTCTAGCTAACTCTGTCTAGCTAGATTAGTCTAATTATATGCTCTCTCAACTCTCATATTCCTGGTATTGTATCCCTTCATTTTATCTATCATCTATTTCCTTGAATAAATCTATCGTTTGCCGAGGAGAATGGCCATTGTGAATTTGTCACATTTTTATTTTGAACTAGGAATTGCTATCCTGACTTCATCACAAGGACTTGAGTATTTGAAGTTAAGAATCCATTTCTCTAAAGTTTTCTGGACCCCATTTTTTCAGCTTCTCTGTGCTAAAGTACTTTTGAATGCCTTAATATGAAAGGCCTCCTAAATAACAAGTTTTTGTAGGGCTTTTTGGAGACAATGCCTTACCCAAAGAAATGAAAATTTCAGGTTCTATGATAAGTCCATAGAGGTAAGTATTTGAGGGCAAGGGAGGACCCCAAAATATTTATTCACACACCACATAGGACTAAGTGTTAAGGCAATTCTACTCCACAAGAAAATAAATAACTATGAAGGCGATTATAAAGGTAACAAACTATCCCAAGCATTGCAATCCAACATTGGCTTACAGAACTGATAATCATCATATAAATAAGAAGAATTCTGTTCCCTAATGCCCTCATTAGTTAGGGCCTCCAGGTTAGACACTAATCTTTTTCAGCCACCCTCAGGGACATAGATACTATACTAGCAAAGAGAGGCACTTAAGGACACTGGGAGGATGTTATCTCAACCATAACAAAGCAATTCTGCCAGGCCTGGGGCCTAGTTTTAGGGTAATAAATCTTTGAGGTCCACTGATAATAGATATAAAGGAATCTCTTTATTGAAAATTGGCTCTAGAGGATCACCCTCAGTCACCCCTAGGTTTCTGCAGTTTGGGTGATTTCCCTGAACTTTAACACAATCTTATTCCCTACTCCCCCACCCTTACCTCTACTGCTAATGTTGGGGTACTGACTCAGCAAGGCAGTGGCCTAGTCAGGAAGAATGAGGCTGCTGCTAAGAATTGAGAATTATGTGAAATAGTCTGTTCTTTCTGCTTCCCCCCCCAGCAGTCAATATATCATCCTCAGCTATTCAACACCCACCCAACCCCTTTTTTTTTTCCTTTCAAGGCTGCCTTATTGTTCATTTTAATCTGGATTTACCTAATTAAAAATATTGTGGGGGAACCATACTATGTGATTTATCCCAGGACCTATACTCAACTTGGGGGAGGGGGAGAAAAGGTATGGCTAGCATAGCCAAAGCACTTGGTGGACAATGTTGATTTCCATCATAAATATGAAAAAGAATAAAGGTGGAAGATTGAGAATTGGGTAGAAAGAAGAATCCAACAGGGAGAGAAGAAAAAGAAGACACAAAGTCCGATTCTTTTTGTACAGCAAAATAACTGTTTGGACATGTATACTTTTATTTAATTTATTATTTATTATAGTATTATTTATTTTATAAATGATTTTATAGTATTTTATATTATAAAATAGTATTTTATATTATAAAAATAATTTATTTTTTATAAATAATTTATATTTATAAATATTTTATAGTATTATATTATTTATTATAGTATTTAATTTATACTTTAACATATTTAACATATATTGGTCAACCTGCCATTTGGAGGAGGGGATGGGGGGAAGGAGGGGAAAAGTTGGAACAAAAGGTTTGGCAATTGTCAATGCTGTAAAATTACCCATACATATATCTTATAAATAAAAAGCTATAAGTAAAAAAAAAAAAAAAGACAAAAAAGATTATCCAGTAAATCAATGAGCCTCAAGTTTAGGCATAAGAATGGAGAGGTAGTAGGAAGTAGGGAAGTAGGGGAGGTTTTTCTTCCCCTTATGCCTAAATACCAACCCATTGTGCCAGAACAGAGTCCTGTGCAAGATCCAGCTTGATTTCAATCTAGGAGTTATGTCAGGGAGGTCAGGCTGCCTGATGCTGCTCTCAGGAATTCCCAGCTCAGTTATCTTGGCTTACACACTGCTAAACTTCTGACCTCTTCTCTCCCTCAGCACTGGGTAACATTTTACCTGCTCTGGTTATGTGGCCAAAGAAAATGGGGGAAGGAGAAGAATAAATAACTTTGGGGTTCTATCCATCCTCTTATAAACCAGAAATTAGATCCAAAGCTTCTCTACCCTTTGTATAGGTGGTGGTGGCTGTTGGTGATGTGATCTATGGTATGGGGTTTGTCATCCAATGATGGCAGGCACCAAAAGCTGGGGTTCAGTCATGTGAAGAATTTGCAATGGCCATTTTCTTTAGCAAAAGGTAGTTTATTTAGGGAAAGAGGTTAGAGACAAAATAAGGGATACAATAGATGCTGGAAATGGAAAATATGAAATAAAGTAGGGAGAACATATGAAAGGCAAGTTCCTCAGGGGAACTCACAATTATCCAGCAGAAAGGGAGCACCCCATGAGGTTGGAGAATGCCTTTAGATGATAGGCTAAATCCTGAAAGGGATTTAGAGCCCTAAAAGAGTAATTTAGCTGTAAGAAGAAGTGGAGTTGAGAAGAATAGTGGAGTTAGGAAAGATACCACATGGCATGAGGAAGGGGAATAAGGAGAAAGACACCATGAGACAGAATGCTGTAGCAAGTGACCCAAAGAAGGAAGGTAGCAGCCATGGGATGGCCCACAAGTAGGTTTTATAGGGAAAATTTAATCTCAGGGACATGACTGGGATTTCTGACAGGGCATGGCAAGGTGAGACTGCTCAAGACCTCTACAGAAGGCCTTTGACATAACTTGGATTTCATATTAGACCACCTCCCCAAAAGGTGGGACCATGGAGCTAAATTGCTCTCTATCAGAACCTTCTGCTTGCTTGCCTCAAGGATCAGTTTTTTAGTTTATCTTGTTCCAAAACAGTACTCAGAGTCTCATCATTCCCCACTCTTTTAATTTGTTAAAGAAATCTTTTGAAAAGTGGGTTGGGGGTACCTAAACAGAAGGGAATCTATCAGACCAATGCTAAAGTGTTAGGGGCCAAATTCTGGGACACTTGTTAAGTAGTGTCCAGAAACTGGGAGTGAAGTACTATGATCTATGAGGTTGGAGTGTTACAGAGATGAACTGAACCCAAAGTGTGGTGATATCATAGGGGCACTAAGTTAGTTATCAGAGTACAATAGCAAAGATTAGCACAAAGTTAGTTTTCACCTTACTGGGGGCTCATTCAGACACTGGGCAGCATTCTACTGGGATCCATTCACTTCAACATTGGCATCCCTTATATAATTGTCATTATGATTATTGATAACAGTAATCATAATAAACCAAAATGCTCATACAGGCTTTAACAATTCCTAAACTGAGATCTTTGCATTTAAAAAAAAATTGGGTATAGTCAATATAATTGGTTTTTATGAGGTTCTACTGGCAGTTAGAGAGTTCTGAAAATTCCCTTTTGGTCCGAGGCACAGGTTCTTCGTGAAAGAATTCACGAACTTGAAGAGTTTTAGGTGGCAAAAATGGAAGTTTATTGTTGGATGAGAAGCCAGTTTTTGTTAGGAGACTGACTTCCTAGTGGCTAAATCCTATTGGGGAAATGGAGGCTGGCACTGAGAAGAGAATGTCTTCACAGTGAGCAGAGTCCTGGCAGCTATCCCAAAGAGTCAGAGCATGCTACTTTTCACCTTCTGCAAAGAAATGAGTAAACAGAAACCCATTATATGAGCAGATCTTGGGAGGCTGGGGCAGTTCAAGCTGATCAGACTCTGGTCTCCTAACTGAAATTACTTTGAAGCCTTTTTTAGCCTGAATTTGAATGGAGATCGGCTATCAATGGAGATGTTTTGCCTTAGAAATGGCCCAGTCCCATATCACCACTTAACTTGTCTGGGAAAATATGCTTCCCAGGAGGGCCTGAGACTCCAATCTCCCTTTTTTATAGATCAATGGGTACACAATTTTAGAGTGTTAATTTTACAGATCAAAAGGAAACACACACACACACACACACACACACACACAAAAGGGAACAGTTTCACACTCCCATCAGTTTCCTCTGTAATTCCACATATTTTATTTTATGATTTTAAAAACAATTCTCTCTCTCTTTCTCTTTTTTTTTTCCTGAAACAATTGTGGTTAAAGTGACTTGCCCAGGGTCACACAGATAGGAAGTATTAAGTGTCTGAGAGGCCATTTTTGAACTCAGGTCCCCCTGACTTCAGGACTGGTGCTCTATCCACTGCAACACCTAGCTGTCTCTTTAAAAACAATTCTAAGGAGTCTATTGTTTTCACCTGATTGCCAAAGAGGTTAGAGATCCTGGGACTAGAGTTTGCAAAACATTTTCACCTACATTATCTTTTTTGATCTTTTAAAAAATCCAATAGGATAGGCAGTGCAGGCATTATTATCAATGTTATAGAAACATATAAAGAAATTAAATCTCAGAGTAGTTAAGAAATCTGCACAGGGTTTCATATTTAGCAAACATCAGAATTATTCCATGAACCTAAGTCACCTAAAGCTCTTGGAAAAGCTTTGCTCCTGCTATACTATTCTGAGGGGTTGATTGAAGGACCCAGAAGGCTCCCCACAATGCCAGAAACCACTGCCAGGGGTGGGTAACACACATTAGGATATTTTATCAAATTCTTCTGGGTTAGTTTGCAAAAGCCTTGAAAGAATGGGGAAATAAGATAGTGTAAAAGCCATGAAGGAATGGGGAAATAAGATAGGTAAACTTTGATGAGGGGCTGGGAAAAGATTCAAAGCTAAAGCCTGTGGGCCTCTTCTGGGAAGGGAAGGCCCTAGGCAGACACTCAGAGTAGGGTTTGAGTGACCAAAATCCTTCACAATTTTGCGTTGTGCAAGGAAGGTCCCTGGCTTTAGATAGCCTTCCAGGCTGGAGGGCCCTTGATAATTTGGAGCTTTGAACTGGTTGTCATTGAAACAAGATCTGAGCTTGAAAAGGACAACAATCCTTTACATCCTAGAATGGGGATTAGGGATTCTGCAAAGGGGTGTGTTTTCCTTCCTCTTCACTGGTTCCTATGACCTCTGGAAGAGTTCAAAGCTTGTCAACACCCAACAAGCTTCCATTCTGCTACAGAAGGTTCTTGCAGACAAGTTATTTGGATTCTGATGTAGGATATATTCTGCTTTCTGGGAGATTTTAGCACAAGGCAAAGAAAGGTGGCATGAGCAAGACTGCCAGATCAGGGTTCAGATTTCTCAAACCATATTTCTTTGCTGTGTAAATGTAGACAATCACTTAATCTTTCTTGCCTCAGTTTCCTCAGCTATCAAATAGGAATAATACCAAAAATCTACACCTCCCAGAATTATCAAATGAGACAAAGTGTGATGTGACTCCTGAAACCAGTTTATGAGAGGAGGAAATAAGCTGGTTTCAGGATTTGCATCAAAGTATATGCATGAAAAAGAGCTATATAAACATCAGCTATTGCTAAGTGTCCATGGTATAATGATTCAGCTTCTATTTCTAACTGATTTTGAGAGATCTGTATCAACTTTGTGCATTATCCAAGAAAAATAAATTATTTCTTTCTTTCTTCCATGTCTATTCTTTTTTTTAAAAAAATTATTATTATCATTATTGACATATCAGTTTCTGATTACTCAAACTTATCTGTTCTTAACTCTGGTCATCTTCCTTCTATGTGCCTGTTTTTTTCAACTACCCTCTTTCCCATCTCATGCTCTAGGAACAGAAATCAAATCAATACTACTATTCCAAGAAAAAAAAAGACCTATAAGTACATTTCCCTTTATCTTCTTAAATATACTCTCCTCTAAATGGGTTGAGGTCTTAAGAGCAGGGACTATCTTGCTTTCTTATTTGCAACTCCAGGGCTTAGGATAGTGCCTTTGTTATTGTTGCTCACAGCTTTCAGTTCTGTCTTCCTGACCCCATTTGGGATTTTCTTGGTAAAGATCCTTTGCCATTGCCTGCTTCAGTTTATGTAATAGATGAGGAAACTGAAGCAAACAGGGTTAAGTGACTTGCTCAGGGTCAAATAATTAGTATCTGAAACCAGATTTGAACTCAGGAAGATGAGTCTTCCTGACTCCAGATCTAGTATTTCATCTACTGAGCTACCTAGCTGTTCTAGGATAGAATCTAGTAAGTATTTGATAATACTTCATCATTCATTCATATAATAAAAACAATAACAACAATAATAATGAATATATTAAAGTTCACAAATTACTTACATTTCATTTGTACTTAATAGTAACCCTGTGAAAGGGGTACTACAGATTTTATCATTTCCATTACACAGAAAAGTGAGACTCCAAGAAATTATGATTTGCCCAAGGTAGCACATCTACAAAGGATTAAATATATGAACTTAGGTTTTCTTGGGATCTGGGAAATCTACCACTTTGTCCAGTGAACCTTTTTATAATACTATGCATAATAAATTTGGGATGAGGAGGACAGTTGATTAGGGCACCCCTTACCAACTGACTTTCTTTATCCCCAAACCTAATTCATTAAATTGATGGAGGGAAGCCTGAAATTCCTGACTTTGCTGGAGAGGGGGGAAGGAGGGAGAGAGAAACTTTCCTTGAACTCTAGAGAAACTCTCCTCTGACAGAGATCCACCCTTCCGGACAGTTAAGTGGTTTCATTAAGATTAGCCCAGGACCACTCCCTACTTAGCTGGAACTTAAGTGGTCTCATTAAGCTGGAAATCTGGACCTGATACCTCTATGGAGCTGAAAATTAGTCTAGAACCACTCCTACTTAGCTGTAACTTAAGTGATCTTATTCAATTGGGAATCTAGGCCTGGGAGCAGTGACAACATTGCATTCAATTGAAACTTCAATCTCAGATTTCCTCTTTAAAGAGCAATTTTAGGGCTCATTTCTTTGCAGAGGCCCAAAAGTAGGACCATGCCTTGTCAAGGAACCTCTCTCTCTCCTTCGCATAGCGGTCTGCGAGGGCCCCTGCCTGCTGTGAAGACATTCTCTTCTCAGCATTAACCTCTCTTTATCTCTCTGCCAGGATTTCTCTGCTAGGACCTTTTTCTCTCTGTTAGGACTTTGCCACTGAAGAAGTCAGTTTTTCCACCAAAGCTGACTTCTCATCCAACAATAAACTTCCATTTTTGCCACCTAAAACTCTTCAAGTTTGTGAATTCTTTCACGGGGTCCTCCGACCAAAAGGAGATTTCTACAACTCTCTGACTGCCACTAGAAGTTCATCATAATCACAGAAGGTATAATATAGTTAGTGATTTGTAATGTTAAAACAAGTACAAAGATGGTCTCTATCCTGTTAGCCCTTTAGGAAGTAGAAATTGGAGAGTTGTTTGCCATTGGTTGACAAAACATTAACTGCATCCCTGATTGCTTGCTATCTCTAGAGACAGTTATGGTAGCAAACAACTTCAAGACCCAAGACTCCTGGCAGCCTAGAGGAAAACTAGTTATGGAGGAAGATTCTAACTTCTGAAAGGCAATTCTTTATTTCTTAAATACATTTATACAGAGGATTTCTCTCTTCTTCCCCATCATTAGCCATGATATCTTCTAGTTAAGCTCTTTGCCAATAGTCAGCCCAGGAAAGCAGTAGTCAAAAGCTGAAACTCTAAGGAATATGACTTCTCCCTCCCCATATCCCATCATGGGAAGAAATCAGGGAAGAAATAACTATGGATTCAAAATAGAATAAGTCTTGTCAGTCAAGATTCAGGCTGAGGAGAGTATTTGTATTAGGTTCAGGCAATTGAATTGAATGATCTGCTCAATAAGGATGTTGTGCACCCTGTGGAACATAATAAGCACATCAGAAGAGAAAGGACACTGGAGTCCTGTAATGCCCGAGATGTAAATTGCTTCATTACTAATATATTCTTCCCAGAAAAACTTTGTGTAATTATGATAGAGTACATTCCAGGTTTTTGTTGGGAATGGTGTGGTGGGGTGTGGTATTTGTTATGATTTCTATAATGCCATTTTGTTATATGTCTTTTCTTTGGGTTAATTCTATCTACTGTGTATTAAAGGTAAATTTGAGCTGCAGATCCAAAAAGTACCTTTAAATCTGAGAGTAGTTACTCCTTCCTTGTAGCCATAAAATGTACTTGCACATCAGTGCACACTGAAGTTGGGGAGAAGGTCCAAAGGGGTTGCTTCTTAAATATTTGTTCAGTAAATGGGTAAATGAATGTACAATATAACCATAATATCTTTTTAAAAAAATCTCTTTTCCATGATATGTGTCTATAAGTATTAAATTCTGAATTTATTCAAGTATTATGCAACAACCCCTCCAGGGCTTACTATTCGCATTCATATCAATAGGTCTAGAAAGTCCCCAGAAGATAGATACTTCTCAAAAGTTTCTGGAAATAAGTTTAGAATGCTGAGGATCATTCTCATGTTGATGCTCATGAATTTCCATAAAGCAGGTTTTCTTATTGAATCCCTATGAGTCAGATATAATTAACTTTCAGAAAAGGAGACTATTTCTCCTCATTTGTGAGATCAATACCCCTGACCAGCAAGAAGGCTGCAGTGAAGTTGGGGAAAGGAGGAATGCGAAGAAGATGGAGGAGAAGGAAAAGAAAGAAGAGGAGAGGAAAGGAGAAAGAAAGGAGAAGAGAAGAGGAAGAAAGAGAAAAAAGGAGAGAAAATGGGAAGGGAGGAGGGAACTCTTCTATTTTCTTCAAGTTGTTGAGTTTCTTTGCACTTCAGGTGCTTCTGGCACTCACAGAAATCACTAAATTTCTTTTTTATTTGCTCCTGATGACAATGGTGATTAATTTAATCTTTCCATTCATGTCAGGGCATATACTTTCTGGTGTATGGGACAGAGCAATGGACTTGAAGTTGGAAGGCCCAGGTATTACTCCAGGAATTTTCACCAAATTTTGGGTGGCTTCTCTGAATTTTTTAAATCATTAGCAAAAATGGGAACAATAACACCTGCCCCATGATCTCACAGGATTATTGGAAAGATGGAATGAGAAAATATATTGGAAAGCACTAAACAATGTATCCAGACATTGTTATACCATGCAATATTATTATTAAGAAAAGCTATTTGATCTAGATTTTATTTATTTCTATGTTTTATATTCTATATATATTTCCAAAGATAGTTAGGGAAAAAGGAAAAGAACCTATATGTTCTGAAATATTTATATTAGCTCTTTGTGATGGCAAAGAGCTGAAAATTGCAGGGATGCCCATCAATTGAAATGGCTGAGCAAGTTGTGGTATATAATTGTGATGCAATACTACTACAAGTAGTACTTTAGTAATATACTATACTAATACTATAGCATTACTGTTGCTATACTATATGAAATGATGAGCTTGATAATTTTGTTTTTTTTTTCTGAGCTAATTGGGGTTGTTATTTGCCCTTTTAGTATAAAAGATAAGGCTATTATAACAAAACATCAAGAAGGGAACTTGCACAATGATAATCAACCAACAAGCATTTTTTGTTTTTTGTTTTTTTTTGCTGAGGCAATTGAGGTTAAATGACTTGCCCAGGGTAACACAAACTAGGAAGCATTTAGTATCTGAGGTCAAATTTGAACTCAGGTCCTCCTGACTTGAGGGCTGGTGTGTTATCCATTGCACTACCTAGCTGCCCCCAAGCTCAATGATTTTAGAAAAGCATGGAAAGATTTGCACGAAATAATGAAGAATGAAATAAACAGAACCAAGAGAACTTTGTAAGCAATATTGTTTCAAGTATCACTTTGAGCAAATATTATATAATATAAATAATAATAAATAAATTTGAACTATTGTAAATACCCAGACTAATTATAAAGGATATATTGTTGTGCCACAGTTCCCTTTTGATGTCCTGACCTAATTTCCCTAATTGTCCTATTTAGTTACTCTGCCTCAGGTTATGACCTTTCCCTCTTAACGTTTGATGAGATAAAGGTCTACCTCAGTTGCTCTGCCCCCAAACCCCAGGCTAAAATCATTCCCTCTTAAATG
Source organism: Sarcophilus harrisii (assembly GCF_902635505.1). NCBI lineage: Eukaryota > Metazoa > Chordata > Mammalia > Dasyuromorphia > Dasyuridae > Sarcophilus > Sarcophilus harrisii. The sequence goes on along the minus strand of NC_045426.1, from coordinate 302,225,369 downwards.
GTTGATGAGATAAAGGTTTTATATCTTTAGGCTATAATCATTTCTTCTTAATGTTTGACAGGATAAAGGTCTAACCATTTTAGACATCATTAGAATATCAGTAACCTCTCCTCCTCCATTGTGTCATCCTAAGTGCCTCGCCCCCCATTAAGTTATCCCCATCCAGGTACCCTCCCCATTATGTCATTGTTCTTGTTATCCTATAAAAGAATCTTATTGTCTAATACTCACTGCTGGATTCTTTGAGACTATAGTCTAGTCCAGCCCTGGGACCAAGATCCATTTGGTCCCAGTAAATCTCTCCATTTAATAAATTATTAAGTTGGTCTCTAATCTAATATGAAAAAAGATATTATCTGCATCCAGTGAAGGAACTAGCAAATAGAAGTATGCATAAAATAATTTTACATACACACACACATATACATACAGGATACACCAATATGCGTGTGTGTGTGTGTGTGTGTGTGTGTGTGTATGTATATATAATGTCCAGGCTAGTTCTCTGGAGGGCATCAGGATCAGTCAGAGTCCAGATCAGTCAAAGTCTTTGGTCTTTAGGGAGAGAAGTGAAGGAGGCAGGCAAGCTGCCTTGTGGCTTGCCAAAGATGAATCCTGGACTCTCTTCCTTGTCCTGTAGCAGAGTGACTCTGACTCTCCCCCTCAGCTCTCCAATCTTTGCCTATGATTACTTCACTACCACACATTCAGCAGGCGCCAATTGTGAGGAGAGCCATCACATCACCATCTCTAAATATGTGTTTATAGAGCCATTATCTCATATCGAGTAGGTAATTAGCCTTAAGTGCTCTGCTGACTCAGATGCAAGTATACCTTTTCAGAGTTTCAGCCCTCTTCCCCCCTCCTCAATATATGTTTGCTATCTCTATGATAGGGATGGGGAGAGAAGAAGAAAGAAAAAAAAATTTACCTAAGTTTGTGGTGTATTTGAAAGGAATATCAAGTTGTATATAGTAGATTTATAGCTTCATTTGTAATCATTTTTTTATTGTATATATTATGGAAATATTTATTTTATTCCATAAATTGAAAAGAAAATCAAAATAAATATGTGGGTATATATAAAGAAAAGCAGTGTGATCTAGTATGTAGAGAATTAGGAGTCATGTTGATGGAGAGAACCCTGAAACTGTTCTCTGACTTTGGAGGGGAAGCCGGAGAGGCCCCCCTCAGGGAATCAAGATAAAGTAGTTTCAATCAGTTATCTTGGTGGGACTAGCTGCACCTTCTATTGCAGGGGTCCTCAAACTTTTTAAATAGGGGGCCAGTTCACTGTCCCTCAGACTGTTGGAGGGCCAGACTATAGTTAAAAACAAAAACTTTGTTTTGTGGGCCTTTAAGTAAAGAAACTTCATAGCCCTGGGTGAGGGGAATAAATGTCCTCAGCTGTCAGATCTGGCCCACAGGCCCATAGTTTGAGGACCCCTGCATTGAGTCGAGTCCAGAACCACTCTTACTTGGCTTGAACTTAAGTGGTCTCATTCAATCTAGGTCTGGGGGTAGTGATAACATTGAAGGAATTTCATTCAATTGATCTCTTATAAAAAGGCAATTTTAAACTCATAATTTGCAGAGGCCTGAAGTAGGAATCGTGCCATGTCAAGGGAGCTCTCTTCCTTTGGTACAGCTGCCTACCAGGACCCCTGCCCACTGTGAAGTGACATTGTCTTCTCGGTGATAAACCTTTTGTATCTCTCTGCCAGGACTGACTTCTTGGTGCCAATAAAACTTCCTTTTTGCCACTAATATTTTGGGTTCGTGAATTCTTTCACGTTGAATTTGCGCCGACCAGAAGGGTGTTCTCACACCTAGACTTTCTGCATTGCCACTAACTACATTAATATAATTTGTTTCTGAGTTCTGGTTCTGCCAATGAGTACGTGTGAAACTCTACCCAAGTCACTTCATTTCTTTGAGAATCAGCCTCCTGATTCCTACATTGAGGCTCATGATTTTCATCCTATTTCAAAGGACCATATGAAAGCTATTCTCATGTTTTTAAGAGTCTTACTTGACTCATGAAGCTTTCAGTAGCTTTCTCTTCTTCTGAACTACTGTTCTTCAGCTTATCCACAGTCCCATACTTGCTGGCATACAACATGAAGCAGTAGAATCTCAGTAAGAGAAATCATGGTTGGTTTATGGCTGGCCAAGGGAGGCTAAGACCTCGTAGAGATGAGGCTTTGGGGAATCAGTCAGTAAGAGCAGAAGCGGGAGTTGGATTCCCTCACTGATGCCAAAGCCCTGGATCATTGACTCTGGCCCTTGGCATGAAAACCTAAGGAGTACTCTTATGGTACAACCAGGAACTGGCCTAAGGCATTTCCAGCATTGTGGCAAGGTAAAAACCTGTGACAGTCTCTTAATTTTGCTTAACTATTATTCTGTTGGCTGAGGGATGGGAGTGGAGTCATCATTAGTAGGTAGGAGATATTACATGATGGTTGTGATATAAAAAGAAAATGTTTTAAAATATTTTTAAAATTTTAAAAGAAATATTAATTACTGATGGATGACTCCTGGGTCCTAAAGAGTAAATATCACAGGATCTTGAATCACAGGATTTAGAGATAGAAATGACCTTAAAATTATCTTTTAAAAATCAACCCTTTTAGTCACATGTGAATAAAACTGAAATGATGGGATGGTGTGGAATAATGAACAAACTGTTCATAAAGCTAGGCTAGTATCCTTCATCCCAGAAATGAGACCTGCACATAGAATTAGTAGCCTGGATTCACATCATCACAACTCAACCAGCACCTTAACTCTCTGTCAATGTACTGCTTCACTACTGTCTATAAATATGTCCATATCTCCATTACTCTCAAAAAATCATCACTTGATCTGTCTATCCTAACTAGTTATTGTTTGATATTTCTTCTCCCTTTTGTATGTATACTAATGGGAGAAGACCATCTAACATTGATGACTCTACTCCCTTTCCTCTTAATTCTTATAGTCTGGTTTCCAACTTCATCATTCAACCCAATGCTCTCTCCAAAATTACTAATCTAACTGACTTTTCTTCAGAACTTCTTATCCTTCTTGACCTTTGACAATGTCATCATCCTCTTCTCAATATCTTCTTCTTTATGGGTTTTCGTGACACTGCTCTATCCTGGTTTTCTTTTTTCTTGTCTAAGCATTCCTCAGTCTCAGTCATTTCGTCTCTCAGTTTAATGACTAACTAATGACTCATTTGAACTCTCAATCAGAGGAAAATCCAGTCTTTGCTGGATTTTTGTTCAGGTCACATCCCCTAAAGCCATGGTCCCCTAAGTCTCTGTCCTTGTCTCTCTTCTCCCTTTAAACTATTTCACTTGGAGATACTATCAATGATCATATCTATGCTGATGAATCTCTAATCTCTTTCCTAATTTCCAGACTTGCATTTCCAATTGCCTTCAGACATCTCAATATTCTGTAGACACCTTAAATTCAACATGTCCAAAATGGAACTCATTATTTTTCCCTCCATCCTCCTTTCCAAATTTCCCTATTACTGTCAAAGGTACTACAGTCCTCCTAATCACCCAAGGTTGAAACTTAGGTGTTATCCTACATGACTCACTCTCTCATCTCCCAAACCTAAACAGTTGCCAAGTTCTGGGGATTTTACCTTCATCACATCTCTTGTATACACCCCCTTCTCTGCTCTGATATTGGCAGGCTCCAGGTGGAGGTCCTCATTACCACATTCCTGGACAACTACAAATAGCCTGCAGGGTTGGTTTTCCCATTCCAGTCTACCATCCACTCAGCTGTCAGATTGATCTTCTTAAAAGCACATTCTGATTACAACAATATTTAATGGCACCCCATCATTTGCAGGACTAAGTATAAAATCCTTTGTTTGGTTTTCAGAATGCCAAACTTGGCCCCTTCCTACTTTTCCAGTCTTCTCATACCACACTCCCCCCACATTCTTTAATCCACTGACAATGGTCTCCTGGCTATTCCTTGAACAAGACACTCCATTTCCTGGCTGTGCTTTTTCACTAGCCACACCCCATGCCTGGAGTTCTGTCTTTTTTCATCTCAGTGTCCTGGCTTCCTTCAAGTCACAGATAAAATTCTATTTTTTACAAGAAGCCTTTTCTGATCCATCCAAATGTTTGTGTCTTACCTCTTTTGATTAACTGCAATTTATCCCGTACATATCTTATTTGTGTGGCTCTTTCCTCCATTAGACTTGAAAACAGAGATTATGTTTACCTTTCTTTAGAAAATAATGTTTATCTTTCTTTAGCACTTTCTTCAGTGTCAAGCAAATTGTAGACATTTAATAAATGTTTCAGGAAGGTAGGTATAGATAGAGTGCTGGGTCTGGAGTCAAGAAGCCTCATCTTTCTGAATTCAAATTTGGCCATTTAAAGCTGTGTGATGCCATTTGCCTCAGTCTCCTCATGTGTAAAATAAGCTGGAGAAGGAAACGGCAAACCAGTCTAGTATCTCTGCCAAGAAAACCCCAAATAGTGTCATGAAGAGTCACACATAATTGGAAAAAAACAGTAAATCAATGCTTTTTCATTATCTAACATTTATTGTTTTGGGCAAAGCATTTTCACACACATTTACATCAGTATTATCCATCTTCCCATTCTCCTGTAGGTTCATTCTTTTGTCCATCTGTCTGTCTGTCTTTCTAATGAATGGATGGATTAGATGGCCTCTCAGATTCCTTCTGACTCTGATCCTCACATAGTTCAGACATATGTCTGAGTATTGTACACATAGATAAAAGAGAAAAGGTTAATGCTTTTAAATTAAAGATCAAGTAGAAAAGGGTTCATTGAAACCATAAATTATCATCCTCTCCATTACTATCTTCCTGTAAATTTGTTGTTCTACATACACACTATATCTCTCCTCTCCCTGACTTTGCATCAACTGTTCCCCAAACCTGGAATGAAATCCTACCTCAGCTCCATTCATTAGAATCTGTAGGTCCCTTCAAAGGTCAGTTCCAGTGCCAATTTTTTGTGGGGGATCTTTCCTGACTATTCACCTCAGTCCAAGCTTCTTGTGTTCACCCTCTCCCTGGAAATGACTTTGTATTTATTGTGTATTGTTCATTCGTTCAGTTGTGTTTGACTCTTTGTGGTCCTATAGATCATCAGACGCCAGGCCCTTCTATCCTCTACTATCTCCGCAAATCTGTTTAATCTCATGTTTGTTGCTCCCATCAAAATATCTGCCCATCCATTTCATTCTCTGTCATTCCCTTCTTTCTTTCATCAAGGTCTTTTTCAATGAATCTAGTCTTCTCATTATATGGCCAAAATATTTAAGCTTCAGTTCTAATCTTTGTTCTTCCAATGAATAGTCTGAATTAAATGAACTGTATTTATAGTATATGCATTGTTTCTCCAAATAAAATGTAAGTCTGTGAGGTTTGCAACTATTTTACTTTTATTTGTATATTTCCCAGAATCTAGTCAAGTCCTAAGGAATCTAGTAGAGTTTTAATAAATACTTGTCAACTGATTGACAACTGAGGACTGTTGATATATGGATATTAAACTATCAATATGATCCTAAAGAGGACTTAGACTGAGAGGGCCTACAGTATAAGTTTTTGGGTTTTTTTTTTGAGTCAATTGGGGTTAAGTGACTTGCCCAGGGTCATACAGCTAGGAAGTGTTAAGTGTCTGAGGTCAGATTTTAACTCGGGTCCTCCTGACTTCAGGGCTGATGCTCTATCCACTGCATCACCTAGCTGCCCCCTACAATGTAAATTTTGACCAATACTTGACATATCAATTTGTGCCACACTAAAAGAAAAAAAAAGTCAGTCAGAAACACCATACCTTGCTTTCTAGTCTGGTAAACCCTGCACAGGATGAAGACATGTCGTTGTTAGAATAGAATAAGAATAACAAGATGTTACATCAACTAAGATCTAGCAGCGAGTCTCTGCATATTCCTTACACCTCAACTTGGGTGATGTATTTAACTTATCCAATAATTTTCATATATCAATTTGGTCCTCAGAAATCCTTGTGAATTAAATGGGTCAGCTATCGTTTCCTGAATTTGACAGTTGAGGAAGATGAGATAGGCAAAAACACTGTCATACATTTAGTTTGGGGAAGGAGTGAGATTGGAACCTGGGTCTCTTGCTGTTTCTCATTACTTTCTAACCAAGAGAATGAGGCAAACCCCAGAAAGAGACTCAGGTGGTTGAGGTAGGGATTTTATTTTTTCAAGGAAAAAAAATAGATGTCAAAGAAGTTTGCAGTTTTAATGATCACACAAGTCACATTTTAATTATTAACTTGCTGCATAATTAATAGATTGGCTCTTTCTGAAAACAAAGTGCCAGAACTATAGCAGCAATCCTTTTCTTGGGAGTCCTGGGTGGGTGGGTAGGTTCCTAGAAAGTTCTCAGAGATCTGGTCTTATTCAACAGCAATTATAGTCAAGTAACTTTTGTTAGATTTAAACTTTGAGTAATAGTTACCCCCACTAAATCTGAACTCAGAATGGTGAGTTGAGTCCCCAAGGTGGGGTGACAGCTATTCAAAATTCAAAATATTCTCTCTGTAAGTACTTCAAAAACTATTGGCCATAAACAGTTCTCGAAGGTAAGCTTATGTTTAGCCCAAAGTAAAATTATTTGCCAAGATGGCATAATAAAAGCAATAGTAGTGAGACATTGCCCCACAAACCACTTTCCCAGAATCGCACAAACAGTATCAAGAGAAGGTAGACTGATAGTCACACATAGTGAGGTCCTCTCTCTTCTCATGACTTCCTCACTCTGTCTTCCCTAAACTTAGATTCTTTGCTGGGTATTGCACTTATCTGGGCTACCCCACCTTGCTTCTCTTGGCAGCTGAAATCCCAGATGCTGAGGCTAATTCTCTCCTGAATCCACAGTTGTCCTTACTCCTCGCTGTTGTTCCCTGTCTCTGTGATTTCCTATCCCTGGTGGAAAGCAGTGTCTCCTTGTTGTCTGTCCTTAGTTCTCAAAGAGCACCATGACGTCAGGGAAATGATGCCATTGATGGGGGAACCCTGATACTGTCCTGACTTGGGGGGAGACCATGAGAAACTTCTTGAACTCTCCTGGGAGAGGCCCCCCGCCTCAGGGAATCAAGATACAGTGGTTTATTCTGTTTATCTTGGTGGGACTAGTTGAATCCAAGACCACTCCTACTTGGCCCCAACTGGAGATCTGGATTTCTATTGACCTCTATTGAGTTAGAGATTAGTTTAGGACTACTCATTCAATTGAAAATTTCTATTCAGTTCAAAGATTTCAGTGTGATTTCAACTCAAACTGCCCTCAGCTCTTAGCCAAAACTTCAAATTATAAAAAGGGGCAACTTGGGGCACTTCCTAGCAGAGGCCCAAAGCAGTAATCATGCCAGACCTAGGGACCTCCCTTGACATAGCTGCCTGCGAGGACCCTCTGTCCGCTGAGAAGGCATTCTCTTCTCATCGCTAATTCCTCTTTATCTTTCTGCCAGGATTTCTTTACATCCTTTGTTTATCTTTCTGCCAGGACTACTGTGCGAGACTTTTACTTTTCGGTCAGGACCTTGACACTGAGGAAGTTAGCCTCCTAGCAAAAACTAACTTCTCAGTGCCAATAAACTTCTTTTTGCCAGTTTAACTTTTTGGGTTCGTGAATTCTTTTACAAAGGACCTGTGCTGACCAGAAGGGGTTTCCACAACTCTCTGCCCTGTCCCGAACTTCATCACCATAACATGTAAGTGAATTGGACTGAGGTGAGGGAGGGCTGAGCAAGGACACTTGCCTCACTTTCCCCTCCAGAGCCATCTAGGTCCAACGGCAAGTTATAGATCAGGGTGATTGGAGATGACCCGGGAGCTGGTTCTCTTCACTGCTGTCAGGGATCATATTGCTTAGAGCTAACTGTTTAGTTTATTCAGTGTGTCTTAATTATTTTTTATTTGTATTTTTGAGAGTTTTAATTTTTTAAAGGGTTAATGAAATTTGGTTGGTAAGAAGAACTTTCTTATTATTTGTGTTCTGCAAAAGAGAAATAAACTGTTTTGTGAAATAGTGAGTTTCCTGTAGGGATACTGCTTTGTCTAGAATGCTATAGGACATTTTACATGATCACCTTATTTAGGCGGTTTTCTACATCTAGAATATACTCCTAACCTGTACCTCAGGGATTAGCCAGATTTTCCTCTTGGAATTATTTTGAATGCCTTTGTAAATACTTTATATCTATTTTCTCATATACACTTTGTTCTGCTATAGTAGAACTAAGCTCCTTGAGGACAAAGACTGTTTTATTTTTCCATTTGCAAGTGCTTAGTGTAGTACCTTGCATGCAGTTATAGCCTTATGGTTTGTTGAGTTGGATTGAATTGAACTGCAGAAAATACATACAGTTTGATTTGGAAATAACTAGGGAATATTTCATGAAAGAGATGATTTTAGCTGGACCTTGAAAAATCTAAATGGGAGAAGGAGAGACCTTCCAGGCATAGAGAAATGCATGAGTAAAAGCATCCAGTCACCCTGACACTAAGTTCACAGCACCTCATTTCTGAAGTCTCACCCGATTTCTGTGAGATATAACTCTTTATAGGGTCCCTGGGGGAGTATCAGGCCTGTAGGCTCTACAGATTTGACAGCATTTTGGAGGGGTGGAGGATGGGGAGAGAGCTGTCTTATAAGAGTGTCTGTGCCAAGTTTGATTTCCCAAGAAGCAAGCCAGACTACAGACATACCAGGTATTCCCAAAGACGTAACAGGCCCGAGCCAAGATCAGAAAGCAGTCTTTTCTGAGGGGGTGGATGAGCCCTGAATTTGCAGAGCACTGATGTTTAGCTTCACATTCTCAGGGATTTCAGAATGGGAGGGTGGGAACTGGGGGGGTGGGAAAGTGGTCAGCAGATGAAGCTGATATCCTAGGCATAATTTGAAGGATACTACAGAGACTTGCCCCTTGCCCCTGATTCAATCAGAAAGCAGAACAGATGTTGTCTTAATAGTTTTCCAGTACAATAGCCAAGAGAAAACAAAATATGTCATACATGTGGTTGTGTTTAAAGGAAAGATTACAACACATGCCCAACAAATGTTGCTTCTTGCAAAGGAGTGATTCTTTTAGTAATCCTAGCTAAATTAATCAAATTAACTGCAATAGAAAAGGACTGTTTTCAAGTTCCGCCAATATGGTCCCAAGGAATAACCAATCTCATAATGGTTTTTAGTTGGCTAACTTGCCCTTTCCATTCTCAGAAGGCTAAGAGTGAGGAAAATGCCATTTATGTCATTTTATTTGTTGAGTTAAAGATTAAATTTCCTTCTGTGAGGAAATCATTTAAAAAGAAAAGTATCGCTTTTGCCTTCTGTTGTAACTAGTCAGTACAATCTGTAACACTGAGGTCTCTTATCAGCAGGCACAAACTACCAAGTTAACTCTCCTTCTGGGGGCCATCTTTTGTATTCCTGCCTCCATTCCTGGTCCTACAGCTGAGCCATAGCCAAAGATGGAGGGTTTTTGCTGTCAAGGCCCTTGTATATAAAATAAGAGCACATCATAGAACTCTCAGGCTAAAAATCTCAAGGGAGTAGCAGTATAGAATGGGAGAGGATGGGTTATGAAAGAGGCTAAGGTTTTGTGCTGAGTGTTTGATGATCTTGAGGTTTTTTTCTGGGGGGTGAGAGGTGTGGTAATTCAAACTACTGATGGTATATGAGAGATCATTCTCATTCCATTTAAAAGACCTTATTCAATATAAGAAAAGAGACCCACACGTTAAGGATGTTCTGTTTAGAGTATTAACCCTTGCCCCAATTTTCTAAGGCATTTAAAGTATTAACCTTATTCAGATCCATATCTTCTTTTCACTACTGTAGCATTTTCTATAATCTATGAAATACCTACAAGTGGAGTACTTCATGGGAGTTGGAGGAACACTTATTCACTTTTGGGGAAATTGAGACATGAAGAGTATGTTAATTTAACAACTCAATTGGGAAAAACTGTGCTCACAAGATTTACAAGTTTAACTGGCATTATATGTTCATAATTTTCACTATCACTTTCTTAAGTCTAGACAATCAACAAAACAATAAATCATCCTTAAATTTGTTGCATTTTTCTAATTCTCACTGAAAATGTAATAATCTGCTTGCTCTTAGAGCCTGAGTCTGCTCAAGAACACTCCTGACTAAATCTTATCTTAGAGATTTTCCTATCCTGAGATTCCAAGAGAAGGATTTAAACCACAAGCAAACAAGTTACCCTTTGGGATTTAGCCCTTGAAATCTGATCCAGTTCAAAATCTTTGGAGGGATGGGGCCTTGTGTCACTTGTCACTTCTATTTTTTCCCCATTTCCTTAGAACTTACTTTAATTCCCTTTGTCCTACCAACACTTGATAGTCCTTATGGTTCCCTGAACTTGAAATAATTAATGTTTTTATTCCTCCTCTAGCTCTGCTTTTTCAAAATCTTTCCTTTTAAATCTTTGGGTGCGTAAAATCTTTTAGGAAAAGTGACCAGATGCAGAATAAGAAAATGAGGGAAAATAGAGGGCAGGATAACTTACATTTGGATGGCATTTTGCAGCTTAGCAAGGCACCTTCATATATATGTATATATATGAATATATATATATGTATATGTATATGTATACATATATATGTGCATGTGTATATATAATCTCAACAATTCCATGAGGTAACTGATAAATAGGGCAGGTATTATTATAACTACTTTAAAGATGAGAAAATTGAAAATCAAAGTAGTAATGCAGTAATTCAGGTCTTCACACTCATAGTACAATGCTCCTCCCACTACCACATAAATAAATTGTTGCTTTAATTCCCTCTTGTTTGAACACAATCTATATACTTCCTTTTAAGGGGCTTTTAAAATCAAACTGGAAGCTTATCTCTCCACCATGGGGAATATCTTTTACAATGTCTCCCTCATTTTCAGGCACAAAAGGCCACATATGGTTCTATAATCCTAACTAGTGTTCCTTCTTTAGCATCTCTGAATAATATGTGACAATCTGGGTTTAACAATCTGGGGTTGATTATTGGGGGACGGGATGGACTGGTAAGGACCTCAATAGCTTTTCTATGACTAAGGGAAGAACCCTATGGGAATTTAAATCATCTGAGTTACCTTGTCAAAATAGAACAACAGTACTATGGTTGAAATCATTTCTTGCCAGGGGAGAATATGAGTATCAATTAGCTACTAATTCCCCAAGAATCTCTGCTCCTTTCTTGCAACTAGCATGAATCAGCAACCAGTCTACTAGGTCCAGGTTCTTTGCTCCCTCCTCACAATACTTGGTTCTGTTCTCCTCAGACAAAAATCCCATCAAAATCCTCCAGACTTAACTGGTTTGGATGCACATTAAGGACATTAGCAGGGTTCACAGACCTGACTTGTTTCTATCTTCTCTGACTACCCTTTTTTATTCTATGTCTTCTCAATAAGCTTGGTTTTACTTCTTTCAGTCCTGTGGTTTGTCCTCTTTCCCTGTATTAGATTTATTAAACCTGTATTGAGATTGGGGGAAGAGAGAAAAGGGATGGATGAGATTAATAACCTTCTCCACTCCCAATAATTCTCATCGTTTATCCCTACTGATGATAGTACCAACTCGTTCATTATATCAGCTTTCACCTCACTGATGATCCTTATATGAAAAATTCCTAGACTCTCTTAAGCTAAATTTGAACTCTTTTTATTACCTCTTCTTCTAATATCTTTGAACAAAGAATAGAGTTTACCAATGATTTTTCTCCTTTTACTGACCTAAAAAAAGAAAAGAAAGAAATAAGCCACAGCTGTCATTTTCTGAGTTGTTTTTTTTTTTTTTTTTTTTTTTTTTTTTTTAATTTTCCAGCTGTTGTCCATCAATTCCTGGAAACTCAAAGCATAAAGCTAGGCCACAGAGAGGACTCAGTGATCCAGAGGGAAAAGAAGAACAAGAAAAAAAAGCCTCTTAATGCAGCCCCCTCACCCCATGTTTTTCTTCACACACTGTTATTTGGACTGTCTTGCTTGGATCCTGGAAGATTAGATTCAGGGACCATTTAGGTTTTTCTCTCTTGCCGAATGAGGGACTGATATTGCAAGGACAGTTTAGAGAAGATGTGGCTAAGGCTCTGGGAACATGGGCACTCCTGCACATATTGTACAAATAGACAGATGGATTAGATCTATGTTTGTGTTGGTAGCCAACCAAGGTAGATGGAAACTGGCTTTCATTTGCATTTGTTGATGGGGGAGTTGCTCTCATGGAGAGTAATTATTGTTGTTGAAATGAGGAACATGGGCAGTACGTGGATTTCTTGGGGTTTTGGGACTTGACACTGTCTACAAATGCCAATTCTCTTCCAGAACTTCAAATGAAACCAGTTATTCCATAATTTTTATGTTTTTTTTTTGTGTGTGTGTTTGTGTGTGTGTGTGTGTGTGTGTGTGTGAATGTGGTTGTCTGTGTGTTGGGGGGGTATTGGTGGTTTTGGTCTTTTTTTTCCCCCCTTTTTTTTTTGAACCAATGAATTCATTATCTCTGTATAGTCTCTATTCTGTGCCTTGTTGCCATTCAAATCTGAGTTATTACTGGAGATTGGGAGAAAAAAAAGAAAGTCTCTGGACAAATGATTCATTTTTGACTCCTCAAAGTTCCTCTTTGAAACTGTGATCTATGAGAGCAAAAGGAGAAATGTTTTGAATAAGATGCAGCTAACTCCACCTGAACTGGTAAAATGTGGCTCAGATTGCTACAAACATTCACTCTATTTAAACTGATGGATTATTCACAACTGTTAGTCCCTTTTTTAGTCTAGAAAGTGACACATCAATTTAATGTTCTCTCTAGAGAAGCTTGCAATCTCATGTCCAGAAATGACTCGTTATCCTTTGGCCTTTCTGATCAGTATTGAGACAGACTTTGTTTGAAAGGAGGACTATGTAGGCTCATTGCCAATCAACTCAATTATTTACCAGATTTTCATTTGTACTGTGTTGAGTACTCTTAATCTAGGTGACAGTAGTTCCCAATCTACCAAAATGAGAGTCCCAACTCTCTACCTGAGCATGTCATAAAAATAGGGAAAGTAGTTCAGGACAGAGTTCATATTTTTACATGATCCAAATTTCTTGTCCACTCAGTTTTTCTGCTTAGAGAATCAGAGCTTTTCCTGTCATGAAACCAGTAAGAATTTATTCTTAGAATTTAGATGGCTGTGCTTTGTGTTAGATACCTGAGTGTCACCCTTGGGCCCTATACTGATTTCTTCCATAGGAATTACAATTATTGAGGGGGCTATACCCTAATTTTTAAACCAGGTCTTGGAGAGTGGGGTTGTAGGAGGGTAAAAAAATGAAGAGAGAAGGGGAACAAGAGAGAAAGGCAAAAGAGGAGGAGGGAGGGAAGTAGAGAGAGGGCAGAGGCGTGCTGCTTGGCAACAGCACAAGAAAAATGAAAGAAGTGATTGTACCACTTCTCACTTACTGTGTCAAGTGGAGGAGTTTTAAGCCCTGCAATTCCCTCCATGCTTGTTGATCTTGGAATATGAGGACACCTAATTTTCTGGTAGAAAAACCCAGTGAATCTCTTTATACTAGGGGCATGCAGGATATGTCCAAGGTGGCTATTGCCCATGGAACAAGTCTAGACACAGTGCTAAAGGCAAAAAATATTGACTGTCCTTAGAGAGGGATAATTCAGGGTTAGAGGTCATTTAAGAGTCTAATTCAGCACATTATCTGCTTTCTTCAATGGTTATAGTCCAGTCTTCTGATGATCAATTAGTCAATAAATATTTAAGTGCCTATTATGTGGCAGGCATTATACTAAGCATTTGGGGTTTCAATGACAGTTGCTGCTCTCAAGGAGTTAATAGTCTAATGAGAGACAACATACAAACAACTATGTACAAACAAGCTATATACAGGATAAAATGAAGACAATCTAAGAAGGAAGGCATTAGCATGGAGAAGAATTTGTGCCATTTCCTTTCTCCAAAGAATAAAGTCTAGTCACTGATTAAGTCTCCTTTCTTCTCTAAGCATACAATCTAATCCCCTGATCTGTTCTTTTCCTTTTCCCATCTATTTACTCATCCATCCCTTCCCCCATTCTCTTTCCCAGGACTTTGGATAGCCAAATACCAGAAAGGAAAAGGTATCTTGAGACCCTTTCATTTTATTCTATCTTTACCCCAAGTCTCCTCCATTAGCTCCACCCTACAATGTTCTTCCCACCAAGAGTTACACATTGCTTTTCTTTCTTAATTTGATTTTCTCTGGCTCGGGATTAAGATCAAAAGATGAAATTCCATTCAGTCTCTTAAGAATTATTCCCAGACTCTTTCCCACTAGAAATATATACAAAATTATCATAATTATACCAAAGTTACACATTGCCTTTGTTGTTTTAATCACTTTTTCACCTTCATTTTTTTGGAGGGAGAGTTGTAAAAAAGAGAGAAGGTCCTTAATAGTACTTTTAAAACTTTGGAGTCCTCACAATGCACCTAATTTTTTTGTGCCATATAACATGTGTCAAATGCATGTGCACACTACTATATGTGCACACACCCCAGCCTCCTCCAACACCTAAATTCCTCCCCCTTCCCCCCAATTGGAACCAAGTGTTGTCTATAGTACCACATCTTTGGCAAGTAACAGGCTATATAAGATTACTTCCTTCCTATGTTGAGTGGAGAGCCCTGAGGACTCAGTTGGTTGAGGATCAGCCTTTTTTAACCTGATAGGCCAGAGTTTAGGTATTTTGTAGGCAGTTAGTTCAATTGGTTATAACATGGTAAAAAGGAAACTCAAGGTTATGAATTTTATCATTAAGTAGCCTGGGTAACTTTTTGTCTAATTCCCAAGTCACAGACCTCAAGACCAGGGGTTAAATTTTTTTTTTTATAATTGTCATTGTCTCTCTTTGGCAGTCTGATTAATCCTATAGACCTCTTCTTAGGATATTGCTTTTAAATAACTAAAATAAAAGCTAAATTTCAGTTAGAGATTCATCAAAGTAGAGATGTATTAGTTCTTCTTTCTCATGTTCCTGGACCTCCTGAGATTTATCTCATAGACATAAAAATCTGAGACAGTATTTGAATCCATGTCTTCATGATGTCAGCTTCAGTATTCCATTATGCTAAAATCTGGTTGTGTTCTTTTCAACCTATCATAATATCTCTCCATTACCAGGACTCTTAAAAGAACTTATGTCATAAGATGCATCTTTCATGGAATTCTGAACTGAAAGGAATCTTAAGTAATCATCTAATCTAAGTCAACTCCAATGTACCACCATTGAACATGAGTAGATTCCAAGAGATGTATTACAGCAATTTTTCAAAAATTTTTGATTTGGTTATTGTAGACAAAAGAACATTTAAGAGGTATTTTGCTTAGTACGTGTTTTTCTTACCTAACACATGTACTTTAGTAATCATAAAATAAACAAAGTTTGCCTCTTGCACGTATGCACTAACCTCAAAACATGTCAGACCTTGAACTCACAAATAACAAAACCAGCTGCTCTCACTGAAGGAAAACTTCACATGTGAAGAGTCTCCCAACTCTCCTGTAGCACAGCCAACTGAAATGTTCAGTGTGCTATGTACCTCCTCACAGCAAAGAAGATAATGCTGTGATGAAAAACAGAGACTGACTTTTGTATATGTGACCAAAGCTCAGGAGTGCTCAAGAGAAGAGGGAGGGGTGGTAAGAGATGCTTCTTTCCAAGGACTCTGATTTGGGTTCACACAGGGACAAGGATCAGTCTCAGAAGGGTCTGGTTTCAAAAGAAGCTCCTTTCCTTGGTCTCAAACTCCTTATACTCTCATTCCAGAGTGCCGAGGAAAATCTCTGAAAACTAACAGGTTTGACTTGTGTAGGTCTTACCTTTGGCAGAAAGGTCGTCAACGTATAAGTTAGGTCAGGTATAGGACAGTTATTTCTTCACACAAAGAAAATGTTTAAAATTTAAAAAAGCTCATACATTTGTACTGACAACCTAAAAATATTCAACAGCTCTAATTCCTATTGCACTCTCTGAATAGGTTATTTAAAAAGAAACATGAAATATGAAACATTTTATAGGACTGTTGACCATCCAGTTCACCTTCCCTCTGCTCTGCATTGTCACCACCCTCTTAAAGTACATGTTTTCTCAAAAGCCAGGCCATGGCTTGCTCTCAGTCTCCAGTCAGTTGGTGGTCATCTTCTTGAAATGTTTCCTGCAGTCAGTTAGCTCTGATTGAGGACCCAAGTGCCCCAACCACTTAGACTTACATGCTTTCCTTCAAGCCTGGAAACATCCATTTAAGAATTGCTTAAAAGAAACACAAAACAGGAGACAGCCAAGGGATCAAGCTCCAGGCTTAGGTATAACTAGGTAGCACATGAACCTGACACTCTGTGTGAGTAGCCACCAAAATTGTCAGGTGGGAACATAGTATCCTCTGAGTCCCTACATGCTAAGCATGTAGATAAGAAAGAATAGCATAGTGGAGTCATTTCTTTTAAGGTCTCCTGAATAGGCTTTTCTTCCTGACTTGGTGGTCAGTCCTTTTTGACAAAGTGTCCTATCATGGGCCATGGAGAAAACATATGGGGGACCAAGGGAATAATCAGAGTATTGCTTTGTCATCCCTAAGTTTAAATCTTTCAGCATTGTATATATAGTTCCAGGGGAATTTTGTGCCTGGTCCATAGGATGGTTGTTCAGGTCCGTCATATATGCTTTATATGTTTCATCTGAGAATGCTATTACATTAAAACCCCACATATTCTCATGCTTTCATTCCCAATTATCACTTCTCAGGCACTTCACAACACTGATTGTCTGCATCCTTGGTGCAAAGTCTTGGATGTGTGTGTGTGTGTGTGAAGAAATACAAATTTTAGAACTATAAAGAGACCTTCGAGATCACTTCTCTAAATAATCTCCTTTCATCTTCAATTTTCTCTTATTGACTCCTTTCTGTTGCCTACAACCATATTCAGGTTTCTCCATTTTTAAATCACTTTCATTTTAGGCATCTTTCAAGGCATCAGTAGCCTAGATGTAGGTTAAAATTTATCATTTGCTGCATACTACCAGACTTTGGACAAGGCATTTAACTTTTTTGGGCTTCAGACTCTATAAAATAAGCACTATGTGGCTTTTAAGGTTCCTTCCAGTTCCAAATTTATAATCTTATGGTCCTATTCTTTTTTCTTTTAACAGCCAAACTCTCATTGATTCAATTATAATCTCTGTGCCAAGGATTCCTAGCTCTTGTCTATATCTAAGTATAGCCCTCTTTCTCTTTTATATCCACATCTATGTCTATATGACATTCACACACACACACATATGTATTTACATATATCTATATATATACACACACACACACATCCATCTTTCTGTCTCTCTGTCTCTCTTTCTCTTTCTCTCTCTGTCTCTGTCTCTGTCTCTTGCTCTCTCTTGCTCTCTCTCACTCTCCAGAACATACACAATAACAACCTCTCTCCTAAGTGTCAGTTCCACAGCTTACCAGTTACTTGTTGAAGATATCCAACAGGGTGTCCTATGAGCATCTATGATAATTAAAATCTCCTGCCTGTCCCCTTCCTTCCAAATCTTTTAAACTTTCAGATTTTCCTATTTCTGTAGAGGGTATCACTATTCTTCCAGTCATTCAGGTTTGCAGCTTCAGAGTTCTACCCTTGCTCCAACCCCACATCTAATCAGTTGCCAAGTCTTGTCATGAGTATCTCTTACATCCATTCCCTTCTGTCTACTCATGGTAGTCTAATTCTGACTTTTATCTCCTCTCACCTGGGGTTATTACAACATCCTCCTAATTAGAGTCTCAACTTTTAATCTTGCTCTCTTCCAATCATCTTTCTTTCAGCCATCCAAATAACCTTTCTAAGACATGAGTCTGACCATGGTTATTTCCTTCCCCAAGAATCTTCTTGGCCTTGTATTGCCTCTAAGAGAAAGTACACACTTGGTCTGGAATAAAAAAGCCTCCATAGTCTGGCTGCATTTGTGGTGCCACAGTTCTGGGGTCAGCAGAGATGGGTTCAAAGCCACTCTGACATTTGTGCAAGTTTTTTACTATCCTTGGGCCTCAGTTTCCTTATCAGAAAAAAAAGAACGTTAGATGAGATGTTCTTTTCCAACCAATCAACAAGAATTTAAGTCCCTGTTACATACCAGGCATTGTGCTAAGCATTAAAATACAGATAAAAGAGAAATAGTCCCTTCTCACAAGATGCTTACATTCTTACAGATCTTTTCAGATTTATTGCCCATTATTCTTTTTTGGTGCTTTTTGTCATAGTCAAATTGGCTATTTGTTGTTTCCCTAACATGGCACTCCATTACACTTCTGTGCCCTAGCATGGTCTCTCTCCCAAACTTGTATCTAAATAAGCAGAGAGGGTTCTGGATTTCAAATAGTAGCTGAACAAAGGACTAGCTCAGCTGCAATAACAGAGTCACCTTTGTTACATTCTCCAGAAAGGCTCCCTTAGGCTCATCATGAAAAATACCTAAAACTTTCTTTGGTTGTCTATCACCAATGTATGTCAATCTTTTTGAGCCTATAAATGCATATAGTTCAGGATTTTCTGTCATTTGACTGAACCTTCTCTGGGAAGAAAGTTGTTATTTCCAACTCTTAAAATAAGTGTTTCCTCCCATTGACACATTCAGCCCAAATTGGGCGTGTTGATGAGCAAGTCATCCCATTGCCATCAATTTTCTGCCTTCTTTGTGAGACAACTTAATGAGCCAGGGATGGAGAGAGGTCTTCTTGATGACAATATCAGATGAAAAGTTTCACAGGAAAAAGTTTCAGGTTTTCACTAAGATATAGTTGTGGTATAGCAGAATGAGCACTGGATTGGAAATCGGTTAGACCTGTGTTTGAACTCCTATCTCTGTTACTTACCACCTGTGTGACTTTGGTCCTGCCTTGAATGTTTACTCACCTACCTTTCAACTCTAGGTCTATGGCTTTAGCCCTTAACCATTGTGTACTTGATTTTCCTTCTTTGCTAAAAAAAAAAAGTGACAGTAATATATCTAATTCAATAAATGTTTAACCACTTACTATAGATGATCTACTTACATTATTTCTCTACACTAAAGCAAGGAGTTTTAACTTCATAGACCTGATTCTGGATAGATTTCAGGAGGTTTGTAAACTTGGGTGGGAAAAAAATTACATCTTCATTTCAATGTAATTGGTTTCTTTCCTAATCCTATGTATTTTATTTTATTCACTTAAAAGAAAAAAGCCATCCAGAGGTTTCAACAAATTGCCAAAGGTATTCATAATACAAAAAGGTTAAGAACTCCCACCCTAAAGCAGTGCATATGTGAGTTGTTATTATTATAACCATTGTACATATAGCATATTTGTGTGTGAGTTTTTTAAAAACTAGTTATAGTCAAAGCACGACCTCAGAATCCTGGCGGCTGGTATACATTTTGAAAAGTCGTCATGACAATCCTCTGCCTTTCATTAGTGACATATCTCAACGTTCTTAGCAAATTTTCACGCTTTTGGAGATCCCAAGAACAATTGGATTTGATTTATGCAAATATTTTCAGGAAGTTGAAACTACAGCATAAAGCAAAATAGTCTGGTACCTTTAAAAACATGTACCTCAGAGCAAAGTCCCCCTTCATCCTAGATCTCAGAAAGGGGGCTTTTTTGCAGCAACCAGCTGAGGCCAGAGCTAAGGATCACAATGCTCTCCTGGGCTGGAAGAGGTGTAGACAGGCAGGGACCAGATGTATCCACTCCCTTGCCTGCCTGTGGGGCCTGAAAGGGAGGAAGTACAAGCTATGACCTGAAAGGAACCTTTCAGCCCCTGGAACAGAGATGGAGATAAGAGTTGTGAAGCGGGTGCTGCTACAGCCACTTGGGAGTTTATTTTTACCCTGTTATCTCCATCCTGAAATGTCAAGATTGGATCCTCCCCTCCCTCTCTGCTCTTGTTGAATATGGCAAGGCAGCCTGGAGACCAACCCTCCTCCTTCTCTCTGGTTCCTTTGTTTCCCTGTTATCATTCTTACACGTCACAGCACTATGGTGACAGAAGCCATAGAAACAGTGAAATCAAGAGTTGAGAGCTGAGACATTTTATTTTGGCCTCAAAGAGTCTCAAGTCTCATTGCTTTTTGTAGTCTCAGGGGAATATAGAGGGAAATCTTCAGAACTGCCAAGTACCCGCTACACTGCAAGGGTTCTCTGTGGAATACAGCCAATTTATTCATTGTTCTTTCTCCTCACTAGCCAGGACAAATGGACAGAAATGAGCTCAGTGATGGTAGACAATTGCCATCACTTTTCAGCTGTCTCTTAGTTGTGAGGCAAAGTGTTGCATTAGTAGAAAGAACCCTGGTCTTGGACCTAGAAAGCATGGATTCAAGTCACAATGCTGATATTTATGAACTATGTTACCCTGAGCAAGTCACTTATCTGAACCTTAATCTCCTCACATTAAATGGGCAAAATATTTGGACTACTTAGCTCATGGAGTATTCCCCTAGTAAAATCCAAGCTGCTTGAGAAGAACTGTTCCTTGAATTATCCTTGTATTTCCAATGCCTAATAGAGTGTTTTGCACCTAATATGCCCTGAAAAAGTTGTTGGAATTGATGATCTTTAATACTGAGCTCAAGCTCCACCTTAGCAAGAGGTCTTTCCTTTTCTTCCATTTGCTAGTGCCTTACCCTCCAAAGTTACCTTGGATTGACTGGGAATGTGTTTGTATACTGCTGATACACATGAATGTTGTTTTCCTTTCTGCTTCAGGTTAGATTTTAACAGTCTATACTGTTTGATTTTTGTCTTTATGTCCCCAATAACTAGCACAGTATAATACATAATAGGCTCTTAAAAATTTTTTTACTGATTTAATTATTTGATCGGATTGGGGTTGTAAGAGTAGCTTACATACATACATACATATATATATAATTATTATTAATATTAATAATGTGAGTGACCAAGCTAGTTGATTGAATTGGGAAGAAATAAAATGCTTTTACCTAGTGAAATCAGATAATAAAATGCATTGGGATTGATTCAAATAATTAGAAAACACCTCTGGAGATAAATAAATAAATACACATATGCATATAAATATAAACATGGAGAAATATAAAATATAAGACAGGAAAAAGTAGAGAGACTTTTTCATTTTTTGTTCTGATATCCCCAGTGCTTGGACAATATCTGGCCCATGGTAAGTGCTAAATAAAAGCTTATTCATCAACATTTAAGCATTTTCCTTAATCTTATGGGGTAGATAATACAAATAAAATTATCCACATTTTACAAATGAAGAAAATGTTTCTGATAGTACAATGACCAAATAAATGCCTTTGAGTTAGTGAGTGGCAAAGGCTAGAATAGGATCAGTCTTGTTCTGTTGGTAAAGACTGAAGACCCTTATACCTTGAAAAATGGAGCTCTATTTAAATTATCAGAGGATAGAATACTCTTGGAACTTTTTTGAGGGTATGATGTCCTAAGATATCCCTCATAATTGTTTTAAAGAGACTTTTCATGACAAGGGTTCTTAGTTTATTCCAAAGCTTAACATTTCCTACATGAGGTCTTTCTTTATTTCAAATGCTAGATACTATGCTCCAAAATTATTTTGTATGCACTTATTTTTGTATTTACTTCTATGTATATATGTTGTCTCCCCAATAGATCATAATTTCCTTGAGGGCAGGGACTGTTTCATTTTTGTCTTTGTTCTATAATGGTTACCACAGGCCTGGTAGCTAGGAAATGTTTATTAAATGCTTGTTTATTGACTGATTGAGTGATGAGATGGCTGCACTTCAGTTTATTGATTAGGATTGAGGAAGTCTCAGTGGGCCATATGGTGGAAATTCATACCAATCTCAATGCTACAGCCTGTCATTAGAAAATTCCAACAAGAAACTCTCTTCTTGTTTCTGTAAATAGTTCAGATGCAAACTGTAACAACATACCAATCACAGGATTTACTTTCAAACAAACACTTCCTGAGAGCATCATTATTTCAGGCATCCTAGTTCAGCTTACTCAGTTGGTCAGGCTAATGAGGCCATAGGTTACATCCTTATGTGAAGCAGCTTCCCAGAAACAAAAGCAAACAAAAACTTCTTCGGGGACCACCACCTGTGCCTAGTCATTTTGCAAATAGATTATCACATAAGGACAAGGGTAAAGGACTATGGATAAATGAATGAAATCTATCTGGAAGAACTTCAAAGTACATATCCTATGGAAAATCTAACAAAAATATATTATGTTTCCATCCAAAGAATAGTAGGTCATTCCCTTAAAAGCTGGGGAATTCTTGACCTTTACTGCCTCCCACAGTGTTTGGTATAATAACTGGAAGACTGGCAGAATGACTGGAGTCACCTCACTTGCAGGTGTCTAATTCAATGCTGTCCTATCTAAGCTTGCTCAGAGGTGGAAGGTGGGCATATCTGGCTCTGAAGACTAGAAACTTCTGTTTAAAAAGGCTAGTTGTCTAAGGAATTTTTTAAAACTTAAGTGCTATATTATGTCAGTTATCATCATCATCATCATCATCAATGAAGTCACTTAGGTTTTGACTGTGCAACCAATCAAACAATTTTCATTACAGATCTAGCCTATTTTTCAGTGGTCTGAATTTTACCTAACTTGACAGGCCAGTAGGATGAAAGTTTAAAAACCTTAGAAAATTGTTACTATTAAGGGAATGTCACACTATATATGGTGTTAGGTGTTTCTTTCCCAGACAGCTGAGGTTTTTATACTGTATAATCACAGATTTAGAGCCGGAAGGAATCTTAGTGACTCTTGATTTCTAGTCTCTTATTTTACAGGTGAGAAAACTGAGGCACAGAAAGGTTAAGTGACATGACTTACATATGGGTCTATTAGCTACTATGTGTCTGAGGTAGGGATTTGAATCCAGATATTTCCTGACTCCAACTCTAGGGCTCTATCCATTGTATTACACTGCCTCTCACATAATTACAGATAAGAGTTGAAAAGGATGTGAAAGGCAGTCAACACTTTCATTTTACAAACCAGCAAACTGAGGCCCAGGTTGGTAATCTTACCATGACTCTCATGTCTCACCAAATTCCCTGAAAATAAACCAGAGGAGGGGTACAGTACCTTGCGAAATAATTTGGTTGTTTTCTCTGTTAACAAGTCAGGAGGATATTAAGAAGAAAGGGATTTTTTTCCATGAGTCACACCCTCCTTCCTGAAGGATGGCTAAATCCTAAGGAAGTCTTTCTGCATCTGAAGCTCCAGGCTTCTGTTGTACCAACCAAGAATCAGAACCTCTGTCCTTTGTGTTTCCTTTGGACGGTAGCACGGTGGTCACTAGATCTGTTCTTTACTCCCAAAACAAAATATTAAACTCCCAATCCTCTTGAAACCCAAACCCCAAACATTCTCGAATTAAAAAACCACCTACACTAGTAAAATTGAAAATAAATAACAGAAGCAAAGGGAAAAGGGTTTATGTGAGGATTTGCAGGAGGGCTCAGAGTTGTTCACTCCCACCCCTGTCATCAGTATGAGTTCATTATTTATTCTTAGTGTAGGTCTCAAATTAAACAAACAGTGTCTATAAATAGAGTTTGGATGGACTCAGCTCAGTGTCTCTGAGAGGTCCTTTTCACAGGACAGATTCTCTAAATGGATGGGCTCAGGTTACCCTGCTGGTAATACGTAAGGTGAAATTGTGTTTTTTTCTTTTCCAAGTTGTGTGTATGTGTGTGTGTGAATCAGATATGGGAAACGGAGCAGAAAAAAGAGGTTTAGAAAGAAGAAAAAAAGTTAGTGGTTCAGTCAGGGTTTGAAGATGTTTGGATTTATTTCTTCCATTCCCTCTTTTGGATTCTGAATCATATTAATAAAGAAAGTGCTGTTTGAGGATGTGACATTCTTCATTATCATCCTTCTGAGCTCCCTTGGTATTCCTTCAAGGTATGATTCCTACCTAGTCTACTAGATACTAGACCATAAACTCCCTGAGGATGGAGCACACTTCTGTCTCCCTTTGTACTTACCTTTCATAGTACTGATGCAGAGAATCTAAATAGCTGTTGCTGAGTTAATAGTGTTAACTGGCTGACAGAAGGGTCACAGCACCCAGAGAAGTACTTTGACTACTTAGAACAAGAATTTCTTCCTTTTTTTTTTTTTTTTTTTTTTTTTTTTTTGGCTGACTAAACAGAATGGTATGTATCCTGGAGTTAAGCTTTCTTGTTACAAATGACCAAATCTGATGTAGCTCTAGTGTTAATTAAAAGAGAGGCAGGTTGGTATAACCGATGGGGTGCTGGTTGTGGAGTGAGAGGAAAACCTGATAAAGGTGTCATCTCACTCCAAACACCTACTGGTTGTATGGCTCTGGGCAAGTCATTTGATTTCTCTATGTCTGTTTCCTCCTCCATAAAATGAGACATTTGTACTCATTGGCTTCTAAAGTCCCTTCTAGCTCTAAATCTATGATCCTATGAACAGACTGACAGTTAACTGTGATGATTTCATTCTTTGGGAAGGACTAGGAATAGAAAGCATGACTACAGGAGTAGAAGAATGGGATATCCTGCCAACAACAGTACTGTATTCTAAGAGGAGGTGAGAAGAGATAGAAGAAATAGCATCTTATAGTTGAAAGTTGAAAAGGAAAAGATCATCTCAAATTATGCTTCTCAACCCATTTAATCATTCACCAGACCATCAAGATTTTCCCAGCATCTTGCCAATCTTCCTATTATTGTCTTCTCTCCACTCACTTTATACCACCAGGAACACCAATCTGCCAGACTGACCTTCCTTCAGACATTATGTTAGCCCCTAATGGAAGTTTAATCCACCTAATTTTGAGACTCTGACCTGGAAATGAGCAGTTCAGACCAATGAATGAACTCACCTCCAACTGATATATTTAGCTGGTCTCAGATCATGTTCCATATCCAGTGAGCAATCTGCCAAGATAGCAAGCCTACCAATCATAGATATTTTACCTGCCTATGAGCCCACTTCTCTTGTTTCACTTCTTGCTTTTCCATGCCTGGAACTCTCTCCTTCCTTATCTCTGCCTCCTACCTTTTCTGGCTTTCTACAAGTCTCAGCTTAAGCCCCACTTTCTGTAAGAAGAATGATAATCTTCCTTCCTTCATTCTGAAGCTATACTCAAATTTAATCTGTATACACCCACACACACACACACATATAATATATGCATAGTTGTTTACTGGTTATCTTCCCCATTAGACTGTGAACTCTCTAAGTGCATAGATTGTTTTTTGCTTTTTTTTGTTTTTGTATCTCCAGGGACTTAGCATAGTGTCTGGCACATATTAGGCACTTAATAAATGCTAGTTGGCTGATCATTCTGGGAACACCAATCAAATCAATAATGCCATTGTTACAGGACATTTGTCTTATGTTTTTATTTATTTGTTTGTTTTTTGCTGAGGCAATTGGGGTTAAGTGACTTGCCCAGGGTCACACAGCCAGGAAGTGTTAAATGTCTGAGACTAGATTTGAACTCAGGTCCTCCTGACTTCAGGGCTAGTGCTCTATTCACTGCACCACCTAGCTGTCCCTAATCGTTTCATTTAAAATCCCCACCTATACCAAAACTCTTTTTTTTGGTGCCACTTTCCTCAAAAAATGATATTGTATTCCCATATTTTAGAACATAAATTCCTTGAGGAAAAAAACTTAACTTTTATATTGTATCCCCAGCTCCTAGTGCATTATATGCCATGTAGTAGACACTGTAACCTTGCTCTGTTTGGCATCCAAAGCCCTTTATAAACTAGCCCCTTCTTATCTTTCTGGTCTTTTTACATTACATGTATTTTTCTAACTAGTGACACTGACTTTCTATCTCTCAGATACAAATATTTTCTCTCTCTGTCCCCCATGCCTAGAATTCTCTCCCTCTTCAACTCTGACTACTGAGCTCTTTGGATCCCTTTAAATTATAACTAAAATCCCACTTCCCACAGGAAGTCTTTCTGGACCCCTCCTAATTCCAGTGCCTTCTCTCTTAATTATTTCCTTTTTATTCTTCAGTGCTAGTAAAGAGCTTCCTGTGAGCTGAGACCTCTGGAAGTTGCCAGTGCCACTGTTGTCTCCTGGTATGCTGGTTTCCCAAGACCCTCTCATCCTACTGACAAACCTTTCCTGCTCACCTTCTAAGTCATTTTTAGTGTCTTTGGGCTAAGAGTTCTAGAAACGGCCAGTGCTGCTGCTGATTCAGCTTGCTTTGTTAGTGTTGGGGCCAGAATGGAGTCAGGGCTTGCAGGCAGCTGGGACTGTGGTTGGACTCCCACCCTTGTTTCACAGACCTTTTCTGCTGACCCTCCAAGTCACTTTTGGTGTCTCTGGACTGAGAGATCTGGAAGCGGCAGTACTGCCTCTGATTCAGAAGACTCTAGACCCATTCCTGCTTTAGTGGCATTGGGGCCAGGGCCATGCTGATGTGGCTTGCACTGGGACTGCGTGTTGGACTCCCACCCTGTTGCCACAAACATTTCCTTATGACCTTCTAAGTTGTCTTTGTTTGGAAAATGTTCTACTCTGACTTTTTTGTGTATTCTGGCATTCTAAAATTTATTTAGAATCATTATTTAAAGAAATTTGTTGCAGACTGGGGGAGAAGTCAGCTAGTTCTGGCCTTCATTTCACCATGTTGGCTCCATCTCCCACATTTGGATTACTGCAAAAGCCTTTTGGTTGGTCTCGCTGCCTCAAGAAACTTCTCACTCCAGCCCACTGTCCATTCAGTTATTCAAATCTTCCTAAAGTGCACTAAAGTGCAGGTGTGACATGTCATCTCTCTGCCCTCTTACCCTCCCAATTCAACAAACTCTTGTGGCTTGCTATTACTTCCAGGATGCAACATAAAATCCTCTGTTTGGCTTTTAGAGCCTTTTATGACATGACCTGGCTCCTTCACAATTTTACAGTCTTCTAATACTTTATTCCTTTCTACATACTTGTTGTCTATTAATATAGGCCTTCTTGCTTGATCAACTCCATTTCCTAAGTTCATATCTAGAATTCTCTCTTCTCTCTGCTTCATGGAAATTTCCCCTTAATTCTAATGTCTTCCCTTTGAAATGATCTCCAATGTATCCTTTTTTATTATTAAAGCTTTTTTATTTTCAAAACACATGCATAGTTTTCAACATTCATCCTCGTAAAACCTTGTGTTCCAAATTTTTCCTCTCCCTTCCCTCCACCCCTTCCCCTACATAGCAAGTAATCCAATATATGTTAAACGTGCATAATTCTTCTATACATATTTCCACAATTGTCATGCTGCACAAGAAAAATCAGATCAAAAAGGAAAAAAAAGTGAGAAAGAAAACAAAATGCAAGCAAACAACAACAAAAAGAGTGAAAATGCTATGTTGTGATCCACACTCAATGCCCACAGTCTTCTCTCTGACTGTAGATGGCTCTCTCCATCACAAGACTATCCAATATATCCTTTACATATTTTGTACATAGTTGTCTCCACCATTAGATGGTGAAATCCTTGAGAACATGAATTTTTTTTTTTTTTGCCTTTCTTTGTATCCTAGTGTATCCTAGTGCTTAGTGCCTGACACATAATAGATGTTTAATAAATGTTTGCTGACTTGATTTAATAATGTTTATCAGATAAACTCTTCATAAACCTGAAAACAGTAGATGCAATTCCTAAGTTTTGAATAGGTTGTCTTTCAAGATCCATTTATAAGTTTCTTAGTTGGGAATTCAGAGAGAATTTTCCTATAGGAACAATATTTATAATACAGTACAACAATTTTTAAGAAATCAAAATTGCAGGTAGCCCAGAGGAGGAAAAAAAATCATGTGATAGACATGAGTAGACTATAGCATATCACCTATATCACCTATATCACTATAGCAAAACTGGGAGCAAAAAACATCTTAAAACTGGAGACACAGTCAGAAAAGGAGCTGTTGATCAACAGATTACAGATAGGAGGTAATCTATCTGGTACATTGGTATTGAGGTAAGAGCAAGAAACTTAGAAGAAGGCCTTTGGAATCTTGGGAGGACAAACTATGTAGGATTTACAAGAAGACATGGTCAAAAGTTACGTAGGATTGAAGCATGGGATAGTTTGGGATTTGTGCTTTGGATTACCCACATTTATGAGAAGGATAGATAAAGCATTTATTAAATGATCACTATATTTAAT
Organism: Sarcophilus harrisii; assembly: GCF_902635505.1. Taxonomy (NCBI): domain Eukaryota; kingdom Metazoa; phylum Chordata; class Mammalia; order Dasyuromorphia; family Dasyuridae; genus Sarcophilus; species Sarcophilus harrisii. The sequence goes on along the minus strand of NC_045426.1, from coordinate 302,197,101 downwards.
TCCATCCACTGCACTAAACAATAGGGATACAAAGAATAAATAAAAGAAAGATATCTCCAGTGCTTTAGGAGCATATATTCAAGTGGAGGAAAATAATAGATAAAGAATTCTTGACAGGTTGTGCAAGGATCAATAATGAAAAATTACCCATGCATATATTTTGTAAATAAAAAGCTTTAATTAAAAAAAGAAAAAAATTAAAGGATTCCTGGCAGGAGAAGGGTTGAGAAAGGGAAACACTCTGGGGCAAGCCAGAAGAAGAATGAAAGTGAGCATAGTTTGAGTTAAGAACTCAACAATTAGATTAACAGGTATTATTGGAGATTAACTCTCCAATGAGAGTACTCTGCATGTAGGGAGATGAAGAAGTCTCTAAGGCAAGGAGGTAAACTTGGAAAACACAGATTCATTTAGCTACTGAAGTTAAGATTTCCATGATTTTCCATAACAGCCTATTTAACCAAAATGCAGATAACATATAATAATATAATTTATGAAGAGCTCACATTTATAGGACATTTTAAGTTTTGCATACTCCTTTTTTATTGTAAGTAAAGATTGGTAAGACACAATGATCTGTCCTATGGTATGTGTATTTGCTGGACCTGGTACAGGTACGTGGTCCAGATACCTTAAATTAAAAAAAAAATTCCCCAATAGAAATTTCTTACTATGCTATTCAAATAAATGGTTTTATTCTAAAGTAATTATGTCTCTGATTGTCTACTGAAAGGATAAAAAAAATCTGTAACTAGGAGGTATAATTTTAAGAAAATCCAAAGAGTAATTTGAACCTGGGGTAGTCATCCTTAAGGGATCCTAACAAATTTTGTTTGGGGAAGCAAGGAAGAGTAGTCCCCAAAACACTATCTGATAACAACATTGTTAAATAGGTAGTAAGAGATTTTTATATCTACTTTACATATAAAGAAATAAACTCACAGACATTTAGTAACTCTCCTATGGGGGGAAGGTATTGGGGTGGAACTGGATGGCTCAATGAATAGAGTGCTGGATGTGGAGTTAGAGTCATCTTCTTGAATTCAAATTTAAACTATGTGATTCTGGGTGAATCACTTCACTCTGTTTGCTTCAGTTTCCTCATCTGTAAAATGAGTTGGAGAAGGAAATGGCAAACCATTCCAGTATCTTTTCCAAGAAATTCCAAATGGGTTCATGAAGAGTTGTACTGAACAATATAACTAGGGAGTAGAAGTTTCCTTTTCAGCAGCTCTGGATGCCCTGAAGATACACAGATCAAAACCCAATCTCTAAGAGTTCCAGTCTTCAGGGAGCTTCCATTTCATTGCATTTGATTTAGAAAAAAGATATCTTAGTTCATTTGTATGAGACTATTTTAATAGAGGCAGACTAATTATTCCCTCATTAGAGGCAGGGAATCTAAATTCGACTAAGGAATATCTATCTGAGTTTATACCTCTCAGACCTGTGGAAGGGGAAGGAATTTATGACCAAAGAAGAACTAGAGATCATTACTGATCACAAAATAGGAAATTTTGACTATATCAAACTGAAAAGTTTTTGTACAAACAAAACTAATGCAGACAAGATTAGAAGGGAAGCAATAAACTGGGAAAACATTTTTACAGTCAAAGGTTCTGATAAAGGCCTCATTTCCAAAATATATAGAGAATTGACTCTAATTTATAAAAAATCAAGCCATTCTCCAATTGATAAATGGTCAAAGGATATGAACAGACAATTCTCAGATGAAGAAATTGAAACTATTTCTAACCATATGAAAAAATGCTCCAAGTCATTATTAATTAGAGAAATGCAAATTAAGACAACTCTGAGATACCACTACACACCTGTCAGATTGGCTAGAATGACAGGGAAAAAATAATGATGATTGTTGGAGGGGATGCGGGAAAACTGGGACATTGATGCATTGTTGGTGGAGTTGTGAACGAATCCAACCATTTTGGAGAGTAGTTTGGAACTATGCTCAAAAAGTTATCAAACTGTGCATACCCTTTGATCCAGAAGTGTTACTACTGGGCTTATATCCCAAAGAGATCATAAAGAAGGGAAAGGGATCTGTATGTGCACGAATGTTTGTGGCAACCCTGTTTGTAGTGGCCAGAAACTGGAAACTGAGTGGATGCCCATCAATTGGAGTATGGCTGAATAAATTGTGGTATATGAATAGTATGGAATATTATTGTTCTGTAAGAAATGACCAACATGATGATTTCAGAAAGGCCTGGAGAGACTTACACGAACTGATGCTGAGTGAAACAAGCAGGGCCAAGAGATCATTATATACTTCAACAACAATACTAGATGATGACCAGTTCTGATGGATCTGGCCATCCTCAGCAGTGAGATCAACCAAATCATTTCCAATGGAACAGTAATGAACTGAACCAGCTATGCCCAGCGAAAGAACTCTGGGAGATGACTAAAAACCATTACATTGAATTCCCAATCCCTATATTTTTGTCCACCTGCATTTTTGATTTCCTTCACAAGCTAATTGTACAATATTTCAGAGTCTGATTCTATTTGTACAGCAAAATAACGGTTTGGTCATGTATACTTACTGTGTATTTTTGTATTGTGTGTGTATTTTGTATATTGTGTCTAATTTATATTTTAATATATTTAACATCTAGTGGTCATCCTGCCATTTGGGGGAGGGGGTTGGGGTAAGAGAGGAAAAATTGGAACAAGAGGTTTGGCAATTGTCAATGCTGTAAAGTTACCCATACATATAACCTGTAAATTAAAGGGTATTAAATAAATAAAAAAAAAGAAAAAAAAAGAATATCTATCTGGGCTTTGAAATAAGCAGTGTGAATTATATATGTGAATTTATCAAGCTATATTTATCTACATGTATGAACATGAATGTATATATTAATATATAACATATTTTAAAATATATATTACTTAACATTTTAAAAAATTTATGGACAAACAGTTGAGTGATTACTTTTTTTGTGTCTATTGTGAATTAAGAATCTGATGCTTGATTTCAGCAAGTTATCTGCAGTAGATTCCATTTATCCTTTTAAGTGACTGTCTGTCATCTTCAATGTCAGGTTTAGATTCTGGGATGTGTGAAAATGTTCATTCACAACAAGACTCTCACTTTTGCTGAGATCTATTTTAAACCACCCTGCAGTTTGGATGACTTTATGTAACAGCATTAGAACCAGTGCAGAAAGGAAAGCAAACACCTAATCAATTGTTACATAAATTCTCAGAAAAATCAGAACTACTTTGCTACACTTAAGCTCATATAATTATGTTAATAGAATTATCCCAGTTTATTTTTATTAAAAAGAGTATACAAAAAAGCCATACATTTTTCCATCCCTCTCTTAGATATTTCTAACTGGGACATGAAGCAGTTAAGGAGAGGAAATCTTAAGACAGGATTAGATTTAATAGTGGGGTACACCTCCCACTCATTCAAATGTTCCTAAATAAAAATGTAAGCTTATTTTCCCTTAGGGTATCCATTTCTATCCCTTTGGTAATTTTTCTTACTCTCTTTTGTGTCTTCTTTTTTCTTGTGAAGTGAAAATTTTAATTGGGGGATTGGAAACATACATAAAATAATTTTCTTTCCAAAGCTCTATGTAAACTAAGTTCAAGAAACTATAATCATACAACATCAGACCTGAAAGAGATCTCAGAAACCACCAAATGCCTAGATGAACTAGATTCTAGTCCAAACTACTCACTTTACAGATGGGGAAACTGAGGCCAAGAGATGATTGATTGTCTTGATTGCCTCCTTCTACCAAAAAAAAAAATTCCTATGTCACAAATTTATTTAGTCATGTCCCAAATGATGGTCATCTACTTTGTTTCTTGTTAGTTGATATCATAAACAGTGTTGCTACAAATGGATGTATATTCCTTTGCTTTTATCATTGACTTCCTTGCCATGACTTCTACAAGCAGTAGAATCTCTGGCAATGGGCATTTTAATAATTGTCAAGATCATGAAATGATAAAATTTGTGTAGCGTGTAAGACTGTTGAGAGTGGGTAAGGTTAATTCAGAACATCTTGAATCTAAGTTCTCATGCATGAATTCCCCACTGGGGATCATTAGGCATCCATCTGGAGACCTTCTGCTCATGGTAACTGAACATTTCGATCCATCAATCAGCTATAAAGTATATGGCACTGTGCTAGTAACTGCTACATCTCTGAACTCACCAATCACTGAAAGGTAAATTACCAATTTACCAAAAAGTAAAATTTACCAAAAGGTAAATAAATAAGCCATCAAGAACTTCTCTATCATTTTAGCACAAGTCTGGGCCAGAACCATACTTTCCCTATACTTTCTTTAAAAAGAAAGTCAACTGATTTTATTTTTTGGGGAGGTGAGGTTTATATTGTCTACATATCCCAATGTATCCCTCTTCCTTCCCCTGTCAGAAAGGCATCTTTTACAGCAAATAATTTTAAAAAGTGAGGGAAAAGCATCCAAACAAAACTAAGACAGAAAAATATCTCATCATGAGGCAGTTAGGTGATGCTATAGATGGAGCAGTGGGCCTGGAATCAGGAAGATTTGAGCTCAAATCTGGCCTCGGACACTTATTGACTGTGTGACTCTAGGCAAGTCACTTAACCCTTATTTGCCTCAGTTCCTCTTTGGTAAAATGGGGACACACTGGAAAACGAAAACAAAAGCCACTCCAGTGTGTTTGGCAAGAAAACCTTCAGGACAAAGTCCATGGGATCCCATAAAGCCAGACATGACTGAAAAACAAAAATAGTGTTCTACCCTCATAGATCCTCCTCTGAACTCCCTAAAAGAAAAGGATACTTCTCATATCTCTACTTTGGGACTAAGCTTGATCATGATAGTTTCAAAGCAATCTGGTTTTGTTATTGTTGCTATTGTTTCTATGTACATCATTATAGTTACTATCTACACATATTATTTTTTTTCTCATGCTTTTCAATGTTCTTGCTATTCGTCCTTTTTGTAACATCCACTAAATTCCTGCAACAGGGGGCAGGGAGTAGCATAGTAAGTAGAGTGCAGCCCTGGAGTCAGGAGAACCTGAGTTCAAATGTGGCTTTAGATATTTGCTGGCTGTGTGACCCCAGGCTGGTCACTTAGCCTGGATTGCCTCCTCCCACCCTCCCAAAAAATTCTTGTTCCACAAACTTATTTAACCATGTTTCAAATGTTTCTAGTTATTTGATGCCACAAAGAGTACTGCTACAAAATGATGTATATACCTTTGCTTTTATCATTGATTCCCTTGCAATGAATTCCACAAGCAGTGGAATCTCTCTCTAGGTAATGGACATTTTAGTAATTGTCATTGTGTAACTCCAAATTACTTTCCAGAATGACTGGGCTAATCCACAGCTGCACCATTATTGTCTGTGTTTATACAACTCTTCCAACTGCTTAATAAATATTCACTGAATTGAATATTCTACAGGATATTCTATTCAAATTATTTTATTGTCACTGAAATGGGCTACAGCAAACATATTGTTAGAAATATTCTTTACAATCCACACATAATGATCTAAAAATAAACAGAGATAAAGCTTTAATTTTTTTCCCCTTTCTTCAAATCCCCAGTAAGAAATGCTTACTGACTGACTTGTCAATTTAATAAGGGAAAATACTAGAAATACTCTGTCTGTAGAGAGAAGCAACAAATACATGCCTAATTTCCTGCAATCTTAATTGCGCTAATGCCTCTCCCTCCATCAATTTTTTGCCTTGGCTCCTAGGTTTTTTCCTTGTGTAAATGTGACTTTTGGGGAGGAAGTGTGGCTTGGGGATTCTTTTTATAGGACTAGGCAGTTTGAATTATTAAGTAGTAAGCATGAAGGAATCGTGATGGTTGGGCCATTTAACTCAAGCTCAGACCTCTTCTTCCTAGCAATAGTATCTAAATTCCAAACAGTACAAAATCAAATTCCATGAAAATGAAGTGATTATTAGATTAAATAAACATTTGTTGTATAGGACATTAATTTTACTTATAGCTGCCAGCATTGTTTTCATGTTGCCAATCACTTATTTTGGAAATAGTCTACTTACCCCAAACTCTTTTATATATTTTCTGTAATGGGAATTTATATTTGATATTTTGGGCTTTTAGAAAACCTGATCTGTTAAAGACTCAAGTTTATGATTCCCTTCTTCTCCTTACTATTTCATCCCCTAAAATTTACATAACAGCACATTCCAATCTTCAAAGGCCACACACACAAATGCTATAACCTTGAAAAAGCCTTTACTCATCATTCTAGTTCAAGTTGGGGCCCCCCAAACCATATTATTTGAAAGACATTTTTAAAAGCACAGCCTTTAATTGCCTTTCTTCATTGGAACTCCTACTTCCTTACATGACTGCTTGATAAAGTTTCAAAAAGTTCATCAATAGGGGTACCTAGAGGGTGAGGTGGTTAGAACACTGGCCCTAGCTAGAGTCAGAGGATCCGAGTTCAAATTTGACCTCAGACACTTAATATTTCCTAGCTGCATGATTCTGAGCAAGTCACTTAACCCCAATTACCTTACTAAAAAAAAAGTCCATGAATGAGGGAGAAACAACCATGACTAACCTGGACAACTAGACCTAAGTGAGACAGTATTGGTAAAATAAGAGAATCCATGTACTCATATAATCTACATCAGATTGCTGGCTGTGTTGGAGAGGGGAAAGGTGAAGGAGATTGGGAGAAAATATTTAGAACACCAAATCTTACAAAAATGAATGATGAAAACTATCTTTACATGTATTTGGAAAAGTAAATTACTATTGGGGAAAAAATGAAAAGAGAATACAGAATCATTTTAGTGATGGAAAATCCTTTAGAAATCTTTTGGTCCAATCTCTTCATTTCAAAAAAGGAAATCGAGACCAGAGACATTAAGTGACTTGTCTAAGGCTAAGTTGAAGCCTTAGTTGAAGTTTTAGTTGAAGAGCTAGGTTCTCCTGATTTCCTGACTTGTAAATATATATATATATATATATATATATATGTATGTTTTTTTTTCTATAGCACATCTGTTATATCAAGAATATTCAGGAAGTCTACTTACATGGATATTAGAACTCTCCATTCAGACTGATTCAATTAACCCTAGTGTCCCACTTAGGTGGCACAGTGAGTATATCAGAGGATCTGGAATTAGGAAGACCTGAGTTCAAATTTGACTTCAGACACTTCCTAGCTGTGTGACCTTGGGTCAGTTGTGAACTTCACTTCATTTATCTGTAAAATAAGGATAATAATTGCCCCTACCTCCCAAGATTGTTGTAAAATCAAATGAGAGAATAATTGCATTTAGCACAGTGCCTGGCACACAGTAAACACTATATAAATATTAGCTTTTATTATTATTACTATGTTAACTAACTTTGCTCCCTTGGTATCAGAATATGGAAGCAAACTAGGGGAACAGGAATAGATTTAGTACCAGTTACTCATCAAAATTATTAAAGCACACATATAAAATAATATAAAAAAAGAAAAAAGAAAAAAGAGAGATTATTTCTATTTAAGTAATGTTATAGGATTGATAGGAAGTTGGAACTATAACTAAAAACCAGAAATTCTATTTGAAAAGCCACACTAATGGCTTCATGTCTAACAAGAAGCTGTTTCACAAAGATGCTTTCAAAATTCTTTCAAGAAGTAAAACAAAACAACAACAAAAAACCTACCTGCATAACATTATCCCTAGCAGAGAAACCTCCCATTTAAAAATCTTGCTATTTTCCTGCCAAATGAAATGAATTCATAGCCTAAAGATCTTGAAAAATAAACGAGGACAACAATTTTATTGCTTTAAAAATGTCTAAGCCTCATTGTCAAGTTTGGAAGCTTATTTCATGCTTTTATTTCTATAAAGCATTAAATATGAAATAAGTCCCTATTTGGCAATTTGCCACAGTGAGTCTACATTTACCACTTCTGTTACCTATGCTTAAATTCCCCCCAGAATTCTGTAAAGCATACTAGAATGCTTTGAAAGTTTGGTTATTTCCAGGTAGTGAGTATTTTATACAAACAAGTGTACTATAAATCAATTATTATACATATTAAAGTTTGTTCTGATTTTCAACTTCTTTTCAAATAAAAAAAGTAATATGGATTGTTAACCCAAAATTCTAATATTCTAATATATATTTTTAAAAAAATTTGCACTATTTTGCAAATGATACCTTAAGACTCTGGACTTCAAGAGAAAACATTTGTTCTGTTGCCAAAGAGTCTTCCCCTTTATAGACCACGATAATTGAGATTAGCAACTTCTACAGACACACAGAAAGTCAGATTATGATTTGTACAGCTATCCAGAGACAACAGGTTACAATGGAATAGATAAAGAGATAATGCTAGAGACAGAATGACATAGAATGTTCTGACACTAGTGACCCTAAAGGGTGGATCATAGTGAAGTTTCCAAGCTGTTTTCATGTGCAAAAGGATATAGTGGCCAGCAAGCACTGGTGAGAACATATGCCTATCTGGCATAGGACTGAAGGAAAACTGAAGGGAAGTAATAAATGGGACCTTTCCAAAATGGCTAGAAAATTGGTTTTGGAAATAAAGACAGACAATAATTACAGAAATATAATTGGAAATTATATTTATATTAAATTAGAATTACATTAAATTGGAAAATTGGAGAAATGTCAGTTTTCAGACAAAAAACCAAAGCTATCTATAGTCACATTAAAAATGTTCTAAATCACCACTGATTAGAGATTTCTCTAATTAAAACAACTCTGAAGTAACATCTCATATGCATCAGATTGGTTAATATGACAAAAAAGAAAAATGATGGAGATGTGAAAAAACTGGGACACTAATGCACTATTGGTAGAATTGTAAACTGATCCCATCATTCTGGAAAGTAATTTGGAATTTTACTCTAATGGATTTTAAACTGTGCATATACCCTCTGATCCAGCAAAACTACTACTAAGTCTATATCCCAAAGATTTTTGCTAAAAAGTGAAAAAAGGACCTATTTTTACAAAAATATTTGTTGCAGCTCTTTTTATGGTAGCTAAGAATTGAAAATCAAAGAATATTATTGTGCTATAAGAAATGACAAGCAAGATGATTCAGAAAAATCTGAGAAGATTTATATGAACTGATGCAAAGTGAAATGAACAGAACCAGGAAAATGTTTGAAGAACTGTGAATGACTTAGTTATTTTCAGCAACACAATCAAAAGACTAATGATGAAGCATACTCCATCTTTTTTTTTCCCCCTCAGGCAATGGGGTTAAGTGACTTGCTTAGGGTCACACAGCTAGGAAGTGTTAAGTGTCTGAAGCCAGATTTGAACTCTGGTCCTTCTGACTTCAGCCCTGGTGCTCTATCCAGTAGGCCACCTCGCTGCCCCAGCATACTCCATCTTGAGAGAAAGAACTGATATTGTTTGCATATAGACTCAAACATGCCATTTTTCATTTTCTTTCATTTTTCTTTTGTTCTAGTCTTCTTGTACAAAATGGCTACTACAGAAATGTTTTACATGATTACACATGTATACCTATGTCTGCTTACCATATTAGGGAGGAGAGAGGAAGGAATAGAATTTGGAACTCAAAACTTTTAAAAATTATTCTAATATGTAAGTGGTAATTTTTTATCTATATATTTGTATTCATATAAACATATAGATATACAGTTTTTAAAAATGAAATAAAACATGCATTTCCATAAAAATAATTGGAAAAAATTAATTATTCATAAACTGAGATGATATAATAAAAATCAAAGTAAAGGATTACTTTATAGAGCAGGAAAAAATAATAACAAAATTTATGTGGAGGAAAAATTGGGGATGAAGGGGACTTAGCAATACCAATCTCAAACAATACCATGAAACACTGATTTTGGTTAAAACATAGAGAGATAATTCAGTTGATCAATACATAGGAACAAATGAACCTGGGAATCTATGATTCAACAATCATAAAGTGTCAATTACTGGGATAAAAATTCACTATTTGATAAACTTCTGAGAACTTCAAGATGTAGAAAATTAGGTTTAAACCAAACCCTTCATACCTTTTATCATAAGACCTAGATATAAAAGGTTACATCATTAAATAAATTAGAGAAATATAGGAAAAAAAAAACACCTATCAGAATTATGGGAGAGATGGAAATGTTCATGACCAAACAAGGGATAGAGAGGATAAAAGAAAATAAAATGGGTAATTTTGATTACCTAACATTAAAGCTTTTGCAAAAACAAATTCAATATAGCTATGAGTTAAAAAGGAAACTAGGGTAAAAAAAAACTTTGCAGCAATTATCTTTGATGACAGTCTAATTTCCAACTTATATAAGAAACAGACCCAAATTAATAAGAAAAAGAACCATTCCCTAACTGATAAATGAATATGAACAGGCAGCTGTTAAGGAATCACTTCTAATTTAATCTATTTAGGTTGTTCCTGATGAGGAATCTCTCCATCAATATAGATCAGCAGTTGTTCTGGAGCTTTTTGTTTTAGAATTATTTGGGACATTGAGAGGTTAGAGAACAATTGAACCCAAGGCTTTTTGATTCTAAAGACAATCCTATCACCTTTGCTTGTGGAATATGAAGAATTCAGAGAAATTTGAGAACACTTGTATGAACTAATAAAGTAAGAAGAACCAGAATGAAGAAAAACAACACTGAAAGACTTCAAAACTCTGGATGAACATGACTTTAAAGGATTTGATGGTGAAAGATGGTTCACCTCATAATGGAGAAGTGATAGATAAAAGATATTAAATAATATATTTTTAGTTATGATCAATGTGTTATTTTGATTTGCTTTACTCTATAGAATGTCCTAAAATATAATTAATGTAATTTTAAATTTAAGTAGCTTAAAACTGTATTAATGAACAGATTTAAATTTTAATAACTCAAAATTGTCCTAAGACATTTGGAACACCCTGAATTTATTTATGGAAAGAAAGGATTCTACTGGGACTGAGGTAAAGGCAAATATGGTATAGAAGCATTAGGAAGTGGCAAAGATATTTTTAAAAACACTTCAATAAAACAAAACTATCATTCTTTGCAGATAATATAATGGTGTATATATAGAGAGAATCCTAGATAATCAAGTAAAAAACTACTAGAAACAACTAACAATGTTAGCAAAGTTGCAGGATATAATATAAATCCAAATAAAGCATCAGTATTTCTATATGTTACCAAAAAAGTTCAACAGCAAGAGGTAGAAAGAGAAATCCCTTTTAAAATAACTGTAGACAACATAAAATATCTGGGAGCCTATTGCTAAGACAAAGCCAGCAACTGGCTGGTGGAATTGTAAACGAACACAGTTATAAAACACTTTTCACACAAATAAAGTTAGATCGAAACAACTGGAAAACTATAAATTAGTCATGAGTAGGCTGAGCCAATATAATAAAAATGACAATTCTACCTAAATTAATCTACTTATTCAGTGCCAATCAAACTGCCAAAAAATTACTTTATAGAAGTAGAAAAAAATAATAACAAAATTCATCTGGAAGAATACAAAGTTAAGACTATCAAGGGAATTAATAAAAAAAAAAATGCAAAGGAAAGTAGCCTAGCTATATTTGACCTAAAACTATATTATAAAACAGTGGTCATCAAACCATTTGGTACTGGCTAAGAAATAGAGGAGAAGATCAGTGGAATAAGTTAGATACACAAGACAAAATCGATGTAGTGTTTGATATACCCAATCTACAGCTTCTGGGATTAAAAACTCACTATTTGAAAAAAAAATGTTGGGAAAACTAGAAAATAGCATGGCAGAAATTAGGCACTGACCAAGATTTCACATCCTATACCAAGATAAGGTCAAAATGGGTTCATGATTTAGACATAAAGGGTGATACCATAAGCAAATTAGTAGCACAAAGGATAGTCTACCTGTTAGAACTGTGGAGAAGGGAGGAATTTATGTCCAAGGAAGAACTAGAGAACATTATTGAATGCAAAATTTTGATTACATTAAATTAAAATGTTTTTGCACAAACAAAACCAATGCAGCCAAGATTAGAAGGGAAGCAGAAAACTGGGAAACAATTTTTACAGCCAATATTTCTGATAAAGGCCTTATTTTAAAAATATATAGAAAACTGAATCAAATTTATAAGGATACAAGTCATGCCTCAATTGTTAAATGGTTAAAGGATATGAACAATCAATGTTCAGATGAAGAAATTAAAGCCATTTATAGACATATGAAAAAAAAAACACTCTAAAATACTATTGATTAGAGTAATTCAAATTAAGACAACTCTGAAGTACCACTTTATACCTCTCAGATTGGCTAAGATGATAGGAAAAGAGAATGATAAATGTTGGAGGGGACATGGGAAAACTGGGACACTAATACATTGTTGGTGGAGTTGTGAACTGATTCAGTCATTCTGGAGAGCAATTTTAGCTACACTCAAAGGGCTATAAAACTGTACACTCTTTTATCCAGCAGTATATCTACTGGATTTATATCCCAAATGGATCATAAAAGAGGGAAAAGAACCCACATGTGCAAAAATGTTTGTAGCAGCCCTTTTTTGTAGTGGCAAGGAACTGGAGATTGAGCCCATCAACTGGAGAGTGGCTGAATAAGTCATGGTATATGAATGTAATAGAATATTATTGTTCTATAGAAATGATGGGCAGATTGATTTCAGAAAAGTCTGGACTTACATGAATTGATGCTGACTGAAGTGAACAGAACCAAGAGAATGCTACAGTTGCAGCAGGATCATGTGATAAGCTATGATGGACTTAGCCTCTTCTTAAAAATATGGTAATTCAAGACAGTTCCCCTAGATTTGGGATGGAAAATGCCATCTACATTCAGAGAGAAAACTATGAAGACTAAATGTGGATCAATAAATACTATTTTCACTTTTTTTTTTTGGCTTGCTTTTTCTTGTTTTTATTTTTTTCTCCTTTTGGTCTGATTTTTCTTGCACAACATAATAAATATGATCATTTAAAACATTTCCATAACAAATATAGAAATGTTTAAAATGATCATACATGTATAACTCGTATCAGATTGTTTGCTATCTTGGAAAGGGAGGAGTTGAGGAAAGGAGAAAAATTTGGAACAAAGTCATATAAAAATGAATGTTGAAAACTATCTTTACAGGTACTTGGAAAAAATACTATTAAAAAAAAAACTCAATAAAACTTTTAAAAAAGGAAAAAGGGAGTTGGAAGAGAATGATTACATTCACATTTAAAGGCTTAACATTTACAAAGTACAGTGCATTGTTGGTGGACTTGTGGAATGATCCAACCATTCTGGAGAGCAATTTGGAACTATGCCCAAAGGACTATAAAACTGTGCAAAACATTTTTATCAGTTGTCTAAGGATTAACCTAAGTTTTCAAAGACTAATCACCACTTGCAAGATTTTTGGTCATAACAAATCATGTCTACTAAGAAATGAAGGGACTGTAATTTGTTTCTACATATATAGCCTGTGCATTCATGAAAGCATATATCTTTTAAAGTACTGAAGCATTTACTTGTTGTCATGGTACTTTGTAAATTTTTTTAGTGGTAATTTATTTTTCAAAATAAATGAAAAGATAATTTTCAACATTCACGTTTGCCAAACCTTATGTTCCAGATTTTTCTTCCTCTTCTCTCTACCCCCTCCTCAGGAGAACAAGTAATATGATATAGCTTAAACACATACAATTCTTTTAAACATATTTCTGTATTTGTCATGTTGTGCAAAAAAAAAAATCAGATCAAATGGGAAAAAAAAACACAAGAAAGAAAAAAAAACACGCGAGAGAACAATAGCAACAAAGTGAAAATACTATTCTTTCATTCATATTCAGTCTTCATAGTTCTTTCTTTGAATATGAATGGCATTTTTCATTACATCTATTGGAATTTGGATAAATCATCTCAATTGATGAAAAGATCCAAGTCCATCACAGCTGATCATCACATAGTCTTACTGCTACTGTGTACAATATTCTCTGGTTCTGCTCCCTTCACTCAGCATCAGTTCATGTAAATCTTGCTAGGCTTTTCTGAAATCAGTCTGTTCATCATTTCTTATAGAACAGAAACATTCCATTACATTAATATACCAGAACTCATTCAGCCATTCTCCAACTGAGGGGCATCCACTCAATCTTTGGTTTCTTGCTTCTACAAAAAGGGTGGCTATAAACATTTTTGCACATGTGGGTCCTTTCTCCTCTTATGATCTCTTTGGGATACAGACCCACTAGAGACACTGCTAGGTCAAAGGGTAAGCAGTTTTATAGCCTTTTGGGCATAGATTCAAATTGCTCTCCATAATGGTTGGATTTCACAACTCTTCTAACAATGCATTATACTTAGCAAATATTAAGTCATTACTGTATGTATTACATACAGATTACATGAATGTAATCAATCTTTTCCAACTCCTTCAGCACAATGGATCACTTTTTCATGTTTTCTGTATCTCCCCATAGCACTTAGTACAGGACTCTGATAATAAATGCAGTTGACTTCACTTGACTTGAAGACAATTAAAAATGCAATAACATTTGCATGCATATTTTGATAATAGCTTGATAAACAACGAATGTTCTTACTTTTCACATCTACACCATTTTTCCTTCTTTCCCTTCTCTACTTCCCCTGATCCATCTTTTACATGCAATTACTGCTTCTACTTTACTCATTTAGGAAGCAGGGTAGTAGCAGTATCTATTCCATATCTCCTAGTTTCCTATCCTTAATCCCTTTCCCCTTAATTTACAAATTCTTAGGGATTTGGGGACAGCAAGAGAGAAAATGAAATTGAGGCCCTTACAAATAATGTAACCACAACAGTATTCTTATAACCCAATTTTCCTTGGCTTTACACATAAACATAAATATACTGAATAAATTGACATGAACAGGAAAACAAGAAAAGGATTTGTTGGGTTTGATAATAGAGCTGCCTTAATGATGGGTAAGGATCAATTTCTATTCAATTTGGGAGGGTTTCTTGGGAGAAGAAAGATACTTGTTTTATATCCTCACTTTATGTTCACCATGAGATCATAGTCAGCATTTATTTGGAAATCAAACTTTATTCAAGGCATTCCAAACTAAGCAAAATTATGCCTAAAGAAATCCACCTCTGCTTTGAGAAAAACAAAAAAGTTCATAAACCAAAACAAGACTTGTGACTTTGATACTGACTCATTGTCAGACCAAGAGCATATAGACATGCTCTGATAAGAGGTATTGAAGTCGCCCTAGTTTGTTTGTAGTGAGTCATGCTGGAAATCACACAGTATTTCTTTTTCTTTTATCATGCACGGCTAGGCAATTATCAGAGGCAGATGTACTCCCAATCAATGTGTAGTTACCCTCATTGTTCAGTGACTCTAGTTTAAGCAGGCAATTTATGTGACTCAATAGGGACCCCTATTGGTAAGGATACTGAGCTCTTTATACTGGGTGCCCTGCCCCCAGTTATACACATGGTGGACTGTGGAACCCCTCAAAAAGATTTACAAGAGGGATGGAAGGAACAAGTTGCTTTTTATGCCCATTTCACAAGACCTAACAGTTACAGAGTGAGGCATGAGTCATAATTCTTAGGATATGCCCATACTGGAGCAATTAGCCATATAATTGTTCCAATAATCAACTCATTCCCAGCTGCAATACTTCTCTAGTTTAAATACTAATCCTGTGAGCCAACTCTTGTTATTTATATGCACAGCAAAGGTTTAACTCTAAAAATTAAAACAGCCCTTTATGCTAATGCCCCTTTCAGTCTCAATTTAAAATTTGTGCACTCATTTGCTAATGGAAGTATGGAGGGTTTTCAACAATTATTAATGTCATGTTCAAATCTACATAAAATAGATTTATCTGATGCTTTGACACATTGTGGCAAAGTGTTCTGTTTTGACAATAATAAATCACCATAGCAACTCTGCTGCCCCAATTACTGTAAGTTCAGTACAACCCAGAATAAGAAAGAAAAATCTCTATGAAGGTTTAGCATTGGTTGTTTAAAAGGGCCGAACATTTACTTTCAGTTTCCAAGACAACATTACTGAGCACATTTTTTTTTTTTTTTGCTTCATAAATCGAATGCAGAGAAGCCTGTAAAACAGTCAAATCCAGAACCGAATTCCAAGGAGAGGGGGCTAGGCCAATCCCTATGGTCAATTTACACTTAAGCAGACCTCACAATGGGGCTGCCAATACTCTGTAACCAAAACAGAAGACTTTGAAAGACTATTCCAGCTCTCTAATTCTATAATGTATCAGAATGTGTTCATCATTCAACTGAACTTTCCAAGGTTACCAATGATTGCTTAATTGCTAGAGTAAATGCCCTCATTGCCTCTTTTCAATCCTCATCTTTTTTGACTTCTTTTCAATAAATCATGCTCTTCTCTCTCACCTCTAGTGTTTAATTTAAAAAAAAAATGTTTTCTCTCTTAATTCTCCTCATTGTTTGATGGCTTCTTGTTGTTTTTTGGTATATCATTCATATTGTTCCCCTCTGTGCCCCGCATGGCTTGTCCTCTTCTTTACATTTACTCTTGGTGACCTCACTGGCCCTAATGGGCTCAAATATCATCTGTGCAGACAATTCCCAGATCTATAGGTTAAGCCTTAGCCTCTTCTAAATTCTAGTCCCGCATCACCAATAACATGTTAATCTGGATGATTATAAGGGTATTCAATTTATGTGCCAAATAAAATGAATTAACCCAACCCTACCAATCTTCCCTTTCTGTTGAGGATATCAATATTCTTACAATCCTTTAGGTTTGCAACCTTGGAGGAAACTTAAACTCATTTTCCCTTATCTCATAACCCAGTTATCACCCTCATGACGTCATTGGTCATCTTTGAGAAGAATAAAGAATTATCTGTAATAATGGTTACTGTTTGGGGACCTAATATGCTAGTTCAAGTTAGTCAGTGCTGCTATTTCTTCCTTCATCACATGTGATCTCTGTCCATCAATCATTATTCTCCTGTTATTCAATAATTTTTAAATTTGTTTTAGGTTCTAGAATTCATAATTGCAAGAAAGAGACAATCATATGATACTTTATTATTTTAAAAAGCTTTTAAAATCAGCCTTGGTTTTTTTATACCTTCCTTTCTAAATATATATACTTATACATATCCCATCCCCACCCCCACTTAGTGAGTCATCTCCTAAGATACAGAAAAGAGGAGGAAAAAATAGTACAGCCGAACTTGTAACACATGAACCAGGTCTGACACTATATGTAACATTTAACACACATAGCAATCACGTAGCCACCCTCCCTCCAAGTTTTCCCACAATTTCCTTTCCCAGAGGGATGTGCAATTTCTCATTTTTTTATTTTGGCAAAGTTTGGTTAGTATACAATATGTATGTTATGACATAGTATTATATAGTTCATAGTACTTTTTTGTTATTATTCTTTTCATTTATATTGTTATAGTCATTATGTAGATTGTTTCTTTGGTTCTACTAATTTCATATATCATTTCATATAAATCCATTTTTCTCTGCATTCTTCATATTCATTTTTTGGGGGAAAAGGAAGAGAGAAAGAATCCATTATATTTATATTTCAATTTGTTTAGCCATTCCCATTAATGAGATGTTTTGTTTCCTGTTCTTTGAGACCACAAGAATATTGCTATGAATACCCTCACATGATCTATCATTGAACTCCTTGGGACAGACATGCATGGGTAAATATATAAAAAAGACACTTATATGTACATCTGCATACATGTGTATTTATTTAGCACATATCACCATTAAAATATTTCAAGTGTGTTACTTTTTTTTTAAACTAACCCCCTGGAGTTTTATTTGTAATGACATGGATTCTGTTTGGCCTCTTATATTTTCTCTTTTGCTCCATTGAGATCTGTGCTACTAAATTTAAGTTTTTATCAAGCAGAAATGGATACTGTGGAATATCTGAAATGTCTATTCACTCATCCATGAATTTACCCCTTAGAATAAGCTCCAATTTGCTGACAGTTCATGGATGGTAGGTATGCTGATAAGGAATACTGATTAAAGGTTATAAGGAGCTCTACTGTATTTTAGTAAATAGAAAGGAGAAATAAAGCGCCACTTAAACAACAGGACAAGAGTTTTAGCATCAGCTTACTGTTCTTCAGTGTCTTTAAAAAAATGTTAACAGTCATCTTTCACATTCACAACTTCTAATTTTAGAAGTTTTAGCCAACGTGAAACATCAAAAATGCCAGTCTAAGTTGGCAGTGTTGCTGTATATGGAAATACAAAAACATTCAGACATCTGGATTTCCTGAAGTTTAACAACCATCACCACCCTCCTCTTTCTCTGAGTGCAAATGAAAATACAAATAAGAGAATTTATTCTATTTATTTTGGGGCTATTTCACTACTGCTTGCTAAGAGAGAACTCATTTATTTTTATATATTTAACATTTTATTTTTATTGATCATTCTTGTTTTCAAATGACATTTTTTTTTTAAAATTTAATAGCCTTTTATTTACAGGATATATACATGGGTAACTTTACAGCATTAACAATTGCCAAACCTCTTGTTCCAATTTTTCACCTCTTACCCCCCCCCCACCCCCTCCCCTAGATGGCAGGATGACCAGTAGATGTTAAATATATTAAAATATAACTTAGATACACAATAAGTATACATGACCAAAACATTATTTTGCTGTACAAAAAGAATCAGACTCTGAATTATTGTACAATTAGCTTGTGAAGGAAATCAAAAATGCAGGTGTGCATAAATATAGGGATTGGGAATTCAATGTAATGGTTTTTAGTCATCTCCCAGAGTTCTTTTTCTGGGTATAGCTAGTTCAGTTCATTACTGCTCCATTAGAAATGATTTGGTTGATCTCGTTGCTGAGGATGGCCTGATCCATCAGAACTGGTCATCATCTAGTATTGTTGTTGAAGTATATAATGATCTCCTGGTCCTGCTCATTTCACTCAGCATCAGTTCGTGTAAGTCTCTCCAGGCCTTTCTGAAATCATCCTGTTGGTCATTTCTTACAGAACAGTAATATTCCATAATTTTCATATACCACAATTTATTCAGCCATTCTCCAACTGATGGACATCCATTCAGTTTCCAGTTTCTAGCCACTACAAAAAGGGCTGCCACAAACATTCGTGCACATACAGGTCCCTTTCCCTTCTTTATAATCTCTTTGGGATATAATCCCAGTAGTAACACTGCTGGATCAAAGGGTATGCACAGTTTGATAACTTTTTGAGCATAGTTCCAAACTACTCTCCAAAATGGTTGGATTCGTTCACAACTCCACCAACAATGCATCAATGTCCCAGTTTTCCCGCATCCCCTCCAACAATCATCATTATTTTTTCCTGTCATCTTAGCCAATCTGACAGGTGTGTAGTGGTATCTTAGAGTTGTCTTAATTTGCATTTCTCTGATTAATAATGACTTGGAGCATCTTTTCATATGACTAGAAATAGTTTCAATTTCTTCATCTGAGAATTGTCTGTTCATATCCTTTGACCATTTTTCAATTGGAGAATGGCTTGATTTTTTATAAATTAGAGTTAATTCTCTATATATTTTGGAAATGAGGCCTTTATCAGAACCTTTGACTGTAAAAATATTTTCCCAGTTTATTGCTTCCCTTCTAATCTTGTCTGCATTAGTTTTGTTTGTACAAAAACTTTTCAGTTTGGTATAATCGAAATTTTCTATTTTGTGATCAGTAATGATCTCTAGTTCTGCTTTGGTCATAAAGACTCTTTATATACCAGGGAAGCAATAAACTGGGAAAATATTTTTACAGTCAAAGGTTCTGATAAAGGCCTCATTTCCAAAATATATAGAGAATTAACTCTAATTTATAAAAAATCAAGCCATTCTCCAATTGAAAATGGTCAAAGGATATGAACAGACAATTCTCAGATGAAGAAATTGAAACTATTTCTAGTCATATGAAAAGATGCTCCAAGTCATTATTAATCAGAGAAATGCAAATTAAGACAACTCTAAGATACATACACACCTGTCAGATTGGCTAAGATGACAGGAAAAATAATGATGATTGTTGAGGGGATGTGGGAAAACTGGGACATTGATTCATTGTTGGTGGAGTTGTGAACGAATCCAACCATTTTGAGAGTAGTTTGGAACTATGCTCAAAAAGTTATCAAACTGTGCATACCCTTTGATCCAGCAGTGTTACTACTGGGATTATATCCCAAAGAGATTATAAAGAAGGGAAAGGGACCTGTATGTGCACGAATGTTGGCAGCCCTTTTGTAGTGGCTAGAAACTGGAAACTGAATGGATGTCCATCAGTTGGAGAATAGCTGAATAAATTGTGGTATATGAAAATTATGGAATATTACTGTTCTGTAAGAAATGACCAACAGGATGATTTCAGAAAGGCCTGGAGAGACTTATACTAACTGATGCTGAGGAAATGAGCAGGATCCAGGAGATCATTATATACTTCAAAACAATACTAGATGATGACTAGTCCTGATAGATCAGGCCATCCTCAGCAACGAGATCAACCAGATCATTTCTAATGGAGCAGTAATGAACTGAACTAGCTATACCCAGAAAAAGAACTCTGGGAGATGACTAAAAACCATTACATTGAATTCAGTCCCTATATTTATGCACACCTGCATCTTTGATTTCCTTCTACAAGCTAATTGTACAATAATTCAGAGTCTGATTCTTTTTGTACAGCAAAATAATGTTGTGGTCATGTATACTTATTGTGTATCTAAGTTATATTTTAATATATTTAACATCTACTGGTCATCCTGCCATTTAGGGGAGCACGTGGGGGGGGGGTAAGAGGTGAAAAATTGGAACAAGAGGTTTGGCAATTGTTAATGCTGTAAAGTTACCCATGTATATATCCTGTAAATTAAAGGCTATTAAAAAAAAAAAAAAAAAAAAAAAAAAAAGACCTTCCCCTTCCACAGGTCTGAGAGGTAAACTATCCTATGTTCCTCTAATTTATTAATGATTTCATTCTTTATGCCTAGGTCATGAACCCATTTTGACCTTATCTTGGTGTACGGCGTTAAGTATGGATCAATGCCTAGTTTCTGCCATATTAGTTTCCAATTTTCCCAGCAATTTTTATCAAACAGTAAGTTCTTATCCCAAAAGCTGGGATCTTTGGGTTTGTCAAAGACTAGGTTGCTATATTTGTTGACTGTTTTATCCCTTGAACCTAATCTATTCCACTGATCAACTAATCTATTCCTTAGCCAATACCAAATAGTTTTGGTAACTGCTGCTCTATAATATAATTTTAGATCTGGTACAGCTAAGCCACCATCATTTGATTTTTTTTTCATTAATTCCCTTGAAATTCTTGACCTTTTGTTTTTCCATATGAACTTTGTTGTTATTTTTTCTAGGTCATTAAAATAGTTTTTTGGGAGTCTGATTGGTATAGCGCTAAATAAATAGATTAGTTTAGGTAATATTGTCATCTTTATTATATTTGCTCGCCCTATCCAAGAGCATTTAATATTTTTCCAATTGGTTAGATCAGACTTAATTTGTGTGAAAAGTGGTCTGTAATTTTGCTCATAAAGTTTCTGATTTTCCCTTGGCAGATAGATTCCTAAATATTTTATATTATCAGTAGTTACTTTAAATGGAATTTCTCTTTGTAACTCTGACTGTTGGATTTTGTTAGTGATATATAAGAATGCTAATGACTTATGGGGGTTTATTTTATAACCAGCAACTTTGCTAAAGTTGTGCATTATTTCTAATAACTTTTTAGCAGAATCTCTGGGGTTCTCTAAGTATACCATCATGTCATCGGCGAAGAGTGATAATTTGGCTTCCTCATTGCCTATTCTTATTCCTTTAATCTCTTTCTCAGCTCTTATTGCTATAGCTAGCATTTCTAATACAATATTAAATAGTAACGGTGATAGTGGGCAACCTTGTTTCACTCCAGATCTTATTGGGAATGGTTGCAGTTTGTCTCCATTACATATGATGCTTACTGATGGTTTTAAATAGATGCTGCTGATTATTTTAAGGAAAAGTCCATTTATTCCTATACTCTCAAGTGTTTTTAATAGGAATGGATGTTGGATTTTATCAAATGCTTTTTCTGCATCTATTGAGATGATCATATGGTTTTTGTTAATTTGGTTATTAACATGGCCAATTATATTGATAGTTTTCCTAATATTGAACCAGCCCTGCATTCCTGGTATAAATCCTACATGATCATAGTGTATTATCTTGGAGAAGATTTTCTGTAGTCTTTTTGCTAATATCTTATTTAAGATTTTAGCATCAATATTCATTAGGGAGATTGGTCTATAATTTTCTTTCTCTGTTTTCAGCCTACCTGGTTTAGGTATCAGTACCATGTCTGTGTCAAATGACATTTATTTTTAATGTATTATTCCCCTTCATGGTGAGTTATCACTTATAATAAGTATAAAAAAGGGAGAAAAAGTAGCTTAGTAAAAATTAAACAAAACATGACCATGTAATAAATATTCCACACTCATACTCAGTGCCAACCCACTCCCCTACCCCCAGTGGGAGTGAGGTGCAATTTTCAACATTCAGCTTGATCAGTATAATTGTGCACTATTTGCCTTTGCTATCCTTCTTTCACTTTTACCTTGTTGTAGTCATTGTTTTTTCTGGTTCAACTTGCTTCATTCTGAACCAGTTTATATAAATCTTTGAAAGGATTTTATTTATATAAGCTTCCTAAAGGGCAGGACCTAACTTTGCTTTTATATTTGTATTCCCCAGCATTTGGCACATCATAAGCATTTTTCTTTCTTCCATTCATTCCTAATAAAATATTCTACTATTATTTTCTGAACACAGAAACAAATTTGTTTTCTACTTCACTAAAAAAATACATTATTGTATATTTTAAAGCAAAAAGTAAAGTTAAACATTTAATGTTAATCTTCAGAAAAGTAAACAAAAACTAATAATGCTGTACAGATTCTAACAAATGGCAATATAAAATAGATAATTCTTGCATTCTAAACTTCATATGAAAAAATATAAAGCATGGTCCAAATGGTGCTTTATTCATAAGCCAAAATGTAAAAGTAAAATAGTAAAAAAAAAAAATCCCAACACATTTTAGTTTTTTAACAATTCATTTGTGCCTTGCAGTCTTACCCCCATCCCCTACCCGAAATTTTTTATGCTTAGTGTTTTTTAAAGTCTAAAATGAGGTATTTATATACCTCATAAGGTCTTCTATCTTGAGATTTTAAAAAATCCTGGTCTATATTTTGCTTTATGTCACAATGGTAACAAAAGAAAATAAAAACTATAAATTTTATTCCAAAGTACAAATTTTTTTGCTTAGAATAGACATAAATCAATTACACTCTGCTACTCCTCCCATCATTTCTGTTTAAATTAAAATACAAGAACATATTATAGGCTTTCTTCATCTGTAGTCTATTCTGATGATTATACATAAGATACCTGAAGTTTAGCATAAGGCAGTAAATATAAACTAAATACAACCAAAGAAATCAACTTCTTGTGATACTTATCACAAAAGTCCAGCTAAATTTCAGTCAAGGTACTTAAATTTATGAAAAGGCTCCTTCTTCTCTAAAATGTCACATTTAAAGAACTTTCTTCATGTTAAAAAGATTACATACACGTAAAACAATTTTCCTAAAGTTTTTGAATCAAAACCACATTAAAAAAAAAAAAGCTCCTTCCACACCTGATCCCTAATCTATAGCTTTCCTAAATTATTGTGGAATATTTTATTTTCATGCTTATGATTCTATACTCAGCTATTAAGCTATGTTTACACACCATGATTTAATCTTCTATCTTTCCCTAGAACTGGACTAACAAACAGTATATAGTTTGTATTTAAATATCTTCTAATCCTCAGGATTAAGGAAGCACTTAAATCCATTCCTAAAGCAGAACTTAGATATTTTCTTTTATAGTAAGAAAAAAGATAACTATGCAAACAAATGGGAAATATTTCTTGTTTGATTTTTATTTATTCCAGAGTTGGGAGTTTAGAAATAGAGGGAAAATTTTTAAATTCAAAAATACTTGCTTAGTTTTTTAAAGAAAAAAAGTCCTGGAAAAAATGAATTATAAACTCATAAGTATTCAAATAAACAAAAGCTAAACATAATTAGTCATATTATTTAAGCCTAAAATCATATACATTTCTGTAATATTCTCTCTAAATTGTATTGTTCTCTGTTGAGGTTTTCTTGGGGTCTCTGGGAGCAGCCTTCTTTTCAGTTCAGTAATCACAAGTGAAGACAGGTATTAAAGTCCAAATCCTTTATTATCTCTTTCAAAGTCCTATCTCCTTCACTTGGGGCTTGGCTAGTTTTCTAGAGGCCTTCCGGAGTCTTGATTTGAGTGGAGAAGCAAAGGAGGAGAACCTTCCACCAAGGCAGTGTGAGATGGGAGTCCAAGGGTTTGTGCTCCAGACTTCTGTCTGCTTGTCTCTGAATCTGTCTGGTTGAGGCTTCTAGCTTATATGCTCTACACTGAGTACAAATCAATCATTATATCACTAGGAAACCATTATTTGTTGTAGGATTAAATTAATGCTAAACTAGATTTAACCATTGTCTCCTCAATTCCACTTAGTACCTAGTTTCAAGTTCTGGCTCATAACATCTCCTTGTAGGATTAAATCAATCATACTGAACCATGCTAAATTAGATAACCATTGTCTCTATCAATTCCACTGACTTAGTATCTTGTAAGAATCCTTTGTTTCAAGTTCAGAGTTCTGGGCCATAATACATTTCTATGATTCTATGATCAAGATTTCAAATATAATTCAAGAAAACCATGATAAAGTATATTTACATGTGAATACATATTCACATACTCTTTTATTTAACAGAAGAAAGCATTAGCTAACCTGTTGGTAATGAGTCAGTAATGACTATCATTGTAAAATTTATTGATAATGATAAAATTTTTATATCTCAAATATCCATGAGGGAAACTGATTAATTCTTAAATAACTATTATTACAACATTGAATAATAGTATTAGAGTGCTAAGAGACAAGAGTATTCATAAACTCTATGAAGCTATATTAGATATAATAAACAAGGAATAATTTGAAGCCTGGCATCTTTTAAAAGAATTTGTTCTATTTCAGTGAATATTTGATCATTTTGTGCTCTCTTCCAAAAATAAAGTAAATATAAAAGTGAATGTAAAATGATAACTTAAGAAAACTCCAATACTCCACATTAACATTTTTATCTGGAAAATTTATAACAAGTTTTTGGTTTTGAAGAAAAAAAGCCTAGAACTTTGTCTATTTTAAAATGATCTTCTTACATGATCCTTATCCTACCCCTCCAAATCATCTCTCAATTTTATTACATGACAATGTAATTAATGATAATAATTGAATTCAATTTAGAAGCACACTTTTATACAGTCTTTATAGCACATTCACATTTCAATAAATCAAAAGTACCCCTGAAGTAACCTACAAATGACATTTATAAATACATTTATTCAGTTGTGCACACTGTTTTTTTTAAAATTCCAAGTTGTGTGGAAAAAAAAAAAAACTTTCACAGATAAGAATGCAAACATTATCACATGGACTGGCTTTTAATTTTGTAGAAGTCAAAGACAGTCCCTATCAACTATGAACAGAAAATTCACTGCCAACAACCAGATTATTATAAAACTGTTTCTATTATAGACAATTTAAGGAATGGAATTTAAGTCTTTTATGTATTCAGCAGAATGCTAAATCAGATTATTCACAAAAGAGGCATGAGCTGGACTCTTTTTTCTATAAAAGTTTGATTTTAAAAAATATATTAAGCCTAGAACAATGATTATTTTCCTATTTGCTGATTCTTGTGTAGTATTTCTTTGGATAAAACTCAACTATAAAAAAAATAAAACCTCATCAATTTAGTTAGCCACTCAGTTGCATGTAATCCAGATCTCATACCAGAATGTGTAGTTCCAGAATTGCATAAAATGTGGAAGTGAACAGATTATAAATAAGCTCAAAAAGTATTATAGGGGTACTATGGAAATTGTAATCTTAACGTATACGTAAGAGGATGTGAGAAAGGAAAGCTTTTAAAGACTAGAATTTGGGGCTCTGGTAATCTAGGAGTTTAGGGATCTTCAAAGAAGCAAAATTCTAACAATTCATTAATACTGCTAACTTCTACTTTACACAATACAAATACACAAGGCAATTTACTTTACGTTATAAAAAAGTTATTAGTCAAACTATATCACATTACATATATTCTAATTAGAAATTCATCAGGCTAATAATTTTCCTACCTGTTGTACTCTTCAATCAGCTGAGATAAATCTTCCAATACTTTTACACTGAGAATAGGAAATTGGATAGGAATAGCGAAAGGTGTTTTCCTTCCCTTTGGAACTCTTTTGTAATAAATTGGTATATTTTGTATAGCTAGTAGAAGAAAACTGTACTATATGTATTTCTTCAAAGTTAAAGAAGCACAAATTTTAATTCATAAAAAATTCCTTCATCCATAAATAGTTAAAAAATTTAAATGGACACCACAGCACACTGCATTT
Source organism: Sarcophilus harrisii (assembly GCF_902635505.1). Lineage (NCBI taxonomy): Eukaryota > Metazoa > Chordata > Mammalia > Dasyuromorphia > Dasyuridae > Sarcophilus > Sarcophilus harrisii. The sequence goes on along the minus strand of NC_045426.1, from coordinate 302,170,476 downwards.
TTAACAGTGCTAGTATACCAAAAGGGGAAGAGGAGCAAAGTTGGTAGCTTTAAAAAAGCTCTCATGATTCATCAGAAGGATCTTAAGATGGTGTGATTCAAAGAATACTGGCCTTAAATCAGGAGATTTGATCTCTACTTCTAGCTCTGGCTACTAACTAGTTAATTGACTCTGGGTATGTAACTTTCCTCTCTGAGCATCTTTATTCTGTAAATTGAGGGCTTGGACTAGATGATTTCCAGCTTTGGAATTCTTAAGATTTCTGTTCCACTGAGTATAATGGGAAATAACAAAAGATTGAGTTAAAGAAATGAGATTGTAACTGCTATTATGATAAAAGACAACAAAGAGTGTGGTCATGTGATCAAAATAAACTACCTCTAAAATTTTACTTTTTAACTTTTCCCTGAGCAATAACTTCTGTATAGGATGCATGAATGAAATCATAAAGCTGCTTAGCATTTGCAGCATTTCCAAGAATACTAGAGAGTTTATCTTGTGACAAAGTTGTTAATTCTGCAATGCTCTTTACATGATTCATTAAGGAACAACAGTTTTTGGCATTGACACCTGGCATTTTTAATAAGAAGTCTTGTGGTCCAGGATTGTATTTTTCTGAATCAGGAAGGGTTTCAGTATCTGCTGTGATGGCCATGGCTGTTGTTGCATCAGGTTGTGGCCTGTTCTGTTTCAACTCCTCAAACAACTCAGCAGTTGCATGGGGGGAAGGACACCAAAGGATCCGAAGTTTTGGGAAATGAAGAGTAAGAAGAGTGAGTTTGGAACTAATATCATTACTGGAAATTTCCTGATGTAGAGAACCTCGAGAAGTAAGAGAGAAAGGTTTACTGGGATCAAACTCAATCAGAAGTACTGGTCGCTTATAATATCGAGACATGGAGATGCACTGACTATAGAGGCGACCGTTATTTAAAGAACCAATCAAATCACTGATGCTTTTTCTCTCGACACATATTTCTGGAGTTAGGATGTAATCTCCTACTTCTAATGTAATTGGTTCAATGTCAATGCCTCGACGATGAAGCAGAGATGGAAGTTCACTTCGAAATTCTCTCATGTCCACAATTATACTTTGTTGCAAATTAGTCTTTTCCTGACCACCTATGAAATGAATACAGGCATTTAGAATGATGTCATTAAAGAAAGATATATGCTCAAATAAAGATTAAAAGCTGAGACAAATGTTTCTTTTATTCAAGTATGATTAATGTCTAGAAGGAGTTCTTACCAAATCTATTAATAAGCTTCTAGCATTTTAGAAAAATACATTATAGATTCCTAAATTAGATACATGGCACTATGATGTTTCCTAACTTTCATCAGTAAACCTAATTTAATTTTGCTGCCAGACATAATGGGGCTTGATTGTCAAAAGAGAGCACATATACATAATTACCAACTTATAAATGAAGGACTTATAAATGACAAATGCATACAAAAAAAGCTTGTCTGAAGGCATAAAACAATAATCTGGAGATGGGAAGCACTCACCTGCTTTGCGAGTGTCAGTAGAAGCATATGTTGATGTAGCTTCTCTTACCAGGTCTAAGTTTGTTTCATCTCTCCCTTCTCTTTCTTCAGGGATAACCATGCTTGCTTTTTCTCTGAAATATTAAGAAATTAGGGCAAAAAATTTAATTGAACAATGTAAACTTAAATTTTTTTTCACATATTTTCCAAATATAAAATAATCCAAATAATTTGATGTTTGGTGAAATGATGTATTAAAGCGAAAAACACACAACAAATGATAGCTAAAAAGAAATAGAAAAAACTGCATATTACTTTCTGATCTTCCAATAGAAAAGAGTATATTTTTCACACTACTGGCTCTTTTAAGGATTTGACAATTCAAAATTTCATTAATTTGCATAGTGCAAAGACACACACAACACTACAAGGGGAATGTTTATGAAAGTAAAATATTTCTAAGCATTTAGAAACATTTACACATATGCAATTGTTATGGTACTTACTAAAGAAATGGATAAAAATCAATAGGTTTTTTTTTTAAATTAAACACATTAGACTTAAATCAATTTTTTTTTGAAAATGATTTTTTGCAAAATGAGAAACAATAAAACTTTAAGAAGCTAGATATCTTAACTGGAATTTTAAAAATGCATTACATTTTTAGGGAGAAAGACAAACCATGAGAACAATTATAGAGAATTATTATACTTAAAAACAATTTCAAGGGTAAAATATAAACATATGTTTAACCCTTTAGGCCACTACAGCTTGTATTTTCTCAATTCAAAATTTCAACAGGCCTTTACTGAGTACCCCCTAAATGCATGACATTGTGCTAATAGTATATAAGATTTTTTAAAAAGTGCCTACTTTCATGGAACTGATTCTATCAGGAGGTCTATAATACTTAATAACTACAACATAATTTAAGATAAACAACTAAGAAACAGGAGTTTGCTATAAGATGTTAAAGAAAATGATTCTACATTCTCTATATAGGCCATTAATGTGTTTATCAGAAATTATACAGTACTCAGAATAAGAAAGCTTATATTTGAGTCTTGGCTCTATCACTTATTAGCGGGGGGGGGTCACTGAACAAGTTACTTAATATTTAACCATCACTTTCCTCATTTGAAAATAAGGATACTATTAACTTTACCGAACTATGGTGATGATCAGATGAAATAATGTAAGTGGAAGCACTTTGTAATCTGCAATGTGTTATACAGATGGAAAGTTGTTAATATGCGCTGAAGTGATAATGTAATATTTAGTATAAATACAAACTCTGTTTTAGCCATTCACAATGTGGCTCTATTTCAAAGTTTTTAAACCTGTGGTTCACAACTCCATGTGTGGTCTCATAATTGGATGTGGGGATCGTGAAATTATGACTTATTATTAGTAAATGTTTGATTTGTATACCTATTTCATATGCCTATATAATCAGGGTTATATAAAACTTTCTTGGGCAAAAAGAGGGCATGAGTAGAAAATGTTTAAGAAATCTTGAGCTAGTCCATCTTTCTAGCTTGGATACATATTACTTTCTCTGTTATGTACTCAAGTTCCAGCCAAATTTGTAAATTTGCTTTTCACCATACATGAGCCTTCATATACAGCCTCTATGTCTTTGTAATTTATCTTCCAGGAAAATTCTTCCTCCTCCTCTCTGCTTTTTAGAATCTCTAACCCCTTTTAGAGCGCTTGAAATTTAAAGCCCTTCTAAAAGGCTTTTTGTTGATGCCTACCTCCACTTCTCTGAAATGACTCTATATTACTTTGTACACAGTACTTTTCTTCAGGAGAGTGTAAGCAGAGGTCATTTTATTTTAGTCTTTGTATCACCAGGGGAGAACCTGTATTAGGGATATAGTGACTAGTACATATTAAGTTCTTAATAAATGCTTTATCAATTGATTTGAATGAACTTGGAGCTTCTACTGCCAATGAGATGCAACATTCTGGAAAGTAGAAAGCTCCTTGCCAGTCAATACTAATTAATAAGCATTAACCATATAACTTCCACAACTCTTAATTTTCCCCTTAATATTAATAAGGTTAAACCACCTGTCTTGCTTAATTACCTCACTTAGTTGTCCTACAGTTCAGAAATGCCAAAGTATGGATTATTTGGATTTTAGAGAGTGTTTTAGCTGTAGGTCTAAGTTCTATAAGACTATTAAAAAAAAAAAAGCTGTTTTTGTAATGCTTTCTAAGGTAGAAATACTCCCCCTTCCAGATGAAACCCTCTGCAACAAGAAAAAGCAATTAAAGCAAAAACAACTGACATGGTAACTGTTTAACAATGTACATGCAAATAGGGACAATATTCTGAACTAGGAGCTCCTTGCCTCTTTGCTACATATGTTTTATTATGTACTCTTGGACACAGACTGGTACTGCTGTTTTAAAAAGTCTTCTTTTGTGCTAATTCACATCAAACTGAGAATCAAAAAAATCCAAGGAGTTTCTTTTTTCCACAAAAGGAAAGGGCAAAGTAAAGGTTGAATTTGCTATACAGTTAAAAATTTAATCTTTGAATGCCAACCTAGAAGAAATGGATTACATGTAATCTTTTTTTTTCAAAAAGTTAATATTTTTAACTAAAATAGTCAAACATAAAAAATATATATTCTTGCTTAATTAAAAGAAATGTGAATTACTGTAAAATATTGAATATTGTTTTGAGGATTGCTGTCTTCTTAATACAATATAGCAACCATATGTACTTAATAATTTTTTGATACTACTATCCACGATTAAAACTTGTTACACTGAAAATTTGCCTCCAAATGATTTTACATTTGTTTTAACTAGTTTTACTAAGTTAAAACAAATACTGAGTTGCAAAACTAGCCTATAAAAATAAATATAACAGTACTTTAAAATGCAAAATATAGACCTTCAAAAAAATGAAAATTGTTCTATTAAGTACAGTAAAGCATATAAAAAATAACAATTCTTTCCAACAACTTAAAGTATTTTTTGAAGCTTGTCTTCTAAATTAATCATTAACTTAATTTAACTCAAATTACAACTATATATATATATATATATATATATTTTTTTTTTTTTTTTAAATAAGGGACCTCTACTTTCAACACTGTTAAATTAGTATAGCTGATTGCACAAACTCATAAAATTTCATTAACTTAAAAGTATTCTAAAATTCAGATTTGATTTTCATTCATCATTAGTGAGGTTTTATTATATTTACTTTAAAAATCTTCAATGACGCTTGAAAGTCTAGAGAAGCAATAATATAGAATAATTTAGGATTCTGAAAAAACATGGCTTTTGAACCAAGCTCTACCACTAATTTACCTTGTATCATGGAATATTTATGATAACAGTGTCTCACTTTTCCTAATTAGTAAAATATGAATAATACTATTTTCATCAATAATGTAAATTGAGACTACTGTTTACTACTATTTTCTCATAGGTAGAATTCTATTAATATAATTAGAATTTTAGAAAATTAGAATTTTCCCTTTCTTTTTAAGTGACTCAATGACTACAAACAGGTCTTCTACTGCTAGCTCAACTGTTTTTATATTATTATATATTAAAATATTTTAAATAGTATTTGCATTCATGTTGTGGTAGAAATCATATTTTAAGTCTGTCTCTAATAGAAATGTAATATAACTAATTCCCACATAAAATTCCTAAAACAAATTTTGTCTTTTAAAGAATACTTCTCAACATTCTAAAATCAACAATAGAGATAATTGCATACTTGGATTTATTTACTAAAATTAAAAAAATTAGCTAAACAAGAGATTCAGATTTATCATTTATCATGTCAGGTAACTATTTAGTTTTATATATATATAAACTAAGGTACAGATAGAAGATTCTTTATGTTCTTAGATCTGCCATTATTAGATTAAAATATTTGTTATCCATATTCTATCACTAATCCCTATGGATACAAAGTCATTTGTGAATGTAAGGAAATGTGGTGAAGTAGATACTATCTAGTTATAAAGTAATAGTAATACAATGCTACTGAATGACTTCAATATGCTTCAAAGTAATAAATAATTCAATATATTTTTACTACCTACTAAACTGGGGTTTTGCGGGACTGGAAAGGGAATGGTTAATTTTTTTGGGCACAAGTATTAAATTTGAGCATTTTTTAGAACATAAAATATTAGTTTGGTCTTTGTATGGAGAATAAGAATTTCAATTCAATAAACATTTCTCAACCACCTACTAAGTATAAGGCATTATTCTAGGTGCTATGTATGCAAAGAAAAAAAACAAAAGGATCCCTGCACTCAAAGAATTTATATTTTCCTGGGAAGACAAATGTAGGCAAAAACAAATAGAATCAAGATAATATGACAAGGAGAGTAATAACAATGGTGGGAAGGGAAAGGTAGTGTAAGCTTCCAAGGTAGATAAAGGGGTGAGGGAATGAAGGAAGGTAGAGGTGAAATGAAGTAGTACACACACACACACAGACACACACAGTATACAAATTATATCTATTATATATATGTATACATGTATACTATGTATATAGGTGGGAGATAAATTATACACATATATATATGTATAATTTATTTCCCACCTATATACATAGTATACATGTATATACTATAGTATATATAGTATAGTTTAGTATATACTATACCATATAGTATGTATGTGTATGTATATATATATATATATATATATATATATATATATATATATATATACACATACATATATATAAATACATATAAACTACTATATACTATAGTATAAAATTACTATAAAATGATGGCATCCTTGTACCTTAATTGGGTAGGATAGCATCTTGATTAGGTGATCAAAGGCATTCCAATTAAGTCTGAAAAAGTCTTAGTCAATTTAAATGTCTCTGATAAGCCACTAAATGAACTGGAAGCCAACTGCATAGGAAGAGTATCCAAATTGATTGGGGAGAATCCCAGGTATCATCTATAAAATAATAAGGCAGTTCAAGCCCAGGAGACATCAAGAGCTGAGTAAAGATTTGGTGGCAAAGAAGAGAGAGAACCAGGAGTTGAGTAGGCAAGGGAAAGGAGGTTGAAAAGTAGAGTACCTTGACTTTAGCTCCTTTCTGCCTTGGCTATATAAAGACCTTTTGAACTTTGGGAGCCCAAAGGAGTTATCACATTTTTATTGGCATCTAAGCAGCATTTCCAAGGGCAGTGGTTACCTTAGTGGCCAAAGACAGACTGGATATGGGTTCACAGTCTTCCCAAGGGGAGCATATTAAAGATTCCCCTCAATGGGATTTCAAAAAACTGTGATTATTCCTTTGCTTCATATAGTTTTTAAATCGAGCCTATTTTCCCCTGAACTCTGTAAGCATTTGTGGCAAAGAAAAAAAGACTTTTTTTTTGGGGGGGGAGGGATGTTTTATATCAACTATTCTTACTGTACACCCTTAGTAAATATGCTTTTCTAAAAGCTATTTAAGTCTGGATGACTAATGGATATCAATCATGATCACGGTGGAAAGCACATTGATGGGGCTTGTGATCTACAGTACCAAACAAACAACTTCTCAATCCCTCATTTATACCCACTTCTGAAGGAAGATGTGGCCATGCCCTGGATCTGATTTATCAGTGAAAGTAAGTCTGAATAACTGTTACAGTTTATGTTACATGAGGATGCTAAGTGGCAGATGAGGCTAGAGTACTTTGTAATTACGAAGGGAATACATTGTGGAAATATATGGATATAAAACAAAAATGAATTTTAGGAAGAGCTTGGCTTTGGAAGAAGGAGAGGATGATACATGTAGTGGACATTGGTGAGGCAAGGGTGGAGGTTAGAGAGAGCTGTTTACTTTTCACTTCTGCCTAGGTTCTTGGTGGTAGGTAAGATGTACCACCAAAAATTATCTATTTTTCTGCATCTGGCAACTCTATGTTGCTGCAGGTTTTCAGTCCTTAAGTTGGCAAGTCAGGGGTGTTTTGAAAAGTTGGAAACTTTAAACTACTTCATTCAAGCCCAATATTCTCAGACTTGCCTTTTTCAGTTCAGGCTATTTACCTTCTGAATTCTGGGAAAAATTTGGGAGGGGAGAAAGAAAAAAACAGGTGTGTCAGCTATCACTAAGAAAAAAAAAGTTCAGATTTATACTCTTAATAGAGCCTTTCCTTACTAACTTTCTTTCCCTCTCACTTTTTTCATTATCTAGGAAAACAAAAAACAAAACAGCAAAACCTAACAATTTAAACAGTAATTTCTTCATACTTCTTATATATGCATTATAGATTTTCCTTATGGCATCTACCCTAGACCACTTAAGGTACTTCTTTTGCTAACTACACACTAATGCTCTATGTATTACCTAATGAGTTTCTCAAAAGCCTCTTTCTCTTTCCGTAAAGCAGTAAGATAGCGCTGTTCTTCAGTTGAACCTCCATAGATAAGAAAATAGACCCTGCAAGTCAAGACAGAAGATTTTATTAGGCCAGAAAAACACTGTCCTAAATCCCAAAAGGGAATAGTATAACTCTTGAATTTAGCAACTCAAAGAACTCAAATGATAAATATTTGACTAAGCACAAAAGATTCCATTAATCACACTCTTAGTAAAATTAAGCTGCCAAACTCTACCTATTAAAGGATTTATTACCCAACTTTTTTTTTCCTTTGTCAAAAGAAGGAATCAAGTTTGGGTAAACAGTGAAATACAACTAGAGAAAATGAATGATCATTTCCTCATAAATATAAAGGAGTCCAAAATTACTCCTAAACAACCCAGAGATTATATTCTTTTTTCACTTTTGCAATCCTGCAAAAAACTGTTTTAAACATTAGATTGTTTAGTTATAGAAACCAATGTATAAAAGATCAATTCAGTGGAAAATAAACAATAAGTGAAATCTATACGATCTTTATCTTTTCTCTCCAATGATGTCTCAGGTCTTTTGCATTGATAAATGTCTTAATAAAACAGAGACATCACACATTTTATATAAACACATTGACATAACACACATAGACTTACTTGATCGATTTTCTCAAAATTAATCATACATATATCTTCTTTTTGCGGTGGTAGAAAAGTCTGCTATTTATGTTGCTTCTTTTGAAATGTGATACTATGATATTCTTTTCTTTTTTATATCAGTCACTTTTCAATGCCTCTCCCCTCCTCCATCCCAAATCTTCCCTTGTAACATATGGTTATAAACAATCTACCTCTTTTCTATTTTGTTCATAGCTGAGATTGCTGGGAGATGGAATCAACTACATCCTCTTTGCCCTACTTTTTCTCACCCTCTTAATGTTTTCCTCTTTTATTCCTATCTAAAAAAAAAAATCTCTCCAACTTTTCTCTTTCCTTATAAAGCTTTTTTTCTAGAATGTTACTAACTGCAACAGAAATCTTCGGAATATATATACTATCACTAAGCACAATGAGAACTAAGAATGAAACATTTAATCATTCCCTGATTACTTTTGTTCATCTCATTCTCTATCCAAACTTCTAATCCTGTATTACTTTTGATTCATTTCTACTAGTCTAATATGCCAGCATGTGTTTATTTGAAAGGCTGCAAGAAAGTTTTCCCTTGGCTCTATCTATTGGTTCAGACTGAGTTCAAGATAATCATTTTGCTGTTTATTTTTGTCAAAGTTGGACATCTAAGATACTATACTTATGGGCTCATAGAATTTGAGGAATTGAAAATACCTCAGAGGCAATCTAGTACAAGTCCTTACCAAATACACAAGCCCCTTCTAAAATGCCTCTCACAACTGACTTCTCTAGCCTCTGCTTGGACATGTCTCCAGTTATGGGAAAAACACACCATGAGCAATTTACTCCATTTCTGACAGATCAATTTAATAGGGAGTTTTTAATATTAAAGAAAAATCTCTTTCCCTATAGCTTTGACTCACTGGTCCAAATTCTGCTGTCTGCAATGACAGAATAAGTATAATCTCCCACATGACAATTAAGAATTAGAAGACAAATTTGATGTTTTCCTTCTTCCTTGACTCAAGTCTTTTTAGAAAACAGACACATTTGGGGAGCAACTAGATGGTGCAGGAAATAGAGGATCAGTCCTGAAGCTCACTTAACATGTACTAGCTATGTGACCTTGGACAAATCACTTAACCTCAAATGCCTTGCCAAAAAATAAAATAAAATAAAATAAAATAGGGACATTTAAGAATACTGAAATTATCATCAAATTTGAGGCTGAATCTAAGTTGTATAATTTTTTGTAACAGTACTGGACTTACTTATATGATTCTACATCTTAAATATTAAATCAACACAGATACAATATGATAGTAGGAGAATAGAATAAATGAAAAGTAATTTTCTAGGATGAGGCCTAGAAAGGGCATTGGAACTGGAGTCAGAAAACCTGTTTTTTAATTTCAGGTTCTGCTATTTAGAATGTATAACCCTAGGCAAGCTATTTCTATCACTAAGTGTCTGTTTACTCATTTTTACTTTTGAGCGAACTGTACTAGAGTTTAGCTTTTCCTATCTGTGGGTATTATTCAGCCCAGTATAGCATTTTAAAATCCTTCTTATAAAAACTTTATAAATTCATGATTATGCAGTTTAACAAATTTTTAAATTACTTTTAAATACAGTAATATTTATAATGTATAACAATAATTTAAAGAAGGAAAAAGAACTAGTAATGATTTTAGGTTAATACCAAAGAAGAGTAAAACTAATTAAAAAAACAATAATTTAGAATTATACTCATACTTGCCTCATAGGCTTTCCAGGCCTACTTGCCCTATAAATTTCAAGTTGACGAACAAATGTTAGTTCTGCATCATATAAGACAACATATCTTGGCTCCACTTCATGTAATACTCTGGTTAGGGCATAGGGGTCACCACAACCCAGAAGTGGATGGATGACAGTGAGGGGTTCTTTCAGGATGCCATATGCTGCATCAGATGATAATTTCACACCAAACACTTCAGGTCCAGTTTCCTTCAGGCAGTTTTCTTGGCTGTTGTTTATTTCTTTATAATCAACTTCCTCAGCTTCATCCTCAATCTTTGTTACCATCTGAGTTAAAGTCAATTCTTGCTTCTTTGTAGGTCTTTGTTTTTTGGAAGTCCTGATCTTGGCTTTTGAAACTTTGGATTCTTTGCTAGATTTCAGGTTTCCTTTAGAATTATCTTCTTTACTGAATTTCATCTTTACTTCTCCAGCTTTATCCTTTCCAAAGGTTTTCGTATATAGCTTCAATAAGAAAGTCTTAGCTCCGATAGTGAGATATTCTCTAAGCTGTGCACATGTTCGATCATCACTTGCACAAATAAGTACTTTTCCTGAAGCCAAGAAAAAATTTTAAAAATATGTTCATACCTTACTTTCAAAATAAGAACGTTTATATCATGCCTCTTGAAGATGCATAATTTTAAAAATTTAATTGTTTTCAACAGTTTGTCAAATTCTTCCATCTTAAATTTTTTTATTAGATCTTTTTGACTGAAATCTTTTGTCTAAGTTGGCTATTTTTAGTGTTTTATGAAAAAATACTAATTACAAATAAGATATAAAAATATTTTTCTTTATTAGTAATTTTTAAAAGAAAAACTCTTGCTTCCTATAATAGATAAGAGTATTTTAATCAGTGAACAACAAAAGGAAAAATATATATTAAACCACATTTAAAAGCTTAATTATTTCACTGCTATAAAATAATATTGGATAAAATGATAATTATAATTTGTACTTTTTTAAAAAAACCTATGAACTTAAACATTTCTTCTAAATTTTTATATTAAAATGACACACATATTTTTATTTTCTGGAGAAAAAAATGAATGAATGAAAATGCTTACTATATGCCAAACAATGCTTGGGCATACCAAGAGAAACCTAAAACAGTCATGGCTCTCAAAGAGTTCACATTCTAACTATAAAACAATGCATTAAAAGACAGCTTGCCTTCAAAAAAGATGTAAAAGTCCATTGGTTCTTGGTGGTAGCACAAATGTCAAGGCCCAAGAGTCTGGATAATACAGTTGTTGGGTAGATGGAAAGCCCAGTGGGACATGACCATTAAATGACACAGTCACACCAACAGATTTAGTCAAAGATTTAGTGGCTAATTTATGGAAGAAGTGGGTATTTGATTCTCAGTCTGGCACTTTATTCACTTGAATAAACTGATGATCCACTGTTACTGTCTCACATAATCCAAACACATTTAAGAAAACAAACAAATATTAGGATAGAAACTGTTCACGGATAAGATTTGCTGCTAGTTAAGCTAAGGCAAACCTGACAAAATTAATCTTTTTCTATGCCTGTTCTGTGTAATAAACTAGGATATGAAGTTGGGAAATGGGATCTGGGAAGAAAACCAAAAAGGCCTTCTAGGGAAAATTGTCTTTCTTTAGTATGCTGGGTTTTAAATCATAACAATTAATATTTGAAGCAATATCTCATTGTTCAGAGACTTTAGGAATTTAAGATTGTCTATTTTGATCTACAGAAATTACAAATTTAAAGAGGTACAAAGAAGGAAAAAAAAGTTGTGGTTTTATTATTTTCTTTAAAAAAACCATACCAAAAATATTTCAGAATTGAGAAACTGTTAACACACTAGACTAAATACACTTAAAGACAAAAGGATCTTGTAAGAAACTACATCATCATACTCATATATTACACGTACATGTATCACATTCCTACTTTATTTCTTTTGCCAAGAATTCTCTTTTAAATCCAATAATGTGAATTATTTGAGAGAGGAACTTGGTAAATATGAACTTACAAAAGACTATGACTACCTTCCTAGCCAGTTCCTTGAATTTGTTTTTAAGTTTCTTTGGTTGCTTTTGGTTGGGATTACTAGCCAGGAGTTTGGAGAGATAGAAGAATAATCCCAGATTTTTTATTCTGATCAAATCTGGGTAAAAAAAAAAATCCTCTACTTCTAAATGTGCAACTAACAGTCTCTGAAGCAAGTCCTATTAATCAAACAGAAGCTTAAATCAAGAACCTAAAGATAGCAGCCATTTGAATAAAGTTTGATTCTTTCTTGATTTTTCTTCTGAAAAATGGGTTAGATCTTTTTAAAGCAAGTTTAAAAGTCCTGAATCTTATAAAAATAAAAGCCCTTCTTTCAGGCAAAATATCAGGTGGAAACAGATAATTAAGCTATGAAAGCAGCAAACAAATTGATACTAAGCAGGCTCTTCATTTTTACATTTGGAATTTATTAACTTATTTTTCAGAATAATAATTGGGAGTCACTTCTAAGCAGTTTCTCAAAATGGAACACTTAACTGCTTAATTTACTGTTATTTAATGTACTGTTTAGCTCACTCTTACCTGGACCACCAAGAGCTTCACTATTGTTATTTTCTATTTCAATTTCTTTTAATACTTCAGTTAGGGCTTCCCATTTAGGATTGCTTTCTAGTACCAGTTCTCTTTTCAATTCTGCAAAATAATAAATTATAAATTTCATTTCATATAGAAACTTCCATTCTTAAGATACTCAATATCATTGTTATTAAATTGCTGTTACCATTATTATTATTATTAAATTGTCTATTAAATAGATAATTAAGCATTTACTATGTTCAGAGCACTGTGCCAGGCACTGGAGAAGACAGTATAGATCAAACATGGCCCTAGCTTTCATGGACCTTAAGGTTTAGTGTGTCAAAAGACAAACTCAGATAATTGATACATAATATTTCTTGGTAAGTGCATTAGAAAGATGTAAATTAAAGTGTTAACCAATCTGCTCACACTAATGTTCATTAAAATTAGAAAGACAGAGTGGGATCAGATTGTAGAGGACAAAACCTTGGAATCTGGCCCTTGCTTGGTAACCACCACCTTTTTGAAATTGCAAGCAACTTGGTCCATAAGCTATTTAACTAACAAACTCCCACCATCAATTTTTCTCCCTAACCCTGAATTAATCAATCACCAATCACCTAGAAGAAAAACTATCTCTACTTGAAACCCTCCCCCCAGTATTCTGCCCCACGCAGCCATCTCCTATCCTCTTTAACTTCTTTCTCTACTATATGCCACTCATATTCCATTTAAACTTTCCTTATCCCTTCTTGTATGTCCTCTCAAATGTCCATTTTCTAAAGCGAATAAAATTCTCTTCATCCTGGAGCTCTTTCTCTCAGGTTCCATCTATCTACTTGCCTTCACTAAGACCTGGCTTCACCCAGGAGACATTGCATCCTTGCTCAGACCCTTCATGAATATTGCTAGTCTTTGAATGCCACTTCCAGGTATTCATTTGTTGTTATCATTTAGTAACCTTATTTTCTTTGAAGTTTACAGTATCAACATTTTCTGCACTATTTGAATCATGGTGGCTAGTGTATACTGGCCTCCAGATCACATCCTCTCCTTTCCAAGGAGTTTAGAACCCAGCATATTGTCTTTTTCTTCTTCCCAACTTCTGCCTTTAGTTATTTTAACATCTAAAATGATAATCCCTCAGTCTCACTTAGTTTCTCAATTCTTCAATCATTTTAAATATTATGACCATCTCAATTTCGTTTCAACTATCTGTATCTCACCATTGCTCACAAATGTTTTATTAGTTTAATTAAAACCTGTAACATTCCTTTATCTAATCTATCATTCTATCCCCTTACCATTCCAAACCCATTCTCCATCCCTATTATGATTTATAGTTCTTCTACCCCTCAGAATTCTTCAGGCCATTCTCCCTGCTATGTCATCACTTTCATTCCTTCCTAATCTCAACCTTAGAGTTGAACAAAGCAACTTTCAGCAGTTCATCAGCATTTAAATCCCTACTGCTATCCATCTCTTAGCAAATCCTAACCTTAAATTACTTTCACTGTTTGCCTCCTTTGCTCCAATTCAAGTGCTGCTAAATCAAATGGAGGGAAATCACACAACCATGGAGACTGAATACACTATTAATTTATGTTATCTACTTTCAACTGAGCTTCCATCTTCTCCCATTTTTTCAGATAAGGACCTTGCATTGAAAAAACTGACACCATTTGATTTCTTTCCTCTATATTTCAAAACTCCTCATTATCATCTTACACTTTTAACTCCTTTATCCCAAGTTGATGAGGTGCTTTTTCTCTTTTCATAGGTTTTTCTCCTTTTATACTTTGTTTTTGATTTCATATCCTTTTGTTTTCTCCAGAAAAATGTTCCTTCAATCCACCTCTAATTTTTAACATTTTTCTATCTATTGGTCCTTCCTTATTATCTCCTAATATGTCCAAATTTTCCTGATCCTTTAAACACACACACACATACACAAAAACAAACAACCAAACAAACAAACAAAATTTCACCAGATCTTACACCTTTTCAAGCTTATCATAATATGTCTCTTCCCATGCTCAGCCAAACTGTGAGAAAAATAATGCCTACAATCAATGCTTCTATTTTCTCTTTCACTCAGTCTGGCTTCCAACTTATCTCAGTTGAAACTGCTCTCTCCAAATTTACCAATGAACATTTTTTAAAATAATCTTTTCAAAATTTTAAAATAGCTTTTTATTTTCAAAATACATGCAAAGATAGTTTTCAACATTCATCCTTGAAAAACCTTTATGTTTCAAATTTTTTTCCCTCTCTTCCCCTCCCCCCCTCAGACAGCAAGTAATTCAATATAGAGAAAAGCAGAGAAAGACATGAGGGGGGCTACTGCAATAGTGCAAGTATAAGGGGATAAGAGTTTGCATCAGGATGATAGCAGTATCAAAGAGAGAGGACGATGTACTCAAGACAAAGGTACAATTGACAAATGTTGGCAATAAATTAGATACTGGGTGTGAGAGAGAATGAGTTATCAAGGATGACATCTAGGCTTTGAGTCTGGTTGACTGAGAAGATGATAGTATCCTTGGGGGTAATGGGAAAATTCAGAAAGGGAGAAGTTTGGAAAGCGGGGGTAAGGAGGAGATACTGGATCTTGTTTTGGACTTGTGTTTAAATTATTACAGGGAAATGCACTTTGAAATGTCTAATAAAATATATTTTGGATAAATACTTATAGAGGCTTTATAAATCAAAATGATAAAGATTTAATTAGCACATTGTACATAATTTGTACTTAATAATCAGGAGTTAGAAGTTGTTATGGTATAAGGCATCACATTTACTTTCAAGATACATAGTTCTAGATATCTAGAAAATACAAAATCCTTAATTATATCATTTTTATAATATTGAAGAATAAGACAGGATAAAGGAATAGATGCTTTGGACCTCAAAGAGTGTTGAGTTTGCTCTGTGCGCACCCAAGCACATGCACACACAGCATTATTTTTATAATTTTTTGTATATGTATTCTATTTTCATAGTAGATTCTAAGTTCCATCAAGAGAGGGCCTATGTTTTATATAATAAATGTGGCTAGTATTATGCTTTGCATAGAATGATTACTGAATGCAACTAATAACATCTAGGTGACAAAGTGAGGTAACTAGGTAGCATAGTGCTAGGCTTGGAGTCAGAAACATGTGGGATCAAATTCTGCCTTAAAAGACTACTAGTTGCGTGATCCTGAGCAAATCATTCAACCCCTCTCAGCCTCAGTTTCCTTACTGATAAAATGAGAAAGTTGGACTGAATGGCTTTCCTTTTAAGTTTTAAATTTGTGATCTTGTAATCTTTCCTTGTATTTTTAGACTTTTGTTGATAATTTTGCTTTTTATAATCATTTCCTGATATGTCCCCTTCTGCTGAACTCTTCCTTGCAACAAAGAAAAACAGTTGAGCAAAATTAACTAACAAAATTACTAAAACTGTCAATGTATTATTATGTAATACTTTTCTTTCCCCCTTCTTTTTATAAGTACTAAAGGAACACTATGGCTCTGTGAATTCATACCCTGGCAAACTGGTGACTAATCTACCATATCTGAAAATAAGTTGTGGAAATAAAATATCTCTTCACTTCCCCTAAGACTCTTAAGAAGCTAAGAATAATTTTAAATACCCTGATATATAAGCTTCACATATGGCAGCCATGACAAGTGTTAAAAACAATGAGACCCTGGATAAAAAATAAGTTGTTCAGATTAAGCACAGAAGCATGATGTTCCCTAGTTCACAGGTCTTTGTGAGGGAAGTACTTTGAAAAACCTGAAGTAATAAAACAGGCAATGAGGTAGTCAATGGATAAGGTGCTGGCTTGGGAGTCAGGATTTGAGTTAGAATCTTGCCTCAGACACTTTCTAGTTGTGTGACCCTGGGAAAGTCCCTTGACCTTTTTCATGGTAGTCTAGAAAGTGAGGATTATAATAGCATCTATCTCATAGAGTTGTTGTGATGATCAAATGAAATTTCACACACATATATGTAGTGTTTTACAAATTTAAAAGCACTATTGTCAACATGGATGAAATGCATCTTAAGATTTTTGAGGAAAAATTACATATTATTGATTTAAGTTGTTTTCAGCAAACAACAAATGTAAATAAAGTTCAATTCTTATTTCAACAGATACCTTGGCCTTCTTGGTCTGTTTTTTCAGTCATTTTGCACTTTTTGTTCATTCTGATATCTGGAATGTGATAAACTCTTGCTCGAGCATTTACAAACATTGAAGTACTAGAGTCAAGAAACAGCCATCCTAAAAGAAGAAGAAAGACTTAAACTTAGAAGATAATTCCAAAATCTTTGTTGATTTGCCTATCATAATCTTTAGTTTTATGATATATAAATTAGTTCTCTGATTTAGAACACACACACACACACGCCATTTCACTCTCTTTGATACTAAAATCACCACTTCCATCAGTCTACAACACTCGATTAGCTCTTTCTGCTCCAGGCTGCTAGAAATTTTGCTGGTTCTGCTTCTTGCTATACTCAGAATCTGAGTGCAAGAGCCTCTCTTCCTCTGTACCAAAGTACCACTAAAATAAGCTCATGAACTACTTCACTGAATGTGATACTACAGCCTCTGCCTCTTCCTTCTTTTAGTTCTTGCCTAGTAGTTAGTGGAGGTGCCATAGCAGAAGCCAGAGAAAGGAGAGCTTTACTCCTGGTATTCTAGGTTTAAATTTGTAATGTTTTCCCATCAAAAAAATAATGCTATTAAATGATGCTCAGGAAAAAATGGGATTAGTGTGTGTGTGGTATAACGACATGTATTATGTACAAATAGACACATTTTAAATATATATTTTACACACATACATATATATATATATATGTAAACTACAAAGCAATATATAAATATTGCCACAGAAGTATTATTAGCTTCTACAATATAATTAACTAGCTACCTTATCAATTAAATAATAGACTGTTAGGCACTTGTATGAGAACTCAACTACCATTTACAAATATTATTCCTATTCAAAAATTCACTGTGCTAAAAAACAAAAAGACTACTTACATAAAAAAAGAATTTTTGGAACAAAACCATTTTGTAAGTTGGGGACTGCTTGTACTATACTCAGTCTTTTCTGGGAATAAAATGTTAGATTCTGATGTGAATATTTAGTATTGCACAGAACAGAAGTTAAGTAGGAGGAAACATTAGCCATCAACAAAACCTACATCCTTATGCTGTGAATTTAATTTGAAGTCTTAGGACAGAATGTGGGTTCAGTATAGCATTCCCCCACTTCCCTCTCTACTCCTGGAGTAGGCAAAGCTCAACCTTTGTGTTCCATTCTCATATGAACTTAAAAAATAATATTCATAATTTTCATTTCCCACCTGAATTCTGGCCAAAAGCTTTCTCAGTTGCCCTTAAAGACTCCAGAAGATTAAGAAATGTGACACAATCATACTGAGAGAGATACTGTAACAAAGTTCGTAGTATTTTCAAATCTTGTACCAAAGACTTAGTCTTTGCTCCAAGCTGGTGCCACAAAGGATCTAAATAGTGACGAATTGTCTAAAAATAAAAATGAAAATCTGCATCGTTACTAAAGCATATTCAACATAGATTTTAGAAAACACTATTGCTCAGGGAGCACAAATACATTTTAGTTCATATGCTTTTATGAAAACATCTTTTTTTAGTTTCAAAAGTAATACATAGCATAACTGACCCTGGTGATTTACCTCATAGTCAAAATCAGTGATTCTATATGCATTAAATAATCTAAAAATCATTATTTAGATTAGAATATAATAAACAGAAAAATTAGTCAAGACATACAATTGTGATGGCTTATACAGCGATAACCATAGCATGGACCTTCCTGACTTGCCCATCCTACTGAAGATCTGGAACCTGACTAATCAATGAAAAACAGAAGACTACTAAGGTCAAAAGGTAGATTCATTTAAGCATAATGGTGATTGTGGTATTTAGTGTACTTTTAGTTAAATTTTTATTTGTATATTAAATTTATGTAAAATATGTATCATTTTATATAATTTTTATATAAAATAAGATTTTAAAATGTCAGACAGGTAATTTGTGCTGGAAAGGGTTAACTTAAAAACAGGCAATTTGAAAAAGTAAATTTCTATAAACTCTAAAGAGCTACTTTCTTTCAAAATGATTTCCTTTGGGAAGATAAGATCAGAGCTGGAAGTAATCCTAGAGGAGAGAGAATATAACTTCCTGATTTTATAGGTGTGGATCTAAACAGGAAACTCAGCATTCTTTTTCTCCATTTTCTACTAGCTACATTACTTTTGGATTTCTTTGGAATCTCTATCAAATTCTTCTTCTACAAGAAACTGATCCCTGGGAAATGCTGCAAGCTTGAATCCTGCTGGGCCTCATCTCTCTTTAGCAGGGCCTTGAGCTCTCTAGTATCTTTATCTAGAGAGGGTATCATCTTCCCTTATTTCCCACCAGTATTGGCTTTGGGTCTTCTTTGAAACTCTTCATCATGCCTTAAGCAAGAATTTTTTCTTTTCCTCCCCTCCTTCTCCAACCCAGTTTTTCATTTTTCTTTCAAATGTGTTCTCACTCCCATTGGATTATGTAAATTCTTTGAAGGTAGGGATTGTCTGTGGAATATCTGAACTGACATATGAAGGTAATATAATTTTTTGCTGTTAAAAAAAGAAGAAACGTAGTAAGATAAGCATGAAATGATACAGTAAAGAAAGCAGAACCAGAAGGATATAATGATTCAATGTAAATTTTTTAACTGCTAAGAGATACGTAAACTAAGATGAAATGCTATGATCAATCTTGGTTCCAGAGAAAAGATGATGAAACATACTTCTTCTCTTTGAGTGAGGAAATGAGGGACCAGGGATGTAGATTGATACATATAATGTCAGAACTAGCTACTGTGTTGGTTTTACTTAATTTTTTTCTTTGCTAAATGGGAAGGTTTAAGAAGTTATACTGAGAAAAAATTGACTTAAGACACCAAAAAAAGAGACAGTAATAAAACTTAAGCAGAAAAAAAACCAAAAAACTTTAGTCTAACAAATCTCTTTTCAAGATCATTTTTTTCTTTCAAAAATATTTTATTGAAGTCTTTTGTTGGTCAATCAACAAGCATTTACTATGTTCCAGGGACAGTGTTAAGTGCTGAAGATTTTTTAAAAAGGGCAAAAATAGCCTTGTTTCAAGGAACTTAAATTTTATTTGGTGAGAAGGGAGAAAAATATTAAATAACTAGGTGTACATAAGATATTTTGGAATAGATGGAACACAACAATCAGAGAAGGCTTTAACAAAGGCCTGGGAATGGCCCCTTACAGATGAAATTTGAACTGAGTCTTACAAGCTTACAAGGAAACAAAAAGGTGGAGGTGAGGAAGAAAATCATTCTAGGAATGGAGATAGGAAGACAGTAGGAAAACGGAGGAGAGAGCTTTAGGGAGAAAGGTAATGAGTTTTACCTTGGACCCTGAATTCAAAGTATCAATAGATAACTAGTGAGAGATGTGCAAAAAGCAATGAGTGATGTAGGACTAGAATTCAAGAAAGAGACTATGACTGGATATACAGCTCTCCCTATATATATGTCATATGCATAGATAATTGATAATATGATAGCCAAAACCACAAAAGCTGATCACCAACTGAACTAATAAAGAGAAGACCAAAAAGATTGGGGATTGAGAAAAGTTATTAATTAGATTTGACATTTTTTGTACAGGCATTTAATTAAATGAGAGGGTCCAGAATGGCTTTCTCAAGGAATTTAGGGATGGTTGGGCCAAGTGAGAGTTTTTAAGGATGGGGGAGACATGGAAGTATTTATAAGCAGTAGGGAAAGGAGCGATATATAATAAGAAAGAGGGAAAGAAAATTAGAGTGGAAAAGATTGTCAAGGCAATTTGCTGAAAAAGACAGAAGATGGGATAAAGGGTGCATGTACAGGAAAAGGCTAAGGCTTTTTAGATATCTCCTATTCTACCACCAGACTGAATGCTCTCTTTTAACAAAGAAAAACACTTTCACAAAACATATAGTACATTGTGTTTGACAACATATATACAATAATTTGTCCTGGCAATATCCTACCTCTCTGCCTTGAGGACAGAAAACGTTTATTTATTTTTCCTTTAGGACCATCATTTGTTTTTCAACTACAACGAAATTCATTTCCAGTGATCTTTTTATTTACATTGTTATAGTCATTCTGTACCTTCTCTGAATTTCTCATTATTTCTCATTTTTAATACATAATAGTATTTAATTACCACAGGTTTTTTTCAGCCATTCCCCAGATGAAGTACAACCAATTTGTTTCCAGTTCTTTTGTCAGCACAAATGTGACGCTTTAAATTTTTGGCATAGGGTAGACCATTGTTTCTTTTTTAATCTCCTTGAAGTATATATCTTCCAAAATTCTAAAGTGAAAGCCAGAATTATTGTACAATTTCACAGTGCAATCAACAGTGCAGTGTGCCCATTTCCCCAGTTTCTTCTATCCTGAATGTTTCCATCTTTTTTCATTTTGTTAATTTGAATGGAATGAAGTTAAATCTTATAATTCTCTTAATTTATATTTCTATATTAGAAAAACTGGATTTTGTTTTATAGAATTATTTGTATTTTGCAAATATGCATTTTAAAGCTTTTTGCTCAAAAAGGCTTTGGACTTCTCTACCATGTCCCAGAAACTTCCTCATCCTAGAAACTCACTAGAACTTTGGAAGTACTATCAAGTTGTCGTGACCTTTTTCTCTGATTAGACAGCTCTTCCTAGAAACTCTATTTAGGAAAGGTGTAAGCCAAAGCCAAGAATCTCTCCAGGTTCTCATCCCCGTCCACTTAGGTTTCTTTTTGTGTTATCTTCCCTCTTTAAAATGCAAACTCCTGGAGAATAGGGACTATCTTTTTGCTTGCATTTCTATTCCAAGAACTTAAGAAATGTGTGCTGACTGACTGAAAGATACTAGGTCTCATTTTTTTCTAATTTTTAAAACTATGGCCTTTTATATTAAAGACATGTTAATTTTCATTATACTATATATGATATAAAATATTAGCCTAAACCTAACTAATGACAAACCACTTTCCAGTTTTCCCAATAGTTTTTGTCAAATAAAAGACTGGACCCCCAAATTTATTTTTGTAATTTTTGTTCGTAGGTTTATTAAATGTTGAAACTGTTGTTTCCAATTGCTTTTTTCTTTACTTTTGTAATTTATTCCACTGATCTATTACAAACAAAGCCTCAAAGAAAATGTTAATTGTACCCAAGTCCAAGCTCCTGGAAGCATTAAAGAAACAGATAAAAGCAGAAGAGGAAAAACTGGAAAAATAAAGGAGAGTAACACAAGAAAATTCTGAAAAGACAGTTAACAGCTTAATATGAGAGGTACAAAAAGAACACTGAAGAAAATAATACGTTAAACAACTAGAATTCACCTAATGGTAAAAGAAGCACAGCCCCTTAAAAAAGTGAATTGGCCATGTGGAAAAAGAGATACAAAAATTCACAAAAAAATTCTTTAAAGAGCAGAATTGGTGAAATGGGAAAAGAAGCACAAAATCTCACTAAAGAAAATAACTGCTTAAAAATTAGAGTTGGGTAAATGGAAGCTGACTCCATGACACATCAAGAAGCAGTAAAGCAAAGTTTAAAAAAAAAAAAAAAAGGAAATATAAAATATCTCATCAGAAAAACAACTGACCTAGAAAATAGAGAAGAGATAATTTAAGAATTATTGGTTTACCTGAAAGTCATTATCAAAGAAAGAGCTTAGAAATCATATTTCAAGAAGTTGTCAAGAAAAAGAATCCTAATATTGCAAGAGTATTTGTAAGACAAATTTTTAAAAGAATACTAAAAGTAAATAATTAAAAAGCAAAAAGCAAAAACCAAAACCAAACCTAATTGTTTTTTGTTTTATTCATTTCCCCTCAATTTTTCAAGATTCCTTTTTTATATTTGTTTTTAAGGTTATTCATTCTCTAGTCTTCAAAAGTTGCATGCTCAATTCACTGATCTTTTCTTTTTCTATTATATTAATATGGACTTTCAAAGATGTGAATTTTCCTCAGAGGCCTGTCACAGTTTTGTCTTAAAAGTTTTGGTATACTGTTTCATTACTATTATTTTATTATTATTATTTATTGTTTCTATAATTGGTTATTTAACCTAATCATTCAGGATGTCATTACTTACACTCCCCTTCAGTCTGTATGTGCTATTTATACTTCCTTTTTAAAAATTTACTCATTTATTGTACTTTTGTTTGTAAAGAATGCGTTTTACTGTAGTTGCCTTTGAAAACAGGATTAATTTATGCTCTAGGAGATAATCAATTTATGCGAAGATACATGCTAAGGCATGTGTTTTCTTTAATATTTCCATTCAAAAGTTACTAAAGGTTAATCAAATCTACTTTATTCAACTATAATATAGTTCTATTAAATAATATTAATAACAATTAATAATAAATATTAAATCCAAGGATAATATTGATTTGATCAGATCTGCGTTTTCTTTCTTATTTAATATTCTGTTTATTGGATTTATCCAGCTCTGAAGGAGGGACATTAAAGATTCTCCAAGTAATATTGTATTATAATACAGAATCTTCTTGCAATTCTCTTAATTTTTCTTTCATGAATCTGATATGTTATTTATTTCACATACATTTTATGAAATTATTTTTAAACTATGTGGCATTTAAACATAATGTAGTCTCGATTAAAATTTTATTATTATTTCCTAATTTGAGGTTATGACAAATTCTACATTTTAAAAAGTCAATTAAAATGAAGTAGATTTTGTTCTATCCCCTTGTTTTTTCACTATATGATTTAAATACTTCTATGAAAGTTTTTTTCCCCTTATCTCTTCTATTCTTTTTTATATTTCTTGGGAAATTTAATCCATTCACATTGTTAAATGTTATACTATGTACACACACACACACACACACAGCATGGCTTAGTAGACAGTTAGCCTCAGAGTCAGGAAGACGGATTCAAATTCTGCCTGATCCACTCCGACTGTTTGACTCTGAATAAATTATTTATCTTCTTGGTGCCCCCTGACAACTCTTTTAAGATTAGCTATAGTGCAGATTTTCATTGGAAAAGAAAATTCCATACCAATAGTTCACTAAACCCTTGAAATCACAAGTCCAAAAACTACCAACTTATATAAACGCACAAAAATTACAAATTTACCTCCTCTTTTATGCTAGCATTTAGTCTTTTGTTTTGTTTTTGTTTCACTTATACTAATTTGAATCCAGTGTTTTCCTGTTTCTCAGCTAAAAATCTCACCTTCTTCAAGAAATCTTTTCCTATCCCCCCCTTCCTTAGGGAAGAGATAATTTTAGAGATTTACATACCTACTTACATATATACACACATACATACATAGATAGATACACACGTATACACATACGCACACCTTTAGAGAGAAGATAATCTTAGAGATTATCACATATCTTTTTTTGTTGTTGTTCCTCCCACTAAAATGTGAACTTACTGAGAACGGACTGTTTTTTGGCTTTCTTTGTAATCCTTGTGCTTATAGTGTTTGGCACATAATAAGTAATTAATAGATCCTTGCTTTCTTCTCCCAATTCCCCTTTTCTCCTCTCCCTTCCAAAGTTTCTTTGGTTTACTTTTATTACATCTTTTATGTTTATTCAACTCTTCACTTTCCCTTCTCAGATAAATACCTATTCTTGTCTACCACATCTATTATTAGGTTTCAGTGTTATTAATTTCTAATGCCTTAGCCTTTTATGAATTAAAAAGAAAACAAAGTTATTTGTTATAGAGGGGGGTATATGCATTCTTAAGTAATCCTTACTCTGCTATCCTCCTGGGATTCTCTTTAAGTATTTTATAGAAAGTCACTTTATAAAAATGATTATCTATGTCCTATTCCTAAATACTTATTTTAAAGGATGCAAAGGTTTAGTTTAGTCTATATTAATAAAAAGAACCTATACTATAAAAACAAATTCTTTTAATGTTGCTAAAAAATGTTTTAACATAACTTTTACCAAAAAAAAAAAAAAAATTACCACTGCTGTCATTACATGGCATTATTTTAGCTTTTAAACAAATGAACACTGGACAGGAATAACATTTTAGTTATACGCCTCTTTTGAAGAACTCCAATAGACAAGTTATGGCCATATATAGACTTGGTTACAAAAAGGCTCCCTAAAACAGCACTTCAGCTTTTCCAAGTCTGAGGGATGATAAAAAGCAACTCAACCCACAACAGAGAGACATATCAATTGTGTTTTTCCATATTATGCACAAATTGAATGAAAAGAATACATACTTTTTATTAGCATGCATGAAATAATAAATAAGCACAAGGAAACAGAATATACTTAATATAAACATTCCAGTTAAGTGACTTTCTATGAAATACTCTTAAGAGGAAAACTGAGTTGAAGTTGCATAACCAAAACATTTATTTCCATGCTAAGTAGATTTTTCAAATGAAAGAATTAAATAATTTTCCCTATCAACATAAAAGAAAAATATATTAACCAGGAAATAATAAATCACTATATAGCTTAATATTCTAAAACTTATGTTTTAGTTAAAATTAACCTATGACTAAAATGAACTATAAATGACACCTGAAAGATATTTAACATATCCACTTATCTTCACAATCACTAGGAAAGAAATATTCCTGCAGCTAAATATTACATTTTCACCAAGTCATAATGTCATTTTAAAAGAGAGCCTCTTACTTTTTTTCCCACTAAAATTCATTAATTCTGTTTATTCTTAAGGCAAGAAGGATGGACATAATATATTATAAAGTTGCCCTAATGTAATATTCTCCTCTGCCTTTCTTTCAGATATTTAAACTATGCCATTTTTTAAAAAAAGTAAATACCACATTGTAAAATAACAAAACACTATCATTTCTTGATTCAATTAAACTGGGACATATAAACCATTAGTATTCTTGCCAAAATCCAAACTGCTACACTAGCATTCTTATACATAGATTTTAGTATGTTATTACTTTATTTTTTTGTTTTTGTTTACAAATAAATCAAAAGAGTTACATTTTAAATAGCTTCTAAATTAATTTTGGAATGATAACAACACATTCCTGAAAAGAACAATTCAAGCATTAAAATATCTTGCATTCCTTAAAATGACAATATAAAAAATTCTGTTAGTTAGTAAAAATAAAATACCTTGTCAAAAGGTTTTCCAATAGCATTTTCTAAAGATAAATCTTCTACTTCAAGAGATGGATTGTAGCACTTTAATTCCTTCAGACATGCATTCAAAATGTCCAGAATAGCTGTCTGGATAGCAAGCATGGCAGGAGTCATGGCAACATGTATTTCAACTACTTCAGGCTTGTGTTGCTCTAAAAACGAGTTAACTGCTACATGAAACCTAAGGAGAGTAATATTTTTAAAAGTATAAACTAGCATTTTAATAGATATAACAGTTAGATCGTGAATTCCAGTTTTAATACTCAGCAATGCTCTTTTTTAAAAACTAAGAGTTAAAGAAAAAAAGAAATCTATTTCAAGACTCAGCACAGTGCCTGGCACAAGGGAGGCACTTAATAAATACTAGTTGACTCACTAATGTATAAAACATTTATGAATGCAGGTAAAATGTGATATTACAAAAGAAAGAGAAAAGTTATAGGAATTTTCTATAAATAGCACACTAAACAATTAAAATACCCATTAGTATTAGTTGTGAAAGTGCTTGAAATTGAAATCTTTCCTTGCCCCTCAAATACATAATATGTAAAAATCTGAAAATGTTTCTTGCCTGCTAAGCCTTGTTGAACTATCTTTTCACCTGGAGAGAAGTCTTTTAATTTCTTTGCTTAAAGCCTTCCTCTATCTCAGCCCCCAAATATCTGAAAGTCCCATGCAAAACTTTAAAGAAAATTAAAAGAGGCTCTCAAGTGACCTGTAATATAATTTTAATGGAAAATAGAAGGGATCTGACATCTAAATCCTCTCTGTATTATCAAAGTATTATAACTGTACAGATCACAGATTCAAATCTCTATGTTCTAGTACATTTAATTAACAGTAATACCATGTAAAATAATTATTATACAACTGATTATAACAGACAATAGTAATCACAAAAATATGCCATATAACATGGCAATTTACCTTGGCCACAGGTACAATTTTCTTACAAAAAGATTTCTCATAACTCTTTCCACATGACAAAAGCCAGTATCAAAGGCAATTGCATTATCTGAGAAAGCTTTAATGAAACCATTTTTATTTTTTTGACGAAAGAGACGCAATATGAAGGCTTCCTGACAAGAGTCAATGATTCTGTGAGCTTTATAGACCAAAATGCCTAAGAAAAAAAAAATAAAGATTTTTATAGAGCAACATAAACAATTGAGGTTAGAATGCTCATTTCTATTCCCCCTTTAAATGTATTTCATAATTAGGAAATAAGAAAAATAAATGGTCCACAATTCTTTTATTATATGTCATGTTAGGAGTAAATATAATATAGTCTTTACTGATGCCATCTTTATTACAAATAAATTATTTAGACATTCTGTAGTTAATTACATTGTTTTAACATTTGAATTTTTTTGATAATGTGTATTTTGTGACAGCTACATTGTACAGTAGATGGAGAATGGTAGCAAATCACTTAACCTTGTTTGCCTCAGTTTTCTCATCCATAAAATGAACAGAATAAAGAAATAGTAAACCACTCCATATCTTTGACAATTTAAAATTACCACCTTATATTTATATAATGCTTTACTGTTTCAAACATTTTATCTCACTTGATTTTCCCAACAACTCCATGAACTAGACAGAGAAGGTATTATCTCCATTTTATAACTGAGGAAATTGAAGCTCAGAGGGGATAAATGACTTGCTTAAATTTGAACTAAGACCTTTTTGATTTGACCTAAGACTTGTTCAAATCAAATGACGTGCCAAGACTAAAATTTAGGCTTTAGGAATCCCAGACCAATACTCTCTTAACTACCCTTAAACCATTTCTAAATCTAGATTATATAGAAATTATAATAAATACTACCATTTCTTGTGAAGAACAATATTTTTATATGTAATACACTAATATTTTTAGAATGTCCCTGATTTTCTTATTTTTGCAAGTTTAACAAAACTGAATTAATTCAGATTTCACAAATTTGGATAGGGACATATAAACTCTTTGTCATTGGATAAATTCGAGTTATAGGGAATTCCCTTTTTGGAATTGACAGGAACTCCCTGGTCAATTCAGGCTGATTGCTTAGTAATTCATAACCCTATGGAATTGCCTAGAGGCACTTTGAGATCAAGTGACTTGCCTACCTAGTTACCCAGATACTAGTATATCAGAGACAAGACTTGTAGCCAGGTCTTCCTGGCATCTCCAATATATATGCAAAGTTGTTATGTTAACAACAAATTATTCTTAGTTATTCATTAAACAGGTTTCTTAAGGATTGTAAGGTATCATTAAAAAAAATTAGTTATGAGAGTTTTGGTGGGATTTCATTATTTCAGGTTGGTTTTTTCTAATTAGTTCAAATTAGATTCTGTCAATGAAAGTGACTTAGAATACTGACATCTAGTGGCAATATAAACAAAATCATCCTTTCATTTTTGAACCCAAAATCAGAAAGAAAAAAAGCCTTTTGAAACAGCAGTAAATGATGACAGATTTTAACAAAAAAAAATTTTTATAGAGAGAAATAAAATGTTTGTTCAAATTTAGCACCCACAAAGGCTTTTAGAAAACAGACTACTATGTTCAAGGGGTTATAATGTATAAAACATAGCTTCCTTTCACCTCCCACTTCTTAATCTACTAAAGATTTGGATGATTTAGTGAAAAATAAACTTTTAAATATATGTTTTAGTCTTTTAAGACATTCATTATTCTCAAAACCAATTTAAACCATCTAATTATCTTAATTTCAAACTTATTAAGCAGGAAAAAACATTTTTTCTTAAGACCGTAGGCAGAAATCTCATTTGACAAGTGAATTTGAGAATTTTTAAATGCCAAAAATCTGGTTAGCAAACAAAAGTAAACATAAATAGCCAAATAAGTCTTTTTGATATATATAAAAGATATAGGGGCGGGGGGGGGGGGGGGGGGGGGAACCACTTAAAATGCATTCTTACCAGTAATCAAATCTGAAGGAATTCTGTCAGTCAAGAAATCTACCACAAGAATTCGACTTGTTACAAAAAGGACACCTCCTTGGGTATAAACCTCATATCTACTTCCACTTGCAATTTCATTTGTCACCCGCCGAGGAAGGTGTTCAACATCCTCTAACTTCAGCTGATTGATAAAATATTCCTAAAGCAAGTCAGATTTCATAAGCCTTTAATTTGAACATTTTGTAAATGGTTACAGATAGTAAAATTATAAGGTTACTTTTGTAGGGATAAATGATTAAATTTGACTGTATAAATGGCCTCTAAAATTAAATACAGATTCCTGGTTTGGCATTTAAAGTCCTTCATGATCAGAATGTTTCCTTGATAAGACAAACTCCTCTACAAGAATCATTGATTTTATTCCATTGGGGCTTCTCCAGCACTTTTTCCCCCTCTATCATTCCCATTCTCTCACTAATCCTCCATCTCTTCCCATATACTAGCTGCTTTTATGCTGTGTACAAATATGTCCCTTTCTCCTACATGCTTAAAAAAAAGTGTCATCTAACCTAATTATCCTCTATCTTTCCTTTTATTGTCTAAATTTAAGGAAGTCATTTACACTATGTGCTTTTTTCTCTTCTAAGCCTGTTGTACTCTAGCTTCCAACCTTATCATTCAATTTAAACTTTCTTTAAAGTTACCAGTGATTTCTTAATTGTCAAACCTAATGGCCCTTTCTCAGTACTCACCCTTTTCTGCCTCTTTGAAAACCTTTTAACACTAGATAGTCTTTTATGCTTATGTATTATATATTTATTTTTATTTATGTATTATGCACTGATCTCCAGATCCTATCAGTCCTAGTCTGTCTCTAGAGTTGCAATTCCACATTTGCATTATGCACTGATCTCCAGATCCTCAGTCCTAGTCTGTCTCTAGAGTTGCAATTCCACATTTGCATTATGCACTGATCTCCAGATCCTATCAGTCCTAGTCTGTCTCTAGAGTTGCAACTCCACATTTGCATTATGCACTGATCTCCAGATCCTATAAGTCCTAGTCTGTCTCTAGAGTTGCAATTCCACATTTGCATTATGCACTGATCTCCAGATCCTATAAGTCCTAGTTTGTCTCTAGAGTTGTAACTCCACATTTGCATTATGCACTGATCTCCAGATCCTATCAGTCCTAGTCTGTCTCTAGAGTTGCAATTCCACATTACCAATTTTCTACTGGCCATCTTACTTCCCTTCTCCCAAACTTCACTACCATGGTGCAACATAGCACCATTAGTCCAGCGTCCCAGGCTCACACCCTTTGATATCATCCTAGGCTCCATTTGAGTCCATTGAGTGTTGCCAAATTCCGTGGTTTCTATAAAACATCTCTCATTTCATTTTCTCTCTACTTCTAGGTACACCTAGGTGCAGGCCTTTATCACTTCATGCTTCCACTTCTCAGTTCCCTGCTTCAGTGATCCCCTCCTTTCAGTCCATCTCCCACTGACCTAGCAAAGTGACTTTCTCTTAGCGCAGGTCTGACTATGTCCCTACTACTCAATAAACTCTGGTAGCTCCTTCTTACCTCCAACATCAAATAGGAAAACCTGCCAAATTTAAATTTAGCATTTAAATACCTTTACAACTTGACCCCACCCCGGGCTTTCTTCTACCTGATTTCCCTTCACATATTCCACAGTTCAGCAAAACTGGCCTCCCTGTCATTGATATCAAGGGCCAGTCCATTTTCCCGCCTTTGCACAGGTTGTCCCTCATGCTTAGAGCTCTCCTCCTCCCGGTAGTCTTCCTGGCTTCTCTTCGACAAGCCCCCTTTCCTAGTGTCTCCCCAATCCCCTTTTTATTCAGTGCTTTCCCTCTGGGAGCACCAATTATACATATTTTCGTATCGTGTGCATATAGTTCTTGCATCTCCATTCGTCTCTCAGATCCCCGAGTCCCCTAATCTTCCTCAAACCTGCAAGTCTCCCTACTGCCCTTATTTCCCCACGCCCCGTTACACCCCCCTCACACGCACAAAAGCTTCGTTACCTCCCTCACGCCCCACCTACTCCCGCTATCCGCCCCCACACATCCTCACGCCTCTCCACGTTCCCAGGGGTCTCTCCTCCCCCGGCCTCTCTTGCCGCAGGCCGCCTTCCCCAGCCTCCTCCTTTTCCAAGCCTCCTTCCCCCTCTCGCGGGCTGCCCTCGGCCCTCGGGCTCGCGGACTAGCGGCCCTCGGGCTCGCGGACTAGCGGCCCTCGGGCTCGCGGACTAGCGGCCCTCGGGCTCGCGGACTAGCGGCCCTCGGGCTCGCGGACTAGCGGCCCTCGGGCTCGCGGACCAGGGGCCCCGGCCGCACCTCCTCAGCCGGCTGGGTGTTGAGCACCAGCACCAGGCAGCCCGGGTGGCAGTGCAGCCGGACAAAATGATAGAGGAGCCTGTCGGCCCCGAGCCCGCGGGCACACACCACCAGCCCATCGGTTTCCAGCAGCTCCAGCACCAGCTGCCGCTCGTACTCCAGAAGCGGCGCCATGGCCGCCCCCGAGGAGCCGGTACCGGAACTTCCGGGTAGCTCTTCCGGGTCCAAGGGCGAGTGCAGCATCCCCGGGCCGAAATGTCGGAGGCGGAGGTAGCCGAAACCGAGCTAAAGCCGACGCGACGGCTGCGGAAAAGGCGGAGGAGCGCCTGCGCGCGGGCTCTGAGATCCCGGGGAAACGGGCGGAGCCGCCATCGCCGCCGTTGCTCGGGCCTCCTTCCCCTCTGAGCCTCATGGCGGCTAAGAACGGCCCAGGCCCTTTCCGGTTCCTCCCAAGGCCCTCCTGGCTTTTACTCAGTTTGGAAATCCGGCGCACTCCGTGTGAGGAGAGAGAGCTACCAAGATTGTCAATTTATTTTTTAAAAATTGGAGCAAATTACCCGTGCTCCGGTCATCAGGAATTGACAAATCAATTTTGTGAAACTTGTTAGATGCAACGGCGCTAGAATTAGTGATTCTCTCTTGTTTATCCGCTTGGGTGATGCGTCAGTATCAATTTTCTTTCTTCTTCTATTTCCATTTTAAATAAACATGTAGTTTATCAGGATGTAGTCCTAAGTCTCTCACCCTCCACCTTCCCCTCCTCCCATCCATGCTGCATTCGTTTGTGTGACTGAAAAATAAAAAGCAAAACAAGCGTGTGCTAACTCGTGTTTTTTTGCCACAAGAGGGACATCTTTGGTCGTATTTGAGTTCAAGCGTTTTAGAAAATTTAAGTTCCAAATCTGCAATACTTTTTTTTTTTCTTCACCCAGCCTGCATTGGAAGTTTGAAATAAGTTATCTGATATTTACTATCATAGGCGTGTTTTTTTTTTTTTTTTTTTTTTTTTTTTTTTGCTGAGGTAATTGGGGTTAAAGACTTGCCCAGGATCACACAGCTAGGAAGTGTTAAGTGTCTGAGGTCAGATTTAAACTCAGGTCCTCTTGACTTCAGGACTGGTTCTCTGTCTACTGTGCCCCCCAGCTGCCCATATAGGTAACTTTTTGAGGTGAGTCACATACAAGATTTAAACCAAGGGCTTCCCAACTTCAAGAGCCTACAGTGACCCTAAAATACGTAAATGGATATGTGTGTGTGTGTATATATGTATATATTTGCAAAGAGTTAAAAAGTAAAGTAAGGAAGTAAAGGCAATGGATACTTTCTTTGGAGTTTGTGAAAAGAACTTTTTTTTTTTTGTCAAGAGTAATTTTTATTTCTTTCAAGTGAGTGGATTTTTTTTTTTTTATATATTTGTTTTTTTTTTTTTTAATAACTTTTTATTGACAGAACCCATGCCAGGATAGTTTTTTACAACATCATCCCTTGCACTCACTTCTGTTCTGATTTTTCCCCTCCCTCCCTCCGCCCTCTCCCCAAAGATGGCAAGCAGTCCTATACATGTTAAATAGATTGCAGTGGATCTTGGATATAATATATGTGTGCAGAACCGAACAGTTTTCTTGTTGTTCAAGGAGAATTGGATTTAGAAGGTATAAATAACCTGGGAAGAACAAAAATGCAAGCAGTTTACATTCATTTCCTAGTGTTCTTTCTTTGGGTGTAGCTGCTTCTGTCCATCCTTGATCAATTGAAACTCAGTTGGATCTTGTCTTTGTTTGAAGAAATCCACTTCCATCAGAATACATCCTCATACAGTATCGCTGTTGAGGTATATAATGATTTCCTGGTTCTGCTCATTTCGCTCAGCATCAGTTCATGTAAGTCTCACCAATTCTCTGTATTCGTCCTGTTGGTTGTGAAAAGAATTTAATATTTAACTGGAGCTTTGAAGTAGGGTCTAATGATTTTTGGAGGGGGGAGACCTTGGGTATGTTTATTTGGAAAGGAACCAGTAGATAGAGAGATCAAAGATTTAAGAGAGACAGACAGACAGACACATATAACCAGAGGCAGAGAGACATATAGCCATTGAGGTGCAGAGGAAGAGAGAAAATGATTATGGTGGCAATATGCTGGAGAAAGCAAGAGAGGATATTAAAGGGAGTCTGTAGGTTGGTGAAGATCAGGCTCATCTTATCTAAGATAGACTAAAGGAGGAGAAAATGGGGGGAGGGATTTTGTGTGGGATAATTTGGTCTTTAATCTGTTGGTGTTTCTTTTTCCAAAACAGCCAGGTGATAAAAGATCTGAACTTTTATTGTCCTTCAATATAGCCCGGTTAGCTCAGGCCTATCTCTCTGCCTGGCTCCAAGAGCTCTTGCAGCTTTGTCCTTGGCTTCTGCCTCTGCTTTCTTCAGCCTCCAGCCAGCACCAAGTTGGAAAATGCAATGAATCTCTCTTGCCTTGAAGATAGGGCTTGTGGGCTTCCTCCCAGAGTGCTCCTCTCCAACCCCAGTCAATGTTCCCAAGAACTCTCTCGAGCTCTAAGAGCTTCCTGTATATATATGATCTTCCAAAGGTTAACTCCTCATTCTGGAGAGAGAGGGATTCTGGGTTATCTCCCAGAGTGCTCTCTGGTCCTAAGGGAGGTGTGAATTTGGATATCTCATACTAAGCCATACTAAGCCCTGAAATCTCCCAAACGTGTGAACTCCATTGAGTACTTAGATACTTATGAGCTCTTTAAAGGTGTGAACACAAGCATCTTTTCTATCAGTTGTACTTAGTACCTTGTTTCAAGCTCTGGCCCAAAATATCTCCTTCTAAGATCAAATCAATCATATTAAACCATGGTAAATTAGATAATTATTGTCTCTATCAACTCCAATGTCTTAACATTTTGTAAAGATTCCAACATTAATCAATGTATTCCTCTTCACCAGGTTTATGATACAGTTATGGAAAGCAAAAGGCAGATAAGTTAATGAAGTTTAAATATACTAACCAAATGGTTTTGTAGAGTATGGAGTGCAGACTCTTCTAGTACCAAGCCACCAAAATGATGGGGTTCAACAATGGAAATTATGGGGTATGTGGTGATACTCCCAAAAGATATTAGGGTTAGGGGCTGGTGCTGTGAGTCATCTCAAAAGAATTTATAGGCTTAGACATCTTCCCAATCAAGGGGCAGAGATGTATAATGCTGTTAATAGAGGGCTAAATACATAAGGGTTTTTAGTAAGGAAAAAGGTTTTATCAATTAAGAAGGGGAAAGCTATGTACTCTAGAAGTAACCACCATAGGGTGAAATTCCTTTTTTTTTTTTTTTTTTTAATTTATTTATTTTTTTTATTTAATGGCCTTTTATTTACAGGATATATACATGGGTAACTTTACAGCATTAACAATTGCCAAACCTCTTGTTCCAATTTTTCACCTCTTACCCCCCCACCCCCTCCCCTAAAGCAGGATGACCAGTAGATGTTAAATATATTAAAATATAACTTAGATACACAATAAGTATACATGACCAAAACATTATTTTGCTGTACAAAAAGAATCAGACTCTGAATTATATAGGGTGAAATTCCTAAAGAAGTTTAGCAGACTAACACCAAAAAGGTGTTAGCAAAGGAAGAGAATTACATCATTGAGTGGTGGGCTAACCTACCACTCTAAAAGGAAATTAGCATCTATAAAAGAGTTAGCAAGGATCTACAGTAGGAGCAGATTTTTTACAGGGGAAATATCACTTAAAGGGATTGACATCATAGCTTGGCTTTCTGATTGAATACAGTAAAAGTGGAATTTTAAAAGCTGTCCACCTCAAGAGTTCCCTTGAATAAAATGCCTATCTAAGAACAAGAGACCCACTAAGGCTCAGATAATCTCATCTGTGTCCTTGTTTGCTGGCCTCAGAGAGTATTACAATCCTATCAGGCTTAGGCTTCAGACTTTCTCTGCTACTGCCCTTCTGGCTACCCATCATTTTAAATGTAAAAAATATGCTTGAAATCTTTATTAAGTTTAAACAAGTGGACAGTTTCCTTCACTGAATTAGAAAGGCAATTTGGTCATCAGGGGGAAATGTGTGCAGCAATGACTGGCTATATCTCAGGAGATCCAGACCAGATCATTCCAGAGTGGGGGAAAGAGAATTTCTTTTCTAGTTCTACCTTGGAGTTTTGCATGGGAGCTAGACTTCATCTAGTATTTCAAAAGTTTGCCTCTTTAAAAGAGTTTAGGGCACAGGTGAGAAAAGAGATATATATTCTTTAGGTTAACAAAGCTAGAGACAGTCACTTCATGTCAACAACCTGAAGATGGTCAAAGGCTATAAATAGACAATTTTCAGCAGAAGAAATTAAAGCCATTTCTAGTCATGAAAAAATGCTTGAAATCACTATGGATTAGAAAAATGCAAATTAAGATAACTGTTAGATACCATTTTAGAGCTCTCAAACTGCCTAAGATGACAGGAAAAGAGAATGATAAATGTTGGAAGGCATGTGAAAATACTGGGACACTAATGCATTGTTAATGGAGTTGCGAAGTAATCCAATTATTCTGGAAAGCAATTAGGTACTAAGGCCAAAGGGCAATAAAACCGTACACATAATTTGATCTAGCAGTTTCTCTACTGGGTCTGTATTTCAAAGAAATCATAAGGGAAAAAGGACCCCCATGTGCAAAAAATGTTTGTAGCAGCTCTTTTTGTAGTGACAAGGAATTGGAAACTGAGAGGATGCCCATTAGTTGGAGAGTGGCTGTATAAGTTATGATAGATTAATATAATGGAATATTATTGTTCTATAAGAAATGATGAGCAAGCTAATTTCAGAAAAGCCTGGAAAGACTTAACCTGATGTTAAGTGAAGTGAGCAGAAACAGAACATTGTATGCAGTACAACATTATATGATGATCCACTGTGATGAACTTGGTTCTTTTCAAGGATGAGGTGATTCAAGGCAAGTGCCTTGATGTGATGGAAAGTGCCACTTCTTTTGGTTCTTGTTTGTTGTTTGCTGGCTTGCTTGTTTTTCTTTCTCATGCTTTTTTCCCCTTTTGATTTGATATTTCATGCACAGCATGAAACATGGAAGTATGTTAGAAGACTTGCACTTGTTAAACCTATATCAGATTGCTTGCTGTCTTGGGGAAGGGAGAAAGGGAGAAAAATTTGGAACACAAAATTTTTCAAAGGTGAATGTTGAAAACTATTTTTGCATGTATTTGGAAAAATAAAATGGTATTAAAAAAAAAGACATCTTCAAGGAAGCAGATCTATGGTTGGATTATCTTTTCTAAAATGTTTTCAATCTCCTAGGAAAGGGGGAATTAAATACAAAAGAGAGACAGTCATATTGCCAAGAAGTTTATATTTGTGGATATAATACATATATGGAAGTGTTGACTAGGGAATGTATATTTGTTCTAGAGATTCAGTCAATCAATAAACATTTTACTCTGTATGGGCTAAGCATTGTGCTAGGCACTGGGGATACTAATAAAGATAAAAACACAATCCTTGTTGTAATTGAGGAAAACAACTATACTACATATATGTACACATATACATATATGTTATATATATGTATATGTACACACAATACACTTACACATATATTATTGTTGTTCATTCTTCTTTTTTAAAGAAGACCAGTGACATCTTAGGTGATGTTTTGACTTGGTATGAATTGGATTTAAGTGAGGGAGTGAGGCAGAGTTGTCCATTGTCAACCTCCCTTTTCCAGAATCATTGAAATCCAATGGCAAGACCAAAGATCAGGACAACTGGCCCTGTAATGCAGTGGATAATATTTGTATCTTCGGTGTCTGACCAAACTCTAAGCACTCTATAGCACCTGCCTTCAGCTGCCTTCATGACTGTTAGAACAAATTGTTCTCATATTCCCATTTTGCTGGGAATGGGTAGAAACCTTTCTACTTCACTGGCTCATTGGTTACTCTCAACCTGGTTTAGCCAAGCCTTCACACCAGATGTGTTAGTCCTCCCTGAACACTCCATACTCTATGCACACATATATGGACATATACAAACATTATGTATGTGTGTATACACATGTGTGTATGTGCATGTGTCTGTGTATTATATATATTTTAATATATATTTAATTTTAATTTAATTTAATATATATATATATTATATATATTTATGCAAAGTAAATTGGAAGGCATAAGTGTTTGTGTTCATAGACAGTAAAATTTAAGTTTTGTAGACCTGGGGAACAGTCAATGAACAAGCATAGAACGGTGGGAAGAGGTAATGTGATGTGAAACAAAAAAGGCTAGTGCTTTTGGTTTCTAGAGTATGTTAAAATGTAAGAAGAATGGAAAGATAGTGGGGAATTCTCTTGATCTTTTTCTTAGAAGAGGCATACCTATCAGTGAGGGACCAGAGACTGTATTCAAAGATAAGGAGTTCAGACTGAAATTAAAAAGATTTATTTGACTGCTAAGGAATCTTCTCTTGCTAATAGCAAATTGAAATTCTTGGGGGCATAGATTTAGTTTTTATAACCTTTCAGTCTTGTATACAGTCAATCATCAGCATTCTGAAGCAACTGAGGATAGATTAAGTAAAGCTTTTCCCAGGAGAAAGAGGCAGAGAAAGAAAGGATCAGCCAAGAGATAAAAAGAGGAGTATTTAGAACACAGCTGGCAGGATTTATTACCAGAGTAAGAAAACATTTCCTGTTCAAGGTCAGGAGACAAGGGAAAGAGACCAAATGCCTTCTACAATTGTAAAAGAAGTCCTTTAAGACAAAATCTTAGGGTTATTTATCCAAGGATCACAAGCAGTTGTTTTAGCAGTGATTGAAACCTTTCTCTTTACCCTGTCCTTGTATGAAGTTGAGAACATTCTTATATTTGGCCACTATGGCCTTGGGGGAATTTCTATACTGTTAGTTCACCAAGCTGCACCAAACAATTGTGGTTCCTATTTTTCCCCCATGGAAAGGACCAGGTGACAAAAGGTTTTAAATGCCAAAAAAGGATTTTTCTATTTGATCTTGGAGGCAGTAAGGAGAAAATGGGTATTCCCATTCCTCACTAAGGGGTGTTGGGGAGAGAGGAGAAGGTGTCATTGCTAGACTTAGTAAGTTTAAGGATATCAGTTTAACAGTTGGATAAAAGATGGACTGGAGTGAAGAGAATCTTGAAGCAGGGAGACCAATCAGAAGTGAGTTACAATAATCCAGGCATAAGGTGATTCTGGCAAGGGTAATAGGTGTTTTAGGAGAAAAGGAAATGTAAAAAAAGAGAAGGTAGAAATGACAAAATTTGGCAGTGGACTGGATGATGGAATCATTATGAGAGAGGAGTTGAGGATGGCATCAAGGTTACTGATATGACTGAGAGGATCATAGCATTCTGGACAGTAAAAAGAGGAATTTGGAACAAGGATGTCTAAGTTGTTTGTGAAGCATTGTAGTTAAGAGAGAGATAGGGGCTAGGTATATAGATGTAGAAACTGTCTTCATAGAAATGACTATTGAATCCATTGAAAAGTGAGAAGGTTTGTAAATGGAGCCATAAGAAAACTGATTTTTTTTTTTAATATCCCTTCCTATATAGTTGAGAGTTGTACCACAGTTTCTTGGTGCTTTGGTGAATGGGATATGAGGTATGGGTTATCTAGATAATCTTTATAGTTCTGTAATGTTTTATAACTGACCATCTCCTGGATACTTTCTTCTCTCAGTGTTTTGGTGAAGTTGTTTTCTACTCTCTTGGTTCTCTTCCAACCTCTCAGACCATTTCTTTTCCAGCTATATCATAATCTATGTCCCATCCCAATAGATATTATTGAAGGCCCTATCATATAAGACTTTTTCGTTTCTTTCTATACATATCCTTTTTCTTGACTAACTCATAAGCCCTCATGGGCCTCAGTTATATCTCTATGCAGATGACTTCAGTGTCTATTTGTTTAGGCTGTCATTACCAACTACTTTTTGGATATCTCCAGTTATATGTATTTTAAATAAGCATCATAAAAAAACACCTAAGAAGAATGTTGTGAAGATCAAATGAGAGAATATTTTAAAAGTGTTTAGCAATGTACCTAGCACATTTTAAATGCTTAGTAAATGCTTATTCTCTTCCTCTCAAATTCAATGTGTCAAGATGAA
This sequence comes from Sarcophilus harrisii, assembly GCF_902635505.1. NCBI lineage: Eukaryota > Metazoa > Chordata > Mammalia > Dasyuromorphia > Dasyuridae > Sarcophilus > Sarcophilus harrisii. Next base: position 302,130,951 of record NC_045426.1, on the reverse strand, counting down.
ATATTATTTTTTCCAAACAACCTACTCCTCTAAATTTTCTTATTTCTGTTAAGGTTTTGTTATCTTTTTGCTTACCCAGGATCACAATCTTGGAATCATTCTTGATTCTCCCCTAAAGTACTATATCTACTTAGATCAGGTTTTCATAATCTGTCACTTCTATAATTATAATGCTTTCCTAATTGGATTACCTCCTTTAAGTCTCTACTTTCCAATCCATCCTTTCATACAACTGTGAAAATAGTCCTATTAAAACTCCGTTGACTAGTCTATTTCCCTGTTTAAGAATCATGTTGACTCTCTAATGCTTATAGGAATAAATACAAATTCTTTGGTTTAGCAGTGAAATCTTCACAATCTAGCTTTAACTTTATGTTTCTTTTCTTTTTTTTTATTCTATGCTTTATTGATACTTTTTGTTTTTAGATCACAAGCCATTTTTGGATATTCTCCATTGCCATCTTTCTTCCTGCCTTATAATGAATCTTTCTTTGTAACAAAACAGAAGCTGAAGAAGCAAAGACATAATGGCCACTTGTGATATTATAATTATATTGCATTGTTTTGTATTCTGCTCCCAAAGTTCTCTAGCTCTCTAACAAGAAGAACATTTTCTCATATTTTCTCTGGGGACCAAGATTGATCATTGCCATTATACAGTATTTCGTTTGCTTTTGATGTTTTTACTTTTATGTTGTTATAGATTGTGTATGTGTGTTTTTCCATGGCTTTGCATTATTTCACTCTGCATCCATTTATTTATATACACCTCTTCCTATTTATCTGAACTACTCATATTCACTTGTTTTTATGATACAAAAATATCCTATTATTCACAAACCTCAATTTTTTTCAGACATTTCTTAATCGATCGGCACCTTCATTGTTTCCAGAATTTTGTTTTCACAAAAAGTGTTGCTATGACTCAGTTATATGAATTCTGAGTTAAAGGGAATCCACCCTACCTTTTTCTGCTTTTTGTACCTTGTTCCTCTTTGTGAATTAGCAAAACTGAACTTGGCTATATCTTGAACCTGGTTCTCCATCTCTATACTTCTGCCCAAATTATTTTCCATTCCTGGAGTAAAATGATTAATAATTACTTATTTTGATCTGCTTCATGATCAGTGTTTTCACACTCCTAAAATTATTATCTCTAAAATTATCTGTTTACATGTTGTGTTCCCTCCAGGAGAATCTAAACCTCTTGAGTTTGTGTATATTTTTAAAAATGTGTCTTTGTATGCCTATCATCAAGCATACAAGAGTGAATGTTTAACAATACTTGCTGGATTACATTGCGATTAGCTTAAATCATCCTAGAAAAAAGAGTATGCAATAACTTCTCCATCTCCAAAGCTGCTTAGCTTCCATTCTTTTCTCTTTTATACCTTCAACTTTCCTACATACACAACATAGACACATAGACAGAAACACACACAAATCATATGAAGTTGGAAGAAAGCCAGTTCATCTTGATTTCCATTTCTACTTCTAAGTTATTGTTGTTTATTTCATCTTTCTCCTTTATTAGACAACAAAGATTTTTTTTTTTTCAGGCTTCAGATTTACTCTTTGCTCCTAGGTCAGATTATTTTTTTTTTTTGAAGGCATGTGAACTTTCTGGTTTCTCTGAGTTTTACACATAGAATTGCATGGATTGTTGGGCATCTAGACTCTTGTTTAGCTAGCCTAAACTTCCTTTGCTCTACTTTCTTTGTTCCTATCTTATCCTCCTATCTGGTGAAGTCAGAATGATTTTTAAAGATTTAAATTTCTTTATAACACCTTTCCCCTCCTAATTGTTTAAGTCAGCCCAACTGGAGGACACAGAATTCAGTTGTACATTTCCATATTTCACTGTCTTTCAATCATTAACATAAATATTTTCTTGTTCATTTTTTCCCTTAAAAATGCAATTACTGGCATTCTGATGAAAAAAAGAGAAGATAATAGTCAATTATTTTAAATTTTTGAAAAATAGTTTTCAAGTATAGGAAACATGGTATAATGGATTGAGAACCAGACTTGGAGTCAAGAAGGTCCTTCCTATTAAAGCTGCTAGATGTGTCATTATGGGTAAGTCATTTAACTTCTCTATGCCAGACAACTATGAAACTATAATAATATTTAATCTTTGTATAGCACTCTAAAAGTTTCCAAAGCACTTTGAAAAATTATATCAGTTGATCCTCATAACAACCCTGGGAAGTAGGTGCTACTATTATCCCCACTTAAGATTTGGGGAAACTGAGTCAGACAGAAATTATATGATTTTCACAGGGTCATGCAATTAGTAAGTGTCTGACACTAGATTTGAACTCAGGTAGTTCTGATACTTGCCTCAAATATAAATTATAGGTTTGGATTTTATTCTAAATTGCCAAGAATATATTGACCTGCATTTTGGTAGAGGAAGTTCCTGCCAAAAGTTCCTATAACAATGAAATTAGAAGAATGGTGAAAAAAAATTACTTTAGGAACAGAGGATATGAAAATATTATGCTTTTATGCAATTCTAGGATCCATTGTTTGGTGATATATATATATATATATATATTCATACATACACACACACATACACATACATATATATAATTTTTACATATACAATTAAAAATAGTAGAATTAATTGCATTTAAAAAATTGCCCAGATAGTGGAAAACTCACATAAATCTTTTGAAAATGAAATCACCTGCATAGTAATATATAATTAATTAATTGAGTTAATTGAGAGTATACTTATCTGGCTAAATAATTATCAATCATAGCTATAAAGAAAATTTTCATCTTTAAAACCAAACTTTCTCTTGGAAAAATGTGAGTTTGATGATGATTTTTTAAAATTTCTACTTTTTGACAAGCTATTAATCAGTACTAGGAAAGAAAAAAGATACAAGAAAGAAACTGAAAATGAAAGTCAATTACCTACTCATTTGCATCATGACAAAAGTCTTTCTTGAAAACTGGTAATGATTCTTGTATGTGTTGCAATTAACCTTTTGTTATTGATTTGCAGAAAGCAATGGGTCTTCCCATGGGAGAAATAAGACTTTAGTTAGACAAGCTTTACAGGACTTTTTCTCATTCTAGCTGTGTTCTTTTCAGTTTTGTACCTAGGGAAAATAAACTGAGCACAGTACTGCCAATAGGGAGGAGGATTTGAGTAGCTCTTTTTTGTAAGATTAAATACAACTTTATATGTGTTATCTTGTCTAATTTAGCAGTATGGTTAATTCTAATTTTATTTGTTTTTACCATATAGACAATGCACCATCTTAGGTGCAGGGGATATAAAAATGAGACTGGATATTCTTTATTCTCAAGTAGTTTATAATTCAGTAGGGAGAGTAAAATATATACACCATGTAACCTTTCTATCAGAGACTCTCTCCTTGTATGTAAGACCTATGTGTGTGGGATAAAGACCACCAGCTCAAATAAATCAAGAAGATTCTCAAGGTAAAAGCAGAAAGGAATTTCATTACAATCTTGCAAGAAAGGACATCTCCCTCTCAACAAGCAATCATATAAGGAGAAGCAAGGTATAGTAAGCAAAGAATGATTATATGCAGGTCTGGGTAACACTCCCTATATATAGACTGGATCTTTGCCCTAATTAGTCAGGACAAATGACCTCACATTCTAAGTCATAAATGAAGAAAAACTTCTAAACCAACCACATCTTTAAAATTACTAAATTACCTCTTATGGGAATTTTAATGCCAAAGTGAGAATAAAGTCTCACAAAGAAAAGAGCTATATGCGCCCCTTCTTTGTAAATCACATAATTTCTGGAGAAAGAAACTTGGGCCTGGTGCACAGCTGATTTTCACTCAATTTTTAGAACAATTTTTAGAATCTTGTGACACAGCTTTTACAATTCTCTTCATTCATATGTATACTCTGGGAACTTTTTACTTATTTGGCTTATTGCCTCATACCCAGTTGGAACTGGGAAATGATAAAATCTTCTTTTTAAAAAAAATTGTTGTATTTCTATTTATTTTGCTAAACATTTCCCAATTAAACAATTTCCCTGCAGCTTTAAAAATGACATGATGAATTTGAGTGACAGAATTTATGCTCTTCTACATGGGTTGTCATCTGCTCTTCTTAAAAACACTGAGGTTTACAAGGATTAAAACATTCTTAAAACAGACAATTCAAAGGACACATCAAGTATGTGATTCCAAGCAAAAATAGAATCATGTGACACTCTGCCCTTAACACTTCCTACCAGAGGCCTGTTTAAGTGTCTTTAATTTATAAAACATCCCTAGGTAGAACATTATCAAGGAAAAAGTTGAAGTTTGCAGTTCCCCATTGCTGTCTGCTTTCTACTTCTGTTATCTCCTTTTAACTCCCCACAGGACTTGTTTGCTGTTATTTATAATTCTATTTCCTATGGATCAGCTCCCTATACTGGTTTAGCTCTACCTTCTACAATTTTCTTCGTTTGCTGTTCAGAGACTCACTGGATGATGGTTCTTAACATCTTCCCCAGGGGATAAACTTTCTAGTTACTGGTCCTTATGGAGTGATCACTTTTATGTTCCTGCCTTACCCAACCTTTCTTTGTTCCAGTATGAAAACACTGTAGAGTCAGAATGAATCTTCTTTTTTATGCCTGGAACTAAAGTCTTTTGTGCTCTTTTTTTTTCAGTGTTCAAATGAATTTCTATTTTCAACCTTATATAGGATATATAGTAAATTAGTAATATTTACTTCCTTCTTATCCCATTCCCAGTATTCATGTGGTATGTTACTTGCTCATAAAAACATTTGCCTATCTACTAAGTCTTAGAGTGTATGGTAAGTCCCCTCACTCTTTCCTTAGTTCTCCTAAGATCTCTAATCTTTTTCTGAGGCAATTGGATCAGATTATATGTAGTTGTTCAATTGTGTCTAACTCTTGATGACCTCATGGACCATGACTTTCCTGGCTCTTTTATATTCCACTATCTTTCAAAGTTTGACCAGGCTCATGTTTGTCATTTCCAAGTTGTTCTCTATCCACTTCATCTTCTGCCATCTCTTTTTCCTTCAATTTTTCCTAATATCAGCCCATTCTCCTCACTATGTGGCTTAAGCTTCAGTATTTGACCTTCTAGTAAATAACCTGAATTAATTTTTTAAAGTATCAACTGGATTTGATCTCTTTGCTGTCTAAGGGATTCTCAAAGTTCTTCTCCAGTACAACAATTTAAAAATACAATATGTTACAATATGATGTATTCATAGGAGAGGCATTAGAGGTTTGAGAAAGATCACTTTTAGCTAAGGAGGTCAGTGAAGATTTCATGGAAGTAAAACCTAAACTGAGATGTGGAGGGGTTATTTCTCTTCACCTGTTTCATGTAGGGAGATGTATGGGCAAGGGCAAGATTGGTTGGGAGTAGGGAAGATGTCATGGAGACAGTGGCATTAGTTGTGGGCTTCAAAGGATGAGTAGAAATGTATTTATTATTTAAATTATTTTATTTTTTTCAATTACACGTAAAGTTATTTTTTTAACATTCTTAATTTTTTTTTTTTGTTTTCAGAATTGTTCTCTGTCTCTCTCTGCCTTTCTTTCTCCTTCCTCTTACCCCCTTAAGAAGTCAAACAATTTGATATATATTATATGTGCAAAGTCATGAAAAAACACAATCCATATTAAGTATATTTCAAAAAACCCAGCAACTCCCCCTCCAAAAAACCCCCCACCCCAAAACAAAACAACCCAAGGAAAAAAATTTAAAACTTATGCTTTGATCCACATTTAGATTCCATCAGCTTTTTTTTTTTTTTTTCTCTGAAGGTGAATAGCATTTTTCATCAAAAGTCCTGAATTATCTTGGATCAGATAGTTAAATCATACCCAGTTGATCACAATACAGTATTCTGACAGTGTTCTCCTGGTTCTGCTTACTTCATTTTGCATCATTTCATGTAAGTCTTCTTAGGCTTTTCTGAAATCATCCTACTTATCATTTCTTATAGCACAATAGAATACCATCATAATCATATACCACAACTTTTTTAGTCTTTTGATGGATTTTAAAAGAGGAGAAAATAAGATATTATGGGTATGGAATGTCAGAATAAAGAGTTTGTACTTTTTTCAGTAGGCTATGGGAAGATCCTAAAAGTTTTTGAGAAGAGTAGCACAATTAGATCTTTCCCATTAAGAGAACCGCTTTCTTCTATTATTAAAAGGATTACTTTGACAATATGTGAATGATGAGAGAAAGACTAGAGGTAGGAATTCTTGTGTAGAATGGATGCAGTACTTTTGTTTCTGATGCTGGAAAGAAATAAGGCATTTCAAGTCGCTGAACACTTAACGCGAAAAAAATGAAAACATACGGTGAGAACTTCTTTGCTTCTCTAGTCTGTACCAACCTATCCTGCTACTTCCCAGCACCCTTCGCCATATGGAAACATAGTACAGTGTAATACTGTATGGGCTTCAGAAATTCCCAAGTCCAAGGACTTAGATTCCATGTTTTTTGTTCCCTTTGATGACCAGGAGGCTGTCAGGGAAATCAGGAACAAACAAATACGGGTTATAGTTTTGTCCTAGGCCCATGTTGGCTTGAGATTGGGGGTGAGGAATAAGGGGGTGCTCATTAGGACAAGAAGCGGGGCCCCATCATATCAGTCAATAAGGGTTTGGAGAAGGGCTTATCTTCTTTTAGGTAAAGCTTCCCCAAGCTGTGGGTGGAAGGAAGAAGCTACTCTAAGGAAATGGTGGACGTATTATATATTGTTAGAAAATTTTGGAAGTTGTTTAATCAGTTTTTGAAGAATGATGGATGTAGAAGTTGAAGGAAAGAGAGATTAATATGAGATATATTAGAGGATAGAATATCAGATGTAGATATATCAGAAAATAGAATCACTCTCTTGAGCAATTGTTTGGATATTAGGGTGAGGGAAAAGAAAGAACCAAAGATAACTCCAAAATTGTAAATCTTGTTGATTGGGAAAATGGTGCCATTAACAGAGACAAAGAAATTAGGAGGAGGAGAAGGTTAGGAGTCGATACAATTAGTAAAGGCAGTTAAGGCACAGGCAGTGAATATTTGGACTTGTTCTCAGGAAGATCTAGTTTTAAGTCTTGTTGCTTACACTGATACTACCTGTGTTACTGGACAGGTCACAACTTCTATTTCACTCAGACAATTTTTCTAGGACCTACTAAGTTATGAATTAGAGTCCCCAAAAGGAGTTATGTAATCAGTCAATCAACAAATATTTATTAAGTGCCAACTATGTACCTGTCTTATATAAGTTGTCATTAACCTTTTGTTAGTGATTGGCCTACCTGTAGTCTGTCTCTTTTTATTGCAATGGATCATCCTAGTGGTGATATTAGGCAGGCAGTTTGAAAGATGAGCTGTAACTAAGAGATGGTAAATGATGTCATGGGAATGGATGAGATATTATAGAAAAGAGGTGAACAGAAGACTAAGGAGAACAATTTGGGATAGAGTCACAGTTAGTAGAAAAGAAGAAAAAAAGATGATCTGGTGGCTTAAAGATGTAAAACATTTAAAAAATATTCTGTATTTGACAAATAACAATTCATGCACATATATACACATTTCAGATCACAGAGGCTTATTACCAAATTGACTTTAGGGAAATGAATTTTTTAGCCACCACACCTTTTGAGAATCATCTACTGAATCAAAGAAGGTTCAAGAGCTACATAGATAGAAGGAATGCCCACATCCAAAAAAATCATAGCCCCTTATGATATTGAAGTATCTATATTTACATAGTTATAGTTAAGACTCACAGATGCTGTGGAAGAATTTTGAAAAGGTCTGGACAAGAATCAACAGGATATAAAGGTATGGCTGGTTTGTGATTTCAACTGAAGGAAGGAATTTCCTGATGACCCCATGTAATTTTGAGGTCAAGGGCATAAATGAGTAGTTTTAGATGTTCATTTTTTATGTTGTATTTTCTCATGTAGATCTTTCCATATTTCTGCATATTTGTCATTTTCACGGGGCTACGATCTCTGTTTCATGGATGCACCACAGCCTGTTTAGCCATTCTCCAGCTGTTGGGAATTTAGATTGCTTCTAGTTTTTTTTTTTGTTATTATATATAATGCAGTTATTGACAGCTTTGTACAAGAAGTTCTCCACCCCCTTTTTAATTATTTCCCCAAGGAGCTTCTTAAATGAAGGCAAGCAGCTGTGAGAGCTGTAGACTAAACTGATTTCCTTGTGAAAATTGCCGATCCAGATGACGAGCAGAAAAATCTGGAAACTTAAGAGTCACCAAAGAATAGTAGTTGGGTAATTTTGTTATTGTAAAACACAGTCTTTCAGGTTCATATTTCATACTAAGTTGTCATTGTTCTAAGGAAACATTTCCTTTCTTTATCTTTTTATCTGTCACATATTGTTTTCCTTCTACTAAATTAAGGTGATAGCACATTATTAAGGGCAAAGAAAATACACGTGGAAAGACCTCCTTTTTCTTTTCTTTCTTTAGAACAATAAAAAAGAGTCCAAAGAAAATAAAGAAAATGCAGTGAAATAAATGGAAATTTCTTAAGACAATTTGCTTTATGGAGATGTTGATAAATTCAAAGAAAAGAATTAAAGATTATGCAAATACATTTTCAACATAGCTGTTAGATATAAATGTATGTAAAAAAAGACATAAACATCACATGTAAATAACTTTCTCCCTTTTTTACAAAGCAATATAAGTTTCATGTCACTACATAGAGAAAATAAAGTTCCCTGGAGTTGTACGCATCTAAGTATAATACAATGAATGCATGGCTCAGTAAATAAAGACCTGAGTTCAGAGTTTCCCTCTGCTACCTGTGACTATGCCTGTATGACTACCTGCAAATTACTTAACTTCTGAATACCCTTGGTAAATTTTTAAGACTGTACATTTCAGAGAAGGTGATAATATGCATGGGGGAGAGAGTTTGCTAATGTAGGAATTCTCTATACTAATGAAATTCCATGATTCATAAATCCCTATCTCATAAACAATCGTTTATGTGCATTATCAGTTTTGGTGGAGAAATAGCATAGTGGAAAGAGAATTGGCCTTATTGTCAGGAGGAAATGAGTTTAAATTCTACCTCACATTGATACTATGACCAGAGGCAAGTCAATTAATTCTGTAGTGCCTCAGGCCACTCTTTAAGACTACAAATGACTGATCTGCATCAATGGAGAGAATTATTATAGTAAAGGGAGTTTTCATGTTAATGTTTCTCATACAAATGATATTACAGATCCAGCCTCTCCTCCTTTCTTGGAGGGAGGAAACTATTCATTTTAGATGTATAAATACAAATCTCTAACTTGCTATAGACAGATCTAGGATGCTATTTAGTTTTTCATTCTTTCTTATTCAACTACAGAACATAGCTCCCTGAAGATAAATTGTTTATCCTTACCATTTATCTAGTGTGAGAACTTGCTTATTTATTTGGATGAAGAAAATAAATTACCTTTCCATAATCTTCACATTAACATCTAATTTCATTAGGCAAAGAATTTAAAGGAACTCAAAGTGACTGGTTAATAGCATCTTAATTATCTCATATCATTATTAGTGAAAGCTGAATATCCCTCTGGAAAGCACTTTATCTCAGAAGAAATGATGACCAGTTGGAGCCCAGGGAATCACTATTTATTTATATGACAAATAATTATGGGATAAGAGAAAGATCACTGATTAAAGGTTAGAACTACATTGTTCAACTGGTCTCTCTACAAATTTCTAAAGGTAATTATTGGTATTCTTTGATCATTCTGGGAAGTCTTTTAATGCTGACAGTCTTTACTTTCTGTAAAGATTTGGAAGAAGGCTTCCTATTGACTTACCTTAAAGCTGATTGAAAGGAAATAAAGTCAAAAGAAGAAAAATCAAGGATAGGAAATAAGGAAGAAGAGTGAGAGACAGAAAGAGAGAGGAAAAATTATTTTTCATGGCAGATAAAAGGTTTTGAGTTGGGTGATTATGGGAAAATCATAACCTTTCAGTACTTTCAGGCAAATCTTTAAGTCTTTAAATTAATTACTGATCTGCTTTGTCAGAGAAAGTTTCCATATTAAAGAGTTATCTATACTGATAAAATCATATATATATATATAAAAGACCAATCAACAATATAAGTGCCTTCTAAGTGGCCAGGAATTCCAGAATTCTTTCTGTTTTTGTCTCTGTTTCTAGCCTCCTCTGTCTCATCTCTTCAGCCACCCCCTTGTCCTTCTCCCCACTTACCTTTCTCTCTCCCTATCTCTCTTTTCCTGTCCTCCTTCTCTTTCTCCCTTCCTCACGTCTCTTCAGCTCCCAACTGAAAATCCATTTCAGTTTCAGTACAGATACAAGGTAATTTTTGGTGGGGGAGGTTTACTGGGATGGACCAATAAACAGAATGGGCCTCTACATAGCCCATTGCAGGATGATATTCAACAAAGGTAGCTACTGAAGACACCTCAAGTTAATTCAGCTGAGCAAAGCTCCTTGTTGGAGGTACACCCTGTGAACTGCCAAATAAGCATCAGAGACCCCTTTGGACACCTGTGCCTGCTTTGTACTGGGGATATGAACAATCTAAGCTTTTAGTTTCTTGAGCCCACCAACATCGAATAGAAGACAGTCTCAAAATCTTTTAAGGAAAAATAAATCTAAATTGCATGGGGGAGAATAGTTAGGATATCGCTTCTTCCACAGGAGGGTATTAGCAATTGGGGAGAATGAAGATAAAAGGGATAGTATATTTCTTGAGGTATTTCCTGAGTGGAAACTTGAAACAAAGAATGAGGCACAACTAGTGGAAAGGTATGAAGATGAGAAATATTGTTCTGTGCAACAAATAATATTAGAAAGGTCAGAGTGACAGGGTTATACACTACATGAAAGGAAATGCTATGTAGTAGCAGCTGGGAATCACAAAAGGCTTTCTATAGAAAATGTAGGTTGAGCCAAGTTTGGAAGATCACAAAATTTTAAGAGGCAAAAATGTGATGGGAATACATTTCAGGCTTGGGAGACAACCAGTTAGTGAAAATATGTGGAGAAGGAAAATGAACTGAGTAAGATCAATTTGATTTTACTATATAGTTTATGAAAGGAAATAATGTATATAATAAGGTTGAAATGGTAGGATGGGTCCAAACATTTTAAAAGCTAAACAGAGAAACTTATCTTTGATCCCAAAGGCATGGATGAGTCACTAGAGTTTATTGAATAGAGAGTGACCTGATGAAACCTGAACTTTAGAAAAATTATGTGGGGAGTTGTCTGGAGGATGGATTGGAGAGAATGACCAACTGATCAATGAGGAAGTTATCTCAGTCATCTAGTAAGAGGTGATGACTCTAGGTAAATCACTTAATTTCTAAATGCCTTAAGCAAGACTATAAACTAGGTTGTAAAGCAAATATTGATTTTCAGTAGAGGGAATTCCCTTAAAGGAAGTTTCCTATACCAATAAAATCCCAGGATCAAAATTAAAAAGGAAAGTCCCTTTTCTAATAATTTCAGAAACTAAACTCTGAATAGATGATAAGCCTAAATTTTAGTGTGCAAAGATGGCTAATACAGTAATTATTTCTTTTATTACCCATTTTATATATATAATAAAGACTGTCTCATTTTTCCATTTTCTATCCATGTTAGGAAGGATTCTCAGAGTGCAATTGGCTTGCTTTAAGCTGAATCTCACTGAAAAGATGGGGTATTTTATTTATTTCTTTTATTATTTTTTTGTTTGTTTTTAAAGTTTATTTATTTATTTAATATTTTTCCCCCAGTTACATCCAAAACAAATTTTTTATATGTTTTTTTTAAATTTTTGAGTTCTAGATTCTCTCCCTTATCCCCACTCACTTAAGAAAACACTTGTGAAGTTATGCAAATCATATCTATGAAAGTCAAGTTGTGGGAAAAAAAAAAACCCATAGGTTTCCCTCCCTAATGAAAATAAAAACCCTCAAGAAAAATTAAGTTACAAAAAGAGAGAGAGAAAGAGATAATATTTCATTCTGTATTTAGACATAATCAGTTCCTTTTCTGGGCATGGATAAGATTTTTCATCATAAGTCCTTCAGAGTAGTTTACAGTGGATCATTCCAGAACATTGCTATTGTACTTTGCTTGAGTTCATGGAGGATTTTTCAGGTTTTTTTTTATCCTTAAAGCATCTTGCTCACCACTTCCCATAGAACAATAATATTCCATCATAACCACACAGCACAGTTTATTGAGCCATTCCTCAATTTATCCTCTATCCCTGCAATTTCCAATTTTTTTTTTTTTTTTTGCCCTGAGAAGAGTTGCTACGAATATTTTTTTGTACATATAGTTTATTTTCCTTTTTTTCCTGAATCTCTTTTGATATTCATGCCAAGTAGTGCTATTGTTAGGTCAAAGAATATGCATGAATTTATAGCTCTTTGGGCACAGATCATATCTTTTGATCATTTATCAATTGAGGCATGGCTTTTATTTTACTTTATTTTTATAAATTTAACTCAGTTCCACCTATGTTTGAGAAATGAGGCCTTATCAGAGAAACTTGCTTCAAAATTCTTTTTACAATTACTTCCCCCCATTTATTCAATTCTCTCTCTCCTTTTACCCTGTATCTCCTCAAAAGTGTTTAGTAGTGATCATTCCCTCCCCCAATATGTCCTTTTTTTTATCCTCCTTTCCCCTTCCCATATCCCACTCCTATTTTCTTGCAAGGTAAGATAGATTTCTACATCCCTATTGAGTATGTATGTTATTTCCTCTTTGAGCTGATTCTGATGAGAGTAAAGTTCACTCTTTCAGCCTCTTCTTCCCCTCTTCCCTTGCACTATAAAAGCTTTTCTTTACCTCTTTTTTAATAGTTAATTTGCACCATTCCATTTCTCCCTTTTCCTTTCTCCTATTATATTCCTCTCTTACCCCTTAATTTCATCATTAAAAAAAAAAAAAAAAAGATACTATCCCTTTATATTCTACTCACACCTGTGTCCTGTACTGAGATAAAAAAAAATTATGGAACTTCCATAATTCCATACTTCCATAATAATGAAAAAGTTCTAATGAGTTACAAGTATCATCTTCCTATGTAGGTTGGTTATTAGGATGCTATTTAGTTTTTCATTCTTTCTTATTCAACTATAGAACATAGCTCCCTGAAGATAAATTGTTTATCCTTACCATTTATCTAGTGTGAGAACTTGCGTCTTGACCTGGGAGTTCTGGAATTTGGCTATAATATTTGTGGGAGTTTTCATTTTTTTTTGGCTTCTCTTTCAGGAGGTGATTGGTGGATTCTTTCAATTTCTGTTTTACCTTCTGGTTCTAGAATATCAGGACATTTTTCCATGATAATTTCTTAGACGATGATATCCAGGCTCTTTTCTTTTCTTTTTTTTTTTTTGAGCATGACTTTTAGGTAGTCCAATAATTTTAAAATTATCTCTCCTGGATCTATTTTCCAGGTCAGTTGTTTTTCCAGTGAAAAACAACTTTTCTGTTTTTTGGTTTTGCATTATTGTATCTTGGTTTCTCATACAGTTTTAAGCTTCCATTTACTCAGTTTTCATTTTTAAGGAATTATTTTCCTCAATGAGCTTTTGAACCTCCTTTCCCAATTGGCCAATTTTGCTTTTTAAGGCATTCTTCTCTTCATTATCTTTTTGCATTTCCTCTTGCACCACTCTCAATTCTTTCCCTAGTTTTTCCTCTATTTCTCTTACTTGATTTTCAGAATCCATTTTGAAGTCTTCTATAGCCTGAGCCCAATTCTTATTTTTCTTGGAGGCTTTGGATGTAAGGAGCTTTTACTTTGTTATCATCTTCCAGATGTGTTTTTTTTTAAATCTTTCTTGCCATCATAATAACTTTCAATGATCAGAAACCGTTTCTGTTGTTTGCTCATTTCCCCAACCTATTACTCAAGCTTTTAACTCTTTATTAAAATTATGGCTCTGTTTCCAGGGTGGAGAGTGCATTATCCCAAGCTTCAGAGATTTTGTGCAACTGTTTTCAGAGATTCTCATAATAATTTGATCATAAGCATTTTTTTTTGCCCTGATTATAGGAACTTGGCATAAGAGGAAAAATCAGGGACATGATTATAATAGCATCAAAACAGGATCTTTAGACCTCAGCCTAAGAGTACTTACCTGATAGGAGAAAGCTTCGTTAGTTCTGTTTTACACTTGACAACTAATTATGCAGTAACAATTCCACTTTATAGCCACTCAGGAATAAATCAGCCAGGTTCTTATTCACTCAGGAATAATCAGGTGGGTTCTTATTCAAAGGACTGAGTCAGAAGGATTGCTTATTAAGTGGAGGCCAAGGTTGTCCTCCCAACTCTTGTCCAGATTCTAACCTCCACCTGTTCAAGATTACATTCCGATGAGTAACTTGTAGTATATTCCTCTCAGATGATGGATTACTGACTTGATGATTTCATTAGATAATAATACCTGAATTCAAAATTCCAAATAATATCGCTACAGTTCCAAGAGATTTTATCTCAAATATCAAGTCTCATCAATCAAAGCTTTGGGTGAATTTAACTCTCAAGGATCACATATCCCAAATAAGTACTGACTAATTTTATGTTAATAACATTAAAAGATTCATCCTAGAAAGTTTGCAGCTTATTTTCATATCTAAGTACATGGTTTTAAGTTCAATGTTACACAATTCATTTTGCTTTAAGATGCTCAATAACCAATCTATAGAAAAACATGTTCAATTATTAAACATGTTCAAAGGGACAAAAATATAGACCACTGTTCTCTAATTTACCTGGTACAAAGTCAATTTTAGAGATTATAAATTGTCCTTAACAGTCCATTCTTAAGGTTCCTCTACAGGGTCTTTTAACACTAGTGTTCTCAGTTCTTTAACACTCAGTTCTATGGATTGCAGTCCCAATCATCTGTAACATCTATAACATCTGATAAGGTTCTTCCCACTCTGCTTCTTCCAGAATTTAGTAGGCATCTAGTCTTCTGGAATTGCAAACTCTAGAGGTGTCATCCGGGCCAGCAATACTTGTTTCCTAAGTGCTGAAAGGGATGAGGACATGGCTAGTATATAATTCCTTAAAAACATCCTTTTGTTCCAAAAGAGGGTCTTTCCTGTTCTCCTCCCAAATAAAGTAAAGGAAACAGCATCTCATTTGGGGGGAGTCTCAGATTACTTCTGGGGACAATTCTAATTCCTTAACAAAGCAAAAAGCAAACATTTAGTGTAAGGTAATTTAGTATCTAACATCAACTTTAGTAACCCATTTCTTAAGAATCTGATTCATTCTTTCCACTTTCCCTGTTGAGGGCAGATGCCCAGGTTTATGGAATTGTCACTCAATTTGCAATCCTTCCCCATTTTTTCTTATAGAACCTTAGAGATAAAGTATGTCCCATTATCAGAATCATTAGTCTCTACCAATTCATATTTAGGTACAATTTGTTCCAATGTTATTCCACTAACCCCTTTTAAGGCAGCAGAGGTAAGGGGAAAGCTTCCACACATCCTATCAATGGGTCCACTATAATCAGTAAATATCTGAGTTTTCCCACTGGTGTCATTTCAGTAAAATCTAACTTGAATATTCTGGATCCAGGCTCCCTCCCTCTGGAAGGACATTTCCTCAATACCTTCTTTTTAATCTTTAAATATATTACACAACTTTCAGATATAATTTGTTTTACAGTTACATATATTCCTATACATCACATTTTCTTGCTTTTATTTCTTTGTTAAAAAGAAAAAGCAAAACAAAGTTATATTGTCCAGACCTGCTCACAGGAGGACTTCAGTACTAGCCCAAGACCTGATCATGGTTGAGGAATGATGAGACAGAACTCATGAAGATGGTCAAACAGGAGTCCATTTACTCAAAAAAATCTTCAGCCTTATATACCCTATGCTTATGTAATACACCTACATAACTATAGTATACTGCTCATGTGCTAACTACAGGATACTGCACATGTGACCACATAAATAACTTGCTATTGTGTGCAGATGCTTCTTTGCCACATTAGCATAACTCTGCTTCACCTTATAACACAAGTTATAATGCCCCCAACTTCTCAGGAAGACTAAGATACCCTTGGGGGAGGGGATGGGGAGCCAAATTGGACACTGTCAGCAGGGTTCCTTACTGAACTAATGGGCTTTATACCTCACCTAGAGTTCCCCACTATCTGTGGCCCTCTGTATCTCTCCCTTTCTTTTTGTTTTAATTGAAGCAGGTATATACACTAGTGCTTAAATCTACAAAACAGTGGATCACACAGACAAGTAGTAATTTAACAAACAATATGAATAAACAAGATACTATAAAGAACTTCAATGATCCCCAGAAGGAAGGTATAAAAATAACTTTTGTCTTGCATCTCTCATCTATTGAGCCACCTCATGTAGGTAGTGTACATTTGTGGTCATCTACTGTGAGTTATTGATATATCTACAACAAAAGGAATTTACAACCACACATGTACCTCCTTCAGCAGCCAAGAGGTAGCTAAACCGATTATCTATTACTTTGTGTGCCAGGGAATGCAATGATTCCTGCAGGTTTTGAAGTCCTGTATCAGTCTCATTAGCAATTACTTTATAGTCATGGTAATATTTGTTAGTCAATTGCCAAACACATAGGGCTAACAGTCATGCTCTTTCAGTGGCATTTCCGGGTCCTCCCCTTTGTTTTGAGGGTCTTCTCTTTTTCCATCTCTCTCTGATGAACAAGGCGTGTTGGCATCCATTGAATTACTTCTCCTCTATAAAGACACAAGCAAACCCTCTGCCCTGAGTGGTTAACCTATCTGGTCCCTTCCTTTCACTATTCTTCAGAACTCTTCAGATCATCTGATGATTATCTAAAGGGACTGCAGCTACTTACACTAGACATAACCCTTCTGGTGGGTTATGAAACCTGTCTGCAGAAATAAGTGCGTCCTCATCAAAAAACAAAAAAAAAAAATCAATCCTTCTCTAGGGTTACCTCTGACTCCCCCTTTCTTTGTTGTTTTTGGAGGAGCTTCTTGATAGTTCTGTTCCTTCTTTCTGCTACTGCCTTCCCTTAAGGATTGAAAGATATGCCAGTGGTGTGTGAAATCTGATACTGTGCACAGAAGTATGTGAAATGTTTGGAAGTATATGCAGGTATATTGTCTGTTTTTATTACTTGTGGCACACCCATAACTGCAAAGGTCTATGTAAGGAACTCAGTGACCACTTAGGCCGCCTCTTTTGCTGCTGGTACTGCAAAAGTAAATCCTGGGAAGGTATCCATGGCAACATGAATTAAAGATGGATGGCCAAAAGATTTATAATAATATAATGGGTCACATACATCTTCCAAATTTCATTAGGCCTCAAACCATGAGAATTCTTCCCTGGAAGGAGCATAAAAGCATGGAAAGGGAGGCAAACTGTACAAGCTTTTACTATGGTCCTAGCTTCCTCTTTTGTTATCCCAAACTGTAGATATAAAGCTCGTGCAACCTGATGATATTTAGAATGAGATTCTTGGGTGGCCTGAAATAGGGGAGTGTTGGCTAACATGATGAGAAGGCAATCTGCCTTCGAGTTTCCATAAAAAATAGATCCTGGAAGACCCAGATGATTGTATTCCTAGTTTAATGACTTTTAACAAGATTCTAGCCACAAAGCACTAGTTAAGGAATAAGGCTTTGGTCTGGTTGTGCTGGGAGGGTCACCCACTTGATCACACTATCTCTTTGATGAAAGACTGCTGTAGGTGTCTCTTTTGAGGCAAAACCCAATATTTCCAAGGGTTTCAATTAGATTAAATAAACTCAGTTCAACCTCTCTCACAACCTTTTGAGCTTCCTTTGTAAGCTGGTGGGGGAGTCCAAAGCAGTGTTTCTCCTTAAGATGTCATACAATAGTTGTAATTGATAAGTAGTTTAAGCCTAACACTGGATGTATCCATTGGATATCTCCTATTAATTTCTGAAAGTCATTTAAAGTGTTCAACTTCTTTGTTCTTAAAGAAAGTTTTTTTTTTTCATTTGTTGTTGTTGTTGTTGCTTTTAACTGTAAGTATCTTGGGGGTATACTTCATATCCTAAATATTGAAAAGGAGCATGCTTTTAATTTTTTCAGGGGATATATACAATCAATAGTTCCTTAGTGTTTCTTCTATGGTTTTTTTATAAACATGTTTCTAACATTGTTCCTCAGAGGCACACCCCAAGATATCATACAGGTAATGTAATAACAACTTTTGGAAATGCTTTTCTTACTGGAGCAGGAGCAGTAGCCACATATATTTGGCACATGTTGGGGCTATTTTTCATTCCCATGCCAAAACTGTCCATTCAAATCTTTTATAAGGCTCAGCTAAATTAACACTGTACACTGAAAAGGCAAATCTTTTCATATCCTCCTTATCCAGAGGGATAGAGTAGAAGCAATCCTTAATGTCTATAAGCTAAAAAAGCCATTCTCTAGGCAATTGAGTAGGAAATGGAAGCCCAGGCTGAAGAGTTCCCAGTTTCCATTTGTTCATTCACTTTTCTCTAATCAGTCGATATCCTCCATTTCCCAGATTTCTTTTTTTGTAGCAAATACAGGGGAGTCCCAAGGATTTAGAGAAGGTTGTAGGTGGCATTGGTCAAGTTGCTCCTGTAGTATATTTAATAAGGCCTGGATTTTTTAACTGGTTAAGGGTCACTGTTCCACCCACAATGGTGTATTAACTTTCCATTGGATGGGGATAGGTGTAAGGGCTGGCAGGCCTTCCACAGCAGCCCTACCCCAGAAGCTAATGTGCTCAATTGTAATCCCAATTGCTGTAAATGTCTCTTTGCCATAGATTGATGGGGATTTTTTTTTTTAACTATAAAAGGAATAAACACTCCCATTTTATCTTCAGATTTCCATCTCAAATGGGTAGTACTAAGTTTAGCTGATAGAGATCATCCTATGCCAGATATATGGGTGTTTGCCATGGTCTTTGGCTAGTGATTGAGCCAACTGGTGCTTCTAATGATTGTGTGATCTGCACCCATTCTACCTACTGCTTCAGTGGTACACTATTTACATAGATAGTGAGCATAGGACGGTCAGCTGTAACATCTGCAGTCCAGAATATTCCTGGATTCTGTTGCTGAGAGTAAAAATCTGAGTAAATATCACCAGATTGCCTATAAGGAGTGTGTTTCAGGAGGCCTGATGCTACTACTTCTCCTGGGTGATAGATTACATATTGTCTGCCTGCATTAGTGATTGGGATATTAGCTACACATTCCCCAGTTTCCCACATCAGTGTGTGGATGAACACTGGTTTGTAAAGACTCTCAGGAGAACTTGACTCAGGAGTCAAGTCTAGGCAAGGGATCTATAGGCTGGATGGGGACACAGGTTTCAACTCTCTGGGGGATATCTCAGTAGTCCTGATGGCATGCAATTCTATTTGTCCCAATTGCAATCTCCTTCCCCCATTAGCAGGCTTCTCTTCTGACTGATCATGTTGGAATACTGTACTTTTAAAGACTCTCTGGGTGGAAGAGCAGCTGCCATCATGCTCCAAGTATTTTTTACCTAGGACTCTGGAGCCCAGCCCCACGTCCCGTTTCCCTGAGCCACTCTATTATTTTGAACATGGAGCTTTAGGTCTTGTTCTTCCACTCTATTTTTTTCACTCTGTCTGTCTGTCTGTCTGTCTATCTATCTATTTATTTATTTTTGCCAGCATTGAACTTTGAAATGCCTGCTTTACCACATTGAAAGCACTGACAAGTCTCTTTGGAAGTCCCTGAGAGGGTTCCTATTTTCCCATGTTCAGGTCTTAAAAAGGCTTGCATCATAGTCTGGGCATAATAGGTATTTGTGCCCACTGTGGTGCAGCACCTTATGATCTCTTCTAAAGGGGCATCCTTTTTTAGTCCTAGTATAATTCTTCTACAATCCTCATTAGCATTTTCTCTAACAATTTGTTTTGTCATAATTTCTGTTGCTTCATTTTCTCCAATGATTTGTGTGATGGCTGTTTGCAGATACCCCACAAAATTGGCAAAGGATTGATTGGGATCTTGTATTATTTTTATGAAAGTTTCCTCTTTATCTTGTTTTCCTGGGAGGGCACACCATGCTTTGG
The DNA here is from genome assembly GCF_902635505.1 of Sarcophilus harrisii. NCBI lineage: Eukaryota > Metazoa > Chordata > Mammalia > Dasyuromorphia > Dasyuridae > Sarcophilus > Sarcophilus harrisii. The sequence goes on along the minus strand of NC_045426.1, from coordinate 302,110,823 downwards.
TAGTGGCCGAAGCAATTTGTTCATATGCTGCCAAAGGGTAAATAATGTATGCTAAAGTGTCTGCATAAGGACCTATACCTGCTAGTTGGTCAAAGGTGACTGGTATATTAACTCCAGGCTGCCTATTTCATTGGGCTTGGAACTCAACAGAGTTCAGCATACACAGAAAGCCACAATAGTGTTTCTCAGGTTCTAAGCATGTCTTTGCTGTGGATTTCCAACCATTAGAGGTTAGGATTTCATAAGCCAAATTCTCTAACATCATCTTAACATAAGATGATGTAGACCTACAATGGGTACAAGCCTTTTTCAGATCGTTGATAACTTACAGATTAAAAGGAGTGTGTCTTCTCCTAATTTGACCTGGAGGCCCATTGGGGTCTAGTTTTTCAATTACAGGGTATGCTTCCATTCTTAATCCAAACATATTCTGTTCCTCCTTTTTTGCCTTAACCAGTACTTCCTAAAATTGGGATATAGGAGGAGGACAAGGCTGTGATGGTGGTGCTGATGGTGCCATTGGCCCTCCCATTCTTCCATTTCCTGCCCATGAAGGTGGAGTTGAGGGAGGAGGATGAAAAAGTAGTGGGTCGGGAAGTGGGGGATACACCAGTGACACAGGCACAGGAGGAAGGAGGTGGATTGAGAAATGCGGAAGTGCCACATATCTCAAACCTCCCAGTGCCATCTTTGTCTTTGTTTAACATGCTACACCCTTTAGAGTTGTCAGCACCTTCTTTTTATTTTTCTCATTCTCCTTTGTTTGGCATCCTACATTAAAAGCCTCCCTCCTCCCCACTTTTGGTAATATGTGGGATCTCTCAAAGCCAATTTTATTACACTATAAATAAGGAGTGTGTGCTCAGGGATTGAGCCAGGATCCATAGTGTGGTAGTATTCAGTTAGTTGTTCTCCCACTATTTGCCACTTCTCCGGCTCCAACATCTCCTTCTTTGGGAGCCATGGAAACATGTATTCCACAATATCTAAGAACTCAGTCATCTGCTTCAGAGTTACTAACAAATCTCACTCTTTTATTAACCTAACTAAGCATTTTTCATACTTCCTTTGAGAGGGATGCTTTTTTTGTTAGCGTTTGCCCCATTTTGGCTGGCAAATGAAAGTGATTAGATTAGTTCTTGCTGAATCTTCCCATTGCCTGTTTAAATTTACCCTGTTCCAGGAGGTTTGGCAATTGTTAATGCTGTAAAGTTACCCATACATATAACCTGTAAATAAAAGGCTATTAAATAAATAAAAACAAAAAACAAAAACAAATACAGATTGGAAAAAAAAATAAATTTACCCTGTTCCTGAGTACCAGGGATTCCTCACCAGAACTCGCACTGTTTGTGCCAGCCACACTGCTGGGTGCCCTGCTCTTGGGAGCTTCACTTGGAACTTGGAACTTGGATTTGTCACTGGGGGACTTCAATACCAGCCTGAGTCCTAATTATGGGTGAGCAGTGATGAGGTGGAACTTGGGAGGATGGTCAAACAGGAGTCCGTTTATTTGCAAAATCCTCAGCCTTATATACCCTATGCTTAAGTAATACACTTACATAACTATAGAATACTGTGCATGTGGGGCCACATAAACAACTTGCTATTGTGTGCAGATGTTTCCTTGCCATGTTAGCACAACTCTACTTCAAGTATAACACAGGTTGTCCCACCCTCTGACTTCTCAGGAAGGATCAAATGCTCTTAGTAGGGGGTGGGGAGCCAAACCAGACATGGTCAACAGGGTTCCTTACTGTCTAAAGGGTCTTATACCTTGCCTACAGTTCCTCACTATCTATGGCTCTCTATATTATATCACTTGTCAAACAGGGCTGACAAAATGGTAATAATGCACAACTCATACAATTTTTACAAATTTCCCAATGTGCAATTTAGAAAGCAACTTGGTACCTTAAATATATTTCATCTAATTAGGAGATAAAAACATGTTTCTTCTTTAGGTAAGTTACCAGAGAACTTTGTTTTAATACCCGAATTTTTTCTTATTTAAAATAAAATCAAATACAGATTTAAACTTCTAATAGCAATATTTCAATATTAATGCACACACATTTCTAAAATTTTATACTAGAATAAACAAGATCACATTTTTTGCATGTACTAGTTAATAGTAGTCATCTCATACAATTTCAGAATCAGAATTCCAATTTAACACACATAGGCCCCAAATTTAAGGTGGCAGAATACTGTCCTCTCAAGTTTGTCTATAGGACTTTTAGAAATTGTCAGACTTTAGGACCCTGGGGGAAAGAGTTGTAGAAATTTGGATTTCTGGATGGAGTGTCTGGGTGGGGGTCTGTGGTCCAATGACTGGCCTATTTTCTATGCCAGAAAAGCTGGGGGAGCCATGTCAAAGATGTTGGGGTACCAATACAAACCCCAGAGGAATCCAGGCCAGCCACGGATGCCAATATAGCTAGGGCAGATTCCACAAGCCTCTCCAAGGGAGAGAAGCCTGGGAAAATCCCAGAGAGAACAGGTTTGTTTGTTTTTTTCTTCTGTAAGCCTAAGGTTCAGGCCCTCAGAAAGTTTTTAGTCATGTAAATTAGGCCTACTTAAAAATATAATAGACTAACTCAAGTTAGTTGAGACAGTGTCAAGCAACCTAAAAATTAGTCTCAAAATCCCCAGAATCTGCTAACATCTAACAGTTCCATAACTTTATTTCAACAGACCCAAATTGGCCAGTTCTAGGTCTACAGAAATGTCAATTCTTTTTCTTTTTTTTCTTTTTGATGTGACAGTTAAAAACTTTCTCAGACATAATTCTTTATCTCTAGCTAAAGCTATTTGCATGTCTAATTATGTATAAAACAAGTGCTTTTAAATCTCAAATAGCCAGATCTTTCAAAAATACAGGTATACACACACACACAAACACACACACACACACACACACACACACACACAGAGAGAGAGAGAGAGAGAGAGAGAGAGAGAGAGAGAGAAACAGACTGCTTTTAAATTCCTTTTCCTTCTTTCTAGTATGAGTTGTCTCTTCTCTTCTGGGGCTCCATTTCTTTACTCCTTCCTTTCCCTATTTCTGGGAGCATCCTTCCAATTCCTTTTCCTGGGGATTCCTTCCCTTTCCCTAGGCCTAGAACCCATTTGCCCCATCTGCAAACTCAGGAAGCTGGCACAGCCCAAAGCTGCTCACTCAGATTTCAACATGGATTTCTGTTAGACGTTTCTGTAAGGCCAGCAGAGCCCCAAACTGCCCAATTCATCCTTCTGCTAGAAAACTTCCTGACTAGCAAAGGGTGTTTATATCATACACGTACATATCAATTGACTTGTGAGCTACCTGATCATTAAGACTCTTCAGGCTTCCTCAAGGCTTGTGGTTCAAAGACATGAGTTCCAAATAAACAGGTTCAACCTTTAGGATCATTGAAATCAATCTGAGCGTTCTTTCTAAGGGGTTTTACCGTGCTCCATCCGAGGTCTATGAGTTAATCCCATATTGGGTGCCAAAATTATTAGAAATACACTCTTGACACTGAAAATCAGATAACAAGAAAAACTTATTAAAGAACCTTAAGGAATTGTCTTAACTCTTTTGGCCAGAAGAGGGCTCTACTCCTCTTCTGGAAGAGAGGGCCCTGAGTATAGAAGCAGGAGAAGCTTTATACTTTTTAGTTTGGTTCAGTTCCTTCCTTCAGAGAGTGGATTGGTCCATTCCCTTCCAGGTGGGGATATACCTACTTTCTGATATGCCTACTATATGTATATACTACTAAATATGTATAAACATGTTACCTCTCCTTCATCATATATCCATTGTTCAAAAATGGTGAAAACTCCTCATATGGGGTGTGTTGTTTAATATTCAATTAGCCTATTAAGCAGGTCCAATGGTGACTTGTCAAGTCAGGTCATTGACCCCAATTAGTCTGGGATGAATTGACTATTATCTTAAATTTGTGGTTCTCTTAAAAACCACAAAACTCTTTCTGATTGGCTGAATCCACTTGTGTCTTCCTAGCTCTCTAATTCTTTCTTTGCTCAAGACTTCTATAGATCACTTAATTGTTCTGTGGAATCTTAACCTTCCTAACCTCTCACATTTTGAAAACCTCATGGTCAGTGGTACCCACTATCCTATGCTACCTTGAAGCTTGCAACACTCTATGGAAACAAGACTTTTCAGTATTTCTCACAGTGTCACTAATAGCTCTTGCTTGTCAGAAATCCTTTTTTCCCTTCTGTGGGAAAAAAAAAACCAAATTCCCCTATCATGATGCTCAAATTCCTCATGGGTGCTGTGTATCTTTCTGTGGGATTCTTTATTGTGTCCTGAAGCTACCTTTCTTTAGTGTATCCATTTTGTCTCAGCTCCTGCTGTAGCCACTGCTGTTCCAGGAATATTGCTGGAATGCCAATACAAAATCTAAATTTTCCAATCTTTTGAAGTTCACAAGGTCATCCTTTGATAAACATAGGGTAGGAAACAAGATTTCTCCCACTTCCTCCCTCTTCATCTTTCTCCTTAGCAAATGATTTTCTCTCAGATACTTATATGGAACTTCTCTATTCCTGCTATTAAAAAACCACATTCTGAATTTATTTCTTGTTTTTATCCAACCCTTTCAAAGTAAGATAGATTCTTCAACCAGTGCTAATATATTTTGTGTATACTGTCATCTCATTTTATCCAATAGCTTTCATCCCTTCCAAAATGACTAAGAATTTTCCCTGTCCTCGGTGTTCCCCCTACCCCATTTTAATACCTTCGATTGCAATAAAATATGTCACTGATTGTTTCAAAAGAGTTATTCTCATCTGATAAAACTATCAAGTTATAGAACCTATTAGTTACTTTAATAGAGGGTGGAATGATTGATTGATTCAATTGATGGCCTTCTTACATATGAATTACAATATCAAGGAGGTTTATTTTTACAGCTCCTAATTAAATGCTTAAATGAAAATATTGTTTATATATAATAATGAATTTCATGACATTTTATGATGGTAGATTTTGGGTTCCCAAACTTCAGCACATTAGAAAGGAATTCTTCCTGAGACATTTAACAATTTTAAGATGTAGCATATAAAGATTTATCCATAGCAGAAAGACAAACTATTATAATAGCTACAGTGACATATATGGTGTTAAGAAAATGGGTTCAATTCAATTAGTTTGGTGATTCTTGGTAGTTGGTAGTCTTGGTAGATGTTTTTCAGTTATTTTGAAATTGTTGGACTTTTAAAAATTACATAGCAATTTGATAGTCAAATTTACATTTAGATTGTTGAAGAACACTGAAAAAAATAACTACAAGTAGTTATTTTACTTTTCTTAAGCATAGGAGTATAGCCAGTTTTAAGAGAAGTCTCCCTAGGAATTTATGAGTTTACAAATATCTCTACTTGTACACTAGACACTATAAATCTCTAGCAACATCATATAAGATGTATTCAGCTCTCCAAATGTAGCTTGTTTACAATAATTCCTACAAAGTTGTATATGGAAGTGCCTAATTTATAGTTCTTGAGAGCATATATGTTACGTGTGACAAAGATGAGAAAGCACTTATTTGAAAACTAAAATACCATGCTTCAAATTCCAGGTGGCCATCAATATTCTCTATTAGGACAGGCTGATAATTAGTGTGTCTATCTCTAGCAGTTCTGCTTAGTGGTCTAGCATAATAAAAAATGTGCCCAACTTGCTCTAGTCTTTGCCCGCAGCATGCACTTACTCTGTGGGTGTTCTGTTTACTGAAGTTAAGTCCTGAATGTTATCTTTATACATCATATAAAGAATTTCTACTCATGTGAGCTGGAAAAAAGAGGTTACCCCCATGTGTTATTTCACTTACAGACTAAGTATAGCCAAATGTAGCCAAATATTCAGGGTGAAGGCATTCTTGAATAAAAAGGCTTAAGCCATACTCCCCAGTATGACTAAGTTGTGATAAATGTCTGATTTAAAATAGTTCCTGTTGACACAGGATGTCAATGTTAAACTCTATCCTTTGGGAAGTTTTTGCTCTTGGACTCTCCTTTTGTATGCCTTTCACTTAATGATAAAACATATGGTTAATTCTGAATGCCCAATAAGAAAGTGAACATTGCACTCTTGTACTAGAGACTAGAAGGCAGCCTTGTCATAGTGGCTAGAGAGTTGATCTTGGAACCAAAAAGACCTGCGTTCAAATCGCTCTTCTGAGATATACTGGATATGTGAGACTGTGCACTGAGAAGTTCTCTAAGACTGTAAGTTGAAGAGAAGATCTTACTTAAATCGATAGGGGGAGATTTTTCATCTGGGAGTATCTTATAACAATAAAAATCATAAGCTCAGTTTCTATGCCAGTCTTTCAATAAGTAATGGGTTATGGTTATAATTTCTTCATCCACTGACAAAGCTACATGTTATAATTGCATATTTTCTATTCTTAAGGAGTAATTGTGTATTACCTGAATTTGAGGGCTCAAGAGGACTGACTAGAACAGATCACAGCAATTTGATCAGATGGATTTCATGGCTAGTTACATCAGTTTACATCTTTATATGATGCTAATGAGATCAATATTGTGAGTCAGAATTCTTCCTGCTTTCCCAATTTAACTTTGTATTATTATACGACCATACATTTAATCCTGGCACCTATCTTAAAATATGAATGCTTTTGTTCATAGACTCCAAGAGTGTGATGGATAAGTTTAAATCAATCAATGTATATATATTTATGTAGCTTAGCTTATGTTGACAGGTATTTAATGCAAGGTAGGAACAAAGCTAGGAGATAGGAAAACAGTAACTGCCTTCTGGGTCCATTCAGTTTAGGATTGTACCATGAGACTAAAGTTAGTTTCAGAACCAGAAATCAATTGAAAGTAGTCTCCTAATATTTAGATTTCTTTCTTCTCATCACCAGACGACTGTCCCCCACAAAAATCCCTGGATGCACTTCAGATCAATGGCTTTTGCTATTTTTTAAGCAATAACATATAGTAAGCTCCATTTACTGACTGCCATTGGAAATCCAAAACCCTAATTCTTTTCCACTAACCAAAATTTTTATATGCTGGACTCATGCTGATAGATACATCATTGTCAGGTTGCTAGATCTTCATGTCCAATAACATTATATTGGTTTTAAGACCGGTTTACAATGGAGAAAGAGGAAACAACTAAATAAACATTGTACCTCTAAAACATGTTACTTTGTAGAAGCATTAAGATTAAGTAAACCCAAACATCCTTGCTCAAAGGAACAAGTTTTTGCTCTACCTCCTGCCTGATACATGGAAAAAAACCTTTTGGCATGGAACTTTCTTAGTCTGGTTCTTTTCTGCTGGCAAAATGTTTTACTGGGTGCTAATCTCAATGAATTTTGGAGATGAACAGCTTTTCATATTCACTGCATTTATGACTGACAGTTCTATGGTTCCTTTATCTACCTGTGCTTCAAATATTTTTCCATGTGTAATCTGGCCCATTTGAACATGAACAAGCATTGATAATTTTAAGATTGGTATAAAAATAGACTTGTGAAAGCTGCCCAGTGACAAGGTGTCATGTATACTCCCACAGTATAGGTTTCTATTGCTTTAAGGAAATCCAAAAAAGGAAGAATAAAGAAATTGGGAAAGTATCATTGAAATCTCACTTCAATTTCTTTTTCAGCTGGGGTTATCCTCAAAACTGTTTTGTAGGCAAACACTCATCTACTACTCTTGCAATGTTCTCGTTTCATTTGTGATAAACTTTTTATCTTTAACAATCCTCACATAGTTCTCATGTTTTTCTTCATTTATCCAAGTCACCTTCACTAGAACACACTCATCTTTCAAACTACTTTAATCAATTATTTCTTTGTAGGAAAAACTCAGCTTAGATAAAAATATCTCCTGAAGTATTTTTTTAGTGAATAGTAATTATTTTGCTCAGAAATCATCCCTTCTCCTCCTTTGCCCCACTGTGACAAACCTATAAGACATAGATAAGAATATCACATGTTTGACAAATATAAATGATTTGTGATTTGAAATATTGGAGGGAATTACTACAGTAATGTTAGAAATACACTTTTGACACTGAAAATCAGATATTGAGGGAAATTTATTAAAGAAGAATCTTAAGGAATCATCTTAACATTTCTGGCCAGAAACGGGCCCCACTTCTCTTTGGGAAGAGGAAGCACTGAGCATAGAAGTGGAGGAACCTTCATACTTGCTTGTATGATGCAGCTTCTCCCTTCAGCCAGTGGATTGGATACTGGGTTACAGTCTTTCTGATACTCCCACTATATGTTTCCGGTTAATATATATAAAACATGTGCCTCCCTCTCATTATACATCTCATGTTCAAAAATGGTGGAAAACTCCTCCTACAGGGTGTGCTGTTTAATATTCAATTAGCCTATTAAGCAGGTGCAATAGTGATTTGGTCAAGTGTCATTGACCCCAACTAGTTTGGGCTGGATTGGCTATTAAAATTGGTGGTTTTCTCAAAACCAGAAGATTCTTTCTGATTGTCTGAATCCCCCTATTCCTTCCTACCCCCCTCCCCCAGGTCCTCTTTTGCTCAAGGATTCTATTGATCACTTAATTGTTTGGTGGAATCTTAATTTTCTTTAACCTCTCACATTCTGAAAACTTCTTTGTCAGTGGTACTACCCCACTACTTCATTATTCCACATTATCTCAAAGCTTGCAACACTGTAGAAACCCAATTTTTTGGCATTTCTTACAGTAATGACTTCTACTTTGTGATATCAATAATGTTCTAATTTTATGATATTTTATGTTAGTTTGGGCTTTAAGAAACAAATAAACATTGATATTGACCATCTGATACATTACTTTGATCATGTATTAGATGGAGAATGGAGAAATTTGAATCAATTCTTTTTAACCCTAGAATATTATTGGAGCAATTAATCAAGCATTTTTGATTTCCTGAACCTCAAAACATGATTTAGGAGGGAAAAAAAATGGACAGCCTGAAATTCTCTAACTTACCAGATTCATTTTTTAAATGTTTTAAAATTTTAGGATATTTTTAGAACATTAGGACAAATGACTTTTTTTTTCTTTCCATAGAGCTTGTTATCCTTTTAAAAGTCATTGCTGCATAAGGTGTCAAATAATTTCCCTGTTACATATTGTATTCAGTTGCTTCTAATTAAATTGAATCCAGGTGGGCAGCCTAATTCAATCATTTGTACTAGAAAATCTATTTCAGTGCTTGAATGATGGTTATGTGTGTCATGAATAATCAGATAATTGTCAAATCTTCAGATTATTTATTCATTATAAACATTTACTGAGCAATACGACATTGAAAGTATCAATCTAGACGCAAGGCAGGTTATGGCAGATAGATAAAATAGGGTTCTTGTCCACAAAGACCTTGTCTTTTTTCCAGAGTTAAGGTTTTTTAGTTTGAAAAGCTATGAAGCCTTAATGATGTATTTAAATGGAATGAATTCTCCAAATAATTACTATCTTGCTTTATTTTGTGCTTTTTTAGACATAGAGGAAATGGTATCATTCTAATTTTTGCCTTCTTTGGATAAGAATTCTCTTTCCTAGATATATTGAACTATATTTCTTCCTTCCTTTTCTTTGGCAGAAATCCATGTCTGCCTTTATAAGAACTCTTGCTGAGCTGCTAGATAACATAGACTTGTGGTCCTGGCAAAACTCCATATAATTAATATAAACTTGCAAATCATGATCACCTTTCTATATTGTAATTTGATTTCTCCCAGCTGTTTTGTGCATATCATCACAGATCATAACTCCTATTTGTATTAAAATACTTTTTTTGCATTTAAAATATTGTATGCATTCTTCAATTGCATAATATGCACTAGCTCTGCTGTTAACTTCACATTTACTTTGGGAGATTTTTCCTTCAATATATGCATTTGAGAGTTTATTTGCTTCTTGAAATTCAAACTAACAAATTATCATAAACTCACAGCACAAAATATTTTTTAACAGAAAGAAAAAGGAAGTAAGGTAATAAGCAATTTACATAGTATCTACTATGATCCAAGCACTATGTTAAGTGCTTTGCAAATGTGTCATTTGACAGAGTGGCCAAAGCTTCACCTCTCTATTTCACCAAAATTTCTAATCCTTAGAAGAGTGAGCGGATTATTTTAAATGTTTTGATAGTTAATTCAACTTGTCACATAGCTCTTCTCTTTTCAAAAAAATTTTTTTCTCAAAGGAAGATCCATCTCTCCTTTTACTTCCCTCTGTCCTCTACCCCCTACATTGAGAAAGAAAGAAAAACAAAATTCCCTCATACAAATTCCTCCATTGGTTATGTCCAAGAATGTTTTATCCTTTTTTTTAAAGTCTATTATCTCTCTATTAAGAAATAGGTGTCCTCTGGAATTGTAGTTGGTTATTGTGTTGAATAGAATTCCTAAGACTTTCAGAGTTGATTATTTTTACATTAGTGTTGTTATTGTATGAATTGTTCTACTGATTCTGCTCATTTCATTGTGTTAGTTCATACAAATCTTCCCAGATTTCTCAGAAATCCCTCCCCCCATTATTTCTTATAGAATAATTGTATATCATATTCATCTAAAAATAACTTGCTCTTTTTTCTAACTCTACAAAATAATCCTTTGGTATGTATTTGGCATAAAGTATGCCAAATCAGCTTAGATAGTATCATCATATTATATTGGCCTATCACCGAGCAATTTATATTCCTCCAATTATTTGCATAAAGAGTATTTTATAATTGGGTTCATATGGTTCCTGTCTATCTTGGCAGTGAGACACACAAATATTTTATATTTTCTCTATTTATTTTAAATGGTATTTATCTTGCTATCTCTTGTTGGATTTTTTTTGGTAATATGCAAAAATGCTGCTAATTTATGTGGTTTTAGATAAAACAAACTAACACATTGGTAATATTTTCCCCTTGTTTCCATTTACTTTAGTCTGCATCGGTTCATACAATTCTTACCCTATTTCTCATATTCATTGTTTCTTATAGAGCAATAGTTTTCTGTTCCATTCATGTGCCACATTTTTTCCAGTCATTTCTCAATCCAAGGGGTTTCAAACCCTATCATGGTATGTCATGCAGCATTTGAAACCCCCTGCTGACTCTTAGTATTGAAAACAGATATTTTGTAGTGTTATAATTACCTTTAGGAAGTTTTTGTGTAGTAGGAAGCTATCCCCCAATCTACTAGAAATTACAGGATATAAAGGACAAGCAACAATGAAATGTAAGATTTTGTCTTTAAATTTTGAGTAATCGCATTTTCAGGATATCTGGGCCAGGTTAATAGAAACAGCATCCACAAGATGCAAGGCACATACTATTTACAAGGTACAAATCAATCACTAAAAGTTTGAAAGGGGTATACTTTAACATATCATTGTCTTTTTTACTCACTAATATCTTGTTAATGCAGCCACTCAAAATCAGAAAGGATCAAACCGACACAGCTCATTGTCTCTTTTACCTGTAATTTCATCAAGTAGCTTGAGTATTCAATTTATCACAGATCCCCTGATTAACTCCAACACCCTAAAATTTATAGAAAATAAAGATAGTTTTAATGTTAGTACTCCAGTGAATATTATTATTTTTTTCCTGACCTCAGGATGCATGTTACTTCTACCAATAGGAACTATAACCCTTTTGGCCTTTTTAAAAAAGCCTTTTCCTTTTAAGTTTTAAAAATTAACAAGCATTTACTTTTTTCTCCTTCCCACTTTCTCTTTACCCCAATTATGGGGAAAAATAAAAATAAAATCCTTCCAATAAATATTCATTATCAAGAAAAACAAATTCCAATATTGGCTGTATTCAAAAAGTTTTGAAGGTCTTATATTGCATCTTGAGTCTATCACCTCTCTTTCAGGGGATAAGTAATGTTCTTCATCACTGGTTCTTTAGAATTATGTTTAGTCTTTTTTTAAAAAAATTAATCTCCATAAAGAAATTTATTTTTATTAAAAGAAAGAAAAAATATATCTTCTCAACTTGAAGAAATCAGAAATTTTCCAAAGTTCATTTTCTAGATAGGACCTTATTGATGTATTAGTTCACAGAGAGGCCATATAAAAGTAGTTATTATTTATATATCATTTTTACTTTGATGCATGGCTTGAAGCCAGTTTTCTTGTTTCATATCTATATAGCAGCCCTGATTTTGTATGTCGGAATGACATTATTTGCAATTCTGTAGTAGAATATAATATAAATATAAACTCAATATAAAATCTGGTACAAAGCATGAACAATTCATGGCAGATTGGCATGATATATGCAGTTGGTTGGTTTTGTATTTGTTTTTCACAATTTTTTGACTGAAATCAGTCATGATCATGCAGACATTCTGATTTTCTAATCTTGCATTATAGCTTGCCTTTAAAACACAAAACAAAAAATATTCTTTTAAAACAGAAGTCATCTGAATGCATGATGAAAATGAGACAAGGTAATAGAGTTGGGGTTGGTAGGAAAATATGCAATATATGAAGAAGATGTAGCTGATTGAGATTTATATTGCCCATGGCTCTTGCTGTGGTTCTTGCTGCTGTTGCCTAAAACAATTTAGTGTATGGGGTAGTGATTCCATATATCCCAGGGTCATAGTGCTGTAGAATTTTGGTTATTCTTTAGAATTCCTAAATTTTGTAACTTGGTTACAAGTATGCTTCCTCCCCAGCCCCAGCTCACCCCCACCCCCGCCTCCCCCTTCCCCTCTGAAGGAGATCAAATTTGAACTCAGGTCCTCCTGACTTCAGGGCTGGTGCTCTATCCACTGTGCTGCTGGCCCACCCTCCTCCCCTCTCTCCTCCCCTCCTCCCCTTCCCCCCCCCCCCCCCCCTTTTTTTTTTTTTTTACAATTTTGTTGTCATTGCATGAATTATTCTCCTGCTTTTTTTTTCATTTCACTATATCAGTGCATACAAATCTTCCCATGTGTCTGAAAACCTTTCTTTTCTGATTTCTTACTCTACAAAATCTATTTATAACTTCTCAAACTATATTATTCTTATTCATGTCTTTCTGTAAATGCTCAGAGTATCTGTCCAAGGTATTGAAGCCTTCTTCTATTTTGTGGATGGGATTACTTCAGTAATGTATCTATTAGTCTTCATGGCGGTCCCACCTCCTTTTGTTTGCCGTACACATTCCTATGCTTTTTCTCCTATGTGTTAATCATGGCAATATGTATTTTCTCCCATTATCCTTTGACTTAACTTGAAATTTTATAGTCTTGGGGTCCTATGATTAGCATCTAAATAATCAACAAATTAATAAGCTTTTTTAAAAAAAAAATTAACAATCATTTTTAAAGGGCTTACTGTGTGCTAGACATTGTGTGCTAGATATTATGCTAAACACTTGGGTTACAAAGAAAAATCAAACCCTGCTTTCAAAGGTCACATTCTTTTTTATTATATTTATTTATTTAAATATATATATATATATAATATCTTTATATATTTATTTATTATAAAATAAAAATTTATTTTTATTAAAGCTTTTTATTTTTAAAACATATGCAAGAATAATTTTTCTACATTGACCCTTGCAAAGCCTTGTGTTCCAAATTTCCCCTCCTCTTCCTCCTACCCCCTCTCCTAGATGGCAAGTAATCCAATATATGTTAAACATGTTAAAATATATGTTAAATCCAATATATCTATGCTTATTTGTCTAATTATTATGTTGTACAAGAAAAATCAGATGAAAACGAAAATAAATGAGAAAGAAGGCAAAACGCAAGCAAACAACAACAAAAAGAGTGAAAATGCTATGTAGTGATCCACACTCAGTTCCCACAGTCCTGTCTCTGAGACTGTCTTTATCACAAGATCATTGGAACTGGCCCGAAAAGAACCACATCTATTAGAATTGATCATCATAATAATCTTGTTGCTGTGTATAATGATCTTCTGGTTCTGCTCATTTCACTTAGCACTAGTTCATGTAAGTCTCTCCAGGCCTCTCTGAAATCATCCTGCTGGTCATTTCTTACAGAACAATAATATTCTATAATATTCATATGCCATAACTTATTCAGCCATTCTCCAGCTGATGGGCATCCACTCAGTTTCCAGTTTCTTGCCACTACAAAAAGGGCTGCCACAAACATTTTTGCACATGTGGGTCCCTTTCCCTCCTTTATGATCTTTTTGGGATATAAGCCCAGTAGAAACGCTGCTGGATCAAAAAGTATGCACAAATTTGGTAGCTTTTGGGCATAGTTCCAAATTGCTCTCTAGAATGGAAAGCCTGTAAAAAGCCTGTAAAAAGATCAAAAGTAACTGCCCCTTTGGTGCAGTCATGTCATGTGAGAGGATGATAATGATCTGTTCTGCTGGTCAGAATTAGACCCCCAGCAATCACTAGCAGGTGGCTCCCATGACATAATAGTGTCCCAGTTTTTCCACATCCCCTTCAACATTTGTCATTATCTTTTCCTGTCATTTCAGCTAATCTGAGGGGTATGTATGTAGTGCTGCCTCAGAACTGTCTCAATTTACATTTCTCTTATCAATAGTGATTTAGAGCACCTTTTCATATGACTAGAAATGGTTTCAATTTCTTCATCTGAAAATTGTCTATTCATATCCCTTGACCATTTATCAATTGGAGAATGGCTTGACTTCTTATAAATTTACGTCAATTCTCTCTGTATTTTAGAAATGAGGCCTTTTTGAAAGTAAGTTTTTTCCTCTAGTTTATTGCTTCCCTTCTAATCTTGTCTGCATTGGTTCTGTTTGTACAAAGACTTTTTAACTTAATATATTCAAAATTATTTATTTTGTATTCAGTAATGTACTCCAGTTCTTCTTTGGCCCCGAATTCTTTTCTTCTCCATAGATCTGAGAAGTAAACTATCCCATGTTCTTCTGATTTGCTTATAATATCACTCTTTATGTCTAAATCATCAACCCATTTCAACTTTATCTTGGTATATGGTGTTAGGTCAATGCCTAGTTCCTAACATACTAATTTCCAATTTCCCCAGCAATTTATGTCAAATAGTGAATTCTTATCTCCAAAGCTGGGATCTTTGGTTTGTCAAACATTACATTACTGTAGTCGTTGACTACTTTGTAGTGTGAATCTACTCTATTCCACTGATCGAATTCTCTATTTCTTAACCAGTACCAAACGCTTCTACTGACTGCTGCTTTATTTATTTATTTATTTGTTTAATTTATTTAATTTTAAGTCTGGTATAACTAGGCCATCTTCATTTGCATTTTCATTGATTCCTTTGAAATTCTTGACCTTTTGTTCTTCCAGATGAATTTTGTTATTAATTTTTTTCTGGCTCTGTAAAACAATTTCTTGGGGAGTATGATTGGTATGGCACTGAATAAGTAGATTACTTTAGATGGCATTCTCATTTTTATTATATTTGCTTGGCCTACCCATGAGCACTTGATATTTTTCCAGTTGATTAGATCTGACTTTATTTGTGTGTAAAGTGTTTTGTAGTTGTGTTCATATAGTTCCTGATTTTGCGGTGGCAGGAAGATTCCCAAATATTTTATATTATTGACAATTATTTTAAATGGAATTTATCTTTGTATCTCTTGTTATTGGACTTTGTTAGTGGATTTATTTTGTGTCCTGCAACATTGCTAAAGTTGTGAATTATTTCTAGTAGTTTTTTAATTGATTCTCTAGGATTCTCTAAGTACAGCATCATATCATCTGCAAAGAGTGATACTTTGGTTTCCTCATTGTCTACTCTAATTCCTTTAATCTCTTTTTCTTTTCTTATTGCCAAAGTTAACATTTCTAATACAATATTGAATAGTAATAGTGATAGTGGACAACCTTGTTTCATCCCTGATCTTATTGGGAACGGTACTAGTTTGTCCCCATTACATATGATGCTTGCTGATGTTTTTAAATAGATGCTACTGATCATTTTAATCCTATATTCTCTAATGTTTTTTTTTAAATAGGAATGAGTGTTGGACTTCATCAAATACTTTTTCTGCATCTATTGAAAAAGATCACCATACTAATGAGGGAGACATGTAAACAACTAGGTCCAAAAAAGATATATATGGGTAAATTGGAAATTATCTCAAAAGATTGGCATTGTCATTGAACATGAAAAGGCAAGATCTTTTGCAGAAGGTGGGATGTGAGGTAAAAAGTCAAGAGATAGCGAAAAGGAAAGAGAACATTCTTTCAGAGATGGGGGATATAGCCAGGAGAAAGGTGCAGTAACATGGGACATGGAATGTCATGTGGGAGAAGAGTAAGGAGTAGCATAAGTATTCAGTAAAGTAAACAAAAAACAAACCAAAGATTAGAAGGGTTGTAAGAACTTTAAAAGACAGAGGATTTTATTTTCTAGAGGCAATAGGGAGCTACTGGAGTATATTGAGTGGAAGGGTTACATAGTTAGGTCTGTGCTTTAGGAAGACCTGACTTAAGTGGGGGATGGAGTAGAGAGAGAAGTTATTTGAGATTAAGTAGATCAGCCTGATCAGAATGCTAATGGTTAAAAAAAAAATCACCTTTAGACTGAAGGAAACCAACAAAGAATTACCTTATCCACTGAAGGACAAGAAGGCAAATTGTCTTTTGAATCTTTCTTGCCTGGTTCATTTTTAGATCAGTCAAGAATATATAGGATTTTTCAATGAAATCTTGACTATTGTAGTAATAAATTTTACTTTTCACTTTTGTGCAACTTTCAATAAGATTAGTCACATCCAACTTTATAACTGCTAAGCTGCTTTTTCTTTTTCTTCTTTTTTATTTTTAAATAATTATAACTTTTTATTGACAGAACCCATGCTTGGGTAATTTTTTTTACAACATTATCCTTTGTACTCACTTCTGTTCTTACTTTTCCCCTCCCTCCCTCCACCCCCTCCCTATGTATAGGCAATCAGTCCTATACATGTTAAATATGTCACAGTATATCCTAGGTACAATATATGTGTGCAGAACCAAACAGTTCTCTTGTTGCACAGGAAGAATTGGATTCAGAAGATAAAAATAACCTGGGAAGAAAAACAAAAATGCAAACAGTTTACATTCATTTCCCAGTGTTCTTTCTTTGGGTATAGCTGCTTCTGCAGTTGAATTGGTCAGTTGAAACTGAGTTAGCTCTCTTTGTCGAAGAAATCCACTTCCATCAGAATACATCCTCATACAGTATTGTTGTTGAGGTACATAATGATCTCCTGGTTCTGCTCATTTCACTTAGCATCAGTTCATGTAAGTCTCTCCAAGCCTCTCTGTATTCATCCTGCTGGTCATTTCTTACAGAACAATAATATTACATAACATTCATATACCACAATTTACTCAACCATTCTCCAATTGATGGGCATTCATTCATTTTCCACTTTCTAGCCACTACAAACAGGGCTGCCACAAACATTTTGGCACATACAGGTCCCTTTCCCTTCTTTAGTATCTCTTTGGGGTATAAGCCCAGTAGTAGCACTGCTGGATCAAAGAGTATGCACAGTTTGATAACTTTTTGGGCATAATTCCAGATTGCTCTCCAGAATGGTTGGATTCATTCACAACTCCACCAGCTAAGCTGCTTTTTCAAAAGTATCATCTTTCTTCTAAGATTTCCATCAAGCTATAGGCTTAATTCTGTTTGTTTACTGCTCTAAATTGGATTTTTAGCAGCTGGTAATTTGCTCCAGATTTATAGATACTACCTTGTTTTGCCCATTTTCCTATTTTTCTTTGGTTGTTCTAACTTCCACTTTGCCCTGGCACTCCTCTAAAGTAATGTTTTAGTTAAATTTTCACTCTAAGGTCCCTCAAAGTAGATGTTCCTTTGGCTAACGTGGGAATGGCAGGCCTTTTAGCTTTTGTGAGTCAGTCAATAATGTTTATAACTCAAAGAATTCTTATTTTTATTATATAAGAAAAATTTGATGTACCTTCATTCTTTTATACTCTGAGCAAATGAAAAATTTACTTAGTCATGTGGATGATTCTTTTCTACATGATGTCAATTGTCTGTATATTTGGTTTGGCATAGTATAGATAAAGCATCTAGATAAAAATTGGAGTTTAAAAAACTTTTCCTGAAGATATTTTGTTAGGATATGAACAGTCAGAATTACATGTAGTAATACCACTGAAGTAATCTTTTAAAACAAGTTTTATTGACTTAAAAGATTGCCATAGTTTCCAAGTAAAACTCTTCCAATAGAGCCATTTTCCTGTCCTAACGTAGAGTTGGGCAAACCAAATGAACACAGCAATCATATCTGACAACATTTGCCTCATTCCATACCCAGAGTGCATCATTACCAACTCTTTAATAGGGAGATAGAGGAGGCAATCTTATTATAAGCTCTTGACAAGGGTCAAGATTGGTCAATTCAGTAATCTGAGTTCTGGTGTTTCAATTTTTTTTTTTTAATACAATACCTTCTGAACAGTTGTTTTCAAGAAATATATCAAGGGGATTATTAATACCTTATTTTATAAATAAGTGATTGAGTAAGCATAAAAAATAGATGAAGTATTATTTATAATAATGTTTTACAACCTTTTAAAATGTTGCATGTGGTACACAAAATATCATTAAAGTATGCAGTATTTAATAGTGCAATCAGTGAGCAGCCAAATGAATGAATGTATTTAAGCTACAACCAATAAAACATAACAGTATAATGCATGTATAATATGCCTCCTTCCAAGCATGGTTATAAAATTAAAAAAAAATGAAAATTCCAAATTAAATTTAAAATTATAATAGCTCTATAATTTGTAAATCAATTGTGTCATGGCAATAAAAGGACAGAATAAGGAGGAAAACAAATGATAATTTTAGAAACATAAACCAAAGATTCAATAAAGGATATAAATTTAAAGGTACAGCTAAACAGCAAAAATATTTCTGTAGTTTTTATATTATTGAATTTAGTATTCTTAATAACCAATCTCCTTTCTTATGAGGAACTGTAAAAGCAGGGGTTATGATGGCAAATATTTGGTAAGTGACTCTTCAAAAAGGCACTACATACTTTTAAGTTTAATTTACATTTATTAACACTTTCTCCATTATTTTCTTAAATCTTCTTCTTATTTGTCCTTCATTCTAGAAGTAATATCAGGGAGATAGTGACACAACATGCAAATAAGTGAGAGAGGGTTGTGCAAAGTCCCTAGGCTTACTTTCTCCTCCAGAGCTATCTATGTCCAGTGGCCAGATAGAGATCTGGAGGACTAGAAATGGTCCCAAATGCAGTGGGAAACCTTGGATTTTTAAGTTAAGGTCTTTAATAAGTCTCAGTTTGATTGAGGTTATGCCCAATCAGTGATAAAGGCTAGGTGAGAAAAGAGGCAGATGGTCTCTTTTACTTAGTCCAAAAAAAAAAAAAAAAAAAAAATTGGGAGGGGAAGGATTTCTCAGGATTTCTTGTAGAAACAGAAACAATTGCTATTTACACTCATTCTAATTCAACAGAGCCCAAACAATGACTAAGTGAAATTTGGTCTGGAATCAATTGTTGGCCAATCAATGAGAGTCATGTTGATTCAAGGGGAAAGAAATCTAGCCCATAAACTCCAAGATATTTTGCAAGGTTTCAGCATTCAAATTCTTTTAATCAGAGCACTCATAGATAAGAGTATGATTCTCTCTATGTACAGAGGGAGAGTATAAAGAAAGGAAGGAAGGTACTATTGTTGAGGTAAAGTAGTTTTTGGGGTTCCCGGTATGGGAACCAAAAATATGATGAGGTTTATTTAGGTTTTGGGGTTCCCTTTAGTAGGGAACCAAATGATAAGGTCTAGATTTAGGGAACCAAAATGAGATTAGGGTTTCTGGTGGTCATGGAGTTAAATTATAAGGTCTAGTGGCAGGTTTGGGATTCAGGGAACCAAATGGAGAACTTTGGCTCCCCTGCACTCCCTTGGAATTTGGCACAAGGATGGGGAGTTTGAGGAATCCCCTTCTGGCCTCACAGGGATTCTCTGTAAAGGAATTTACAAACCCGAAAACCTAATTGGTAAAAATTATAGGGATTGGGAAGTAAAGTTAGAAATCCTGACAGAGAACCATAAAGTCTCATTAGGGAAATAGGTGAGGGTAAAGAGAGATAACACTGGAAGAGAATATTATTCCAGCAGGCAGAGGTTTCCTTGACATAGCATGGCATAGCATGGCATGTCTAGAACCTATGCAAAGAGAGGATTTTAGATTGGCTCTTTTATAATAGGAGCTTTGGCTACAAGCTGAAGGGGGCTAGTGGGTGGAGTTCCTATTAGTTGGCTAATCTATTAGCTGGGTTTCAGCTTGATCTAGAATTTGAATAGAATAGATCTTTAATTGAATAGGGTTGAAATTCTTTTGCTCAGGACTGAACCAACCCCACCTAGATAACAGAATGAAACTTGAAAGAAATTTTCTCCTTCAAGGATTTTTAGAGTTTTGGGGTCCCTTCTTCATTATAGGAGAACAGTATTAAAACAACTGTGGGCAAAACTCCAAAGAAAAATGGGAAGTGATCTCAAGTCTAGACAGAACTTATGGAAGAGATCAAAAAGGAACTTAAAAATCATGTTGGGAAAAGGAATGAGAGTGATAAAAGAGAACCATGAAAAAAATCAACAGTTTGGAAAAAGAAAACTGCTTAAAAAGTAGAATTGATTACATGGAAAAGGTGATACAAAGATCCACTGAAGAAAATATCTCCTTAAAAAGTACAACTGGCTAAGTGGAAAAGGAAGTACAAAAGCTAAATGAGGAAAAGCTAACTGAGGAAACAACTTTTTAAAAGTTAGAAATGGACAAGTGAAAATTAATAATTCTATGAGACATCAAGAATCAAACAAATTGAAAAGAATGAAAAAAATAAAAGAAAATGTGAAATACCTCATTGGAAAAATGACTTGGAAAATAAATCCAGGAGAGACAGTGTCAGAATCATTGGACTACCTGAAAACCATCATCAAAAGTAGGACCTGGACAGCATCTTACAAGGAATCATCAAGGAAAACTACCTTGATATCCTGGAACCAGAGGGCAAAATAGAACTTGAATCCACTGAATTCACCAATCATTATCAGGAAAGAGATTTTGAAATAAAAACTCAAAAAACATTATAACCAAATTACAGAACTACCAGGTCAGGGAAATGGTCAAGAAGAAACATTGAGGAGTCACAATCAGGAGACACATAGGATTTAGCAGTTGCAATAGAGCTCAGGGAACCTCTGGAATACAAAGAAACTAGGACTACAACCAAGAATCACCTACCCAGGGAAATTAAACATAATATTTCAAGGGAAAAAATGCTCATTCAATGAAAAAGAAGAATTTCAAGCTTTCATAAGGAGAAGACCATAATTGAACAAAAAATTTGATCTCCAATATCAAGACTCAAAAGAAGCCTAAAACCTAAACAGGGAAAAGAAAACAAGGGATTCAATTCCAATAGGAAAATGATATTTGTAATTCTTAAAAATTGTACTATTAATAGTAAAACTGGACTAGAACCAACTTCTAACCTGTAGGTGACCTGAGCTAAATAAAGCAGGTTATAGACAGAAACCTCTTGAATCAAACAGAAGTTTACTTTCAAAGTGAGAAAAATTGACTTAGAAATCCAAGTCTTCCCCAAGTAGAAGGGGTTGGGGTAAAGCATATGAGCCTTAAAACCACAAAAAGACAGAAGCCAAAACAGTCATTTTTAGGTCTTGAGTAAACACTTTCCACAGCTGGCATTTCTTGGAACAATACAGGCTTTCTTGGGTCCTGTGGGAACAGTCTCAAAGTTGATTGTCTCAAGTCTCAAAGGTCTTTTGATTTGATTATTCAGCATTGTATAGAACCCAAATTAGTGTGGCAGGAATAGGAATGCAGCATCTAGTTCAGTTCATTTACTGGTTATACAAGCATAGGTGTAAGGAGATGTGATCAATCACTTTCCCTATTTCTCAGGGAAATAGGGAAAATACCTGTTGCTGGTTAAAACAATAAATTTGGCCAGAGGGTGAAATCACCCAGGGGATAAACACAAAGGATTACTGTTATGCCAAGCTCAGGACAGAAACTGTTTGGTGGGCTTTAGTTCTGGAAAAATAGGTTATCTTCCTAATATCTTAACAAGTACAACTAGAAGGTATGAGGTATAAGGTGAATCTGAGGAAAAGACACTAAAAAATAATTAGAGGATGAGAAAGTGGAATGCATTGGGTGTGGAGGGGAGAAGTACAATGGAGTAAATTATTTCCTTTCATCTCTCCCACTCCAAAGAGGGCTATAGTTCAGGAAGAGTATATTTATGTATATATCTATATAGATATAAATATCTATATAGATATATACATACACCCCCCCCCCCACATACATATATCTTTCTTATGCTTGCTGACTCTTTACTTTAATTCTGCTCCTTAACTTACCATTACTTAAACCCCATTCATCTGAATCCTTGATCATTTATTGATTGGGGAATTACTGATCCAACTATATACAATCCAAAGGAAAACCAGATTATGTATACCCTTTTATCCAGGATACTACTACTAGTCTTGTATTCAAAGAGATTATAAAAAGGGAAAAGAACTTACATATGTAAAAATATTTAGCATCCCTTTTTGTGGTGTCAAAATATTGGAAGTTGGGGGTTGCTGGGGAATAGTTGAATAAGCTGCAGTATATGAATGTAATGGAATATTATTGTATAATAAGAAATGATGAACAGGCAGATTGGGGAAAAAAAAACTTTACAAATTGATGCAAAGTGAAATGAGCAGAACCAGGAAAACATTATATAATCTATCAGCAATGTTGTGTGATGATCAGTTATGAATAACTGAACTTTTCTCAGCAATACAATGATCCAAGATAAGCACAAAGGATTAATGAAGAAAAATTCTATGCATATCCAGATTAAGAACTGATGGACTCTGAATGCAGAAAAAAGCATACTTTCCTCCCCCCCACTTTTTGGGTGGTTTTTTTCCTTTTAATCTGTTTCTTTTCTCACAACTGTGACTAATGTGAAAATAGGTTTTACATGATAGCACATATATAACCTATATAAAATTGTCCACCATTTTCAGAAGAGGGGATGGAATGGAGGAATGGAGAAAAATTTGGAACTCAAAAGCTTATAAAAATGAATATTAAAAATTTTCTTGAAATGTATTAAGAAAAAATAAAATACAAAATACAAAGGACTAATGAAGGAAAATGCTATCCACATTCGGACTGAGAAGTGAATGGACTCTTAATGCAGACTTAAGATGAATTTCCACTTACATTTTACTGAGGGGATATATGAACTCAACAAACAAAGAGCTGGGAAGTTTGGTCTTGATGATAAGACCAGTCTGCATATATTGAGTTGGTAAAAAAGATTCTCTCTGACTCACTTTGGCACCTCTTCAAAGGTTTGTCTGTGCCACAATGCTGGGACCCTAATAGTTCAAGGATCAGACACCCTGACACGATCATTTATAGGACTTTATCGATTTTGTTCTGTTGTATCACAAGAACTTCAAGCTGAAAGTGGCCTTAAAGATCCAACTTCCAACTCTCATTTTGTAGATGAGAAAATGGGCATAGAGAGACTAGCTGACTTACCCTTGATCACACAATTTATAAGCAGCAGAGTTTGGATTTGAATGTGGATTTAAAAACTTCGAAGTAAATTAATTAGTTTCAGTATCACTCAGTGGTCATGGTAAAAACTGAAGTTCTGTAATCCTAGTAACACATTTAAACCATGAAGAATATTTAGCTTTCAATAAAGAGATATTGAAGGTAGGCCTAGGGTGAAATATTGATGAATTGACAGATATTTTTTTCCTAACCTCCTCTACATAGAAACAAGATGCTATTTTTAAAAATTTGCTCAGTGCTGTAATTGTAAATGAAAAGCAATATAGCAACATATCCAATTATAACCAGAATATTACCTCTTAGGACTCATAAAAAGGAGAGGAAAGTATTTATGACTGCAGGGAATCATTAATCTCTGCAGTTATGGCTATACATACCATACAATACCAATTGAAAGATTGGTCTTTCTTTTTCCTCCAGTGATATACTTCATAAAAATTCAACTGGGTATTTTAGTATAAATTAAACCTTGAAATATTGTTTCTCCATAAGCACCATGCTTACTCTTCAACCCTCCCACTCTAACATTTTATGCTCATTTATCCTTTACAATAGACTCATTTGTTTACCCCAAACTCACCATATAATGAGTGGTATTTTTTTTATTAAAGCTTTTTATTTATAAAACATATGGATAGGTAATTTTTCAGCATTGACCCTTGCAAAACCTTCTGCTCCAAATTTTCCCTTCCTTCCCCCTACTCCCTCCCCTAGATGACAGGTAGTACAATACATATTAAATCTGTTAAATGCATATATTAAATCCAATCTATTATACATATTTATATAGTTATCTTGCTGCACAAGAAAAATCAGATCAAGAAAGAAGAAAAAAGGCTGCGAAAGAAAACAAAATGCAAGCAAACAACAACAGAGAGAGTGAGAATGCTATGTTGTGGTCCATACTCAGATCCCACAGTCCTCTCTCTGGGTATAGAAGGCTCTCTTCAGTACTGAACAAATGGAACTGGTTTGAATCATCTCAAAGCCACATCCATCAGAATTAATCGTTGTATAGTCTTCTTGTATAATGTATAATGATCTCCTGGTTCTGCTCATTTCCCTTAGCATCAATTCACGTAAGTCTCCCCAGGCCTCTCTGAAGTCATCCTTCTGGTCATTTCTTACAGAACAATCATATTTCATAACATTCATATACTACAACTTATTCAACCATTCTCCAACTGGGCATCCATTCAGTTTCCAGTTTCTAGCCACTACAAAAAGGGCTGCCACAAACATTATTGTACATGTGGGTGCCTTTTGGGTGGCACTTTCTTATGGAAAACAAAGAAAAACAAAGAAATGGCTGCAAATAATGGGAAAATGAAATAGCTTGTGCTTTCAAGTTCAGTTTTTAAAAATTTTGAGTTCTAAGTACCTCCAGCTTCTCCCTTAACCATAGAGAAAACAAGCAATATGATATTTATTATATATGGGATGTTATTAAAAACATTAACATGTTTTCAACTAAATGATTATGTGGAGAGGGTAGTATTATGTATGGAGCTATAGGAATATAATGATCAGCAGCTGCACCTTATCTATTCAAGGTCACTAAATGAGGTTTCAACTTCTTAGTATAACACCAATTCCTTTCCAGAATGGTGGGACCAATTCACAATTCCACCAACAGAGTGCACTAACTGTGCCAGTCTTTTCTCAATCCCTCTAACATTTGATTATTCCCATCTTTTATCTTCCTTGTCAATTTGCTGGGAAATAGTTTACTTCCCCCCCACTTTCTGCCAACACTAAGATAGAATAGATAACTATCTGGTCTCTCTCTAGCTAGAAACTGGAAACTAGGCACAATATAATCATCAGCATCTCAAAAGACTTCACCAGGTCAGAAAATGGACTTGAATCTAAGTAGACAAAATTGAACAGATATATAAACATAAAAAGTGTAAAGTCTTACACTTGAATTCAAGAAATAGACTTTTTAAGTATTAGATGGAGAAAGTGTGGTTAGAGCAATGTCTCTGAAAATGATCTGAAGGTTTTCTACTGAAGCATAATTTAATCTGAATCCCTGTTGTGCCCCCCAAAAAAGCTAATATGATGCTTTCTTAAAGGAGACATATTGACCTGGAATAAGAAAGTAATAGTCCTGTTCTATTTTGTCCTGCCATGCCAAGTTTAGTGTATAGTGCTCAATTCTGAGCATCAGATTTTAGGAAGGGAGTTGTTAAGTTGGAGAGTATCCAGAATTAGGCAACTTGAATAATGAAAGACCTTAATTTCATATCATGTGAAGACTGATTTAAGAAATTGGGGATATATCATCTGGAAAAAAGAAAAACATAAGAGCTCTTTTCAAGCACTTGAAAGCCTGTTATGTGGAAGAATAATTAGATTTGTTCTATTTGGTGCCAAAGGGAAGAACAATGGATGACAATGGTTAAGTTAAACATTTAGCCTTTATGTTAGGAAAAATAGGAGATTATTTTCCAGTAGCAGTCATGGATTATATGGAACTATCTACACTGCCTTATCTGATCCTCTCTGTAATCATTAAAATTCAGGGAGTTGACCAAGGATAGGAATACCTAGGCTGTGGCTATGGAACAGATCAAAATTAACTAGGCTTTGCTAGATGATATAGTGACAAGCATTCTAGTCTTAGAATCAGAAAGATCTGAATTTGAATGTTACCTCAGATACTTATTAACCATGTGAACCAAAACAAGTCACTTAACCTTTCAGCCTCAGTTTCCTTATTTGTAAAATGGGGACAATAACAGTATTTACTTCACAGGGTTGTTGTGAAGATCAAACAAGATAACATATGTGAAGTGCTTGGCAAATCTTAATTCATTGCATGGATGTTGGCTGCTATTTATCATTATTATTATTATTACAAAATGCTGTAAATGACAGAACTAGGTGGCACAGTGGCTAGAGCAATCGGTCTGGAGTCTGGAAGACTTCCCTTCTTGAGCTCAAATCTGGCATCAAAACTTATTAATTCTGTGTCTCTGGACAAGTCCCTTAGCTTTGTTTATCTCAGTTTCCTCATTTATAATATGATCTGAAGAAGGAAATGGCAAAAGTTAGAACAACCAAAGAAAAATAGGAAAATGGGTAGTAGCTATAAATCTGGAGCAAATTACCAGCTGCTAAAAAAAGCATTTATTCTCTGCTTTCACCTTGTAATACATCTCAGAATCACTTCAGAAAAGAAATGACTGGTTGTTCTCCCTCATCCCTACCACAGGGAAAAAACTTTAATCATGGCATAATCTCTCAAGGACTCTTGATTTCAATAGCTTTTGCTACTCTTTGAGTTCCTTTATTCCTCCTTGCTCTCTTGTCTCTTTGAGACCATTTAGCCCCATGAAATAGAACAGGAGTTTGGTGCCATCATTTTGACTCTTTCTCTTATAAAAAAGCTAGGCACGTTGGCACAGGGATAGCTGGGCAGCCTCAAAAGGGAGCAGGGCCAGGTGTTAATCACAGCTCTGAACCTGACTTTCTTCCTGGTTAATTGGCAGGAGGTGTTTATGAATGAGTTGAAAAGCAGGATGAAATGAGAAAAGAGGTGTGGAATAACACAGAGAGCATGAAGAGGGGGGCCATTTTCAACTTTGTTCCATTTCTGGGTGCCAGAAAATGTCACTTTAGAGTTTTCCTAAATTTCTCAATCTTGCTTCCACTGCAACTCTAACTCTAGTTTTTAACCTGTGTGTGTACATGTATGTGTACATATGTGTGGATACACAAGTGCATATATGTGTGTGTGTCTATGTGTTTTAATTCCCATTGGGCTTTTTTCTCCTCTTAAACACATTTCTAAAATCCTGACTCAGAATATCATTCTTCTTCTGCAGTGGCATATGTATAATTTGCTTTTCTTAAAGTAGGAGGCTGAATGTGAATCTATTAATTTGTTTGGTACCAAAAAAAAATCTGTTTCCTGTAATCACAGTAATCAGTCTGTGTTGTTGCTGTAACTTTAATTTTCCTCTTAATATATTGGTCAAACAAAAATGAACAGCTCATCTTCTTTTTCTCACAGGCATTACTGGTCTGTTGCCTATACTAGGTATAAAAATAATTTAGCCAAGTCCTTTCCTCCATGAGAGTGAATACACACTCCTCTTCACCTCCTGCTTTTCTCCTCTTCTTCTTCCAACTTATCACAGCCAAGGAGTCTATATTGAAATTTCAGGTTTTAGGCCAGGTTTGCAGGGGTGGGCCCATAAGAAGAGATCAGGATAGTGGAAGAGGAGGAAATTTTCTCTATTTTTTCTTTCCCTACTTTTCCAGCTTGGATAAGAACAATAGAATTCATGGGTCTTAATTTTGCCCTTCAGGAAAATAAGTGTTATTTTCTGACTTTTGTTTGGAATTTGATGCATCACAAAATGGTGCCTGAATTATTCTACTGTAAATTAATTGTCAGTCACATTATATTTTCTCGTCTTCTTCTAAAAGAGACTTGGACAAATGTCTTTTAGCTGAAATAGTTAAAAGAATTTTTAATTTGGTGCGGTAATAAATCATACTTTGAGCATTAATTTTTGCTTTAAGATGGTGCAATAAAAACAGATATGCTTAAAAATAGTAATAAAGGAAAGCAGAGCAAGTGGTTAATGTTTGAGTGGAAGTTTGTCTCTAGAATTGACTTGAACAATGAGACATTCTTTTTGTTCTATAGTTCCTAATATGGTATGGAAGGAATAACCTTCAGCCTCCTTTTTCTTTCTTCACTTTTTCATGGTGATGGTGCTTGGCTGTTACCTCTTGGTAACAAATATGCACATCTTGGAAGCTGAATCTTTTCAGCTGCTCTCTACATAGGAAGAATTACAAATAAGGAAAGATGTTAAAAAATCTATGACATACACTTTTAAGAAGAGATGGACCTGGAATACTGCTGGTTATAATCTGCAAGTGACATTAACCACAAAATCTCAGCTGAAAGAAACCTTAGAAGTCATCTAGTGCATTTCTTGAATTTTACAGATGAACAAACTGAAGTTCAGAAAAGATAAATAAGTTACTTGCCCAAAGTCACATAATTTGTTAGTTAGCAGAACTGTGATTATCAGTCAGATGTCCTGATTTTTTGTCCAGTGTTCTTCAATAAAAAAAGGAGGTTAGATTGTACAAATAATATTCTGATTATTAACTATTTACAAAAAAGGGACAAAGTCAATTGTAGATGAGAATTGATGAGCCACTGCTGAATATAAATTAAGTTCAGTAAGATATAAACAAAATTAATTAGATCTAATTAGTTGTTATGGAGTGTTTAGTTAAGCATTTCTATAATGTTTATCTTCTACAGAGGAATAACATAAGTGAATATACATGCAGGTAAAGAGGCTATATTGTGAAAAAATTTTTTAAATAAACACTGAAAAAAATGAGATTTTTCTTTAGCTAAGAAACTTGACTTTCAAGAGGAGAGAAAGGATAAAGAATGCAAACATCTGGTATTTGCTGAGTTATTGACAATAAATCTTATTTCAAGGCCACTAAAAAGTCACACTTACTGTAGCAAGGAAAAGGAGGTGTAGAAAGGAAGGAGAAGAGATTAGAAGGCGAGGGAAAGAAGAAGAGAAGAAGGGATAATTAAAAGTCCATATCTATACAGTTCAAAATAAATTGATTACTTGGTAAAGACATAATTCTATTGCCTTCAATAAAATGAAGCTTCATTAATTCCAAAATTATTCAGTTTGGGGTTTTTTTTGGTCTGGAATGGTGATTCTTTTGGAAAAAGGAACTCTAGATATAGAAACTTCCTCTAATAAAGCAGATTGACAATCTTAGAGAATTCCTCAAGAGCACCAATAATTTAAGTGACTTGACGATGGTAACCCAAATAAAATATATCAGTAGGCAATTTTCTTGTTTTTTTTTTTTTTTTTTTTTTTTTTACAGAAAATTAAATTAACTGGGTCACTGTTAGCTTTCTATTTTGGTTTTATATTTATCATTAATTTATTCATTCATTTATTCTTTGAACAAGTTATATTGAGTTACTTCTATGCACCTATTAATCTCAAGGGACACAAAAGAAAGTTCCTTTCCTGATTAGTGGGAACATTTTAAAAGATAATGATAGGTAAGCAAAGGAAAATATGTCTTTTGACAATCTGAGCCCCCTTTTTAAAATTTTCAGGCAGTTCTTTTATTGTTTCTATTTTGTATCATATTCACAGTTCTCTGGAACCCCCAAGAAAACTGAATATAAATTAATTTCATAAGAGCAAAACCAGAAGTTTATTAATTACTAATTTGAAAAAGAACTTTCTAACTACAAATGGGAAATAAGCTTTTCCAAAGGAGCTGACATTGTAAGTGAACTGAAGTAGCAAGTGGAAGAGCAAACTTTTATTTCAGCATGTCATTTTCTAGTGCCTTTGCATCTTAATGAAACCATACATGAGAAATAACTGTACCATTGTTACTTGCAGAGAAATGAATTACCTAAATTATTTTGTTGCTTTCCTGAGTGATTTATAAAGTAATGACTCACAACTATGCCCTTTTCTTCATAAAATTCTGACCCTCAGTCTGTTTATATTTCCAGAAAGACCTTGAGGTATATGAAAATAAAAATATGCTGTTTTACTATATTATTTTGGGGAAAAGTCATATATTTTCTAAAACTCTGGAAGAATTCATAACCCATAAGAGCTCTCAGATTAATGATTATATTATGTTCAAGATACTACTAAAATTTAGATACAGTTCTATTTCATCTTTTGACTTGAAGCTCAATTGGACTCTTCAAGTTAGGAATAACTCACAATAAAGTATGAAGCTTTAGCAGCTTCATTTATTATCCTTCAAATCTCCATTTCTTAATCATATAAAACACTGCCAAACAATCACAATTTCCCAGAAATAAGGGACAAATCATTATGCTTGCAGGACTAGAGGGGAAAAACAGAATCCTGTCTGTTAGCATATTTAATCATTCCATTTCAGGGCATATTATCTATTTTAATTCTCTTGCTATGATTATTGCTTTCACTATTCTTTTTGCTTCAAAGATCAACTTAACTACTATTTTCTTCACAACAAGGTATCACTTCTAGTTTTTATATCAAATTCTACAGTTCTGCTTTTATGCATTATGAATGTTTGAGTTGGTTTTATTAGATGGAAACTTTCTACTTCTATGTGTGAATTTTCTTTTTATTTTGATGATCCAATTGTTCTTTTTATTATTATAGCTTTTTATTGACAAAACATATTAATGGGTAATTTTTCAACACTGCAAACACTTCTGTTCCAACGTTTCCCCCTCCTTCCTTCTACCCCCTCCTCTAGATGGCAGTCAGTCTCATACATGTTAAAGATTGGACTCTTCAAGTTAGGAATAACTCACAATAAAGTATGAAGCTTTAGCAGCTTCATTTATTATCCTTCAAATCTCCATTTCTTAATCATATAAAACACTGCCAAACAATCACAATTTCCCAGAAATAAGGGACAAATCATTATGCTTGCAGGACTAGAGGGGAAAAACAGAATCCTGTCTGTTAGCATATTTAATCATTCCATTTCAGGGCATATTATCTATTTTAATTCTCTTGCTATGATTATTGCTTTCACTATTCTTTTTGCTTCAAAGATCAACTTAACTACTATTTTCTTCACAACAAGGTATCACTTCTAGTTTTTATATCAAATTCTACAGTTCTGCTTTTATGCATTATGAATGTTTGAGTTGGTTTTATTAGATGGAAACTTTCTACTTCTATGTGTGAATTTTCTTTTTATTTTGATGATCCAATTGTTCTTTTTATTATTATAGCTTTTTATTGACAAAACATATTAATGGGTAATTTTTCAACACTGCAAACACTTCTGTTCCAACGTTTCCCCCTCCTTCCTTCTACCCCCTCCTCTAGATGGCAGTCAGTCTCATACATGTTAAAGATGTTAAAGTGTATGTTAAATACAATATATGTATACATAATATGTATAGTTCTCTTATTGCACAAGAAAAATCAGATTTAGAAAGAAGGTAAAAATAACCTGGGAAGAAAAACAAAAATGCAAGCAAACAACAGAAAGAGTGCAAATGCTATGTTGTGGTCCCCACCCATTTCCCAGTGTTCTTTCACTGGGTATAGCTAGTTCTGTTCATCACTGATCAATTGAAACTGATTTGGATCCTCTCATTGCCGAAGATAGCCACTTCCATAAGAATTGATCCTCATATAGTATTATTGTTGAAGTATATAATGATCTCTCAATTCTGCTCATTTCATTTAGCATCAATTCATGTAAGTCTCTCCAAACCTCTCTGTATTCATCCTGCTGGATATTTCTTACAGAACAATAATATTCCATAACATTCTATATGTGTATTTTCTTATAGAAAGACTGCTATGCTTTTCCAAAAAGTGAAAATGTAACAACCTTGTTTTCAGAAGGGGATTAGAAAAAATTCACTAAAGCAGTTGATAGTAATCTAGACTTCTATAGCTAGGGCAGGGAGCTTTTGACCTCCAGGATGGAATTAGTCAACTTATAATCAAAGGGCAGCTGCTTCTAATAATATTATTTCCATGTTTTGATGGCTTTGTGATGATGCACCTTTGGTGTATTGTAGAAACATGCTATCTGTGCCTTTTCAACATGTGTGATTCTTATTTGTGTCCTTTTAGAAACCCCAGTGTGATGGGGGTACTACCTCTAGCCAAATCAGCTGGCCCTCTTATTGCTCCTCTCATGTGATATATTCTCTCTTGTTTCTGTATCTTTGCATGGGCCCATGTTTGGAATGGGCTCTTTTCTAAACATTTGTCAAAGTATAGCTCAACAATTTAAAACAACCAAGCTGTGCCTTTGATCCAGCAATGCCACTATTAGATTTATATCCAAAAGAGATCATAAAACAAGGAAAAGGACATACAGGTATAAAAATATTTGTAGTAGCTCTTTTTTTTTGTGGTGGCAAAATATTGGAAATTAAGGGAATGCCCATCAACTAGGGAATGGCTGAAGAAACTGTGGCATATGAATATAATGGAATACTAGTGTTTAATAAGAAATGATGAGCAGGAAGATTTCAGAAAAACTTGGAAAGACTTATATGAACTGATTCAAAGTGAAATGAGCACAACCAGTAAAACACTGTACACAGCATCAACAACATTGTGTGATGATCAGTTATGAATGACTCAGCTCTTCTCAGCAGCACACTGATCTAAGACAAATATAAAGGACTTATGAAGTGAAATGCTGTCCACATCCAGATAAAGAACTGATGGTCTCTGAATGCAGATTGATGCATATTTTCTTCACTTTTTTTTGTGGTGGGTTTTTTCCTTTTGATTTGTTTCTTCTTTTTCACTTGGGACTAATATGGAAATGTTTTACATAATTGCACATGTATAATCTATATAAAATTGCTTACCATTTTAGGAAGAGAAGAGGGGATGGAGGGAGGGAGAAAAATCTGAAACCTGAAATCTTGGGGAAAAAATAAAATACTATTAAAATAATCTGGATGGATAATTTAGAAAAGTTTAAGAGAAGTATAATGTTGACTCACAACTGGAATAAAGTCAGTTGAGATAGGAGGCAGTATTTGTCATACTTTTTTCCTATCTAAGTCTTCTTCTGATTTCCCATCTTCTAATGCTAATATTTTCCCTCCCGAATTACCTTGCATTTGGTTTGTTTATATTTTAAATATATGTTCTTCCAATGGATAATAAATCCTTTTAGGGGAGGTATTGTTTTTTCTTTCTTTCTTTCTTTCTTTCTTTCTTTCTTTCTTTCTTTCTTTCTTTCTTTCTTTCTTTCTTTCTTTCTTTCTTTCTTTCTTTCTTTCTTTCTTTCTTTCTGCATCCCCGGCATGTAGCATAATGCTTGTTATATATCAGGGACATAATAAATGTTCACTGACTGTGTTGATACAGTATATAGGTAACTACTGTGTAGTAACCAGGGTAGCACATGGACTATCTGTTGGTAGATCTTTGTTCTGACTGATCTACATTATTTCGCAGGAATTTACCTCATTGATTATTTCCTTATGCTACTTTTTCTGTATATTTTCTTAAAGGTAATATGATATGATCTTCTCATATTTGACAAAAACTCTTTTATTATCCTTTGGGTGAAGAACAATTTTAAGTCTGTGGTAATCTATGAATCTCATCCATAAAACATCATCAAATGAATATATTGATGTTATAGAAATGGACTTTGTTTTATTAGGGCAGAAGCAATGTACAATTTCTTAAAGGTAATTCTCCTTTTCAATCTTGTATCTAGGTTTTTGTTTTTTTTTTTGGCCTGTTTATATTGTCTGCCAAAGATATTTGCAAGGATGGACCAGTTCTATGGGTTATTTACTCAACTCTATATCATATTTGGGACATTCTTTATCCATCTGGTTTTTCTTGGGTGGATAGTGAGAAGATATTGTAGAGTGATTCTGAATCTCATTCCAGGAATTGATACAATCAGCATGAGGTCATGCTCAAAAAAGAACATTTGGAAATTTTCAACATCGCTGAGCTGCTTTTGGTGGTCATGTCTTTTTGTTTTATGCTCTATTTGATATTAATAATTGGAAATTCATCAAAGTCATCTCAATTACATATTCAAGGAATCTTGTTGACATATGCATAGAAGATACCTTGGTGGAGAAGAGGCTTTAAGGTAGCATTTTTCTCCATGGAATCAAGTAGTTTTATTTTTATAGCCAACAAATAATAAACAGAATGGAATCCTATGTTTTACTCACCTGCTGGCCAATTGTACATCTATGGAAATGTAGCCTGCTATGGGATATACTTTGCAAATGCCTGCCTTTACTTGTTTATTTTATTTTTATTTTTAAGTACTGTTTAGTTATTTTGTTTTATTTCTCAATAATATTTTTCCCAGTTACATGGAAAGATAATTTTCAATATTCATTTTTGTATGATTTTGAGTTTTGAATTTTTTCATCCTCCCACTCTTACCCCTACCCTAAGAGAATAAACAATCTGTTATAGGTTATACATGCACAATCATTTTAAGCACATTTCCATATTAGTTGTGTTTGAAAGAAAAATCAGAACAAAAAGGAAAAATGGAGGGAAAAGAAGCAAAAAAAAAAAAAAAAAAAAAAAAAAAAGGTGAAAATAGTATGCTTCAATCCACATTCAGTCTCCATAGTTCTCTTTCTGGATGTGGATGGGATTTTCCATCCTAAGTCTACTGGAATTCTGTTGGATCACTGTATTGCTTAGAAGAGCTCAATCCATCATAGTTGATCATTACATAATCTTGCTTTTTACTATGTACAATGTTCCCTTGTTTCTGCTCATTTCACTCAGCATCAATTCATGTAAAACTTTCCAGGCTTTTCTGAAACCAGCCTGCTCATCATTTTTTATAGAATAATAATATTCCTCTACATTCATATGCCATAGCTTATTCATCCATTCCCTGATTGATGGGCATCCATTCAATTTCCAATTCCTTGCCATCATAAAAAAGGTCCTAAAACATTTTTGCATATGTGGGTCCTTTCCCCTCTTTTATAATCTTTTTAAGATACAGATCTAGTAGTGGCACTGCTGGATCAAAGGGCATACTCAGTTTTATAGCCCTTTGGTCATAGTTTCAAATTGCTCTCCAGAATGACTGGATGAATTTACAATTACACCAATAATGCATTAGTATCTCAGTTTCCCCACATCTCCTCAAACATTTACAATTATCTTTAATTAGCCTAACTGATAGATGTGAGGTAGTACTTCAGATTTATTTTAATTTGTATTTCTCTAATAAATAGTGATTTATAGGATTTTTCATATGACTATATAAATGGCTTTAATTTCTTCATTTGAAAACTCTCTTTTCATATCCTTTGACCATTCATCAATTGGGGAAATGACTTGTATTCTTACAAATTTAATTCAGTTCTCTATATATTTTAGAAATGAGGCCTTTATCAGAAACACTGGCTGTAAAAATTGTTTATCACTTTTCTGCTGCCCTTTTAATCTTGGCTGCATTAGTATTGTTTGTGCAATCCCCTTTTAATTTAATGTAATCAAAATTTCCATTTTATAATGTTTTCTTTAGTCATAAATTCCTCCTTTCTCCACAGATCTGACAGATTATCCCTTGCTCTCTGAAATTAGTCATATTATCATCCATTATGCTAAATCATGAACCCATTTCAACTTTATCTTGATAGAGGGTATAAGATGTTGATCTATGCCTAGTTTATGTACTTGTATATCTAGTTTCCTACAAATTTTTGTCAAATAGTGAGTTCTTATCCCAGAAGCTGGAATCTTTGGGTTTATCAAACACTAGATTACTAAAGTCATTGATTATTATGTCTTGTGTACCTAACTTACTCCTCTGATTCATCACTCTATTTCTCAGTCAGTACCTATTGGTTTTGATTATAACAACTCTATAATATAGTTTTAGGTCTGGTGTGGCTATTGCCTTTACTCGTTTGCAAAAGCTGTCTTCTCATGCCTTTATACACTGGACCTCAGTGGATGTGTAGATTATTCTCATAATGTTTTTGTAGAAATAGGAAAGTAGACATGAGATTATAGGATCATAGATTTTGGAAATAGAATTTTATTTCCATAGAATTTTGGAAATAACCTTGGAGATCTCTGAGTCCATCTCCTTCATTTTATAGATGAGGAAACTGAGGCCCAGAGAGGTTAAATATTTTGACAAGTCCAATAGTCTGTCTACACCACCACAGATTTTTCTCCTATACTTTGTTGTTGCAAATCTCCATAGTATTATAATCTATATCATGCTAATAGTATACTATTTAATATATTAATCCCATTTAGTAAACAACATAAATATCATTATCCTCATTTTGTGATGTAGAAATTGAAAAGTAAAGTGATTGCAGCTGAAAGTCAGAGGCAAGACTTGAACTTAGGTTTCCTGACTTCAGGGCTGGTGCCCTGTTTATTATTCCTCATTACTCCTTTATATTTGTAGTTAAGAAAATAATATGCCATTGAAAATCTTTAGTGTCACTAAGCATATACCCCAAGGGAGTAATTGATAACAAGTCTTCATAGTCATCAAATTATTTACACAATCATTTTTCATGGTAGTATAGAATTGGAAACAAAGTAGATGCCCATCAGTTGGGGAATGACTAAGCAAAATTAGTACATGAAAGAAACCAAATTTTAGTCTTTTTTTTTTTTTTTTTAAGAAACTTTGACTATGTTCAATACAGAGAAGCATGGAAAAGCTAAGATGAATTGATTCTGTGATTCTTTTATTTTCAAAGAGGACCAGTGATGTCATAAGTATGATGTCTTGATGTGTGAGTGAGACAGATTTAAGTGAAGTAGGGCTGTGCAAAGCCATGAGTGTTGGTCTCACCTTCAGAGTCAGAATCCACTGGCAAGACAAAAGTCAAGATGCCTGGGAGTGGAGGGAAGTGAGCAAAGTAAACAATGACTACATCAGTGTGAACTGAAAGACCAACAACCACAAATAATTGAAAATGAATTTTGCAAATTTATATGGAACCAAGAATACCTCAAAAAGAGATGAGAAGACACCTTGCTCACATCTTTGCAGAGATGGGATATGCACGGGTGTAGGACACTGCAGAGTTTTTTGAAGTGTTGATTAGTTTTGCTGATACTGTTTTCTCTTCTTTTTCTTTTATTGTTTCTTAAAAATATTCTTTGCACAACGGATTGCTCACTGGATAAAGAAAAGAGGATATATGTAGGGGAAAACTTAGAGGATATAAAACCAAAAGATATGAATAAATTTTATTTAAAAAAAAGTCTTTAGTATCTAAATCCTAAATAGTTACAAAATAATGGTTACTCCATAAAGTTCTTTTTTTCCCCCTCTGTTTTGAGTTTATTTCTGCATCTCTTTATCTTTTTTTCTGCATATATTATAAGTGGTGATAGTGGTGAAAGTAAGAGAAAGGGGAAGGGGGCCTATGCCTCTATCTTCTATGTCCGTGTTCCTGTCCATCTGTGTACTACTGGTGCCTCTATACTCCTTTAATATTTTTCCTTTCTCAGTGTTTTACTTTGTATTTATCTTTGTTTATTTCATTGTCTATCTATATATCTTCTTATCTTCATTTTCCCTTCTGTTTATCCACCTTAATTGTTCATAATATTCCACTTATGTACGGATTTAATTATATTATATTTATTAAATATAATTTTGTTCCCTCTCCTTAATTTAAAAAGCAAATGAATAGAATGATTTATGATTCTTTGGAGAAAAAACACAAAACCTTGACTAAATTAAATTGCTTTTTTTCTTCTTTAGTTCTTAATTCTTTCTTCCCTTGGTGTGTCAGTACTTTGAAAGCCACTTTATTAAAAAAGAAAAAAGGTCTCCACTCCTACTCAAGAGAGATCAGACTGAAATGGATCAGATTTGGAAATGAAGGGTGACTTGAATTAAGGAAGTTCTCTTCCTCTTAAATTCTGAGCTTTGTAAAAAGAAAGAAAAAGAGTTTCATCCAATTAGAGAAGTCTCTCTAGCTCTCCGTGCAAATATTAAGTGTACAAATCTTTTTTTTTTTTGATTATAATAACTTTTTATTGACAGAACCCATGCCAGGGTAATTTTTTACAACATTATCCCTTGCACTCACTTCTGTTCCAATTTTCCCCCTCTCTCCCTCCACCCTCTCCCCCAAATGGCAAGCAGTCCTATATATGTTAAATATGTCACAGTATATCCTAGATACAATATATGTGTGCAGATCCAAACAGTTCTCTTGTTGCACAGGGAGAATTGGATTCAGAAGGTAGAAATAACCCAAGAAGAAAAACAAAAATGCAAACAGTTTACATTAATTTCCCAGTGTTCTTTCTTTGGGTATAGCTGCTTCTGTCCATTCTTGATCATTTGAAACTAAGTTAGGTCTCTTTGTCAAAGAAATCCACTTCCATCAGGATACATCGTCATACAGTATCTTTGTTGAAGCATATAATGGTCTCCTGGTTCTGCTCATTTCACTTAGCATTAGTTCATGTAAGTCTCTCCAAACCTCTCTGTATTCATCCTGCTGATCATTTCTTACAGAACAATAATATTCCATAACATTCATATACCACAATTTACCCAACTATTCTCCAATTGATGGGCATCCATTCATTTTCCAGCTTCTAGTCACTACAAACAGGGCTCCACAAACATTCTGGCACATACAGGTCCCTTTCCCTTCTTTAGTATCTCTTTGGGATATAAGCCCAGTAGTAAAAGTGCACAAATCTTGAGTGTCCTAATTTTTGTGCAAATTCTAAATGAGGGAATCTAGTCTTTCATTTTGTAGAATACAAAGGGTCTGAATTCATTGATGATTTCATTTATTTCTCCATCTTGTCAACACTAGTCAGTTAAATGGCAATGTGCAATAATCTAATATATTTAGTCCAGGTAAGAACCCACTTTAGATAATCCAATAAGAAATCTGTTGTTTTCTGTGGCTTTTACATCTATGTTTTTTTTTTTAATCTTTTAATCTTTACTTTCATCTTGCCTGTGTGAATGTAGCACCCCCTTGGAGATGCATGATAAACAATATCTTCCCCTCCCCTGCCACACTCCCGGTTCCTCAACTTTAGAGTAGGTATAGATATCCTTAAGAGAAAACTTCTAATTGGGAGATAAATTAGAATTTTCTTCCCTCCCTTCTTCCTTTCCTCCTTCCTTCCTTCTTCTATCAGATTGGAAATTTAAGTGATTGGGGGAGGAAGGAATCCTTTTCCCTCTGCTTCTATCACCA
The DNA here is from genome assembly GCF_902635505.1 of Sarcophilus harrisii. Lineage (NCBI taxonomy): Eukaryota > Metazoa > Chordata > Mammalia > Dasyuromorphia > Dasyuridae > Sarcophilus > Sarcophilus harrisii. The sequence goes on along the minus strand of NC_045426.1, from coordinate 302,071,445 downwards.
CTAGCATATTCTCTCTCTTTTTTTTTTTTTTTTTTTTAAATTTAATAGCCTTTAATTTACAGGATATATACATGGGTAACTTTACAGCATTAACAATTGCCAAACCTCTTGTTCCAATTTTTCACCTCTTACCCCCCCTCCCTAAATGGCAGGATGACCAGTAGATGTTAAATATATTAAAATATAACTTAGATACACAATAAGTATACATGACCAAAACATTATTTTGCTGTACAAAAAGAATCAGACTCTGAATTATTGTACAATTAGCTTGTGAAGGAAATCAAAGATGCAGGTGTGCATAAATATAGGGACTGGGAATTCAATGTAATGGTTTTAGTCATCTCCCAGAGTTCTTTTCTGGGTATAGTTAGTTCAGTTCATTACTGCTCCATTAGAAATGATTTGGTTGATCTTGTTGCTGAGGATGGCCTGATCCATCAGGACTAGTCATCATCTAGTATTGTTGTTGAAGTATATAATGATCTCCTGGTCCTGCTCATTTCACTTAGCATCAGTTCTGTATAAGTCTCTCCAGGCCTTTCTGAAATCATCCTGTTGGTCATTTCTTACAGAACAGTAATATTCCATAATTTTCATATACCACAATTTATTCAGCCATTCTCCAACTGATGGACATCCATTCAGTTTCCAGTTTCTAGCCACTACAAAAGGGCTGCCACAAACATTCGTGCACATACAGGTCCCTTTCCCTTCTTTATAATCTCTTTGGGATATAATCCCAGTAGTAACACTGCTGGATCAAAGGGTATGCACAGTTTGATAACTTTTTGAGCATAGTTCCAAACTACTCTCCAAAATGGTTGGATTCGTTCACAACTCCACCAACAATGAATCAATGTCCCAGTTTTCCACATCCCCTCAACAATCATCATTATTTTTCCTGTCATCTTAGCCAATCTGACAGGTGTGTAGTGGTATCTTAGAGTTGTCTTAATTTGCATTTCTCTGATTAATAATGACTTGGAGCATCTTTTCATATGACTAGAAATAGTTTCAATTTCTTCATCTGAGAATTGTCTGTTCATATCCTTTGACCATTTTCAATTGGAGAATGGCTTGATTTTTATAAATTAGAGTTAATTCTCTATATATTTTGGAAATGGAGGCCTTTATCAGAACCTTTGACTGTAAAAATATTTTCCCAGTTTATTGCTTCCCTTCTAATCTTGTCTGCATTAGTTTTGTTTGTACAAAAACTTTTCAGTTTGAGTATAATCGAATTTTCTATTTTGTGATCAGTAATGATCTCTAGTTCTGCTTTGGTCATAAAAACCTTCCCCTTCCACAGGTCTGAGAGGTAAACTATCCTATGTTCCTCTAATTTATTAATAATTTCATTCTTTATGCCTAGGTCATGAACCCATTTTGACCTTATCTTGGTGTACGGCGTTAAGTATGGATCAATGCCTAGTTTCTGCCATATTAGTTTCCAATTTTCCCAGCAATTTTTATCAAACAGTAAGTTCTTATCCCAAAAGCTGGGAACCACTAGCATATTCTCTTTGAATACATCTAGTTATTCAACTAGATGAAAATTATTCATTTAGTTATTTGAGTCTATCTGTTGTCTATATCATATCATTCTATTTTCTCCACAGGAATAGAAAAAAATAATTAAATTTTTTTTTGTTAAAATTCAGGTAAATAATATCTATAGCATTCTCCTGAACTCCAAGTTTAACAAAAAAGGCAATGAGGTTAGTCTGGTATGGGCTATTTTCTCTTTCTTTTTTTAAAAAATAGTTTTGTAAATTTAGTTTTCAACATTCATTTTTCTAAGATTTTTTTGTACCAAATATTTTCTCTCTCCCTCTTTTACCTCTCTACTCCAAGACAGCAAGCAATCTAATTTAAGTTAAACATGCACAATCCTTTTAAATATATTTTCATATTTGTCATGTTGTACAAGAAAAACTATACCTGTCTGGGCCTGCTCACTAGAGGATTCCAGTACCATCTCGAATCCTAATCATGGTTGAGGAGTGAAGAAGTGGAACTCACAAAAATGGTTAAACAGGAGTCTATTTATTCAAAAATTTCTTAGCTTATATACCCTAATACACTTTCATAACTATAGCACACTGCACATGTGCTAATTATAGGATACTGCACATGCAGTATCACATAAACAACTTGCTATTGTGTGCAGATGTTTCCTTGCCACTTTAGTATAACTTTGCTTTAATTACAACACAGGTTGTCACATCCCCTGATATCTCAGGAAGGCCAAGATGCCCCTAGATGGGATGGGGAGTTAAACCAGACACTGTCAGCAGGGTTCCTTGCCGGACTAAAGAATCTTATGCCTTGCTTAGGGTTCCCCATTATTTGTGGCTCTCTACACATACCAAAAGGGGGGGGGGAAACATGAGAAAGAAAAAGGAAGGAAAGAACCAAATAAAAAGGTGAAAAAACTGTATTTCAATCTACATTCAGTCTCCGTAGCTCTCTCTCTGGATGCAGTTGGCACTTTGGTATTTTCTATCACAAATCTTTTGGAATTGCCTTGAATCACCTCATTGTTGAAATGAGCCAAGTCCATCACAGCTGATCATCACATAATCTTGTTATTGTGTACCATGTTTTCTTGGTCCTGCTCATTTAATTCAGCATCAGTTCATGTAAGTCTTTCCAGGCTTTTCTTAAATCAGTGCTTTGACCTATTCTTAATAAAACCAGATTTTTTTTGTCATTACTACTTCCTTTCCTAGACTTTTAAAAGTTAATAATCTACTTAATAATATGTTTGTAGAGTGCATGTAGTTATGCTGTATAATATAAATTCACTCAGCCTGTATGTGGTCTGGAGAGTTATCATCAGATAACTGGCCCATGCTATCTGAAGGGAGAGTGATTTCTCCGAGCTCTAGCTAGTATTTCCTTTATTTGCTTATCTCCTACAGGTTTGTTGGATTAGAGTTCCATTTATATAGCATTCCTCAAATATTGCTAGTCTTGGGGCTCAGGATAAAAGCCATTTCCCCAGGGAAGGTAACACTTAAGTTTACTCTCACCAGTTGTTTCTTTCTAGCAAACATTGGTCACACAAAAGAATATCTTAAATAGTTAATAGATCTCTTTATCAAAGTAAGCAATAAAGGAAAACTGGAGAAGTTACACAGATTAGAGTGGAGATTAGGATAGGTAAGCCTTTTGGAATGAGCCTTTTGGAAGCAAGATAATATCTCACTTCAACCAAGTAAAGAGAAGATAGTTTCCTCAAGGGGATCCTACTTATAGTATCCTCTAAGGTTGCAGGTTCTGAGAATCAGGGAACATATTAGAGATTGAATTTCCCATGTCTGTGACCTTGAGGAGATTTAGAGTTTGCCATTTAAAAGTTTTTCACTTGACTTTCTTGTACCATCTCTCTGAGATTTTTCTTGCAAAATCTCTCCCACAATGTGAAGTCATGTCTCGCATATATTTTCTCTCCTCTTTCTATCAATAGTTTTGATTGGTATGGATTCAATAGAACATCATACCCTCTGGAACTTGCCCCTCTTTTCTCTTTTCAGCTTCTTTTTGTGAGTTGTCTTAGATTGCAAGCTCCTCAATGACAAGAACTGTCTTTCTTTTTCTTATTTGTATCTCCAGCACTTAGCATAGTGTCTGGCACTTAATAAATGTTTATTGAATTAAACTGATTTGAATTAACTACAGTATTGAGGATTCAGAGGACTTTTATTCAAACAAAAGTTCCATTACTCCTTTTGTACAAATAGCACAATATACTTTGTCACAGGGCTGTTCTTTAGGGAACTGCTCTTTGGTGGGATTGGGGTTTTAGGCTCTTAAATGGTGCTCAGAGCTGAAACCAAGATCAATAGCCAACTGCTTGCTATTTCAAATCTCTTCCTCATTTATGGGGAACATTTGGACACAATTTCCTTCCTCTAGCTCTGCAGTACTTGTTCTCTTCTCCACCTTCTTTCAAATATCACTGATGGTGGCTTAGCAACCATATTCATCAGTTCTTTTGATGAATCTTCATTTCCAAATAATTTTTTGCTAATAAGCTTTAACTTTGGTTTAAGTACTTAAAAGATAACATTTACTCTTAGATTCTAAAGCACAGTTATAAATTACAAAAAGTTTGTATGATAAAATATTGTTTGGCTTAGACCAAAAAACCCTCCAAACAAAACCCAACTGTTTTTTAATATGCCAAACAATTGTGATGATTATATAAGAAACCATGTTAATGTTAAAAGCTAGAATTCAATCTTCTTGATGGCCTAGAAAATAGGCTCTCATGTGTGTATCTGTTTTAATGGGCTATTTATAAGACCTCTGCTATCTGTGAGTGAAATTATGCTTTTAGTTCATCATGCAGTAAGGAAAGGTCAATGTGGCTTAAAATATACTTTTTATGTTTATACCTTATTTTCTGGGGATTATATTTTGTACAATTGCTAGTTATTAGAAATTGCTATTTTGGATAAGAATATATATATATCAAACCTATTTACATATTGCTTTTATCACATTTAGAAATCACTTGCTAAATGTCATGATTGGAAAAAAATTGTAAATAAAGGTTATGGAAAATATATGCAAAATTAATTAGTAGATTTCCCCATTATTGGTTATTTATTACATAATGACTAAGGTCTTCTCCATAGTACTAATATCCTTTGACAATTATTCAAAGTCCTATATGATGTATCAGTCTCTAATTTTATGTCCCTGATAAATTCTTTGATAGGGACCATTCACTCTACTGTTCTACTTAATGGACACACAGTAGACCTGAATGTTTCTATGTCATATTCGGATGTCTTTGCTTACTTCTTACCACATATGCAACTTGCTTCCTTCTCCTTGAATTTAAGTCCAATATATTTTTTGAAAGAAAAGTCAAAGTTTATTTGGATATCTTTAACTTTTCTCTATCCAACACATAAAACAAGAAGGTTTGACCTTTGAGGATGATTGTGAGCTTCCTTCTCAAATATTTTTATTGTTATTTATTCTTTCCACAAACCTGTCGCTTCTATGTTGTTGTGGGGTTTTCTTAAAAGATATCATCTTTTCTCTGGTTGCCTTATCCTAAGTTGGTCTGCTGCTTTCTGCTCTAACATTCTGTAGGAGATTTTAAGGAGCATCAACCAATTATCATAGGTGAAGTGCTTAAAATGAATGAAGTGCTGGATTTGATGAAAAGAAACCCTAATTCAAATCCTCTATCACATACTTCTTAGCTCTGTGACCTGGAATAAGCCACTCACCATCTGCCAGTCTCTATTTCCTCCTTTGTAAAATGGAGATAAAATAGCAACTACTTCACAGGATTGTTGTACAGATCCAATGAGATATGTCGATCCATCAAAAGCTTGGTAAACTTTAAAGGGCTATATAAATGCTAGCAATTATTATCATCATATTCAGGAAGCTTTGATTTTTGAAATCTAATAAGTATTCTATCAGAATTACCATTTAGAAAGGAAGTAATTAATGAGGTCTCCAATTATAATGTATTACTTCTTCAGATGCAGTTTTCTTAATTCCAGCTTTTTGTGTCAAGGTAGATTTCCAGAAGGTGAATTCCTCCCTAAAAGTCTTTTCCCCAGAAAAGATGAGGAACTGAGGAAAACACTTCCCCACAAATATATACAAAGTTTATGAGGAGAATAGACAGGTTTTAAAGTACAATGGTCAATTAGACAATTAGTCAAATTGTATTTGCAAATGCAATTGCAATTGCAAATGTAATTAGCATTATTAAGCACCTATTTCATGATAAACATTAGAGATACAACAAGAGGCAAAATACACTTCCCACTGTCAAGGTGCTTAGTACAATGAAACTATATGCAACAACTGTGTACAATTGAGATATATGGAATAAATTGAAGATAACTAGTTTTAGCTGAGGTCAGCAATGATTGTGTTTCTCCCCACATAATAGTATTTTATTTTTTTTCCAATTACATGTAAAGATAGTTTTCAAAAATTCATTACATGATCTTGATTCCTAATTTTTTTCTCTCCCTTCCCCAAGACAGCAAGCAATGTAACAGAGTTATAGATACACAATCATATTAAATATATTTATATATTAGTCACATTGAAAGATGAATCAGAAGAAAAAGGAAAAATCATGAGAAAGAAAAAACAAAAAAAGTGAAAACAGAATACTTCAATTTATATTCAGACTCCATTGTTTTTTCTTCTGGATCTGAATAGAATTTTCCATCATGGGTCTTTTGGAAATTTTTGTTTCATTGAATTGTTGAGGAGAATTAAGTCTATCAAAGTTTGTTATTGCACAAAGTTGCTTTTACTAAATACACTGTTCTCATGGTTCTGCTCACTTCATTCAGTATCAGTTCATGTATCTTTCCAGGTTTTTCTGAAATTAGCCTGTTGATCATTTTTTATAGAGCAATAGTACTCCATTACATTTAAATACTACAATTTGTTCAATTATTCCCTAATTAATGGGCATCCCCTCAAATTTCAGTTTCCAACTTCTTGCCACCATAAAAAGAGCTGCTACAAACATTTTTCTATTTGTGAGTCTTTTCTACCTTTTTAATGATCTCTTTGATCATTACTAGTACTGCTATTGCTGGAATCAGAGGGTATGTCTAGTTTTATAGTTTTTTGTGAATAGTTCTAAATTGCTGCCCAGAATGATTGGATCAGTTCACAAATTCATTAGCAATGGATTAGTGTTCCAATTTTCTCACATACTTTACATTTATCACTACTTTTCTGTCATATTAGCCAATCTAATAAGTATGAGGTGGTAGCTCAGAATTGTTTTAACTTAAATTTTTCTAATCAATAGAAATTTAGAAAATTTTTTTCATATGACTATAGATTTGATTTCATCTGAAAACTGTCTGCTCATAAATATGTGTTTTTAAAGCAATATTGGGGGCAAGAGGACAATTAAGAAATCTATTGGCCTCTTTTTAAGATGGATGGGACATTGATAATATCAGTGAGAAGGCAAAACTATGATTTGCTCTGCGAAGGCAGTGAGTGACATATGTAGAAAACACCTAACAAAGAAGTAATACCCATCTTGTACTTGCTCCAAGTCCTTTTATCCTTTCATAGAATCATCATAGAGTTCCCTTTAGGTTTAACTTTTGTCAGGTTCTAAGAGTCAGTTCCTTAGCAATGTCCATAGCCAGTACTTTTATCTCCCATAAGAGATCATATTCTTTGAAACTACCTTTCCTTGAATGGCAATCACTCCTGACTGGACATGTTGTTTGTTATTGTTCTGTTCTCATTGTTTTGAGCTAGATGAGCTATCTACTTCTGGTACAGTTTCTCTGATGACATGGTCAAAGGCAGAAGTGGCAGGGGAGGGAAATAAAGGATGGGAGAAAAAAGAAAGGGAGAAAATCTTTCCTCCCCTTAAGATTGGGTTCTTCTCAGGGACTTAGCACCAAATATCAACTTGGAATCCTCTAAATTGGAACTGTTATACCACTGCATCATTCATCACTTCACTGCTAAACATCTTGAGTACAGCACTCTTAACTGATTTGCTTTTTAAAAATAGACTAAGAGGCTGGTAGGTGGTACAGTGGAGAGAGCACCAGCCCTGAATTCAGGAGGACCTGAGTTCAAATATGGTCTCAGACACTTAACATGTACTAGGTGTATGACCCCCCTGGGCTTAACCCCAATTGCTTCAGAAAAAAAAAAATAGATGTGTGTGACTTGATCTTTCCAACCAATCACATGATATTTCTTTTGTGAAAGTCATCTGATTTTTATCTCATGGCTAAAATTCCATAATTCTCTTAAATTGATTGAAGACTGACTCTCCACACGTTTGATTGCTTAAACTGAGATGAGGTATCTGGGTCTTTAGTGATTACATGACTTGAGAGTGGTAGTAAGTCCTCTCCCTCCCTGCTTAAAATATTAAAGTTCTAGAGTTGGAAGGAATCTCAAAAGCCACTTAATTCAATCTCCCAATTTTATTTCTAATGAAAGTGAGCATTAGTAAGACTAGTAAGTGATTTTCTTCAGGTCAAATAGGTAGTAAGAACCATAGGTGGCACTTGAACCTATCACTTTGACCTCAAAGTCCTTCCTCTTTCAACTGTACCATCTATCATCCTGATCAGATTATAGACTGCAGGGTATTGGGAGGGCAGTGTTTAGGAAGAGCAGTGCTGAGAGGCAAATGAGTAAATGAGTATGGAAATACTTTCTAATGAATGTGAGCAGCTCAATGGTGCCATAATGATTAGATTCAGAGACTGGGGCTACCTTCTCATAATTGGATGACTCCTTTGCTCAACTCCCCCATTTTTTCCTTACATAATCATGCCTTTTTTGAAATAGTTCATCTCCATTTTCTTTTTTTTTAAATTATGCATGCCATTCTTTAAGTCACTTTTATTTAACTCCTCATCATGTGGCATCAGTTGAGGCATCCTGTTGTTATCTGTTCTGAGAACATCTTTAGCCTAGTGGAACTGTGTTCCAGTAAGAATTCAGGGCTGACATCCTGTGTCTTTTTCAGGGCCTTGTCATTTACGTTGCTTTGGTAACACTGATTAAGCATCAATTTGTAATCTTAGGGACTGAAAAAATGCTCAAGAGGACCAAATGACTTTTCTGGCAGGTCTGGGTCATGCAGCCCTATAGAAGATTGAACAAGACCATTGAGGCATAAGTCACTAGTTTAGTCCATCTTCATGCCATATTGACAGTATATTTGGTCTTCTAGATTGAAGGGCATGCTGGCCTTCTTAATAAAATTTCATTATCTGACACTATACCATGAGACATGATGGGAGCAATGTGTTTGAGAGAATCCAGTTCAGTAATAGATTTCAATCCTTTATTGCTAAAGAGGGATCTTGGGCTGTAGATAAGGGATTCCTTGATGTGAACTGGTCCATGGTTTTAGCCTTTGAGCTCATTGACAATTCACAGAGCTGTGCTGAAGACAAAGGATAGCTCATAAAGAGCAAATATACTGTAGAACTTACTTCTGTGCCTCTAGATTTGGAGTTTTCACATTTACAAAAAAGCTGTGAATGATATCAGAAAAAGCTAAGCTTTCATCCATTCAGAAATATTGACCTCCCATTAGTATAGTTTTGCAGATAACTTCTGGTCTGCATACTACTTGATCTTACACTGTAGTTTTCAAATTTTTCTTTGTTGAAAGCTGATTAGGCAACATAAAAACTCAATGGCTCTTGCTTGCTTTCCCAAAAGCAAGAGTGACTGATACAGTAACCAAACCTTTCCTGACTCAGAATCTGATTCACAACGTCAGATACTGTGAAGAGGGATCCATCTCCTCACTATAGGATGGAAAATGATGCAACTAGATGGGAACTAATTTTTGATTATAAAATAAAGTGAAGTTAACTAAACTTGTATAAATCAAAAGTTTATATGTAAAGTTATAAAGAGCTGAGCAACAGTTTTCATTATCTAGCCCGTGACAGGCTGTGATTTTTCTACATTTTTACCAAAGGCTTAACACCTTAGCTCTGTTGACTTGCTCGGATTTGGATAGGAGACAGGTGGCAAAAAGGGGGACTTTTTTTGTGCATTCCATGAAATAGGATGGAATTTATCAATCTTTCTACTAATTCCACATTTATTGCCTATACTCAGTCTTAGAATTGGGGTTCAGCAATTCCAGTTTCTAATCAGTAAAAACAAACTATTGCTAGAGGCAAGTGACTTACAATGGAAAAAGTTTTTGAGGCAGTGGATCTATTTAATTACCTATAATTAAATTCTGCTTCTAAAACTTACTATTGGTCTACCCTTGGGAAAAGCTATCAAGGACTTATTCTTACTATCATATTTTTTGATTATTTGAGTTGAGGTATATGAATCTTCAGTGTTTACATTTTCCTCACCAGAAAAATGAGATGGTTGGACTTTATAGCTTTTTGGGATTCTTTTCAAGCTTTTCCAGAGCTATGAAGTAAGGAATATTTAAAAGGCTATTGAACTTCAATCATATATAAAAAGAGAAAAAATGGGACAGAGGAAAGAAAAAAGAAAAGAAGGAAGGAAGGAAGGATAAAGACACATATAGAAAGATGTAGTAGAATTCCATGATCAGGGTTATTTTTCCTTATGCCTAGCATATTAAACTATAATATCAAAATTCAGATATTGAATTTTGTAGCCCCCCGAGCCTCTTTGTAGCAGTTACCAAAGTGGGGAGTAAGACACTAAAGAGTAATTAAATTGCCAAAGTTCTTTTGAAAAGATATAATAATATAATAATAATAATACTAATCTTAAAAAATATAAAATGAGTACAAACTTCACAAACATGAACAATTACTTCAATCATAAAAATTCTATTCTAAGGACTTGAGACCAATGCCTGATTTTTTTAAACACTTGGAACTTTAATTATTCTTTTGCTAAGTAATTTTACAGTGAAATCTGTGGTTTCAACAATAAGTTGATCGAACTATCACGTATTTTTGAAATTTCAAAATAACCTTTGACTACAAATTGTTTGCAAATCTCTGAGCCCTGTTGGACTCATTTCTGAGAGAGGATGTTTTTTGTTGAAAAGATCCAAGAAGTCTTCAGGATCAAGCCAGCTTGGGAAGATCATGGAAACTGGACTCTCTCAAACAGCACACCCTACTTTCCTCCTCTAAAAATGCAGGAGTCTTGTGTTCTCTACTACAACTGTGAGACACAAAGAAAGAGGAAGATTCAGTGAAAGGGAGAGGGAAGGGGAAAGAGAAAAAGAAAGGAAAAGGGATAGAGAGAAGGAAAGAAGAGGAGAGAAGGAGAAAGAAGAAGAGAAAAAGGGGAAAAGGAATGGAGAAGAGAGACAGAGAGAAATAGAGACAAAGAAAACGAGAGAGGAAATGAGAGAATGAGAGAAACAGACAGACAGACAGAGAATGCAAGAGAGATAGAGAGAAATTTATATTTTGGTTTTGATTTTCACTCACTGAGTTTATGACTAAAGCTCTTTGTACCTCTTTGTACTGAAGCTCTTTTCCTCCTCAGAATTCCTATCATAGGAAAAATGATCCCCTTAAGCTAGGCTTGTTCCAACTCTTGCCTAGGTCCCATTTATAGTAACTTAACTGTGTCTCAGGTCCAAAAAAATGTTCTAGGTAATGTTTATCTGCCCAACAGAGTAAAATCTAGGTAACAAATCTTGTATTGTTCCTTATAATTTACTGATTTATGGAGATCCAGAGCTTTTAGATTGCAAAACACATTGAAAAAAAACACGCTAAATTTTTTTCTGTGGTTACTTCTTTAAAATACTATTTTATTTTTCCAAATAGATGCAAAGATAATTTTCAACATTCACCTTTGCAAAACCTTGTGTTCCAAATTTTTCTCCCAGTTTCCTCCCTTCTCTTCCCAAGAGAGCCAGCAATACAATATAGGTTAAATATGTGTGATTCTTTTAACCTTATTTCCATTCACATTATGCTGTGCAAGAAAAATCAGATTAAGAGTGAAAAAAAAGAAAGAGAAAAGAAACAACAAGCAAACAAATAAGGAAAAGATGAAATGCTATGCTTTGATTCACATTCAGTCTCCCTAATTCTCTCACTGATATGGATAGCACTTTCCATCATAGATCTATTGAAATTACCTTGAATCACCTCATTGTTGAAAAGAATCAAGTCCATCACAATTGATCACCACAGTAGAATGTTCTTTTGGTTTTGCTCACGGAGGTTAGCCTCAGTTTATGTAAGTCTTTCCAGGATTTCCTGAAATCAGCCTGCTCATCATTTCTTATAGAACAATGATATTCCATTGCATTCATATACCATAGTTTATTCAGCCATTCTCCAACTGATGGGCATCCACTCAATTTCCAGTTCTTTGCCACTACAAAAAGGGTTGCTACAAATATTTTTGCACATGTGAATCATTTTCTCTTTGTGATAAAGACCCAATAGAGACACTGCTGGATTAAAGGGTATGTGCAGTTTGATAGCCCTTTGGGCATTCTCAGGTTTCTTTTTAAGACAAAACCAAAATTTATTATTTCTTATCTGATGTGGGCTGGGAACAAGTATTCTTAGTGGCTGGAAGATGAACAATGTTATCTGTGACATAAACTATGATATAGAAGAACTTTGGCCATCTCAATGTAGAGAATTATATGATTGGAAGTTTTAGGAAGCAAGGAGTAGATTTGGTTTGATCAAACCTAGTAAACCAAATTTTACTAAGATTTTTCAGTTCATTTCTTCCTTGAACAGGGTAAGGATGGATTTTATGAAGAACTAGAAATGGTGTTTGCCCTGTGCTCCCCTCGTTCCTCCCCTACCATATCAATCCTACTACTTAACATTCTACCATCATACTTTTAATCCTTTAAGCCTAATGACTTCTGATTTTCAGGAGTCTTCTCCAGAGGCAGGTAGATGGCATAATGTTATATTTGAAGTTAGGAAGACCTGAAGATAAATCTAGACTAAAACCATTAGTAGGTGTGTGACCATACAGTCACGTAACCTATCTCATCTTCCTTTTCCTTGATGGCCTCTAAGATCTCTTGAATGTCTAAATCTGTGATCCTATGAAAATGCAAACATCTATATTTACTTTGCAGAATTGGTTTAGAGAGGGTTCTTGAACTTGATAGTCCTTGCCTACCAGTGACTATCAGGGGAGAAGCTTGAGAAATGAGGTTAAACAATACTCTACCAGTTTAGTGACTCATCAGTAGTTACAATAAAAAATTTTGCGAAAGTTTCAGTAAAGGAGATGAGAGTAAATATTCATGATATACCAGTCTCTTTATGAATGAAATAAGTTCATAGACTATATTCTATTATCTAAAGTGAAGGAGGTAATAATTTTGTTTTACTTTGTCCTGTCTAGAATGTATAGGGAGTGTTATTGTAATTAGTCCTAGGGGAACATTTTGGGGAAAATATTGATAAGCTGAAGCATGTCTAGAGGAGGCTGAACAGTGAGAAAGCTTTAAACCACATTGTACAAAAATTGATTGAATTGGGAATAATTATACGATCTCTAGATTTAGAGGTAGAAGAGATCCTAGAGTTGAAAATATATTATAAATGAGGAGACTGAGGTCCAAAGAGAGTATTCACTTTGTGAATACAAAGTCATAAGGTAATCTCTGGGCTGGGAATAATAATAGCTAGCAATTATTAAATATATGATATGATATTATGATATTAATTTATAGCATGTATATAACTTGTATATATAAGTTGTATATAACTCGCTATATATTAAATATAATTAAAGCTAGTACTTTTTTGGTGATGTCATCCCTTTATTCTTAAGTATTATTTAAATATGAGTTGTTTTTTTATTTCAGTATCTGACAATGAAGAAGCAGAAGCAAAAGACAAATAAAATATCAGGTAACAATTCAAGAAATAACAACATAAACTTTACAAAGACTGAATAGTCTTTTGCACCCTCTTTATCTGTAAAGCTAGCACTTTAAGGTGCTCTATTGGCCACCATACCAACTACCTAACTCAAGTTTTCTGTCTGCAAGATCTAACACCCTCACTTCTGAGCTATACTTGAGATGTTTAGCTTGGAAAAAAGCAGACTAGGGGCGAGAGAGGAGTATATGATGGTTTTCTTTGAGTAGCTACTGTAGAGTTGACATGTAAAAAGAGTACATTTTATTCTACTTGCTTGCTGTGGACAGAACAAAGAACAACTGGCTACTATTGCAGAAAGGTGAATTTCAGTTCCAGGAGAGGAACTTAACCTTTAACAATTAGAATGGTCCCAAAATTAAATGATTAGCCTAGGAAAGTAGCATTTCGACCTTACTGGATATATTTCAGGGATGTTTGTAATAAAGAATTTTATTTAGATATGGGTTGGACTAATAGCCTCTGAGGTTTCTTTTATGTTTCTTTTAGGATTCATGACTAAAATTTTTTTGTTGTGCCTTTTATTTCTTAAAACTAATATTTTTATATTTAATAATTTATATTGAATATAATTTAAAATATCACTAATAAAATATTTAATAATATTTTAATCAGCCTTTTCTTCCTCCCTGCTCCTCTCTCTAGTTGAAAAATAAAGAAAAATAAAGCTTCTGTTACAAACATGTTAAACAAAACAAATTTTCACATTGGCCATATGCTCCCTTGCCCCCAATTCTATATTTGAGGTCTCTTTTTTACTTTAGGATGACAGAATAATAGTTTTAGAATTGGAAGGAACATTATCAATCATTTAGTTCAATCCCCTCATTTTATTGATAAGAAAATTATGAAGAGGTCCAGAAATGTTAAGTGACTTGCTTAAAGGCATATATAGCAGAGCTAATATTTAAATTGGGAGGCTCCTGACTCCAAATCCCAGAGCACTTTCCATTGTACAATTTTCATAGTATACTATGAATTCATAGGATTAAATAGAATTGTTTGTACCACTGAGGTAAATCTTTTCCCTTTCCTATTGACCCAGTATTTTAGTTTAGAATATGAAATCATTGTCATAGGTCAGATGCCAAGAGAGCTATTCCAAAGACAATTCTTTACTTAGTGCTATTGAGGCATAAGTCTTGGGTTTCATCCCAGTTCACTTTACAAAGAGAAAAGTTCTATTTCCAAACCTGGGATGGAAACACTCCCTCAGAACAGTCATTTCACAAAAGGTTTCACAAAAGTGTTAGGGAGGAGAGGAAATTACTTTCCATTTTTGGAAAAACAATTCAAAGTAAATGTCACTAATGTGATTTATTAGAATTGAGAAAATTTAGCTGTATTTTGTCCTGGATTTTCTTGGTAGATTTGGGAAAAAATTTCTTTGGGTACTTGAGTTGTCAAGGGTCATCCCAGTTCCTGACTAATAAAAGTGTCCTCAAAGGACACTTCTGCTGAATGCACAAAAAAGAGTGACTTCTATAAGGAATTTAATCTTTGCTGAAGGAACAGGTGGGATTTGGTTCCATAGAACAGCAATGGGACTCATTGAATTATGGGTCAGAAAGTAGGAGCCTGTAGTGATAGTCATTGAGAATGAAAGAAGAAAAGAAATAAGAAGCATGAACCAGGTAGCCAGTCTCTTCTTTCAGTGCGGTACAGTGGGGAAAATATTGGCTTTGAAGTCAGACAACATGAATTCAAATTCCATTTCTGAAACTCACTATCTATATTACCCTTGGGCTAATCACTTTCCTTAAAATGGGCCTCAGTTCCCTCATCTGTAAAATGGGGAAGTTAGACTAGCTGTCCTCTCAGGTTTCGGCTAGCTTTAGATCTGTGAGCCAATGAATAAATGAGAAAAAAAAAAAAAAGCATTTATTTAATGTTCATTATGTGCAAAGCCCTGTGCTAAAAGCTGAGAATTCAAAAAGAAAAGCAAGACAGTCGAGGAGCAGATGATTCTCTCTCTTTGCAAAAGTCTTTGATGCTTCCTATTTCCATTACAAAAGTCATATTGAAAAGAAAAATATTTAAAATGTGGCTATTTCTGAAAATTCTCCAGACCTGGTCAGGTTGATGATCCGTGTGTAGATAAGGGTAAGGACCGCTGTGCTCCTCATCTCTTGCCAGAAGATAGCGCTCTGATTTTTGTATTAGAAACCAGGTCGGCTGGCCACTGAAGGTATGAGGATGGAGCTATTTCCTTGATCCATATTTACTTTACATTTCTATGCTAATGAGATGCAGCAATGTTATTTTAAATGATGAGAAGGTATCAAATAAACATTATTGAGTTTGCCAAGAAGTCGGATGAGTCTGGGAGAGAAAAATGGCATCCATTATTCAGAGCGCGGGGGTGGGGAGGAGGAAGAGAATATTCCACTCCTTTCTGGGGGGAACTAAGGGATTTGCTTACCAAAGATTGCTTGCATTTCTTTGGATCTTTTTGTATGTTTTGATTGTAGCTCTGCAGATGAAGTGTTTTTTTTTGTTTTTTTTTTTTTTTTGTTAATCGGCCTCATTAAAATCTCATTTTCTCACGGAAAGAACATGGCAGGCTAGCTAGTTTGTAGTTTCTGGTAATTTGCAAAGAATCTCTGTCACCAAGAGGAATGCTAAGAGCAGATAGCTGATAATGAGAGTGTGCCACGGGGGTAAGATCACTTGCTCTGAAGTCAGAAAACCCAATTTTGACTGCTGGCCTGAAACTAACTGACGAGTAACTTTGGCAACTTATCTCATTTATAAATGAGGGGAGGGGATGGCTCTGGATGATTGTGAGATCATATCCCACACTAAATCTTTTTGATCTATGATCACTGGGAAATTTACCATGTATGAATTTTTTTTTTAAGGAAATAGAATGGCATAATGGAGAAAAGGCTGATCTTTGGAATTGGGAAAACCTGGGTTCTAGCTCTTCTTGTGGTATTTACCACATCTTTTTATGAGAGTCCTGGGGGATAGCAGAACTTATACTATCCTGGGACTCTCTAGAGAGCAGAGGTAAATATTTGCCAGCAGATTTTCTGTGTGACCATGGGAAAATCTAAGCCTCAGTTTCCTAATTTTTTTTTTTGCATTTAATAATAATTGACCTTAATTTAATATTCTACCTGATGTGAGTAGGTTTTCAGAACTGAATCCTCCTTCCCAATGCCTCTGTCTAATCTTCCTCTGCACTTCATTTGTATAACAATTACTATTTTTACCTTAACTCTGTTTCAATCTTTTTTTTTTTTTGTTGAGCTAACCATATTGTTGATGCAAATCTTAAACATATGGCATATGTTTCCCATGATAAAAAATTAAGCAATTTGTCCATGTTGACTTCCTTAAAACTGATCCTTGATATTGGCTCTTAGATGTTAAATTTTCTATTAAGTTCAGGTTTGGTTGATAGAAAGTGCTGAAAACAAGAATGTCCATCCATCTCTTCTCAATTTCCTCATTTGTAAAAGAGGAATTGGGATAGGTATTTTCTAAAGTCCTTTTCAACTTGTATTGTATGATTCTATGAATTTAATAGCAAACTTTTTGCTTACTGGTTTCTTAATTACTTACTGATTTAAAATCTTCCTTGTAGACTGGTATGATGGTTCACACCTGTTGTTTCTGTTACTGGGGAGACAGGTTGGTGGAATGCAAGAATTCTTGAGGGGGTTAATGGATGTGATGTCTGCATTTTAAGTCTGGAATCAATATAGTAAGCCACTGGGAGGTAGGGGATGGGATTAGGGTCATTTGGTTGCCTAAGGTATGGCAAACCAAACCAGGTAATGAATAGAACTCCCTTGCTAATTAGTATTAGTCTCATGAGTGGTAACTACTACTATTCTACAAGGTAGAGAGACCTAGTTTAAAAAAATTACTTTTTATATTATTTAGTTTTTATTTATTTTGTGGTAGATTTTTGTGGAAACCTTTGTAGCTTCCTTTATATACCAGGTGTCTGATTTTTTTTTTTAAAGCAAATAAACATTTACTACTCATGTCCCTTAATCTCCCTCAACAAATAACCTTATTAAAAAATGGATACTTATTCTCTTTTTTTTTTATTATAACTTTTTATTGACAAAACATATGCACGGGTAATTTTTTACAACATTATCCCTTGCACTCACTTCTGTTCCGACTTTTCCCTTCCCTCCTTCCATCCCCTCCCCTAGATGGCAAGCAGTCTTGTATATATTAAACATGTTATAGTATATCCTAGATACAACATATGTGTGCAGAACCGAACAATTATCTTGTTTCACAAGAAGAATTGGATTCAGAAGGTAAAAACAACCTGGGAAGAAAAACAACAATGCAAGTAGTCCACATTCATTTCCCAGTGTTCTTTCTCTGGGTGTAGCTGGTTCTGTCCATCACTGATCAATTGGAACTGAATTAGATCTTCTCTTTGTCAAAGATATCCACTTCCATCAGAATACATCCTCATACAGTATTGTTGTTGAAGTATATAATGATCTCCTGGTTCTGCTCATTTCACTCAGCATCAGTTCATGTAAGTCTTTCCAAGCCTCTCTGTATTCATCCTGATGGTCATTTCTTACAGAACAATAATATTCTATAACATTTATATACCGTAATTTATTCAGACATTCTCCAATTGATGGGCATCCATTCATTTTCCAGTTTCTAGCCACTACAAACAGGGCTGCCACAAACATTTTGGCACATACAGGTCCCTTTCCCTTCTTTAGTATCTCTTTGGGGTATAAGCCCAGTAGTAGCACTGCTGGATCTAACACTGGGTATGCACAGTTTGATAACTTTTTGGGCATAATTCCAGATTGCTCTCCAGAATGGTTGGATTTGTTCACAAATCCACCAACAATGTGTCAGTGTCCCAGTTTTCCCGCATCCCCTCCAACATTCATCATTATTTTTTCCTGTCATCTTAGTCAATCTGACAGGTGTGTAGTGGTATCTCAGAGTTGTCTTAATTTGCATTTCTCTGATCAATAGTGATTTGGAACACCCTTTCATATGAGTAGAAATAATTTCAATTTCATCATCTGAAAGTTGTTCATATCCTTTGACCATTTATCAATTGGAGAATGGCTTGATTTTTTATAAATTAGAATCAATTCTCTATATATTTTGGAAATGAGGCCTTTATCAGAACCTTTCATTGTAAAAATGTTTTCCCAGTTTATTGTTTTCCTTCTAATCTTGTTTGTATTAGTTTTGTTCGCACAAAAGCTTTTTAATTTGATGTAATCAAAATTTTCTATTTTGTGATTAATAATGATTTCTAGTTCATCCTTGGTCACAAATTCCTTCCTTCTCCACAAGTCTGAGAGGTAAACTATCCTATGTTCCTCTAATTTATTTATAATCTCGTTCTTTATGCCTAACTCATGAACCCATTTTGATCTTATCTTGGTGTTAAGTGTGGGTCCATGCCTAGTTTCTGCCATATGGATACTTATTCTCAGTGAATTCCCAAACAATTTTTTTAAAGCTCAGTTGTTGCACTGGGGAACACAGAGAATTCACTTTAGATTAGTGATGTCCTTATTGGTGACCTGAAGAAGGTCAAATTAGGGAATACTGACCTTTTTCAAGGCATGCATATTTGAGATCCCAGCACTTCAGAAAATATGGCTCCTCAAAATCCAGTAGTATTCAGAAGATTCAAAGTTTAATATAATTTGCCAGGTTCTCTGCCCACTTTCCCCACAGGAATCTGAAGACTTCATGTGGAGTTCACCTGCAAAACACTGGGCCTTTGAGTTATAGGAAAACTCTAGAGGATGTGTCAAGCTTTTCTATCCTAAGCAACAGAAATCTAATAAAACCTTACTTATTCAGGAGATCAGGGGGATGGAGAGTGTAAATTGCAAAACATTTTGAATTATTCAATATTTTTAAGAAAAATGTGTTCATTATTGCCAACCAGATATACCCAATCTAGACAAGGAAAACACCTAATAAAATTCTTTAGTAAGCTTGAATATTTGAATAAATAGGTAAGAATGATTTGTATTAGAGCATCAGTTGCTTTTTTTTTAAAGATCAATTATTTAAACGTTTATTGATTTTTTTAAAAAAGCAATTGATGTGCTAATACAAATCATTCTTACCTGTTTATTAAAAGTAATGTCATTCTTTCTTTTTCATTTTTTTTTTTTGGAGGCAGGATTACCATTTCCAAGTAATCCATCCATGACCATAAGCACAAAGGTCTTTCATGAAAAATCCCCTTTATGATATCTTCAACAAGTAGTCATTCATTCTTTGCCTGGACTCTTCAGAGACAAGAGAACCTTGCACCTCCAGAAGCATCTCATGCTAGTTTTGTATAGCTTTAAGTGATAGGAAGTTTTCCTTTACAAAAAAGCCTACATCTGCCTTTCTGAAACTACAAATGGAAGCCCCTAATTCTGCCCTCTGGGAACAAGCAATACAAATCTAATCTCTCTTCCACATGACAGCCTTTCAAATACTTGAAGACAACTATCTAATCCTCTCTAAGTCTTCTTTTCTTCAGGCTAAAGCTCTGCAGTTCATTCTACCAATATTCATCTGCCATGGTAAAGAAGCCTTTCACCATCATTGTCTTCTTTTTCTGGATGCTTTCCAGTCTATCAGAGTCCTTTCCAAAATGTGCTCAGCACCCAATACAATAACTTCAGAAGGAATATGATCTGGACAGATTATCGAAGGGCCATGTGAAGTCTGTTTTTTTTGGCTTACTTGCTATATTGTCATCAGTCGATCAGGCTAGGTGCTATTCTAATTGACAAAGTAGTAATACATTAAATGAAATTATCTTTACTAAAAAAAATCTTATATGCTAACAATGAAGACAGTGAAAGCAAGAGGGAGGAAGGAATAAGCCTTTATTAAGTACTTACTATGTGCCAGATGTTATGTTATTTCATTTGATTTCCATAATAACCCTGAGAGACAGGAGCTATTATTATCCTCATTTTACAGATGAGGAAACTGAGACTGAGAGGAATTTAGGTCACATAGCTAGGAGGATCCTGAGGTATGATTCAAACCTGGTTCTTCCTGATTCCAGTGGTAGCACTCTCTCCAGCATGTCACCTAGCTGTAAACATAAGTATATTCAGAATAAATATAAAGAGATGCCTGTCAGTTGGGGAATGGCTGAACAAATTGTGGTCTATGATCAAAATGGCATACTACCTTTCTATAAGAAATGATTAGCATAATGATCTCACAAAAATGTGGATGAAACTTCCATGAAATAATGAAGAGTGAAATGAGTAGAACCAAGAGAATGCTGTATATAGTAAAAGCAATATTGTTTTAAGTAAAACTTAGAGTGACTTAATCATTTTGCCCATTATAATTACCCAAATAAACTACAAAGGACATGTGAAGGAAATGTTATCTGCATTCAGAGAAGGAACTGATAAATAGAAGTATGTATAGAATGATTTTAATATATTTTTACATATACACATTTTGTCCAATGGTAATCTCTAGGGCTGAGTGGGGATGGAAGAAATAAAAAGAAATTTATATGATAATTATATTATATATTTAAAAGAAATAGTAAGTTGTATACGATAGATTTGCTGTTTCATGTGCAATTATCTTTTTATTATACTATGTTATGGAAATGCTTGTTTTATTCCACAAATAAAAAAATAAAATAAATATACTTTAAAAAAAACTCAACAAAGGTAGAATAAATATGAATTCATGGAAACTAGTTAAATACAAGTTAATTAGGGAGGAGAAGTACTAACCATTGAGGGATCAGTATGGCACTTGATCTGAAACTTAAAAGAAGAAAGGGTTTCTATGAGTCAGAGGCAAGGAGGGAATAAGTTCTAAGCTTATTCAGAGGTATGGAGACAGGAGATGGAATGTCATGTCTGATGAACAGGAAAGAGGTTGGATCACAGTGTGTAGGAGGAAATAGAATAATGTTCAATGAAGCAGGAAAGGAAAGAGGAACCAGCTTGTGAAGGGCTTTAAAAGCTAAGCAGAGGAGTTTATATTTGATTCTAGAAATAATAGGAAGCTATTGGAGTTAATTGAATAGAGGAGTGACATTAGAATTTATTGAGTAAAGGGAGATTTACACTTAAGAAAATCAGTGTCCACACCATGGGGATGGATTAAAGTGGAAAAAGATTCAAGGCAGGGAGTCTAATTAGGAGGCTATTGCAATAGTTAGGGAAGAAATTATGAGGGCAGAGGTGTTCTGGAGCCTGCTTGTAACCTGCCAGAAAGCTGACTGTTAAATTTTTAGTGTCAATATTTATATATCAGAAATCAGCAATACCGCAAATCAGGGTTTAATTTTGTTCATTGTCTATAGTTAAGAAAGTAATGGAGAAAAAAATACTAGTAATCCAAATGAAATTTAAAAGTGTATCTTGTACACTTTTTTCCCTTAGAGAGCTGGTTATCAAATATTAATTGGTGTATCACATAAAGGCTTAGCTTTAGCTAAGGTGGTAGCTGTGTGAGTAGAGAGAAGTTGGATGGGAGAGATATTGGAGAGATAAAAGAAGCAAGATTTGATAAATGGTTGACTGTGGTTTGGAGAAGAGTGAGGAGTCAAGGATAATGCTATACTTATGAACCTGTGAGTCTGAAAGAATGGTGGTACTTTGGACAGAAATAGATTAGCTGGGAAGAGAAGTTTTTTTGGGGAGGAAGGTGAGTTCTCTTTCAGACATGTTGAATTTGAAATATCTCTTAAACATCCAATTTTAAACCTGTAATATTTAGTTGATGTTGTGGGATTGAAACTCAAAGGAGAGATATTGTAGATATGAATATGTATATCTGAAAGTTATTTACATGGAGATGATAATTAAACCCAGGGATGAAGAGGTCACTGAGAATATGTGTTTTGTGAACTTTTTATTTTTTTATCTTTTTATTTTGACAATTGTATTTCAACACAATTTATTTCTTTAAAAATTATATGTATTTTATTAATTTAAGAAGGGTTCCATAGACAGTATCCATGACATAAAAAAGAAATAAAAAAATCTTGTGTAGGGAGAGAAGAGCAGTTGTTTTAAGAAAGAGTCTTGGGGAATACTCACAATTAGGGGATATCATTTGGATGATGGATTAGGAAAAGAAATTGTGGAGAGATTAGGCAGATAGCAGGACAATAAGGTCAATATAATAGGATACAGTCCAGAGGCTGCCAAGTAGCATTATGAACAGAGTTCTGGATCTGGAGTCAGAAAAATTGAAGTTCAATTCTGGCTTCAGCCACTATCTGTGTGACCTTGGTCGTCACATAAATTCTATCTGCTTTAGTTTCCTCAACTGTAAAATAGAGATAAAAATAGCACCTTTCTCTCAGGGTTATTGTGATGGTCAAATGAGATAATATTTATAAAGTGCTTAGCACAGTGTCTAGTACATAATAGGTGATTAATAAATGCTTATTCTTCTCTTTTCTACTCTAGATGAGAAAGTTATCTCCAGGAGAAGAGGGTGATAAACTGTTTGTATTGTTGACTTATCAAGTTTGTAGTCCACTAAAAAAGATCTCAGATCTTTTACAGGTGAATGACTATTTACTGTTTATTCATGCCTTTCTCCATGCTTGGTACTGTGAAACTGATTTTTGGAAGTTTAGGATTTATATTTGTTTTTATTCAATTTTATTTTATTAGGTTCAATATAGCATTCTAGGCTGTCATTTTCTTAAAAGTCTTCTTATTATGTTTTTAAAAGGAAAAATCTTAGTCTTTGAATTTTCTCTTGCCTTTTTTTTTGTTGTTGTTTATTTTGATCTGGATCTTTACTTTCATGATGTAAGGATCTCCAGATGAGGAAACTTCCCCTACCAAGGCAGAATTATCCTATTCCATAACTTATCATCTTAGAACATTGGTTGAAACATTGAAAGGTGTCAATATGTCAGAGGTGGGATTTGATCCTGAAATTTTCTGAAAAATTAATGACATTTTATCATATATGTTATATGGAACTTTTCTCATATGGATCATTTGGTTCCATTGTGTCTCATGGCTGCCCATTTAATATCTAATCCTGCTGACAGAGGATTTATTTATAGTATCATTTACATGTCCTATATCTAGTAACTCTTTTCTCTGGGGTACTCACTCCAGTGATTTTAGAGACACTGCATTATTTCACTTTTTCCTCCTCTATTCCATTCTGTATGAAATTGCCAGACTAAATCTTCCTCCAATATAATTTTTTAAAATAGGAGTTCATTAAACCTTTTTTTTTTTTTTCTTACTCTCCTAGGTGGCTATTTTCATAATATGATCCTACTATTGCTAGTGATCCTAAATGTTAATACTGCTCTAGCATTTCTAGAGACTCTCTATTAACTACCACACCAAGTTTTAAGCTGTCCGGCCTTAAATATTGGCCTTATCCTACTTATTCAACCTTAATTTTTAAAACATACCAACACAAAAATTTTGTTCCAAATGGAAGAAGCCTCATTATCCTAGGCACATAACCTTCTTATTTCACATATTCTATAAGTATTTAGTGAATGAGGCTCTGTGTTAAATATTATAAAAATAGGAGCCATCATTCTTTTTTCCTTAATAAATTTAGTATCTGGAATTCAAAGATACTTCCATTGTCCATCTCTATAAAGATAAAGGAAATAGATTGTCCTGTGACAATCACAAGGCGGAATATTTCTGTCTTAGTGGCAAGATTCTTGCCTTCTTATTAGTCTGATTCTTTACCTGGAAGATAATCATCTACCTTAGAGCCAGTGTGGCTTCAGAAAGAGCTGAGGAACGGTCCATATGCTGTTTGCTGCCCAGCAACTCCAGGAGAACAAAGGTCTCTACGCAATGTTGGTTGAAATGATCAAGTCTTTGATACTGTCAGTTGTGAGGGCTCATGGAAAATCATCTTGCCTCAGAGAAGTTCATTACTATTGCATTTCAATTTCATGATGACATGCTTTCCTAGGTTCTTGTTAATTGATGCTCTCATGCTTTCCCACTGGAGTGAAACAAGACTGTGTGCTTCCTCCCATGGTTTTTATAGCATGATATTTTCAGTAATGTTGTCAGATGCCTTCAATGAGGATGAACATGGCATCAAAATCAGTTACTGCACTGATGGGAACTTATTTAATTTGAAAAAGGCACAAACCATGACCAAAGTGGAGGGAGATTTGGTGCCATGAGCTCTTGTTTGCAGATGAATGTGCGTGCCGTCAATGCAACTCTGAAGCTAAAATGCAATAGGTTATGGATCAATTCTCTGCTGCTTGTGTTAATTTTGGCTGAAAAACTAAGTTCACTTACCTTGGCATTATACTTTCCAGGGATGTACACATTAATAATGAGATCGATGCATGCATTACAACAACTAGCTCAATGCTTGGGAGGTTTTGAAGGAAAGTGTGGGAGAAAAGATATATTGAACTGCCTACCAAACTGAAAGTCTACAGATATGTTATGCTGACCTCATTGTTGCATGCCTATGAAACTTGGACAGCCATGCCAAGAAACGGAATCACTTCATTGTTTTAGGAAGATTCTGAAGATCACTTGGTGAGATAAGGTATCTGATGCTGAGGTTCTTTCTCAAACTAAACTTCCCGGCATTCATACTCTAATGCACAGTGTAACTTTGATGGACTGGCCACATTGTTCAAATGCTAAAAGCTTATTTGCTTAAGACTTATGGATAACAAGACAAGAGCTCACATGATGGTCAGAAGAAGTGATACAAAGACACTCAGGGTCTCTCTGAAGAACTTTGAAATTGATTGCATGATATGGGACATATTGGCAAACGACTGTCCAGTATAGTTTACCCACATCCGATGGTGCTCTGTGAGCAAAGTAGAATTGAAGTAGCTCAAAAGAAATGTGAGATGTGTATATTTAGAGAATCCACATCAAATGTTCACATAGACTGTTTGAGCCTGATCTGTGGCAGAACATTGCAAGTTCATATTGGCCTCATTGGCCCCAGGTGGACATACTGTGACTTGACTCTAATATGGTGATGTCCCATTTTAGTTCTCTTTGAGAATGGGCAGTGACCAACCAACCAGACATCCAACCAAAAAATATGCAATTTAGTATCTGAAATCCATTTCTGGCTCTAAATTCATGAAGTTTGGAATGTTTTGTCTCATTCTTTCTTTATCCTCAATTCCCTCTTGTTTTTTCATGTAGTTCTTCACACTCACCTTCTCTATGAAGACTTTCCTAATTGTGTAACTCATATTGACTTCTCTTTTCCTTGAATATTTATTAATTTTCATGTCTGTAAACACAATTCAATACTTACTATATACATTTAAAACTAACATTTATTTTTTCAATTAACCAAAATTTGTTTTGTTTTTCTTTTACCTCTTATTTACTTGAAAAGAAAAAACAAAATCCTTGTGACAAATATATATATATATATATATATATTTTTCAAGTAAAATAGATTTATGTACTGGCCAAGTCAAAATTATATATCCCATTCTCACATTGGGCCCATCACCTCTCTGTGAACATGCTTTATTTTTGGTCCTCTGGAATTATGGCTAGTAGTCATATTAATCAGAGTTTTTATGCCTTTCAAATGGCATAAAATTTTTCTTTATAATATTGTTATTATGTAAATTGTTCTTTTAGTTTTGCTCATTCTACTGTGTATTAGTTGATAAATGTCTTCCCAGGCTTTTCTGAGATCATCCTTTTCATCACTTTCTATAGTCACAATAGTGTTCCATTATATTTATATACCTTAATTTCTTTGATTATTCTCTAATTCATAGGGCAATCCCTTAGTTTATAGTTTTTTATCATTACAAAAAGAACCATTACAATTTTCATACATATGGAATAACTTTTACACATATGATATTTTACTTTTTCTTTAATCTCATTGGGGTAAAAACCCATTGCTAAAGAGTCAGTTAGTTATAGGTTAATAACTTTTGGGACATTATTCCAAATTGCTTTCTAGAATGGCTGGACCAATCCACAGTTCCTTCAACAGTGCAATAATGTGCTTGTTTTCCTGCAGTTTTGATTGCTCTCTAATTCTCAGTGGATATTATTAGCCTCCTTAATCCCTGTGGTGAAATGGACCTGATAAATGATTGAATGGCTTATATTATTTTGGTATTTCTATTGTGCCCATGAATTCTTAATTGTAATTCTAGTAACAACAAGTAGTTTTAAAGAATCTATTACTAGGTCCAATGTCTTATGGCACTGAGATGGAGAAATGATTTGATTACTAGCTGAGGACGAGGGAAAAGTTTAATCTCCATTGGTTCTTGCTTATGTTGTTATTTTGTCTCAGAAAATTAAAAGGGGTGAAGGTGGGGTCCACTTTAGAGCACAGTTTCAGGAAGAGAAAGGGACTGAGATAAAAGGCAATGAAACAAGGACATAAAAAGGTCCAGGCTATTTTGGGCTACTCATTTGGCCTGGGCCTTGTATGTGGAATTAATGATATTTTCACTGAGGGCTATGCTACTCAAAACATCTAGCTGGCTGGAAGAATCAAGAAACCAGTAAGCACAGGAGGAGAGGGAAGAGGATAAGCACCTTACAAAGCATGGAGACCATGGATATTTTGATATAATGTAATGTTAGAATGCAAAGGGAGGTAGTTTTGGGGCCCAGTTAGGGAAGAATTTTTCTTATTGCAAGATTGTTTGAAGGATAGGATAGAATCTTTTAAATCTTTCCTAGTAGGCTAAGGATGGAGTGACCTAAGATGATTTAGTTGAACTGAACAGGGAATATACATAATCAAATAAAATATATTTCATTCATTCAGGATGGGAGATATATAATAGAAAACTCTGACTAGGCTTAGACTCTGGGTACAAATTTTCATAATGCTGTTAAAGGTCATCCTGGTAGCCAATTTCATGACTTTGTAATTGGACCCAATTGAAAAGGCATGAGGGACCTAATGACAGTAGGCATATATCTTGTAGTTAGTAAAGGATTATAAAGGTTTAAACTTTGTAAACTTGAGACTGTTAATCTTTTTTTGTGACTTCAACTATTTTTCTTTCTACTCCAGCTCCTCATTTATCCCTCCCACCCCATTATATTCCTTAGAGGTGCTTTTTGCTAATAATTCAGTATTTCAGGAATATACAATATTGTCTGTGAAAATTCATCCACTATTGTTCAAGAACCTGTCTATGACTTGGTAGAAAATTTTATTTTAGTGATGATTCAGGCAAATAATATAGCAAATGTAGGACAGGTTTTGTTTAATCCAACAAAAATCCAATTTACATTTAAGCTCATAAACGTGCAGCAGATAAGGCCTAAAGCCAGGAAGATCTGAATTCAAATCTAGCCAGAGACATTTACTAATTGTGTGACTCCAGGTAAGTCATTTAACCTCTGTTTGCTTCAGTTTTCTCATCTATAAAATAAAGATAGTAATAGCCCTTACCTCCTAAGGTTGCCATGAGGATCAAATGACATAATAATTATAAGTATTTAGCCCAATGCATAGCAAACTCTATATTAGTTATTATTATTATTAAGGATTCAACACAACTCTCCTTTTCCAATGAGATGTACCTCCACAAGGAAACTATACAGTAGTCTTTCTCATTTTTTGAATTCTGCTATAATATTCCTGGGTTTGAGACTCCTTGAATTTGTAAGAGATTTATCTTGACTATTGATTGGCCATTGAGTCCTTTATGGGTTTTACTCAGGTTAAATAAAACCTGTCCTATTATTGATGTACTATTACCTTGAATATTTCATGAGGATCATTTTTTCTACTTTTTAGAGTTTCAGCCAAATGAGAAATTTTGTTGTAATTATGGAAAACCTCAGGTAGGGACATAAGCCAAAACTTTTGACAAAGTTCCTTCTTTTTCTCCAATGGAGTCCAGGTGTATAAAGGTAGAGATGCCTGAATTATGCATTATACTTTTGGAACTCATCTGTTGTTGGCTTGGGTTCCAGCAGCATCCAAGGTGATTCAGGGAATCTTTTATTTTTCCATCATTGCCTCAGTTTTCTGCCATTTCTGGGCTCACATAGTTCTTCCTTTCCCAGGGTGATGAATAATCTTCTTTGCACATTTTTCCTTCAAGGACTACAGGGTCACGTGGGTGTTTAAGTTTTCTTCCAGGGAAACGGAGTCTTTGTGAGTTCTACTGACTTTCTGACCGTCTTAGTTCCGGTTCTCTTTTTGTTTCTTTCCTGCTCTACCTAGCTCCACTTTTAAAGGTCCTATCCAAGGACATAACTCTAGACATGATTCAATCAACCATGCTTAATATGATGTCAGTGGCAAATGAGTAGCCAGGATAAAGCAAGTTCATATCTTACCAGAAGAATACCTTGACAGAAGAAAAAGTTTCATACTCTAACAAGGAGGTAACCTTGACAAGCTATTAACCTTGTCAAAGGAATCTCACTTTGTTTAAGAGACACACTAGAGCTTCAGGAAGATCTTACCAGATTCTTCTTGGGCACACCCTCTATACTTTTGCTTTTCCACTGCACTTAGCAGAAATTATTTGCTCAATAAATAGTTGACTGATTGATAGATTGATTAAAAAAGCAATCTAACATAGAGAAGCAATTTAACACAGATATAAGCTTAAAATGGCATTAAGGCTTTTGGAACCCCCTGTGTATAATAGAATTCTGAACCTGGGAATCAGGAAATAGCTGGGTTCTAATGGACAAATTTCTTAATTTCTTTCATAATTAAAATAGGCATCATAATACTTGTACTCTCTACTTCACCTGGTTGTTATATAGAGGCTTGCAAACCTTAGAGCACAATATAAATGTGACATTATTGTTCCTAGGGATTAATAAACATGGTTTATTATTCCATGCAACTGATGTGTTAATTGAAGAAAAGAGGTTTCTTCTAACTACTCATTCTCACCTAGTCAGCTCTCCTTGGTGCTTTTTATCATGAAACTATTGAGTCACAGTATTTTTAGAAATTAAAGGTCTTTCCCTTGCTCCCATCAATTCCACATCAGTTATAGCTTACTTTTCTGCCTCCAAACTCTGCACTCTCAGTCCATAACCACTCAGGACTGGAAAAAGAAATTTAAAAAGGAAGAAAAGTTCCAATGCCTGGCCACACTATTCTTCCAATTTTAAAAGTTGTTCAATTTATAGGTAGGCATCAAACAGGACCAATCAAATTGTACAGAACAAAATCACATTCAAATTATCCTGGACACACACATATGTATAATGTATGTATGTATGTATATATACATATATTTATATATTGTATGGGCATAGGTTCTGAGTTGGAAGGGACCTTAAAAATCATCTAACCTGACCCTTTATTTTTCAGATGTGGAAATTGAGGATCTTGAAGATTAAGTGGTTGCCTAAAGTTGAACAAGTAATGACAGAAGCAGAATATGAAGCCAGATCCTGACTTAATTATTACTTAGCCTTAATCACTGAATGGATGCAGCCTTAGTCAGACTGAGACCTGTTAAAGACCTTAGCTTAAAAAAGCCAAGGTCTCCCATTGCATCCAGGGCCATCTCCAGTCATCCTGATCTATATCTGGCTACTGGATCCAGATGTTTCTGGAGGGGAAAGTGAGCCAGGTGACCTTGCAGAGCCCTCCCTCACTTAAATCCAATTCACTTGCATGTCACACAAAATCTCCTTGATGTCATGGTCCTTTTGGAGAATGAAGGACAAACAACAACCTTTGTGAGTAAAGCTGGCTTGGAATTGGGCAGTGGGAAGACTCCCTCCTTCCTTCCCTCCCTCCCATCCTTTTTCCTATCTCCTCTCCCTCTTCTTCTTCTTTTCCCCCCTCCCTATTACCTTCTTCCCCTCTTCTCTTCTCCCCTCTGTTGGGGGGAAATTTTAAGAGTTATACTCTTAAGACCAAAAAGTTTGAGAACTAGTATTCTACAGCATCATATAATATTGTTATATTTAGTGTGCCAAATCTGTGGACCACATCATTTATGTTATGTAACATCACATATTAAGTTGCAGTTGATATTATAAATATATATACACACATATGTATACATGTATTTTCATATCATGACTAAAAATTTAGTTTAGGGAAATTTCTTGCACAAATTTTAGTTGGCATAATTAAAATTGAAATTGACTGTGTATACTGAAACTTGTGATCTTCCCAATTTTTTTGAAAGGAGACATTCAAGGGCCTGCAATAAACCTCTTGCATAGATAATCAATAAATATTTGTCAAATTGAATCCTTTTACCTCTCCCCATTCCTTTGCTTTATTCTTCTATGATTAGGAAGAGATATTTTCCTGATCAGTTTTCCCCAAACCCCCCCCCCCCCAAAACAACAATAACAACAACAACAACAACAACAACAACAACAAATCCCAACAAATCAAAATTCTTTTAAAACCAAAATAAAGGATTGTCAAGAGATGACAGCTTGATTTCATCCCTGCTCTAGCCTTCTGAAGTGTGATTTCTTAGCAAAAGTCAAGAGCTATGCATGCTGTCACTTTAGGCTTTGTAAAAGAAGCTTTATTAAGGGACTTGCTGACAGAAGGAATGACACACTTGGGTTTCTAAAGTCTTGGAACATCAAGGAAAATGTCAGAAGCAGGATATGAACTTCAGGCTTTCTGACTCTAGGTCCAATGCTCCATCCATTATATATCATGCTGCTTTTAAACACTTTTTTTTCCCTTGGTAAAGGGATGTCTGGACCTGTGATTTTATTAGTGTAGGAAACATTTTGTCCAAAAACTCCCTCTATCAATGCACATTTGCATCTTATAATCTTCCAGGGATGATGGTAGAAGATGACTGGTTCATGGTTACAGAGTCAGCATATGCCAAAGGTAGTATTTAAACTTATTGTTTTCTGACTCTGAAAGCAGATCTTTATCTATTATATCATGTTGCCTCGAGATAGAGATGAAAAAGTTTCCTTAAAATATTGATCTTTAAGCTAAGGCAAGATTTAGTTTTATCACCCCAAATGGTTTGGATTATTTATGTTTTGGTCACCACTGCAGAGCTGTGAAGTCTTCACTTTCGAATTAGAAAATTTAAACTGGTTAGATGTAGAGCCCATCAGTGGGTAATACATCTGTGTATGAAATATGTGGATAAAAATTGCAGCAATTATGCTAGTAAATACAATAAAAATAAATCAAATTGAGTACCTCAACTGAATCACTGCTTGCTATTCTAGCAAATATTTCTTTCAGCAATCATGCAGAAGGGATGAGAGGACAACAGTTGCATCTCTCTCCAATAAGGCTTTTAATTGTTCTCTAAAACAAATTCGTAAGTGGTAATGATTGCCCATCTCTTTTTGGGACTAACTCTAAATTTCAGATGTTATAGTTTCATAGTTTTAGACATAGAAGGGACTTTATAGGTTATCTAGACTAATTTCCTCTTGCTTTCACCCCCTCATTTTATAGTTGGAGAAACAGAGGTCTTCCAGGTGGCCCAGTTGGGTTTGTTTCCAAATATAATATAATGCCTTTCCCACTGTCAAACCTGTTCAGACTGGCTCTAAAGACACTATTTCACACTGTTTTCATGTTTCAAATCATTTCAGATTAGTTCAGCAAAATTCCTATTGGTTCAGATTATATCAGAATTTCCTTTCTATTACACTTTAATTAATAATATGCTGTATTATTTAGTAACCAATATCACTTTGTGATCCATCTTTTTTTTTTTTTTTTCCTTATTTTTGTCAGAACCTTACTTCTGAAGGGCAGGCAATTTCTGAAGGATGGGATCCAGCAATGTGATCACTCCTAGCCCCCAAGGCATCTACTTCTTAACCAACTTTTCCATGTGGGACCTCCTTTCTTTTTATCCTAAACCAGAAGCCAGCTTAAGTTAGGCTTCTCTGGGGAACATGTCCTTTGTCCTTGCTTTTCCTTCATTAAATTTGGGGTTGACCTGGTTTATGAGAGGAAGAACAAACTGGGGAGATTCTTATTTGGGTGGTTTTCTAGCCAAGATTGCTAGAGACAGGTGGGTCTCATAAAGCAACTTTCATTCCTTAAGTGTCAGAGAAGGGGGTAATCAACCACATTTGAAGGTTAGACTACTTTCCCTAGCTGCAGACTAATCCATTTACTCTCGTCTTAGTCCTATTCTCCACCCCATCCCCCCAAGGATTTGGGTAGGGATGAGTTGAGAACCATTAACCCACCTCCTAATTAAAATGTCCATTGGCTGAGATTATCTTGCCTTTGCAAGGGGAGGTCCAAATGATGCTTTGTCAGGCCAATCAGGAGGAAGACACACTTATGAGTCCCTATTGGCCCTGACTTCAGGATCTTTTTGGTACAGAGATTTCTGTATTAATTAATTAATTAATTAATAAAATAAATTCTGTACAATTTATTAATAGTTATCTTGCATGAAGAATTGCCTCAGTTTATCCATTTGTTAAATTTAATTTGTGATACTTCTATTTTTATTTATGGTGCTGCTAATACTCCAAATTCCTTAGGTCCAAGAATCATCTTTGACTCTTATCTCAGTCTCAGATAATCTTAGTAAGCACCAGTATACTGTGTGCCAGGCATTGTGCTAATCTGGAGCAAATCACATATATTGCATATATGTGTACTATAAGATGCAAATATCTAATAAAAGCAAATATCAGTCCCTGATCTGAAGGAAAACAATATGCAGATAACTATGTACAAAGAGGCCCACATATGCATGTATATATACTAACAAATACACACATATATATGTACATATATATGTTTATATAAAACTTTGATATATTTTTATGTAGGCATATGTGGGATGGGATATATGTGTGTTTATCACTATATATGTATATGTACATATATATGAGTGAATATATGTAAATATCTGTATATGTATATATATATATTTGTATATATAATGGGTAGGCAGGTTTGTATATGCACACATACACATGTGTTCAATGCGTACACGTGTGAATATATATTTCATGTATGTGCATATAGAGGAATGATTATTGCATATATGTGTACATACACATATGTGCATACATATGTATATCTGCAAACATGTATGTGTACATATGTGAGTGTATATGTGTAGATGTAGGGATGTATATGTGCATAGAGCAGTGCACATATATGTACACCTGTATATAAGTATGTGTGTGCATATGTGTATATGGATATCATACACATATACAAATGCATATATCTCATGTGTATATATGTATATGGAATATATTGGAGCTAATTTTATAAGGAAAACATTAAGATAAAGGAAGCTTGAGAAAGGCTTCTGGTACATAGTAAGATTTTATCTGAGAACTGAAGGAAACCAGGAAAACCAAGAGGCAGCGATGAAGAGAGAAAGCATTCCAGGCATAGGGGAGAGAATTTGAAAATGCTAAGTCAGGAAATGAAGTGTTATGTTTGAGGAATTATAAAGAGGCTAATGTCACTGGATAGAAGTATAGGAGAATAAACTGTAAGAAAACTGAAAAAGTAGGAAAGGGCTGACCAAGTTATAAAAAGCTTTGAAAGCTCTGACATCAATTTTGCTATGTTCTTTTCTCTTGCCTCAACCATCCAAATTCAGGACCTCAAGATAATTGTCTCTTGTCCATACTATTGTAATTGATTCTTTCTAAAAGTCCTTCCAAATTGTCTAGAAGAAATATTTTGTCATCTTTGCCAAATTTTTGTGAAACCTGAAGTTATTTTTTCTTACTATTAGTGATGTGAAGCAAACTCAGGTGGCTGTTGATAGTTTGGAATTCTTTTAATTGTTTAAATTCTTTGACAAATTCATTAGGCAAACTTTAAATATTACAGATGATTTGTACAGAAATGCCTTGTGGACTAATTAAGAATGATTCTGAACTATTCAAAGGGCAAGCTTAGAGGACTTTTCCTTAGCAATATCTTGTTACCTAGATACCTGATGCTATATATATTTGAAATAACACAGTTACATTTCTTTTAAAAGACCTGATTACAATTCAAGTATTCCATTAATTCAAACTAGCCTTACCTTTTATTTAGTTTGAAATAAGTGAAGTTTTATCAACGGTATAATTATTAATCCTGGTATCTGGAGCAAATCACAAAATGTATCAGCCTGAGGTAAGCAGACAAGACAAATTCAGTTATTGAGGAGACAGGACCTCAGGAAGAGACTTACATAGATCTTTGAATAGTTTAAGATATATATATGTATATTTTTTTTTACTTGTTCATAATATGTTGTTTGTCAAGCTGTAAATTAGTCTAGTCATTCTGGAAAATAATTTAGAATTATGGTAGTAAAGCGACAAAAAATGTCCATGTCTATTGACCCAAAAATCCAGTTGCTAAGCATAGATCTCAAAAAAACTAAAGATAGAAAGAAAGGTACAATATATATCAAAATATTTATAGCAAAACTTGTTATAGCCAAGAATTGCAGACAGTAAATGCTTGCTGATTTTGGAATGGATTAACAAATTGTGGTATATGGATACAATGGAATATTATTGCCATTTAAGAAACAGTGAATATAAAGCACTGTTGCAAAGGTAAGTTTATTAGGGCTGTAGAACACTTACTAGATGTTGAATTTGGTTGATGTGTCGATTAGTTTTCCTAAGCTGCTTTTCCACTTTCTTATTCTTTAGTGTTAAAATGTAGAGAAGAGGGAGAGGATTCTATTGATTAAGGAGGGTGATGTAAAAATAAGTAATAAAACAAAATTTAAAAATGAAGTGGAACCATATTGTGTTTAAGAACTCTTTGAATGAATTTATGAAACTTTGGTTATGCTGTTTGTTTCAGTTGTTTCCAATTCCTGGTGACCACATTTGGTGTTTTCTTGACAAAGATACAGGAATAGTTTGCCATTTCCTTCTCCAGCTCATTTTACAGATGAGGAAACTGAGGCAAACAGGGTTAAATGACTTGCCCAAGGTCACGGAGCTAGGAAATATCTGAGACCAGATTCGGAATCAGGAAAATGTTTTCTTGACTCTAGGTCCAGCGTTCTATCCAGTTCACTACCTAGCTGCTAAATTGCCTGCAAACATTGTCTTAAGTTCCTATCTTATTTATGCTATTTGCTTAAGAAACAAAATTTTAATCATGGTGGAACTGTAAAACTTCGGTCTTACCAATTCCAATCAGTGGGACTCAAATTAATGAGGCTTTACTATAACTGGACTTTCTGTCTGCATAGTGACTGTTCCTTACTCTATTTGGGCTCTTCAGGCATTGAACTGCCCACACATCAGTATCCTGCCATAAGCCCAAATCAATCTTCCTGCTTGCACAGTTGGACTCAACTTCAGAATATTGCAATGAAACTAGTGTCTCTTCTTTATAAAAATACTTGGTTGGAGGTCTCAAATAGCATCACTCAACGAGTTTGACTCAGAATGGCTTTCAGCTGTTCCAAAATATGAAAGTCATCCCTCCTCTTGATATATGTAGTTCAGGCTACAATAGTTTGAAGCCATTGAGAATATCTAGAAGTATATACTACAGGCTCTGAACTTAGTTTTGAAAGAGAAATTCTGAAAATGTTTTGAGCAATGAAATCAACATCAATAAACAGAATCTTAATATTCAGAATATATGGAAAGAATTGCTCATCAGGATCAATTTTGAGAAGATGATTTTTTTTTTTTTTTTAAGAATTAGACAAGCAGTGACCCTGGAGAAGTTGAGAAAATGATTCTCTTTCCCTTAAGAGAGATGTGGGGACTAAGGAATGCTGTTGGTCAAATATTGCATATGATGTCAGCCCCTGATAACGTTTTGGTGATTATTGCTGAATTGCCTTTAAAAAAGTTCTTTATTTGGGGCAGCTAGATGGCACAGTGAATAGAGTGCCAACCCTGTAGTCCGGAGGACCTGAGTTCAAATGTGACTCAGATACAACACTTCCTATCTGTGTGACCCTGGGCAAATCACTTAACCCCAATTGCCTCAGCAAAAAAAAAAAAAAAAAAAAGTTCTTTATTACAAAAGATAATTACCTGGGCAAAAGAGTAGGAAAGGATATGTGTGTGTGTGTGTGTGTGTGTGTAATATATATATATATATATATATATATATATATATATATACATACATACATACACACATATAAAATTTATATGCAAGTGAAGAGAATGGATAAATATATACAAACATTATATACATACATATACAAAATTTATGTATACATATATTTACATTCTTATGTATGTATACATAAAAGCTTTTTGCTAAACTATTTATTATGCATATCCATAAATTCTGTGCATAGACTCATATTTCCAATTTATGGTCATCATCTTCACTCCCAATCCCTAAAGGAAAATTAAAATGTTTATCTCTTGACTGGAAAGTCAGAAGTAAGAGGTCTGCAGGTCTGTGGACTACAGTAAAATTGGTATCTTGGGATGGTTTATCGGGCCCCTTGGCTTAGCAAAGCTTCTTTTAGCCTTTTATAGTCTCTTGTTCAATGCCAGCTCATTTGCAGTTTTACCTCATGAGTTTTGTGTTTTAAAAGACTGCCTGGAGGTAGTTGGTTCTTTATTATAGAATCATAATCATAGAATTTAATAGTAAGAGACCTCAACAACATTCTAGTATAATCCATACGTTCCAAAGAATTTTAAACGTCAACAAGTAGACTCTGAATGACATAAACTTGTTGAAGCAACCTTTGGGGAGAAAGGGACATTTAAATTCAATAACAATTCCCATCTATGAGGGAGCTAAGACAGTCTAGGTGAAGCAGCAATGCAGCCTGAGGGATACATAGGAGGCAGCATGTGCCAGGAAAGTCAATCCCCTACTAGCAGCAGACCTCAAACTTCAGTGGAGATAGTTTAGGTCCACGAAGCTAAGAGCCCTGTGACTAGCAGTGTCTTACAGACCACTGACCCTGCTTCTTGTCTAGTCTCTGCAGCCATCAGGCATGGGAACAGTCATTGTGAAGAAAGTGTTCACGTTTCTTGTCCCTGCCTTGTACCTAGCCATTGATCCTGCTTCTAGCTCAGGCGAAGAATTGCATCAACCTATGAAGTAACCCAAATGGATATAGGACCTAGAAACTGCTTCAGTGGGTGCAGCAGCCCTTACTTCCTCAGCAATAACAGGTATTGAAGACTTGGAAAAGAAAATTTTTTCCACCAAAGCCCTTTGCATGGTGAAATGGTTCAATATTACAGACAGATACTTTTATCAGTGGAAATGACATTAAAGAGTATGCATTCCTTTGCCACTGCAGCCTAAGGACTATGAGACATATCTATATGACTTAAAGCTGAAAATTCTTTATGTGCTTTTTTTTTTCTCCCATTAGAATGTGAGTTCTTTAGAGCAAAGCTTTTTAAATTGTGGATCATGACCCTATGTGGAGTCATGTAGTTGAATGTGGGAGCTGAGAAATTATGATTTATTACCAGTAAATGCTTGATTTGTACACCTACTTTATATATACTTATATATTTTTATATATCTATTTATTTGGGGTCACATAAAAATTTCTCAGGCAAAAAGGGGTTGTGAGTGGGAAAAGTTCAAGAAGCCCTGCTTTAGAGAGCCTTAAACTGCCTTGGCTTCTATGTGTGTCTCCCTAGGCTTTGGCACAGTGCTTTGCACATACTAAGCACTAAATAAATAATTTTTCTTCTATTCATTTAAATTATGGCTCTGCTTATAGACTTTCCTGCTATTGGAAGTTTGGGTTTGCTTTGAAGTATGATATTAACATGTCTTAATGATACTAATTTACTTTCCTTGACTTTTTTGACTGCTAAATGGGAATGGGGCTATTTTTCATGTCTATTCCTCAGTATTTGTTGAATTAAAGAGCTTATCTCTAAAATAGAGATTTCAAACTTAGGGTCTCTAGACCCCTAAAAAAGGCCAATGAGGTCTTTTAATTAGGTTAAAATAAAATTGGAAAATGTTTAACTAAATAAATAAAAATATCATTCAGCACAGATCTTGTTAATTTTGAATATTCTAAGTCAATAAACTTGCAAGGCTCATTTTTGTGGTATTTGATATCACTATTCTAAAGAGATCTTTCTAAATTGTTACCTAAGCCACTGTTGATCATACTAGGCAAAAATATAGGGCAACTATCTGATTTCCTTTATTTATTTAAAAAAAAGTCATACTCTAAAGGTAAGGAACTTAGTTGGAAGGTAAACAGCATAAGTAAGGAATCATTGACCACTTTGGCTTGCAGGAAGGGTGGGTCAGACTTTGGTCTCTCAATGGATCATAAATTTCAAGCTGAAAAAGGTCCTACATCTAGCACAAACTTCTCACTTTACAGATGAGAAACTGAAACCAAGAATTATACCAAGATAATATTTGCTGTAAATCATAGAAGTAGGCTTTGAATCCAGGTCCTCTGCCTATAAATCCTAGCACATTATCCACTGTACCACATTACTATTTGTCTTCTCTAACTGAGCAGAAAGCAGGATGAGGTCAGTAAATGGGTCATCAATCCTGAATGTCACCGTCTTGCTACCTTAACTAATGTCTTAGGAAGTGGCAGAGATGTCAGATGAGCTGGTTTAGCTACCAGACATAGTTTGCCAATAGCATCTCCTGCTTTATTTGAGATTGATGAACTTTCCTCTTCTGGTTTCCCCAGAAGTCTCCAAAGCCAGGTTCAGAGACTTCACATAAATTTTGTATATGTATATATATAATGTTTGAATCTTTTTTCTTCATAGTAATACTATCTTGTCAGGGAACATTTAAACCCAGGATTACATATACAAGAAATGAGTTTGAGAGTTATGGTTCATTTTACTGAATTATTAACTTTCCTTTAAATAGTGACCACCATGACATTCATTACATTATTTAATAAACCTGACAGAAGAGTTAGAGGAAGTTAAGATGAGAAAACTTAACCAAACGTCCGGAGTCATTACCAATTTAAGATGTCAAAAGTGGAAATCATTCTCTGAGGGCTATAAAAATCACTTATTCTTTGACCTAACAGTACTGCTACCAGGTATGAATCCCCAGAGAGATTTTTAAAAAAGGAAAATTACCTATATGTACAAAAAATATTTATAGCAGTTCTTTTGAAGAATTGGAAATTGAGGGGCCATCAATTGGGGAATGGCTGAATGAATTGTGGTATGTGATTATGATGGAATATTATGGTTCTATAAGAAATGATAAACCAGATGTTTTCAGAAAGACCTGGAAAATCCTCCATGAGCTCATGCAAAATTAAATGTACTATATACAAAGTAATAGCAATGTTATGGGATGATCAGCTCTGTGACTTGGCTGTTCTCAGCATTGCAATGATTTAAGACTATTCTGAAGGACTTATGATGAAAAATGCTGTCTATACCCAGAGAAAGAACTGATAGTGTCTGAATATAGTCTGAAGCATACAATTTTTTAAACTTTTTTTTTGAGGATTTTTATTTTGGGGCATCTATATTTTCTTTTGCAATATGGCTTTTATGGAAAAATTTTATATAACTTCACATGTGTCTTCTAATTGGGAGATGGGAAGGAAGGGAGAGAATCTGGAATTCAAAGCTTTAAAAACAAGTGTAAAAAATTGTTTTACATGTAACAGGAGAAAATAAATATTAAAACATAAAAAAGAATTCAGTCTTTGAAATTTAATACAAATTATTGAAATATCCTTAGTTTACATACCACATTTTTATTTATTGTTAGGTACTTTTATTTATTTAACTCTTTCCTAGGTTATTTGGATCATTTTATCCTACTCAGATTCCTGTAGTCTTTCAATCTTGTTTTGATTTAGTGTTTTTCAAGTGTTATCTATTCTAAATATGTTCAAAGAAATCTAAAAGTGGGCTTAATTTAAAGCTATAGAGCCTAATGTAAAATAGCTCCTGAGTAAATTTTAATTTAATGTTCTCCCATAACTTTAGGTTTGTGAATTATAGTTCACTTTCCTCTATTCCTACCTTCCCCAAGGTGTGCTCTCAAGTGATCTTTGCAGCTGATGAAAAGTTGACCTTTGGACTATAACAGGCTTGACAATACAATTGTCTTAAATTCCATTTGAACAGTTTGTTCATATAGTTTTATTTGCTTTTTTTTTTATGTTCAGACTTGTGATTTCATTGTTGTAGAGAACCCTCAGTAAGGAAACTCCTACCAATGCAGAAATGTTTAAAGTTAAACAAATATTTCAAAACCTCCAAGACTTGCTGAATTTACACACATATCAAAAGATGAAAGCTTTGCTGCAGGCTTAGCTGACCCTATCAGAACAAAATTCTAAATTTAGTTTTTTTTAGCTCTTGGCTTTATTCTCAAGATCTGGCTTGCTCTCTCCGATCCTTTGTACTCTGTGTAAGTCTCTGTTTTAAGTATCAGAATACCCAAAGAAGGTCTAATTAGCAGTCCTTTTAGGGTAAGAATCCTAGGTCTCTGGGAAGCTATGAAATCCATACTTACCAAATAACATATACTATCCAAAGCCTCAGATAACATACTAACTTCCAATTTGATGCTTTATATTCCGTATAGTCTTATTTGCTTTGAGTTGGATCCATGCAGAAAAATATCAAATAGAAGGCTGACAAATATGCTGGTATCAGAGTTTTAACTAGGATAGAGTGACTAGAACTTTATTTCAGTGTACCAGATGTAGAGGTCACTCTAATTATAGTCCCTTAGCACTATAGAAACTACAGAGCTTAGAACCGAGTTACCAAGAATGCTTAGTTAAAACAGGATCTTTATAAATGGCTTCTGAAGTGGGGTCCCCCCCTCTCCTGCCCTGTTTTCTTCCTATCTTAATATTTGGGTATCTTGATCTATCACAGTATGCTATCTATCCTTCCTTCATGCCCCATGAAGATAAATTTCTGCTGGTTTCTCTCTCTCTCTCTCTCTCTCTCTCTCTCTCTCTCTCTCTCTCTCTCTCTCTCCCTCTCTTTCTCTCCCTTTCCCTCTCTCTCCCTTTCTTTCTCTTTCTCTTTCTCTCCCTCTCCCTCCCTTTGTCTCTCCTTCCCTCCCTTTTTCCCTTCCTCCCTCCTTTTTTCTCTCCCTCCCTCCCCCCTTCCTCCCCTCTCTCCCCCCTCCCTCTCTCTCTTTCTCCCTCTCTTCCTCCCTCTCCCTTCCCTCTCCTTTGCCCTCTCCCTGTTC
Source organism: Sarcophilus harrisii (assembly GCF_902635505.1). Taxonomy (NCBI): domain Eukaryota; kingdom Metazoa; phylum Chordata; class Mammalia; order Dasyuromorphia; family Dasyuridae; genus Sarcophilus; species Sarcophilus harrisii. Next base: position 302,029,965 of record NC_045426.1, on the reverse strand, counting down.
TTTCTTCCCTCCTTCCCTCTCTCTTTCCCTCCCTCCCTCCCTCCACCCCCCTTTACTGAGGCAATTGGGATTAAGTGACTTGTCTAGAGTCACATAGTTAGCAAGTGGCAAGTGTGTGAGGCTGCTTTTGAACTCTGGGCCTTCTGAGTCAGGTCAGTGCTCTATCCATTGCACCACCTAGCTGCCTCTGCTGTTTTCTCTAGGCATAAAAATTGCTCATTTCATGATAACTGGCATTTGGAAGCAGAAACCAAATTCTGGTTCTGTTAGTTATATTGCCTGTATAATTTGGAGCAAATCACTTAAACTTTCTTGGCCTTGGTTTCCTCATCTATAAAATTATGAAGTTGGATAATATGGTCTCTTAGGTTCCTTTCACCTGTGGCACTAAGGTGAAAGGTGTGGTTTTCTTTACCTTAAATTTTTAAAATTTTGAACTTAAAGAAAAAAAAATAGTTTTTTTTTCCCATATACACAAAGAGGACTTTATATATAAAACCATGAATTTCCATTTTATACCACTAGTTTTTCTGAAGAGATAATTTCAAAATTATTCTGTTAGCTTTGTGCTTATTTTCTGAACTGCCTTTGGTTCTCTTTTGGGCATTTAAAAATGTTTCGATGGTCACATTTTTTTTTTGAATTTTACTTTTGCTAATATCTACTTTCTCCCTGAAAATCACCCTCTCAATGAGAAACTGAAAGGAGAGAGAAACAAGAAAGTATAGTCAAGCAAAATAAATCCACACATTAGCCATCACCAAAAATGTATGTCTCTCTCTACAACTTAAGTCTGTCATCTCTCAGATAACATGTATGATCATAGTTCTTTGGAGAGATTGGAGGAGATCAATTTTCAGGCCTTTCAGACTTTTTTTTTTAATGTTGCTATTTTTGTGTAAGTCATTCTTGAGATTCTACTTATTCACTATGCTTGTAGTTCATACTACCCAGGATTCTCTGAAATAATCTCTTTTGTCATCTTATGTAGCAATAATTTTCCATTATATAGATAGCCATCTTGGATGGAATTTGAAAGGCATAATCTTGAATCAGAAGTTCCTCATTTGTGTGACAAGATAAGCAGAATCCTTTCAAAAGATTGTCTTTGTGGAGAAGGATAGAGACATCTATTTGGGAATAAGGTCTGAGAACAAAGAATAAGTCTTTTTTTTTTTCTTTTTTTCTTTTTTGGACTATATTGTTATGATAAAAGGCTAGCTTGCCACAAAGCCCTCTAGCCATTTATAGAAGTAACTTTTAAGTTCTTTTTTTTTTTACCATGGGAGGATCCTAGGCTAGGAAATAGCATCTATTTTGGGTAACTTTTTGCTTATGGCACTGCTGAGCCAAGGAAGGTGATAGATACAGTCATTTTATTTGAAGGAAGACCTAAAGGTCATATCCAATCTATGTCCTCACCCAGAAATATCCAGACAAAAAGCTGAGACATCTTTTCTACTCGCCCACACACCCCTCAGATTGCCTGTTAGTGACTTCTTTTTCCCTTCAAGGCTGCTCTTGATGTTCATCTTAACCTAATTTCACCTGGATAAATAGAAAAACAGGGGGATGGAAAGAAAAGGTGAATACCCAATGCCATTTTTTTCTTCTCTTTTTTCCCTAATGGGCTGTAGGGATGACGCTGAATGTGAAAATGAAACTTTAAGGAATAAAGCTGAAACTAGCTGGAGATGAAAGTTAGCCACATGACTGTAGTTAGGAATTTTGAAAGCCTCTCAGTACAAATTGGAAAGATTAAATGCATTTCACACTTTTGTTTTAAGAATTGTGACTGAAACCTGAATGAATTTGTACTTAGCTTTTTATAATAAGTATGTTCTTAAATTTTGCATGTCACATGCATTTTTAAATCTTATTTTAGACTCATTTGGAGAAATTACTTTTTTTTTTTACTTTTTTTGGAGATTTTAAAAAGTTGCTTTAAAATAATTTGCTGTTTTTAACTTTAAATAAAATGAAATGAATATGCATTTACATTTATTGTATTTAAAAATTTTAAATTCTACATATAGTTTGTCTATTTTATTATGTCATCAGTATCATTTCCTTGTGTGTGTGTGAAGCTCAATCTAAAGAGTTCCTATGGTAAATTCTTTTGTAGAGAGAAAAGGACTAGAGATAGGAACCAAGTTTTAACAATATGGGGGAACGACCAGGTGAAACGGCTCTTTCTATCTTCAACATATAATGTATGAAAGTTGATTATTGCCCTAGGATTTGCTCCTGATCACAAAAAATTTCTTAGAGGCAGGACTTAAAACAGGTTTTCCTGGCTCTGAGATCAATTTCCTCTTTTTCTTAGCATCTCCTTAAATTTTATATTTAATTCTTTGAGTTTCCTACTTATCATAAGTGAGATATACTTAGACAGTTGTCTTTGTGAAAGTAGCAAGGTACCATGAAGGAGAGATGGGAAGTAGAATTTGCCAGGCAAGTTGAACCAATATCACCATCACCTTGATCTTCATTTCTCCTCAGTCCCTGATAAACATAGATAGTTTTTTGGTTATATCTCAGAGTGCAAAAGAGGAAGTCATGTCCAATGATGCTGGACAATAGTTTGGTTCAGGTTGTTTAGGGTTTTTAGATATAAATGGAAGAGTTTATATTTTATCATGGATGCAATAACAAGTCATTGGAGTTGGCAGAATAAGGTAGCTACACAGTCAGATCTTAATTTACAGGAATTATTTTTGACATCATTGTATAGGATGGACTGGAGTAATGAGAGATTTGAGAAAGGGAGATCAATGAGAAGATTTCAGGTAAAAGCTGATAAAAGACCTAAACAAAGTTGCTAGATACGTGATTGTAGAGATGTTCATGGAAGAGACGTGAAGGTAGAAAGAACAAGTTTGTCAACTGATAGAGATATATAAGGTGTTAAGGATGTAATATGGATCTTGGGCCAATAGAGCAGATTGAGAAAAATTGGTCATATAAGTAGAAGGTAAATGAAAACTCAGAGAAGACATTGTTTAGGAGAGGGTTTGTGCAAATATCAAATACAACAAATAGTTTGAAGAAAATTAGGTTTAAGAAAGGACTCAATTAAGAGGTCATTGATCACTTTGGAGAGAGCATTTTCAGTTGTGTGATAAGGTTGAAAGTCAATTTGCAAAAGTCTGAGAAATGAGTGCTAGGAGAGGGAGTAAAATGAGCTAATAGGAGTTTTAAAAGGAGTTTGACAAAGGGATAAAATATAGAATTTGAAGGCTTGAAGAAATGTTAGGGTCTAATGAAGATTTTTTTTTAAATGGGGGAGTTGGGTATATTTGAAAACAGTGGGGAAGAAACCAGTTGATAGGGAGAAGCTGAAGATTTGAAAGATGGAGAAAATGATTGAGATTGATCTCATCTTCTCCCTTCTTCTGAAGCAGATTGCAATGTTACATGTAGAGGAGTTGGACTTGATAAGGAAAAGAAAGACTTATTTTTCAGAGATAGGAGAAAAAAGAAAATAATGGAAATTTATGTTTAGGAGTTCTGAGGTAAAGAGATTGGGAGAAGAAGGAACTCTCATCTAATGACCTCATTTTTTTTTTTTTACTATAGTATTAAGCAACATTCTTTTTTTATAATTTCAAATGTACTTGAGTTACATTCAATAACCTTTTTGCTTTTAACCATAGCATTTTGACATCATGTAAACACAATCTGAATATCCCAACACTCTCTAGACAGCTAAAGAATGACACTCTTTAATACAAATATTGTAATGTTTCCTCATAATTTCAATGAAAAGTGGTCTCCAAAAAGCAGATATACTATGGACAATAAGATTTACTACTAAGGTATTATTTCTGGAATTTTATCATTAAAGCAAAATATACATATATATGTGGCTGAAAATATGCAGACACACACTATGGCTAAATATATGAGATGTAAAGATATAATATATATATGCATTTCCAATATGTATATATGTTTATATATACATAATGTATAAACAACATATCTCTTTTTTCTCTACCTGGTGGGTATACAATCTTAATAGTGTGTAAGGTGAAGAAAGGAGAGATGTTAAGTTCAGGGTTTAATTCAGTTTTTAATTCAGAGCATGGTACCCCACAACCCACACCTAGAATAATATAATCATATATAGTATAGTCCTATCAAGTTCCAAGCTCAAAGCACCTCTGGGCTTGCATGCCATTTCTCTGTACATTTCTTGTACATAGAAAAGGAAAAATGAAACAGATTAAAATTCCCTAACTAAAATTTCAGGATTGCAGGGTCTAAAAATAAGAGGAATAAGTTCTGGGATTATCAACCCTTTAATGAGAGAGAGACAGAGAGAGAGAGAGAGAGAGAGAGAGAGAGAGAGAGAGAGAGAGACACACACACACACCACACCACACACACACACACACACACACACACACACAGAAAGAGAGAGAGAGAGATAGAGACAGAGACAGAGAGACAGAGAGGCAGAAAGGGATGGAGAGAGGGAAGGACAGAAGGAATGTAAGGGAGAGAAAAAGGGAAAAAGAAAGGATGAGATGGAGGAATAGGTTGGGGAAAGGAAGAAGGAAAAGGGTAGGGAGAAGCACAGGGAGAGGGAGAAGGAAAAAAGAGGGAGAGAGGGTGGGGTGGAGACAGATCAAGCAAAATTCTTAGTTGAGAATTTCAGTTTAGGGCTAACAGGTAAAGGGCTTTTTTTTTTTTTTTTTAAACTATATTCCCTTCCTATCCTCTTTTCCTCTCTGACATGATATGATGATGTGAGTAGTAAATGGATAATGCAGTACAGTAGCTCCAGAGCTAGGAAAAATTAAATAACAGATCCATAAATCTAAAGCAGAATACAGATGACATTTTGTACCACCATCTCAAATTATGGATAAAAAAACCAAGGACAATTTCCTGTCCTTTTCCCTTATGGGGAGAGAAGAGAATTTGAACTTATTGTAAAGAGGTTGGCCAAAATCCAATTTTTAAATTTTTTTTCCCAGTTTTTCCTGGAGTTCTTGACTCTTTCTTTTGTTAACATAAGTTTTTGGAGATATATTAATTTTCTTCTGAAGATTGTTTTAGCTGCTGTATATAAGTTTTGTATAGTGTTTCTTGTTTATATTTTTTTAAACATAATTATTTGCTATTTCATACAATTTACAGTATGACTAGATATAAATAAAAATTCTTATGTTTAAGTTAAAAATTAAATTTATAAGTACAAAGTGGAAAGACATCATTAGATTACAATTTTTATTGAAAAAGATCTGGGGTTTTAGCCAAGTAAAAGTTCAATATCTATAAATGTTATGACATCTCAAAAAGCTCATGTGATTTTTGTAGCATTAACAGGCATGGATTCCAGGAATAAGGAGTTGATTGTGCCATTGCATTCTGTTCTGCTTAGATTATGTCTGAAGTGTTATGTTCAGTTCTGGGAACCATATTTTAAAGAAAGTTACAGATAATCTGGATAGCATCTATAAAAGGCTAACTAGGAGGTTGTAGGGCCTTGAGTTCATGACATTATCATCATTTGGAAGAACTGAGGATGTTTAGTCAATTAGTCCAGTCCAAAAACATTTATTAAGTGCTTATTACATGTCAAGCTCTGAGGATACAAAGAAAGGCTAAGATAAGATCTCTGTTCAAGAAGGTCACATTTAAATGAGGAATTGCTATGTAAGTAACTATATACAAGATATGATAAATACAAGATAAGTTTGAGCTAATTTCAGAGGGAAGTTACCAACATTGGGGGTGAGTGAATAAGAAAAGTTTCTTGAAGAAGGAAAAATGTGAGTTGAGTATTGAAAGAAAGCTTCATGAGGGAGAATTTCCTGTTAGTACACAAAGTCAGGAAATATGTCTTCTTTGAGAAATAGCAAGAAAGCACATAACTGAATAGTAAAACACATGGAAGGGAATAAAGTATAAGAAAACTGGAAAAGTAGGAAGGGATTAGCTTGTGAATGTCTTTAGAAGATAAACAGAAGATCCTGGAGGTAATAGGGAGTCAGTAGAATTGAGTACCATGGTCGGACATGTGTTTTAGTAATATCTCTTTGACTTCTGAGTGAAAGAGGGCTGGAAACTGGGAGTGATATAAGGCAGGAATATCAATTATCAGGCTATTGTAATATGAGGTGATAAGGGGCCTATACCAGATTGGGTCTGTGTCAGAGGAGAAGAGAGAATGTATTCTAGAACTATTTCAAAGGTAAAAATGACAGGACAATGGGACATACTGAATATATGAATATAACACCTCCACTTTAAGCCTTGGTAAATGGGAGGTATCATCATCCCTGCACTAGTAAAAGATAAGTTTGAAAAAAGGGAGAGATAATAGTTGTCTTTAACTATTTGAAAGGCTAGCCTGTCAAGGAGGGATTAAATTGTATTTGTTTACAGAGGGCAGTACTTGGAGCAATGGGTAGAAATTGCATAGAGATAGATTTAGATTTAACTTAAGGTGAAATTTTTCTAATAGTTTGTTCAGTCAATTCAGTTATGTCCAACTCTTCATGACTTCATTTGGGGTTTTCTTGGCAAAGACACTGACATACATGGTTTGCCTTTTTTAGCCCATTTTACAGATGAGGAAGATGATGCAAAGGTTAAATGTCTTGCCCAGTTACACAACTAATAAGTATCTGAGGCTAGATTTGAACTCAGTTCTTTCTGACTCCAGGTGCAGTGCTCTTTCCACTGTGTTACCTGGCTGCCCTTTTCTAATAATTAAAATAATAACAGTAATAATAAAATCAGAATAGGTTATTATAGGAAGTGATGGGTTTCCCTTTATCTTTATGCAAAGACTGGATGACTGCTTGTTTAATGTGTATATACTTACAACTACTTATTACAAGCCTCAAATGTACTTACTTTTATTAGTTTACTGTAGAACAAATTTAATTGAAAATAAGGGCATCTAATGAAATAATATAGTAAGAACTGTAGCAGTAAACCAAAGATGGATTTTCATGAATATGTGTCATTAGTGGGAAGAGTGAACACACCTATGAATCCCATAAAGGCTCATATATAAGGAATACACATGACCAGTGCACATGAGAAGAGGGACAATTCCTGCTTCAGACGCAGTAGGTATTATCTTCTGGTGTGATCACTAGTTTTCTCAAATTAGAGAATATTTTGGTCTCTTATGAAAGTAAATGAGAGAAGGAAAGATGCAGGAACAAAAATTCCTCTCATTTTGCTTATGTGGGTAACACCCAAGCCTTATACTCATTCAGGTATGGGTTAGTCTAAACTGTTGCTGAGATCCCTTCCAACTCTGAAATCTTTGATTCTTACTTAAAAAAACATAGTAAATTTGAGGAGATAAAGCATGATCAACAGGGGGATAAGGGAAGGAAGAGTAAGTTGGGTCTGAGCTGAACCTTGAATGTAAATAAAGATTCTAAAAGGCAGAGATGGGGAAGGCAATGGGGTGGGAGATAAATACAGGGAGGTGGGATATTGAATGCTAAGTTTAGGTAATGATAAATTGTCCATTTTGGCTGAAGTGTAGAGTATTCAAAGAAACATAATATCAAACAAAATAGGAAAGTATAGACTGCACCCTCTAGCTGCCCGCTAGAGATGTAAAAATTACAAAGCCCAGGGAAGCTCGGTGGTTCAGTGGATAGAGCACCAGCCCTGAAGTCAGGAGGACCTGAATTCAAATCTGGTCTCAGACACTTAACATTTCCTAGCTGTGTGACCTTGGGCAAGTCACTTAATCCCAATTGCCTCAGCAAAAAAAAAAAAAAAAAAAAAAAAATTACATCTGTGCATGTTAGATTATTATTGTTATCCAGAATCTCCTCCTGTTTGCTTTTCATTAGGAACTAAAGCAGAGTTGCTATGGAGACATGAATAAGGCATTGGATTTGTAATTAGGAAGGCCTGGTTTCAAATTCTGCTTCAGACACTTACTAGTTGTATGATTCTGGGCCAGTCACTTAATTTTTCTTGGCTGTGAAATGAAGGAGTTGGATTTTGTAGTGTGCTCTAAGATTCTTTCTGGCTCTAACTCTGTGGTACTATGATCAGAATTTAAAATGAGGTCTTTTGCATCTTAGGAAAGATTTCTTGATACTAGAAGAGTTTATAAGTCAGAGAAATGATATTTGGTTGGCAGGATAACAAAGAGTTGGGAGTGATGTTTTGGAGTAGGGACCCCATTAATCACCCCAAATAAGAGACTTCTTCAAGATTTCTGCAGAGATATCTAGAGACCAAGGTAGGGGGATGAGAAGATGGGTGAGTTAGGAGAAAGACAGAAAGCTGGAGTTCTGAGGAAAGAAAAGCATTATTCATTTATTCTTCCCATTGAAGCCCAAGGGGATGATATGACTTTTTGGTAATTCAGAATGGTAATGTAATGTCTGTCTGAAACAACACTGATATTTGTTCCTATGCCCAATATTATCATTTATGGAGTCTTTCTTTTTCTGTGACCAGTGCAGCAAATGAAGTAATTTAGAATATAAGAAGCAAAGCTAAGGCTATATATATTAAGCTAGAATTGCACTGCTATTACTCTTGATTTTCAATGAGAAATGGGAAATAGTTTCTTAATGATCAACACAGCAGTGCTTATGGGAGGAAAGGAACAGAAAAAATCCCAGCATAGTTTAAAATCCTTCCTGAGAGGAAAAAAGAAAAGCTATTCCCAGCTTAAAACCTTTGATCCTATGACCCTGGTCTTTATGTCATCCCCTACTTAGGTCAAGTTAGGCTTCAAGTGACCAAATGTTCCTTCTGTTGAAATTCCTACTATTAGCTTCCTTCCCAGCTCTTGGCATAGTGACTTTTTTTGTGCAGTTGTTATTCTTCTTTTTATTGTTGTCCAGTCATTTCAGATACAACTGAACTGACTGTAACCTGATTTTTTTTGGCTAAGATACTTACGTGGTTTGCCATATCCAGCTCATTTTACAGTTGAGGAAACTGAGCCAAATAAGAATAAGTGTCTTGCCCAGCTAGTAAGGGTCTGAGAACAGATATGGTCTCAGTAGGATGTCTTCCTGATTCAAGGTGCAGCACTTCATCCACTGTACCAGCCTGCTGCCTCGTGCATAGCAAATAGGCTCAAGAAATTTTGGTTGAACTGAGGTTGTTTAGATTTTTAGGTAGTGGCTCCAGATAAGCCCCTGTTGCAAAACTCTGTGGGGGGAGAATCAGAAAAGAGTCAAGAGACAGGAATCCTAGTTTAGAAGCTAGGTGGTATAATGAAGAGAATGATGGACTTGAGGTCAAGGAATACTCAAGTTCAAATTCGGCCTCAGATACTCAGTAGCTATGTGATTCTGGTAAGTGGCTAAAATCTTTGCCTTGGCTCAGCTGTCAGCTGGAACTAGTCATAGTGCCTGGTGCAGAGTAAGTACATAAAAAAATGGTCATTTTCTTCCTTTGTAGAGTTGGGTGAATAACTTCAGATTCCTGGGTTTTAGTTTTCACACTTATAAAATAAAGACTAAGATCTTTATTTTATTTACAATGTTTCAGGCATGTTTGTTGAATTGATTAAAAACCACAGTTTATTTTTTTGGGTGGCTTTGCTTATATATTGAACTGACTTTGAATATGTTGAACTAATCCATTACTATGTAGAACAGTTCTGTTATAATATATGTTTTGAAAACATGAATTTGTTCCAATGCAGTGGACATATTAGGGAACATTTTGAGCATAATTTGAATTTTGGGTTTGCACATATTCAATTCTTTCTGTGAGAAATATTGAGGACCCAAAACACCAAGCCACTTCACACTAACTCACAAGTTGCGACCTTTCTGATGATTACTTCTGCAATCAGATTTCAAGTCTTTGTCAAAGTAGAGTGTCATTTTTTTATTGCATCATGTTCTGGTGCAGTAGGAGTTTTACCTTATTTTTCTGAATGCCTCATATTTGTCATTTCTTACTGAACAATAATATTCTATTACATTCAGGTATCACTTTTTTCCCTAGCCATTCCCTAATGGATGAACTCCTACTTATTCTCAAATTGCATATGCCTACCATCTATTGTCTCCATCAAATTCAGTGACGGGGCCAAGAAAAGAACCTTGGAACCTTCTATTATAACTCTCTCTCTGGGTTGAAACAAAGTCCATTAATTGGTACTCCTTGAGATGATCTTTTAACAAGATACAAACCTTCCCAACTATAATATCATCCAAATCATATCTCTTACATTCCCAAGTAATTTCTTTAAAGCTTTCATCAAGTTAATTGCTGAAATCTGGGTATACTGGGTCTACCAATTTCCTAGGACCCTCCATATTTATGCATTAATAAAGGAACATGCTTGAAACCAAATACATGAATTTCCAATAATGGGACTTTCATCTCAATTTAACAAGTATTTATTAAGTGTCTGCTGTATGGCACTGGGGATATATATATATATATATATATAGACACAGTCATGGGTCTACAGAAGGGCTACTTTTTGGCCCAGATTCTTTAGATACCCCTAAAATAAAATTAGTCCCGTGATAACTATATTTGGGAGGGAAAAAGTCCTGGCTATTATTTTCAGTGTTGATATTGACTTTTTACTGTGTCATGGCTTTCTGCTGTTTTTGCCCAAATGATACCCTGTTTTTAATCTTAGAGCTGTACTTTAAATTCTGACTTACTTTCATTAGGGATGTACAGGTAGTAAACTACCTGCTGTGGCAAACAATGTATTTCTTATTTAATTGCCCTCCTTTTGTGGGTATCCGACTAGTTAATTGTTAGCCTCAATTTCCTCTCCCTCCTTTTATTTATTTATTTTTCTGATTGCTTGGCATTGGCAAGAGAATGAGAAAGTACATAGAGAGATGGGTTCCCTAACGCAATCATTCATCTCTGAGTGCTGGGGACATGCTACCCCAGGGGATGTTAATACACTTTACCTTTTGTAAGCTGGTTTTTTTGGTAACACACCCAATTAAATCCCACAGTGGGAGCTAAGTCTCCTAGCACTTCAATGCCTGCCTATGCTATAATAAATAAACTGGCTCAGCAGCCACAAACATCAAACTACCAAGGAAACTGGGTGTGACTTTTGCTCGACCCTTAGAGGCCTGCTGGCTGTACCCTTAAATGCAAGGAGGTGGGTCATAAATATCCCGTAATGTACAATAAGCCAACAGTCCTAACTTTAAGAAACAAACAACTTTTTTTTTTTTCTCAAGAATTGAGTACATGTTTTGAGTAAAAGAGAAGAGAAGCTTTTTAAAGGAGATGAGATAGGAAGAAAGTAGAGGATAACACTCAAACAATCAATTCTCTTGTCTTATTTGTGCTTGAGATTACCTTTCAAAGTTGAAGTGAAAGGGCAGCTAGATGTCACAGTGGATAGAGCCCCAGCCCTGAAGTCAGGAGAACCTGAGTTCAAATCTGGTCTCAGACACTTAATACTTCCTAGCTGTGTGACCTTAGGCAAGTCACTTAACTCCAATTGCCTCAGCAAAAATAAATAAATAAATAAAAATTTGAAGTAGAGAGTGCTTAAAAAAAAAAAAAAGCAAGAAAATGAATATATAGTAGAGTGTTCCACTCCTTGGGATCCAGAGGAGTATCCCTAACTCACCATGTGACAGATGATGGTAGCAAACTTTTTTTTTTTATCACTCTCTTGCTCAAAATCCTTTGATACCTCCTCAGTGATTGTAGAGACAACAGAATCAAAGATGAAATCCTGAGAACTTTTGTAGTATTTTTCTTTTCCTACATTTTATGGAATTTACATACCTTTCTCATGTTCCTCACTAGATTATAAGCTTCTTGAGAATAGGAACCATATTTATTCATATTTTTATCACTTAGTTGAACATGACAGATGCTCAATAAGTATTTGTTGAAATAAGTTAGCTACCCAAAGGGAAAAAAAATGGCTTCTCAGTGTCTACAAAATGAAAAGGGAAAGTCCTCAGCCTGATATTCAATTTTTTTAATAATCAGGCTGAATCAAGCTTTATTTCCTATTCTTCTTTCATTGCCTCCAACAGAACAGAATACTTATTTTCTTTGAGCATGCCCCAAGTTTCCTTTCTCCATGACCTTGTTTGTGTTGTTCTTTCAAAATGAAATGTTTTTCAACCAAACACAATCCTTTCATAACTGCCTACTTTAACTGTTCTTGAAAGACCTATGTGAAATACAACCTCTTCCAAGAGGTCTTTTCTCCTCTCCTCAATCATATGTGTCATCACCAGCTCCAGATTAAGAGTAAACTAATTTCTCTTTGGGTCAAGGTGATCCTGGTTCACCTCTTACCAGGCTTTGAGAGGCAGCATAGTCAGGAAGTCCTAGGTAAAAATCTTGCCTTAGACTTAGTAATTATGTGACTCAGGCAAGTAACTTAAATTTTTTGTGTCTTATTTAAAAAATGAGGGGGTTAAAGTTGATGCTTTTTTAACCCTAACCCTGTGATTCTACCACTTTTTGAGTTTCAGCATTGGAGGGAACCTCAGAAGTTTTCTATTCTAACTCAAATCTGATCGAGATTTTCCTCTGTGATGTTAACTGGGAAGATGACCATACATCATTTTCTTGAAAGTCTCTATAGAGCCACAGTTCCTTCCAAAGAACCCCATTTCCTTTTACAATAATTCTAATTATTGGCAATTTTTCTCCTGTAGCCTTATGTTTTTTTCTCTCTGGTGGTAGTTTTATTATTTAATTTGTTATCTTATTATTCTGCCTAGTACATTGTAAATTCCTATGAGGCAAGAGAATGTTTGGAATCGAATGCTTCAACTTGAACACCAACCATTTTCTTCAAATCATCTCACAACAGATAATCTCACTAGACGAGGTATTAGTTAAAGTTGTTCATAGACATTAATGGATGATGCTCTACTTTCCCATAATAAATGCTAATTTATTTTTATAGTCAGATGAATCTAGACCCAAGAGTAAGAAAACGAAGAGTCTCTTGATGGCTAGAAATCTCTTGGTATTTTGGCAAATGTCCACAAATATCACCTTCTTAAGTTGTACTGAAGCATTAGAGTCTTCAGTTTTGTAAAATGTCCAATTAGTTTGCATGATTTCTCTACTTCTTGCTCCCTCGGACCAGTGGCTGAGACAACAGTGTTTTATTTTTACTACTGATAAGCAAGTCCTTTGTCTGTGGCAGTTATGCCAAATATGCCAAACATTTGAGGTAACCCATCCTGGGAAGTAGAAGGGAGATAAAAATTTCTGATGTGGTCCTCTAGTTGTTTTTTTTACATAAAATGGTTTCCTTTTATTTTGACTCAGGAAAAAATACCACTATATTTCTAAAAGTTTCCTTTATTAAACTAGTATTAGTGGAATATCACCGGGTTTACCACAGGCAAGAAAGCAGCAAGTATTTATTAAGCATATACCAAATGCAAGAGGGCACCTAGATGGTACAGTGGATAGAGTCAGGAAGACTCATCTTCCCAAGTTCAAATCCTGCCTCAGACACTTATTAGCTGACTAATGACTAAATGACTAGTCATTTAACTCTGTTTGCTTCAGTTTCCTTATCTGTAAAAATAAAGTGGAGAAGGAAATGGCAAACCACTTCAGTACCTTTGCAAAGAAAACCCCAAACAGGATCACGAAGAGTCAGACATGACTTCAAAACAACTGAGTGATAAAAAATATGCTTGTCAGTCCCTACTTCAAGGAGCTTATATTCCAAGGAGAAGGATAAAAGAGCTAAAAGCATGTGGGATAGTAGCCTCGTGTGTCACAAACAAATCTGGAAGAGAAATGAAGCATAACCAGTCTGGGTCCTTCCTCCAAAATGGAACTCATTGATTAGTCAGGAGGTCCTATTCCTCTCTCTGTAATATATTTATTCTTTGACCTAAATCATTTCCTGTTCTAGGACTCAATACTATAGAAGAGAACTTAGAGGTCAACTAATCAACTTGCACCTTCATTCCAATTTTAATATTGGGGAAAATTAATTCTGGTGAGTCTGTGTCTGCCTGGGATCACAACTTGTTCTTCTTGTTCAATCATTCGGTTATGTCTAATTCATCATGAACCCATGGATTATAGTACACCAGTCCTTTCTAGCCTCTGCAAAGTCAGTCCAAGTTCATATTGATAGTTTCCATTTATCAGAAACACATTGGTAAAAAGAACCAAATAGAATTTGAACTTAGCATCTTGGATTTCAAATCTGATGCTTTTCCCATTCTACCACTAGTTTTCAAAAGGTTTGAAGGAAGACATGAGTTCAAATTCAGTCTCAGACACTTACTAGCTATATAACCTTAGGCTTAACCTGTCTGACTCGACTTTCCCAATTAAAAAACAGGGATAATAATGGTACCTACTTCTCAGAATTATTGTAAGGTTTAAATGAAATAATATTTATGAAACATTTAGTATAAGAAATTGAGGCAGACAGAAATTAAGTGACTATCCAGAGTCACTAGTAAATATCCAAAATTGAATTTGAATTCAAGTCTTCCTTCTCTGAGCCCACTGTTCTATCTATTGTACCCCCTATCTACCTCCTCTTTCCACTAGCCCTTGCTATCTCCTAATTCCAGCATCTGTTTTTCAGGTAGAGAGAATTCAAGAATAAAGGTCTGTGTAAGGTATAAGATTAATGTGCCCATTTGAAGGAAGGTGAGGACATATTGCAAGAGAAAAATGCATGCAAGTCACCTCAAGTTCAGGGTATAATACACAAATTACAAAGAAAATTCAATTTAATTCAACAGTTATCTGTTTAGTGTCTATTAAAGACAAGGTTCTGTGCTAGATGAAATATAGTAACAGATGAGGAAATGGGAGAAGTGGTAAGCATGAGATTAAACACAAGTAGGGACAGTGGAAAGAAGGTTGCATTTATAGTCTAAGGATCCAGTTCAAATCCCAGCTCTGCCATTTTTACCTGTGTGGCTTGAGGTAAATCATACTAACCTCTCTGAGCCCCAGTTTATTCATGGATAAAATGAGATAGTTGGACTAGGATGACCTCTAAGTTCCTTCCAGGTCTAAATCGATGTTCTACTAATTCTCTTGGGCAAGTTTTATTATTTATTTATTTTCATTTCTCAGGATCTTTCATATTCATTATTTCTTATGATAGTTATTTTCCATTATACATTTCAATTCTCATACTTTATATTTTCATTATATTCACATACTTCAATTTGTACAGTAATTCTCCAGTTGAGTCACTCATTTTGTTTCCAGTTCTTTGCTAAAATAGTAAAGAGTATGGTTGTAAATCTTAGATAACATACATATTCCTTCCCTTTATAATTTAAAAAATGAAGGTCCACTTCCAGTTCTTTGCTAAAATAGTAAAGAGTATGGTTGTAAATCTTAGATAACATACATATTCTTTCCCTTTATAATTTAAAAAATGAAGGTCCACTTTTCCCTCTCTCTTCCTTCTCTTCCCTTCTTCCATTGATAAAGCAAGGAAAAAAAACAACAAAAAACCTTGTTAAGTGTTATGGGCCAGAACTCTGTACTTGAAACAAGGATTCTTACAAGGTGCTAAGTAAGTGGACTTGATAAGACAATGGTTCTCCAGTTTAGCATGGTGATTAATGGTTCTCTAGTTCAGTATGATTGATTTAATCTTACCACAAATAATGGTTCCCTAGTGATATAATGATTGGCTTATACTCAATATGATGAATGGATTTAATTGTAATAGAGTATATAAGCTGGGACAAACTCAGCCAGACAGATTCACTCCATCTTACACCACCATGGTGGCTGGCCTCCTGCATTTCTCCACTGAGACCAAGGCCTGTCTGCAGGTCACAAGAAAGCTAGCTGGGCCCCAGGCAAGGAAAGTAGACTGTGAAGGAGAAAATAAAGAATTTGGACTTTAATGCCTGGCTATTCTCGTGCTGATTACTGAAACAAAGGCTGGTCTAGAGACCTCCAGAAAACTAACCAGAACATTACAGTTAAAAGTATATGTAGTGCCCCATAATTGTAATTTCCCACCTCTGCAAAGAATGGGAAGAAAAGTAATTTTTCATCTTTTCTTTGAAGCCAAACTTAGTTCTTATAGTATAACCAGGAATTTTTGCACCTGGGGCAGTTTTTATTGCACTATTGTAGGGAGATGTGGTTGTTCAGAGTCAAGACAAACATTGTATCTGGAAGAATGTAGGTCATCTCCTACACAGTCCAATTTGAGGGTGATAGGAAGGAAGGAAATCCTCAGAATAGATGCATTGTAGAATCAGGCTGCTTGAGGATCATTAGACAAAGTGGTTATCAATGGAAGAAAGCCAAAGGATTTGACATTTTGGGGCAAAGCCCTAGTCATTCTGTCCTTGTTATGACTTTTTTTTTTTTTTTTTTTTTTTTTTTTTTTTTACTTTATTCTCCTTTATGTACTCCATGTTCTGATCAAGTTGGTCTCTAACTCCTGTTCTTTGAATTCAGCATTCCCTTTCATCTCTGGGTCTTTGTCCCCATTCTGTTGTCATCTTTACCTTTTAACATTTTGAACCCCTTATAGGATCAGCATAAGTACCATCTTTAATGCTAAGCCTTTGCTAATTTGTGCCTTTCCCTTTCTTAGACTGCTTTCTAAGTCCATTTCTGTGCACATTATAGTATCTCTCTCTCCATCCCAATGATATAACCTGATTAATTTATTTTTTGTTGTTTGTATCCCTGCTGCTTAAATCAGTGTCTAGCACATAGTTGGTATTTAAAAATATTTGTTGAATTGATTTACAATAGTGGGAGGTTTGTTTTAGGACAAAGATAGTAGTATTAGAAAAAGAAGTAGGGTTATTTTAAATAGGATATCTCTTGTTATTTCTATTCCATAAGATAAATATAAAATAAATAAAATTAGAAAAAAAAAAGAAAAAGGAGCAGGTGTAGGGAAACTTTGAAGTTTAGTCATTTTGGAATTTGATGATAGGAATATAAGAGATAGGAAGAGGCAGTTGAATTTTTTTTATTTTTGTTTTTATTTATTTTTTTAAACCAAGTTGTGTGCGCGCACTCTTTCTCTCTCAAGCAATTTACCTTCACTAACAGCATTGCACAAAGTCATTTTTTTCCCCTGAGGCAATTGGGGTTAAGTGACTTGCCCAGGGTCACACAGCTAGGAAGTGTTAAGTGTCTAAGATAGATTTCAACTCAGGTCCTCCTAACTTCAGGGTTGGTGCTCTATGCACTGAGCCACCTAGCTGCCCCCACAAAGTCACTTTTCATAAAGAGAAGATATGTTTCCCTGAGACTCCCCACATCTGCTTGATAATCTAAAAATCCTTGAGTCTAAGGAAAAAGCTTTCACACTACCATCCCTATACCCAGATGGAAAAGGCTTAAAAATGCAACAATTTGGGAGAATTACTAGGCTGATCTGAATGAATTTTAGTCCAAGTGTAAATAAGGATATCAAACTGTTTTTGGCTTTGTTGGAAGGAAGGGATTAGAGACCAGGGGGGATGCCATGGAGTAAAAATAAGGAGATTTTTGAGGCTGAGAGAATGATAAACTTCTCTTACCTCATAATTTTTCTTTTGGTTCAGATTTTTTCTTTTTATTGGAACAAATAGAAGCTGTGTGCAAAAGTATTTTATATCCTTCCTAGCCTTGAAAAATCTAGAATATTATTTTCTTCTATATTCTTTTTTTTCCCTCTTCTGTTATCCTCAAACTCTAAAAGCATATAGGGGAAGAGGGAAAAGGGAAGGAAGCAGAGATCAGGGAAGAGTCATATGTGATTTAAAAAATTCTACTTGAAGCCCAAAAGTTTGGTGCACTTAAAAAGAACCAAGAGAAAGAATGAAAAACTATAATAAAAATAGAGAGAAACAATACATTTTTCTAAAGTGTGTGTGTGGGGAGATTTCTGTAGTTATTTATTACAGTTGTTACTAGCAGTATTTGCCTCTTGTATAGCACAAACTATACCTGGAATATAAATCTTTTTAAAGAGAGTTATGAAAAAGGGTACTTAATGGAAACACCATCTCTGACCATCCCTTTCTGTCATTCCCCATATCCAATGGAGGTGATACCACACAGGAAGTGATGTTTCTTTCTCTCTTCTATGGATGGAAATGTGTGTGTGTGTATGTGTGTGTGTGTGTGTGTGTGTGTGTGTGTTTTTGTGTGTGTGTGTTTATGTATCACTGGAGTCATGATGGGAAGCCAATCCCCTTTTCCCAGATCTCCAAGAAAGCTTTAAGCATTTATGCCCAAACATTTCTTTTCACATATAATCATCAGTCTTCCTGCCACCCAAATATTTACTTATATTTACTTTATTCCAATAGAAGTTCTGGTTATTGACTTTGTCATAATTAATAACTTAAATAGATGTAGAGAAAAATGAATTTATGTATAATTAATTCCATAACAATCACTTTAGATTCATCTTCTCTAGCTCCTTTTTAGTTACAACCATTTAAAGATACAAACCATATCTTATTGGAGATTTGAGAGATTTTCTTTTTGCTTTTGGAAGCAATTCAGGTTAAGTGATTTGCCCAGGGTTACACAGTTAGGAAGTATCTGAGGAAGGATTTGAATTCAGGGCCAGTGCTATCTACTTGTACCTTGATTGGAGAGATTTTCAAGAGTATCCTTGATTATATTTGATTTTTACTTTACTTAACTTTTAAGAGCCTAATCTGTATAAAAGTGCCTATTCACGTTAACATAAGTTAATGTGTAAGTTCATTGGAGAAGTATAAAAATGCCACATGAGAAATCTAAGAAAGATAATTTGTTCCTTAGACTCAGAGGCTTAGTCTTAGAATGAACAGCAGAGACCATCCAGTCCAACATTTTCATTTTATAGATCAAGAAGCTGAGGCTTAAGGAAGTTAAGTTGTATCCCTATTGCCAAAGAGATGGAAAAGCCACAGCTGGAGAAATGGAACCCAGATTTTCTCCCTTTGGAGCCAGTGCAACCTCTAGCTTGACTTTAAAGCATGAATGATAATTCTTCAAGGCTGGGATAAGTCAGTTTGAACAAAGACATGGAGCTGGAAAAAGATGGAGTAAACAAGGAAGCCCAAACAACTAGCTGAAGCATTGAACATGGGGAGGGAAAGATGATGAGATAAGGCTGGAAAAAATAGGGTAGCATCAAGTTGTGGATAGACTTTTTAGACTAATAAGGCTGATCTTTTCTTCATAGGCCATTGAAAGATTTGGAGGAGAGGAATGACATCACTAGATCTCTTCACACGGCAGATTGGGTTGGAAGTCAGATAAAGAATTGGAAGCAGCTAGGTAGCTCAGTGGATAGAGTACCAGGCCTGGAGTAAAGAAGAACTGAGTTCAAATATGGTCTCAGAATCTCAACTATGAGATTCTGGGCAAGTCATTTAAATCTCTTTACCTCAGTTTCCTCATCTGCAAAATGAACTAGAGAAGGAAATGGCAGTATATTTTCCAAGAAGACCCCAAATAGGGTCACAAAAAGTCAGGCATGATTGAAGAACAACAACAACAACAAATGAAGGATAATTTGAAGGGAGAAAAGAACAGGCAGAAAGACTGCTTAAGAGTCACTGTGATAGTTCTGGCTAGGGCTATTGAGGGCCTATATTAATTAGCATGATGACAATAGGAATAAAGAGGGGCCAATTACTGAGAGAGATATTTTGAGGATAAAATCTATAAATAATAGTTCTTATTATAGTGAGGTTACAAGAATCTATGACTTCTTTTCTTTCAGGATCAAGTGGGGCTGCAGGAAGCTTAAAGATTGAGATTTCATGGAAGTATCTGAATGGCAGTACCATTAATAACTAGACTTTTTATTGATATGTGAGAGAGGTGTAATCATGTATTGATTTTAGCACAAATCCAAGTGACCTGAACTTTTATCTAATTATTTGGTCATTCATTCATTTAACAAATACTAACCATTTATTGTATGCAAGGTGCTATGTTGGTACCTTATGCCTTATGAAATCCTTGGTTTCAGACAAAATTAGAATCTGAATTAAATTATTGGAGTTATTCCAATTCAAGCCAAAAAAAAAACCCACCACTTTACAAAAATCTTCTTCTAGAAGAGGGAAAATTTCAAATTTCACTGGACCTAGAGTTAGTTAGATCTGACTTCAGTATTAGATACTTATTATTTATGTCACCTTATCCAAATCACTTAAGCTTTTTCTATCCTGTATCAGTTTCCTCCTCTATAAAATAGGAATTAATTAAGCATCCACTTCCTACAGTTGTTGTGAGGATCAAATGAGATAGTTTATGTAAAGTGCTTCACACAGTGACTGGCACATAGTAATTACTTAATAAATGTTTATTTCTTTATTCCCAGTGAGTTTGACATAAATTCTTGGCAATTTTACATTATTTGAATAATTTGAAAAAAACCTGGTGATCATTAATAGCTAACCTGGCTTCATAAAAAATAGGTTGATGATAATCTAATTTAATTTTTTTAATTGATAGAATTGCTAGACTAGTATGCTGATGGCATTCCTTTTATCTACTGTCCAATTTTCTCTTGAAATCACAATTCTGGACCAAAAACTGGGCTGATAGATTAAAAGAGGGCAGCTAAGGGATGTAATAGATAGAGCACTGGGTATGGAGTCAGGAAGACATAACTTCAAATCTGGCCTCAGGCATTAGCTGTGTGATTTTGGGCAAGTCACTTAATCCTGTTTGCTTTAATTTCATCATTTATAAAATGATGACATCAAATAGGATCATGAAAAATCATACATGACTAAAACTATTGAATAACAAAAAATTTCACAGACATTCCTATATTTTAGTAATGCATTTGACAAAACTCTTCACACAATTGTTGTAGACAAGATAACAAGCTAGCAGTTTTGGATTTTTTGAGTTTTTTAAAAAAATTTTTTATTTTTCCAAATATATGTAAGGATAGTTTTCAATGTTCATTTTTGTAAGACTTTGTGTTTTAGTTTTTATTCCTTTCCTCCTTTGCCTCCCCTCTCCAGAGATAGTAAACAATCTGATATAGGTTAAATATGTGCAATCCTTTTAAACATATTTATGTATTTGTAGAAGACATTATTGTTAGCTTGATTCAAAACAGGGTCCATGTCACCTGGGAGTCAGGGCTGTCATAGATTGGTCCAGGATCTGTTCTTGTTATTATTCTGTTCATCAAATTTGCAGATGATAAAAAGTAGAATGGATTACCCATTTACTATGTCAAATAAAATCAGGATCAAAATGAGCTTGTCAGGCTACAATTATGAGTTAAATATATGATGGCATTTAATAGTAATAAATGTAAAATCCTATATATAAGTTAAAAAAAAAATCAGTTGTTAAAGTACAAGGAGGAGGTTATAAGTAGAGAAAGGTATGGCCAGATAGAAGGTTCTCTTTTAGGGAGGGTGTCGATGGAAAAGTGTTGGAATCCTAGTGTCAACTCAACTTGAAAGGTTTTAGTATACAGTGTAGAATGGTAGCCCCCAAAAGCAAATTTGATCTTAAGTTGTTTCTAAAAAAAAGCATAATTTCTAGAACAAAGGAAGTCATTCTCTAATTGTATTCTTCCGTAGCCTATCCACATCTTGTGTTACATTCTGGGTGCCACATTTTTGGAAAAACACTGACAAATTGGAACCAGTCCAAACAAGGATAAACAGAATAATTGAGGTACTAGACAACATATCACATGAAAATTGGTTGAAGGTTCTGTATATGTTTACTGTGGAGAAGATAAGACCCATGTGTGTCATGATAGCTATTTTCGAGTATTTAAAGGATTGTCAGGTAGAAGAGAGATTAGTTGGTTGGGTTTTTTGAGAGGAGCAGAGGATAAGTTTGGCTTCAGAAGGAAAATGAGTAGAAAATGAAGATTTCAACCCAATATGAGGAAAACCTTTCTAATAATTAAAGCTCTTTAATAGTAGAATTACCTTTGGAGGTAAGAAATTAATTCTCACTAGAAGTGTTTAGATGAAGACTATATGATCGCTTGTCAGCTATGGTGGTTCTTGCTCAGGTAGGGGAGCACTAATTGGTTTTTGACATCCATTTCTTTTCAACTTAGAGAGTCTTTGATTCAGTAGTGATAATAAGAAGAGATTAGATAAGTTTTCTGGATGGGTGAACTGTTGCCTTTCCTAAGTTTTTGCCTACCTTTCCCCTTTAAAAGGGGAACTTTAAAAGGAAACTATTCAGAGCTCCCAGCATCATTTTATCAATAACTTGCAATTGGACATGGATCTTCTTATGATTAGTGAACACGTAAAATTTATTCATAACAATAGGAATTATTTACAAATATTATTTAATTTTATTCTCACAACAACTCTATGAGGGAAGTGTTTATAATATTTTCCTCTTAGAGGTGTAGAAGCTGATTCAGAAATGAAGTGATTTTTTTCCAGAGTAACATAGATAGTAATTTCCTGCATGAAGATTTGAACTCAAGACTTCCTGACTTCGAATTCAGTATTCTAGTAGTTAAGCAACCTAACTGCTCATGAATATGTGAAACTATAGTCTATTGTTAGGGAGCATGTGAGTAACTGAACAGATAGCTATAGTTGGGCAAAGAGAGATATACCTGCAGTGAAAATGCTAACTTATTTGTCATGAGATATGTGGAGGCTAAATATGATAAAGATGTCATGAAAACCTTAAAAAGATTTAAACTAGATAGTTCTTTCTTGAAAACTGTACACAAAGAGCTTCCAGATTCTGTGGGGGAAGTTTTGACTCTTGATATACCTATTGGACATAGACCATCACCAGGACTCAAAATATAATGACTTTCCAAATGCATCCATCAAATGAGAGAATATTTATGAATAACTTTTTGCAGTGCTTGACACACAGTAGGTTCTATATAAAAATGCTTATTCCTTTTTCTTCCACAGTTGTTTTCCTTATTGTTCATTTTCATATATTCTTCATAATGAGAAAAGGAAAGCAATCTCTTGTTGAGAAAAGAAAGAAAAACTGAATAATGAAAGGGAGAAAAAGAATGAATCATCTGATGCATTTTAGAACAAAAACAACATCTTTTTTTCTTTTCTTTTTTATTTTTTGTTGATTTCGTCTGGGTACGATAAAAAAAAATAGAAGCTTTGGAAAGAGACTCATTTCTCAGAACCCCAGCATTTGATGGAATGACACAGACAATTTAGTAGAAATTGAAAACAAATTGCTCAAAGAAACTGAGGTTTTTACTTAAGTGGACACCATAATTCTTTAAGGGTGTTAGAAGAACATAGAAAAGGTTGTTTTATTGGAATAAAATAAGTTAGATTCCATTAGCAAAAGTCAGAGAAGAGCTCTTGTTTGAGTGAACTAGAATTGGCTGATGATATTGACCTTGCAAGGACAGCAAAAAGTATGGAATACTATTCAAGTATTGCCAGTGTATTCAAGGATGTATCCTTAATGATGATGGTGAGGTATAATGAAAGTTTAACATCTGAAGAAATCAGAAATTTTTTCAGAGATGAAACATATGTCCACAGCTATGTGGGATTTTAACATTATTATAAATTATAAAACAGTTCAAATTCAGTATCTATTATAGATATTGAAAGACATGAAAAAATAGTTGAATTTGGAATATGCTGAATCCTTTTTAAAAAATTAAACTAAGATCAGTTTCTAATTGTAATGAAGAATAATAATAGCTAGCACATATATAATAATATAGTCCTTTAAAGTTTGCAAAGCACTTTACAAATAATATCTTATTTTATCTTATTATTTGGAGAAATAGGCATTATTATTGTTATTATCTCTATTTTATTATTGAGGAAACTGAGACAGAGAGGGGCAATTGACTTATTCAAGGTCACAGCTAATCAGTGTAAGAAGTGCAATTCAAACTCAAGTCCTCTTGACTCCAGATCTAGTGCTCTAACCATTGCAAATATAACAAAAAAGTATTTCCTTGCATAGAATGTTATTTTTTTAAACTTTCACAATGAAAAGATTTAAAAAGGAACTCATGATTCTATATACAAGTAATTCTTTTTTTGTGTGTGAGGCATTTAGGATTAAGAGAGGAAAGTCTTTGAAGTATTAAATGTTCACATTTCAACTCAGGTCCTCCTGATTCCAGAGCTGGTACACTATCTAGCTGCCTCATGTGAAATTTTTTTAAAGGGAAACTATTATTCTATTTCTTTCTTTTCTTTCTTTCTTTCTTTTTTTTTTTTTACTATTCTATTTCTTGATGCCTATAGACCCAAATCCAAAACCCATCTCAGAAAACTTAGCATCCCTTTGCAACTTGCATGTGAATCCCTCATGTACTTAGTTTCATGGGCAACCACAAATAATTTGGAATTATTCTTGTTTTTATCACTCACTAACTGATTCCTATCTGCTGTAGATGCCTTAGATACAGAGAGTGTGGGAACTCTATGAGAAGATATCTGAGAATCTCATTAATAGGAAGTAGTCCCTTACAGGAGTTGATGCTTGCTCTGTGAGGCAGTTAAATGGTACAAAAGACAGAGAACCAGGCCTGGATTCAGATAGATGAGTTCAAATCTAGGCTCATAAACTATGTGATCCCCCAGGAAAGACATTTAACCTCTGCTTGCCTCAGTTTCCTCAGCTGTAAAAAGGGGATCTTATGATTAAATAGAATAAAGTAAAATGTTTGTAAAGAGCTTAGAAGTGCCTGGCATATAGTAGATGCTTAATAAAAGCTTGTTTCTTTCCTTTCTTCCCCCAAAAGTGTGGAGTGAAGTATTCAGAGTCATAGGTATCATCAATGGCAGGCAACAAACTTAGATTTGTTCTTTTCCCCAAGGGAAGATGAAAGTACAGAAACTGGTAATGGGGAAGTACTATGTTCATTATTTCTTCGACATGATCATGAATAATGAGAACGTAGTTTCCATCAGTTTAAGATAATTCTTGATTTTGTCTTTTTCAGCTGGCAATATAGGTATTTTAGGACCCAATTAAAAAAAACAAATGATTTTAGGATTGATTGATCTAATCCATCATGCCTAGTCTCTGCAACAAAATGTGAATGAGAAGTTGGGGCTGCTTCATTGATAACTTGTAATTGCTAATCCTCTGTTAGTGCTAGTCCCCTAAAATTGCCTCTTAATTATTTTGAATATATTTCTTGTATATATAATGTCTTTCTTGCTTAATAAATGATTGCTAATTGAATGATTATTCCCTATCTTGGGTTGGGCAGAATTGGGCTAGCCTCTGACATATAAAGTAGCAGTTCAAATGCAGGCACTTGAAAGCAAACTATTGTGCTATAGACTTCATATCTCAATAGTCATATTGGAAAATATTAAGCAGTAGTAGCAACTTAGTCACCTTCATTTACTTAGATTCAGAATAAACAACAGTTTATGAGTTAAGTGCTTCTGAATTATATTTTTATCTTCTTGGAGAAATATCTGTTTGAGTAGGAGTCATTTTTCAGTCATGTCTGATTCTTTGTGATTCTGTTTGGGGTTTTCTTGACTTGACAAAGATATTTCTTTTTCCAGTTCATTTTACAAATGAGGAAATTGAGCAAATGGGGTTAAGTGAGTTGCCCAGTCACAGCTGTCTGAGGCCATATTTGAACTCAGGAAGATGTGTTTTCCTGACTCCAGGTCTAGTGCACTAGAAATGTAGACTGTTTGCTTCAATGAGGCTCCTGCACTATCCAAAGTCCAGGGAGAAATCACTCTCTCCTTACCTTTGACTACAGAATTCTTAACGTCCTTCAAAGCACAGATACCAACTCCATAATGAGGCCTTCTCTAAGCACTGTCTTCCTCTTGAAATTATGTTCCTTGGTAGATTTATGTCTTTCTGTGAGAATGTAAACTCCTTGAAGACAGGAAATATTTTATTTTAGTCTTTGTATCCTTTTTTTTTTTCTTTTCCCTTCCCCTCCCTTTTCCTTCTTCTGTCTCCCTTCCTCTTTTGTCCTTTCCTTTATTTCTCTTCTCTCCCTTTCTCATTCCTGAAAGAAAAAATTATACTACATGATTACTATACTATATACATAGTATATAGCATAGTATATATTATAATTATATACTACATAATTACTATAATTATAAATATATTGTAACTATAACTTCAGGCATTACTAGAGCAGTGGCATGTTGGAATAAGTAGTAGAACTAATGCAAGAAAAAGTGTGGCATTTTCTGAATAAAAGTCAGTTCAAGTCAGTAAATGTTTAATAAATATCTATCATAAGTATTACAATATATTAGGGATAGAAAGACAAAAATCAAATAGTTACTGCTCTCAAAAAGCTTATCTTCTATAGTTTCTGCCATGGTGTGCATATATGTTTGTGTGTTACATGTAAATAGATGAGTAAATAAAAAGGAAGAGGAGAGAACATTAAAAGTTGAATGAAAAAGGGACAGAATGTCCAGGTAGAGGAATGGGGGTGGTCAGTCTTTCAGAATGAATGGAGAGTCAGCATTGCACTGTGGATAGAATGTGGATCTTGAAGTCAGGAAAACCTTGGTTCAAAAGCTGCCTCAGACATTTACAATCTATGTGACTGACCCTGGGCAAATCATTTAACTTTATAAAATGAGGTGATTAAATGTAATGGCCTTGAAGGTCCTTTCCATTTCTCAATCTGTGATCTTATGAAGTATGATTGATAGGATGCTAGCTTTGGGAAAGCTATTTTTGGGAAAATAGTGAGTGGTACATTTAACTATGGAAAGGCAGTGTAAGGATATGTTTTGGAGGAACTTAAATGCCAAGGTAAGGAGTTTGTATTTTATCCTGAATGCAATAAAAAATCCCTAAAGATTTTTTTATCATATTTTATTTTTTAAATAGTATTTTATTTTTTCTAATTACACATAAAGATAGTTTTCAACATTCATTATTATAAGATTGCGAATTCCAAATTTTTCTCCCTCCTTCCCTTCCTTGTTCCCCAAAATAGCAACCAATCTGATATACATGTGCAATCATATTAAATATTTCCACATTAGTTACATTGTGAAAGAAGAAGCAGAACACTTCCCAAAACACAAACACACACACACGTAAACATAATATGCTTTAATCTGCATGCAGGTGCCATAGTTCTTTCTCTGGATGCCACTGAAGATTTTTGAATAATAAGATGATGTGGTGAAATTGAGCCTTAGAGAAAATGACTTTGGTAGCTATGTGGAAAAGGGTCTGGTGAAAAACAAAACTAGAAGGAGTTTTGGTTTTAGGACATTGATTATTCTAGTAGTTGGCAAAAGATGATGAGAATTGGTGATTGTGTGCGTTGAGTGAAGGGAACTAATGCAAGAAATGTACAAGTAAAACTGACATGAAGGCAGAATATTATCAGATTGATCATATGGATATATTATAATAACAAATTATTGTCAGATTGATCATATAAATAGATTATAAATAAATCATAGATTTAGTGCTGGAAGAGATGTCAAAGTTTTTTTTTTTTTTTTTTTTTTTTAGTTCAATGCTGTCTTCTTAATGATGAAGAATAATAATGAAAATTATATGATTTGCCCAAAGTCAGGAGTCAATATGTGGTAGGGCTGAGATTTGAACTCAAGTTCTCTGATGCCCAAACTGAGTCTACCATTCTTTCCCACTGGACCATTCTGTTTTATTTGCAGTATATGTTCTAATAAACATTTCTAAGATGGAGAAAGCTTTTTGCCTACCTATTATATGTGTTGGGGGCAGAGAGCATAGGTAGGGAAGAGAGGAGACCTTTTTTCCACTTGTAAATAAAGTTACTAACATCAAAGGCTCAGACACTCTGAGCTAAATAATTACAAATTTCTCCCTGAAAAACCTAGTTAGAGGGTAAGAGAAAACATTTGTGTTGATTTAGGTGCTTGAATTTCTGAGATTTCTGTCCATTTGTTCAGGAAATGGCTGAAAATAGTTAATGCTTCCTTTGGATTATTTAATGTCACTGACAAGATGATCTTTTCTAATCCTGGCTAATCTCATTTGTATTCAGTCTTTGGGGATCTTCTCTCCAAAGTCCTCCCCAAGAATGATTTTCACAGGACCCTCTTTTATACAATCATAGAATTGGACCATAGACCATAGAGTTGGAAAAAAATTGATCATTATTCTATCTTCCTCTTGATGTGTGTCCAGTTAAGTTACCTTACTCAAGGTCACAGAGATAGCAAGTCACAGAGTATCTTCATCAAGTAATATTTACCATCTTTGAATATTCTACATTTGATAGGTACTGTCATCCAAATTTCTACCTATCTCTGCCCACGCACTGTCTACGCATATTCTCTATTTCCTTGTCCAGATTACTGGTGAAAGTGTGAAACAATATCATTCTTTATCTAGATGAGAGTCCTGGAGATGACCTCTTATTATGCATCTTCCCACAGTGTCAAATGATAATAGTTTTCAAATATAATACTCTGAGAATGAAGAAATAGTCTACTCAAGATCACTTTTCCTAGTTGGAAGAAAATATCAGGCTAAAAAAAAGAGATTTATCTGCTATGAGCTATTGTTTAGTTTTACCTTTCATTACATAATAGGGAGCCAGACTTGCAATCCTAGAACCAACAATCTCTGAGTTGGAGTACATCTCAGTGGCTTCTTTGTCCAAACTCCATCTGAAGAAAAATCCCCTCTGCAACATACAAGAGCCCATTAAGGTTTTTTGAAGACTTGTATGTAGTGTGCCATTCCATTATTAGGTGACTCCAATTATAAGGAAATTTTTCCTTATATCAGACTTAAATATATCTTCTTGGGACTTCCACCCATTTCTCTTAGTTCTTCCTCTAGGGAAAAGGAAAAAAACAAGTCTAATCTCTATTTCTTGTGACAATAAAATTATCATGTCTTTCTCCCCACCCCAGTCTTCTATTTTTTAGGTTAAATATTCCAGTTCCTTCAAATGATCTTCATACAAATTTAAAACTCCAGTGTCTTGGCCATTTTCCTCTGTACATGTGAGAGATTATTAATTTCCTTTCTAAAATGTGGTGATCAGAACTTTATAAAATAGCATATAGGTAGCTTGATTTTTGTTACTGTTTGGCTATTTTCAGTAATGTCCAACTCTCTGTGACCCCATTTGTTTGTTTTGTTTTGTTTTGTTTTTGGCAGAGATACTGAAATAGTTTTAAAATTTCCTTCTCCAGTTCATTTTATAGATGAGGAATCTGAGGCAAAGTGGGTTAAGTGACTTGCCCAGAGTCACACTGCTAATAAGTATCTGAAGCCAGGTTTGAACTCATGAAGGTAAGATTTCCTGACTTAAGGCCCAGAACTCTATCCATTATACTGCAGTCTACATAAGTAAACAGAGTATAGAAATAATTATGAAAACTTCATCCTAGACAATATGCTTTTCTTAATATAGCTTAATATTCCATTAACTATTTTTGGACTGCTGAATTATATTGACCTTGAATTCCACTAAAACCTGTAATCTTTTTTAGCTTAGTTGCTAGCTAGACATATCTCACCTCTCTTGCACTTGTGATCTTGATTTTTTAAAAATCTAAATGTGTGGCTTTTGATATTTATTTATTCTCGTTAAATGTCACCTTTGTCAATTCACTCAAATGGTCTAGATTGTCAATATTTCTTTCAATTTTCAATGTATTTTTGAATTTTAGCTCTGTTATTCTTCATATTATCTATTCCCCCATGCTTTGTATCATCTCATTTATGTCTTTAAGTCATTGATAACATTTTTAAACAGCACAAGGCCAAACATAGATTTATTAAAGTTCTCCTTCCAAGTTGAAATGCAGGATAACAGTTTCTCTTCTGATTCCTTCAATCTAAAATTCTGGTCTCACCTTTATTCATTACTTTAGATCAAATTCCAGATTTGAGATCAGGAATTCAGTGCCTAGTTTCACAGCAGATGGAATGGTGACTTGTAACCTAGGGAGAGACAAAGAGGTCAGCCGTAGGAAGGAAGCCTTGATAAAGTGGGGGCTGCGTGGATCATCCCCCTGACATACTGGACAGCCTCAGAATCCCATCATTGGGAGGCCTTGGCTATTACTTTCACTTTCCCAAAGTTAGCTTTCCTGTGAACTGCCTGTGATTAAATGTGGTCACTCTCGGAGAGGAGTGTTTCCTCCCTTTCTTTCTTCCCTCCTCCCCAGAGTCTGGCTTGAGTCCCTGGCACTATAGCTCAGTGACATCATATTTTTATATCTGATACTAGTAGCTAAATCATGTTACAATTTTCTGAGAGAAGAAATAGTACCTCTTTTCACTTTGGCACTTGAGTTAAAGCCCTCCTTCCCCAGCCTTGCTAGTTCTGGCTCTTTCTGTGACCAATAAATAATAAGAATCTGCAACTTCCATAGCCTCCTTTTTTTCAGAGAATCTGACTTTTCTATTTATTAAATAGTTTACCATTTGACATTACCACTGACCTCTCTCCTTTACTAATGTCTCTTTTATTGAGACTGCTTGCTTAGGATTATGTTAAGTATCTTTGAAAGTGGAGAAAACAGAGGCTAGTAAAAGATAAAAGATTGTTTGCTAAAATACTTAACTAAACAGAATGCATGGACTTCATTTCACATTTAATGTAGAATTTGAGTAAGAGACCAGGACTCTAGAAGTACTGTAAACTTCCAGTACAATTTGTACTGGACAGATCAGACTTTGGATATAATTAAATCTTTATTATAAAAGTTTAGTAGACATGATCATTTACTTCCCTTCATGCCTATTAAGGAAAACATTTCTGAGGTCCTGTTAACCCCCAGTTCTTAGGCTATAACCACTAATGTGGATGGATTATTGCTGAGATAAAATGGCTGATGAACATAAAGAAGGCACTGATAGGAGGTAAAGTATTCAGCTCCATATAAAAGGTAATTAGAGCCAGGGAGACGGTTTTGAAGATAGGTCTAAAAAGGCAGACACAGTTGAATGCTTTTTCAGTCATCAGTAGCATTTGGTGGAATAAGAAGAGGGGTGTTGGGGAGGGAAAGGGAGGAGGGGGATAAAAAGAGCATGCATACTTATGCTTCATCAAGTAGTCTTGAAGAGTCCTGTGAAATAAAAAGGAAGGGCAACTTTTATCTCCATTCCCTGACACACATGGCAAAGCAGAAATTGCTGAAACCTGCCATCGATTCAGACCCTGCTCTAGTCTAAGCCAACCCCGCAGGCATTATAGTAATAGGCTGATAGGAAAAAAAAATAACCCCTGCTTTGTCAAGTGTATAAGAGCTTCTGCATGGGGGCAGAAAACCAGCAAGCATTTCAGAAAATAGGAGGAGTCCATGTGGTTAAATGCCTATCACACAGGCCAAGATCATCAAGCTAATATCTTCTTCCATGTTGAATTTTTTGGTAATGAAAGTAAGAAGGCGACAAACTGTATGGCTCCCTGTTAACTACTGTCATGCATGAAGGAGAGAAGAGGATTAGGCAATCTGGTGTGTAGATTGGAAGTCTACTAGTCTACTACTCAAAGTAGAGCCTAGGAGCTGATATAGATAATGGGAAAGAAACTTGGGATAAGATTAATTTAATCAGTGTCATCAATTAGTTGATCCGCAGTCATTCTTGTTTTATTAATATTTATCTATCTAGAATAAATATAAAATAAACACAAGATAGTCAAATACAAGTTAAAGACCTGACTTCAAATTCTGCTTCAGACACTAGCTGTGTGACCTCAGGCAAGTCACTTAATTTCAGTTTGTTTCAGCTTTCTCCTGACTCTAGGGCTGATGCTCTATCCACTGTGCCATTTAGCAGCCCCTATTCCAGTTTTCTTAACTTTAAAACAGTCATAATAATAGCCAAATGTGAAGATGCTTAATATCAGAAAATTGACTACCAGGTGAATGGTATTTTGGCCATTGTTCTTATTCATTTGACCCTTTTGGGTTTTTCTTGAAAGTATTTTCCATTTTTCTCTCCAGATCATTTTACAGATGAGAAAATAGAGACAAATAAAGTTAAGTGACTTGCTCAGGATCAGGAGAAGCTAAATATTTGAAATTAGATTTCAACTCAGATCCATGTGACTCCAGGCCCAGCATTCTATATACTGTGCCATCTTGCTGTCCTATTTTGGATATAGCAACTCATTAAATGAATAAAAATGGAGAAACATCATCCAAGTCAATGGAGAGGCTATGCACATCTATGGGATCAATAGATGCTTCCCCTCTCTGCTTTGAAGAAACTTTTAAATTTATAATTTAGGTTTTTATATCATCTTTATTTTCA
The DNA here is from genome assembly GCF_902635505.1 of Sarcophilus harrisii. NCBI lineage: Eukaryota > Metazoa > Chordata > Mammalia > Dasyuromorphia > Dasyuridae > Sarcophilus > Sarcophilus harrisii. The sequence continues at coordinate 301,997,814 of NC_045426.1, read as the reverse complement.
AATATACCCTCCTATTATGTAAGAGCTATCCCTTATGATAAAAAACTTGTAGATTGTAGGGAAGGGTAAGAAATGTGAAGAAGGGCAAGAGGGTGCATAGGGCTTCAGTGTTATCTGGGCAAGTCAGGTCTCCATGAGGGACAGTAAGTAGAAGTAACATGGAAAGGAAAAGATTCAGAATGAAGAGATTTGTTTGTTTTGAAAATGGGAATTTCAGAAGACATATGGAAGGGATGAATAGAATTGGAATAGAACATGGGATAGGGTAGAGTTGGAAGGGAGGGAAATGAGAAAATGGGAGGGTTGGAGAGAGTTTACTTCTGGTTAGCTGTAAGTTATACAGGGATAAGGATAGTAAGAGGCAATGAAGGATTATCTCTAGAAGACATGGGTCTAAGTTCCAATTCTACCAGTGACTAAATCATTGACTAAATTGGCATAATTTCATTGGCTTGATTAGCTGTTTCATTAGTCTTGACAACACAATTTCAGAATCCCTGGCTTAAGTAAAATTGCAAAAAAAAAATCATTGATATTTAAATCTTAGAGATTGAAAGGATTTTAAAAGCATTGTCTAGGAGCAATAGATTTGGATGCAGGAGATGAGTTTGTGTCCCAACGCTGCCATTTACAGCTTATAAAACTTTGGGTAAATCACTTAAAACATCGGGGTTCCATTTCTTTATCTCTCTCTAGTTGGAATAGATGGCATGAATGGTTCATTTTGATTTTAAATCTTATGAATTTTAGCAGTCAAAAAGTCATATGAATTTCAGAAGTTAAACACTTAATGGAATATTTTTACTATTGGGACAATGTAATCCAGAGGTTGTTTGACCAGAACAAAATACAATGGGACTTCCTTCTTCTGGACACTGTGCTTTTAATACTGCAGCTGAGAATGCTTAATGTAAATAATCCTTCAGCCTTACTTTGATCATATGTAAAGTGAAAATAAAGAGTCTTATATCCTAATAATACCAGAAGGTGATAGTGAGATCTATAGTATTAAGACTAAGCATATTATAGTAAAACCAAAATAGATATTTACAGGAGTAGTAATTGCATTTACTCTTATTACTTCAACAAAAGTTAGTAGTACTCTAAAGTTTTGTCATGGCACATTGATGATTCTAGATTCTCAGGGGCTTTGTCAGCAAAATTCAAACTCTGGAAAATCCTGTCAAACTGGAAAGGTTTCAAGTTCAGACCTGGTAATAGATTCTGTGTCCATCATCCTAGAAGCAATCTAGTCAACTGGAAAGATGCTTAACATCAGAGAAATGGCTACCAGATGATTTGTATTTTGACCATAGCGACTCATGAAATGAATAAGGAAAGAAGAAACAGTAATCTCACTCAATAGAGTGGGTACAGAGCAATGAAATTAATGGACAAATATTTCTCCTTTTTATCTTCATGAAACTTTCAAATGGATATCTTTTCTTTATAAATGGCCTTCATTTCCAGATATACCACTTCCCCTTCCCAGAGATTCAAGCATTATAATAGGAAATAAAATGATAAGAGAATAAAGAATTTTTGCAAAACCATCTCATCAATCAAGTTCAACATTATCTGCAGTATTCCACAACCACAATCCTCCACTTTTGCAAAGAAGGGGAAGAATTACATCCTCATATCTCTTCTTCTGGCTCAAGCCTGGCTTAATGCCCAATTATACTGCATTAATTACACTTGATTTCAATTATAAAGCAATATTTACATAAGATTTAATTTCAGTTTTGCTTTTGTCACTGTTCTTTTCATTTAAATTGCTACAGCCATCATGCATATTATGTTCATTCTGTTTACATTGCTTTGCATCAGTTTATACAAGTCTTCCCATGTCTCCTCATATCTTTATGTTCATTATTTCATATGGCACAGAGATATTTCATTATATTCACCAACATAATGTGTTTATTCATTCTCTAATTGATGAATTCTACTTTGTTTCTGGTTCTCTGTTATTGCAAAAAGTTGCTGCTAACAATAATTTGACATCTATGGCAGTGGTCTCCAAATGATGGCCTCTTGGAGGAATGTCTTCTGGCCTAGAGCAGAGCATGATAAATTAATCATAAGGTGGGGAGATGGTTTGTAGGTTATCTTTCCTTCCAAAGCTACTTAGGAAGCTCCTCTCCAAATAATTGCACCTATCATTATTCACAAGAATTTCCATACTCTGTACCCTTTCTTCCCAGGGGAATCTTCCAATTTCCCCCATTCTAAGCTAGGAGTCATACCTTAGGAGAATCATAAAATAGTGATTACCTAATTTATGTAACTGAGGTGAGCCCACACCATTGGAAAAATTCCTTCTTGCTGCCACAATATCAAACATCCATATTCTGTTCTCTCCATCACTTTGTGGTTGTTGTCTTAGGGACCATACTCTATGATCTAGGGGAGGGGGTGACTGATCAATTAGAGCTCTGCCTTTTCCTGTTTGTTGGGATGGGTAGGATAGTGTGAATTGCTTAGGATAAGCAGTCATAGGTAGCTTGTGATTTGAATCTTTGATCTTATTTTATCATCTTTTCTTCTAAACCTACTTCTCCTCCAAACTTTCCTATGATTGTCAAGGATATCTCTAGTTACCTTAGTTCACAATCTCAATGCCATTTTGATTCCTCATTCTCCCTTTATAACATAACTAGCCAGTTTCCAAATCTCATATTTTCTACCCCCACACCATCTGTTTCATTTTTTACTTTGTATTCACAGAACCTCCATCCTAGTTTAGGCTCCTATCACTTCTTAGCAGTATTATTGCAATAGCTTTCTTCTTGGTGTTTCTACTTTGGGTCTCTTTCCACTCTAATCAATTCTAACACAGGTGGCAAAATGATCTTTTTGAAAAAATGAGGGTCTTACCATTTATTCCATTACTTGACAAACTCCAGATATTCCCTATTGACTATTGGGACAACTTTATCTTGTTTTTTTTTTAAATGTCTATTTTTGTTCAAGTTTTATAATATGTATTTCTTTACATATGGTAGTGCACATCTGTGAACCATAATACTGGAGGAGGATGAGGTTGATGATTTGAGTTTGGGCATCTCAAGCTACAATAGCGCTAAAGGCAATTTTATATCTTCTACTGAAATGGTGAGCCCTTCAAGAGTGGAGAATCACCAATCTGTCTAAGGAGAGTTAAAGTGGTCCAGGTTGGAAAAATAGCAAGTTAAAGCTTCAGTGAAGAGCAGTATTGAGATTGGGCCTGTGAGTGGTGCTGTACTTATAGCCTGAATGAGATAAGAAGAACAGTTTCATAAAAAAATTAATGTTTATCTTATTAATATAATAGTACATGCATTTTTATTTTTGTATATTTTTTATGAGCAAATATTCATGCATATTGGTAATCAAAGTTTTTTTTAACAATAGGAGTGAATGATCAAAGAAAATATAAAGAACATGTTTGATGTTTTAATTTCCTTTATTATAAGCTATAGGACCTTTGGTTCAAAAGGTGTGGATATTTAGTCATTTTTTTCCTAAAATAATTTAAAATTGTTTTACACAATGTTTGGACCATTTCACCAACAGCATATTAGTGTATTTGCCTTTCCACAACACCTCCATCACTGACTATTCCTATCTTCTTTCATCTTTGCCAGTTTTCTGAAGGCTATGAAATAAAACTTTAGATTTGTTTTGATTTACATTTTTTATTATTAGTGATTTAGAGAAATTTTTCATATTATTGTCAATAGCTTAAAAATCTTTTGAGAACTGTTTATATTATTTTACCATTTATCCACAGTAATCTTTGGTGTTTCATATTTGTATATGTGTACATTATATATATATGTAAAACATACACAGATATATATCTTATATAGGTGTACATGTGCATATATACATATATTGACACTGTATACACACAGTCATGTATTTAAAATCATGTGTGTATATATGTATATATATGCAATATGTCCTCTAATTCATTTTATGGATGAGGAAACTAGGGCAAATAGGATTAAGTGACTTGTTTAGCATCACACACTAAGTGTCTGAGATGCTCTATCCACTGTACCACCTAACTGTCCTTAGAAAGGGTTTAAAATTCTATGGATAAATGAGTTTCCTTTAGAATGATCAAGGATTAAACACGATGTATACCAACAGAGCAAATCAATGATGGATTATTTAATCAATAAACATTTGTAGCGATTATTATATTTCAGGCACTGTGTTCCTAGATGAGGATTCAAAGACAAAAATGAATAAGCCTCTTCCCTCAAAGAGCTTTCATTCTAGGGGAGGAAGCAACACATATAGTCCTTACAATTATTTGGGATATTAAGCAATGAGGTGTAATGTGGAGTGAGGCAGTGCTTGGAGTCAGAAAAGCCTAAATTCTGACTCATTATGTGACCAAGGGCACCTCTTGGTGCTGGAGGAAACTCTCTAAGACTATAATTTTTTTCTTTTTTTTCAATAATAGTTTTTTATTTTCAAAATACATGCAAAAATAGTTTTCAGCATTCACTTTTCAAATTTTTCTCATTTCAAAACCTCATTTCAAATTTTTCTCCTTCCTTGCCCCTCTTCCCCCTCCTTTAGAAGTAAGTAATCCAATATAGATTAAACACATGCAATTCTTCTAAACATATTTCCACATTTATCATATGAGCAATCCTTAAGACTATAAATTGCCAAAGTGCATACATGGAGGGAGTTTACACACTAGGAGTTTCTTACACAGATGACATCATAGGACTGGATATCTCCCTCCCATCACTATCACCTATCTTCCAAATAGAAATAGTTCTATCTATGTAATCAACAATATATTGGGACAGTTTCTGAACCAAGTATTATAAACAAAATGTACAGTGTCCAAAATGTCTTAAGTTTTAGGCTATTAAAACTTAAAATAGCACTTTTTGGGGACATCCTATACTTTAATAGTGAATTCTCTGCCCCCCCCCCAGCCCTGCTTAAAAAATAAACCCAAACCAAACCACCCAAACAAATAGACAAGAAAACGTGTTCATTAATAGTCCTCAATGTTCCTGACCCTCTGTGGCTTTTAGTTCACCTAGCTTCTGTGGGTGTGTGTGATTGCCCATGAGGATTACATGTATCCACATAAGTCTGTCTGGAGGTGATTCACAGAGAGGCAAGAATAATTATCTATAGAATTTTCCCTCCCCATCCTTCTACAAAGGAGACTTTGATTCTCGCCAAGAGGGTAAGCAAAGGATGAAGGCTAGAGACTAGACACTTTACTTTTCTTAGATGAAAGGTCAACTGGTCTATTTGTTCTCTTAAATATTGTTAGTGTAGAGAAAGAATTTTTAGGTTCAAGCTACATTCCTGATAACTATTTTTACCCTTTTTTCAGCTGACATATTATAAATATTTATTTACATATTTGTTTTTATTGTTGATTACATTGGTTTTCCCCCACTATTCTTTAACGGGGAAGGAGTATCCTTAGTTTCAGTCTAAGGTTTGACTCTCTTGATGCCAATTCCACAATGAACACACATAGTAAATTATAAATAAACCCCATATATCCAGATAGAAAACAGAGAGCAGAGAAAATGCATATGTGAAAAAATATACATCAAGCAGTAGGGTGGCACAATGGAAAGAGCTATAGGCCTAGAGTCAAAGAGACCTGGTTTCAAGTGTGAGGTAATACTTACTAGTTGTATGAATTGGTTAAGTCCCTTATCCACTTTGATTTTATTTCCCAGGGCTATTATGAGGATCAGTTGAGATAACAATTGTAAGATGTTTAGCATAGTGCCTGGCATAGAGCAGTGCTATCATTAACAATAATGAGCATTCATTATTATTGTTGTGAGCTAATTATTATTAGCTATTATTTTATGAAAAGAGTTCTACAATATTCTGGGGCTTAATGCAATGAATATAATGCTATCTATAACTTTGCCATCAGGAGGAAATTTCTTAATTAAAAAATATATACAAGAGATATTCTGAGATGCTGGCATAGGTCTTTGGTGACCATGTTTTCTTGTTTTGCATGTTGTTTGATGTCAATACCCAACCAATCATTAAACAACGTTCAGTCTCTGTAATCATATATGTCATAGAATCTTGAACAATTTTTGACATTTATTGAGATAACTTATTTAAGAACAGTCTTCAAGATTGAATTTTATATCATGTCAAATGAATGAGTCTATTTGTGTTTTTAATAAGATAATGGTTGGGGTGTAATCTGACATTTTGAAGGTTTCTAATTTTGTGACCATAAAGATATAATCTACTGTACAAAATAGTTTGTGAAAGCTTGCCAGTTTACTTTTTTATATTTTCATTGATGATCTGTATAAACCCTTCTGAAAAATCTTTATAAAACTGAGAAAGCAGACATATTACTTTATTTTTGTAGCTGCACAGTTTGGTTTAGAGAAATACTTATTAAAAATGTTTTTTTTATGCCTAGATTTTGTAGAGTTTTTAGCATAATTAAATGTTATATTTTGTCAAAGAATTTCTTCCTTCATTTATTAAGATAATCATGTGGTTTTGTATGTTTTTAAAAAATATAATTAGGGAAGCTGATTATTTTCTTAATGTTGAATTACCATACTTTCATACCAGGTATAAATCCAACTTGGAAATGATGAATTATTTCTTATATGAATTGATGTAATCCATTTGACAGGATTTTGTTTAAAAATTTTAGAATGGATATTCATTAATGATATTGGTCTGTACTTTTCCTTCTGTGCTTCAACTGTAATTGCTATATGTAATTGCTTTTAGTATTAGGACTCTATTTGTCTCATGGAAGGAATCTAGCAGAATGCTTTCTTCTACAATTTTTTGAGAATCATTTGTGTTGTATTAGCACTCATTGTTTCAGAGTTTGATAGAATTCTCCTGTGAATTTATGGGGACAAAGAGTTTCTTTCCTTTGATAATCCCTTTTATAGTAATTCTATTTCCTTCTCTGAAACTGAATTATTTAAGCTCTCCTTTTATGTCTTTTGTTAATGTGAGTATTTTATAATTTTGAAAGTATTCCCCCATTTCTTTTGTTTCCTCAGTTTTGTTAGCCTTTAACTCTGTATAGTAGGCCTAATAATTCCTTTGACTTCAGAAGTCAAATTTATTTTGATTTCACCTTTTTCATTTACTATTTTGTGGATTTGATTTTTCTGCCCTCTTCTTTTTAATCAAATTGACTAAAGATTGATCAATTTGATTTTTTTCAAATAACTTTATTATTTATATATGTATATATGTATACATACACATATATGCATATATCCCAATTTGTGTCTTTCTCCCCTAACTTTTAATATCTCGTGATTATTTTAGGTTTGTCTATTTATTGACTTTCTAATTTTTAAAAATGCATATTCAATTCATTAATTTCTTTTTCTATTTTGTTGGGGGAGTAGTATCTTAAAATGCAAATAATGGTTTAGGATTATTATGAAAAAAATTTTGATCTTATTGAAAGGGTTTTGGTGACCTTGTGGTTCCCTGGGTAATACTCTGAAAACTTTTGGTAGAGAGGGAAACCTTCACTTTGTAAATGTGTTTTATGGAAGTTTTTGAAAAGAGGGATCACCTTAAGTTTTCTAAGGGTCCTCTTACTTCAGTGGTGTGCCACAACTAGTTTATGCCAGATGTCAAGAGCTGATTATTAATTTTTTTATACCTCAAAAATCATCAAACACTACCAATCAGGGTTTGAGTTATTGTTTTGTTTATTGTCTAGACTTAAGAAAGTGATGGAGAAAAAATTAATAATGTAGATTAAATTGAAAAGTGTGTTGTGTGCGTTTTGTAGAGATCTGGTTGTTAAATATTTACCAGCACACCACCACTTAACTTGGTTACTCACCATCGGTGAGCGCAGGGGATGGCAGGAGAAATCTATCCAAATAGGACTAGGAGCAATCAATAAAATTACAAAAGGATGGACATAAGCACAGCACTAGTCCCTAAACAAATGGTTTCTGATTAGAAGGTGGTCTCATCTCTAGGAAGGAATTGTCCACAGTAACATCCTAGATAGCTTAGCTTAGTTATTTTCCTTTGTTGTATGATAGAGTGGACTTGGGGCTAGCTAGCTAACTGCAGAACTAAGGGCAAGTCTAACTTTTTGGGGTCTCCATTTCCACAGGCATGAAACAAAGAGACAAGACTATATAATCTTAAAATTTCTCTCCAGCTCTAAAATTCTTTGTTATTTTGATAGATTTAGGTTCTCATCCATATCACTACTTTCTCATGCAATATAGATTTCCATCCATCTATGTCATCTTATCCTGGATGGTTCTTTTCTGTGTCCTAATGTAAATTTTCCAAAGTGTATGCAACATACTCTGGGTAGTCTTTCAAATCTCTTGACATTGTGCAGATACACAATGAGCTTATTTTTCACTTCGCTGCTTCTTGCTATTTAAAGAGCTTAAACTGATCACAATCTTCTACCATCCTCTGCTAAGTTCTACAAAGAAGTTTATATTTTAAACTGGTATTGCCTCCAACTTCTATCTCTTTTTGAATGAGGATAATCAAATGTTTATTATCTGAGGTTGTTTCTAGGCTGTTTAGGTCTCATCATAATGATTGATTTATACTGGCTAATTTTTCTTAAGAAGTCATGGGAATTTGTACTGATGTTTATTTCTAAAAATCCATTAAAAATCAGCAATAGCTTGTTAAAAGAGGTCCGGTTAGAATTGCCTCAGTTACATACTATATCTTTTCTTCCTTGTTTTTTTCATCTAATTTGGTATTGATTTTGATCTCTGTTTTAACTATTTAGTATTCTGATTATACACACATCTAATTTGGTAATGACTGCAATGATGGTAAGGGTGGATAGGTGGAGCAATGGAATAGAACACTGGGCCTGGAGTCAGAACAGATTCTTCTTCCTAAGTTCAAATCTGGCTTGAGATACTTACTAGCTGTGTGTTCCTGGGCAAGTCATTTAACCCTGTTTGCCTTAGTTCGTCATCTGTAAAATGAACTGAAGAAAGAAATAGCAAACCACTCCATTATCCTTGCTAAGAAAACTCCCAATGGGTTCATGAAGAGATTGAACAACAACTATGATAGTAACTAGTTACTTCTTTTTTTTAAGTGATTTTTATTTGATACTCACCATATCTAGTTCTTTCTGAAACTTTTCTTTAAGAAATGACATATAGACCTACAACTTCTGTTTAAATCTAAAAGCCTTTGTCTTCTCATATCTTATTCTGAAATTGTTTTTCAAATTACTTTCCATCATTGCTCCTATGCATTGAAGTAATCAATTATTATATAAAGTATATATTGATTTGAATTTCTCTACCTTTTCATCTTGTGAAACAGATGTTGAAGCATAAGTTGCAGTTATTTTCTTGGTAGTCTTTTTGTAAATACTTATCATGAGCACACAAAGTAGTGTAATTAAGTGCCCCATAGTGTTTCTTGCTACCTTTGGATACAATAATAGGAACAGCTAGCATTTGTTTCCTACTTTTAGGTTTGTAAAGCACTTTACAACTATTATCTCATTTTATGATCATAACAACCCTGAGAAATAGGTATTATTATTTTCGTTCTACAATGTCCAATCAACTATTGATGAGTCTCTCTTTGTATTCAGCCTGTATGGTCCTAGGAAACGAGGCAGTTTTTTGCTGGAATATTCTTGCCAGCTTTGCTTGCATAACCTTCAAGAACCTAGGACCTCTCCTTGCTGATATAGTCACTGTGATAGTCATTTCACAAAATGAAAATGGGATTTGTTGATAACTGATGAGATGTTTATTTTGGTATGCATATATTACAGCTGATGGAGAAGTTTCCCATTACTTTCTTTTGCAGAGGGTCACAGATAGTGGGGAAACTCTGGGTGAGATATAAGATCCTTCAGCCCAGAGGGAACCTGCTGACAATGTCTGGTTCGGCTCCTCATCTCCCTTAAGGGCTCTTAGCCTTCCTGAGAAGTCAGGGGGTGGTGACAACCTGTGTTGTGATTGAAGCAGAGTGATACTAGGTGGAAAGAGTGATCCCAGGTGATAGACTACATACAATAGCAAGTTGTTTATGTGGTCCCACGTACAGTATACTGGGCATATGCCCAGTGTTGTTTTTGTTACATTATAAAAAGGGGAAAGTCCTTGGAATAAACGGACTCCATTTTTCCACCATCCTTGGGAGTCCCGCCTCATCACTTCTCCAACAGGAAGGTATATTTTATTTAATCACCTCGGCATGGAGGCTCTAGAAAGCATGGTACGTTTTGTCACCCCAACTTGAGGGCTCTAGAAAGCAGGACACAATATTCTTTGATCTCTAAATTCAAATGATATCTCATTACATACATTGTTAGGTTTTAGGGCAAGCTAGCTAATGTTTTCTAGCCTTTAGGCTACAAATAATTTTGCAGGTAATTAACTTTACTTCCTTTTGGGACTTCCTACTGCTAGATTCTATTAAACATGAAGAGCAGAATGGAGTTAAGCTACATGGAAGAAAAAACTTTCTAGGTAACATCAGAATAAACCACACAAATTCCCATTTCTTCTTCTTTTTTTTATTAAAGCTTTTTATTTACAAAACATACGAATGGGTAATTTTTCAACACTGACTCTTGCAAAGCCTTCTGTTCCAAATTATCCCCTCCCCCTACCCCATTCCTTAGATAGTCCAAAACATGTTAAATATGTTAAAACATGTTAAATCATATACATACATATTTATACAGTTATCTTGCTGCACAAGAAAAATCAGAAAATCAGGAAAAAAAAACTGGAAAAGAAAACAAAATGCAGGCAAACAACAACACAAAGAGTGAGAATGCGATATTGTGGTCCACACTCAGGTCCCATGGTCCTCTCTTTGGGTATAGATGGCTCTCTTCATCACTGAACAATTGAAAATGGTTTGAATCATCTCATTGTTGAAGAGAGCCACATCCAATTGATCATTGCATAATATTGTTGCCATATATAATGATCTCCTAGTTCTGCTCATTTCACTTAGCATCAGTTCACTTAAGTCTCTCCAGGCCTCTCTGAAATCATCCTGTTGGTAGTTTCTTACAGAACAATAATATTCCACAACATTCATATACCATAATTTATTCAGCCATTCTCCAATTGATGGACATCCATTCAGGTTCCAGTTTCTAGCCATTACAAAAAGGGCTGCCACAAACATTTTTGCACATATGGAGCCCTTTCCCTCCTTTAAGATCTCTTTGGGATATAAGACCAGTAGAAACACTGCTGGGTCAAAGGGTATGCACAGTTTGATAACTTTTTGAGCCTAGTTCCAAATTGTTCTCTAGAATGATTGGATCCGTTCACAGTTGCACCAACAATATATCAGTGTCCCAGTTTTCCCATATTCCCTCCAACATTTGTCATCTTTTCCTGTCATCTTAGCCAATCTGACAGGTGTGTAGTAGTATCTCAGAGTTGTCTTAATTTGCATTTCTTTGATCAATAGTGATTTGGAACACCCTTTAATATGAGTAGAAATAGTTTCAATTTCATCATCTGAAAATTGTCTGTTCATATCTTTTGACCATTTATCAATTAGAGAATGGCTTGATTTCTTATAAATTAGAATCAATTCTTTATATATTTTGGAAATGAGGCCTTTATCAGAATCTTTGAATGTAAAGATGTTTTCCCAGTTTATTGCTTCCCTTCTAATCTTGTCTGCATTAGTTTTGTTTCTACAAAAACTTTTTAACTTAAATAATCAAAATGATCTATTTTGTGATCAATAATGATCTCTTGTTCTTCTTTGGTCACAAATTCCTTCTTCCTCCACAGATCTGAGAGATAAACTATCATATGTTCTTTTAATTTGTTTATAAATATCATTCTTTATGTCTAGATCATGAACCCATTTCAACCTTATTTTGGTATATGGTGTTATCTGTGCTTCAATGCCTAGTTTCTGCCATACTAGTTTCCAATTTTCCCAGCAGTTTTTGTCAAACAATGAGTTCTTATCCCAAAAGCTGGGGTCTTTGGGTTTGTCAAACACTAGATTGCTATAGTCATTGACTATACAAATTCCCATTTCAAAGACTCACCATCTTGTGGGTAGCTCTAAAACACTATTAGGTAGTAATCTGGGAACAAGATTCTAATTTCTCTATGGCAGGTGGATTATTTTCTTAAACTTTCTCTTTTTTTATCTTTTAAGAGACCATGGCCACCTTCTTGCTCAAAAGAAACTCTAAATTCAGAGCACAGCTGAAGGAAAACTATAAGCTTCACTTTGCAAGCCCTAGGTGGTCATAATCTTATGTTAATCAGAGGTAGGCAAAGAACATTCAGCCAGCCTCTCTCTACCAGGTTCCCCCCAATAAAGGACTGTAACTTAGCTTTGAAATCCCTACTCTGTTCTATCAAGTCTGGTTTAAAATGCTCAGTAGGAGTGTCTTTTGAGCTTAGTGAATTGACTGTGAAATGAAGAGAGAAACAGGTTGATTGAAGTCGTCAAAGCAGAAAGCCTGTTTGAACTGTGATGTATCCTGCAGAGAATTTTATGAATATGCAGAACCAAACAGAAACTATACTAGAGGCTAGAGGGAATCAGCAAAAATTCTATTTTAAATCTCAGCCAGTGGAGGCACACATTTCAACTCATTAAAACACATAGTCTGTTAGAGACACTTTAAAAAAAAAATCATTCTACTGAATAACATCCTGGGGGATTTTTCCTGTTTTTTTTTCCTTTAAAGAAAAATTTTCAGGGGCAATCCCAAATGTTCTGCAGCATAGTTCCCACTTTCAAAAGGTCTGAGGAAAAAAAAAACAGGGGAAGTTTTCCTAAAACATGATGGCAGAACCAATCTACTGTCTAGGCTTTCATAAAGACAAGTCTTCAAATGGTCTAGCTAATCTTCTCAATTCATTTACACTTTTCAATGTGATGGGCTTGACAACATAGACCATATGTTGGCTGTTTTTGATCTAAATAGTTCTGCCTGATTCCTCCAATTTAGTGTTAATTTCCTAAGTTTAGAATCAACTCTGTTTTTAAACCATTCAGTGGACTTCCCCTTCAGCATTATTTCCAATCCCTATCCTTATTTCTATCTCTAGCTCCATCTTTATTTTCAAGTATGGAGTTCTTGTGACCTTGAGGCCTTCTCTAGATAGAGAGCCTCAATTTAGTGGATGCTTTGAATATGTCCTTAGCACATAATACTTACCTGATAGATGACTCCTGTAGGTGAATTCTACCGCAAGAGAATAGTTTGATTGATTAAAGTCTTTTAAAAAAAAGTACGATAGGTTCTTTCTAGTATAATTCCTCTGCTTCCTCCAAGACTCATAGAACCCTTCTTCTAATAAGCAAAAAAAGTTAATGTCTTTTCTCTATGACCATCTGTTTTATACTGTATATACACATACATATACATATATATCTTGTATGTATAATTTTTTGCACATTGTCTCCCTCAATGGAATGTAAACTCCTTGTGGGCAGGAGCTATATTTTTGCTTTTTTTTTTTTATATTCTTAGTCCTCAACAAAGTGCCATGAAGTTTGTAATGTTTAATAAGTCTTTGTTTCATACTAAGGAAATGATGCTCCTCCTGTACTCTACACTGATCAAACCTCCCCCATCCAAAAAAAAAAAAAAAAGCCCTCCAAATCAAGCACAATCCCAATTAAGTTGAACCCACTGATAATGTAGTTAAAATAATCTGAAAATTAAAAACCCACAGTCTTCCTTTGTTTCTGACCTCTCTATTAAAAGGGGAGAAATGCATTTCATTATTTACCCTTCAGGATTATGGTTAATCTGGAAATTAACTTCAGTTTGTACACTTTTTAATTCAACTCTCTAATTTTACAGATATGGAAATTGAGGTCCAGGGAAGTAAATTGATTGGCACAATGCTACACCATGGCAGATTGAGCCATGTTTCTTAGTCCGGGTGCCTCATTCATTCTGTTTCTGTCAGCCAAGCCCCAAAGAAGCATCTGTTTTTTAATTTTTAAAAAAATCCTATCTCTGAGTAATGGCAAGTGAAGGAAAAGCAGAGAGGACATAATCAGAACAGACAGCAATGAATTCAATTCCTTCCATATCATCTGATTGCACACTAATTAGACCCAAAGACTGTCTCTGTCACCTCCTTCTTGGTCACTTTGGGAGGCTAATTTATGAATTACTTGTCAGTTCCATGCATTTTTTTTTTCAGTTGAAATGTTATAAAACCTCTGGAACAAAGTGAGTGGGGAAGAGTAGTAGGTCACAGAAGCATTTCCAGCTTAGCTTGTTCCTTTATGACTGCTGCGTGTGGACTTTCCAAAGGGAAATATAATTCAGTAACTTAAAGTAAGGAAACTTCTCTCCCTTTCCCCCCCCACTCTGCTTTTTTGACTTCAAGTTTTGAAAGGTTATGTAATGCAGCTTAGATGAAGCTTTCTCTAGGTCAATATACCACCTGTCTTCCTTCTTTTTGATCTCTCAATGGCTTAATCTAGTATGGTGATTCTAACTTGAAAAGTTTAATAACTGATCCCCCTCCCACCACCCTTCATGCTGTGTTCAGTGAAGCTGTAGTATTGAGTTGTTGGGAGATGGGAGCCACCTGCCAATGGCTGCTGGAGGTCTAACTCAGATATGTAGAATGGATTTCTTCATGTGAGAGGATGATGATGACACAAGGAGACTGGGAGGCCGTTGCTGTTCTTTGACCTCTCTGCTGAGAGGCAGTTGCATTGTCTGACTTCTCTCCTCTTTCCTCTTGCCTCCAATTTATTTCATTCCCAATCCACAAGGAACATCTGTGTCACTAAAGGCTGCTTTGCAACTCCTTCAAGTATTATGATTCACAGCTGTGGAAGCTCTTGGAGAATTGACCTGCCCTAGGCATGGTCCTTAACATTGAGAATTTATTACCTTGCTCCTGATTATAATGTGTGATTCTTCCATTTGCTTAGTTTTAATTACTGCTAAGCTTCAGGTAGGAGTACTATCAGTTTCTATGGGAAGTATATTCTTCATTTTTGATAAATTAGTGTAATACTGGGTAGTACCTTGCTGCAGAATAACTTCTTGTTTTGATATATATATTTCCTTTGAGAGACTGTTGTACAAGGTTCAAATCCAAGCTTTGAATTTCTGTGTGACTTTGGTTAAAAATCACATATTAACCTCCTCAAACCTTAGTTTCCTTATTTGTAAAACTGTAGGATTGGACTATATCAGCAGCATCAGACTAATAGAAACAGGATCACTGAAGCAGATGCTAAGTGAGGCATATTGATTTAGAAAACCCCATATTATTTGTGTAGGGCATTGTGATTTTCATATTAGTCAACATGATATGCAGAATGAATATATTAATAATTTAGATTTTTCAGCTACATTTTTCCAAGCATATTCTTGACAGTGCTCTCCTGTGTATGTTGTGAAGTGAATCAAAGAGTGCAGAAATTGTTCCAATCACAGAACTTTGGTCCTGTGCCCCATCAAGTAATGGCACCTGGGATTTGAAAAATAAAAAGTCACTTAAGAACTTTTCTCACAGACCTTGTTCTTCACTCCTGGGGGCCTTAGAAGGGGGGAAGATTGTAATCAGCCTTCCCCCCTTCCTATTTGTGATTTACGTGTATAAACTGTACCTTCATTCCAGCATGAGGATCCCTCCTCAGGAGAATTTCAGGGCTCTGCAGACTGATTCCCCAATCTAAAAGTAATTAATTCAACTGCTACTTGTTTCTTGACATTCATATATTGCTTTATGCAGTTCTGGCTATTCTCAGGTTAGAAACTGGTCCTTTCCAGATTACATTGAAAATTCTGTTAACATAACCTTAGCTATATTCTATTGTATTTTTTTTATTATTTTTGTTAAATATTTCCTAAAGAGAAAAAAAAGGAATGGTATCCTTGTGATATATGCACCTTTATCATATGGTGATAACAGACATTTTTTTGTGGTGGATGTCCACACTCTTGACCATGCAAAATGTGAGTGATCTCTTTTCTCCACTTGGTGTCCTCTGGTGTCCTGGTATGTTGGAAGTTGCAAGCCAGTCTGGGTTGATGCTACTCCTTTTCTGTAGAGATCACTCTTTGGCTCACTTTGCAAAATGTTCCCATGACGGTTCCTGACTCTCCACTGTCTGATTATTTCTGTCTTTTTGAGACTTTAAAAACAACATTTTTTTGGAGACCATATGGTTTTTCATTGAGCCTGTAGTATTTTCTGCTCAGCCTCTGGAATAGACTATGTGGTGTTTTTCTTCTTGATGATTCCTGGCAGGTGGTTTTTCTTAGCAGCTGGTGATAGCTGAGGATGGGGGATGGAAGAAACCAGGTAATGACAAATCTCAGTATCTCTGCCTTGATGTCAAGGTTCCCTCTGCTACCACCACCCACCCTTCATGTTTATTCTCCTTTAATCTCTTACCTTGTGTCAGAATTGCACTGATGCATTGATAGCCAGTGTAGGAATCCTAGTTTAAAGGTACTGCAGCTCAAATTATTTTTATCTTTAAAAATTTTTAAGTATTCTTTTTTTTTTGTTCCAAATTTTCCCCCTTTCCCACAGCCTTCCATACCCACTGAGAATGCAAGCAATATGATATCAATTATACATGTGAAATCATGCAAACATATTTCTATGTTAGTCATATTTTTTAAAAAGCAAGAAAAATAAAGTAGGTGAGAAAATTATACTTTAATTTGGACTCAGAGTTTCTCAATTCTCTCTTGAGAGGTGGATAGCACTTTTTTATCATGAGTCCCTTGGAACTGTCTTAGATCATTGAATTGACAAAAGTAGTCAAGTCTTTCACAGTTGATCATCATTTCAACATTTCTGTTATTGCAACATTGTACAATAATTATTTTGCATCAGTGTTGCCATGTGTTTTCTGAAACCACTCCCCTCATCATTTCTTATAATCCAATAAGTACTTCATTACAATCATGTGCCATAATTTGTTCAGTTATTCCCTAATTGATAAGCATCTCCTCAATTTCCAATTTGTTACCACAAGAGGAATGCAGTTTAATTTTTTGACAAAAACTCTAGATTAATGTAGGGTACAGAGATGCAAGTTTATCTTCTAGTTTAGACTGTCTAGAAATAATAGCTACTACTTTAAGAATTGCAAAGTGTTGTAAATATGATATGTCATTTGCTCCTTACACTAACCCTGGAAGATAGGTACTATTATAATCCCTACTTAATAGTTGAAGACACTGTGATTGAGAGAGAGCCTTGCTTAAGGACACAACTAGTAAGTAACAGAGAATATTTGAACTCAAGTTATTGTTGTTGTTGTTGTTGTTGTTCTCCTCTTCCTTCTCCCTTTTTTCCTCCTCCTCCTCCTCCTCCTTCTCCCCCTTCTCTTCCTCTTTCTTCTTTTCTCCTTCTCCATCTTTCTCCTCTACCACCTCCTCCTCCTTCTACTCTTTATTTTATTTAAAAAAAAGGAAAACAAAACACAACAAGACAAAACAGGACATTGTCATATTCCAGCAGACATCAAGGAGGATTCAAAATATATAACTATATATATATAAAACAAAGTATATAACAATAAACAATCAGTTCAAGAAAGGATACATAATAATAGAAGAAATTATGCTTTTCTTTATATCTCCTCATAGAGTGTTCTTTTGTTCTCTGCTGTGCACTTTTTTTACTTTATTGTTTTTTTTTCCTTTTTCATCCTCCCCACCTCCCTCAAACAGGTTATAGTTAAGCAAGAATATATTTATGTATACACACACACACACACACACACACACACACAAACACACACGCACACACACACATATAAACAACCCTGCACTCCTATATACATATCTTTCCTATCTCTGCTAACTCTGCTTTAATTCTATTCTTTAACTTGCCTAGCTATTACTAAACCTCCATCCACTCATGGATCTCTTCTTTGTCTTTTCCTCCCACCCTTTGCTTTCTCTCCACCCTTATTTCTTTGTAGATTTTTGAGGGTGTTATACCTTCTGGCATATAAGTAATGTTGCCTAGTTAACCCATTCCTGATTTGAATAGATTTCCAGAATTAGGAGCTTTCCTGCCCCCTCTAATGGTTCTATGTCTATTCTTCCTTTAGATCTCATTTGTATGTCATATTATGATTTTTATCTTAACTCTGATACAATCTTTCTTTTGAGCTATTCCATTGCTGATGTCAATCTCTAAATTTATATTTCCTGTAAAAAAACATGAACAATTTGCCCATGTTAAGTTCCTTAAAATTGATCTTTGATATTGGTTCTTCTATGTTTAATTTTCTATTGAATTCAGGTTTGATTGATAGAAAGTCCTAACAGTCTGCAAGTTCATTAAACGTCCATTTTTTTCTTATTCAATATTATGGATAATTTTGCTGGATATAATATTTTTGGCTGCAGTCCTACTTCTTTTGTTGGTAGATGATTCCAAGACCTAAGGCCTTTTATTGTGGCTTCTGATAAATCCTATATTGTAGCTCCAGCATATTTGAAATGTTTTTCTCTTGTTTTTTGCAAAATTTTGTTTTTGATCTGGGAATTTCAAAAAGGATCTCTAAAAAAGAAGTAGTGATTGATGGATTTTTTTTTTCTATTTCTACTTTCCCTCATGTTCTATCATTCCAGGACAATTTTCTTACATTATTTCTTGCATTATTGTATCAAGGTTCTTTTTTTGGTTATAGCTTTCTGTAAAGTCTGGGCTAGCTCCCTGGAGAACTCAGGACCAGCCAGAGTCAGGATATGTAAAAGTCCTTGGTCTTTAGGGGACTGTTCATCTACTCTGGACAAGAATCTACAATTACAAATTGACAATGATTTTCTATAAATACATTTAACCTTAGGGGGAGAAGTGGGTAAACTGCCAGGAGTTTTGTCAAAGATCTCTTCTTGATTCTGGAGTCCAGAATCTCTGCCTTTTTCCTCCTCATCCTGCCACTAAGTGAGTCTGGCTTCTGTGCCTCTGCCCTCTAATCCTTGCCTATGATTATCTTAACACCATACATTCACCCTGCATCAACTGTAAGAAGAGCCATTTATCCAAACATATGCTAATAGTAATTGTCTCATATCGAATAGGTAATTAGCCTTAAGTGCTCAGTTGTCTGATTCAAGCACACCCTTTTCAGAGTTTCAGCCCTCTACATTCATTTTCTTTTATTTTAGAACACAGGTAATTATGCCATCCCTGACTTCTCAGGAAGAGAGATGAAAAACACGAAAGGGAAATGAGGAGTCAGGCCAGATATTGTTAGCAGGTTTCTGGGCTGAAGGGTCTTACTAGAAACAGGTATGCACAAACCTATCAGCATGGGAGGTATTACACAAGCACATAACAATAAAGCTCAGGCTAGCAGTGATGACTCTCCCTACAGCCAGTGCAGGCTCAATGTGGTGCAACAAACATGAATTGTACATGCAAGTAGTGATATAACAAATAATATGAATCAACATGGTGTTGTAAAAGATTTCCAGAAGTCCTAGAAGGAGGGTATGTAAATAATCACACATACGCCTTCTTCAGCAGCCAAGAGATAGTCCAAAACCAATCTATTGTCCATTGCTTCACGTGTCAGGGAATCCAATGATCCCTGCAAGTTTTTGAAGTCCTGCAACAGTCTTATCATGTCTTAGAGAATGCAATGATCCACGAGGATTTTGAAGTCCAACAAATTTTTGATGTCCATGAGTCAGTTGCTATAACTGCATGCTCTTTCAATGATGAGCACAATCAGCTATGGAACCACGCGATTTTTTGGGGGTCTTCTCCTTCATTTCAAGGGTCTGCTCCATCTCTCTCTGATGGTCAAGGTGAACATGGCTCGTTGGCACCCATCTGATTCCTTCTCCATTTGTAGAGATACAAACAAACCCTCTACCCCAAGCAGTTAGCCTATCTGGTCCCTCCCATTCACCACTTTCTGGGTCTCTCCACATCACCTGGTGATTATCAAATGATAGTGAAGCCACTCACATTGGACACTGCCCTTCCAATGAGTTATAAAACCTTCTGTCGGAGCCAGTGCATCTTTGTCAAAAATCAAGAAGTTAATTGCATAAAGAGCTAAATTTAGAAGTTCTCTAGGGTTACCTGTGGCTCCCCCTTTCTTTTGTTTTTGGAGGAGCATCTTAATGTCTCTGTTTCTCCTCTCTACTATTGCCTGTCCTTGAGGATTAAAAGGTATGCCAGTGGTGTGTAAAATCTTATACTGTGCACAAAAGTGTGCAAAATGTTTAGAAGTATATGCAGGTCCATTATCTGTTTTTATTTCTTGTGGCACACTCATAATTGCAAATGCTTGTATAAGGAATTCAGTGACCACTTGGGCTGTCTCTTTTGCTGCTAGTATTGCAAAAGTGAATCCTAAAAAGATGTCTACTACAACATGGATAAAAGACAGATGACCAAAAGATTTATAATGGGTCACATCCATTTGCCAAATTTCATTGGGTCTCTTCCCTGGAGGGAGCATAGGAGCATGGAAAGGAAGGCAGGCTGTACAGGCTTTCACTATGCTCCTAGCTTCCTCTTTTGTTATCCCAAATTGTAAATTTAAATCTCAAGCAGCCAGATGATATTTAGAATGAGATTCTTGGGCTTCTTGAAATAAAGGAGTATTGGCCAACATGGTTAAAAGGCTATCTGCCTTAGAATTTCCATCAAAAATAGGACCTGTCTATTATGAGAGTAGACATGCAAGACATAAATCTTACCTGAATGTTTTCTTATTTTCTCTTGAAGTTCCTTAAAGAGTTGCTATATATTGGAAGCTACAAATTTTGTTTGGGCTGTGGCAATTCTTTGTACCACAGCTACTGAATAGGCCGAATCAGATATTATATTTATATCTCCTGGATAATAAGTAAGAACTAGAATGAGTGCATACAATTCATTCTGCTGAGTGGACTGAAAAAGAGTTCTGACTACTCTATAGTTAAGTCATGAGAGTATACAGCACAAATGTTATGTTTAGATGCATCTGTAAAAATAGTTGATCCTTTAAGAGGAACTTTAGAAACCTTTTCTTCAAGAATCCATTGCCAATTATGTAATAGCCAGGTTATCTTTAATGGAGACCTGTGTGTAAAATTTGGAGCTGTGATCAGTAAAATTTGCCACCATGGGATGGTTTCACAGCATACATTAATTTGTGCATTGGTATAAAAGGTGTATATCTTGTCAAGTCTTATCCCAGATAATTGTATTACTCACTTAATGGCCTTTAATAAAATTCTAGCCACAAGCACTGGGTAAGGAGTAAGGCTTTGTTCTGGTTGGGCTGGGAGGTTCATGCACTATCACACTGTCTCCTTGATGAAGGACTGCTGTGGGTGCCTCTTTTGTATCAAAAACTGATATTTCCAAGGGTTTTTGAGTGATTCTTTCAACCACAATGGATAAAGCCAGTTCAACTTCTCTCAAAGCCTTGAGCTTCTCTTGTAAGCTGGTGTGGTGAGTTTAAAGCATTGTCTCCCCTTAAAATGTCATATAATAGTTACAATTGATAGGTAGTCAAGTCTACCACTGGACCCATCCATTGGCTTATCTCCTATCAATTTCTGAAAGTCATTTAAGGTGTTTAGCTTCTCTGTTCTTTTTATTTTTTTATTTAATAGCCTTTTATTTACAGGATATATGCATGGGTAACTTTACAGCATTAACAATTGCCAAACCTCTTGTTCCAGTTTTTTACCTCTTACCCCCCCACCCCCTCCCCTAGATGGCAGGATGACCAGTAGATGTTAAATATATTAAAATATAAATTAGATACACAATAAGTATATATGACCAAAACGTTATTTTGCTGTACAAAAAGAATCGGACTCTGAAATATTGTACAATTAGCTTGTGAAGGAAATCAAAAATGCAGGTGTGCATAAATATAGGGATTGGGAATTCAATGTAATGTTTTTTGGCATCTCCCAGAGTTCTTTTTCTGGGCATAGCTGGTTCAGTTCATTACTGCTCCACTGGAAATGATTTGGTTGATCTCTTTGCTGAGGATGGCCTGATCCATCAGAACTGGTCATCATATAGTATTGTTGTTGAAGTATATAATGATCTCCTGGTCCTGCTCATTTCACTCAGCATCAGTTCATGTAAGTCTCTCCAGGCCTTTCTGAAATCATCCTGTTGGTCATTTCTTACAGAACAGTAATATTCCATAATTTTCATATACCACAATTTATTCAGCCATTCTCCAACTGATGGACATCCATTCAGTTTCCAGTTTCTAGCCACTACAAAAAGGGCTGCCACAAACATTCGTGCACATACAGGTCCCTTTCCCTTCTTTATAATCTCTTTGGGATATAATCCCAGTAGTAACACTGCTGGATCAAAGGGTATGCACAGTTTGATAACTTTTTGAGCATAGTTCCAAACTACTCTCCAAAATGGTTGGATTCGTTCACAACTCCACCAACAATGCATCAATGTCCCAGTTTTCCCGCATCCCCTCCAACAATCATCATTACTTTTTCCTGTCATCTTAGCCAATCTGACAGGTGTGTAGTGGTATCTTAGAGTTGTCTTAATTTGCATTTCTCTGATTAATAATGACTTGGAGCATCTTTTCATATGACTAGAAATAGTTTCAATTTCTTCATCTGAGAATTGTCTGTTCATATCCTTTGAGCTTCTCTGTTCTTAAAGAAAGTTTTTGTACTGTTAGGTATACCTTAGGGTATACTTCATATCCTAAATATTGAAAAGGAGCATGTCTTTGAATTTTTCTGGAGCTATATACAATTTGTAGTTCCTTAGTGTTTCTATGTCTTTTCTAGGCATGCTTCTAACATTTGTTCCTCAGGTGCACGTCCCAATATATCATCCATGCAATGTAATAACATTACTTTTGGAAATGCTTTTCTTACTGGAGTAAGAGCAGCAGCAACATACATTTGACACATAGTAGGGCTGTTTTTCATTCCCTGTGGTAAAATTGTCCATTTATCTTTTATAAGGCTCAGCTAAGTTAACACTGGGCACTGAAAAGGCAAATCTTTTCATATCCTCCTTATCTAGAATGATAGAATAGAAATAATTCTTAATGTCTATAACCCAAAGAGGCCATTCTCTAGGCAATTGAGTAGGAGATGGAAATCTAGGCTGAAGAGTTCCCATAGTTTCCATCTGTTCATTTACTTTTCTTAAATCAGTCAACATCCTCCATTTTCCAGATTTCTTTCTTACAACAAATACAGGGAAATTCCAAGGACTTAGAGCAGGTTGTAAGTGTCCTTGGTCAAGCTGCTCCTGTACTATATCTAATAAGGCCTGAATTTTATCACTAACTAAGGGTTGCTGTTCTATCCACACTGGTGAATCAATTTTGATGTAGACTGATTCAGGGAAACAGAATGAGGGGCCCCGGGGTCCAAGGCAAAAAATACTTGGGGCATGATGGCAGCCAATGCTAGACCCAGAGAATGCCTAGAAGTCCAGTACCCAGACATGACCAACCAGCCAGGAAGCCATATGATGGGAGAAAGGGATTAAAATTGGGGAGAATAGAGTTGCATGCAGCTGGGACAACTGAGATACCCCCTGGAGAGGTGAAATCTGTTCCTCTCGAGCCTATGGATCCCTTGCCTCCAGGCACAGTAGGCTTGACCATTTCACCTCCTGAAAGCACTTACAAAACAGTGTCCATCCACATACTGATATGGGAAACTGGGGAATGTGTAGATAATATCCCAGTCACTAATACAGGTAGACAATGTGTGACTTATTACCCAGGAGAAGTAGTAGCATCAGATTTACTGATACACACTCCTGATAGGCAATCTGGTGACAGTTGCCCAGATTCTGATTCCAAGCAACAGAATCCAGGAATATTCTAGACAGCAGCTGTAACAGCTGACGACCTATGCTCACGATCTATATAAACGGCCTACCATTAGAAGGATTGATAGACACAAGTGTAGCTTGTAAAGTCATTAGATGTGATTCTACTACTCACTGGCCAGAGATTAAGGCCAACACCTACATGTCTGACATAGGAGGATCAATAGCAGCTGAAGTTAGTGCTACCCTTTTGAGATGGACTTTTGAAGGCGAGACAGGAGTTTTTACTCCTTTTATAGTTGAAAAAATCCCCATCAATCTGTGGGGAAGAGACATTTTACAACAATTAGGATTACAAATGAGTACTTTTTTTAGGCAGGGCTGCTTTTGAAGGCCTGCCAACACTTTCGCCTCTTCCTATCCAATGGAAAATTGGTTGATTGGGAAACCAATGGGAAACTGATCCCCAGTTTGCATCCCCAGAATGCCTTCTAGGCATTCTCTGGGTCTAGCATTGGCTGCCATCATGCCCCAAATATTTTTTGCCTAGGACCCTGGGGCCCCTCATTCTGTTTCCCTGAATCAGTCTACATTCTGTTGCTCAATGGAAGCCTCTGTTGCATTTTGGTCATGGAGTTTTGGGTCTTGTTCTCCTACCCTGTTTTTTCACTCTGTCTCTATGCCAACACTGAGCTTTTGATGTCCTACTTTACCACATTGAAAGCATTGACCAGTCTCTCTGGAAGTCCCTTACCAAAAGGGACCCTGTCTTCCCATGTTGGGATCTTGGGAAGTCTGCATTGTAGCCTGGGTATAAAGGATGTTTGTGCCTACTATGGCACAGAGTCTTATGATCTTCTCTCTCTTATGATCTACAAAAGGAGCATCCTTGTGTAGTCCTAGTATAATTCTTCCACAAACCTCATTAGCATTTTCCTTAGACAACTGTCTTATCATTATTTTTGTAGCTGAATTTTCACCAGTAGTTCATGTGATAACTGTCTGCAGATGTCCCACAAAATCAGCAAAGGATTCATTTGGCCCTTGTGTTATTTTTGTGAAGGCTTCACGCTTGTCATTCTTATTGGGAAGCAAAGTCCATGCTTTGATAGTAGCAGCAGCAATTTGCACATAAGCTGCTAAGGGGTAATTAATCTGTACTGAAATTTCTGCATAAGAACCTACACCTGTTAGTTGGTCACAGGTGATTGGAGGATCAAGTCCACTTTGACTATTTTGTTGGGCTTGTATCCTACAGAGCTCACTATATTCAGAAAGCCACAACAAGTTTTGTTCAGGTTCTAAGCATGTCCTTGCTATAGATTTCCAGTCACTAGGGATTAATATTTCATAAGCCAAATTCTGTAATAACATCTTAACATAAGCTGATGTAGCCCCATAAAGAGTGCAAGCCTTTTTTAGGTCTTTGATTATTTCTACATCAAAAGGAACATATCTTCTACTTTCTTGACCTGAAGAGTTAGGGTGTTCAATTACAGAATACATTTATATTTTCAAATCAGCTGTATTCTGCCCTTTCTCTTTTGCTTTTAGTAAGGCCTTTTGTAATTGAGTCATAGGAGGGGGTGATTGCTGCGGGGGACATGCTGGTGATATCATTGCCCCTCCCACTCCTCCTCCTCCCTTCACCCAGGAAGGTGAAGTTGATGGGGGAGGGTCAACAGCCTGCTTGGATGTAGGTGGAGTAGAAGCTGGACTGTGAAAGTGAGAATCACATTCTTTAAGTTCCCCATGCCCTTCTTTTCCTCTTTATCCTCACACTTCCTCATCTGGCTGTTCTAAAAACTTTTGTTTTTTCTAGAACTTGCAGGATTCTTTAAGGCCAATTGTATTAAGTTGTAGATATAGAATGTTTCCTTAGAAATTGAATCAGGGCCTTTATCATTATAATATTCACAGAGTTGATCTCCTACTAGTTTCCAGTTATCTGCCTCTATTTCTTCTTCCTTGAAGAACCAAGGAGACATGCATTCTAATGTGTCTACAAGTCCACCAATCAGCTCCCAAGTTACAAGCAAACCTTGCCTCTTTATTAGTCTAAGTATGCTTTCTATAGACCTCCCTGGGGTGAGGGTGGGAGTGAGGGTTGGGGTGGGGGAGAATCTTTTCCCAATATCATTTCAGCCCCATTTCAGCTGTTTGTCTATTAAAATACTCACCCTATTTCCTGGTCACAGGGATTTGTTCAGTGAAATTAGGGTACCTGGTTCATGTTGGGACCCAAAATGTAAAGCCCAAATGTAAAGTCCAGGCTAGCTCCCTGGAGGCCCCAGAATCAGCCAGAGTCAGAATAAGTAAAAGTCTTTGGTCTTTAGGGGGAGAAGCAGCAAACTGCCAGGAGTTTTGCCAAAGATCTCTTCTCGATTCTGGAGTCCAGAATCTTCTCCTTTCTCCTCCACATCCTGCTTCCAAGTGAGTCTAGCCTCTAATCCTTGCCTTAACCACAAACATTCACCCCAATCAACTGTGAGAAGAGCCATTTATCTAAAACATATGCTAATAATCATTGTCTTATATCGAATGGGTAATTAGCCTTAAGTGTTCTGTTGTCTGATTCAAGCACACCTTTTTCAGAGTTTTAGTCCTTTCAGCTTTCAGATAGTTAATTATTTTTATATTTTCTCTTCTTGATTTGTTCTCTAGATTTTTTTCTTATAATATGTTTCACATTCTATTCTATTTTTTCATTCTTTATATTCTGTTTGGTGATTTCTTGGTCTCATAGCTTGATTCCCCCTTGCCCAATTCTAATTTTCAAAGTGTTATTTTTGTCTTTAAGATTCTGTATCTCCTTTTCTAGTTGGTTAACTTTTTTTTTCTTCATAATTTTCTTGTTTTTCTTGGATAGTCTATTTATTTGTTTATTTATTTAGTTTTTCCTCAGTGTCTCTCATTTGATTTTTAAATTCTTTTTAGAGTTCTTCTATAAATTCTCTTTGGGCAAGGAGTCATTATTCTTTGGGGTGGAAGTTTTTTTTTTTTTTTTTTTTTTTTTACTTCAGGGTCCTCCTTTGAAGATGAACTCAGTCTTTCTTGTTCCCATAGTTAAATTTCTATGGGTAGGTTCTTTCTTCTTTGGTGATTCATTTAAAAAAAGAAAGAGAGAAGTATTAGTGTAAGCACTTTTAATTGTAGATTCACTTCAGCTCTCTCCTCTGGCCTGGAACCCTAAACCAAGAGCTCCTCCACACTCCTGCAAGTGCTAGTGTCCAGCAGCGTTCTTGCTCCACTGCTTCTGCACTCATTGGATGCTGGTTCCTTTTCACCCAAGGCTGTGTCCCTGCAGCACAGCTGGGCTATTCCTAATTCCTAATTAGCTATATTCCTAATCAGCTAAGGTTCCCTCAGTCTGCCTGGGCTCTGACCCTACTCCACAAGCTGTCCAGGAGGTGAAAGTTTCTGTGGTTCCTGCTGAAACTCTAGTCACATCCAGCTTGCCCCAGGGTTTCCCACTTGGTGTTTCAATGGAGCTAGCCCAGAGGTATTAGTACTTCACACTGGTTAATCCCCACCAAGGGTCTTTTTTCTAATCTCCTTGAGTTGTCCCAGGAGGACCCCTGTTCTACTCTGTCTTTTTAATTTTTCACCAGTCCATGTTCACACTGAGGCTCAAATCTGTAGAGCTTGAAATGTACTGACTTACTCCGCCATCTTTCCAGAATCCTCCCCAACTTGAGTATTTTTGATTCCAAATCCAACACTTTATCTACCTATCTAGATACCTTTAAATAATCTTAAACTGGATAATTAGAAGAGGTCATATTGGAACTCAGGTCTTCCTAACACCAGGTCTACCAGTGTATTCATTACACCACTTTGTGTCAATGTTGGCAGTCTTAAATTCTCTGGGTCTCAGTTCTTTATCTGTAAAATGAGGGGGTTGACTTAAATGATCCAACTCTAAATCTATAATCTTATGATCTTTTGGCAGTGAACATTCCTTGTTTTTATGCTATTTAATACTTTAATGAAAGACTTGAATGAAAGCAAAGATGGAATATTTTTTAAATTTTCAAATTTTGTAAGGGAGAAGCTAATATTAAATCATTTTTCAGTTGTAAATGACTCTCTGTAGCCCTGTCTGGGGTTTTCTTTGCAAAGATGCTATTGTGTGTTTGCCATTTCTTTCTGCAGGTCATTTTACAGATGAGGAAAATGAAGAAACAAGATTGTGATTTGCACAGGGTCACATAGCTAGTAAGTGTGTGAGGCCAGGATTTGAAGTATGTAAGTGGAGACTTCCAGACTCTGGGCCCAGTGCTTTATGCAACTGCATTACCCATTTGAATCTTGTATCTTTGTAAATTGGCATGTGCTGTCCCCAATGCTTGGAATTCTCCCTCTCACTTTTATTTATGGAATTCTGGTTTTCTTTCAAGACTTAGCTCAATTCATTTCTTTGGCCTGAGGTCTGTTCCCATCAAAATTAACTAGTATCTGCTTTCTCTGTGTTATATGTTTATATAAATGCACAATGTAGAAACTGTTATGCTTTTGTCTTTGGATTCTCGGTGCCTGGTACATAGTAAGCACATAATAAATGTTTGTTGCTTGCTTGATAGCCTAAAAATCATCACAAACTCAAGACTCCTGCCACTATTTCTGATTACTCTGTTCTCTGTCCCATTTGATGTTACTAATCTGACTTTGGATATATTAATCTTGGACCTGTTATGTCTCAATTTCCCCTGAATTATTATGGGAAAATGTTATGCCTCAGTTTCCCCTGAATTATTATGCTCTGAATAAAATTATGATAGCCCCACTCCTTTGTTCTTTAGGAATGGGGAAATTAAGTTAGAAAAGAGGCTCTGAAATGCCATTGAGTCATAAAACTCCAAGTGCCTTATCTCAAATGCTTGCTGGGATAATTTCCCCCCTTTGAATATTACCCTTCACTTTGCCCTCTGACCTTTTTATCTTGACCCCATCCTGTCAGGACTAAGTTATGATTCTTTCTTGGAATTATGGCTTGTTCCCCACCCAGTATCCTTTGTTTCTCTACCCCCCCCCCCCCCCCCCCCCCCCCCCCCCCCCCCCCCCCGCCATCTGCCATCTATCCTGCATAGCCAAAAAACATATAAAAGGCCTCTGCCTCAGTTGCTGGGAGTCGACTGTCTTTTGGACACAAGTCCCATTCAACTGGCTAGCCCAAACTCTCCACAATTAAAATATTGAAAACTAATCTCTCTCTTGCCTCAGTTTCTCCAGTATTACAGACCCAGGATGAGGTTAAAGGTTCTTCTTCGCTTATTAATTTCTGTCTTGACTTAAGTGTGAGAGGTGAATTGGCCTGCCCTAGCAGAGATTTTCTCAGGGTCATATAGTGTCAGGCAAGATTAGAATTCAAATCTTCTTTATGACCAGCCCAACTATTCTATTCCATTTCATCATCTAGTTAATTTATGTTCTTCTCTCTTGCCCCCAATCCCAGTTTTAAGGTGTAGTTTGTCAACAAAGTTGTACTGTATTCACAAAACAGCTTTTTTGTGAATTCCCAATTGGCCCAAATTTTCCTCCTTAGAAAATGACTTTGGCTTTGACTTCCTCATTTAGAAATTGGATTTTCACCAAACCCATGGTCCTCCAAAGAAAGAAAAAGTCCATTCAACAAGTATTTTTCAAATATCTATTGTTATAAGTGTACTAGTCTTAGTGGTCTAGGAACTTACAATCTCCTTTGGGGAGATATGACATAAACAAAGTAGAAAAATGAATGGGGCAGCTAGGTGGTGCAATGGATAGAGCAGCAGCCCTGAAGTCAGGAGGATCTGAGTTCAAATCTGACCTCAGACTCTTAATACTTCCTAACTATGTGACCCTGACACTTAACCCCAATTGCTTCAGCAAAAAACAAACAACCAAAAAAAAAATGCAATAATATCTCTAAACTTAATCATATCCTTTTTAAATGGTAGAAGAATTAATTATTAATATATCAATACTTCATAGAGTATTATACAGCATGCTGGAGATCTTTCTTTTGACGTTTCAATGGTATCAGTACATTTTGTTTATTGTATTACTCCATGCTTACCATGCCTGCACATCCACCTACCTCCTTTTCCTATCATATATTTCCTAAATATTGACCCCCTTTATTTCACTTCTTGTAAAACAGGTCATCATGGTTAATATATTGCAACCTACTTATATTCATCTTTGCTTTCTGACAATGGAAGGCAACTAGGTGGCCTAGTACATAGAAAGCTGGGTTTAGAATCAGAAAAACCTGGCTTCAAATGTGACCTTCTAGTTATGTGACTAGGAAATCACTTAACTTTCACTTGTGCTTTTCTCAGTTTCTTCATTTGTAAAATGAAGATAATAATAATGCTTACTTCCTAGTATTAATGTAAGAATCAAATGAGAAAAATTTGTAAGGCTCTTAGCATAGTGTCTGGCACATAATAGTACTTAATATAGTCTTGCTTCCTTCTTTCTTTCCTTTAGTTCACCAGCAAATTTTTGATACTATGATTTTATGAATTCTGATTCCATAGTCATATAGCACAGTGGAGAGAGCCCTGGCTCAGAAATCAGAGGATCTGAATCCAAAGACTCCCTCTGTCACTTATTACATGTGTGATATTGAGCAAGTCACTTAACTACCCTAAGCTTCATGTTCCTTATCTCTAAAATTAAGGGACCTGAACTATATGACTTTGGAGATCCCTTTCATCTCTGGATCTATGGTCCTATGATACCATGCTTTCTAGAAGAATGTTGGTTTAACACCAATTTTAATTCATGTCAAAAGATGTCATATAATGTTTTGTATTGGGATTAAGTTGGGGGAATAAATAAATAAAATAAAATAAAATAAAATTCTGTACTCAAAAGTACAGAACTGTAGAACCTTGGAGCTGGAAGGAATCTCTGAGTCTCTCCAGTTAAATCTATCCTACATAAGTAATAGGTTGTCACAGTTCTGAAAAGATTTAGAATCTGTAGTCCAAGGGCTTATCTTCCATTCTCTTTTTGGAGACAATGGATACTAATTCCTAGCTTTATGAATTGTCTGTTCTATAAGATATTGTGTTTTGATGGAAACAGAAATGGAGTGTCAGCAAACTCACAAGGCCAGTACCTTTCTTTCTTTCAAGTAAAAGGAGAATTTGATCTGAATTCCTTTTGAACATTTTAAAAAAGTGCAAATGGTACATAGAGTCTTGGTGGGTGTCAAAATCCATCAGCTCTCATTTTAAGGCATTTAGGGGAGTAACTTTTCTCCTGCAGAAGAAATTACATGAATTATATTAAAATCAGCACCAAAGTAATAAAATTACATGGTCGCTACTCTTCTGCAAAACTCCCTTTGTCTGCCAGGGTAATTTGAGTGTGGGGAAGATGATCTCTCTGGTTGCCATGCTTTTATTTAAAAAAGGGAGTGGAGAGGAAATTGGCAAGACTACAGTAGTGTTATATGTGCCATTCTATGAAATTCAAATCTTTCTTACATCTGCAGATCTAATCTCAAGGCTAATTTTCTGATGCAGATCCATCAGAAGTCTAACTTTTTTTTTTTGATGGTTATTTATAGGAAGAAAATTCAACTTCTCCCCCACCCCCCAAAAATGATATTGCTCTAAAGAGGAATGAACATTTTGGGAAATGATGAAAAAGGTTAATACTAATTTTAAGTGAAACAACCATTTTTGGTGCCACTGCCAAGGAAATTTGTAAGAAAATATATTAAGAATTGTCATAGAGAAGCATCTCTCTCTCTCTCTCTCTTTTTCTTTCTAATTTTGTCAGCATAATAGCAAAATCATGTTTAGCAGATAGGGAAAAAAATCCATTTTGTTTAATGTAAGAGAAGGTTGATTCTTTGGATTAGCAGTGTAAAACAAAAATGGTTAATTCCAAAATAAGTAAGGAGAGGCACCTTGCTGTATTCAGTAAGAATACATTAGTCCTGAAGAAATGGCTGATGGAATTGCTGAATTTCTGCCAGTCATCTTTGAAAAATCATATTGAAAAGGAGAGATGCTGCAAATTTGGAAAAGGGCAGATGTTCTGTTTTTTTTTTTTTTTTTTTTTTTTAAAGGTCAACTTGATTTTGATGCCTGACAAAATTCTAAAACATATAATTTAACTTGAGGCTCTTTGCTTGGGATCCACAGGCCCTCCAGGGATCTGCGGATAGATTTCATGGGTTCTGTAAATTTGGATGGGAAAAAAAATTACATTGCTATTTTCACTAATCTCTGACTGAAACTTGCCATTATGAATTTAAAAAATAAACAAATCCCAAAATATTATACAGAGGCTTATCAAACTGCCAAAGTGATCTCTAATAAATAAAAAAGATTAAAACCACTAAAAGCCAGGATGGGTGATTTGAGAACAGGTTATGCCAGACTGACCTCATTTTCTTTATTGGACAACTTTACTGGATTAAGAGAATGCCATCTACATGGTATACTTGAATTAAAGCAAAGCATTTGACAAAGTTAAAGGTTTTCCTTTTAAAATACAGATTGGACTAGATGACCTTTTAGATCCTTTCTACTTTTGAAATTCCAACACTTCTTTGAATTGAGCACCAAAATTAGATTTTTTTTTTAGGCTAGAGAATTGCTTTTAACTTCCTTGGATGGGTATTTTAGAACTCTGAAAGCCGGAAGCAAAGAGACCAATGGGGCTCTTTTGTCCCATTCATTTATCTGTATTTTTACTTCCTTCTGATTATAGCAGTGACCTAGTTTTCTAAGCACTCTATATGTCAATGAGGATATTACTGTAGGTATTGTCCTTGTAACTTTTTCAAGTTTTCTAGTATTCTGAATAAATCTTAAACCCTGGCTAGAAGCAAGTCAATTTTGACCATGCTTTATTTTCTTTAAGAAACTTAAGGATATCCACGCTGTCTTCTTTGCAGAAGCCAAAAAAGAAAAGCTGCTTTGGAAAAGAGGATTTTTCTTTTAGGCACTAGAGAAATTGTGAAACTTGGCTTTTAATAAGTGCAATAAGTTACCATCCCCAAATGACTGAAAACAAACTGATAGCAAAAAAACCAAAAGGCACATCTTCTTGGAGACAGACTTCTGTAGCAATAAAAGGAGTGCTGAGCCAAGGGTAAAGGGACTTGGCTTCTAAATTGGAATTCATCACTGTGGTCTTGGAAAGGCTGGAGGTGGATGGAATTATCCCAGCTTAGGTACCTCTAAACCTGGAGTCTTTCTTTGGTTCTCAAGGAAATACATTTTGCATGACTGCACATGTATAATCTCCATAAAAATGCTTGTCTTCCCAATGGGGGGTGGGGTGGGGTGGGGCAACAAAAGGGAGAAAGAGAATTTGGAACTCAAAAATTTTAATTTTAATTTTTTTTTTTTTTTACATATAATGGGGAAAAAAACTAACCAAAATCTTCTTTGGCAAAAATATAAAAAGTAACAGTTAAATCTTGTTATACCTGAAGTATGTCTTTTCTAATATCTTTTTGCAATTAAGAAGATGAGGAAAGTAGATTTATGTTCATAATCTCAGCAGTTTAGAGGTGAAAGAAGTATCATATGCCTTTGAGCCCAAGCCTTTCATTTTACTAAAGAAGAAACTGAGGCTCTGAGAGATTGAATACTTACAGGTATGTAGGAAGAAAGGCAGAATTCAAACTCAAGTGGCCTGACTCCTTTCTCTTTTTCCACATTGCCCTATTTCTCTCTGTTCTCTCATTGGTCCTTTCAGTGGAGCTACTCCCAATAATTAAAATGGAGTCATTTAAAGTTCACCCTTTTTTCATTCTGTTTGGAGCAGGAGAAAATTACAAGATGGAGAACACAATAACTTGCAAAATTAGTAATCAGTCTTTAGATAATTGAGAACACATTGACTTATCTTAATTATAGTGATTAAGTAAAAGGTGAGAAATCACAACAATAATTTGTCCAAAATGACCTATGTCTGAGACAGAGAATACAGTGGAAAATAAGCTGGATCCAGAGTCGAAAAAAGAGGGGAAGGGCATATTGGATTATTTTCTAGAAATCACAAATCATTTTTACTGACTTTCACGAAAGAAAGACTCATCTTTTCAATACAAACCTCTTTCAGTGTGGTTATGTGATAGTAGAACTCAGAATCTAGCTGCCTTGGAACACCTAAAGTTGAGTATCACATAGAGGGCAAAGGAAAGGTACGTGGAGGGGTGGGGTGATCAACAGAGTCCACCATATAAGCAATGAGGAATTTTGAAGAAGAATAGGAGTTCAGGATGTTATCAAAATATTTCTCGATAAAGAACATACTTCCATTTTGTAAAAGAAAAACTGAATCTCAAAAGAGATTAAATGAATTGCCCAGAGTTGCATAGCTATAATGTAACTGAAAAGGGATTTGAGACTTCACCTTCTTGACTTCAAATCCGAGACCCATTCAATAGGTCATGCTAGGAAAAATATGATTTCCCCTTCTATTGGAGTTCAGCTCCAGTGAATACCAACAGTGTGAATGAATAACCGAGGCCAGTTCTCAAGTAGTACCTGGACAGGACTCTAGTTGTTCCTGGACTTATTCAATATTGGCCCTCTACATCCTCCCCCTCTTTTACCCCAGTTTAATTGTAATAGCAGCTCTGGATTATGTGGTGGAAAGAAGGCTGGACATGGAGCCTAAAGGACCTCAGTTCCCAGATTTGTATCTTAACTCTGCCTTTTATGACTTGTATGACCATTAACACTTCATTTAACTTCTCTGGGTCTTAGTTTCTTCTTTGGTAAAACAAGAAGATTAAACAAAGATCCCTTCCCTATAGATCCCTATAGATTTGTTGCTCAGTCTTTTCAGTCATGTCTGACTCTATGACTTCATTTGGAGTTTACTTGGCAAAATTGCTATTTGTTTTTCCAGCTTATTTTACAAATGAAGAAACTGAGGCAAACAGGATAAGTGACTTCTTCAGGTTTTACATAGCTAGTGAATATCTGAGTCCGGATTTGAAATCAGGTCTTCCTAGACCTAAAGCTCTATTTGCTGTGCCAACTAGCTGCCCAACTCTAAAGATATGATGGTCAAATAATGCTTTATTGTTACAGTGTTTTGCTTGTCACAACCCAGTGAGACTGATAGGACAAGAGGCATCCCCATTTTATCCATGAGGATTAGAGTGACTTGTTCAGGCTGGCATACTAGGCAAATCTTCTCATTCCAAGCCTAGTGCTTCACTGCTTCACTGCACTGCCCAAATGATGAGTCATGACCAAATAAAGATAGAGAAACAAAGAGCTGCTTTATTATAATTACCAGTTTTTGCTATAATGTGCATGTTGTTGTTACATTCTCTGAATCATACTTAGCGGGTATTCCTAAGCTAAATCAACTTTGTTGTTATTATTTTGTTTATCTTTCAAAATCCAGAGTTTTTGGGACTGATTCACCGTATAACAGATATAGCACTTGACAAAGGATATCCATGTATATGTGGGTAAGGGAGGGGGGAAGGAGGTGAGATGCATTTAAATTGCTAATAGTCTATTTGATGACTGTTTCCCACACAGAGGTATGATTGCATTCTTTAGAGATTCCTCTTGCAAATGGGCTATTAAAAAAATCTCAACCTGACTGTTTATCCCATATGTAAATTATAGGAGAATAAACAAGCTCACTTTTATTTCTTTAATTGATAAAGGAAGGTAAACTTATAATGATGGTGATAAATGCTGTAACTAACTCCAAGAATTGAATTAGGTTGTTTACTAACAGAGTTCCCTTTATCAAAACCCTTTCTTATTCTCCACTCCCTGTGAATGAGTTTCTACTTACCTAGCAAAATGATTTTATAAGAAGACCTTTTATCTGTCTTTTTACAGAACTCTTTAAGTTCTTGATGTGGGGTAGAGATCAGATTTCTCTAAGAGTCCTTAGTAAGTTATTATGCCTCTTATGTTTCCAAGGGGATGGAAAGCAGGTTAAGGCAAAGAAACAGTTGTGCTTACTCAAAATTGAATAGAAAAAAATACTTAAAAGGAAACATGAACCCCTAATGCCATGGATCCATCTTATGTGAGCTTTGATAGACACTGACCACATTTTTTCAAAACTGATACTACAAAGGAAGGAAATAAACATTTATTAACTGCCTACAGCTAGATGGTACAATAGATAGGAAACTGGTTTTGGAGGTGGGAAAACCTGAATTCAAATTTGATCTCAGACACATACCAGCTGTGTGATGTTGGGCAAGTCACTACCCCTGTTTGGCTTGGTTTCTTCATCTATAAAATGAGCTGGAGAAGAACATGGCAAAGTACTCCAGTATTTTTGCCAAGAGAATCCAAAATGGGGTCACAAAGAGTCATACATGACTGAAATATGACTTATCAACAGCAATGATCAGGTACTCTGCCAAGCATTTTTTGCAAATGGTGTGCCATTTGATCCCCCTCCCTTCTTCCTCCCAGCAAACCTGGGAGATAGGAACTAATATGATCTTTATTTTACAGTTGAGGAAATGGAGGCAGAAAGAGTTTAAGGGACTTGTCCAGTATCACACAGCTAGTAGGATCTTGAGATTCCAGTCAGACTTCCTGACTCCAGGCCTAGCACTCTATCCATTGAGTCACCTAATTAAAAAAAAAAGAGACCTGATTCTTTAAGTTTCATATATTCCTCTGATTTTAAATGGTGGGTGTTTAATCTTTTGTTCAAAGGATAGGTAGCAAAATCATTTATACTAGGCAATTTTGTTATGCATCCATCTGTGCTCCTGCTATTCTTAAAGATGACCATTCTTTATTCCACCCCTCCTCATGCTGCCCCAAGCACACCCTTCTGTTCCTTTTAAAGGCTTATGGATGGTCACACACCAAACACATTCTTCTGTCTTTCCCTCTTGTTTTTGCTTTGCTAAGGAAAGAATGATAGGTTTGCATTCTGAGGATGTTTCAGCTGCTTATTGTCTTTGTGAAGACTTTTTGGATCTCAGTTTCCTCGTTTGCAAAATGAAAGGATTTTATTAAATCCATTTAAGTTTCTTCTAGCTTTAAATTTCTGCTTCTCTGGTCCTTCCAAATCTTTAAGTTGTTATTGTGGGATTATTTTCAGCTATATTATTGTCATAGTAAAGAGATGTATGATGATAAGATTTTGATATTATAATACCAGAGAAACTGAGGCAGACAGAGATTGGTTTTTAATCTTTAATATGGAGAGTTTAGACTAGCTGAATGCATGGGACTCCTGTCCAAAGCATTTGGTGCAGATAAATTTATAAAGGGTTTTAGTTAACAAGGGTGTGCAAACAGAATACATAATCTAAGTTGTGATGACCATGCTAGCACCCAGGATACCCCAGAATCAGCCGGAGTCAGGATAAGCAAAAGTCCTCAGTCTTTATTCTTGGTCTTTAGACGCAGGATTGAATAGGATGGAAGCAGAATCTTCGCAATTGCCTTCTCCCTCGTCCATGGCCAAAGTGATTCTGGCTAGTCTTACTCCATCCCCTAGTCCCTCCTACAATCCTCTTTATACACCAATCATCGAGCCGGCACAGGATAGTGGGAAGGGCCATTTTCCAAGCATATGCCCATAGAGTATTGTCTAATCGGTAGTTAGCCTCAAGTGCTCAGCAGTCCTGACCTCAGTGCATTGACTCAATAGTTTCAGCCTTCTACACTAAGTATACAATTTTATAAGGGAAACAAAGGCAGATAAGCGGGGAGAGAACACTGGGAGGACAGATAAGTCATAATTCCAGGAAAGGATCATAATTTAATCCTGACAGGATAGGGGTCAAGATAAGAATTTTGAGGGCAAGAGATAGCCAGGCATGGGACAATACTCAAATGGAGGGGGATGGAAGGGGAATTATCCTAGCAAGGATCAAGATAATGCACCTGGAATTTGTGACACAATATTATGTAAAGGTGGTCAGAGCTTCAAGGTTTTTCCTGGGTTCTTTTTATTAACTCAGTTTTCAGGGCTAATAGCAAGGAAGGGGGAGTGGCTCAACAATATTGGCAAAATCAACATGTAATTTGGCCAATTCTAGTAGAACATAAGATCCTTCAGAGAATTTACTCTTCTGCTTCTGTCTTTGTATCCCCAGTATCTACCAGGGAGTCCCACACATTTTAAATAGGCCTGTAATTTCTTTCATTTAGAGAGCTTCCAATGCCCAATCAGTACCTGTTTTGCAATGTAGAACTTCAGAGAGTTACTGACACTATTTGGGAGGTTAGATAACTTGTTTGGATTTCCAGCCAGTCTATGGTAGAGGCAGGCCTTGAACTTAGGGCTTTCTCATTCCAACCCAGTTCTCTACTTTGCTAAGGTGTCATGCAATGTGGTAGGCACTTAAATGCTTGTGGAATAGGACTGAGTTGAATTAAATTGAATTTAGTATAACATAGTAGTAGGAGCAGGAAGGAAGGATAATACTTATTCTCAGGATAGGATAATGGAGTCCCTTATCTTAAAGAACCTATTGTACAAGGTTAGCTCTCTAACTCTTATATCAGGGTGTTTCTCATTATGTTCTTATATATTGTAGGCACTTGCTGAAGAAAATAGAGTTTAGTCCAACACTAAATTCACTACTTATTGCTATTGCTAACCACAGTGTTAAAGTC
This sequence comes from Sarcophilus harrisii, assembly GCF_902635505.1. Lineage (NCBI taxonomy): Eukaryota > Metazoa > Chordata > Mammalia > Dasyuromorphia > Dasyuridae > Sarcophilus > Sarcophilus harrisii. The sequence goes on along the minus strand of NC_045426.1, from coordinate 301,959,443 downwards.
TCAAATTGGAAAAGTTGAGCCTCTCTCTCCCAAGGTACCATTGAGCCAGCTTTATTAACTTTGTCATCTGCTAGCTATCTGGTTTATTATCAGAGCAGTTTTTACAATGCACCTTAGCCAAGGTCTCTATTAAATTCAGCCCATTTAAGTATTTCTCCATCACTGAGCATCTTTGGGTATCATTTCTTGCACTACCTAATGGATTAGAAAACAGACTTGGGTCTGTCAAGATTCTCCTAATCAAGGGACTCTGTAGCCAGTCCAATTTTTGGATAGAGTACTGATCCTCATGATTAATGAAACCCCTATAGGCAGGCTGTTGTGCAATTTCAGCAGAGATTGGTCTTCTGGTAAAAAGCTATTAATAATTGGGAACTAATGGCTCCCACAAGAAACCAAAGACAGGCTGTCTGTCTATTCATTGGCTCCTGTGCTTACGGCAATAGGCTTCTTCAGATAAGGAAAGTATATAAATATGTTCTATATCTACAGTGAAGTGATCACTTCTGTACAGGGAAAAGGATACAGAGTTCTCTTGCTACATTGTTCTGTATCAGTGGAGTTTGATGACATGAAGTTTTTTTAAAAAAAATAACATTTATACTAGTTAGAATTTAGCCTGAGTAAGTCAAGGACATGTGATTTCATATAACTTTTAGTTTTAAAGATTTGCCTAAGGCTTAGGAGAGGTTGAACTGAATTCAGTCATATTATGTGCCAGATACTGTTTTAGGTAGTGAAGATACAAATACTAAAAACCAAACCTCTATGTTCCCAAGGGACTTTTATTTTTTCAGGCCTTATATTCTATTGTGGGAAAGCAACATTACACAAATAAAGAAATATAAAATATATTTAAAAAAAAAAAAAAAGCAAAGAGCAGCTTAGGTTGTACAATGTTTAGGGCACAGAGCCTGGAGTCAGAAAGACATCTTCCTGAATTTAAGTTCACTAGACTTGTGATCCTGGGCAAGTCACTTAACCCTGATTGTCTCAGTTTCCTCATCTGTAAAATGAATCAGAGAAGGAAATGCCAAACCACTCCAGTGTACTCTTTCTGCCAAGAAAACCCCAAATGGGAATATGAAGAGTCAAACAAGAATGAAAAACTGAACAACAAAAAATATAGAATACATACATAAATACAAAATAAATGAGAGGAATTTACATTTGAGGAAAAGGCATAATGTAAGAAGCAATGTCTTATTTTGTTGTAACATAGGATGTAGGAGGAAAAATAATGCACTAACAGATTTGAAAGATACCAAGAGTCCACACTGTATAGGGTTTTAAATGTCAAAACCATTGATGTGCTATTCTACAACCATTAGGAAGTTACTTAAGCTTCTTAAGCAGGGAAATGAAATAAGCCATGGTTACTTAGTCAATAAGTATGAGGATTTGAATTCACAGCTTTTTTATTCCAAGTTTGGCACTCCATCCTTATGCTGTTCTGCCTCTTTTTATAACAATTAGAGGTGTCTAAAAGCAGAATGAACTACCATGTAGTAGAAAACTCCCTTCCTGAGAGGTTTTTAAGGTAAAGCTAGAGGACCTCAAAGAGATAAATAATGTAGAAAGGATTCTCATTCAGGTACAGGTTGTAATATTTGGCCTTTGAAAACCCTTCTACCTTGGAGATTGTGAACTCTTCGATACAGAGTTCTTTGGAGCTTATAAAGTATTTTTGTCAATGATGATGTGAGGAAGATAATGTAATAATCAGGGAGATGAATTGTTTCTGTGGTTTCATTGGTATATGGAACTCCTTGATGAGAAAACGACAACAATAAATCTCTCCATTCCAAAGAAGTACATCTCCTTTATCTGCAATTTAGAATCATGGAGAGGTGCCTAAAACTGGGCTTTTAAACTGTTTCTACTCTCAACCCCTTTTTGCCTAAGAAATTTTTACATAACCCTGGTTATATAGGTATATAAAATAGGATCAAACACTTACTAGAAATAAATCATAATTTCATGACCCCCACATTCAGTTATGAGACTCTATATAAGGTTGCAAACCACAGTTTAAAAAGGAGGGACTATAGTTGTGAGAGGTTGAATCTTGCCCAGGGTGACATAGTCAGTATATGATTGTTCTAGACAGGATTTGAATTTAAGTCTTCCCAGTTCTGAGGCTGATTTTTATTCAATATACTATATTATCACTTAGTTATTATGTGATTTCATAGATAAAGAAGGAGGCAGCAAGGTGGCAAAGTAGTTAGAACACTGAGTCCAGTGACAGGAAGACTCATCTTCCTGAGTTCAAATCTCTCTTCGGATACTTTCAAACTGTGTAATCTAGGCAAGTCACTTCACCTTGTTTGCCTCAGTTTCCTCATCTGTAAAAATGAGCTGAAAAAGGAAATGGCATGAAAACTTCAAATGGGATCATGGGGAGTTGGATGTGTCTGAAAAACAAAATAGATTAGAAAAGAGATAAGGGTAATATTTTCCCTGCAGTTGTCCATCTAATTAATATTAGAGGCAAAACTCAAGTCATCTGACTTCACATGCAGCTCCATCCTTTTAAATCAAATGAGATAAATGAAATAATATTTATAACGTATTTAGGATGATGCCTGGTACATGCTCTTGTTGTTTAGTCATGTCTAACTGATGTAATATGATTTTGTGATCCCCTGACCTTGGAGGGCATTAAGTCAGTAGTCCTAAATCTTCTAGCTTTGGAATCTGCCGCAGGAAACTCCCATACCCAATCTGTCTGATTCTGACCACTCCTTAGCCAGATAGCTTCTGGCCTCAGGAAACTCCCACAGATCAAACTCCTGAGGCAATAGTGAATAAAACTATTCCTCAATTCATTGCTGACTGGTAATCTTGTAAGAAATAATCTGGTCAACCAAAAGCCACTCTTTCCAGAGACCATTCCTTCCTGCCTAAGAGCCATAGAATTAGCATTTCCATGACCTGAAAGCTTGATAAGTGTATGTCCTTTGCTTCTGTTTCCCTGCAAATTCTTTGGAGATACCTCGACAGCTGTCTGGGACTGATGGGGATGAACCCTGAAACTATGTCCCCTTTAATCTGTAAAAGAAGGGTGACTTGGGGTCTTAAACTCTCCCCTGGGAAAAGCATACCTTTCCTTTTTTTTTTTTTTTTTTTTTATTTAATAGCCTTTAATTTACAGGATATATACATGGGTAACTTTACAGCATTAACAATTGCCATACCTCTTGTTCCAATTTTTCACCTCTTACCCCCCCCCTCCCCTAAATGGCAGGATGACCAGTAGATGTTAAATATATCAAAATATAACCTAGATACACAATAAGTATACATGACCAAAACATCATTTTGCTGTACAAAAAGAATCAGACTCTGAATTATTGTACAATTAGCTTGTGAAGGAAATCAAAGATGCAGGTGTGCACAAATATAGGGACTGGGAATTCAATGTAATGGTTTCTAGTCATCTCCCAGAGTTCTTTTCTGGGTATAGTTAGTTCAGTTCATTACTGCTCCATTAGAAATGATTTGGTTGATCTTGTTGCTGAGGATGGCCTGATCCATCAGGACTAGTCATCATCTAGTATTGTTGTTGAAGTATATAATGATCTCCTGGTCCTGCTCATTTCACTCAGCATCAGTTCGTGTAAGTCTCTCCAGGCCTTTCTGAAATCATCCTGTTGGTCATTTCTTACAGAACAGTAATATTCCATAATTTTCATATACCACAATTTATTCAGCCATTCTCCAACTGATGGACATCCATTCAGTTTCCAGTTTCTAGCCACTACAAAAGGGCTGCCACAAACATTCGTGCACATACAGGTCCCTTTCCTTCTTTATAATCTCTTTGGGATATAATCCCAGTAGTAACACTGCTGGATCAAGGGTATGCACAGTTTGATAACTTTTTGAGCATAGTTCCAAACTACTCTCCAAAATGGTTGGATTCGTTCACAACTCCACCAACAATGAATCAATGTCCCAGTTTTCCCACATCCCCTCCAACAATCATCATTATTTTTTCCTGTCATCTTAGCCAATCTGACAGGTGTGTAGTGGTATCTTAGAGTTGTCTTAATTTGCATTTCTCTGATTAATAATGACTTGGAGCATAAAAGCATACCTTTCCAAGACAACTCCTCCTCCCCAACTTAAATGGTCTCAATCAGTTGGAGATCTTGGCCTGATAGCCCTATTGAGTGGCTGGAAACTCCAAAATAAGTAATCTCTTTTCAATTGGAAATCTAAGCCCTGGGCATTGACAACATTGAAGCAATCTCATTCAATTTTGAATGCAAGCCCAAGCCTCAAACTACTAATAAAAGACAATTCTGAACCCTGGATTTTTGCAGAAGTCCGAAACAGGAATTTGCTTTGCCAAGGAAGCTCTTTTCTTGGCAAGGCTGCCTATCAGGACTTTTGCCAAATGTGAAGATAATTTTTTCTCAGTGTTAACCTGTGCCATTTTCCTAACAGGACCTTTTTACCCACTGAGAAGTCTGTCTTCCTAGCAAAGCTGGCTTCTTAGTGAACAATAAAATTCCCTTTTCTTGCCATACAGTTTTTGGGTTTGTGGATTCTTTTGTATTGGACTTGCACTGACGAGAAGGGATTTCCCACCCCAATTCTCAACCACTAACCTCATCATTTGCACCCCATCAAGACCACAAACTTTTGGGGTCTCCCCCTTCCCAACCTCAGCATTACTCTATGTGACCCATGAACTTTGCCCATAGGATTTTCTTGTCAAAGATGCTGGAGTGGTTTGCCATTTCCTTCTTCAATCTATTCCCATTTTATAGATGAGGAACTAAGGCAAATAAAGGTTAAGTGATTTACCGAGGGTCACTGTCTGAGGACAGATTTGAGCTCAGATTATCCTGATTGCAGGCTTGGTACTCTATCCACTGCATTACCTAGCTTGGTACATAGTAGGTATTTAACAAATGCTGATTCCTTCCCCTTTTGGTGAATGGTTTTTGAACTCAAGCCAGAATTGGATTATTTCATTCCTTTAAGCCTATTGGACCTATAGATATTTGACTTTTTTTTTTTTTTTTTTAATTTAGATTTTGAGCTAAGAAGCTCACTCTATTTAGCTAGCTTTTTCATTGTTTCATGGTTAGAGACTGCTTCCCCTATTCCTGGATATCTTTCAAATAGTGTTTCAAATGGTGTTAGAGAATGCAGAAGGACCAATGCTTTAAATTTGAGAAGACAATGAACAAATGACAGGATGTGCTGCCAGAGTCCTACTATCTCCAAGGTTCCCCACCCATAATTTTTCATGATGTCACCCCCTCTACCTTTTCCCACTAACAAGTCTTAGAATTTGCTTGATAATGAGTTTTACTGGTTTCAATCTGTCAATGTCTTTGTTTAGATTGAGCCACCTTCAAGTGTAGGATAGGAGATAGGATTTTCCTTTCCCCTAAATGAAAACAACTGTCTTTTAGGTACTTTAAAGGATTTTTGTTTGTTTGTTTTGCTATCAAGCACTATAAGCAGACTTACAAGAGGATTAACTTTATTATGTTTTCTCTCAATTTGAATATTCTGTAACTCCTTCTCCTCCTGGCTATCCCTCTGTTTCTATTAGAAAAGAACCTTAGGATCAGCTAGCTCCCTGCTTTCATGGACATTATCTCAGTTCTTGGACTCATTTCCCTCTTCTTGTGCTGTTGCTTTTTAGACATTAGATTTCACAACTCTTTGATGGATCTGTGATCTCATCAGTGTGGGAATGTGGGTACTACTCCCTCCAGTGCTGCAGATTGCAATTCATCTATGCCTCCTCATTTTTTGCTGCTCTAGTCTGTTCTTCTATTAAGCCTCAGGGGGTGTGTGTGGGAGCTACCAAAGTTCTGTAACCTTCCTCCAAATCAGAAATTCTTAAAGGGTACATGGATAGATTTCAGAGGGTTCATGAACTTGGATGAAAAAAATTATATCATTCTTTTCACTAATCTTTGTGGGTTATTTTTGGTAATTCTATATACCTCCCTACCATCTTGCAACTCCCTCAGACCACTGAAATTGTATGTTAGAGATCTGTTCTGGGCATGCTGGAAGCTCAGGTTAAAGCTTTGGTCCCTACCTCACTCTAAATTTATCATTCCTCCCTTGTTCCTCCTTCCCTCCTTTTTTCTTCCTTCTTCCCTCCCTCCCTCTTCCTTTTTCCTTCCTTCCTCTTTTTCTTTCTTTTTTTGTTCTCCCTCCCTTCCTCTCTTCCTTCTTCCATCCCTCCCTCCCTCCCTTCCTCCCTCTTTTCCTTCCTTCCTTCCTTCCTTCCTTCCTTCCTTCCTTCCTTCCTTCCTTCCTTCTTTCTTCCTTCCTTCCTTCCTTCCTCCTTCCCTCCCTCCCTTTCTTCCTCTCTCCCTTCCTTCCTTCCTTCCTTCCTTCCTTCCTTCCTTCCTTCCTTCCTTCCTTCCTTCCTTCTTTCTTTCCTTCCTTCCTTCCTTTCTCCTTCCCTCCCTCCCTTTCTTCCTCTCTCCCTTCCTTCCTCATTTCCTCCTTCCTTCCTTTCTTTACTTCACACCCTCCCTAGATTACAATATGTCTATATTACTACATTACTGCAATATTAGCCCATCTTCTCAACACCAGGACCTCCTATTCCAATACAAATATAGTTTTCATAATACTATATAATTAATCTTTCTAAAAACTGTTTTCATGATTTCATTATCCCTGTCATAAAACTTTGCATGTCTGAAGTATAAAACAGCTCTGCTTGGCTTTCTTATTCTCTCAGCTCCCTATAATATCACCCCAACTTACCTATCCAACTTTATATCCTATAGCTCTCTGATAAATGCTTTCTTTTCTTGTGGGTACAGTATCTTCAGAAAAAGAACCCTATGGGAGAAATAGGAGCTGGCATGTATTAGGCAAGTTAAAGCACTACTACCAAGACCTTGACCATCATTGTCTCTCAAACCCTTCTGGAGACTGTTTAGGGTCCTGGACCCAGTGCTTCCAGCTCAATGCCCTCAGCTATGATTTTGAGAAGCAATCCCAGTGGAGGCAAAGCCAACAAGGTCTTTGCCACTATCAAATGATTCAACATCAGAAACTGATATGATTTTATTAGTGAAAAGGATATTGAAGAAGATACATATTATGGGCCATGTACTATGATATGACTTGTAACTGAAATATTAATGTTTGCAATTGGCAAACTCCTCTCCCTGGAAATGACTTTATTTCCTTTGTATTAACTTATTTATATGCTTCTTGTCTCCCCACAATAGAATGGCAAGAATTTTTTTTTCACTTTTTTCTTTGTATCAGTGTTTTGCACAGTATCTGGCTCATAAAAAGTGCTTAATACATCCTTATTGAATTAAATTGAATTGAATCACTGATTTTTGGGTACAGTTATTCACCTAGTTCCAAGTACAACTAAGGATTCCATTGTGTAGCCATCCAGTGAGTAAACAAACATTTATTGTGTCTTATGTGCCAGGCACTGTGCTAGGTGCTTAAGGTACAAAAAGGGGCAAAAGACAGTCCCTGCCCTCAAGGAGCTCACAATCTAATGGGGGAGATAATAAGCAAACATATAAATAAAACTAAACTATATACAGGATAAATAGAAAATAATTAATATGGGAAGTCATTAAAGCACATCTTTCTCTCTTCTCCCTAAGGACATTATGAGAGATTTTCATCTGATGTTTTCCTAAAATTTAGTTAGATTTATCCACAGGATTTTATGGATCTATTAGTCTGGTAGCCTTGGGAAAACAAAGGAAATTAAGTTAGTCTGACATGACCTGTTCTTGATGAAATATTGTGGGTGCTCTCTGTTCACTTCTTCTTTATATAGAAATTGATTAATCAGTTTTAAAATAATCTGCTTTAAAATGATTTAATAATAAATGATACAGTTAATATAATAATAGTATAAAATAATATGACTTAATATTTTTTCTAGAGAGGCATTGTTGAGTTTCAAAAAGAGAGGGTTGCAGACTGGTGTTGTGAAGTATCTCAAAAGAATTTGCAGGCTTAAACCCCTTTCCAAGTTAAGAGGCAAAGTTTATTGTAATTGTAATGCCAATTGAAGCAGACTAAATTTCAAAAGAATTTAGTGAAGAACCAGGAGCAAGAAGACAAATTTATAGAAAAAGAGAGATCTGGTTCTTCATGTCACTGATATGCTAATTTTATGACCCGGAGGAGTCCAGTAGAACTGAGGCGTGTCTGGTATGTACCTCATCATTTGCCTCAAAACCCTGTTATCACTGACCAACAGATCATTATCTGGCAGTCAGCAAAGTTTCTAGGACTATACTTCAGTATTCCTAAAGCTGGAAGACTTTAGGGTCATTGACAAACAAATTGTTAGAACAATAGCACTCCTAAAGTCTGGAGGCCTCGGGATTACTGATGTATTTCTCCTAGAAGTTGCACCCTACCATGTTCCCTCTCAGGCAGTTTGAAATACAAATTTATTTGGGGCAAAGGGAGGGCAATCTAATCTTCTGGAGCTGTGTCAGGCTGATAAGGAGCATAGAGCTGGCCCTGCCTAGTGGGGTCTGAGAAGGGGAGACATGTGGCTTAAAGGTGGTGACAGTAGCCTCCAGGGAGTGCTGAGTGTCAGAATCAGATATCAGGTGATATTCAGGTTGGCAAAGTAGTTGGAAGTTCGTGGCTTGGAGTCTTTGAAACAACTCTCTTAAGTAGATTATAAATTCAAGGGCCAAAAATGAGAAAAAAAAAAAAAAAGAAAAGTGGAGTTATTATGGGGGTTACTAGGGACAGTAACCAGAAACCCCACTCAGAGGAAGACTGAGGGGAGGAGAGATGAAGCTTTCATGAATGTCTCACATCCAGATAGTTTTTCCTAGGATAGAAAAAGAGCATTTTCCCCAAATCCCTGTTTTTGTCTCCTTAAAGAAGTAGGGGAAATGAGTAAACCAGTGGCATTATAGACAGTGAAAGGAGTGCCCAGGTAGCTTAGGGCGCAACACCATAATGTTTAAAAGGTGTTAAGCTTTGGGTAGAGAGGATGACAGGTAGAAAGACGATGAGATTGGATTATTTGAGAAGTGATACATAAGGGTGAAAGAACTGGGAATAAACGGACTCCATCTTTCCACCATCCTTGGGAGTCCCACTTCATCACTTCTCCACTAAGAAGGTATGTTTTAATCATCCTGGCTTGCGGGCTCTAGAAAGCAGGACATAACAGGGTTGAGTGTATGGCACATTCTCATATCCCGGATGTCTAAAAGGAGAGCCTGATACCTGATAATTCTCCCACTGATGGCCTTTGCTTCCAAAATGCTTTGAACTCCTAGTTAGGAGTTAAAGCCTCCAGTGGCTGCCCTGGGGGAGTTTAAAGGCTTCCTCAAGGGCTGTGGCAGCCACTGCTCTAAGGCAGGAGGGTCACCCCAAGACACAAAGTTTCTTTGAGAAGTCTACAAAATCCAGCCATGCTCAGGAAAGTACGCAGTTGTTTCTTTGAGGCAGATTCAGGGAGTAATAAAATTATCTGCTTCCTCTCCACTGTGAGCAAATGGGAGGTGGGAGTTATGGCAGCAGCCAGAGAAATCTCTCAGGTTGGGCTGCAGATCAAGATATCATCTATATGAAGAGCTAGGTGGCCAGTGCCTATCCAGATATGTGGGGGTTGTCACAGAAGCCCTGAGGTAGGGCAGTCCATGTTAATTGGTGGGGATTATGTGCCTCTGGATTTGCCCATTCAAAGATAAAGAAATTATGAGTCTTTATTATGTCCCCTGGGATACTTGTATTGTGCTCATAGTTTCTACTGACCATTTGCTCTAATTATAGAAATTTGCTATTAGAAGAAAAAGCAGGGACATGATTATAATAGCATTGACAACCAATCATGCAGTAACAATTCCATCTTATAGCAGACTCAGGAATAGTCCCTAAGTAACTTATGACATTTCTCTGAAATGGTGGGTTACTGACTTAATGATCCATCAGGAAATCATACCCAAATCCAAAATTCAGAAGAATGTCAGTTACAGTTCCAAGATATTTTATCTCTAATAGCACATTCTACTAACTACAGTTTAGGGCTAGATACATTACTTTTAAAAGTTTGCCAGGACTCATACATATAACACATTTTGCTTTTCTTCTTAAATTTAAACTCATCCTGGTTACAAGCATGGATCATTAATAAGCTTATAGATTCTTAGTAAACATATTCTTTTTTTTAGGAACTATAAAATAGGCACATTTCTCAGGGCTGATGACTTTGTTTACCCTGATAGTTTCAAGAAAATTGGCACTTTACAAATTACCATTACTTACAAATTAAGGGGAGTTGACAGAGACCCTAGAGAAGGCACTGAGCTTGCTGTAGCCCTCCCCAACTATCAGCTTCTTGGGCTGCGCTGCTTGATGCCTCCCCTCATTCTGTGAGGAGGAAAAGGTGTTGCACACATTCATATTTGAAAGCAAACTATTTCACCTTATTCTTCTTACTCCAGACATAGTAATTCCCAATTTTAGGTTTAACATGATGACAATAACTCCAAATAGCTTAGTTAACAATTTTAGAATTTTCTTAAGTAATAGCCAAATAGTTTTAGCTGTAATTTCCTCTTAATTTTCTAGCAAAGAAAATACCTAATTCTTGAAATTATATTTACAAAACATTATAAAACAGTATTAGCAAGGCTAAAAAACTCACCATCTTTTAGTTGTTCAATTTATTCTGTCCCCAAGCTTTTGCAGCTTTGGAAGTTCTCAGGGAGGATTCCAGCTTTTCCCTTCCCTATTTAAGGGAATTTTATTTTAACTTATTTAAAGTTTCCTTTTTGTTTTAGGGAGAAAACAAGAGAATTCATAAAATTCCAATAGAACAGATTTTTAAATTGACTTAACTTTAGTTTATGAGATTCCCTAAATTCTAATTAAATGTTCCAGACAAACTGAATTGCCATTTGGTTATTTTTCAGTTCACACAAACCATTTCTCTTTTGTGAGCCAGGAAAGAGTTAAATGCCAATTTGTACTGACAGGGCCCTCAGAAATCTGACTTAATAACTCAAAAGCAGACTGTTTGTTGCCAGAGTTTTTAAAGTAGCAGAGAATTGCTTTTTTTGTTTTCCTAAAGTTCCCAAACTCTTAAATCTTCTGTTAACACTGTCAGTTCAAATAGATTAAAATTGATATATCCCTTTTGTGGGTTTTTATTAGAGTTCCTTTAAAATTGCTCTTACTGTCATATCTCAAATAACACATTTCACTGAACTGAGTATACTTTCTTTCTCTTTCTCTCTCTTGCCTTCTTGTCCATGTATCACTGCTGTAGTCAGGGAAAGAGGGAAGGGGGAAGAGGGAGACTCTCTTTGCTCTATGCATTATCTTCCTAATCCTGGGGAAGCCTTAATTTAGTTTAATTTGCTTAATTTAGTTGAATTTGCTTCCAAATTTAAAAAAAAATTTATTAAAGCTTTTTATTTACAAAACATATGCATGGATAATTTTTCAATACTGACTCTTGCAAAATTTGCTGTTCCAAATTTTTCCCTTCTTCTCCCTACCCCCTCTCCCTTAGATGGCAGATAGTCCAATATATGTTAAATATGTTAAAGTGTGTGTTAAATACAACATATCTATTCATACTTATATAGTTATCTTTCTGCACAAGAAATATTGGCTCAAGTAGGAAAAAAAAAATCTGAGAAAGAAAATAAAATGCAAGCAAACATCAACAGAAAGAGTAAAAATGCTATGTTGTGGTCCATCCTCAGTTCCCACAGTCCTTTCTCTGGGTGTAGATGGGTCTCTTCTCCAAATTTCTTTATACACACACACATTTATCTCATCTATCTCAACACTGGCATTATATGTTGGTCACATCTAAAAAACCCATGTAAAATTATCAAATATGAAGCAATTATATCTAATAAAGCAGTTAATATTCAGATAGCATGTTTTATGCTGAGCATTTTCACAATCATGTGATCTTCACAACAACTATTTCTCTTTGCAAATCATAAAACTGGGCAGAGATAAAATAATTTGCTGTAAATTACACAGCTAATACATTTCTGTAACTGAAACAGAGAATGATGGGTTTACAAAATGCAGAGGCTGACTGACTTTCTCACTTCATATTTCCATGCTGAGTGCTGCCGGGGGCACCTGGATTTTTCCCAAGCATCTGCTGCACAGAATTTGCTGAAGGCTGGGGTGACTGATCCCAGGATCTTGCTTTGATAATAGTTTCAGATGTCAGGGCTCAGGAAATGCTGACCATGGAGCCTGACCCCCACTCTATCCCTACTTCCCCAAGCTAGATTGGGGAATATTTGGGCAAGGTTGTGTGAGGTCCCCATAACTATTGCTGTTTTCCCCATTTCTCCAGGTGGAGCAATATTTGAGTTTCCATACAGTTCTTTAGCATTCTCTTTTTTTAGTCTGGTCTGAGATGAGAGAGGTTAGCAAACAGGGACTTGGGTTACATTGATCTAGTTAGCAATCCCCACAACTGAAAGGCACTAGGGACTGGAGCATGCTGAGTGATCAAGATTGTGGAGAGGGTTCCTTAATACTTTCTAGAGTGCTTTCCCAAAGGAGCAGAAGGGGACTCTGAACAAGATAGGAATCAAGAAAGTTTAGCAAAGTTATTTACTTCTTTTTTCTTTTCTTTCAGAATGGGATAAATTTCTGGAATTATCTCTAATGTTTCAGGAAATTTTCTTTCAATCTTAGACTAATTACCAAACTCCTTAATCATTGCTCTCAAAACCTTGAGAATCTGCTAAGATGTCATTTTAGCAGCACTATAATTTTAATTAGCTAACTTTATTTCTGTAGCTCCCAGCTTGGCCAGAGCTGGGGTCCATAGAAAAAAGTCAGGCTTTTAATGTGGGAGTCAAGGATGTTAAGAAATCTTTCCCAGCATTCTAATTACAGCATAGAAATTTTTTCTTGTTAGCTACATTTTAAATCTTTCCAGGTAACAACATTCAGCTCACAGAACAAACATAACACAGACATTCTACACAGAGACACAGACACAGACAAAAATGACATGGAAGAGGACTGTTCCATCTTTGCTAAAAGCCATAAAATTTCTAAAAAGGTGGCAAAGGTTAATTCTTTGCCAAAAGTCATCCTATAACACATTGCTTTTTCCTTTGGCATCCCAGAGAGAATGAAAAAGTGACAAAGGTTAGTTTGCTGACCCAGACAAGCCTTCTCCAAGTTGCTTGAAGTATACCAGGTATAGGATCGAGGAATGAAAGAATGCGGGGACCTAGCTTGACAAGGAGGGGATGAAGCCAGGGGAAGCCAATCTCTTGATTGATATGCACTAGCAAATGTTGAGGTTCATAAGAAGACCCCAAAAGGTTGGGGTTGTCTTGAGGTACCTCAAAAGAATTTGCAGGCTTGAACTCATCGCCAAGTCAAGGTTAAGTTTATTGTAGTTGTAATTCCAATTGAAACGGGCTAAGTTTCAAAAAGATTTAGCAAAGAACCAGGAGCAAGAAGGCAAATTTATAGGAAAAGACAGAGATCTGGTTCTTCCTGTCACTGGTATGCTAATTTTATGGCCCAGAGGTAGAACTGAGGAGTAATCTGGTATGCACCTCACCATTAGTCTCAGAAACTCTGTTATCAGGGAACAACAGATTGTTATCTGTCAGTCAGCAAAATTTCTAGGACTATACTACAGCAATCCTAAAGACAGGAGACTTTAGGATCACTGACAAACAGATTGTTAAAATCACAGCACTCCTAATGTCTTGGGGCCTCAGGATTACTAGTATATTTCTCCTAAAACCTATACCCTATCAGCATCTTGATATAATGGAGAGAGAATCAGTTTCTGGTGAAGAAGCTGGAGTTCAAGTCTTACATTTTATACATATCCCAGTATGACATTGGGTAAATTATTGAAACTCTTAATGACAAGGCAAGACTGTAAGCATATAAATTTTAGAGCAGTTGCTGATCTTCATTGGTACAGGGGCTTTCCTTATCAGGAGTTCCATTCACCAGTAACAAGCACAGGCTATGCTTTCCTCTCCCCAAAAATTAGAAACCAAAATCAAACTCCCAGGTCTATAGCTTGCAGACTCTTTTCTCTTCTCCCTTTGGAAAAAAATAGAATTTGAGTTTTGATTAATTGCTGGATGCCTCTTCTTTTCTCCATGATCTTTGAAAATAGTAATAGCTGACCTTCATATAATACCTACTATCTGTCAGACACTGTGCTGAGTGCTTTACAAATATTATCTCAGTAGATCTTCCCTGAAAGGAAGGTGCTGTTATTATCCTCATTTTACAGATGGTGAAACTGAAGCAAATAGAAGTTAATAACTAGTGATTTGAACTTTTAAAAATTAATTTTAATTTAAATTAAGTATTATTTGTGCTTAGGCAACCAGATGGCTTATAATTATAAATTATATATAAATTATTATTATAAATTAATAAAAATTAAAATTAATTTGAACTCAGGTCTTCCTTATTTTAGGTCCAGCTCTCAATCCATTATGCCATCTAGCTAGTCACTCATAGCTGATAACTGCCTATTCTTAAAAAAATTAATTGTATTTTTAAAATGAACAAACCTATTTTTTCCCCCTTCCCTAACCCTCTTGAAAAAAGAAAATAGAAGAAAAGCATCATAAAAAATATGCAGCCAAGCAAAACAACTTTCATCTTTGGCTATGGCTAAAAATATGTCTCAATTTGTACCCTGGAGGCCATCATCTCTTTGTCAGGATGTGGGTAGCATGTTTCATTATGTGTCCTCTGCCTGTTCTTTCAGTACATTTGGAAGTAGTTCATGGTGACTTGAGCTAATCAAGGGAAGCAATGTTCTCCCTTTTTCTCATAATCTCCTTGATTTGGGGGCTTTAACTCCTATTGACTGTAATTTATTTTTTTTCCAGTCCGAAGGATTGGATTCTGTTTTCTTGTCAGAAAAAACAGAAAGAAAATGAGTTGAACAACTCTGCTTTCACTCATCCTCCATTATCATTATCTCATACACTTCAATCAGCAGTCATATATTTTCTTTTATCCTCTGTTTTCTCACAACCTAGATAAAAACACTATTTTTTCTTGTTCTTAGCTCATCTTTCTGGCCCTAGATCATTCTACCTTTAGCCCTATTATTACAAGAATGGCTCATGCTTTTGTTTTCCTCTTTCATTACTTGCCTTTGTTTTCTTAAAGTATCTTTTTCAAATTGAAGTAGGCCAAAGAGTTTCTTGTGTATCTATACTGATATCTTTAAGCCCCTCTCCTTTTCCCTCATTATCTGAATTTTTTGTCTTTGTGCAGTCATAATTTTATTTTTGATAGACTTAGGGCATGAAAGTTTTTTGGGGAGGGGGGGTCATCCTTCATTCCTCTCTCTACTCTGATTCTGATTCTTTAGATGTTATGCCTTAGTTGCCTTCTCACCCTAGAACTTTCCTAATCATTGGGGCCTTCTCAGCTGGAAACATCACTCTACTTCTCTAATCTTTTTTTCCCCATTAGAGAGTTCATCCTAGGGCCTCAATTTTGGAGAAGAGACCAGGCTTGTAAGCTTTTTGAGGACAGGAACCATCTTATTTTTTGCTTGTATTTATATTCCTAGTCCTTGGTACAATTGCCTAGTACACAGTAAAAGTTTTAAATGTTTTTAGTCATTTTTCAATTGTATCTGATTCTTCGTGGCCCCTTTTTTGATTGTCTTAGCAAAGAAATTGAAGTGTTTTGCTGTTTCCTTCTCTAGCTCATTTTACAGATGAGGAAACTGAGGCAAACAGGATCAAATGACTTGCCAAGAGTCACTAGTAAATATCTGAGGCTCAATTTGAATAGTCTTATTGACTTTATGCCCAGTTTCTATCCACAAAGCCATCTGGCTGCCTAGGCACAAAGTAAGTACTTAATGAGTATTCATTGCCTGCCTTTCTATAAAATGTTTTGAAATATACTCTCCTAAAATCCAGAATGTATGTACTTTCATGATCCTTTTTTCTTTATTCTTTTTTGTCTATCCTCCCTCCTGCTTGTTTCCTCATTGGAGGCAGGGGAAAAGGAAATGCTTGTAATAAATATTGCAGTTCTTTAAATGGTCTTTATCACAAGCATTATATCTTTGTTCAAGGGCTTGTTGTTTTTTTATTTTAAGCCATGTGGAAATTCAAATTCTGTTTTCAAACAGCATTCTAATTTTTTTTTTTTTTTTTTTACCATTTTTATAGTATTTTATTTTTTTCCTGGTTACATATCAAGAAAGTTTTTAACATTCAATTTTACAAGATTTTGACTTCCAAACTTTTCTCCTTCCCTCCCTCTCCTGAGGGAGGGTAGACAGTTTGATATACATGTGCATACATAAATATGGAAAATCTATTTCCATATTAGTCACAATTGTGAAAGAAGAAACAGATAAAAAGAAAAAAAATCGTAAGAAAAAATAAAGTAAATGAAAAAAATATGCTTTGATTTGCGTTCAGAGTCCATAAGTATTTTATCTGGTTATGAACAGCATTTTCCTTCATTAGTCCTTTATATAGTTCTTGGATCATTGTGTTGCTGAGAAGAGCTGAGTTGGTTATAGTTGATCATTATATAGTAGTGCTGTTACTGTGTACAATGTTGCTCTGGTTCTGCTCATTTCATTTTGCATCAGTTTGTATATGGCTTTCCAGGTGTTGCTGAAATCTGCCTATTTCTTATTGCACAATAGTATTGCATTACATCCATATACCACAACTTGTATACTAATTTCCCAAATGATGGGTATCCCTCAGTTTCCAACATTTTGTCCTCACAAAAAGGATTGTTATAAATATTTTTATACATGTAGGTCCTTTCCCCTTGTTAATGATATTTTTGGGATAATAGTAATATTGCTGGGTCAGAGAGTATTCACAGTTTGATGCCCTCCGGGGATAGTTCCAAATTGATTTCTCAGAAAGACTAGATGAGTTCATATATCCACCAATAGTTCATTAGTACTTCAATTTTCCCATATCTTCTTCAACATTTACCACTTTCCTTTTCTGTCATATTGGCCAATGCCAATAGCTATAGAGTGGTATCTCAGAGGTGTTTTAATTTGCATTTCTCTAATCAAAAGTAATATAGAGCCTATAGATAACTTTGATTTCTTTATCTGAAAACTATTTCTTCATATTCTTTTACCATTTATCAATTGGGAGATGGCTGGTATTCTTATAAATTTGTCTGTGCATTTGAGAAATAAGGTCTCTATCTCAGATTCTTGCTGTAAAGATTATTTCCCAGTTTTCTGCTTTCCTTTTAGTCTTGGTTGCATTGGCTTTGTGCAAAATCTTTATAACTTTATATAATCAAAATAATAATAATACTCTCTATCTTTTGTTTGGTCATGAATTTTTCTCTTTCCCATAGATCTAACAGGTAGACTATTCTTTGTTCTTCTAATTTGTTTGTGGTATCACCCTTTATGTTTAAATAATACATCCATTTTGACTTTATCTTATGTATAGTGTGAGATGTTTGTCTGTACCTAATTTGTGTCCTATTGTTTTTCAGTTTTCCTAGCAGTTTTTGTGAAATAGTGAGTTCTTATCCCCAAAGTGGGATTTTTGGGTTTGCCAAACATTAGATTACCATGGTCACTGACTATTGAGTCTTGGGTACCAAGTCTATTCCACTCATCTACCATTCTATTTCTTAGCTGGTACCAGATAGTTTTGATGATTTCTGTTTTGTAATATAGTTTGAGATCTGGTATTGCTAGGCTACCTTCATGTATATGTTTTTCCCCATTAATTCCCATGATATTCTTGTCCTTTTGTTCTTCCAGATGAATTTTGTTATTATTTTTTTCTAGCTCTATCAGAAAGTTTTTTATTTTTTTTTTGGTAGTTTGTTATGGTACTGAATAAATAAATTCGTTTTGGCAGAATTGTCATTTTTATTATATTAGCTCAGCCTATCTATGACCAATAGATATTTTCCTGAATGTTAGATCTGATTTTATTTGTGCGAAAATTGTTTTTATAATTGTATTCATTTAATTACTGGATTTGTCTTGGCAGGTAGACTCCTAAGTATTTTATATTATTCACAATTACTTTAAATAAAATTTCTCTTTTTTTAACCTTTTGCTGCTAGGCTTTGTTGGTCATATAAAGAAATGCCAGTGATTTGTGAATTTATCTTATATACTGCAACTTTGCTAATGTTAATTATTTCAAGTAATTCTAGGTTTCTTTAAGTATACCATCATATCATTTGAAAATAGTGATAATCAAACATCATTTTTTTAACCAGTTAATTTCCCTGTTACAGTTTTTTATGTGAAAAGGAATATTTGAAGTACTTTAACATAGACAGAAAATTGGTTTTCCATTCTGCAGAGGACAACTTTAATAGTGCGGGCAAACACCTTAGATAAGCATATGTCTCTGTGTTTTACGACTCACTTGATTTACATATTCTTCGATTCATTAAACAAAATTATCTTCCTAGTTTTCCGTCTGTCATAGAATCTTGTTTAATTAGGAAAGATTAATACATAAGATAATTGGCACAAATCTTTAGATCTGAAGAAGCATATCCTCAAATTGATTAAAAAATGCAACACATGAGATACATAATATTTGAGACTGGAGAGAGAAGCTTATTCCAAGTTGGAACAGAAAGAGCCCTGGATTTGAAATCAGAAATCTTGAATACAAGTCCTGCTCTCCATGATCTTAGGATATCATTTCACCTTTGTACCCTCAACTTCTCCATCTTTCAAATGAAGAACTTGGATTAGATGATCCCTGAGGAAAAAGTTAGCTGTCAACTTTAAGATGTGAATGATCTGTTCTTAAGTTCTAAGTACTGATGAAGGTTTTTTTTTTTTTTTCATTTAGACAAAGAAAGCAAAATTTTTGAGTTTTGCTTGTCAATGAGTTGAGAGATATCTACTCCAATTATGTAAAGATGGGAAGAAGAGAAAAATTGTTCCAATGGTCATGAAGACGGTTAAACCAGGTACTGTGGAGATCTTAGAGCTTAGTCAGACATCAAAAATACACGGTCATACACTGAATTACAGTCATTAATAGTCATCTTGAATTTTGCTTTGTCACTGGATTTTGATGACTTTGGAAGAGTGAGACTTATGACTTTGTTCCACTCTGCCTCACTTTACTCCAATTCATACAGGAGTTAAGACATCACTCTATGAGGTCATTGGTCTTCTTTGAATGAAGGACAAACAATAAGGCGAGAGACAAATTTTGCTATCCCTTAATGAGACATCTTTGAAAACAATAATTTGAGAATAAAATAAGTTTCTTTTTTTTGAAACGTTTTTTATTTTCCCAAATGATTATTGGTTAAAAAAAAAAACAAAAAACTAGTATGGTGTAATTGAAATGGTACTCATTGGAAAAGTAAGGGCAAATAATCAAGATCAGCTACCACACTGATGGTAAAGTATGTAACTTGAAAAGACTATAAGCCAACACTAACATGGAGGGAGAGTTGGTGCATGATTTTTTGTTCACAAATAACTGCATACTAGATGCAGCCTCTTAAGGTAAGATGCAACAAAATATGGATAGATTCTCTGCTGCTTGTACTAATTTTGGCCTAAAAATTAACACTAAGAAAACATAACTGTTTCACCAACCACATCATCCATATGCAAAAGCATCAGTTTCAGCAAAAGGAGAAATTTTCAGTGCTTTGAATAAGTTTATTTACCTTGACAGTAAACTTTCCTAGGACATACAACTAGAAAATGAGGTTGATGCATGCATTGTCAGAACTAGTTCAATGTTTTGGGGGGGTCTGCAGGAAGTGTGGGAGAGAAAAAAGGTGTTGAACTCCTTACCAAACTAAAGGTCTACAGAACTGTTGTGCTGACCTCATTGCTTTATGTCTGCGAAACCTGGATACCATGCCATACCATGTCAAGAGACTGAATCATGTTCATTTTCATTGTCTTAAAAAGGTCGGCCTGACACTTAAGTGCTTTCTCAAGCTGAACTGTCAAGTATTCAATCTCTATTGCAGAGAGTACAATTCCTATGGACTGGCCATGTTATTCAAATACTAAAAGTATCTTTGCTTAAAAGACTATTTTATGGAGAACTCACGCAAGATAGGTGCTCACATGGAGGTTCTAAGAAATAATATGAGTACACTCTCATGGTCTTCCTGAAAAATCTTGTAATTAATTGTGACACATAAGAGATACTGATACAAGACTGTGCAGCATGGCATCCCCTCATCAAAGAAGTTGCTGTACTCTGTGAACAAAACAGAATTGAAGTAACTCAAAAGAAACACGAGATATAAAAATTTGGAGACATCTCCATTTCAAATGTTTATATAGACTGTTTGTGCTCAAATTGTGGTAGAATCTTTTGAAATTATGTTGGTCTGATTAGCCATGGTTGGACATACTGTACCTTTATCTCAACATGTGATATCATTTTGGTCCTCTTCAAGAACAAAGGAAACCAACCAACCAACCAATCCACCAAAGAAAAATAGGAAAAAAGAAGAAAGGTGATAGAAATGAAAATTAAAATTTTGAGAGTTAGGAACAATTTAGGAAGAGGATTTATATCAAAGGATCAGGAGAAGCTGTAGAAAGTCATGCTTTATAAGATGGAAATTGGTTGGCAACTAGCCACCTTGGTAAAGGAGATGACTATATGGCTAATAGCTTCACATTGAGAGAATACCTGAAATTTAATGTTGTTCATTCAGATACCAAATATGATGAGGAGGGGAGGGAAGAGGTTCTCTTTTTGACTAGGAAGTAACAATGAAGTTAATAAGCATTTAGTAATTTCTTATTATGTGCTAAGAACTATGTTAAAGGTTGGGAATACCAAGAAAGATGGACTAGCTAGAAAAACAAGACTCCTGAGAGAGGGTAAGATGATTTGGTTAGCCTGTATCTTTAAGGACTTGCCACATTTTGTTATGATCCCACATAATTAAAGTTTTAGTGTAGTCAAGAAAGCAGAAGTAGATCTTTTTCTGGAATTACTTGCTTTTTCCATAATCCATTGAAAGTTGGCAATTTGATCTCTAGTTCTTTTGACTCTGAAAACCAGCCTATTCTTCTGGTAATTCTTGATTCATATATTGCTGGTCTGATTTGTAGATTCTTAAACATCATCTTGTTGGTGTGTGAGGTGAGCACAATTGTTCAGTAATTTGAACATTCCTTGGTATTGCCCTTCTTTAAGACTGGGATATATAAAATGATCTTTTCTAATCCAATGGCAACTACTGAGTTTTCCAAATTTGCTAGCATATTGAGTTTAGCACTTTAACAACATCACCTTTTAGACTTTTAATTAACTCAGCTGGAATTCCATCATCTCCACCAGCCTTGGTGTTAGTAATGCTTCTAAAAGCCCATTTGATGTCATTCTTCAGGATGTTTGACTGTAGATCAGCAATCATTTCATCCTACTTATTGATGATGTTACGATCTTTCTTAGCTTTTGTATATTCTTGGCTATCTCTTCTTCTAAATCCCAATCATTTTTTTCTTTTGTCATGTCCATTTTGGCATGAAACCTTTCCTTGATATACCTAATTTTCTTGAAGAGATCTCTTACCTTTTTCCTTCTATTATTGTTAATAATATTTATTTATTTGTACTGCTCATTTAAGAAAACTTTATTTCTCCTTGTTATTCTCTGGAATTCTGCCTTCAATTGGATATATCTTTTTCTTTTGCTTCTTTCCTTAGCCTCATCAAACAGCTTTTTTGCTTGCTTGCTCTTATTTTTCCTTTGGAATGTTTTTTGTTGGTCTCCTGTACATTGTTGCAAATCTCTGCCCTCTAGTTTTTCAGGCACTCTATCAAAACTAACTCCTTAAATCTCTTTATCACCTCTACTTTATGTCCATAAGGGATGTTATTTGGGTCATATCTATATGGTCTGATGATTTTCCCTGTTTTCTTTAATTTAAATCTGAATTTGCATTAAGAAGTTCATGATCTAATCCACAATCAACTCCAGATCTTTCATATAATGGAGTACAAAATGGTGTACACCTGTGATCTATTGATTCAAGTCATATTATCAACGAGGGACAAAATTTAGTAGTTCATATGAGAAACATGGAAGTATAATAACAGTCTGCTTGATAGTCTGCATTTAGGATCAGAAAGGTTCAACTTTAGTCTTAGTGATTGTGTGACTCTAAAAGAGGTACTTAACCTGTTTGCTCCTTGTTATTCAGCTGTTTTTCAGTCATGTCTGATTTTTGTAACTTGCTCAGAAATATTCAGCAAGACCGTATCTGAAACTAGATTTGAACTCCGGAAAATGAGTTTTCTTGACCCTAGATGGGGTGCTCTATCCACTTTAGGTGCGCTCCTTGCCTGTAGGCAACTGTATGAGTAGTTTACTCATCTAGGAGTATGTTATCAATGAAATCACAGCTCAAATTCCCACCTCCTATTGTTACCTATATACAACTACAGGGAGAGAAGGAGAAATTTAGGAAATGCAAGATTAGTCAAAAGTGAGAATTTGTAGTGAGTTTAACTGTTACAGGAGCCACCTGCTAGTGGTTATTGGGGATCTAATTCTGACCAGCGGAACAGATCCCTTCATGTGAGAGGATAACAATACAAGGAGACTGAGAGGCAGTTGTATTCTGTAACCTCTCTCCTCTTCCCTCTTGTCTCTGATTTATTTCATTCCCAAAGGTTGATTTGCAATCTCTTCAAGTGTGTAATGATTGACAGCTGTGGGAGCTTTAGGAGAATCAACCTGCCCCTTTACACTTAGGCATGATCCTTAACATTTAACTATAGTATAAAACCAAGGTAAATACCACTTAGCAGACTGGAAAAACCCAAATTGTAGGGTAAGAAATAAAACAGATTATGATAGTAGTTCACTGTTTAGACAAGATACCTATTGACTTGATTGATGTCTTCATATAAGCATCATAACTCCCATGCCTTGGAAGAAATATAGGAAAATTATAGTAGTCCTAATCCCTAAAGTATAAAACTAGATGGGTGGTTTAACTGCTCTGGGTAAACTGTAGTTTAGAAGTAACATTGGTCTTGAAGTCCAAGGTATGAGTATGAGTTTTGGCTCTGACTTGAAGTATATGTTCTTGGGTAAGTTAAGCTTTCTGAGCCTCAGTTTACTTATGTGTAAAATGGAGACAATATTTGCATCATTTATTTCAAAAGGCTTTTTCAAGCATTTATTAGCTGTAACATGCTGTATAAGCCCATGATTTCATTATTATAATACATTTTGTGCTCCTAAATTTACTCATGTTGTAGGAAATTTTAGCTGTGACATTTGGGCAATTGATATGTACAGACCTGCAAGGGACATGGCAGTAGTAGAAAGAGTTAGGGAAGGTCAGGGATAGGCTGGGATCAAGGAGCATAATGTCTAGTAGGAAAATCTTGCATTTTGTCTTTGGATGGTTAGGGTGGTGAAGGGTGAACCAGGTGAGAGCCATCTAGCCAATGAAGCATAGTGTCATAAACCTGTTCGTGGCAGGAGAGTTCTCCTGAACTCTTGGTCTCATTATGGGGCAAGTCAATAAATGACATGCAAATAATTTAACAGTTAGCCAGCCTTCCAGAGTGAACTGCTATCATTTCCACCACCATTTAGTTTAGTAATTAATCCCTGTAAAACTGGAATGCCTAGGTGATGGGAAGAATAAGTACAACAGGATTTGGGGAATAATTGCAAGTATTTGAAATTTACACTATGAAATTCTGATCCTAGTAAATGTGGGATGCCTTGGGCATGCTTTCTTGACTGATCTGTGGTTGTTTATCTTTCAATGGATGCTTTTGTGCACATGTGAAAATCTCAAAAAGAGAACTGTGAAGTTGCTGGGATGGGGAGAGTAGAATTGTGTATGTGATGCATTTTCAGTCTCCTTTTTGTAAGCCTGAGTTACTTTCTTTGAAATGTAATTTAGGTTCCAATTAAACCAAAGCCATCTGCATGCTCTCTAGGAGCACTGTCTGTCCAGAACAAGCACAGGGAACTCTTTCCCTTGTGAATTAGAGAAACTCTATACTTATAGAAAGATGAATTGTGAAGATCTTGGATTGGATCTCTATAGTTACCCTAATACTGGGCTTGGGCTCCTCTCCTCAGCTCTTTATTCCCTGAACTCTGGTATGTATCCTCTAGGTCTCAGTTTTTGGCTTCTGTCCCAAACCTGGTGATAGATCTATTGCTTCCTGGCACATTTCCTTTCACTTCTTCTTCTGCACACCCAGAAGCCTTCTGTTGGCAGTGAATGTGCCTGGAACAGAGCAGGTTTCCCTGCCAGTGGGGAATTTAACCATTTAATTTTTCCTTCTGGTCCCTTTATGGTCTGTCCATTCTCCATGCGGAGACCATGCAGTGAACAGATAATGACTTGACATTTTCCTGTCTGGCCTAATAGACTATACAAACCTCCTGTATCTTTGGTACTCTCACTTCTATCTTTTCTTTCTGTAAAAGATTTGAATTTTATTTGAGTAATTTAGTTCCTTCTTTTGGATCTTTTGGTTAAACTTCCTTTTAAATTTTTTCTTTCAGTTTGCAGAATTATCTTCTCCTAAGAAGCAGTATGATGAAATTGGAAGAGTATGGAATAAGTTATGGTATATGAATATGATGGAGTTATGATACTATAAGTTATGAGGAAATAGATTGATTTAAAGAGACATGGAAAGGCATGAACAATTATAGAGTGAAAAGTATAGAACCTGAAGAACAATTTGTATCATAACAATATTACAAAAACAAAACTTTTTTAGTCATAGAAAAGGATATGAGCAGAATTAAGAATACCACTGATTCAGTAATAACAATACTATAAATTAAAATAACTTTGAAAACTGTAAAAATTGTGTCCAGTCCAATGATGACCAAGGATGAAGTTTATTATCTCCTGATAGATGACATATACATATACACACATACATATATTCCAAGAGAAGGCCACTGGCTATACAAATGCATGCATACAAACATACACACACATGTTTGTGTGTGTGTGTATGTGTGTGTGTGTGTGAATAGACAATTAAGGAACTAGTTTTGCTTGACTGTACTTATTTGTTATGGGAAATTTGTTTTTATTTTGTCATTTTCCCCAATAAAGTGGGAATTGGAAAGGAAATAAGATAAATGTTTGTTGCTTAAATTTTTTTAGAATAAAAATAAGGTGATGGAAAGTATGCTACAGATATGGAATATTTCATGTCATTTCAAATGAGGTCACTATTTTGTTAAATTTGCAAAATGTTATATTTTGTTACAAGATTGGGGGTGATTTGTAAATATACAAATCTGTGAAAATAAAACACATGAACAAAACTCAAAAAAAGAGACAAGGAACATTGGCCCGGGAGTCAGGAAACACAAATTTTGTTCTTGGCTTTGCTACTAATAAACTGTGTGACCTCACAATTTCTCTGTTTCTCAGTTTCCTCAGTAGTAAAATGAGAGAGTTGGATTAAATGACCTAGAAAGGTTCTTTCAGCTGTAACATGCTATGGTTCTTTAATAACTCAGTAGGATTAGAATATAGTGCCTGATTTAGCTTATTTCTTCTTGATTCTCTCTGGGCTTTTCATAGTTTAATCTGTTTGTGTTGACTCCAAATGGATTTTGGACTTGACTGTGAAAGGAGTCTCAAAGCTTATCTAGTCTCACCTGAATCTTTAAAGGCATCTTCTTTGCAACATTCCCAACCAACAGACTTTGTTAGAAGACCTTTGATGAGACCAATTCCCAAGGGAATCCATTCAACTCTTAGGTTTGCTCTAATTGTTAGAATGTTTCTCCTTTCCTCCCCTCTCTTCACATAATCAGACAAAATCTGCCTTCCTGAAATTTCTAATAGCTCCTTTTAATTCTCCTTTGCAGTTATAAAAATATACTTACTACCTGTATAAATGTCTTAAGCCTCAGTTTCTTCATCTGTAAAACGAAGGAGAGATCAGGTTTAATGATCTCTGAAATTGATCTTAAATCCAATTCTTTTTCTAACTGATAGCCCTCTATATACTTGGAGACAGTTATCATCTCTCCCTTGTCTTTTCTTCTTCAGGCTAAATAGGCCTAGTTCTTTTGATTAGTCATTATATGACATCATCTTAAGGCTCTTTGCCATCCACTTTGGAATTCCCAACTTGTTAGTGTTCTTCCAAAAACATAGTCCTTTGAAATGAACACAGTATTCCAGAGATTATTAGGTCAGGATGGAGTAGAATGAGAGATTGTGTCTCCTCTGCAAAAAAGGATTTTGAGTTTCTATTAATACAGATCAATACAGATATTAATACAAATTAATACAGATTTGGGAACCTGAGGACTATACTATGTTGATTGATTAGTGAATGAGTGCAAATTTTCATAGATCAATCTAGTGGTTAATATCACTGATAGCCATATTAGCCATCATATAGCCAACTTGGTTGGATGAAGTTCTTCCACTTTGCTGTTTATTTGTTATTTGTTTGTTGTTCAGTTGATTCAGTAATGTCTGACTCTTTTGTTACCCCATTTGGGTTTTTCTTGGTAAAAATACTGGAGTGCTTTGCCATTTTCTTTTCCAACTCATTTATAGATAAGGAAAATGAGGCAAACAGATTTAAACGACTTGCCCGGGTCGCACAGCAATAAATGTCTGAGGCTAAATTTGAACTCAGGAAGATGCGTCATTGACGTCAGACCTGGTCAACTAGCATACTGGCAACATTAATCTAATAGATAAGACTGTAAAAATATTCACAGGGGAGGAAATGTTGGTCTGACCCCATATGAAATCACCTATGTTATCTGCACAAATGTCTTGCCTTCTTTAAAAACAAATTCTAAAAGAGTATCCTAAACATTTTCTTTTGGACTTTATGCCTTAGGTATCCCATTTATGGATTTTGCCATATGGCTATCTTGGGGGTAGTTTTCTTTTTCTACGCTATAGTCTTCTGCACAAACCACATGTGTTTAGCAAATTCACAGAGGAAACCTGAGCATGATTGGGGAAAAAGCACACATTCTAAAATGGATTATATGTATATGGAGACCTATAGACTCAGTCACTGAGTGAAGGCTGCCAAATGGGTAGAATCTAAATAACCAAGGAGAGAAAGGTGCTTTCCATGTTTCTACTGCAATTTCTACTCACTCAAGTGTGCTAAGTACTAAAAATACAAAAAAAAGTTAATACATAGTCCCTACCCCCAAGGAGCATTCTATTGGGAAATATGGCATGTAAAAAGTTCTACATATAAGATATATACAGTGTAAGTGGAAAGTAATTTTAGAGGAAAGAAGAATCGGGAATGGAAGGAACAGGAAAGACCAATTGTAGAACATGGGGTCCCAACTTTTTAAAATATGAAGTTTTTTCCTTTTAACATTAAAAAACATTTAAGACTGATAATCATAAATTAAAAACAAATATTCTAGTAGAGAAATATTGGACAAATGTTATATTAACTACTTAGCAATGAGTAAAATAGGACAAAAAAAACTATTGTGTACTTTTTAGCTTCTTTTTTATTTTGATATAGCTGTAGTCAACATATACATACTTCTGGTTCTGCTGAATCTCTTTATATAATTTCATATAGGTATTTCCACATTTTCTTGTATTCTCCATATTGTTTTTAAGATGTCATAACACTCACCTATTTCCCATTTGTTAGACATAGAATTGATAAGGTTTAGATTTAGGGAACCAAAATGAGAGTAGGGTTTCTGGTTGTCAGGGAGTTAAATGATAAGGTCAAATGACAGGTTTGGGTTTCAGGGAACCAAATGGAGAGGTTTGGCTCCCCTGCAACCCCTTGGCATTTGGCTCAAGGGTAGGGAGTTTTGGGGACTCCCTTCTGGCGGCGCAGAGGTTCTCTGTAAAAGAATTTACAAACCCCAAAACCTAGATTGATAAAAGAGGTTTATTATGAGGATTGGAAGAAAGGTTAGACATCCTGACAGAGAGTCATAAAGTCTGGTTAGGAAATAAGTGAGGATAAAGAGAGGATGGCACTGGAAAGAGTATTCTAGTGGACAAAGGCTCCTTGGCATAGCATGGCATAACATAGCTAGCATATTTGGAACCTCTGCAAAGAGAGGGTTTTAGTTTGGCTCTTTTATAATGGGAGCTTTAGCTGAAGGGAACTTGTGGGTGGAGTCCCAAGTTGGCTCTTCACTGGGTTTCAGCTTGAGCTGGAATTTGAATTGAATTCAATGAGTTTCAGGACTGAGCTAACCTCTCTAGATAACAAGGATGAAACTGTCCCTTGGGTGGGGTCCCTCACTGAGGCAGAGTTGAAAGAGATTTTCTCTTTTAAGGATTTTTAGAGTTTTGGGGTCCCCTCTTCAGAATGTATTTTTGATTCTTTGCTATTGAAAATAAGAAGTGAGTAATATTTTTTGTATAGAGCCATTTCTGCCTTTGAGGAACCTCTTTTAATGCAAAACAAATGTTTATTGATTCTGCATATGAAAGTCCAGATAGTATAGAAGTTTTAAGACTTTTGGGATTTGCTATAATTAAACTGTTAATCTCTACTGATTGAGAGAATAGATAATAAAATTTTCAGTAATGCTTTTATTTAAAAAATCTTTTATTTTGAAAAATCATTTACATGTTCAGATACCTTTGTTTCCTCTGCCCTACCCAAAAAACCTTCCTTTATAACAAAAAATTAAAAAGAAAAAAAGAAAAACAATTCAGCAAACCTGAACAGCATACCAATGCATACATTTGCACACATGTATATATGCAATAGTCTATCCCTGTAGTCCCCCTCCTCTGTGATGAAGGAAGAAAAGTTCATATTTTTTTGCTCAACTCTTGAGACCAGTTTTGGTCAATAAACAAATGTGGTATTTCATTGTTATTTCAACTTACATTGTTATAGTTATAGTGCATATTATTTTCCTGATTCTGCTATTTATTTGACTTTGCATCAGTTCATACAAATCTCCCCATGTTTCTCTGAATTCTTAAAATACCTCAAATTTAAAAGTTTTTATTTCATTACATTCATGATTCACAGTTTAACCATTTTCCCCTTAAAGTTACTTGTTTCCAGCTCTTTGTTCCCCCTTAAAATGCTGCAATGAAAAATTTTGTAAATATGGGACCTTTCTTAGTAATGTTTTAAAAATGAATAGGCACTATATTAATCAAAATAGCACCTATGTTTGAAAAATAGCAATGCAATAGACATTATTTATTCAGTTTATAGAAAGAATGTTTTTTATTTTTTTTTTTAATGAATTATATTGTGTGTGTTGTAGGAACTAAATATGTATTAAAATGACAGTCCTTGGTGCCACATGGATGCAAGGATGTTTTTCAAAGACGCTGAGTCTCTCTTTGACTTCTTTCTTCCTAACTTTCAGTCTGAGGACAATCCTCCTTTAATTGTTACTAGTGGCTTTCCCCTACCTTTCTTCTCCCCCTGCCTTCCTCCAGTATTCTAAAATCTGGTTATAAAAGATGCAAAGTTGGATTTTTCTAACATCACTGGACATTGGACAGCACAAGGATCAGAAAAACATCAATCTCTGTAATGATCACTTTTTAAAATTTTGAGTTCTGAGTTTACTTTTTATCTTGGGGAATGTTGAGCAGGGCTTATATTCACAGAGACTGAATGATGGAGAGAAAGTCAAATGTGGTATGGTGGGATACAGCCTGGGCTTTAACCTGGAATTTGGGAGGTTTGGGCCTGCCAATAACTTGCTCTGAGTAAGCCACTTCATCTCTCTGCTTTTTTAAAGAACAAGATAAAGAGCTGAATGAAAAACTCTTTAAGATCTCTTTCTTCTTCAGCATTCTGAGATCTACTGTCTGTTAGTGATGGTTTACTTTGGCAAGAGTATATGGGATGAATAAGATATTTAACAATTAGTTTGATTCAAGTAAAATCTTCTTCTAAAACTCCCTGATCCTCATCCATGGCTCTGAGATAATTGTTGCCCATTTCGGGCTTTCTTGGTAGAGATACTGGGGCGGTTTGTCAGTTACTTCTCCTTCTTATTTTATAGATGAGGAAACTAAGAGTAGTACTATACAGTCAGGCATGGTATCTTTTGAGGGAATGTACTGATAAGATCACATTTATATTTGAATATTAGCTCCCTCACAGGCTGTTGTCAAGAAAGCATTTTTGTAAACCATTAAAATGTTATAAAAATATGAATTATCATAATGAATGTTTATTCATTTCATGGAACAGGACTAAGGGCTGGAATGTGTGGCAGATTTTTTTTTGTGAATTAGAGATGGGATTATGATTTATAGAATGAAGTTATAGATTCAGTTATATAGATATACATAGATTCAGAGTTGGAGAGAAATTTAGAAGTCATAGAGTTCAATCTCTTCATTTTACAAATAGGGAAACTGAAGCTTAAGAAACTTAGTGACTTGTGCAAAAATATTTGTAGCAGCCCTTTTTGTAGTGGCCAGAAACTGGAAACTGAGTGGATGCCCATCAATTGGAGAATGGCTGAATAAATTGTGGTATATGAATATTATGGAATATTATTGTTCTGTAAGAAATGACCAACAGGATGATTTCAGAGAGGCCTGGAGAGACTTACATGAACTGATGCTGAGGGAAATGAGCAGAACCAGGAGATCATTATACATGGCAACAATAAGATTATATAAGGATCTATTCTGATGGTCATGGCTCTTTTCAACAATGAGATGATTCAGGCCAGTTCCATAGACCTGTGATGGAGAGAGTCATCTATATGGGAACTGAGGGTGGATCACAATATAGCATTTTCACTCTTTTTTGTTATGGTTTTTCTTGAATTTTATTTTTTCTCATTTTTTTATTCTTTGATAGGGATTTTTCTTGTGCAGCAAGATGATTATATAAATGTGTATGCTTATATTGGATTTAACATATATTGGATTACTTGTCATCTGGGGGAATGGGTGAGAGGAAGGGGGGGGAAATGGGAACACAAGGTTTTTCAAGGGTCAATGTTGAAAATTTATCCATGCATATGTTTTGAAAATAAAAAACTTCCATTAAAAAGAAACTTAGTGACTTGCTCAAAGTTTTCCAGTAATTTAAGTGTCTGAGATGGGATTCAAACCCAAGCATTTCCAATTCCAAGGCCAGCATCCCAAGGCCCACACCACACTGACTCAGTGGAATGTTTGGCTGTGATAGGAATTTTCTCACTCAAAGAAAGAAGTTTCAGAGCTGTACTTTGACTGATTTTTATCTTTAAGGTAGCTAAAAATTGCGATAGATAGATAGTGTTTGAACCTGTTATTAAACAGTTGGATTAAGAATGTGCTTTCTCTCTGTCTCTCTGTCTGTCTGCCTGTCTCTCTTTGTGTGTTATTTGAGAGAATAAGAGAGAGAAAAAAAGATAGAGAGACAGAGGAGAGAAATGTGAGAGAAGAGAGAGAGGAAAGAGAGAGAGATAGAGAAGTACAGTGTAAATGAAGAGGGAGAAATATAACAAAGGCATGTCTCTCGACCTCAGTATCCTTATCTGTAAAATCAAGAGGTTGGACTAAATGATTTTTTAAAAATATATGTGCAGTCCTGCTAAATATATTTCCACATTTGTCCTGTTATAAAAGAAGAATCTAAACAAAAGAAAAAAAACAAGAAAGAAAAAAAAAAACAAATAAGAAAAGTGAAAACAATAGGCTTTGATCTGCCTTCAGTTCCTTTAGTTATTTCCCTGGATGTGGACAGGCTTTTTCATCATATGTCACTCGGAACTGTCTTGGGCCATTGAATTTTTGAGAAAAACCAAATCTATCATAGTTGATCATTGTTGCTGTTACTGTATACAATATTCTCCCAGTCTTGCTTACTTCACTTAGTATCAATTCATGTAAGTTTTTCCAAGTTTTTCATAATTTCTTTTAGAGCAAAGGTATTTCATTATATTCATACATTGCAACTTGTTCAGCCATTCCACAATTGATAGGTATCCCTTCACTTTCCAATTCTTTGACATAACAATAAGAGCTGCTATAAATATTTTTGAACATGATTCCTTTTCTGTTTTTTATAATCTTTCTGGGATATAAATCCAGTAGTGGTTTTGGTATATTTAACAAGGGTATGCACAATTTAATTGCCCTTTAGTCATAGTCCCAAATTGCTTCCCAGAATGGTTGGATCAGTTCACAACTCTACTAACAATGCATTATAGACTAAATTTTTAAACTGTCACATTCTGTGACTCTGTAAGATAATGGGAAGCAAAATGCTAAGGCTTTCCTTTACTGGGCATTAGGCAGCCCCTAAAATAGTCAATCATCTGAGAGCAATGCCTCATTTTCTGCAGAAACACAGTGCCAGAGGCTCAGACCTGTGAATAATAGCACAAAAATCTCTAGGAATATTCATAATAAAAAAGATACATAGTATGTTGGATTTTGGTCTTTAAAACACCCTTGGGATCATACTGGAATGTTTGAAATACAAAGGATAATAAAGTCCAAACCAAATTTATAACAAACTTTTTATAAGGAACATCTAAAAACAGAGAAGGAATTTCTACAATGGGTCATTTTTCTACTCAGATTTCTCTCTTTGTTCTTCCTGGCTCAATTCCAGCTATGCTAACCTAACTATATATCAAGAATTGGTGTGACCTCTTAGGGGACAGTAGTCTGGTCTCAGGAAATGAGCACACAAGTGAACTAAGTGGATCTGGAATTTCTCTTTCCTCATCAATGACAACCAAACTGGTTAGAGCAAAATCTTGAGGCTGGATGAGTTTGGATGAATAAAAACTTTAATTAAAGATTAAAAGCTTTAATCTGATGGCATCTAATTTTATTCCTAAACCCCACAATTAAAAAAAATCCAATATTAAGCTATTCTAAAAAAACTATGCCAAAACAATCACTGATTCCTCTGGCAATTAAACTTTCCACCATTCCGATTATTGCCATAAAAAACTCCCCAAAGAAAACAGCATTTTTTTTTCGTGCCCAAACTACATTTTGGAAATTGCTTGCTGGTTTTGCTGAATCAAAAGTGTGTAAAGTCACTGTATCCCCACACACTGGTTTTTGTCCACTTCTGTTTTTGACCTTCTCTCAATGGTCTCCCATATAACAGATTCATTGAAATGTTCTTTCTTTTCCCTTGCCTTCCCTTCCTTACCTTTTTCTTTCCTTTCTTCCTTTGGATGAATTCCATTTTTAAAGATGTAAATTTCCTTCTATTTGTCAGAGAGGAGGAGACAGGTGGCTCTTATTAGCAAAGAAGATGTTACACTTTGAAAGTATAACATCAACCATTGGCATAAAATAAAAAGAGAAAAAAAAAAAAACATTGTGCTTTTCAACTGTAAATTATTGAGAGTTCAAAAGTACACCCCTTTAGAACCAAAGGAATTGTTGGAAAGATGTGTGGTGGGAGCCAAAAATATGCTGAGGCAAGGGGGACTGAAACAAATTCACTGAACTGGACTTAATTCAGTCCAGAGAGCAGCTGCAGAGCCACAACAGTAGAAAAAAGCAGAAAAATCAGATAAAAAGCCCGGGAGAGATCAGGTCTGACAAAGAAGTTGTGGAAATACATTGCACATTGTGGCTTATTCCTCAGCAAATTAGTTTAAAATATATATTGACATGCAAAGTCCTACAAATGGAGACCCAGTCTAATTCTGAAAGAAAAAGGAAGTATTAAGCTTCTTCTGGGTAACTATTTATTTTCTCCTAGTTCTTCTTCTTCTTCTTTTTTTAAAAAATTCTATTTTGCGAGATGCGCTTGTAATTTCATTGTAGTATGTGGCTGTACTCCAGTCAGTCACTTGGAACCCCCTGT
The DNA here is from genome assembly GCF_902635505.1 of Sarcophilus harrisii. Lineage (NCBI taxonomy): Eukaryota > Metazoa > Chordata > Mammalia > Dasyuromorphia > Dasyuridae > Sarcophilus > Sarcophilus harrisii. The sequence continues at coordinate 301,925,662 of NC_045426.1, read as the reverse complement.
GCTGTCCTCCTCTGCAGCTTCTCCCAAATCTCAGGCAACAGAGTATTACTGTTGCCAGTGTCTGCTTGAATTAATTTCCTGTTGATATTCATGGGATGATGCCTAGGGAAGGGCTGTGGAAGGAGGTCTAGTATCCATGACTGCATATTATGTCAATTACTTAATAATTTAATCACCTTTCTCAATTACTTAGGGTTAATCATTTTGGGATAGAGCCATTATAGTATTGGAAGAATATAGCAGAAGACTCCGAAAACTGCTATTTAATGCAATGAGGACAGGGACTGTGTTTTAAATTTTTTAAAATTTATTTTTAATTTATGGAATAAAACAACCATTTCCATAACAGTAGGATTAAAAAATATAATTGTACATGGAACTGCAAATCTATTACATACAACTTGTTATTCCATTTAAATATATAGTTATCATATAAACATTTTTCTTCCCCTCACCTCCACCCCAGAGATAGTTACCTTTAGATATAAATATGTATGTATATGTAAAATCATTCTATACATACTTCTATTTGCTAGTTCTTTCTTTGGGTACAAAGAGCATCTTTCTTCATATGTCCTTTGTAGTTAATTTGAGTTATTTATAATAGTTGAATTGACTTGATTAAAGTTGTTCTTAAACCAATATTACTGTTACTGTATAAAATGTTCTCTTGGTTCCACTCATTTTCTTCTTCATTGTTTTGTGTAAGCCTAGCCAGGTTTTTCTAAGATGATTAAGCTCATCATTTCTGTTTAGAACAATAATATTGCATTACAATCATATAAATTGTAAACAATTTATTCAATTAATAAACAATTAATTAAAGTAAACGATTAATAGTCATTCCCCCTAGTTAATGGACATCCCTGCAATTTCTACTTCTTTGCCATCACAAAGAGAGCAGCTATATAAATATTTTAGAAAATGTAAGTTCTTTTCCTTTTTCTCTAATCATCTTTGGAAACAGATCTATTAGTGGTATTGCTGGGTCAAAAGATAAAGGCAATTTAATAGCTCTTTGATCATAATTCTAGATTGTTCTCCAAAATGTTTGTATCAGTTCACAGTTCTACCAAAGATGAATTAGTAAGACACTGTATTTTTGCTTTTCTTTTTTCTTTTTCCAGGCCTTAGTTCAGTACCTGGCATATAGTAAGTGCTTTACTCTGCTGAAAACAAATAAAAAAAGGTGATTTAATAATTAAGAATGTCCTTGACATGAGAAGTGACAGATAATTAGGTCATGCAATGGGAGGAGTACTAGGTTTGGAGTCAGGAAGACCTAAGTACAAATCCTGCCTCAGACATTTACTAGTTGGTGACCTTGGACAGATTAGATTGCAGCTTTTCAATTTGGAGCAGCTAAGCAGCTCAGGAAATGAAGTGCCAGGCCTGGAGACAGAAAAACTCTTCTTCAATTCAAATCTGGCCTCAGACACTTAGTAGCTGTGTGACCCTGGGCAAGCCATTTAACCTTGTTTGCCTCAATTTCCTCATCTGTAAGGATGAGCTGTAGAAGGAAATGGCAAACCACTCCACTATCTTTGCCAAGAAAAACTCAAATGGGATCACAAAGAGTCAGACACACTGAAAAGGGGCTGAACAACAACAACAAAAGTATAGAAGTGGTGAAGAACCTCCATATCATGACATCTGAGGATCAGTTAAAAGAAGTGGATTAATCTAGAGAAGAGAAGGCTCAGAGAAGATGTAATGGGCATTAAATGTTTGAAAGATTGTCACATGGAAGAAAGATTCATTTTGTTCTCTTTAACTTTAGAAGGCAGAACAATAGCAGAGAAGCAGATTTTGGCTCGGTGTAAGGAAAAATTTCCTAACAATTAGAACTATAACAAAGTGGAATCAATTTCCTTGAGAGATAGTGGGTTTCCTTTTACAGTGATTTTTCAAAGAAGATTGCATGATGACTCATTAAAGAAGCAAAACAGAAAGTCATATATAGATATGATTTAGACTTTGAAGGGCCATTCAACTCCAAGATTTGTATATGCCAATGAATGTGAGACTTTGCAATATCAGAGAGTGGTGTGTGTGTGTGTGTGTGTGTGTGTGTGTGTGAAAATGGATCACAAGAGCTAGTTGGTAAGTTTTCAGTGTGAGCATTTATCTCTGAAATTGGCAAAGACTACAAATCAGAATTAGTTAGACATATTGCTTTATTGGTTATTTAGACTTAAAAGAAATTGATGGAAAAAATGTTAATGCAACTTGAATTTAAAAGTTTATATATCTATTAGAACATCCCTGATAGTGTCTCCTCACCAAATTCACTATGTTCTTATTTGTGTTATAGCTAAATGAATGATAATGTTATATAATAATTAATATTTTATTTCATTGTTACAATATAATAACAATCCTTCTGAACAAAACCCCCAACATTCCTGTCTATCCCCAAGAGTGAAGACTCAAATATTCAAATACTCAAAGGAATCCAAGATCTCATAATGTGTATGTTCCCTCTAAAGGTGTTGATCAAGATCCAGCCAAACTTGCCAATCCTGTGGCATTTTTATCTATGTCCATTCATAAGTCCATCATGGGGGCAGATAGTTCATTTATCTTGCTAGGGGTCAAAGTTATCTCAGATTTTAGGAAAAAAAAAAGAGTTCAATTGTTTTACTTTTAAAATGGAATGAGTTTGAATCTGGTCCTCTCAAAAATTGTTTAGCATAAAAACATTGTTTTATATGCCAAGTTTCATTCCTGAACAATTTTTTATGGCTTACTAATAAGCCTTTGGAAAATAAGTTTATGTAAAAAGTGCTGATACATCTTTCCCAGTGCTCTACAATTAGTTTAGTTCCAATTCTATTATAATCCCATAGTTATCACAAAAGAAATTGTCCTGTCAGACAGACTCCATCTGTCCTTTGCACTAAAAAGCTGTTGGGTATAACCTTTTACATTGTGCTCTCCTTGTTTGTTAAATCAAACCTTCCAGATTTCAATTTTACTACTGTTTCAGGGTTTGTGGAATTTGGAAGGAAAAAGTTCATGTTACTGAAGATGAAGCTTATAGTTGATATAGATATGAAATTTTCCCTTCAAGAAATGGTAAACATCATCAATCACCTAAGCACCAGTCAATAAGCATCTATTAAATGCCCAATATATACCTGGTACTATACTAGGCATTGGGTTGGAGGAAAAGGTATAAATACAAAGAATGAGACAATCCTTACTCTCAAGATGTTTACAGTCTGTCTGGGGAAACCACATGAGCATGTATGAATATATACAGAATAAATATATAGAATGAATACCAGTGATTACAAGATAGTTAAAAACAAGGTAGATGGGGAGGAAGGACACTGGGAATTGGGGAGGGGAATTAGGAAAGGATTTTTGTAGAAAGTGATGCTTGAATTGTGCCTCAAAAGGCATTTTACATTTTGGGGATGGCCAGTGAAAGGACTATGTGTGATATGGAGAGTTGGCTATTATGGCCAAATTACAAATGAGAAAAGAAGATTAATGAATGATTAGGTTATACAGATGGGTTGGGGGACAGATTATAAGAAATATGTCTATTGAGACTGGCTAGAATACTCTATTCTGTAGGCAGGTACACTTCCCAATTAGAGGAAATTTGAAAGGATTTTTGAGGGAAGTTTCTCAATCAATTAAGTCCACCACAAGCCTCAGCCAAGGTTCTAGAGTTCATAGTCATTCAGGAAATGACTATAATAATTAATTATATATTATATATTATATAATAATATTCGTCATATTAGCAGGTTGGTGAAGTGGTTGATTAAATTTCTGTTTTTTGACCTATTTATAGTAATAATATTTTATAATCATAACAATAATTTTAATAAGAATATAATATATAATAAATGACAATTGATAATAACACAATTTTAAGTAGCATTACAAAATGATTTATATCATCTGATTTGTACCTTACTCTATGAGGTAAATGCCATCATTACTCTCATTTTCCTGATGAGGAAACTAAGGCTTTGGGAAGTTATATGACTTAGGACAACACAGCTAGTTACTATCAGGGACAGAATTCGAACCCAGTTCTTCTGAATTCTAGGTATACTACACTTTATAGTATGATATCATACTACCTTTCCAAATTCATGAAGTAGATATTGAGTATTATCCATTTTCTAAACAGACAATGTTGAATTTTCTTACGCTTTCTCATGAGTCCTTTGTCATTAAAAAGTCTGTCAGTAATGCCTTGGCTTCATATAGCCTTTTTATATTCTGTCTCTCTAATTCTTGAGAGCAGATGCCATATCCTCTGTGACAACCATCATGCCCTTCATACTGGGGTTTAATAAGTGATTATTGAATTGAGATGTGAAGTTTTACAGTAAGTAAATATTAAAGTTATCTGGATTTGTCAACATTTATCCTACAGGACTATAAACTTTTAGAAGGAGGGATAAAGAATAAAATAATAATAACTAGCATTTATATAGTTTGCAAAATGCTTTTACAAATAATATCTCAATTTATCCTCACAACTATCCTAGAAAGCAAGACTATTAAAACTCTCATTTTACAAATTAACCTCTGATTGGAAATTTGGGCAGATAGAGATTATTTATTTCATGTGAAAAATGGGAATTAAAATGTAGATAAAAAAAGGTTAAATGATTTGTCCCTATCTAATGGAGGCAGAGTCAGAATTTAAATTCAGGTCCTATGATTCTAAATTCAAGACTCTTTTCACTATACTATGGCTCCCAAGAAAATAAGTCACCCAATAAGCATTTAAGTACTTGAAACTGTGTTGAGGTAAAGACAAACCCCTCCCTCCCCCCCAAAAAAATCAACACCTCTACAAAACAATCTCTGATCTCAAGTTCACAGACTAATGGAAAGAAAGAATGAATATTTCCAGATGTTTTCTTTTCAGTAGGACAGGGCAGGTAGTATGAAATGTATTGTGTTTCCCTTCCATCTGTATCTGTTTTATTTAATTAAATACATGGATATTCTGGTCTTTGAATTCAAAGATGATGCTAGAACATCTTCAATAGGATATGTTTGTTGCTCAGTCATTCAGTCATCTCTGACTCTTTGTGACCCCATGGATCACAGCAGGGAAAGCTCTTTTACTCTCCACTATCACTTTCAGCTATTTCCCCAGAAGTATCTGTCTTTTTTTCTTGATCCTTCAATGTGATAGTAATACTCACTTGAGACAAATGATAGGTGCTTAGGATGTAGTCTGGGTCACTAGATAAAACTTTTCTCTGTCTGGAGATAACTAATGTATATGGAGAGAGAATCTGTGACATTGATTAATTAACACCATGATTTAATTATTCAAGGATTTACCCCTAATAGTACAAGATATACCAGAGATCTAGAAAAGCAGTATCACAGTAAATCAACTATTTCCAGAATAACTATATCCTACCTATATCTAGCTATATTTCAGAACCTAATGTTCTAAATGATTTGTTCTCATTGGGCCATATTCTGAGAGCAGTTATTTCAAAGAAATTTCTAAATGAAATGTCCAGTATTAATATTCCCAATTATAGGCTACCTAGAAATAAGATGACCAATGATAACATCAACATTTCTTCTCTTCCCTTCTCCTAATATGCAAATCTGTGCATATGTCACTATAGCTAGTCATCATAATTAGGGAGGCATTGATTTTAAGTAAATTATAGTTTAGTGTTAGAAATTTGCATTTTATATATTTCAATGTGTGACAATATGGTAAAGTTAGTATTTCAGCAGGAATTAACCAAATCTCTCTAACTGTCTACCTTTGTCAAAATAATAGATCTCAGAAAATGAGTTCATTTTCAAGTCAAGATGATTAGGTCACAGACATAGCCATGTGGTTAAAGATTGATAGGATCTTCTTGACTATTTTAGGCTTTGCCAGATTGCAGTCTCACCAATTCCAGTGTACCTTGGAATGAGGATACTGTGGTTTTTGACCTCTTGAATCCAAACAGGCTCAATGAAGCAGGCTATTGACACTTTAGCAAGGGAGAAAAGAGTATTCTTATTGGAATTTTGTACAAGTAGGGCTACAGTCATTAACACTATATATCAGTAAGAAGCAACCAGATTTTCCCCCCAGAACACCAGAGGGGAAGTGGGTACCCCTAACATGGTGAATGGCTACACAAATGGTGATATATGCATGTGATGGAATATTATTGAGCTGTAAGCAATGAAAATTTAAAGAATTCAGATACTCTTAGAAAGACTTCCATGAACTGATGCAGAAGAATGAAAACAGTTTGCATGATGATCACAATAATGTAAAGGAAAACAAGACTGAAAGGTTTCAAAACTCTGTTCCTTTGTTCAATTGTGACTTCAGAAGACTGATATCTATCTATCTGTCTGTCTGTTTCTGTCATTCTATCTGTCTACCTATCTGTCTCTCTCTCTCTCTCTACACACATACACACACACACACACACACACACACACACGTATATAGAATGAGGCGTTTATTTTCAAATATGATCAATATTTCCTTGACTGTACTTATTTAGAGGGGAGAGTGATAGACAAGGCTGAAAGCACTATTCATAAACAACAGTGATTTTTTTTTAAAAGGGAGAAAAGAGGATCATTAAAATATTTGGGGAAAGAAGGGAAAAGCAACTAGCTCCTGTGGCAATATACTCATTTAAGTGAGTTAGATTTTTGCTAATCATCTACAAATGACCTGGAAAGGAAGGAAGCCAGTAGGAGAATGACCTTTGAATATTTAACTATAACTTTGGTTACAAGCATGTCATATTTATCATATTCTAATGAAGAACCTATGAGGCTTATGTCTGTGAAATTATATTGAAAGTTAGCTAGAAGATACATATTTACCTCTTTAGAAAAATCTGACCCTTAGGAAGTTTTTGAGCCTCTGACACATTTTTCCCCCCTTCTTTTTTATTTCTCTATTCAAATTCTCTTGTTACCGAATCTAGTGTCTCTATTCCTTTCACTTTGTTCTTGGTCTTATTGTCTCTATCTCTGTCTCTTTTTCCCTCTATTCTTTCTTTGTATTACTTTTCTTTTTCTTGCTCTTACCTTTCTTTTCTTTCATTTTTGTGATGAGGGCTTGGCTTTTTTTGATTATGTGAGTTCATGACCGATAAGCCCAGAAAAATTCTGTTTTCTCTGCAGGAATGTGTGGATTTGAACATTTAAAATCACTGTAAAATATATATTCTTGATTTATGTTGTTTTAAAATAAGATTTGCACATTTCTACAGAGAGAAAATCCTCCAAGTTATACATGCTTTTTCTTTCACATTTATACTTTGTTAAATATTCTGGGTAGGGATGCATGTATGCTCTTGAGTTCATATGTATGTTCAGCCCCACTGCAGTGTATTGTAAAAGATGCCAGAAGAATAGGCTGGGAAGAAAATTTAGAGAGCTGAATTTATGAACTCTAAACATGAACCCTATTGTTAATACTAATGAGGTGCTTGGGATAGGAGATCCCCTCTGTTCAGAGCTGCAGGTCTTATGTGAAAGAATTTGCAAACCTGAAATCTGTGGCAAAAGGAATTTTATTTCCCCTAAGAAGACAGCTTGCTAAGAAGTCAGTCTTCTTAGTGGGCAGGGAATAAGCAAAGGTGCAATACACTGAGAAGATACCTTCACCAGTGGGCATAATCCTGTTTAGGACATCTGAAGTTTAGGGCTTCAATTCAATTGAAAATTGAATGAGTTTACTTAAGTGGGAGTTTGAGTCATTCAATGTTGACAATGCCCCAGGCCAGTTGAAAAGAGATTACTTATTTTGGGAGTTTCCCTTAAGGACCGAAGGGTGTGCCCCTCCCAGGGGAGAGCTTGAGATCCCATTCACCCTTCTCTCAGAGATTAAAGGGGACACAGCTTCAGGACTCCCTCAAAGATTAAAGGGGACAGAATTTACATCAATATTAGTCAGGGAATCAATCAATTAATCCGCATATATTGTGTCTACTATATGCTGAACTTTGTGCTAGGTTCTGGTGATAGGAAAACTAAAACTGAACATGTTCCTACTTTCAAGGATCTTACATTCTTTCAGAGAAGACATAGAAAGTAAGCATATAGAATACAAACATACAAAATGAACAACTAGTTTAATGCTAATTGAGGAGGCAGGAAACTAGCAATTGGGGAGGGAGGGCAGGGTCAGATCAGGTAGAGGAGAGAAGGCATTCTGGGAATGGATGATGACGAGTACCGATGAATCCCCTCTGGTTGCCGCAGGTCCAACGTGAAAGAATTCACTAACTGGAAAAGTCTGACTGGCAAAAGGGAAGTTTATTGTTGGCTGGGAAGCCAGTTTTGCTAGGAAGACAGACTTCTTAGTGGCAAGATCCTGGCAGAGAAATAACAAAAGGTTATCACTGAGAAGAAGGTTTCTTTACAGTAGGCAGGAGTCCTGCTAGGCAGCTGTGCCAAGAGAAGAGGTCCCTTGGCAAAGCATAATTCTACTTAGGACTTCTGTAAAGATATGAGTTTAAAATTGTCTTTTTATAAGAAATCTGAGACTGGGGTTTCTATTGAATGAGATTCCTTCAATGTTGTCACTGCCCCCTGGGCCTAGATTTCCAGTTGAATGAGATCACTTAAATTCAAGCTAAGTAGGGAGTGGTCCTGTGTCAATCTTAATGAAACCACTTAACTACCCCAAGGGTGGGTCTCTGTCAGAGGAGAGTTTCAGAGCTCACCCTAAAAGTTAAGGAGGACAGTTTCAGTACAAAGACATGGAGATGGAGCTGGAGTACCATCTGTGAGGAGCAGCAAGAGAACCAATTTGTAAGAAGAGAAGTTATGTGTAACAAGAAGCTTAATAAGTCACAAATGTTGGCAATCTGCCCGACAGCCCTCCTAAACAGAATAGGAAAGATTTAATTAGGGTTTTGAAGGATAGATGGAATTGGGATGTGCTGAAGAAAAAAGGCTATTTCAGACTAGCTTAAGGAAAAATATGAAGGATAAGGAACATTCAAAAAGACCACGTGTAGACCAGTTTTGGTTTAGCAAATTCCCCAAAGCGCTTTCCCTATATCTTTTTATTCACTAAGCAGAATCTGCCTCATTTCTTCCTTGACATTGTCTTCATGTGCCAGAAGCAAAAAAAGATTAGAAAGAAGAATATCTTGAGTATTTTTTTTAATATTTTGGGCTGGTCAAAATGTCAAAGACCTATGTTAATTTTTTTTTTTTCCAGGGTGGGAGCTCCCTCCATCAAGTCAGATAACAAACTATTTTAACCAAGTAATTTTGATGAATATGGGGCTATATGAGCCCTCCTCAGTACTAACAGCTTTTCAGAGCAATTATACAACATGTTTTGGTGACAAGCTGTGTGCTAATATTTTCTTCCCCAAGCAGTTGGAGGACTGAGATAATCAGGCTTGTCATTTGCAGAAGACAAATGGAACTGATCCCTGGAGTATGGCTTGGGATGTAATGTACAGGAAAAATACAATCTTAGAATGATACTGTCATTTAAAGAATTTCCTCATTATTCCCTGGACCAAACAGAGGAGGGAGACAAGCACCATGTTAACAAGAAAATGGAAATATCAGCAGAGAATACTGAGAGAGCTGAAATATGCTGCCATTCTGAAAATGATGCTCTCAGGTCAGAAATCAAATACTTAAAAAAAAATATTGATGTGTCTGACAAGTAATATGTTCAGCAAACCAAGATTCTGTTTTTGATATATCTGGAGAACTTGGATAATAGCATTTAATTCCCAGGATCCCCAGTGAGACCACATATTAAATCATAGAACTGGCCAAAATCCTAACCATCTTAAGAAATCCAATATGTCAGAGCTCAGTCCTGGTTCCATCTGCCTGGAGAATCAAAATAAGGGTATCTTGTATGTTAGCTCTTAGATGGAGCATGGTTTTACATATATGGTTCTGGTTCTAGAATCAGAAAAATTCTGCTTCAAACACTTAAAGGTTATGTAAACCTGGGCTAGTCACTTAGCTTCTGAGACTCAGTTTTCTCGATTGTACAATAGAAAGGATAATAACATTTATGTCATGGAATGATTGTGAGATATCATATCTAAAGTACTTCATAAATTTTTAAACTCCCCTTTCTCCTCTGCCTCTTGTTTTGTTTGGTTTTCCTTTAAGTCTTAGCTAAAATCCAACCTTCCCCTCTTCCATTTGATTATCATATATATTTTGTGTATAAGTAGTGGTTTGCATATTCTCTCTCTCTTTAGACTGTGAGTTCCTCCAGAGCTATATTTTTGCCTTTCCTTGTATAAACAGTATCTAATACATAGTAGGTGCTTAATAAATATGTGCTGACTAATTGAGTGCAGGCTTCAAGGGCTTGATGTGATAAAGAGCAACTTGCTCACCCTCTCCAATTAATGGTCTTCCTAATAATTTCACAAGAGTCAGTGTAGTATAGCGGAAAGTCAGAAAACTTGGGTTTCATTTCTAGTTCTATTATTTACTTTCTATGTAAACTTGGGCAGGTAACAACCTTTCTGAGATCCATGTTCCTCATTTATAAAAGGGGGATAATTATACTTATTCTTCTTTCATTGTAAGGTTTATGTGAATAACAAATGAGATTAATCAATCAACAAGCATTTATTAAGTATTTTTCTGTAAGTCAGGTACTGTGCTATGTAAACTGGAGATAAAAAAATAAAACTGTGGCTGCTCTCAAGGGGCTTACCTTTTATTGGGTGAAACAACATATACTCATGTAAGAATATAAACAATACAGAAAAGGTAAATACAAAGTATTTTCAAGGGAATTGATTATTTATGTGTGTATCTTTGTATGTTTCTATCTCCCTATTTATCTTATGTATCATCTATATATGGATGTATGTATCTATTTCTCTTTCTATCTATTGAGGCTGATATGTGGGACAGTGGATAGAATGCTAGTTCTGGAATTGAAGACCTGAGTTCAATTTTAATCTCAGACATTTACTGGCTGTGTGACTCTGTGTAAGTCAGTTAACTTTCATTTAACCTTTGTTTCAATTTTCTCAACTGTAAAATGGGGATAATAGCAGAACCTACATTGCAGAGTTGTGAGGGTTGTGTGGGACGGGTGCTAGACCTCTTTTCTCAAAATGACTACTCAGAGGCATCTTCAGATACAAAGAGGAAGCATTTATTTGGTCCTTGAAAGGAGAGGTCTAAGCACACTAGCTGAGCAGACCCAGAGCTTTTCAGGTCGTATCTCTCAGCATAGTGTCGTCTGGCCTGGCGAACTGGAAATAGTGAATTTGGTTAAATTGCAAAAGACTTGGGTTCATTGGACTGAAAACCTGTGGTTAGCAATGCTGTCTACTTCCTGTGGGACTTGTAACTTCCTGAAGCTTAAGCCTAGGGTCTGACCCACTCCATTTCATAGACTTCACCTGGTCCCATTCAGGATCAAATGAAAAAAATATTTGTAAAGTGCTTAGCACAGTGCCTGGAACATAGTAGGTGTTATATAAATGCTTTTTTTCTACCCCTGCTCCACTTTCCCCAAATATGACTTTTGAAAATCACAAAACTATGATATTTCAGAGTTTATCTTATTCCTGCGTTCTGCCCCTTATGCAAAGTTAACCTATTCAAAACAAAACTTATTATTTATTTTCTATTCTATCTCTCTTCTAAATTTCCCTTTTTCTCTTGAGGGTATCTCTAGTCACTCAGGTTTGTAACTTTGGAATTAGCCTTGACTATTTTGTTATCTTTCACTTGCCGCATCTAATAAATTGCCAAATCTCACTTATTTTACATTATCTCTCCCATCTGTCCCTTCTTTTTACTCAAAATCACCATTCCAATTTAGGCTTTCATGATCTGTACTGTTATAATAAACGCTTTGTCTCCCTACATCTAATCTCTCTCCAATCTGCCATCTGCAAAGCTGCCAAATAATCTTTATAAAGCAGAGGTTCTTAATGTTGTGTGTGTGTGTGTGTGTGTGTGTGTATGTATCTTTGGCCCTTTTGGTAAGTTCAATGAAGTCTTCAAATGATGTTTTTAAATGCATAAAAATAAAATGCATGGAATTACAAAGGGAACCCTTAATATTGAAATATAATTATTGAAATAATTTAAAAAAGAAAAATTTACAGACTTTGGTGTGAACCCCTATCCTAAAGAACAGTCCTATATATATCATTCTCTTGCTCAAGGAAGGACTTTGCTTCTAGGATAAATACAAACTTCTAGGATAAATAAAAATAAATCGTTAATTTGGTATGTATGTTGTGCCACAGTTTTCTTTTATTGTCTTGCCTCTGTTTCCCTAAATTGTCTTGCCTCAGTTTCCCTAAATTGTTCTGCCTCAGTTCCTTGAATTCTTTTGCCTCAACCCCCCTGGTTGCAACCCTATCCTCCTTCCTGACTATTAGAACTGATATAACTTAGAACTGGCTACTCTAGGGTCATAAACTGTAAATGTTTACTCTCAGATAAGGGGAAGTCCAGACATCCTGGCTCCTAAGTCCTCCTAAGTTATCAAGAATTTATGGCCTATCCCCAACCTGTCAGAACTGAATTGATGGTCCATTCCTGGAAATTCTCTCACTCACCAGTGTTTGGACCTCCTTGCCTTTGTCTTCCTTGATCACTTGGAGCCATATATAAATCATTAGAATCTCACATTCAATGCTCTATTCTTTGAGACAAAAGTCCAATTCAGCCCTGGAGGCAGAATGGATTCTACTCTGCCTATCTTTCTCTCTCCCTCTCCCTCTCAGAAACCCAAATAAAATATTAAAAACTCTCTAATCTCTATCATACCTAAATTTCTCCAGCATTACATGTAAAGTCTTTCACAATTTGACTCTAGTTTGCCTTTCCAGACATTTCATATCATTCTCCTCTTCTCAGTGTATAAACCACCCAAATTGGCCTATTTCCATTTTTTTTAATCCATCTTCTATGATTTTTTAAAATTATAGCTTTTTATTTACAAGATATATACATGGGTAATTTTTCAGCACTGACCCTTGCAAAACCTTCTGTTCCAACTTTTCCCCTCCTTACCCCCATCCTCTCCTCCAGATGGCAGGTAGACCAATAAATATGTTAAAGTATAAATTAAATACAATATAAGTATACATGTCCTAATAGTTATTTTGCTGTACAAAAAAAATCGTACTCTGAAATAGTGTACAATTAGCCTGTGAAGGAAATAAAAAATGCAGGTGGACAAAAATAGAGGGATTGGGAATTCTATGTAGTGGTTCATAATCATCTCCCAGAGTTCTTTCTCTGGGTATAGCTGGTTCAGTTCATTACTGCTCTACTGGAACTGATTTGGTTTATCTCATTGCTGGAGATGGCCATGTCCATCAGAATTGATCATCATATAGTATTGTTGTTGAAGTATATAATGATCTCCTGGTCCTGCTCAGAATAACATGTTCTTAAGGACAGGCACAAATGAGGTCCTGAATAGTGTGCTGGACTGAGAGAGGCTAAAAAGAATTGATCCCTGAGACAAGTAGGGAGAAGACCCTGATAGAGATCAGTTTAGCATTATGGTCCTGCCCTTTGGGAAGGTTATTCAGTCTGAAATCCCAATTATGTTGACCCACCCTCTGTAGAGGTCTTGAGCAGTCTCACCTTGCCATGTCTTGTCAAAAATTCCAATCATGACCCTGAGGTTAAATTTTCCCTATAAAATCAACTTATGGGCCATTCCATGGATGCTGCCTTCTTTTGGATCAGTTCACCACTGTACTCTGCCTCCTGGTGTCTTTCTCCTTCTCCTTCCTCCATGCCACATGATATCTCCCCTCTTTCCACAATATTTCTCAATCCCACTTCTCCTCTTTGGGTTGCTAAGTCCCTTTCAGGAGTTAGCCTGCCAGCTAAGGACATTCCCCAAACTCATGGAGGACTTCCTTTCTGCTGGGTAATTGTGAGTTCCACTGAGGAACTTGATTTTCAAATCCTCTCCCACTTTATTTCATATTTACCATATCTGGTTTCTTATATCCCTTCATTTTCCCTATAACCTAATCCCCTAAATAAATCTACTTTTTTGCCACAGAAAAAAGACCATTGTGAATTCTTCACATGACCATATCCCAACTTTTGGTGCCTGCCATCATTTGCCACATCAGGCATTACTTTTCATTTTTGTCATTCTATCCCTTACCATGACAGATGGATTAGAGAGAACTCGAGAGTCAGGAATACTCTTTACCTCTCTGTGTCACACATTGACTGTGCGTCCTTGGAAGAGTCACTTAATTTCTTAATCACCCAGGCAACCCTATTAAATTGAGGAATAAGTGCTGATCTGCATTGATAGAGATTCCTATAACAATAGATTTCTAATTGGCTTCAAAAGCAAATGAACAAAAACAAAAAAATCTCCAGCCTGGCACAGTGCTGCGAACACAATAAAATGGGTGTTTAATACAGTTTGTTTAAATGAAGAACTATTTAGATGCAAAGAGAGAAACAGAAAATAATAGACTACATAATTGCCTAGCAGCAATAAGCCAGAATAATGACCTTGAAAGATTTACCCTGGGGAAGGAGAAAGGGAAAGGGAGGAGGAAAAGAACTAGTTTTTATTAAACTCCTACTATGTGTCAGGCTTGTGCTAAGCACTAAACAAATATTCCCTACATTTATCCACACAACAACTTTGCAAGTAGATGCTCTTAATCTTCATTTTACAGTTGAGGAATTTGGAACAGACTGAGGTAAAATGCCTTACTTAATGTTATACAATTATTAAATGTCTGAGGTCAAATTTGAAGTCAGGTCTTTTATTATTTTTTAAATACTATTTTATTTTTCCAAATACATGTAAAGATGATTTTCATTATTCACCTTCGCCAAACCTTGTATTCCAGATTGTGTCTTCTTCCAAAGACAGCAAGCAATCCAATACAGATTAAACATGTGCAGTTCTTCTGAACATATCTCCATATACATCATGCTGTTCAAAAAAACAATCAGATCGAAAGGGGAAAAAATGAGAAAGAAAAAACCCAAGCAAACAAACAGCAGCAACAACAAAAAAGGTGAAAATCCTATGCTTTGATCCACATTCAGTTTCCATAGATCTTGCTCTAGCTAAGGATGACATCTCCCAACACAAATCTCTTGGAATCACCTTGAATCACCTCATAGTTGGAAAGTGCCAAGTCCATCACAGTTGATCATCATATAAATCTATTGTTACTGTGTATAATGTTCTCTTGGTTCTACTCATATCACTCAGCATCACTTCATATAAGTCTTTCCAGGCTCTTCTGAAATCAGCCTGATCATCATTTTTAATATTATTATATTCCATTCCATTCATATACCAGAACTCATTCAGCCATTCTCCAACTGATGGGCATCCACTCAGTTTCTTGTTCCTCGCCACAACAAAAAGGGCTGCTACGAACATTTTTCACATGTGGGTCCCTTTCCCTCTTTTATGATCTCTTTGGGATACAGACCCAGTAGAAACATTGCAGGCTCACAGTTTGATAGCCCTGTGGGCATATGAACTCAGGTCTTTTAGACTTCATGTCCAGCACTCTATCTACTTCACCCTCTAGTTTCATCTCTCTGAAGGAAGGAGTCTGACAGGGCTTTTGGAAAATAAAGGAAAACCAGGATCTTAAAATAAACCAATACATCAAGACCTATGATTTCACTGGCATTATAATTCTCTTCACCAACACAGAAAGCAGTCTCTCTATAACTGATAGTCTTAGAGACTCACTGGAGCTTGTTAAGTTATTTGCCATTGGTCATACAACTAAGAAAGGAGGCTTAAACCATGCCTTCCTGATTTTCATTCCAATTCTCTTTCCATTTTACCATTTGTTGTTCAATTATTTTTTCAGTCATGTATGATTCTTCATGATTATTGTGGGGTTTTCTTGGCAGAGATACTGGAATAATTTGCCATTTCCTTCTCAGATGAGGAAACTGAGGTAAACAGAATTAAATGACTTGCCAGGGTCACACAATTAGTAAATGTTTGAAGCCAGATTTAAACTCAGGAAGAAGAATCTTCCTGACTCCAGGCCTGGCACTCCACTGTGTTACCTTACTGCTCCTTTCCTACACTACTGTGCTACTTCTTTGAATTAAAAATACCATGAATCAATAAATTATAAAAATGTCAAGGACTTTTCATGTTTATATATCTATATTATGTATTTTTATCATATTATATGTTTATATTATCTCTAATTCTATTATAGAATCCTAGCAGAATGGTGTCAGGTCCATTTTCCCGGATATTGTTCACTGTTTTGTATGTAGTACATATTCAGAGATCCATCCCTTGTTACATATAATAAGAATGAAAGAAAAAATGAGAAAAAGAAGAACAGTTTGGTAAACTAACCAATCCTTCATATGGATCTAATAGTAAATGCCATGTCCCAAACTCATAAATGTCTACCTCTTCAAAAAAAAAAAAAAAAAAAAAAAGCAGGGAATTTCTCACTGTGGTCGTCATTTGGTTGTATAGAGATGATTACCAAACAAGTGTTGGAGAATGAAATTTGGGATCTTTGTTTTTAAAAATGAATTAAGTCACAGATGGGCAATTTTTTAAAGATGTATCTTTCCATCAAGATTAAATGTCTAATGCTGAGTGAAATGAGCAGAATCAGGAGATCATTATATACCTCAACAACAATACTGTATGAGGATGTATTCTGATGGAAGTGGATTTTTTCAACAAAGAGAAGATCTAGCTCAGTTTCAATTGATCAAGGATGGACAGAAGCAGCTACACCCAAAGAAAGAACACTAGGAAATGAATGTAAACTGTTTGCATTTTTGTTCTTCTTCCCGGGTTATTTTATACCTTCTAAATCCAATTCTCCCTGAGCAACAAGAAAACTGTTCGGTTCTGCACGCATATATTGTATCCAAGATTTACTGTAATCTATTTAACATGTATAGGACTGCTTGCCATCTGGGGGAGGGGGTGGAGGGGGAGAGGGGAAAAATCGGAACAGAAGTGAGTGCAAGGGATAATGTTGTAAAAAATTACTCTGGCATGGGTTCCTTCAATAAAAAGTTATTAAAAAAAAGATTAAATGTCTAAATAACCCAATGCCATCTTGGTGGCAGTTGCAAATATTCTTGGTATATCACAGATTTTTGTCTTCCAGAGATCAGGCCTAGACAACACTGTGGATGTAGTCTGGAAAAGTCTCCCTTTGCTTTGGAAGTTGGGAGGTTGTTATTAATTCTTCTACATTATATAACACAGACACAAATCTGAAGATCTTTGTTTATTTTCTGAGTATTAATTAGGCAATTTTTCAACAAGTATGTTATTTCTTGACTTTTTTGTTTTCTGTTGCAATTTCATTTGTACTTTAGTTCAATTAATCTTATTTCATTTTGGGCTTGAATGATTTTTGAAACTTTTAACTTTCCCACACCAACAGTCATTATAATATCTTTAACAGTTACTATAGTGTGCTCTTTAAGAGCAACAATTTTTGCATATTTCCTTGGAATAATATTCTTTCTTATTTATTTATTTACCAATCTGTCTGTCTATTTATTTATTTTGCTGAGGCAATTGGGGTTAAGTGACTTGCCCAGGATCACACAACTAGAGGGTATTAAGCGTCTGAGGTCCGATTTGAACTCAGGTACTCCTGACTTCAGAGCTGGTGCTCTACCCATTGTGCCATCTAGTTGCCTTTATCCTTTCTTAAAAAGACAAAGAAAGAAAGCAATAAAATATGTACAGCATGTATTCCAATGCACAAATGCACAGAAGAAATCCTTTAAAGATGAAGAAACTAGTTCTGTCTAGTTTCATTTAGTTAGTAACTTATTCTAAGTTAGCCTAGTTTTGGGAGCAGTATATGGATATAATAATTCACAAAATGAAATCCTATAAAAATTATTGTCTGTCCCTGGTAATCTGCACATCATCCTACACAATTACATTACTGTAGTACAGAATGCATGTAATTTATGAATAAGTAAATATACAAATACTGAATATAAATGCTTTACAAGTTATTTTTTTTTTTTAATGATTACACCCCTGATTGGATATGCCATTGCCTCAATCAAAAAAGTGTGTATGTGTGTTTATGACCATTGCTTTTTAGCATTGGTTCTCTTGTCTAATTGTGAATCTTCTTTAATCTCAGCAGTAGACCCCAATAACCACCCATTCTTTGAGAAACAGAATTCAATGTTTTAGCACATTGTGACATTTGCCTATTTCTCCCTTTTCTGTATCTTTAAAGGCTATGAGTCCCAAAATAAAAATCCTGTTGATTAAGTAGGAAACCTTTGAATGTGAAGGAAACCTCCTAAGTGGAGTCTCTGTATAGGATCTTTCAAACTTGTAATTTGCATGCAAAGAATATGTCTAATGTGAGAATGGGTGATATTCAGCTAATGCTCTGAGAAGATTCATATTTTCTCTGAGCTGATTTGTCTAAGTAAATCCCCAGAAAATATCATTTGTCTAATTTTCCTTCAATCCTTTTGTCTGGGTTCTAGAGGAGACTTAAAAAAAATTCTCTTGATTTTGGTTATATAATAGTACAAAGCAATTGCCTTCTCTTGAACAAAACTGAACAAAAGTCTCGAATGAATAGGCATCAGCTGTAATCCCAGTAATTAACAGTTTTTCTCTGTAGTGCATGTCTGTAACTGCTCCTATTGATTTATTTTGACTCTGTTCTATCATACACATATAGGACTGTTTTCTGCTCTTCTGCAAACATATGCTTATCTCCTTTTGATTCTGACAGTCTGTGGTCTTGTCTTTGAGGCTGGCAACTCCTCAGAAAAGATCTGTCAGCAGATGAATGGGGAATTCAGCATCTCTGGTCTCAGACTTATGGAGGGATCTTGAAATTTATAAATGGATTGTAATCTTGAAGGATGACTTGTGAGTATAGTGACATGGGCCTTCTCATTCTGAGTACTTAATCTTCTGTGTTGTCTTGTTAGTTTGCTATTGATCCCATATTTTATAGAGTTGGAGCTGGGCAGGGGGCTGGGAAAAGGACTACAAAAGACAATGAGGCCATGGAAGTATTGGTTTGGCAAATTAAGTGAATCAAAGAATAGTTTGGAAAGAGAAGTAACTCATCACTGACTTACTTGGTCTCATTTTGAATACTATTAGCTGTTTCCCTGGCAAATAACACAAATAATGGCTTGCCATTTCTCAAATAAAGTGAAGGAAATGAGAAGCCATGTAACTAACACTGGGTTGAGTTAATCTTTGCAGTGTCTGGAAGATTTATTGTCCTTTACTTTTCTCTGAAAGATAGTTTTCTCCCATTATTTATATAGTTATATGTAAATGGAGGGGAGAAGAGAAGGGAATCTTTCCTTGCCATTTTGTTTATGTTCTATGACTGATAAAATTAAGAAAATTGGTGGGGGGTTTTGAACTATGGTTTTATGTGGATCTTGACCTAAAACCTATCTTAAACATGAGGAAGATTTTCTTGGGACTCACATATGACAGAAGCCACAATTGCTATATGTATTATCCAGAATAGAATACAATATTGTGGAAGGAACACATCTTTATTATATACATTAGCTTTTTTTGCCTGCCATGTCAGAATATTGACATGTTAATTTTATAATAGCCCATCAACTGATTCTCTTCTCTGTCCTTTCTTCTCCTTCCACTCAGTCTAAGTTTTTCAAATAGACTTTTGTCTAGTTACATTTCTATTATTTAATATATGTTCAACTGAGTTTTTGAATGTGGGTATAGGAATTCATGTTTTCCTTATTAAATTTTATCTTATTCAATCAGTCAGTCAACTAGCATTTATTAAGCACCAACAAAGTCCCAAGCATGACATTAACCTCTGGAGATACAAAAAAATGCAAAAAACAATCCCTGCTCTCAAGTTGCTCACAGTCTAATGAGGGAGATAATATGTAAACAATTACTTCCTAAGAAGATACACACACACAACACACACACACACACACACACACACACACAATTAGAGGTAATCTTAGATCAGTGAATTTTGATTTGGATATCTATAACATATGCCTGTACACCTGGGATCATATAAAAAATTTCTCAGATGCAAAGAGGTGATGAAAAGAAAAAGTTTAAGAAGCCCTCTGTCTTACAGGAAAGGCATATACAAAATCAAGGAGGACTGGGAAAGACCTCTTGCAAAAGGTGGCTGGCAAAAGGTTGGAAACTTAAAGGAAGTTAAAGAAGCAAGGAGACAGAGATGAGGGGGGAGACAGTTGTAGGTATATAGCACAGTTGATAAAAATGTTTACAGTTAAGAGATAGTGTCCTATGTGAGGAATAGCAAGGAGGCCAGTGTCACTAAAGTGAAGCATACATTGAAGGGAGCAAGGAAGGGAGTAAGGATTTCAGCATAGGTGGAAAGACTGTTGTTCAGTCATCCAAGTCTTCATGACCTCCCATTGAGGTTTTCTTGGTAGTCTGCCATTTTCTTCTCCAGCTCATTTTACAGATGAGGAAACTGAGACAAAGAGGGTTGTCTTCTCCATTAGCGTGTGTACTCTGAGCTGGGACTGCTTTTTAGTTTTCTTTGTATCAGGAGCACTTAGCATCATGTCTGGTACATAGCAAGTGCTTAAACATTTATTGACCGGTAATTGATTAAAGATTTCCTTTTATACTGACACTAATTCGTTAAAGATTACATTTTCAGTTCAGTCTTTTCAACCAGTTTCACGTCATTGCAATATTACTATTACCTATCTTCTAACTTTATCTTGTCAGCAAGGATATCCTAGGAGTTTTTGTCAAATGCTTTACTGAAATCTAGGTCTAAA
Organism: Sarcophilus harrisii; assembly: GCF_902635505.1. Lineage (NCBI taxonomy): Eukaryota > Metazoa > Chordata > Mammalia > Dasyuromorphia > Dasyuridae > Sarcophilus > Sarcophilus harrisii. The sequence goes on along the minus strand of NC_045426.1, from coordinate 301,904,878 downwards.
ATTACCATATAGTTTCCTGACATAGTAGTTTAGTAACTTAGTAATTTAGTAACTTCCCAAAAAAGGGAAGGAAGTTAGTTTATCATGGCTTATTCTTGAAGACATTCTAGCTCTTAATAATGAAAACTCCTTTCCCAAATGCCCCGAAATCTTCCCTTTCATAAGGTAATCTAAGTACATAACAAAAAATCTCTAATAGAAATTTTTATGATAGAGAAAACAGAAGCAAAATAGGAATTTAATTGTGCTTGCTTCCTCTCCTTGTCTGTTATCATTCTCTTACCTAACTAGAATTCTTCTTTGATTCTCTACTTACCTCTATCATAGCTACAGGAACCCTTTTATGTTATTCTTAGCATTCATGGCCAACTTCAATGCATTCTGAATTTTATCATTCTGGAGACTATTCTTACAAGATCATGTCACTATTTTGTATTTATTCTCAGTTACCTAGTCCCTTCTTCTATCTTGTAGATATATCTTTTTAAAAATTGAAGTTAGTTGATGAATTCCCTGTGCATTCATGTCAGTTTCTTTTCCTTTTTTCCTTCCTCATCATAATTGATTCTCTTTGTGTAATCAGAATTTTATTCTTTAGCTTCTTTTCCATTCCTCTTAGACAGACTTCTCCTATACAATTTTGGACCATAGAATTCTACTTATATTCTTTTTAAACTCTTTGCAATTTACTCTCCCTATTGCTAGGGTACATGAAAGGTTAGGTCCAGTTTTCCTTTCCTCTATCATAAACTCTTAGATTCCCCGCTTCCCCGAAGATTCCTACCATTTCTGTTTTAGCAAAGAAGTTATTTCTAATTGGTCAGGACCTGGTCTTGAAAAACACTTTTTTCCATAAACTATTCTACTTTTTGAAAAATGAGATGATAATTAAGATTAATTAAAAATTTATCATCTGCTCTGCTTTTGGCAGAATCAACAAACATTTATCAAACACCTACTATGTTCCAGGCACTGCACTAAGTTCAGACCCTATAAAGAAAGACAAAATGCAGTTCTTGATGTAAAGGAACTTATAGTTTAATGGGGCAGACAACTTTGTATAAACAAGCTTTAGATAGGATAAGTAGGAAATTATTAAAAGAGGGAAGGCACTCGAGTAGATGTCCAGATAGTGGAGGATCCATATCACTATTATGTAAAGCCAAGTTTGTGCTGTATTTCTTTTAACTCAGGATCAATTTCTTTCTTCTGACCACAATGTTCCTTTCAGCCCTTTTCTATTGATCTTCATTCAAATGTTCTTTGACATATCATCTGCCTCCAGTTTGTGATTTCCTTACAGGATTTTTTAAAAATATGGAGTGTTTGCTTTACTGCCTTTTTATCTAGTATATTTATTTGGATCGTGTCTCTCCTTTCCATTCCGAAGTCTAGTCATGTATTTCATCAAATCTCAGAGATACTTATGAGATTTCATTTAATGTTACCTATTAAGACCTTTTATTCCATTTATTACCCACTTTGTGTAAATGTGCATATCCATACTCTCTTCTTAAGTATTATTTGATGTGAATTGTTGCTCTTTCCCACTAATATTCTTTTTCTTAAGTTTTTTTTTTTTTGTTATCTGCAATTCTTTGTAGTATGGTATATATTGACCAGGCAACTAAATGGCCTAATAGAGTGTTAGACTTTGAAATCATGAAGACCCAAATACAAGTGTTGCACCTCAGACACTAGCTATGTGACTCTGGACAAGTCATTCTGTTGTAACTCATTTTCTTCATCTGTAAATGGGAAAAATATTAACACCTCCTTTAAAAGTTTGTTGTAAAGATCAAATTGGATAATATATGTAAAATCCTTTGCAAAGCACTTTTAAATGCTATTATTGTTTTCTTCCTCCTGCATTTAAATTTAAAGTGCTTTTGGTTGACTATGTAAATCTCGTGATAAATATATTCTTGCTATTCCTCATTAGATGGATTCTATCCATGTCAAAAGTTTTTCTTTTTCTGTATTTGAAATCCTGAAATCTAAATCACCATTTAAACCAAATTCCAGTAACTAAAAACTGGTGCAGTATATTTATACAATACTGCCCTATATTTGAAGCAGGCTTAGTTGGGCCCACAGAAATTGATTGAAAGGTAAAATAACTGTCATTTCTTTGGTCCCCTATGCTTCGCACCCCACCCCCCAACACCCCTTCATGGAGCACTCAGACTCTTAGGCTTTTAGGAGGTCATCTTGTTGATGGAAAACACTCCCCCTACTCTTTAGTCCTGAGCCCTTATTAATTAATTAATATTTAAACAATCAGCTACTAATAATGATGAAACATTTAGATCTTAAAAATAACCATTTACTTGGCAAAAGGCAGAATCACAGATATTTATATATTTAAATAAGTGCAAAAATGATTGAACACATCATAATTTACAAATTAAACTTGTAACATTGTGTCATTAGTATATTTAGAATCTGTGAGTGTGGGGAATAGGCACACATTTACGCAATGTGTTTTGGTTAACTCACCACTCTGGACGAATAGTTTTTAATGTCATTTGTCCACTGGGAAATCCTTTACCTCATGATACTATTTCTCTGTTCACAACTTATCTCTTGATCCTTACCACTCTTCACTTGGATATACTGTCTTCTACACTTAATACTTACTCTTAAAAGTCATTTAAAAAGTGTTATCTTTTAATGTGAATAACAGTTCCCTTTAAACCAGAAAATTTCAGAGTTCCTCAGATTGGTTATCTCTGGGCTATCTAGGCCAGCTTGGAGTTATTTAATCACCTGGACTCTATATTGCTTAACTAGAACAGAGATCATGACAGCACAGTGCAGGCTAACTCTTTAATCAAAGCAACAATCTAGGCAGTTCACCAGGATATAAAATAGTGGCAAAGCCTATCTTCCCCTCAGCTTTTAGTTCTCTAGAGGTGGCACCAGAGAGCAAAGAGCACTTAAGAATTTTCATCTCTCTAACTCTAGCTTGCTGAGAAGGCAATATCCGTTGCCTTCTACTCAGGACCTACTCCTGGAGATGGGATGAGTTTCATAACCTAGTAAAGAAAATGAGTGGTCATAGGAGGAAAATCAGAAATGAGTAGATGTCAAGGTAAGCAAGAGTATCCCCTGAGAAGGTGTTGGCCAACATTGCAGAAAGGTCAGGTTTTAGATAAGGATGAAATTTCATTGGTTTTATATGAAGAAGTCAGTGTTAACCTTTGAGAGAAATGTGTCAGCAGCATGATAGAGTTTGAAGTCAGTTTGCAAAGGATCAGGAGTGAAAGGGTGATGAGAAATTAGAAGCATAAAATGTAAGCTATTTTCTCTAAGAATTTTTAGCAATGAAAGGAAGGAAAGATAGAGAATAGAGGGAGAGACTGTGAGGGAATACTACTGTATCAGGCACAATTCTGGGTTGTGTAATTTATTTAGGTGATACCTAAAGGCAGTGTAGAGAAATGGAAATTCGTATATTGGCTTTGGGAAACCATCAGCAGTACAGTTTGATTGGTATGTAGATTATAAAGGGATGTGACATAAAATAATATTAGAAAGATTATTTGGATTCACAGAGAATACTAAATAAAAGAATGAAAAAAGACTTGGTAGATTTAGGAGAGAAGATGAAAGCGAATAAGAGGGAATATAATTGATGGGCCAAGTTGTCAGAAGAGATGGAAGAGTATTTAAACAAAGATACAAGGAGAGAGATGAGCATTTCTTAGTTTATCCTCTAAAAATGAAAAGGAAGAAAAGAGAGATGAAGTTGTTAGAAGAGTTTTGAGATGTATCTGAGGGAAAGGGCTGGGATGTTCTTAGCAAATGATCTCTATTTTCTCAGAGATGAGAAACATACTCCCCCTACTCTTTAGTCCTGAGCCCTTATTAATTAATTAATATTTAAATTCAATATATGCATACATATTTATACAATTATTGTGCTGCACAAGAAAAAATCAAATTAGACCAGTAAAAAAAAAAAAGAGACGCAAAATAAAACGCAAGCAAACAACCAAAAGAGTGAAAATGCTATGTTATGAACTACATTCAGTTCTCACAGTTCTCTCTCTAGGTGTAGATGGCTCTCTTCAACTCTGAACAATTGGAACTGGTTTGAATCATCTCATTGTTGAAGAGAGCCACGTCCATCAGAATTGATCATCATATAGTCTTGTTGTTGTGTATAATGATCTCTTGGTTCTGCTCATTTCACTTAATATCAGTTCGTGTAAGTCTCTTCAGGCCTCTCTGAAATCATCCTGCTGGTCGTTCTTACAAAACAATAATATTCCATAATATTCATATACCACAATTTACCCAACCATTCTTCAATTGATGGGCATCTATTCATTTTCCAGTTTCTAGCCACTACAAATAGGGCTGCCACAAACATTCTTGCACATACGCATCCCTTTCCCTTCTTTAATATCTCTTTGGGATATAAGCCCAGCAGTAGCACTGCTGGATCAAAGGGAACTTTTGAGCATAGTTCCAAATTTTCTCCAGAATGATTGGATCTATTCACAGTTCCACCAACAATGTATCAGTGTCCCAGTCTTCCCATATCCTCTCCAATATTCATCATTATCTTTTCCTGTCATCTTAGTTAATCTGAGAGGTATGTAGTGGTATCTCAGAGTTGTCTTAATTTGCATTTTTCTGTTCAATAGTGATTTGGAGCACCTTTTTATATGACTAGAAATAGTTTCAATTTCTTCAGTACATAGTGAATATATAAATTGAGTTGGAGGATTGAGAAGAGAAGAGGAGTTCAGAATAGCTGTGATAACGAGTATATTAGAGATAAATAGAAGGATTGATGCAGTACAGGGATGGTCCAGTTGAAGTAGGAAAGAAAGTCTGCTTTTCTTCATTCATATGATCACCACCTTATTTCATGTTCTCATCATCTCTTGCTTGGACTATTGTCATAGCATCCTAATTACATTCATGGTATCTTTTTTCTCTTTAATTAATTAAAAAAAAACCCAATTACATGTAAAAATAATTAATTATTTTTAAAAATTTGAGTTTTTAAAAATTGGAGTATCTCCTTCCCTCCCTCCCCTCCGCTGTCCTTGAGAAGGCAACCAATTTGCTATAGATTTTACACGAATAGTCATGAAATACACATTTCCATATTAATTACATCATAAAAGAAAAAAGATACCCCTTACCTAAAAATAAAGTAAAAAAGCATCTCCAATGGATTTTTAAGATTAGATTTCAGTGAATCTCAAAATGTGGAGAGAACATAAAAGGAAGGGATCTGGAATATATGTGTGTTTGCTTAACAATAGAATGGGTTGTCTTTCAAAGGATATAATTTAAGAAGAGCAAAAAATAGGGGCTAGTGTTTGGAGGTGGATAAAGATAAACTGAATTTACAGAAATTGGAGTTTGAGAAAAGATAGCATTGGGCAGAGGTTTTCATTAGGACAGATGATGGTTCTGAATGACAGAAAGTAAGAAAAACAATTGTAAGAATTTGGTACCTGTAGATCAGGGAGAACACCCGGTATGGAGAAGCTTGTAGATAAATCAACCCTAAGTTTTTCATTGAAAAGTTGGGTGGAAAGTGCTTTTATTGATAATGTCTCTTAAATGAAGTCACCACAGTTTATTAAATGAGGGTGGAGAATACTAAGGCCTATGGCTTCCAGGAGGTTCTTGAAATGAATGACACATTTATTGATTCTATGTCCCAAGTAGACTCCCTTATTTTGCTTGTAGCAGGGAAGGGGAGAGCTGCCATAGAATCAATTATTTTCTAATTAAGTCCCTCTTTTAAACTATTTATTTGCTTCTGAAAATAATTTTTATCTTTTACTACTATGTCTCTAGATACAAAAATTTTGATAATTTATTTTTTGATTTATTGACTCTGTAGATAATATATAGAAAAGGAAGATGTTTATTTAGGCAGACTGCTTAATATTAATATTCTTCTTAATGTTCTTTTTTTCTGTTTAATTTTTAACATTTTTATTTAAAAATTTGAATTCCAAATTATATTTACCTTTCTTCTCTTCCCTCCCCTTTCCCTGAGATGGTAAGAAATCAGTTATAAATTATATAAGATACATATATACACATACACACACATTTACACACACAATTATGTAAAACATTTCTACATTAGTCATTTTGTACAAGAAGAAAAGAAAAAGAAAGAAAGTGGAAAATAGCATGCATCAATCTCTATTCAATCAATGTTAGTTCTTTCTCTGGAGGTAGTATGCTTTGTCATTAGTCCTTTGGGATTGTCTTGGATTATTGTATTGCTGAGAATAGTTGTCATTCACACTTTTTTATGGAACAATATTACTGTTGCTATGTATAACATTCTTCTGATTCTATTCACTTCACTTAGCATCTGTTCATGAAGTCTTTCCAGGTTTTTCTGAAATTGTCCTGCTTATCATTTCTTATATCACAACAATATTCCATTACAATCATATGCCATACCTTGTTCAGCCATTCCTCAATTGATGTGCATTCCTTGAATTTCCAGTTCTTGAATCCCACAAAAAGAGGTGCTATAAATTTTTTTTTAAGCTGAGGCATTTGGGGTTAAGTGACTTGCCCAGGGTGACCAGATTTGAACTCAGGTCCTTCTGATTTCAGGGCTGGTGCTCTATCCTCTATGCCACCTAGTTGCCCCTGCTATAAATATTTCTTTTTACAAATGGATCCTTTTCCTTTTCTTTGGGATGTCTTTAGGATATAGACCTAATGTTAGCTATTTTTTTTTATAGACCATTATCTCCAAAAGGATATTTATTTTGTGTAAGCATGCTCTACTATCAAAGCCTTTTTTTACACTTTGTGTTTTTTTGGGTAGCCTTTAATATGCTTAGGATTACCAGTAAAAACAGTAAAGCATAAAAATGGTACTTAAGAGATGACAAAATATTTAAATATTGGGAAATTCAGATTTCCCTAGTTTCCTTCAAATCCCAATCCTTCTCATTCTTATTGCCTTCTCTCTGTCAATCTCCAATTTATCTTGTGTATATCTTGCTATTGTACTTAGTTGTCTCTTCCTTAATGTTCTTAATATTAATTCCTTGCATTTGTATATCACAATTCAGAAAGTATATACATACACACAAATATATATATATATATATATATACACATACGTACTATCTATATAGATATCTATATCTATATCCATATATAGTTTGGATTCTGATTGACTCAGAGTGAATGCAAATCACAGTCATAGTAGTCATTTTGTTTTGACCTGAAACCCTTAGGGTCTTCCCCTCCCAGATTTCTTTATTTATTATTTAGATTCTTTTTTTTTTTTTTTGACTAGGTGAAAGAGGCCAAAGGTAAATATCAAACAGGACCAATCAAATTGTACAGAACAAAATTACATGCAAATTATCCTGGACACACATGCATGTATGTATGTATGTTAATGTGTGTATAGTGTAGTGTATAGTGTGTGGGTGTCTATCTATATCTATATATTCTGAGATGGAAAGGACTAATCCATTATCATCTAACCCAATCCCCTTATTTTTCAGATGTGAAAATTGAGGATCCTAGAGATTAAGTGGTTGCCTAAAGTTGAACAGGTAATGACAGAAACAGAATATGAAGCCAGATTCTGACTCAAAGGCCTCAATTATTACCTAGCCTTAATCACTGAATGGATATGACTTCAATCAAACTGAGACCTGTTGAAGATCTTAGCATAAAAAAACCAAGATCTCCCACTGCATCCTGGGCCACCTCAGACATCCTGATCTATATCTGGCCACTGGATCCAGACAGCCCTGGAGGGGAAAGTGAGGCAGGTGACCTTGCACAGCCCTCCCTCACTGAAATCCAGTTCACTTGCACAACATGTCATCACCTCCCTGGTATCATGGTTCTCTTTGAGAACAAAGGACAAATAACAACAACAGCAACAACAATGGCCACTGTGTATGTATGTATATGTATGTGTAAAGTTTATGTGTGTATGTGTGTGTGTATGTGTAATTTGATGAAAATTTTGCAAGGTGGACTAGTCAAGGATTGTTGTCCCCATTTGACAGATGAGAAAACAAGTCAGGGAAGTTAAGAGATTTATGCAAGATGTCCTAGCTTTCTAGGTGATTAGCCACAAATCTGACGATCTTTCTGGTTCCTGAATTTATTATTTAGGATCAGGTTTTGGAGCAGACAATGACATTTGGGACACAGTGACAAAGGATAATCAAAATAGATGCTGCTAAAAGTGGGGAGTCAGAGTATCACACTCAGATTTCCCATTCACAGAGTTTTGTGTAACATACCTGGATTTTAATCTAATTCAAATGTGGCAGCTGGTGGTCAAGGGTTATGACAATGGTATAAACATAGGATCATAGAATTTAGAATCTTAAACTTAGAGCTAGAAGAGACTTAGAGGTCAAATAGTCCAAGCTGTCATCTTACAGATGAAGAAACTGAATCCTTAGAGATATACAGACTTGCTCAGTCGTGCAGATAGTATATAACATAAGTGAGATTTGAACCTAGCTCCTTTGCCTCTACATTCAGTGTCATTTTTTTTGCTTCATCAAGGTCAATACCTATTCCTTCTCTGTCTCACTCTCACACTTATACATGAAGAATCTCTGGGGCTGCTAATTTAATAATTCATAGGAGAATCAGTAACCCTGGGCCACTGTTATGCTTTCTTCTTTTAGACTTGACTTTGGGATCTCTTCCCATCCTTCTGGGTTAGCCCTAATTATTTGGCTTCCTTAGCCTCACTCCTTATTTAGTTGACAATTATCTTTATGCTGAGCCCCTTACAGCACTTCCCCAAGAATGCTGGCACTAAGGATGCATGTTAAATGCTCATAATTAGAAGCCACATTTTTGTTGTTTTCCTTTTGGGAAAATTTCTGCCTCACTGTATCCGATATCCCCATGGTGACAAGGGGGAAAATTCATATCTGGTAGCAGGCTGCAGTATCAGACATAATGGCTTGAGGCAGAGAGAAAATGTAATCAATATTTACCTGCTGAGAGGTCTCATGATGGGATAGAAATTGACTCTCTTCCCCACTGCATGTATCCCATTTCTAGGCTGGGCTTTCTTTGTGTGTTCAGCAGAGAAGAAAATGCTTAATCTCTGTTTTTCATGGGAAAAAATATCTTCAGCCTGGGTGGGACAATCCATTATTGAAGGAAGGGAAGTTTAAAATACCTGAACAGGTTGCCTGATCATTGGTTTGATTTATGTTTATTGGTATACAAACTAGTGAAGCCATTGATAATTAACAGTCTCTATCTTTGTCCCCTAATCCATGACTTCCTCCCCCTCTCCATTTTCTGTTTAGGGCAAAGAATAATTCATACCACTCATTTGATACCAGTATTACCTCCCCAAGGGAGGGTGACCTGGAAAAGGCAGTGTCTAGGTGTACAATAAAGTTTGAGATGTTGCTATTGGGGTGATATAGGGCTATTATTGAACATCCCCCAATTTATGACCGTTTTGCATTTTCTTAATAGTATAACTTTGCATTTGAATAAAGTTTGTTCTTCTCAAACCTAAATGATGCCACTGTCAAAAGCAAGGCCTCCTAATAATCATTCATTTCAGTGCAATGAAAAGGGGAGTTTCTTGTATCCTGAAGAGGAAGCTTCATCCTCATATTTAGCATCCCCTCCCCCAATACTTTTCTTCTACCAGAAGTTGACATTTCCTAGACAGTATCATTTGACCTCTGTCTGAAACCAAAGTGAGATGTAGTGGAAGCTGCAGCAAGCTGGTAACTTGTCATGGTTATGGATGGACTCCTCTTTTCCCATTAGTGTAAGGGAAGAAAGAGATGGAATTGTTCACTTGATAACTTCTTTGGGAAAATGTCACAGGCTTGAGATTTTGTACTTCTCACTGCGCATTTGGAATTTATTTGAGTTTTATAACAAATAGAACCTTTTAACTTGTCTACACATCACCCTCCCGGAACCAAGGAAGATGTGGTAGAAAGCAACATTGTCCCAGGATAACCTCTCTGGGGATCAACAGGAGCAGGCGCAGGAAGGTCTGGCAAATAGTATGGCTGAATGTTTGCTAATGAAGCCAGTGCTTTATTTATTCAATAGATAGGTGGTTTTACCACTATAGGTATTCCTTTACTTCTTGGTTTACTCATTTCAAAATTGAGGTGATTGGATTAAATAACCTCTAATTTTTTTTTCAGTTTCTGTTCTGTGACTATGATTGTAAATTTTTTACTTTTTTCTGGTTTAATATTGATTTTTAATTTTTTGTTCTAATTAAAAAATGATTATACAGTCAGTGTAGTTACTACACAGACTACTAGACTACACAGTCAGGAATAATAATAGCTTGCCTTTATATAGGACTCTAAGGTTTGCAAAGCATTTTCTGAATATCTCATTTTTTCCTCCAAACAACTCTGGGCAGTAGTTATTATATTTATAGATGAGGAATCTGAAGCAGACAAGGGTTAAGTGCCTTGGCCAGGATCAGAGTAAAGTAATAAGTAAATGAGGCTATATTTGAACTCTGGAAAACTCCTAACTCCAAGTCCAGCTACCTAGTTGTCTCAGATAGCTGGTCATTTACTTTCTCTTATGAGATAGTAAGTTCCATTTTTTGGGGGTAATATTCTTCAATAGTCACCATGTCCTATATCTTTAGATTCTCTTCTTGAGAAAACAATTCAGGATACGTAGGTGTGATGTCTCTGATCTTTGGTCTTTTTTTCTTCTCAACTTGGAGCCATAATTTCAACAAGCATTTTCTCATCCTTCTCTATGCTATCTTCTCAACAACCAAAACATGTATTGACTTCGTTTGGAAAATAATTTTCCATAGCATTTCTCTAAAATCTTCTTCAAAAAGCTATTGATGCATAGACCATATAATTGCATAAGATGTAGTCTTCATGGTGGTCTCTTTTCTATTCAGTTTGCTAATTTCCATCATAAGCACTTCAAGGTAAGATGATCAAGAGTCCCATGAAGTTGTGTTTTAAAATGGGACACGATTTGATACAGTGGAAAGAGCAGTAGCTTTTGAAACAGAATTCCAATCTTGGAACCTGATGTTTGCTACCCATGTGACTTTGGACAATTCTTTAAACTTTTCTGTTCCTTAGTTTCTTCATCGGTAAAATAAATGAGTTAGATTATATAGTCTCCAAGGTTCTTTTCAGCTATAGATTTATGAGCTTTTGTCTTGTTGGGGGCTGGAGGTATGATGAAACCAATTGCATCAATTCTTTTGTTTGCCTTTCCAAGGAGAATCTGTGAGCCATTTTTCTTTTGCAGACTATTTTCTTTTATCTCCTGATTTCATTCATCAATGTAAATATTGATATTGTTCAGTTTTTACAAAAGTATGTGGATTCATTGATCATGTGAATCCAGAATCTTACCTTTGGAAAAATCAAAGGCTAAATTAATATTTTTCAATTGTCTAAAAAGCATAGGATTATTAGTGTTCTCTAGCCACCTTTTTGGCCACTCCACCATACTCACTGTATAAGTAGGAGTGGGATATAAATGACTAAAAGTTATTTGATATTTTTCATTTTTTCACGACTCTTTGTGATCATATCATTCATAACTTAGATTCCAACCTACAATAGTAAGCAAGCCTCTCCACAGTTTCTCAGGGTGGATTCTGAGAGAACAGACAGAGTATTTCAGTAGAACAATACTAAAAACCTTTCCAGTGTACTACCAGAACTAATAATCTACTAGTAGAACATTGGAGAAGTCAGCTCATCTTCGTAATGGAATAGGACTTTGTGGATGTCTAAGAAGTACATAAAGGAAATTCCTGGAGAAGAATTATTCACATTTACAGAGAGGATGAGGGGATCATCTTTATAGGAATGAAAAGATCAGTATGGACACTTTCAAGAACAGCATAAGCCAAGCATGGTGGCACCTCCCTGTGATCTCTGTTTGCTAGAGATTGAGACTGGTGGTTCATTTGAATTTAGGGATGCTGAGTTACAGTTAAAGCTGACTGGATTCCTACACTGAGTCCGGCAGCAATATGGGAATTTCGGGAGGGAGTGAGGGTGGGTGCGACAGACTACTTAAGAAAGGGTGAACTAGCCCAGGTCAGAAAGGGAGCAAGTCACGGTTTTTAATCTGATTATTAAAGTTTACTGCACTTCCAGCTTAGGTGAGATAAAGAGATCCCATCTCCCCTCTTAAAAAACAGCTTAGATATAAATCATGGACAGGAATGTTTACATCTGGACTTTTGGAAAATATGATATTTCCTGATTTGGAATAGTGCCAATCAAACATGAAATGCCTTTTTTTGCAGTTGTGAAAATCACAGCAACTAGAATATCATTAGGGACATTACTGCTATTTGGGTCAATGATATAGGGTGAGATGAAGAAGTATTTTTAGTACTTCATTGTCCTTATACTTAATTGAAATCTCAAAATGTGACTGAATAATAGTCATAGCTCACATCTGTAAAGGGCTGTAACTCTGAGTTGATGCACTGAGGTTGGAAAACCGCGCACTTAAGGCTAATTACCAACTGGACAATACTCTATTAGCATATGCTTGGAAAATGGCCCTTCCCACTATTCTGTGCTGGTTCAATCTTTTGGTGTATGTAGAGAATCGTGGGAAGGACTAGGGGTTGGAGTAAGACAAGCCAGAGTCACTTTGGCAGTAGACGAGGAAAAAGGAGGTCGTGGAGATCCTGCGTCCATCCAATTCACTTCTACCCCTAAAGACCAAGAATAAAGACCAAGGCCTTTTGCTTATCCTGACTCCATCTGATTCTAAGGTATCCAGGGTGCTAATGCGCTCATCACATATATCTTTAAAAATCTATTCAAAATATGCAAGTGATGCAGTATAGTTTAGTGTATTGAGATATGATTCTGGAGTCAGGAAAATTTGAGTTCAAGTTGTAATCTTATCACACAATGTCTATGGAACTCTGGTCAAGTAATTTAACCTCCCAATGTAGAAAAATTTCTGAGACTATAAGTAAAAGAATATTTGCCAATTCTCCTTGGTAGAGAGAATTTTCTTAAAAGTAGTGTCTAATACCATTACAATTATTGGCTTAGTCTGGAGTGGGGAAGGGTTATAAAATACTTGTCTCATAATGCCCTTTTGCTAAAGACAATTTGAGTGGAAGAAACAGGATTTGACCCCAGTTTTTCTGCACTCCCTATTCAGGGCTCCAAGGCGGGCTTTTCCAGGATGCCATCCTGACATTTATGACTGAAACCATTAAAAAAGACTGACATCCTCACATGAGCATTTTGTAATGTGAAAAGTCACAAATCCATCCTTGGTCTGACACATGTCAGACAGTTTTAGGTAAAGTGATTTGAAACCATAGCCTTTTTCTTTCCACCCACCCTTAAAGTATCAGGACAGATGTAGCAGCCACTGCCCCAGCCCTTGTCCCATTTTTAGAGATGGTTCTACTTCACAGTGAGAAATGAGCTTCATCAGTTTAAAAGGGACATAAGAAGCACATATTTTGAGTGTTAGTTGAGCTGTCCTAGGCTTCTAATTGTTGATTGACTGAATGATCATAAGAGTACAGTTGTATATAGCTTCACATTAGAGATATACTTGTGAAAAAACATGAGCAATTTGGAATGTATTCTCATTGACATACAGTGACTTTAGAGATTATGTTCTTTGATGATCAAACACTGCTCTGTAATTTAAATACTTTGGAGATCACTATTTTAAAAAGCATACGAATATTTTCTTAAATTAAAAAAGAACTACTTTAGAAATGCAAATCTTCATTATTTGAATTCTGGGTTTTGGGTGAGTTTGGATTTTCTTTTGTTAGGTGTTTTAAAAGCTGGGTGCCCCACGGTATCCCTGGTCATATTTATGACTATCTTTATCCTGGCTTTGATTAAGGATCTGAATGAGTATTCTGTTGTATTGAGAGAGTTGTTTTGCCTTAGGAATTTTTGATATTAGGTGGGAAAGAGGAACACTACTAGATTAAATCAATGCCCAACAATCATTGAAAGAAAATCTGACATATTTCATTGTATTGTAGTTGGATAAAATTTCTAGAAAAAACATAAAAATAGGAGTTGGAAAATATATATTTTTTAAAAAACCTATGATTTCACTGAGAGTCTGAGAGTGCTTGGTAGGGCAAAAGCATAATGGTTAGGGTGTTGGCCTTAGAACTAGGAGGAGCTGGGTTCAAGTCTCTGATACCTACAGGCTGAATGAGACTAAATAAATGTGAGCTTCTCAGAGGCCCCAGGGTACCTGTATGAACTGCCTATATTGTTAAGAGTAAATTTCCTCACTAGTTGGTCTTGACAAAAGAGGAGTACAGAAGTAACAACTCCATGTGCAATAAAGAATTCTCTCTCTCTCTCTCTCTCTCTCTCTCTCTCTCTCTCTCTCTCTCTCTCTCTCTCACACACACACACACACACACACACACACACACACAAACACACATCCCAGAAGGTCTAGGGGTGTCTTTCTTTTCCCTTTATCATGCTTGTCCAGGAACAAACTCATGAATAAATAGATTACCTTTTCTTCCTTCTCTCCAAATACCTCCTCCTCCATTAGCTCTGCCATGGGATCTGAGATTTCCACATTACTTTAGTCATTCATTTTAGTTTAAGGTACAGAAATGTTATGCAGTAAAGGTAATACTGTGAGCCATTATCTGCTGTGAATGTCCTAGTTCAAATAATTTTATTAAATTCAATTCACAAATATTTATTAAGCATTTACTAAGTATAAATTACTGTTTTGGTTAGTTTTGGTCTAGACATAGCAAGAGTACAGGAAGCTCTTGGCAGAAAAATTCCCTCCACCAATATATATGAACACTTTCTGAGTTGCTTGCATTACTCAGAAATCACACAGCTGTATGAACTTTATCTCAGGTCTTCCTCACTGAAAACATCTCTCTCCATAATCTGCCACCCTGCCTCTAATCATATGGCCAGAGTCTTAAAGATTACTATTTTAGGAATTTATATTGTATGTTAGGAGTGTGAGTGGTGTTGATAAGGGATACTATACACACAAGTAACACAAAGTGTTTTCTCCTCCCACCCCCAAAATAATAAAAAAACATTTAAAATCTTAGTCTGTCAAAAATTATACTTTTTTATTCTTTCAAAAAACAATACAAAATAATTTCAAAATAATTTTTAATAACAAGAGATAGTATTTATACAGTGCCTTAATATTTGCAAGACTTTTTAGATATCTCATTTGATCCTCAAAAGCCTGTGAGGTAGGTTCTATTATTATCTCCATTTTACAAATGAGAAAGCTGAGACACAGAACTTCTTAGTTTTGAACATAATAGATGTCTGAGGAGGATTTAAACTGAGATAATCCTAAGTAGGAGTCCTGCACTCTATATGTTGTAAGTGCTAATAAGAGAGGTGGTGGTGATAGTGGAAAATCAGGAAATCAGAGGTAGCTACCTAAATAGTCAGTCACTCAGCAATGCTCCAGGTACTTAGGACAGGTAAGTTTCTGTGGGAGGAAAGAGTGAACATACCAGGAGTCTGATACTGTGAGGGTTCTGAGTAGTCTTGGGACAATGAGTTCACCTGGTGGAGAATGGCCAAGACAAAACAAAACAGGCTACTGAAGACAGACTTCACCTATTTTTGCCAAGGGATAGAACAGCTGTTAAGGTCTCTAATGAGATAGAGGATTATCTGATCCAGAGGCAGAATCCTATTACTTTTCTTCATCATGGGAAATGAAACAGAATATTTTTTCCAGTTGTTCAGTCTACCTTACTAGGCAAAATGACTGGGTCCTGTTGTTACTTGCTGGAGCTGAAGAGCTCTCTTTATTTCTCTGAGACTCATTTCTGACTTCGGAACAATACTTTGTAGGCCCAGAGGACTCTCAGGGATTTTCAGCATACTTCAAGAGAAACATGCCCTTCTGTTGAGTTGATGGTACATTTTGAGGGATTTTTGGCAAAATGCTGGATGGGCAGCTGTTATAGCACTCTCCTGCAGGGAGTACATTTCCCACAGGGCACAGAGTCTGAGGGGATTGTTGACTTCCCTACTTCCCTACCCATACTGGGTAAAGATTTACCCAGAGGGAGGCCCATTGCTATATAGATTTCATGGGGTTTCTGGAGATGAATTGGAGAAACAGTTTGCTCTCTAGGACAGATGCTTCTATAGTTTTAATGGGTATTATTAGCCTTACTAATCAGGCATTTGGAGATTTGGTGAAAAACAAAACTCTAGGGAATGGAGAAAACATTTAGCAAATCAGGAACAATAAAAACCTGGAATGAGATCCTTGGGAATAACAGGATGAGTAAAAGAAAAATAAATAGCGTGAGAAAAAATATGAAAAAGAGCAAAAATTGAGACTGAAGATTTTAAAAAATGACATATCTTTAGAATTCGACAAGCATGAAAAGTAAGCCTAACACTGTGCATAAGAATGAGAGAGGAGACAAATACTGAAATAAGAAGAGTAATAGCAAGGAGAAGGGCCAAATGAGTAATGTGATAAATTCTTTAGTGAAAATGAGAGAGATTCAAATAATGAGAATTTCAAATAAAACTACTAGAAATGAAACCAATTTTAAAGGAAGACTAATGGACCAAATGCAACCAACAGAAAATGAGGTAATAGTTGGGGATAAAGACCATGAATAAAACAAATTCATAGAGAAAGAAAGTAACTCTGCTGTTATGGCTGTCAGACAGCTGTGACAGGAGAGCTAAAGATGGACAATAAAAGAATAAGGCAGGAGAAAAAAATCTCTTAGCCTCAAGTCATGTTACATTACAGGGATTTGCTCAATGATGCATAACCTCAACTTCAGGGTGTTTGTAAAGAACATTTTGGGAGCTAAGAGGATCCTGATTTAGTCCAGAAAACAAGTGTCACTTTTCTCTTTTTCCCTCCCTCTCTCTTGTAATGCTAGAGAAACTGAGGCAAAATAGAGATTAGAGAGCTATAATAATTTAATTTATTGGAGAGTTTAATTAATTGACTGGATTGGACTCTCATCTCCAAGTATCCAGTATCGAATGTAGGATTCAAAGATTCTTTATAGGGTTTTGATGATTAACAAAAACAATGACGTAATTGGGGAGGCACCAGACATTCTGATGATGTCTAAGATAGAAGATTTTTATCCTTACCAAACATCCTGATAATTAAGAGGGAAGGGTGGTGTTGTAGCCTGGGGATTGGAGCAGAATAACTGAGGTAGGACAATTTAGGGAAACTGAGTCAGGACAATTAAAGGGAACTGTGGCACAACACTCCCTTCCTTCCTTCCTTCCTTCCTTCTTTTCTTCATTTTTCTTTCCTTTGAAGTAGTGATATATCATTTTGCCAATGACTTTAGTTTGATGGTCTATCTCTCTCTTTGTTTTTAAATTTATTTATTTTTTAATAATTATAACTTTTTATTGACAGAACCTATGCCAGGGTAATTTTTTACAACATTATCCCTTGCACTCACTTCTGTTCCAACTTTTCCCTTCCCTCCCTCTACCCCCTCCCCCAGATGGCAAGCAGTCCTATACATGTTAAATATGTCACAGTATCTCCTAGATACAATATATGTGTGCAGAATCAAACAGTTTTCTTGTTGCACAGGAAGAATTGGATTCAGAAGGTATAAATAACCCGGAAGGAAAAACAAAAATGCAAACAGTTTACATTCATTTCCCAGTGTTCTTTCTTTGGGTGTAGCTGCTTCTGTCCAATCAATTGATCAATTGAAACTAAGTTAGATCTTCTCTTTGTTGAAGAAATCCACTTCCATCAGAGTACATCCTCATACAGTGTCATTGTTGAAGTGTATAATGATCTCCTGGTTCTGCTCATTTCACTTAGCATCAGTTCATGTAAGTCTTTCCAAGCCACTCTGTATTCATCCTGCTGGTCATTTCTTACAGAACAATAATATTCCATAACATTCATATACCACAATTTACCCAACCATTCTCTAGTTGATGGACATCCATTCATTTTCCAGTTTCTAGCCACTACATATAGGGCTACCACAAACATTTTGGATGGCTTATCTTTTAAATGCTTCATTACAATTTTATTACTTCAAGCTAACATATGTTGTTCTTCATGTCCAAAAAAAGAACTCATTTGTCTTCCACCCAAACTGCTTCTCTTCCTAGATTTCTGCTTCCTGTTATTTTTTATTCCCTAACCAATAAGTCACAAATGCCATGAATTCTACGTTCTCAATATCTCTTGCATCTGTTCCTGGAACCACTATCTTTGATCTCATCCTTATTACCTCTCACTTATATTGTTAAAATAGCTTTCTATCTACCTCCAATACATCCTAAACAATGATGCTAGTTTAATCTTCCTAAGGTACACATTATTGATCACATGCCCATAATTATCTTTAAGGCTTCTTTAACCTTTTCCAAATTTATTGTTCACCACTCCCTTATGCATATTGTAATGTAGCCAAACTACTACTTAATGTCATTTTGCCCTTTCATGTCTTCATGCTTTTGCCTACAGTATTATCTTTGCCTTTTGAGCCTGTTTTCCAGACCCAGGTCAAACACATATTGCCTTGAATGAAGCTTTTTCAGTTCCATCCTTCCCCTAAGTCAAAAGTTATGTATATCTCTTAGGAACTCTCATAATGCATTTAGTATCTCTCTTAGACACTCATCACATTCTAGTTTATAATATATATATTTTTGTATGTTTTATTTTTCCTAATAAATTGTAAGCTTCTTGAAAGTTTGAGCCATACTTATTTACCATTGAATTCCCTTCAAACCCTAAAAATACCTGGAACATAGAAGGTACTCAGTTAATTTTGATTTAAATGGATATTCCATTTTTTTTTTTAGCAAAAAACAAACAACCTGTCAACTCTAGTCACATATGTGATTCCTTTTTAAATTTATTTTTGAGTAACCTTATCAGGAGATAATTCCTTACTTTGTGATTGTATTTCTATAATTTTCTTAAAATATTCTTTTAATGTTTTAATAGTTCTTGCTGCAAATATTCCACACAATTTAAAATTTAGTGTGATGGATAAAGGTGATACAGTATGCATCAAGATAGGCAATCAATGATGGAACATCAACAAATAGCAAAAAGTAATTTGGAAAATAGATTTGTAAAGACCCATATACACAGAAGAAAAGAAGTATGGGAAAACTAATCTGAATTGATCTGATAATGAGGATGGTAGGTAGAAAGAAACTGGATCTAGTTAAAGTATAAGATTAATCTAGGCTTGAAATTTGTATTTCAACAGGCATAGTCTTAAAGAGGGTGTGTACAAGTTTATTATTGTTCAGAACCTTGATTTAAATAAGACATAAGGGAAGAAGCAACTCATAGCACAAAAATAATACACAATTAACAAACACAGTGGCCATCATAACAAACAATATAACATCATTACCACTCCGAGGAAGCACCAACATTTGAATTCCTTGGCTGGGTGGACTCATGATCACAGCTATTCACAGTCTCGAGTGGGAGAGTGGGAGCCATTATTAGGCAAACTGTACAAAACTTCCTAGCCCAAATCCTCAAAGTCCCTTTCTACGAAGGGATTTTTATAGCCTGAGAACAAGGAAGGCACTATGCTAAATATTCTATTTGATACATGATACTTGAAATGTAGCAGCCTTCCAGGTATAGGATGCTCCATCACAAGAGGCCCACCAAAGAGAATATTTGTTCATTCCTTTAGGTGGATTATGTTTACTCCAGGAACTGACCAAGTTTTCGGGGTAAAAACAGGTTTGCAAAAAAGGATACTCACAAAAAAGGGTGGCCTTTCAACTTCTTTGTAGTTTCTTGGTATTCCATCAGATAACTACAAGCACGTTTTCATGTTCTCAGCAAAAAGTTACATAAAAGTTATGCCCAAGATTCACTTAAGTTACCTTACTCATTAGGATTCCTTACATTAAGGTATCGAATATTTATTATAGATGAATCTGCCAAATCTAAAGTCCATTTTCCTCAAATCCAAATGTTGGCCAAAATCGACTGTCAAGTTATTTTTGCTGTGTCTTAAAGTTGGTTATGTTTCAATATTTTCAAGGAGCTATAATGGTGTGGGTACTCCACTGAACTATATTGCAAACACTCTAAAACGCAATATAAAAATTTTTAAAGTTGTTGTCACTGAAAAAAACATCACCTTGCACTAAAGCCAGTATGAAACTCTAAATTTAACTAGGGTTGGTCCTTGGTCATCTGAGGCCACCAGATGATAGCTTGAGAAAATCTGCCAAAACTTGATCTCTACTAGCATAGCTTTTAAGTATCCATACCATATTGAAATATTGGAGTAAAACTTTGGTGAAAAGAACTGTCAACTGATATGTCACAATTTTATTTCTAGCCTTCTGAAAAGATATTTGTGTAACTAAAAGGAAGTAACTTTGGAAGAGTTAATCCTGTGGCTCTAAGCAGTTTCTCTGGTACCATGGACAGCACCATGTCCGGAATCTTTATTGTGTGTTTGGTTTGGTTTAGTTTCATTCCTACTCACCTAATTGGTTCTTTGTAATCTGACCTTATTCAGTTTTCTTCTTACACTTACTCTAGTATTATTGCCATAGAGAGACTAGCCCAATCATTTCTTTTTGGTTAAGGAATATCTTCAATTTGTATCTCCATTGCCTAGCAAGCATATGGTAAATCAACACTTGAATGGTACTCATTCATTTATTCAGAAAAACTTCATGAGCCAAAAGGCTGCTACATGGAATAGTCAATTGAGTTCTGGATTTAGATTCCAGAAGACTTGAATTCTAAACTTGTCTCAGACACTTACTAGCTATTTGAGTGTGAGAAAAATAGTGAGTTCTTTCAGGCTCCTTTTCCTCATCTGCTATGAGACTTGAAGGACATAATATAAACAAATCACTTTGCAAACCTAAAAGAAATAATGATAATAATTATTTTGTTTGCTTTTTCTGGCAAATACACTCTTTTCTACTATTCTTGTTTCCCTAGCTCTATTGATGATAATAGCCTCATTTGATTATCTTTCTTCTGGCTCTCTTTTGGGGAGACAATTTCATTTTAGAGTTGGGTGTCTTCAAAGCTACTAGATCTATACTTGGGGTTGTTTGATGTTTACACAGAGTCAATTTGATTAGCAGATGAAGGAGTGAAAAGCCACCAGAATTAGCAGATCAATTATAGGGCCTACATCTTGATACTAGGCAGGTTAAGGATACAGTCCCTTCTGTCTTAGTACAAATGCCATTTTGCATTCTGAGGTCTTCCAGCCTGTGGTGGGTGACAGCTTTGGTCATTTCCCATCTTTATCATAAAAGCCTCTCGGCACTTGTGTTGCTTCCAAAGCTCATAATGGCCTTGAAATGCTAAGCACAATTAAAAGTTTTATCTTCAAACCTAGCTGACAGTTCACATCTGGTTAAAAGCACTTTCCACCCTGAAAAACTTCAGATTATAACATTCAAAGAAGTTAGTGCCACTTTCTATGCATGAGTATGCATCCTATGACTATGTCCTGATCCCAGAATTAACAGGGTTACCATCATATCAAAATTACTTTAAAATGTAATGTTTTTTAGGAGTCAGTGTGGTGTAGTGGAAACAATATTAGATTAGGAATTAGAATTCATAGGTCTTAATCTCAGCTTTGCTATCATCTAGCTATGTGGCTTAAATGATTCTCTTCATAAAATAAAGAAGTTGGATTAAGTGATCTGGATGATCTTTAATTCTAGTATTTTATGATCTTATATATGAAATATTTTTACATTTGAATTTTAATTTTTCAGCAAACAAGCATTTATTTTCTTTCCCTCTCTCTTTCTTATCCCTGAGGAAAAAACTTCCAAACCAAACCATCATAACAAATAAGTTTAGTCAAGCAAACCAAGTTTCCATATTGGCCTTATCCAAAAGATATGTGTCTTTGAATAGTATGTTATTGACCCTCCTTGTAATTTGTATTTCTCTATTAGCAGATTTGTTTGGGTTCAGAGAGAGTTAACATGCTAAGTAGAAAGAACACTGATTCTAAATAGAAAAAAATTGAGTTCAGATTCCCTTTTTGACAGTTGCTGTCTGTATGATAATTGGAAGTCCTTTAATGTTCCCAGGCCTCTTTTTTCTCATTTGTAGAATGAAGGAATTGGATAAGATGGTTTCTGAGGTCCCATCTAGCTCTAGGTTTAATATGCAAATGATCTAGTTATAGATAGCTAAAGCTCAGTGAAGAGAATGCAGTGTTTTACCAGTTTCCTTTTACTGTTCTGCCTCAGTTTCCCTAAATTGCCCTGCCTCGGTTTCCCTGAATTGTTCTGCCTCAGTTCCTAATTATTCTGCTCAGTCCTGCAATACCACACCTCCCTCCTAATCATCATGATCCAGATAAGGAGAAAAACCTTCTATCTTAGACATCATGACCCCAGACCTTCCCTACTTATCAGAATGTCCGGTGCCTCCCCAATTCTGTCCTTGTTCTTCTTGATCCCAACTTATCGGAATGTCCAGTGCCTCTGCCCACCCTGTCAGAATTGGATTGATAGTCTGTTCCTGCTCTCAATGCTTTGACTCTGCCCCTGCCTCAGTCTACCCCAGTCCCTTGGAGCCACGTATGTATATATACTTCATGGGAAGCACACACTAGTTACTGGATTCATGGAGACAATAGTCTCATTCAGCCCTGGGACCAAACCTTGGATCCATTTGGTCCCAGCACAATCTCTCCCTCTCAAATAAAACATTAAAAACTCTCTAATCTCTATCTTGCCTCAGTTTCTCTGGCATTGCAATAGAAAGATCCAAGGAAAAAACCAGCCTCAGACACTTAATAGTTGTGTAGATCCTAGATAAGTCACATATTCTTATGTCAATTTCAATCCTCTCAACTACAAAAACCTATCTTCTAGGGTTCTTGTGAGGATCAAATAGGATAAAATTTGTGAGACCATTAATACAGTGCTTGTTTTTTTCCTTTTCTTATCCATACCTTCAAAAGTAGTTTTAACTAATAGGTGGTATGTTGAATTCATGATAATCTAGGTTCAATTCCTGTCTATGACATATTAATTATATGAATATAAATCACTTAACGTTACAGAGCTTTCAGTAATTCTCTAAAAGCATGTTACAGATGAATTGCTGACTGTTAGCAGTGGAAGGAATTTTAATACTGAGAATTCATCAACAAATTATAGCTAGACCAAAAATCCACACACCTATGCCTGGCTCCACTTAGTGGACATTGGTGAGACAGTTAATCAGGATCAGTGGTAAGTCAGAAGTAGGTCAAGTATGATATGTGAATAGGGAGTGGCACAAAACTATTCTGTTGTATCTGATAAAAATTAAAATCATTACCTCAGCATTATTAAAATGTTTAGTTCTTCCAGTTCACTTAACAGGAATAGATCAATTTCCAACTATCAACTAAAATCATCATAAACTTAGATGGAGAGAAGAAAAGGGAAGGAAGGGAATGAGTATTTATATAGGTCATATTATATGCCAGACATGTGCTAAATGTGTCACAAATATTAATCTCTCAAGTGCTGTTATTTTCTTCTGAGGCAAATAGCTTAAGCCATTTGTCCAAGGTCACATAACTAATAAATGTCTGAAGCAGGATTTGAACTCAAATCTTCCTGACTCCAGGCTCTTTCCATTGTGCCACTAGCTGTGCAAAACTGAATCTGTCAGAATAACAATGAGAAAAGTTTATCTAGAGAAGGGTCATGTTTGCTTCACAAAATATCCCTTTGGGGAAAAAGAAGAAGAATCTGAATCAAAGATTGAGTAGTCCCCTTATCCTATGCCTAGCCTAGAGAATTCATTGGAACAATTTTATTTAGCTGATATTATTCTAGAAAACCTAAATATGATAGACCTCTGGAGAAAATTGATTGGGAATAGAAAGGAATATATCTTTTTCTCAGTCGTATATGGCACCTATACAAAAACTGACCATGTATTAGGTCATAATAAGAAAAATCTCACAATCAAATACAGAAAGGCAAAAATAGTAAATGCTTCCTTTTCAGATTATATTGCAATACAAATATATTAAATAAAGGGCCAGGAAAGGATAGACTAAAAGCCAAGTGGAAAATAAATAATCTAATTCTAAATAATATGTGGGTCAAACAACAAATCACTGAAACAATCCATAATTTCATCCAAGATATTGACAACAATGCGACGACCAACCAAAACCTATGGGATACAGCCAAAGCAGTTCTTTGGAGAAAATTTATATTTCTAAATAGTTACATGAATAAAATAAAAAAAGAGGAGTTCAATGAATTGGCTATACAACTAAAAAAGCTAAAAAAAAGAACAAATTAACACCCTCCCAATTAAATATCAAATTAGAAATTCTGAAATTCAGGGAAAGATTAGTAAAAATGAAACCAAGAAAACTATTGAACTAATAAAACTAAGAGTTGGTTTTATGGAAAAAAATCCAACAAAATAGATAAATCTTTGGTTAATTTGATTAGAAAAAGGAAAGAGAAAAAAAAATCAAATTACCAGCATCAAAAATGAAAAAGAAATTAAAGCAATAATTAAGGGCTATTTTGCTCAACACTATGGCAGCAAATCTGACAATCTAAGCAAAATGGATGAATATTTACAAAAATATAAATTGTCCAGATTAACAGAAGAGGAAATAAATTACTTAAATAGTCTCATTTTAGAAAAAGAAATTGAGCATGCCATCAATGAATTCCTTAAGAAAAAATCTCTAGGGCCAGATGGATTTACAAGTGAATTTTACCAAACATTTAAAAAACAATTAATTCCATGTAAACTATTTGGAAAAATAGAAAAAGGAGTCCTGCTAAATTCCTTCTATGACACAAATATGGTACTGATATCTAAACTAGGAAGAGCCAAAACAGAGAAAGAAAATTACACCAACCTCTCTAATGAATATTGATTCAAACATTTTAAATAAAATATTGGTAAAGAGATCACAACAATTTATAAGCAGAATAATAATACACTATGACCAAGTGGGATTTATACCAAGAATGTGAAACTGGTTCAATATCAGGAAAATTATTGTCATAATCAACCATAACAATAACAAAACCAACAGAAATCATATGATCACTTCAATAGATGCATTAAAAGATTTTGACAAAATACAGCACCCGTTCCTATTAAAACATGAGAGAGCATAGGAGCAAAAGGAGTTTTCCTTAAAGTCATTTAGCTGATGTTTCACACAAAGGCATTTTGAAGCCATCAAAGCTGTAATTCATTGAATGATTTCTTTCAATAAGATATGCAATTTGTCTGGAGAGTGATAAAATCTTTGTCTTGGGAGAGAATTATGAAGACAAAGGCATTGATGATGTATCTTGTTTCAATTATTCAGGATTCCCAAATCCATTTTGTTCTTCACTCTCAAAATGGTGTTTATTCTGGCCCTTGAGGAAATCAAATGACTTCATTTTTTCTTTGGGGTAAAATGATGGCCAGTGTCTTAAGAATATTAATGTAAAATAAAGCCATCCTCTTAATTTTGGTCTAAGATGAAGTCTTTTTGAACAAATATGACTTTTTAAAGATGGGAGGTAGATGCATATCTGAGACTACTCTGTCTGCCTTAAAAGAGCATTAAAAACTATAGATTGTAGAAAGACTTACAAGAACTGATGCTGAGTGAAATGAGCAGAATCAGGAGAACATTGTACGCAGTAACAGCAAGATTATGGGATGATCAGCTGTGATGAACTTGGCTCTTCTTATTAACACAGTGATTCAAGTCAATTCCAATAGACTTGTTGAGATGGAAAATGCCATCCTTGTCTAGAAAGAGAGAATTATGGAGACTGAATGTGGATCAAAGCATAGTATTTTCACCTTATTTTTTTGTTTTTTACTTTTTCTTTCTCATAGTTTCTTTCCCTTTGTTCTGATTTTTGTTACACAACACAACAAATGTGGAAATGTTTTAAAGTACTGTACTTGTGTAATCTAGATGAGTTAAGGGAAGGAAGGAGAAAAATTTAGAACTCAAAATCTTACAAAAATGAATATTGAAAACTATCTTTATGTGTTTGGAAAAATAAAATACTGTTACAAAACAAAAGAAAACCCCTATAGATTTTTATATAAACCAATGATAGCAATTGATAAATAATTGATAATTATTTAGTTCATGGAAATGGTAAAAAAAAAAAAGGAAATAAAAGATACTGTATCTGCTAAATGCTGCATGATGGGGGCTACTGTAAACTCTTTTGAAGGTTGGCATTTTTATTATAAAACCAAACTGAAAAGTCCCTATGCCATGTGTGTCTATTCATTAATAATATTAATGTAGCTCACATTTACTTAGCACTTTATATTTTACAAATCGCCTTCTTTCCAATAATCCTGGGAAATAGATAATGTGTATCATTCTTACTTTTCAGAAAGCAACCTTTTTGGGAGAAGAGATAGGATTCTAACCCAAGTCTTTTGAGTATAGACACTCCCCTTCCATTTAACAGTATCTTTTTTTTTTCAATTATATATAGAGATAGTTTTCAACTTTCATTTTTGTAAGAGACTAGAGAGAATTGTGTGAAGTGAGTTTTGTTGGAATCCAGTTCCTATAGTGAATTAAGGGTATGAATTTATCAGGGCCAGGCAGAGAAATTTAAATTATGAACTCTTCAAAGTTTATTGATCAGAGAGACAAATAAATATATGCCTCCAATACTTATAGACTTAAAACAATAATCTAACAAATACAATCTACTGAGATATAAATGATTAAGCCCTAATTGGTTACTTAGACAGAGATGTAAATAGTTGAGATACACATCAAAGTAAACTTATATCAATGTCCTTAAGTACCTTTCTCAAATGCCTTTAGTTTCCATTGTGAGTTGTTTTTCCTGTACTAAGATTAAAGGTAAACTTTTGTTCCATTGTACGGTAGTTTTACACTTTGCTTCAGCCACTAGATTTCTAATTATTATTAACAAGTATGTTTCTGCTTTATCATAAGATTGGAGAGGCAAGTTACTGTAAGATCCTAGCCCTGGAATGAATCTTATCTCCTGGACCTCTACAGAGTATTACCAAGAAAACATTGTGCACAGCAACAAGATTATATGATGATCAACTCTGATGGTCATGGTTCTTGTCAACATCAAGATGATTCAGGCTGGTTCCAGTCAACTTATGATGGAGAGAATCATCTGCACCCAGGGAGAGGATTGTGGGGACTGAATGAAGATCACAGCACGGTGTTTTTCATCTTTTTTGTTGTTGTTTGCTTGCTTTGTTTTTCTTTTTGATCTGATTTTTCTTGTGCAGCAAGATAGATGTAAGAGATATGTGTAGAAGAACTGCACAGTGTTTGACATATATTGGATTGCTTGCTGTCTTGGGGAGGAAAGTGGGGGAAAGGAAGGGAGAAGGGTTTGGAACATGGATTTTTGCAGGAGTGAATGTTGAGGGCTGTCTTTGCAAGTATTTTGAAAATGAAAAATTAAAAAAAAATTAAAAAGAAAAAAATGGAGACCTAAGGAAATTAAATCACTTTCCTTATATAGAAAAGGCAGCAAGTATCAGATGTGAAGTTTCAACCCAAATCTTCCAATTCAAAGCTGTTCTCTTTCCACAGAGAAGGAGGTATATACGGATATAGAATATTCTTTTGTTACCATACACAGTTTACATGTTGGTTGGTTTTCTTTAACTGTTTAAAACAACTTCCTTCTTTGTTATAAAAGAAGATTCAATGGGTAGTGAAGGAGATGGAAAACAAAGGGCATATACAAAAAATGAGTATAATATGAAAGCACAAGACTTCAATAAAACTTAAAAAATCACTTAACCCCTTAATTACCCTCTTTGGACCTGTCAGCACCAGTTTTTGCTGTGAAGTCAGCATAGGATGCTTTGTGGACAGCTCTATTAGTTTTCTCGATGAGACAATGGCTGAGGGACTCTGTTCTTTTTCAGGGAATATGATATGATTTAAATTTAATTATAGGTGTCATATAAGCTGTGTTAGTATTTTCATATCATTAGTGAGAATTTTCAGTGTGCTCACACTAGTTTCAGCAGACACTATTTACTCAGATGGAGGTAATATGATTGGCTGTCCCTATGATTGACATGCAGTGACAGATTTTAATGGGCCAACATTTACATACATATTGATGTGCATGTATAATTCCCTTACTTGCCCACACAAATTGGGCACTTTAACACACAATTACCCAATTATCTGGTGTCAGTTGCAGGGGCAAATTTGGTAATTGGATCCTCAAATGGTATAACATACACAATTTTTGTTTCCATTTAAAAAAGGGCAGTACTTTCCAATTTCTTGTTAGTACCCTGATAGTAAAGGTTCCCTTCTCTAAGATAAGATGGCACTGTTCCAACCTTGTAGGAGCAGACCAATGCAGACACAGGAGCAAAGTATAAAAATAATGATTAGAGCAGACAGATCTATTATTGACGCAAAGTGTCTATTAAACCTCAGATATACATTGTGTTGAGATTGTTGGTCCTGTGATGTGCAGATAAAATGTTATGAAGCTGGAATTTTCCAAGCTTGTTTGGAATTTTATGACCATCAACCATCTTTTTAGACATATGACAAATAGACATATATTCTACTTGGGCAGGTCTTTTGCTTTGCTGGAGCATCTATTTCCCTTGACTTTATGCAACAGATTTTTTAATAATGGTAGAATTTACCCTTTTTGATTTGATGTTGCATCTGTGAGGATAATGCTGCTTAGTTACTTTTATCAGAGCACACAGAGAGGGTCTTTCATCCATAGAGAAAATAATGTACTAATGAAGTCCATGGATGGAGATTTGCATGCCAGTTTGAAGAATTTGGACTTAATCTGATACGTTCTGGGTCACACTGGTCTTTTGAATGGAAGGAGAGTGTTATATGATGAAACTTATTTTAGAAACTTTGATGTGTTAAGGGATGTTCAGGATATGTCAGCAGAGGAAGAGACAAGAAGCAGTGATATAATTTAGCATATTATCACAATAATCTGGGTTGTCCTCATGAATATTCTATATAGTTGCATTTAGAATTTAGATTTAGAAGAATCTAAAAGATATTTCAAAGGAATTGTTGACAGAATTTTTTGACTGACTAGATATGGCATTCCATTTTTGGAGATGTGGACATTCACATAACGATTCTGCCAATAGAAACAGAGATGCAGGGTTATTCTATTCAGACAGGCTCACCATGGAAACACCTGAGATCATAAATCATGACAAAGAAGCAATTTATCATCACTGTAGTTAGAGGTGACATGGTGTGATAGAAAGAACACAGAATTAGAGGCAGATTTCTAACTTTGCTATTAACTAGCTGTCTCATATTGGGTAAATCAATTCCTTCTCTAGAACTCAGTCCTTACAATTTTAAAATGAAAAGGTTCAACTTTTCTGACCCTTGGCAAATAACCTCAATTTCTTCATTTGTAAAATGTGGGACTATTTTCTGATACCCTTTCGGTTTTAAATCTTTGATTCCAAGATCCTGCTCATACCTTGTCAGTATGATATATAGATGAGAATCCTAGACATGAACACTTGGGTTCAATTCATGCCTTAGTAATTTACTAGTTGTGTGATATTGGGCAAGTCACATAACATCTCTGAACCCCATAATTTTTCATCTGGATAGTTGAACTCCATAACCTCAAATGTCCCTTCCATACATGATCTCTCTCCAAGTTTAAAAATTCCATGATTTTAAAGGTAAATACAAAGTTTTAACTCTGGGTGACCTAGGAGAAGAGTGATTTCAATGGCATTAATAGGGAAATTGGAAAGCAAAGACTCCTGGGAGTTAAAGGAAAATGATAAGTTGAATTTTTACTTATGTTTAGTTTGAAGTGATGGTGGATAAAAAAGTGGCAATGAATGGCCAGTCATAGACTAGAAGTTATAAGTAGGGATGTAGATTTAGGATCTATTATCCTGGAGGTGGCTATCAAAGTCTTAGCAGAGGGTCTAAGGCATAACTCTGAAGAAAAGAATAGTTAAGGATACTGAGAAAGCATAGTCAGAAATATCACAAGAGACTTTTCATACCTAAAGACAAGGAAAACAGGAGTTTCAAAGATTATGAGGAGAAAGGCCCACATGATGCAAAATGATCAAGGAGTATAAAGACTGAGAAAAAGCCACGAGATTTGCCAGATTACCATAGGCTGCAGTTTGCCTATCTCAGTAACTAAGGAATATTCTCAAGTTTCTCTGGATATTCTCTTCTTCAGCCATCTCCTTATCCTTCCTTCTCTTCTCACTTTCTACTCCCCATTTCCAACTGATTTTTTCTGACCCTATTGTTTTCCAAATTCACATTCTTTGCCCTGGTGACCTTAAGTGACATTTAGGAAAGTAGGAAGGGAAGGAATAGAGGCAGATTCATTAGATTAAACTATTCATTAGATTAAAATGACAAAAGACAAAAGAAGCAGTTGTATGGGATTATGGGTTTTCTTCTCCGTCCCTCCATTCCCTCTCCTAGATGGCAAGCAATCCAATATAAATCTTTCCAGGTCTTTCTATAATCAGCTTCTTCATCATTTTTATAGAACAATGATATTACATTACCACAGTTTGTTCAGTCATTCCTCAATTGATGGGCATCAGTGGATGTATTTTTGTATGGCTATTTGTATAACAGCTTCTACCACTTTCCCTAAGTCCTTGATATATCAACCTTGATACTTTCTAAATACTTCTGCACTGATCTCTGTCCCTTCCGAATCCTTAGATCCACTAGTCAGCAATCTTAATCCCAAGCCTTTTCATAATTTAGCCTCACAACTGTGGTCTCCAAATGGGCTCTATAGGTAGACTCCATATAAGTTATACTTTTGGGGAAGAAGATGGAAAGCAAAGGCTTGAAAATGAAAATGTGAAAACACCATGAAGTGTTGGAGCTTTTAGGTAGAGAGAGATTTATTAAGCCATCAAGTGCTAGGTTTGGAACATCAGGAAAGCCTTGTGTTGATCAGGAGCGGTTTTCTGACCTGAATGTGAAAAAGGAGGGATTGAATTATATCAAGTCATAGAGAGTGTATAGTGTAGGGAAGATAGCAGAAAAAGAGACTGTGGTCAGAGAAGGGGAATACTAAACAAGATTGAAGAAATGTGGTGCAATAGAATACAAATTTGGATCCAAAGTTGGTAGATCCAAGTTTGATTTCTAGCTTTATTACCTCTATGTTCTTGGGCAAGTCACTTATACTTTCTGTTTATTAATTTCCTAAGCTATAAAATGATAATTCTGAAGTTCTTTCCAGCTCTAAGCTTGTGATCCAAGTAAGGTAGAGACTTGTAATGATTGAGTACTGCATTGTGAAGAAGTGTAATAAAATTTGTGACTAATGTTGATTTGGAGCTTGGAAGATGAAGAACCATGAGACTGAGGTGTCTGATGTATCATTGATATAGCTAGAGGACACTGGAAAGAGACAAGCTGAAAAAATGAGAGGTGCTCAAATTGTAGAAAGAAGGGCAGAAAGACTGGTAGATTGTGGAAGTAAGGACAAAAGGGATGACTGAAGTAGGCTGTAATATGTGGATGACACAAATACAGACAGAACCAATATTGGCCACTTGTCTTCTAGTTTCAAAAGAAAATTTTTTCTTCTTCAAGCATCCCTCAACTAATATGTCTCTTTATTAAATCAACTTTGGGCATGATATACATTTCTTCATTTGGAAATGCAGACAGTGAGACAAAAGTTGAGATAGTAGTACCACTCTGATCCAAATACTCTTACCCTGAGAATCTCTGAGTTCATAAATCACTTCATCATCATAAAAACAAATGAGAAAGATGGCCAAAAATATAGCTCTCAAAAAGTTCTTTATTGTGATAGAGGAACAAAGGAAAAAAAGAATATCAAACTTGAAACCAACAAAGAACAGAAACTTTTCTTAAGTGAAATCTTGCCACTGATAATTTTGTTTTTTTCTCTACTCTCTTTTCCCTCTCTTGCAATTTTCTCTCCCACAATAAATCTTCTGAGCAACAATACTCCATTTCAGAATGGAACAATAGGAATTTTTTTTCTCCACCTGATGTTTGAAAACCCTGAAATCTAGCTTCTGGCAGGCACTGATTACTGTGTCTGACAAACACAGTAATGCCCCCCTAATGCTGATGGGTTATGTGTTTGCATCCACACTGCTCTGCATTCTGTAGCACTAGAGCACATCCTGAATAAATAAATAGGACTTGTTTCGGCTATAGACATTTACACTCATTAGGAGAGCCACTGAGTTGGCATGAAATATTAAATGACAAGGGTTAATTTTATTCTCCATGAAGAGAATTCGTCTAATTTCCCCTAAGATCTCACAACAGGTCAGAATTCCACACTTGAAATGATGGCTTGCCTTCCTCAGTTTTCACCAGGAACACTTGCATGGAAGACATATTGCTGAGGTCAGTTTTGTAGTGAATCTGACTTTTGCCATGGGGTTGAGAAATCCTTGGCATTAGCACTGGGAAACTATTTTGCCACCTTTCTGAGAATTTGCCTGTTATAACTGGTGCTTTTGTGTTTTCAGCTGGCAATTCTGAAAATAACTGAGCTCATTAGAATGGCCTTATTTGAAGATAGGGGAAGGGCCTCACCTTTATTTTCCCCCCGTTTTCTTCAGGTACTTAGTATATGGCTGTATGTTTATACTAAATGAATGGACTGTCATTTTGAATTATACTGACACATTATTAATAAGTTAAATGATAATGACTCTAGATGATATTCACTTATTATAGAGCATCATACACTGCATTAGTTATGAATGGAAGCATTTTACTTAAAGACTGGTTTACAAATGTGTTGTTTAAAAAAAAAGTCATTGTTTATTTATAAGATCTGGAAAGGAAACTATAGACAACAGACCTTACAAACAGTCCTGTTCTGAAAAACATTATAAAACATTGATTATATATTTGTGTTAAGTTTATGTTGTTGCTACCTCATGTCCCTGATCCATTATTCATCTTTCTTAAGGGTTAAACCTTTGAAAGATGTTTTGAATGAAAAAGTGGTAAACTTTCCCTGCCGCTGCATGATAAGGTCAATACAAGTAGTGATGTGATGTTGTTTCTATTGTTAGCAAAAAGGCACCTAGAATTAAATTTAAAATCAGCAAATATTTATCAAGATTGTACCTACTATCTTGCAGAGAGTGGGCACTAGGGGCTGGAGATATAAAGAAAAAAGTTCTTGTCCTCAAGGGGTTTACAGGCTATTGGGAGTGATATAGTATGGAACCAGATATCAATTATATGATTATTTGAGGAGGGCAATAGCACTGATAATGATGGAGATTAGAAAATAATTCAGGTAGATTATGGCAGCACAGGAAGATAAGAGGCAGATGTGGGAATGCAATTGTGGAAGGCAGAAAATGCAAAGGCAAGATGATGGCATGTTGAGTTTGGAGAATAGCTACTATGGCATTTGGCTGGATATAGAGCCATTGAAGGAAAGTAATATGAAATAATTCTGGGAAATATGGGAGTGTTTTAAATTTTAGATGGAGAAATTCAGAGGAATTTTCAGAAGCTTGTACCAACTGATAATTTCTCCAATTGTTCACTGAGAATGTTTTTTTTTCCCCCATTGCCTAAAGTCTGCCAATGACAAGCTCATACTTTTTTTTTTTTAAACTTTAAACCAAGGGGTCAGATCACTTAGTGACTGCTGGAGTTTAAACAAACAAACAAAACAACTCTATGTAGAATCAAATACTGGGCAAATAATGTCTAATTTTTTCATATCCCACCTTGACTACTTCAAGAAGCATGAGACAGTTATCTTCAGTTACATCAATTCTAAATAATCCTTACTATAATAGATGTCAGAGAGATCAAGCCAGTCATGATGTTGATTAGGGAGCTAAGGTCCTTTTCCAAATAGACCTCAGAAAACTTACCAGTAACAAAAAAAGAAATTATTTCTGGTAGCTCTTTTTGTAATATCAAAGACTTAGAATCTAAGGAAGTGATTAGCAATTGGGGAATGACTGAGTAAATGATAGTGTATGAATGTAATGGAATAGTATTATGTCTTAAGAAATAATAGAAGGAAATTTCAATAAAATCTATGAATACTTATGTGAATTTATATAGAGTGAAGTACAGAACTAGAATAATTTCTAATAGAAATAACACTATATCAATAACTTAAAAAGACTTAAGAACTCTGATCAACAATATATATTGATCAACCGTGATTCTGAGGAAATTATGATGAAACTTGATACTTACCTTCAGACAGAGAGGCGAAAGATTCAGGTTGCAGAAAGAATTATATTTTGGACAAAGCCACTGGCAAAATTTGTTTTGCTTGACAATACATATTTGGGATAAGGATTTTATTTTTTATTTATTTTTAATGAATATGTGGAAGAGAGAGGAAATAATTTTTTGTTAATTGGAAATAAAACAACAAAAACAATCCTATTTTTGATTCTTAGATTTGTTGGCTAGGACTCTATCATGCTTCAAAAGTATTGTTTGAGACATTGTGTATCATTTGTCACTTAATTTTTAAATCCATTCCTAGCAGTGAAACTTGCTATATATGCTTGCCACCATCAGTTTTCTATACCTGAGTTACCTATTTTGTTAAAGCCATAACTGGCAACTTTGAGGAAAGTGGTCTGAAAGATATCAACATATTATTGAGTCATATAGGCTTGGGGTTGGAAGAGACCTCAGAGGTCATCTGACCCAACTCTTTAATTTTATGGATGAGGAAACAAAAGTGAAGTGATTTGTGCAAAGTCACACAGATAGTAAGTGGCAGAGCTGGGATTTGAACACAGGTCCTCTGACTCCAGGTATAGCATGATTTTCACTGCACCAACTCTTTGAAGACAACTTCATTTGGGTGGTAACTTTCATAGCAGAGTGACTTTGACATGCTGCAAGGCCCAAGGGATACCATCTTAGAAGGGGTACATCATGGATAAATTTACATGAGGCATGTCTACCACAGGGAAAAACTTATTTTAGCTAAATTAATCTTTCTAACTGAATGTTAAGCTCAATTGTTCTTATGTTGCTAAAGGCCAATGAGTACTGGTAATGCTCATGACATTTAAATATTCTAGATAAAAAGCTAGGTGCTCAAAAGATTTGCCTTTTTCCTGTTGTGCATTATATTTTGGGATCATCTTCATCTTTGATCAGTTCACATTTTTTTATTTGTTTGTAATATTCCCAGCTGATGATTGCGTCCTACTTTCCCTTCTTGGTGTTTCCTTTTCTCCCTCCTTGGATACTCTAAGTCCTTTCTTCTCTTTATCTTATTTGAAAGTTCTGCTCTGAGATACTGATACTACGGTGCAATGATTAGTGATGGGGAATGATGGGGACTATTTGAATATAAACTTGGAGTATGTATATTCAAAGGAATAAAACTTTAAGGGTAAAGGTGTAGATGCCTGCAAGCAGACTGATAATGATTTTCTTTTTGGGAGGGGGTGTCAGATTTTCCTGGGTTCCTGAAATATGGGTTGCTTGCTTTACTGATACAGAACTTTGGCTGTGCCCTGTCCTCCTCTCTTTTGTATATTTTTACTTTAAATCAATATAGCAGCTGCATTGTCTCTTAGGCAATGCATTGAATTTCATAGAAAATGTAGGCTCTGTTTCCTCTCCTTGCCCTCTGGAAGGAGCTTTTATACTATCTAGCTCTCTATTGCCATTTTTAGTCAATTGTACAATAACAGCCTAAAGGGTCAGAACAAAGAACTTAGTTACTCTAGTTTGTGTTGAATGAGGAAAGAAATGAAGAAAAGAAAAGAGAGAAACTGGAATTGGGTTAACCTAAGGTGCTCCAAGTGATTATCACTGTGTGACACATACAGGGGATATAATGAAATGAGTTTTATAGATACCACTGAATTTCCTAGGCAGAGTGGAGGGAAATTCTTCTTCAGCACAGAGATTTTCAATTATTTCCATGTAAAAGAAGATGATATAGTTTCACCCTGGGAATTCCCCCCCCCCCCCAATCTTACATGGGGCAGGATAGAGAATATAAATCAAGAAATCTGAAACAGGAGAAAATATTATGATGATCCTCAGTAAATGCCCTGACCATTGAGTAATATAGTATAGGGATGGTGTTATAAGCCCTGAATTTCTTTGGACAGAGAGAATATTTTCTTAGAAGCCTAAGAGTTGAGATTTCTTGGGAGGGGTCAGAGAATAAAAATGTTACTAAGTTATATTCTTCATTAGTGCCCTGAATTAAAAAGTTCCTGTGTGTGTGTGTGTGTGTGTGTGTGTGTGTGTGTGTGTTCTGAAAGGACAAAACACTTCATCTGTTTCATTTTTCCCTGTCAGGATTAATAAAATCATAGGGCTATATTTTTCACATTATTTAGGACTGAAAGGAATTTCTTATCCAGTCCATCCTCCTTGTTTCACAGATAAAGAAACTGAGACTCAGAGAGATTAAGAACTTGTTTAAGGTCACAAAAATAGGAGGAAAAAAATTCAGTGCTTGAACAGAAATTTGAGTACATTTTAAGAAACAGAAGACATTGACCACATGTATACTTGTATTTGTCAATGATTCTTCACCAGAACTAGCAAGAAGAAGGTTCTCGCTTGTGAAAGCTTTGATTTCCCGGTATAATACTTATGCTCATTTAGACAAATTGCTCTCATCTCAGTCCCCTTACTCTGGTTTCTAACTCCTATTTGTCAGAGTCTCCACCTTTAGCCATGATTGTATTTCTTGGTATGGCTATTTCATGCTTTAACTTTGATTTTGAGCTTGAATCACAGATGTCACCCATTGCTTTGTTTCTTTCTGCTTCGCTCCTGTCACTTGGCAACCCTCTCTCCTTTATTTCCTCTGTGATGATGTTTTTTGTTGAAATTAGTTGCCTGATTACTTCGGTTAAACATGACAACTGTTATTCTTTGGACAGCAGTAAGTGGATCTGATTCAAGGCCCTTGACCTCCAGTGATATAACATCAGAATTATAGGACATATCACAGAATCATGGTAAAATTGTAATCTTTCTATTTTGTCTTTAAATACTTAGAACTTAGTATTATGCCTTGCACATGGTAGGCATTCAATAAATGCTTGTTGTATTGTGTTCATATCAGACTTGGAAGAGACCTTAACGATATAGTCAACTTTCTTATTTTTCAGAAGAAACTAAGACTCAAAGTGATAGGGGAAATGATGGATTTAAGATAAATGCATAAGACAAACAGCAATCTTAATGCAATCTTTGATCATACATATATATGCATACATATATATACATATATATATACACAAACATATATATATATATATACACACACACACACACACACACATACACATTTGTGTCTAATGGTAGCCATTTCTTGGGAGAAGGAGAAAAAGGAAAAAAATAAACTTATATAATAACTTTATTATATATTTAAAAGGAATGGTTTGTACATAATAGATTTGCAGTTTAATGTGTTCTCATTTTTTTTATTATACTGTATTATGCAAATGCTTTTATTGCATAAAATCAAAATAAATAAAACATAAAAAATGAACATTTTGATGGTGATATTTTAATATGCTGTTTTCTTTATAATCCTATAATTTTTATCTGTATTAAAGAAAATTTCTAAGAAATTGTTCATAGGCTTTACCAGATTGCTAGAGGGGGTCATAACCCCAGAAGGTTAAGAATACTTTCTCAAGAGTTTTATTTTATTTTATTAATCAGATCATGGCTTGGAGTACCACTCTTCCTAAGAACATGTCTTCTTCCTCCCTTACTACATTGTATTAACAGTTTTATTACTGTTACTATTGCTACAGTTGGAAAGCTGTAAAGTTCAAATTCTATTAACAGTTACTTATAAAAAGTATTATGTGTACCTTAAAAATTAAAAAAAAA
Organism: Sarcophilus harrisii; assembly: GCF_902635505.1. Taxonomy (NCBI): domain Eukaryota; kingdom Metazoa; phylum Chordata; class Mammalia; order Dasyuromorphia; family Dasyuridae; genus Sarcophilus; species Sarcophilus harrisii. Next base: position 301,866,954 of record NC_045426.1, on the reverse strand, counting down.
ACTTTTCTCTTGTTCCTCCCTTTGAAAAAAGAGAAACATAAACATAAACCCTTATAACAAATATGCATAGCTGGCCAAACAAAATATACATAGCCCAGATCCAATGGGCAATGAAAAAATTTGCATTGTAAAAATTTAATCAAAATATTATACTATATCAGAATAAAGTCTCATCAATGTACTTATTAATGTGCTTTGAATGATTATCCATAGATTGGGTACCAGTCTCTCAGGAACTGACTGGCCCCCAAACCCTATATGATCAATTTTCCTCAATAAGAAGTTGGCAAGGATAACTGGACAAGGTTTTTTTTTTACTCGTAGCTAAAGCTCTGCAGTAGGTTAGTGTTACATCTGTTTTGGGGATTCAGGAATTTGGAACACCAGGCAGGTAAATCCCAGGAGATGATTTTGGCTAAGCAGATTGCATCCAGTGCTGATGTCACATGGAGTGGTCATCATTTATGCTTCTTAATCTCCATCACTTTTGAAGTATACACATATAATTTGCACCTCTGACTTGGTAGCATTAGATATATTTCTGAGCTATCCCATTCTGAGTTGGTAGAGATAAAGAATACCCAAAGCCCCCAGAAGGATGCCAGTAGCCCCATCTTTCCTCTCACATTCTTCTTAACTCCTTTTAAATCTCCTGTCCAAATGTCCTACTCTTATCATTATCATTGACATCATCATCATCATCATCATCATCATCATCATCATCATCATCATCATCATCAAGCACTTAAGTGTTTACTACATGCCAGGCACTGTGTTAAGCACTGGAAATACAAAGAAAAGCAAGAAAAAATACCAAAAAGGCAAAAAAGGGCAAAAATGCCCTTGAGAAGATTACATTCTAATGGGGATATAACACCTAAACAACACTGTACAGAGAAGATTAGTATGTAAGCTCCTTAAAGGCACAGGGACTGTCCTTTGTCTGCTTTGTAGTATAGTATCTGGAGCATAGCACTTAATAAATGTTTATTGATTGGAGATATAAATAGAAAATATATAAATATGTAATATTTTTATATAATTTGTATATAATTATGTATAATATAATAAATAAAAAGTATAAACAAAAGGCACATCATGACATGACTGAATGTGATCATTAGCCGCAGGGGGAAGCAATGGGGGTTATCAGCTAGCTTGATTTTCAACATGCATCTAACCTTTTCTTTCTTATAAATTTCTTTCTTCTTTCTTATAAATATCAAGTATTCTCATGCTGCTGATTTTCTAGGTCCCTTTCTACTCATGATGAACCCTGAGTGTTATTTTCATTTCTTAAGAATACTATATCCCATCACCTTCTCTGTTTCTTTTGTTCAAACTCCTTATTGGTATCTATGAGACTTGGGACTGGTTTCTTCATGATACTCATCCAACTATTGTATGATTATAGAATCAAATGAGTAAAATTTTGCTGATATGATACATTTTTAGACTAACCCAACCAAATTTAAGGTCCTTAAGGAACAATGTGGAAATACTGGCATAATGCTAGGCTGGTCAGGGAGAATTCATTTTGGCAGAAAGGGACTTTTAGTTTCCCCTGTTAGTACACATGCAAATGGCATCTGATCTCTAAAACTGATTGTGATCTTAGAGGCAGGAAGATTAACCCCTAGCATAAGCTGTTTTTTTGTGCTCATCAGTGGTCTAGCATGACCCATGGATTTTTCCTTCCCTGATTGATTATCTTCTTCACAATAAACATGAAGGGAAATCATTACAGCACAAGAGCTTGTATCATTCCAGCTGCCATTGCCTGTGATAGATGCTCCCCATTTGTAAAATCATCAGTGGGAAAGCTGTAAAAAAATGATTGCTGTCTGGTTTTAACCTACCTTGAGTTCATCATTACACAACTCTCATCCTTTCAGGGGCTGAACATCCATCTTTCTCTTCCTTGCTTTGCTGAGTAAGAATAGGATTTTGACTTCAAGTTGGGGGAAATTGCTACTTAACTGCTGCTGTTCAGGGACTATCTTGAAGGAAATGTGTCAGAGAGATTGTCATCAAATTGCAGCTGCGTAAAGATTATTTATAAGGGATGAGGGGCTTGCTAGTGCCATGGGGTATGTGAACTATAGCTAAACACTGAGATTCTCATGCAGTACTCAAATGGAATGCCCTCACTTGATAAATCAATAAATACTTATTGATTTCTATGTACTATACACTTTATCAGAGTAATTATGTAGGAATTAGTCATATGTTATAGCACCAGTGACATAGAAAGATTCTTTTGAGTCTGTTCTCCTTCCCTTCAATGTCATATATTGCCTCATTCAGGATGATATAATGGGTAGAATGATTGGATTGGAGCCAAGAAGAACTAGATCAAATAAAGCCTCTGACACATTAACTGTGTGACTCTGAGCAAATCATTTAACTTTTATATTCTTCAGACAACTGCCTAGAATGGAACTACTAAGTCATAGGTGGTTATGATGCTTGAAGAAGTTCTCATGCCCTAGTCTTGAAAATTCCCTTTGGGTATTTGAGTAGTTTGTGGGATAAAACACACTCCCCATTTTTAAAAGTGAAGGTAGCAATAGTGAAAGGAACAGAGGCTCAATTTATGTCATATTTTAATGGTTCAGCATCATTGGGATTGACTGAGAGGACTTCAGAGAGTTTTCTCTCCAGCATTCTCAGTATAAAGTGGATCTTTAGGACTAGCCTTGTGGATCATTAATTACATGTGTAATTTGAACAATTTCATTTTCCCCACTCCAAAATATCATCCACACCTGAAATTTTTATCATCTCATCATTATAAGGATAAAAGGTAGCTCTCTCCAAGCTTTCCTAATGCACGTAATTCATGGAAGAGTAATATATTAAACATTCTTTATTTATTTATTCTCTGTCATTCTCTTACAAGAGCTATTTCAAACTTTGCTCATTTCTTCATATCATCTTTTCCCTTTTCCTCATAGTTGAGAACATCACTTCTTACAAAGTGATGACCTCTGCAGGGAGTTCTTTTTTCTTCCCCCATCCACATATTAAATATCCCCAACATCATGTCCCATCCTTTGCTCCAGTCTCTGATGAAAAGATAATGCCTTATCAAGGCCAATTACATGCAACTTTGAACTTCTTTTTCAATTAGTTGCCTGCACAATCATATCTTTCCCCCTCTAGTTTTCAGTCTCTACCTATTAGTTTCTTTCTATTTACCTACAATTGCTTCCAGGTCTTCTCCATCTTCAAAAAACCATCTCTATATCCTATCATCTTAAAACTATTGCTCTAAATCTCCTATTCAATTCAGCACCAAACCAATAGGAAAAGATTGTTTACTCTTTTTGCCTCCATTTTTCTTCTGTCACTTACTTTTCAGCCCTTGACAACCTGGCTTCCAACCTTATAATTCATAGGAACCTGCTCTATCTTTTCAAAGTTATCAGTGGGATTTTATGACCAAATCTAATGACTGTTTCTTAATTTTCATCTTTCTCTACCCTCTTTTCAGTATTTATTACTCATCTTTTTCTTGAAGTTCTCTACTCTTTGGGTTCTTGTGACTACTCTGTTTTAGGATTTATTTTTTGCCAATTTTCTGATTATTCCTAAGTTTCTGAATTATTATACCCCATAACTGTGGGACTAGTTTTTCAGGTTGTGTCCTAGGCTCTTTTATCTTCTCTCTCACAATAGTCTCTAAGTGATCTCCTTAGTTCCCATCTATGAAGATGATTCCCAGATCCATATTTGCAGCTTTATTGGGCTCAAATACCTAATCACCAATTCCCTATTGGACATTTAAAAAAGTTGATATTCTATAGGTGTATGAAATTCAACAAGGTTTACACAGAATTCATCTTTTCCTCAAATCTACTTCTCTTCTAAGCTTCCCTTTTTCTTTTAAGGGTAACAATAGCTTTTCAGTCATCTAGAGGGTTGCAATTCCTGAGACATCTTCAAGTCCTCATTCCCACTCTTCCTTACATATCAAATTAGTTGTCAATACCTGCCATATCTACCTCCACAACATTTCACATCTTGTCCTTTCTCTTCACTAACAGTACCATCTTTGCTTAGCCCTTCATCACCTAATTTATTTCAATAACTTGGAATTGTTTATAATATATATATATATATATATATATATATATATATATACACATAATTGATCCCTCTGACTCAAGTCACTTTAGTACTCAATCTATCCTTCACACAGCTGTAAAGTTATTTTCCTAAAGCATATGTCTAAATGTGTTACTCCATTAGTCAGTAATTCCAGTGGTTCTAGTATTGCCTCTAGGACATGATACTAGCTTCTGTATTTGGCATTCAAAAGATCTTTCTCTCCAAGTTCCAATATTCCTTTCTAGTATTATAGCACATTGTTTACCATCATGCAATCTATGTAAGAGGCAAACTAGCTTTTTTCAATCTACTCACATGGAACACTCTATTTTCCCATCATTAAACCTTTGTACCAGCTGTCTTTAATCCCCAGAACACACTTTATTTCTGTTTCTTAGAATCCCTACTTTCCTTCAAAACTAGCTCAAAAATCACCTTTCATATTAAGAATTTTCTGTTCTCCCCTACTCCCCAGGCACACATTGCTCTCTAATAACTGCATCTCAGTTGAATCCCCTCATTCTCTCCTAGGGTTCTATATCCTCCACTCTTGGACCAGAAGCAAAAATTCCTACTTATGGTACAGATGCTGAATCACAAATACCTTAGAGTGAATTGATTCATTAAATCATTTCTTCTTGTGCTGGAAGTAGAATAGATTAGGAAGAGGAAGAATAAGATACTCAAAGATGAGAAAAGAGCACAAAATGTTGAAAGAGCAATATTTCCTGCCACATTGAATCATTGAATTGAAGAGCTGGATGGGATCTCAATTGCCATCTAATCTAATCTAAATATGGTACAAAGGAATTGTACCATAACATCCTGGAAAAGGGATCATCAATTTTCTGTTTGAGAACTTCCAAGGCAGTCTGTTTCACTTTGGGGTTAGTTTTAATTATCAGGCTTTATATACTCAATATGCTAATTTCTTAGCCCTATGAAAAATTTCCAAAGAGCAGGAACTCCAAGTTGCAGGATCATATGATCATAAGCATGTTTTGATTTCCCCTAAATACTAACACAAGTGTCTTTGGGTCAGGAGTCATCCTTCCTTTTCCAAGCCCCTTTTCCATATCTCTCCATTTATAGTCTGAGTACTCTGGTTTGAAAACCCTAAAGCATCACAAAGCTTTAAAAAAATCATTTTATACAGGCAGTGGCAAGCAAGTTTTTAGTGGAATTATTCACACAGAATAGAGAAAAAATTTTTTTTAATACTTTTTCATCTTTTTTTCTGTCTTCCTCTCACTCTCTTTGTCTCTCAGACCCAAGATTGAAACCTCTCACTAAGTGATCTGTTCTAGCTGGGAAGAAAATTGAGTAGCTTTTGTAGCTTAGACTGTATTGTCATTATTTATAACAGCTGTCTATCATGCAGCCAATTTTCATCCTAAACTCTTTTTGTGTATGTGGCAAAATCCTTTTCAAAGAGGCTAGCAAAGAATTGATGCAGGCTAACAACTAATTCTAATCATACTACTCTGGGAATAGGAAGGCAATTTTCCAGGAGATGAGAATTGAGCTTCAGATGAATCAAGAAACATACAATGATAGTCAGTGTCAATAGAGAATCAAATCACTCCAGGTTCAAGTTCCATCTTGACTTGATTTGGTTGTGTGATTCCAGGCAAGTCACATAATGCTCCCACCGACTCTAGGACACTCAGAGTTTGCCAGTTATAGAAAGCTGTTGATCTACATCAGTAAAAATAATTATTTCCTCTTGGAGTTTCCTGCACTGATGAAATCACAGGTTCCTGATATCCCCCATAAGTTTTCCCTTTCCCCCAAAAGATCTAAATGTCTATGTGCAAGGCCTTGGGGATACAAATATGAAAAAGGACACAATCAACTTTTAACTATATTTCTTTTTGCAAAAGGGGAAAAAAACTTTTTACCTTGCAAATGTTTAGCAGAGTGGAATTAATAAAAAGTGATAAATGGCTAATGTTTATAAAATATTTTAAAGTTCGCAAATATAAATTAATGGAAGTCTATGATAAATTAAGTGTTTTAGTAGTAAGATTTATATTGTTCTTGTCTACCAGGAGTTTTTGGTCTTTAGGGATGCATCTTTTCTTTTTTCCTTCACTTTTAGGATTTTTGTGTGAATATGTGTGGTATTTTAAATACAAATATGTACAATATGCACAAACACATGAAATTGAAGTCTAAGACATATTTTATGGCCATATTAATAGTGTCTACTCAGAGAAAAGGAAATAAAAGCAAATGGTCCTTGTTGCAGTCACTGAATAGGTCGGTTGGCCCTTGGACTCAAAAAGAAAAAAAGGGTGAGATGGAGGGCAAAATCAATTTCTAATCCATTTCTTCTGCCATCCTCACTTACTTCTAAATGGGGAAAAAAATGTGTATGAGCCTTGACATAGTTCCAGACTACAGAGAGATTGTGCTGCAGCAAATACATTTAATAAGATGCTTTTCATTGCAGTCCTTCTTGATGGCCTATTGATAGCACAATGATATGGTACAAATAAAACCAGAAACCACCCAGAAGTTGGTTCCTATAGCTCACTCTGGACCTCCCACAGGGTGCTGCCCTCTGGTGTTACCATGAAAGACTCATCATCAAACACAGGCAATCAAATTTACATTGCTAATTTAAGAAGAAAGTTACAGTAAGCATTAAAGTGAGAGTTATTGGGTAATATTGAGAAAAAAAACTTCCTGAAAAGCCTGTAGGGCAACACCATCCGGTATCACAACTACTGTGCAGGCCTTTTGCTAATAAAAGGAAGAAAGGCTTGAAAATGTGTGCTGAAAATAAACATAGGAGCTTCTGAGGCCCCAAATGAGTATTTCTAATGTAAGATTTGATGCATTTCTTTGGAATGAACCATTTGGATGCAGACTAGGTCAGGGATCCAAATGAGCTTTATTATTTGGATGGGTTCTTCTAGGAACAAATCTATGGACTTGCAAAATAGAGCTAGTTATATCCAATTTACAAAATGACCTAATTAAATTTAAAAAAGAAAATGCAACATGTCTGTTTTCAACAGAGAGGATACCTTCTTGCTCTGATCTGAGATTCATGCTTGATTTTCCTTTTACCCAAAAAAACAATGCAACGTATCTATTTTTAATAGAGAGAATACCTTCTCACTCTGGTCTGAAATTCACGCTTGGTCTTCCTTTAACCTAAAACAGGTATACTGTACCATTTTTGTCCTAGATCCTTTTGGCACACTTTTGTGCGTCTGTTGAAACTGATGGACTCCTTTTCAAGACAATGTTTTTAGATGAATTAACTAAAATACACAGAATTACAAAGGGAACAATAACATAAAAGCATCATTATTAAAATATTTTTTAAAAACCCCTAAATTCCATGGACTGAATTCAATAAATTATCTGTAAAGAATGGGGAAGAAAAGAACACCAGATAGTCAGAAGATCAGAATTCTAGCACCATTTTTGCTATAAAACTATTGTGTCCTTAGACCAGTAATTTGGATCTTAGTCGTGCCCTCTAATTACAGGTATCCCACAACGAGACTACATTTGTAAAAAGTGCTTAGCACAGTGCCTGACATATAGTAAGTGCCATATAAATGCTTATTCCTAATCCCATTCCCCACAGAGTTCGCTCCTGTGCCCTCTTCTCTTCTCCCTTGATACCACTTCGCTTGGTAATTTCATAAACTCCCATGGATTTAAATATCTCTATACTGATGATTCTCAGATGTATCTATCCTACCTTAACCACTTTGCTTATCTCTGGTCTTACATTTCCATCTGTCTTTCAGATGTCTCAATGGTCTGTAGACTTCTTAAGCCCAATGTGTCCAAAGCTAAACTCATTATCTTTCTCCTAAATCAAACTTCCACATTACTGTGGAGGGTACTTTCATCTTCATGATCTAATTGTCATCCTCAGCTCTTCATTATCTCCCTTCTCCTCCTACCTAATCTGTTGCCAAAACCTGTGGATTTTACCTTTGCATCTCTTAAATACACATACCCTTTTCTCTCCTCTGATACTGACGTCACTCTAGGACAGGCTCTTATAACCTCAAGTTTGGACTATTGCAGTAGTTTATTGGTATCAATTTGCTTCAGGATAGTTGGAAATGTGAAACTAGAGGTCAGTAGAGAGATTGAGGCAGGTCTACATGTCTTATGTCTATTGCCATTCTAGTCTATCTTCCATTCAGCTACCAAAGGGCACCTTTCCAACAATGTCACTTCCCTACTTATGGCTTCCTATGACGATCAAATGCAAAGTTCATATATTCTAAGACCTCACTCCCATATTTCTTTTACTTATACTTTATTCCCAGGCTTCCTGACTATTTCACAAACAAACATTCATTTCTTGACTCCAAGCATTTTCTCTGGCAATTCCTCATGCCTCTTTTCCCTCATTCTCTGCCTCCTGATTTCTCTGATTTCATTTTCATTTGTGTATTCCCAGCACTTAATATAGTGTCTGATACATATTATGTGCCTTGGTAGCTTAATAAATGTTTATGGACTGACTAGTTTCCTTATGTATAAAATAAGGAGAATCTATTAGATAATCTTTAAGGTCTCTTCCAACCTGTTATTCTGTCACTGACTCAGTCTCATGTAGTTATAGAGGCAACCACAGATTCCAAAAAAGGATAAAGCAAAAAACAAAGCTAAAGGGAAAACAAACATAGAGATGATGTGACCAGATGATATCCCTTTCTGTCTGGACTGCATAACAGGGTAAGCTCCTTGAAAAGTGTCTGTGAATCCTGTAGAACATCTGGTACAGTGCCTTAAATATGAAGACATTTGAAAAATATTGTTCAAAAAGATATAAAGAAGTCAGAATCACAGAATCTCAGAATGGGAAAATTCTGAGGGAATGGGTGAGGTGGAAGTTTTCTCTCTAAAAAAGTTGATTAAATTAGATTAATTATTTTGATCCAAACTATAGAACAAGGTGTTTGGCTTTCCATTCCTGAATCCAGAGAAAGCTGCCTTATTCCTCTTTCCCCCCTCCAACCCTTCCCTCCTACAAAGAATAAAGTACCTCTTTATGTCTGAATGAGACTGTCAGACCAGCGTTACCTCTGGCCTGAGGGCAGAGAAGGTGAAAAGCAAAGAAAAAAGCTCTATTCAGAGGTGAAATATGTTTCTCTTTGGACAAGTGAGTATAAGTAGGGTTCACAGCAGAATCCTTGGCATTCCCACGTTCCAGATTGGTACTCACCAGCCTCACTGATGTCCTGAAAACCTGCCAACAAACAAACATAGTTAGAGATCACAATTATATTAAAAGTCAATGAGTTCTACCTACTGGAGGAAAGAATCTATGTTTATTAGCCAGCCATATTCTTAAATTTAATTTCATATTAGCAATAGGAAGAAAGATAAAAATTTATATAGTTGGGGAGCATTCCTATAGTTGACCTCAGCTAGAGTGAATACATCCCACTTAAATTAAAAGGTGTGCAGAATGGGAGATGTATATAGATTATTGCTGCCTTGGAAATAGCTACTCACCTATTTATTTATGGTAATAATTTATCATTGCTACATCAATAGCAAACATTGTGGGCTTTAATTACTATACTAATAGTATAACTTCTACAGTATGGTAAATCTTGTATCTAGCCTGTTGATTTGTAACACTTATAAGACTTGCTCAATATACCTTGGACCTTTTGCATGCAGCTGTTTTTCTGTAGTGGTAGCTATGTTGAAAGTAACAAATCACGAATCATCCAAATCCTTCACTGTGTTTGACTCAATAAAAGCTAAGTTACTTCACTCTCATAGTGTAATTAATTCAGCACAGGTAATATATGGAGGATGGAAGTCAGTCCAAATCAGAAAGTACAGATTTTATTAGCAAACTCCCTTCAGTACAGAATAGTAGAATAAAAGTATAATGAATCAAGAGTATGAGCATGTTATTGTAGAGATCTCATATATTTCCCTATATGGCAATGAACAATAATGGAAACAATTCAGTATCACTGACAATGTTAACATTATAAACCATGCCATAATCCAAGAGCTAAGTGGGTAAGTTGATACGTGTTGAATAATGAATGAAAATAATGTCAACAAAGATATTGGTGAGAAGAAAGAAATATTACAATGGATGAAGTGTAGACTCTAGCATTAGCAGTAAATGAAGGTAATGAATTAGTTATTAAAGGAAATTTGAATTAGCCTTAGACAAGGTAGTTTGGAAGATTGACTTAGGAAAAGACAAATCAGAGAAATAACAAACAGAATTTAGCATTCTCCAAAAGGGTAAAAAAATGGAAAGGCAGTGTTATTAATTTAGGTAGAATATGGTAAATGTGAGTAAGTAGCATAGAAATGTTGTCAGTTGATTTAAACTTCAATGTATTTGAAGAGTATACATAAAGAATAAATAATAAAGATTATTTCATGACAGGTAATTTTTTTGATAAAATCTTGTCCTTTAGCTGATTTAGTGGTTTGGTAGTTTGGCCAACTTTCTCAATTCTACTGATTACTTAGACGACCTTTGTTCAAATTTTGTTCTCATTTATTATTATTATTAGAGTAAGTTTCCCAAATAAATTATGATTCCTTCCATCAGTTTTCTTAGAGCTGCATAATTTATTCTCATGTTAGAAGGAATAAACTTAACTCCAGAAAAATTGGCTGGAAGCAAGTGTATACTCTATAAAAATGTCAGAAATGCTATAATTATATTTTATCAGGTGTAGCTTAACATTTTAATAGGTATTATCTAGGATTGATCTGACAGCATGTTTTCAGAGGGTGAAATGAATGCTCAAAATAAGAAAACACACTACTCAGAATATAAATGGATCTTTCCTGCCAGAGAAGTATTTATGAAAAGTAAGATCAGAGTTTATTCTGAAGTGCCTGTATATTTTTCTGAAGTACTGTCCTGTCCTAATATATGTTCATTAAATGTGATTTGGAAGGTTGGGAAAATCATCCCTATGTGACTTGTTAATCATTAGAGAAGAGGAGTGAACATCTGGCTAAATTCCAAGAGAAGTCCTTAGTCTGGGGCTTTGCTCATATCTCTGTGTATAATTTACTGAATTTTCTTCTATTACCTGTTTAAGCAACTTCAGAGGCTTGACAACTCTATCAATGTGTGTCAAACTCCAAAATCAATGGAACAGGATTAATCTGTAAATTATATCAATGCTATTTGTTACTATTTTTTCTTTTTGAAGATGAATTAAATTTACTTTGATTATTCTGCTAAATTTTCTGAATGAGGAAAGCCACAAATTCCTTGGATTAAGAAAAGTACTTGAATGGAAGTCTAATTTTTACACATAAATGAGTAAATCAACAACAAAGCAATTTGCATCAGAAACCAGCACAGCCAATGTTCAGTCCTTTCTACGAAATGTTGATTTTTACCTCTAGGAAATTTAGTTGTTCAGGAAAACCAAGATATAATTATATGAAAAAGATCATCTATTTTCTGTTTTTCTTGTTAGTTGGTTGCTGTCACAATTGAGAATTTGAGAAGAAAAAGTGAATCATAAATGGTGGCATCTTGATTTGTTCTAGAGTTGAACCATAAGTGTCAGGGAGTAGGGAGAAGAAAATGAACCCAGGGGATACATACATATATATGTGTGTTTGTGTGTGTGTGTGTGTCTGTGTGTGTGTGTAATGATTTGAGAATAATAATTTAGCTCGAACTTTAAATTTGACTAGTCAAAAAGAAAATTATTCCCATTTTACCATGGACCAAGAGTTTTTAAAGGATTTTATCTTAATATCAATTGCAATATTGGATGAAAACTGGATTTTTCTTCAATAATTAGGTAATATAAGAGAAGGCACAGCACAGTGGATGGAGAGCCGACCTTGGAGTAAGGAGGCTCAGAGTTCCAATCTTGCTTTTGACACATATTGACAGGAATTAATACATGAGTATATAAAATATTCATATAAAGTATGAATACAAATTCATATCACATAATCTCAGCTAGGCCTTCACTGTGGTGAGATAATCTTTATTTACCTCCCTAATTAATTTACTATTCAACTAATGTCAGCAATTTTTTCAATCATTTTAATTCCTCCTTAAACCTCCTATTTCTCCTTCTCCCTCCACCCTTTTAGGTGAGAATCTTACCTTAGATTTTATGAAAAATTGAGACAATTCTTTAAAAGCTTCTTCTCCTTCCATCTTTTTCATCTCATATCACCTTGATATGTTCTGCCACTATATTTTCCTTCATCCTTGTCTCACATAAAGAAGTATCTCTTATAATCTTCAGTATCTCTACTGAGTGCTTCCTTATTATCCACCAACATATCCAGGTCTCCCTCATTCTTAAAAAGCCTCATTACATTTTTAAAATTCTACTAGCTAGGATGCCATATCTCTTCCCTTTCAAGGTTGAAGTCCCAGAGAAGCCTTCCATAATTGGTGTCTCGATTTCCTTTTCTCTTATTCTCTTCTTAAATCTCTGGTTTCTAACCTCATTATTCAGCTGAAATCATTCTTTCCAAAGTTACAGCTAATTTCTTTTTAAAACCTTTTTATTTTCAAAATATATGCACAGGTAATTTTCAACATTCACCTTTACAAAACCTTGCATTCCAAATTTTTCTCCCTCCCTTCTCTCTACCACTCCCTTAGATGACAAGTAATCCAATATATGTTAAACATGTGCAATTTTTCTATACATATTTTCAAAATTATCATGTTACACAATAAAAATCATATCAAAAAGGAAAAAAGAGAAAGAAAACAAAATTAAATAAACAACAACAAAAAAGTGAAAATATGTTGTGATCCACACTTAGTCCCCATTGTCCTCTCTCTGGGTGCAGATGGCTCTCTCCAAAACAAGACCATTGGAATTCGCATGAATCACCATCCTGAATTGCCATCCTAATTTTTTTTTTTCAGTTCTCATCCTTTTTGATCTTTCTGAAGCCTCTGACACTGTCACTCATGCTCTTCTTGATACTCTTCTCTTTCTGTTTTAGAGAAACTCTCTTTTTTTCTCTCGCTCCATCTTAGTCACTTTTTCTGGATCTTCATCCAGATCATGTCCACTAACAATAGATTCCCAAGTCTTTGTCTTGGACCAGCAGTTCCCACTGGATTTAATTATTTATTAAATTTGCTAATATAATTTTTTATTATTTGCTAATATATTTGCTAATATATTCAGCCCTAACTTCCAGTCTTACATGTCTAATGGCCTATTGGAAATCTCAAAGTAGATGTCCAGTATAAATCTTATCTCAACATGTCCAATATTTAATTAATTTTCTTTTCCTTTAAGCTCTCCCTTCTTCTTAATTTTTCTATTACTCTTGAGGGTACTACCATACTCCAAGACTCTTAATTTAGGGGTCATCCTTGCTTCTTCATTTTGTCACCCTTCCCATTCCTATACACAATCTTTCCAAAGTCTATCAAGTTTACCTTTGTAACATTTCTCTAACATACTCCTTTCTCTCCTTTGATGCTGCCATCATCTTAGTGAAGACCCTGATTTTCTCCAACACAGACTATTGCAATAGTCTTCTGATTGGTCTTTCTATGTAAAGTCTCTTCATACTCTGATCCATTCTCCATTCAACTATTAAAAAGACCATATCATTTCCTCCCAACTCAATAAACTTTTGTGACTCTATTATTTCCAGAATTTAATATAAATCCTTTGGGGTTCACCATACTTCACAACCTTGCCTTCTCCAACCTTTCCCCATTTTACTCCCCATCCACATATTGTACAATCCAGTGGCACCTGCCTTTTTACTGTTCCTTTCACAAGACACACCATCTCCTGATTCTATGTATTCAGGGGTTATCGCCTAATGACTAATCCTATCTCCTTCATTATCTTCATCTCCTGGATAACTTGCCTTCTTTTAAGTTCCAGCTAAAAATACCAGCTTATATATGCAAAGTTTTCAAGACCATTGTTCTGGAGCTTTCCCTGACACTTTAAGTTTCCTTGTCTTGGGGAATCTAGTCTAATAACCCTTGAATATCTATTTATCTGCTAGATTGGTCCCCTTCCATTTTTTCTACTGGCAACTCCATTTTATGTAAAGATCTATGCTGGTCAACTTTTATTCTCCTCTCAAGTTGCTCTGGATTTTCTGGACTTCAATACCATCGCCCCATGCAAATGACTTTCTTTTCTTCCACTCCACTTTTCCTCCTCCCTCCACTTCCTCATTTTTCATTTCTCTTTTATATGGTGACTTCCCTCATTAGAATGTAAGTGCCTTGATAATGGGGACTATCTTTTATTTATTTATTTATTTATTTTTTTGCTTCTTTTTTTGTTCTCAGCATTTGTCCCAATGCCTGGCATGTAGTAGGCATTTTATAAATACTTCTTTACTCCAAGTTCTTGTTGCTAGTGTATCCATACATTGATTATCTCCAATTTATCCTGTATATATATTTGTATGTGGTTTCCCCCATTAGACTGACAACACCTTGAGGGCATTTTTCTATGTACTCTCAATGCTTAGTATTGTGTTTAACATATAGTGATTACTATGGATGCTTGTTAACTTGAACTTACTTGACTCATGATTACATCAAATGACTAGCTTTCATTTATAGCACTCCACTTGTATTTCTTTCAGTGGTATCCATCTATACTGTATTGCCTGCTCCCTGTAATATATATTGGCATATAGCTGTTGAATACTTAAATAAAAGCAGGACTCCAATCAGTGGTCATAGAAGAAGCAGCATAGTACTGGAAAAAGCATAGGTCTGAGAATAAGAAGATAGGGTTTTAGTCCTTAATTTTTCCTCTTACTTTGGGCAAGTTACTTTACTTCTCTAGGTTTTGCTTCTTCATTTACACAATAAGATAACTGGAAGAGATGATTTCATAGTTTTGTTTCCATTCTGATAAACTTTCAACCTCTGTGTTGAGGTCTTAGGAGATATTATTTGGAAAAGTAACTCAATCTTTGAAATCACATGCTCCTGGTAAAAGGCAAGAATTTTCCAAGTCAACACTATATGAATTAATCCTTAATAGTCATTCAATGTTTTTATTAAAATCCAGAAGACCCCTAAAAACAGAAGAGAGTCGAGTGTGTTGCTTTTGCTATTGTGGGTAGGCATGGCAGAAGTCCCAAACTAGAGGCAAAATCTGTTGCATGATTGCTCTGGTATTTCATTTTGAGTGCATGAAGTGTCCTCTGTACTTTTTCTTAGTCCTTTATTTATTTCATTAAACTTAATTTTATGATTTTTAAGTAAATTTACCTAAACTTTGTGCTTAAAAGAAAAAAGAGAACCTCATATTTCTATACCTTTATGTATACATATATGTACATGGTTTAATTATCTTATCTAAATCAAGGTCTGAGTCAAAAGTTTAAAGCAGCTGGGGTCTAACTTTATTTTGTACAGAAGTGTTGATATTCTTACAAGAAAATAAGCTAACTTAAAAGGTTAAAGATGAAAGTTTGGATGTCTCCCCAGGGCAAAGTGTACTTTGTACATATACTATAGACAGCAAGATCTAAATGGGCTTATTGTCAAGACCATTATTTCTCACTTGAGTAGGGGCTTTGGTTTCCCTAAACTGAGCTATCTTGCCTTCAGTCATCATTTCCAGAGGACAAGCACTCCTTGGATCCACATACTGAATAAAATACTTGGCTTTCAATTTAATTCAGCTCTGTAACTCCCTTCTGACCCTAAGACAATCCATATGGATGAATAATCTGTCTGCTTTTCTCAGATAAGCATGTTTCATGAAGGCTGACAAATCAGATGGTGTTGAAGGCAGCAGCCTCCAATTTTATTTTCTATCTTCTATTATTCGGTGGCTTTGTAGAATAAAGAGACAGCGCCAAATATTGAACTAAGCTTTGTGTAATTTATGGAGCAATAGATTAAGGCACAGACTTTTAATCCTTTGAGTTCACCAGCAATGGGCTCAGGCTTTGTTTCTTCGTCTCTCCTTGGAAGTTGTAGTGACCATTTGATCCAATATTTTGATGACTGAGGAGAGGACTTTCATTATTGGAGAAAAATATTGATTTTTAAAAAAGAATTATCTCTTTTAGAGTCCTATGCTAATTTCTGACCATAGTTGAGAGGCAATTATAGGTTCTCTAAGGCTTTGCCACTGCACCCAAACTCTGACAGGGACCATCAACTTGAAAATGCATAAAGAATGAGCCCACTAATTGGATCAACAGTCATCTCTTAATGGGCAAGTCTAGTTAAAGTCAGAGGATTATTACCATGTCAGTGAATTTTTCAGCACCTCTTAAACCATCTGTTATGTTATAGAGGGGTTGAATTGGAGGAGGGAGTATTCATAAACGAAATTGTCAGTCATTGAAGAATCATAGACTTAGAACTGGAAGGAATCATTTCATCTAGTACAATCACTTAATTTTTACAGATGACAACCTGAGACTAGGGAGATTAACTTATTCCCCTAAGATTACACATGTAATATGAGACAGAAATAGCATTTGAATGTAACTTTTCTGATACCAAATCTCTTTTCTAGCATGCCACATTATTTTATTGATGTGGTTCTTATGTACAATAATTCCCTTGTTGTTTAATGCTTCCTGGGGTTCACTAGATTTGGGCAGCTCAAGCTATGCTTCCTTTACTTCTCACCAGCCATACTGGGGTGTCACTGTCAAACTAAAGACCATGCCCTAGGAGGATTAACTCTTTGAATTCTACCAGTTCCACCTTGGGAATCCTACTATCCTGACTGATGAATGCTTCACAGGGCTCACTATATCTAGATTTATGTAGCAATATTTCTATTTATTCTACTCCATATTCTTTTTAAAACTTATTTTATTAATAGTATTTTATTTTTTAAAGACATTCAAAAGTAGTTTTTAACATTCACCTTTGAAAAACCTTATGTTCCAAATTTTTCTCCCTCTTTCTCTCCCTCCTCAAGACAGCAAACAATCCAATAAAGTTAAACATGTACAATTTTTCCAAACATATTTCCATATTTGTCATGCTATGAAAGAAAAATCAGATCAAAAGGGGAAAAACAGAAGAAAGGAAAAATAAAACAAGCAAACAAGCAAATAAATGACAATAACAACAAAAAAGATGAAAAAATTGTGCTTTGATCCATATTCATTCTCTATAGTTATCTCTCTGAATGTAAATGGCATTTTCCATCACAAGTCTATTTTAATTGCCTTGAAGCACTTCATTGTTGAAAAGAGCCAAGTCTATCACAGTTGATCATCACATGGTCTTGTTACTGTGTACAGTGTTCTCTTGGTCTTGCTCATTTCATTTAGCACCAGTTCTTG
The DNA here is from genome assembly GCF_902635505.1 of Sarcophilus harrisii. Taxonomy (NCBI): domain Eukaryota; kingdom Metazoa; phylum Chordata; class Mammalia; order Dasyuromorphia; family Dasyuridae; genus Sarcophilus; species Sarcophilus harrisii. The sequence goes on along the minus strand of NC_045426.1, from coordinate 301,849,554 downwards.
TAAGTCTTTCTGGGCTTTTCTGAAATAAACCTACTCATCCATTCATATAGAATAATAATTTTTATTGCATTCATATACCATAATTTATTTAGCCATTCCCCCACTGAGAGGCCTCCATTCAATTTCCAGTTTCTTGCTACTACAAAAGGGCTTCTACAAACATTTTTGCACATATGGATCCTTTCCCCCAATTGTATGATCTGATCTATAATTTTGATTGCTTTTCTGCCACTGCATGTGTGCTCTCTCCATCCTCCCTTTTCCTTTCCTTTCTAGTTCTGTAACCATGATCAAATCAATGTTTCATTTACTACTGGAAAGGGTCTCTTAGTTACTTCTCTTTGATTCCACTTACCATCCCTATAACTTCCCTAGATACCTTTTATCTAATATAGGCTTCATGTGTCACAATGCTACTCTTTTAATAAATACATTTTTATTCATTCTTTGTCATCATTATAATTGTCATCATCATCATCAATAGTCACTATTGTCCTTGTCATCATCATCATCATCATCATCATCATCATCATCATTATCGTTATCATCCCATCATTACCACCTCTACCATCTCTCTCCCTCCCTTTCTCTATACTTATTGTGAGCAGAAAACTATCTCAAGTGTTGTTTTTAGTTTTGTCCACTAGTAGTTGTGCATTATGTTTTGCTGAAGTTTAGCACCATGGACAAAGCTCTGTGATTTTAGAATAGTAGGGATGTGGGGGAAGGAAGGGCAGCACTGCCTGCTAAGAAGTGACAACTAACCATTTTCATAATAGCATAGATTGTTAGAGCCAACACAACTTCCTTAGTTTACAAAGGAGGAAACTGAAGCTTGGAGAGCCTAAGTGACTAATATATCATAGTCAATTGATAGCAAAGCCAGGACTAGAACCTAGGTTTTTTCCACCCACACCACATTTTATCTGGATGATAGCTTGAGTGGTGTTTTGATTCTTTCTAAGTCCAGATGTTTTGCTTGGTGACCATGAAAGATCTGAATAATGAAAGTAATATGTGGTCTGCATTTCTGAATATTGACATGGTGCATAGGCTGTTGTTACAAGGGAACACTAATCTACTTTATTATATAAGACACAAAATAGCCTAATAAGTAATGACATATTTTTCATATCACCAGCTGTTAGATTATATCATCCAGCAATTGTCTTTCTTACCAATTTTTAGTCAGGAGTAAAGCAAGTTGTAGGAAGCATAGGTGTGATACATAGAGTTAAAAACTTTTAGAAGGTGATTTTCTGATATCTGTGACTGACAAGTTGAATAGCCTTATTTGGCCAGATTCCTCATGAAAAATAAAAAGATTAGATCAAGTCCTTTCAGTTTTTACAAATCTATGATCTATAAGAATAATACAAATATTTAAAAATAGCAGCAACATTATTATTAATCATTAAAATATTTTCTGTACCTCTAGGAAAATTATGTAAAATACTCATCTGCTCCAATATTTAAAAAAAAATGAAGAACTTAGAAAGGCATAGGGAACTTACATGTGACCTCATCTCATGTCAGTTCACAAATCTACCATAGTTGGTTTCTAGACTAACTAACTAATTAAATAAAACCCTGTAGGAACTTGATTTCATGATTTGTTAAATGGTTGATATATACAATTTATTCTGCCTGCCTCACATGTCTGTTGGTAGGCTTAAAAACAATAATGAAAATTGATAAAGGAAGCTAAATTTGCAATGGTGCTACAGTTATTGCCAACATTGCTAAGTGAAAGAACTGAGATTCAGAAAAGTTAACTGACTTGCTCAAAATTACACCAATCCTAAGAATCTTAGTGGGATTTAAATTCAGCTCCTCCTGATTCCAAGTTTGGCACTCTTTTCTACATTTTATGCTTTCTCAGTTTGAGCTATCTGATGAAATCTGCAATTTATGTGCAAGTGCTCATTAGACTGTGAACTTCTGAAGAAGAGGATTTGTTTATTTCCTTTTTCTTTGAATCATCAGAACTTAACATATTTCTTAATATATAGTAGGTGCCTGATTACTGCTTATTTTTTGACTGATATGCAAACTGAAAAAAAAAGACGGAAACTAAACTTCACCTAATAAATGTGAGCGATTATTAACTTATCTTTTACTTTTCCAATGAGACTAATTCCACATCATGAATAACAAAAATGCAATGATACCTTATTGGAGTGTGGGGAGCTATTACATTTTTCTGAGACCTGCTTCTAAGTGGGGCCATCCTGGTTTATTGAATAAAACTGAAGAGTTGGTGATGAGCTATTTTCCCACCTGCCTAAATGTAGGAGAGACTCATGCTGGTGGCACTGATCCTGAATAATTAGATGGTCTTATTGCCAAGGTGTCTAGACAAACCTTTTGTCTTCTTTGGATCATGATAAATAGAGATTCTGGCAGCAAAGTCTTCCTGTTTCTCTGCCCCTGGAAACTATGTTTTTTTAACTGCTGGTTCTCTTATAGAATAAGTAATGTAAATGATAACCTAAGATGTCTGTAGATACCATAAATAATGCTTTGTGTGGAGTGCAAAACAAAAGATTTCCTCTTAATGGTAAGCTTCTCCAAATGTCTTGTTTTAGAGAAGTCTTGGTGCTGCTTGAATTAAGCACTAAAACACAACAAAAATTACAGTTAACTATAAAACCTTATTTTAGAAATTTTTAACTTTTTTTTTCATTCTCAACTTAATAAACAAGAACTTCCTTCTATACAAAGAAGAACTGAATGGAGTAAAGATATCTTGTATGAGGGTGAAACGGACTGGAGAGTGATCTGGAAGTAGATGAACAGTGTAAATGAGCCTCCTCAAGTTAAGGTGATCCCAGGCAGGCAGGTACTCACCATTCATTGAAAATGGATTGTTTCATTCTTTTTAAATCCCTAGCACCTATAATAGTGGCACTCATTTACTAAATGCTTGCTGATTTGATTCTATGAGTTTTAGGCAACTCCCTAGGATTTCTCAATAAAGTTGACAGAGGAAGTCCCATTCTTTACTTGTGTTTTGACAAATTCACAATTTTCTCTTGGAAAGACATCAACAAGGGCATTATGATCTGAAAATGAGGTGATCCATTCATGTATCAAGAATGAGAAACAATATATTCAACTATAAAAAAAATCTCAAAACAAAACTATTCTTACAATAAAATGGGAATAACAATAACACTTATCAGGTTGTTATGAGGATCAATTGAGATCAAAATGTCTGACATGTAGTAGGCACTTAATAAATGCTTATTCTCTTATATTGGTGCCAAGAAGCTCTAATAGCTGGCATTTCTATAGTATTTTAAGGTTTATGAAATGCTTTATATATATGCAGGGTATTTAAAAATTTTAGACTAGTTTTAAGCTCTAACAGCTCCAATTTATATTATTTGATCTTCATAACAAATCTTGGAAAAAAATGCTATTATTATTCCCATTCCTCTTCATAAGGGGAAATTCAGGCAAACAGAATTTAAGTTTCTTATGCAGGGCCACACAGCTAACTATCTGAGGTAGGATTTGAACTCTGACTTCCTTGGCTTTAAGTCCAGCATTCTATCTGTTGATCTACTTAGCTGCCTACTAAAAGAACTAGAGGAAGGGTTCCCAGTTCATGGAGTGTATCTTCTATGGACTAAGTAAAGGGAAAGTACATAGACTGAAAAAATATGGAAAAGTTGTATGGTTTATTAGTTGACATTACAGATCTATCCAAGAAATAAACCCAGTGATAAATTCACTGTAGTCAGTGAGTGAATAGTGGTTAACAGTTCAACTCTATAGAAAGAGGTTAAGTGAATATTAATAGAAGGGCAGGAAAAAATATATAGTCATTTTTTTTCAAGCACTTGGGACTTTACAGCCATTCTTTTGATAAGATTGCTTCCTGATATTTACTCTCATTTTGTAGTGTTTCACTTTCTTGATTTTTATTTGGAATATTTCCATCCTGAGGGACTCTTTGAATCTACACACAAAGCTAGATGGCTGGAATTTTCTTTCTTGCAGCAGTTGATCTGAGGCAGTGGTTTATGGTGCCATCTTAAATGTCATTGGTAGCCCTATTTATTTTCACAGAAGTGCTTTTCTAAGTGTACATTGTAAGTACAGATGTTCCTTCTATACTTCTATATGTTCTACAGTGAATTTAAATGATTTTTGATCTTTTAAATTAGAAATGAGCTCTCTTTTGGATGTAAAAATAGATAATTCTTTTGAGGCAGTTGATGAAGTCAATGATGAGAGCAACATTTGTGGTTTTACATCCTCTCTTTTACATGAGTATTTCAACAAATGTTATTTTAAATTAAATTAAATTTTAAAATTAACCTGCATTTATATCTCTTTATCTCTTACTAGACAGAAAAAGAAAAACAAAAGTCTTAAAACAAATATGCAAAATTAAGCAAAAAAAAGAATTCCCCCACCAACCTTGATCAAAAATGTGTTTCATTCTTCATATTGAGTCTGTAACCTTACTTTCATTGTTCTTAAATTCTTTGGAATCATCATTGATGATTATGTTGATCAAAGTTCTTATGTTTTTCTCAAAGGTTTTAGTTCTTTACAATGTTGTTATTGTATAAATAACCCCTGGTTCTACTTAATTCATTCTTCATTATTTTATGTACATTTTTCTCTGGTTCTCTCAAATTTTCTTCAAGTAGTGTTATCAAAAACATTTTGCAGCTTTTCTTGAATGTAGAGTAGGTTACATACTTAGTCAATCAGTCAATAAACATTTATTAAGTGTTTACCTTGTTTCAGGTACTATACTAAGTCCTGAGTGTGCAAAAAAGAGGCAAAAGATAGTATTTGCCCTCAAGGAGCTCATAATCTTATGGGTATACAAGAAACAAACAAATATATCCAATCTATTTGCAGGGAAAGTAGAAAATGAATTGGGAAGTCTTCTCATAGAAGATGGAATTTGTGTGTGTGTGTGTGTGTGTGTGTGTGTGTGTGTGTGTATGTGACTCCAAGGAGTTCTGGAAGACAGTACATGAAGATAAGAAAGGAGAACATTCCAGGCATAGTTAACAACTAGACTAAATTCATGGAGCCAAAAGATAGTGTCTTGTTCATGGAACAGCAAAAAGGCCAATGTCACTGGATAATAAGAAAGAATAATGAGAGAATAAAGTATAAGAAGGAAAAGTAGTTAGAAAGGGGTTAGGTTATAAAGGACATTGAATATCAAACAGAAAATTTATATTTGCTATTGAAGGCTACAGAGAATGACTGGAGTTTTTTGAGAAGGGTGGTGACATGTTCAGACCTATGCTTTATGAAAATCACTTTGGTTACCAAATGAATTTGAGTGGGAAAGGATTTGAGGTGGGTAGACTCAAAGGTAGGATATTATAATAGTCCAGATTTGAGATAATGTTATAAGGGGGGCACATTTCGAGAGATTCTGTAAAGGTGAAAACAAGAGGCCTAGAATATAGATTGGAGATGGAAAGTGACACATATTGAGAAATTAAGTTTGACCCCTAGGATTTAGTCCTGAGGGTCTAGGAAGATGGTGCTGCCTTAAACAGTAAGAGATAAGGTAGGAAAGGAGAGAACATTTAGGAGAAAAGATAATGAGGTTGATTTCAAACATATTGCATTTAAGATGTCTAATGGACATCCAGTTTGAAGTGTCTGAGAGCAGTTGGAAATGAGAGATTGGAGGTCAGCAGAGATGTTTGGGAAGGATAAGTAGATCTGAGAATTATCAGCATTGATATAGTAATAAAACCCATAGATGAGATCATAAAATGAAGAAGCATAAAGGAAGAAGAAAGTCCAGGATAGCCAGGATAGAAGATACCTATGGTTAGAAGACATGATTTGGTTGAAGATCCTACAAAGGAGAATAAAAAGAATCAATTATATAAATAAGGATGAGAAAGTGGTATTCAAAAACCTAAAGACAAGAGAGTATAAAAAAGGAGAGGATTATCAAAAATGTCAAAAATTGTAACATGCTCAGGAAGGATGAGGATTGAGAAAAAGTCATTGGATTTGACAATTAAGATATCAGCAACTTTGGAGAAAGTTTCAGTAGGATGATGATGTTAGAAGTCAGATTGTAAGGAGTCAAAAAGAGATTGAGGAAAAGTGAAGTCAGAGAGTATTTGAAAATAAGTGATGGAGTGAGAATGACAGAAGGGACAATCTGTTGAAGGAGATAGAATGAGATCACTTATACACGTACAAGGCTTAGACTTAGTAAGGAGAAAGTCACTTCAACATAATGTGATACCCAGTTTTGGTTAGATTTTAGAAGGAACATAGGATCACAAGTCTAGAGCTGGAAGTAACCTTAGAGACTATCTATTCCAGCATCCTCTACTGCCTGCTACACAGGTAGTAAACATCTTAAGCAAAACTTGAACTGACAACTTCTCACTCTGAAGTTAGTGTTTATTCTACTGGCATCCTATATTATAATGTAAAAACCTGTCTTTATGGGACATATCTGTAAGTGACCCTGTTTTATCTGCTATCATGCTAAAAGCTGTCTAGAGATATTTAAGTATTTAAACTTTCATATAAATTCAAGGACCAGAAGCAGGGCTGCAGGAGCTGCCAAGAGTCTAAAAGCAATTCAGTGGCTGAAGAACATTTGATTTCTATCTTTTAAATAAAATTGTTTTTGATGCTTTTTGCCTTTATCTTCCTGTCATTTTTGGATTTGCATCCCCTTGCTTACGACCTGATCTCACAATGGATTCAGTTGGATCCTTGGAGTTCCAGCTTCTCTTTAGGGGAGTAAGGACAGTGTTTTATTATCTGTACTTTAGGAACATTTTTGGTTTTTCAGTTTTTCAGTCTGGCTTCCTTTAAGTGATTTTCAGATTTACATAGTTGTAGTCATTATATATCCTTCTGTTTCCTTTCCTTTCATTATAGGTAATTCTTACCATTCTGATCTTTTTCTGTATTCTTTGTAATTTTCATTTCTTATTGCACAATAATATTGCATTCATATACTAAAGTTTATTCTGTCATTCACTAATCATTGGATGTCTACTTTGTTTCAAGTTCTTTATGTCAGTAAGCATTCCTATGATATTTTGGCATATATTGTGCCTTTCTTTCTCTCTGTGTGTGTGTTTGTTGTGATGTATACCCAGTAGTGAGATTCTGGTTCAGAGGATTTTTCTTAATAGCTTAGCCACTATTCTGGGAAAATTCCAAATTATTTCCCAGATCTTTTAGATTCATTTACAATTCCACAATAGTCCCTTCCAAACTGACTCCAGTTTTGGTCATCTTTGTCCATGTTAAGAATGTGAAATGAAATTTTAGAGTCATTTCCATGTGTTTTTCTTATATTAATTGTTATGTGAAGCATGTTTTCATATGATCATAAATAATTTAAAATTCTTTTGAGAATTGTTTTTAACTTTTGATTATCCAAAGTGTGTTAGAAAGATGTGCTTTAAAAATTTTAATGGAACTGACATTTTTTCTGAAATGTGTGTGTGTGTGTGTGTGTGTGTGCGTGTGCGTGTATGTGTGTGTTTGTGTGAGAAGGTAGGGACTGAAGAACCAACAAAGCAGCTAGGGAGAAAAAAATTACACACCTAAATCCTTTTAATAATTATTCAATTTTTAGGCCCACCCATGAAAGGGAGATGAAATGTTTGCCTTATTTTTTCATTTCAACTTGCTCTGCCTATTGGGAAAACTATAATCCTCAGAGTCAGGAGACATCACAGAGCTGTTCTAATAATTTTTCTGGGTTAGATCAGAGACAGAGATGATGGGAATCTGGAGAGGGGTGGGACAGTAGGGAAGAGCCCAGTCCCAACCACATCAATTACATGCTGATTGTTATTTGATTTCCAGGAAAAGCAGGTTAGAGCTGGCTTCTAAACCACTTGAGTTTTTCCCTAGAGCTGAATCCCTAGAGTGGCAGGATATAAAAGACTGCCAATGGAAAGCTTTAAGCTGTGAGTCTCCACCTTTTGCAGATTCTCTCAGACAGGCAGAATGTCTAGACTCCCTGGTGATTTGCTGAGAAGGAGTCATGGTACCTCTTGAAGCTGGTCTTTCATCATGCCAGACCACTTGCATCTTGACTGCTGATATCTTTGTGCTTCAGGTTTCTGAGGAGGAGAGAAAGAAATTCTCAAAAGTGTGAAAAAATATAACAGAAATAAACTTTTATTGGCGAAATGCAGAGATTATCCTCAGGGGAGGTGCTCAAGTCAAATAGAGTTATCACTAAGAATTTTTGCCTCTGGGGAAAATATCAGTTATTGTGCCCAAAGTACATGGCCTGGGGCAGCATACTTTCACTTTAATATAAAATGATATGATAGGAGACAAGGATCCCTGAACAATGGATAAAGCTGCTCTTAGGGAGTCCATTCTACAGTGGGGTGGATCTTTGGAATAAAAAGGGAAAAGGGTTTATCTTAATCTGACACATAATAATTTCTTTTTAAAACTAATTCTTGCTAACTAGGTAATAAATTCTGATGTTTCTCTGCTGAATATTTGACGGGAGATCTTTTATTGTGTAGGAGATAGCATCTGGATCTTAGAGTTAAGGAGACCTGATTTTGAATTCCACCTCAAATACTACCAATGAGACCTGAGGCTAATAATAGTTAATCTTTATCTTTTACTTTGTGCCAGGCACTGTGCTGAATGCTTTACAATAATTATTTCATTTGATTCTCATAACTCAGGGAGGCAGGTACTATTTTTATCCCTATTTTCCTCAGATGAGGAAACCAAAGCTTAGATTTGCCTGTTTCTAGGCTCACCTGTTTATCTTATGTACGGCCTAGTTGCTTAATCCCAAGACTTGACTTCTCAAGGTCTCAATTTTTTTATGAATTAAATGAAAGGCTAACCCCTAAGATCCTTTCCAGTTCTAAATTTATTATCCTATTGCAATTAGTGTCAGTGCCCTTTAAATTCTGCACACTGGGATAAAGCCCTAGTCCCTCGGTCTTAATTAAAGCAATGAGACTATAGAACAGCACAGATTTAATCAGTCACAATCACATGTTGTGCCTTTTATTTTTCTTGGGTCTAGATTGATTTGGTGTTGATGGTGACAGCAGTGTATGAGTCCATGTGTGCGTGCATGTATGGGTGCATGCATTTGTGTTTATGTGTGTGTGAGTATGCACATATGTATGGAGTTGATGGAAATGTGTCCTAGAAACTTGAAGGAATTTCTCCTGAGTTCAGAAGACAGTGTGGTATAATGCAAAGAGCCTTGAACTTAGAGCCAGAAGATCAGAGTTCAAATGGGACTCAGTGGGGCATATCATTTATCAGAACCTAAGTTTCCCCATATGTAAAATGCAGGTCCAGGGGTTGAACTAGATGAGCTCAGGATTGTTCCTAACTCTGAATTCTCTTATCTAATGGATTTAGGCAGCTCCCTCAATGGTGGGATGATCTTTACTTCACTATGCAGACATGGGTTCCCTGGAGTCATACTGACAAGAAACATATGGTATATTTTCACCTCCTGACAACACATTCTGCTCCTGTTTTGAGCACTCTCTTTATTGGATAAAGCTGTCACCTTTAATATGATTCTTTGAAGCTGACATGTCTGAAGACAGTTGAGACATCTGAGGTTGGCTTTTTGGTTGATAATAATGATGTTACATTTTTGTGGCACTTTTAAATTTTAGAATGCCTTTTTCCTTATAAGAATGCTGGGAAATATGCAGGACTAGCATTATTACCCTCATGGAAATGTCTTTGGGGGAAGAGACTGCTTTCTTTCAAAAAATTCTTTGTATCCCCAGTGCTTGGTGTATAGAAAGTTTTTAATAAATGCTTGTGGCTTATGTTGATTTTGCAGATAATCCAAATGAAGCCTACACGAGGTTACATGATCCAAACCCTTGTCTTTGGATTACATATTCAGTTCTCTTTTCCTCATTCCACACAATGATAAAAGGAAAAAAAGAGAGGTTAACCAAGGGAAAATCCATTAAAGGTAAGTTTCCTTATTGGATGCAATAGGTAACATAAAACCATCTTTGGGGGAATTTTACATGGAGCTAAATACTTTGTTGTCAAGGAACTGAGGGCTTAATGGACATTTCTTATTTTTTTGATGGTAGTGGTACAATCAATAGGTCTTAGTAGTTTGCCCACTTTGTTGTTTATTTTTCATTTTATTTAAAAATTTTTACTAGTTTTTTATTTGTCCAAATACATGCAAAGATAATTTCCAGCATTCACATTTGCAGAACCTTGTGTTCTAAATTTTTCTCTCTTTCTTCCTCTTCCCTCCCCAAGATAGCAAGCAATCCAATATAGGTTAAATGTGTGCAATTCTTATAAATATATTTCCATGTTCATCATGCTGTGCAAGAAAAATCAATCAAACAGCAACAACAACCAAAAAAAAAAAACCCCAAAACAAACCCAAACCAAAAAGCCACCCTTCAGAGGTAGGTGCTATTATTGTTCCAATTTTACAGTTGAGAAACCTGAGGCAGATGGAGGTCATGTGACTTCTCTCACATCACATAGCTAGTAAGTGACTGAGATCACTTTCAAAGTCAGATCTTCCTGATTCTGGCTAGCATTTTGTCCAAAACAAACTATCTAGCTGTCTACTATATTTATTGGTATAGCAATTTATACTTTCAGAGTGTTTTCCCATTTACTGTCTTATACAATCTCTATACCAATCCTAGAGGAGGATAAAGTTGGAATTATAATTTTGTTCTGACAGCTAAGGAAAAAAAACCAGAGAGATTAGATGCCCATGGTTATAGGCATTTACTGGAGCTAGCCCAGTTATCCTTTGTTTTCAAAGAGGACCATGACATCAGGGTGGTGGTACCATGACATATATGGCAAATTAATGACAGGATGGATCTGGAGGTTCAGATTTGGAGGTCTTTTGATTACTCGACTAGGGTTATTTCAACTGTACTCTGCTCATATCCCATTCAGTGCCTTAGAATATTTCAGGATCAGAGCTAGTAGAGCCCATTAGTTAAGGAATGGATGACAGTTTTTCTTACCTTTAGGAAAAAGAAAACTTTGGAGTCTTTTCTGCTTCTCAAAGCTACTCAGGTTCTATTTTGTGTATGAATTTTAGGCTTTTAAGTTATGTTAAACATAGGATCTGTATTTGATTCTAGAGGCAATAGATAATCACTGGAGCTTTTTGAGTAGATAAAAAAATGTGGTTACTTGTTCTTAGAAATTTTGCTTTGGTAGTTTTGTGAAGGATGGGATCAGAAAGTTCCATGCTCCCAAGCCTTCTTACCCTGGAAAACATTTTGGTCTCTGCAGCCTTCACATGCTGAAAGAACTCTCCATCCCTGCAGCTTCTTCCTCTGAGTGGTCAGTTCCTCCTAGAATCTCCCTTTGAAGGAAGGTCCAAGACTTGCCATGTGTACTCCACCTTTTCCCTCTTAGAATATAAACCCCTTGAAGATAGAGATTGTGTATTTCTTTGCTTTTATTAATAATCCCAACATTTTACTTCTCATAGAATCTGGTAGAGACTAAGCATTTAATAAATACCTGTTGACTTGTCTTGACAACCCAGTGTGATTGCCAGCCCTGCATAAGTAACTGACTTGCAGTAGAGAGGCCACCCAATTAATTGAATCTAGGATGTTTAGAATCTTTTATATAAAACAAGCCCTTGAAATATAATTTAATGTTAATTTATTGTTTTATTTTAAAATAAATTTTACTGATTTTTTGGTTTTTAAACTATTTGTAATTTTTCCTATATTTTCCTCTTTCCTCCTTCCAGAGAACTCTCTTATAATTCTTTTAAAAAATAATAAAAAGAGGAAGAAAAGAAATAGACCAATACCTTGAAAAAATATGCCAATACATTTAATGTTATACACCTGTGGACCCCTCTGTCACATCTACCCATCTTTATAAAGGAATCAAAGGAGATGTTTTACTCTATAATCTTTTGATGGAAAGCATTTAAAGGTTTCCTATTCCTAGATTTGCCCCACTTACTAGGTGCTAGGAGAACCATCCTAGAAGCTTAAACTTAAGCTGAGGCTGGAGGTTTTCTGTTTATTTGAGAAATAATAGGCAGCTAGGTGGCATAGTGAATCAAGTACTGGACCTGGAATTAGGAAGATTCATCTTTTTATAAGTTTGAATCTGGTCTCAGATACTTATTGTGTGACCTTGGGCAAGTCACTTAACCCTGTTTGCTTCCATTTTCTCATCTGTAATATTGGTTGGAGAAGGAAATGGCAAAGCACTGCAGCATCTTTATCCAGAAAATCTCAAATCAGGTCACAGAGAGACATGAGTGGAAAATGATCAGACAACCACGGTCTAGTCACTTTCCTGAGCTGAAATGACCCACAGGACCATTAGAATTATCATTAACAATTCAGCCCTCTTAGATCCATTTGTTCCAAGGAAGACAAAAAAGCATTTATATAAGCCACAAATGAAATGATTTGATGTCCATTAATCTACATGGCAAAGATGACAATTTTGCTTTCTTAAATGACTGGCAATTATATTAATGCAGACAGCTCAGGTGAGAAATTGAAAGCTTTTTGACAGTGAAACTAAATCTCCAAAATGTAATGGCTACTCCTATGACAGTTCCCTTCTTAAGTCTTCCTCAGAGCTTTCCATGTGTTTTCTCAAAGGAAATGATGTCATTCCCATGAAGGTGAAGTACATGAAGAGGGCTGCATCTCCTTCTGCCAAAATAGCAATTGGGAGTGGGCATTAAGCATACTGTCTCCCTGAGCATCTTTAAAGGCCTTAAAGGGCCTTTAAAGGCCCAGATGGAGCAGTTCCAGGACCAATCCAGGAAAAAACAACAACAACACTACCACAAAATTGTCCAAGAGTAGATGTATTAGAGTGCTGTAGTCAAACTCATACTAACAAGTGCTAGGGATACCTGAGGTGATTGATAGATACCTCAGAACTAGGAAAATCTCAACTACTAACTACCCAGGTTATCTTGGGGAAGTGAAATAAAGTCATCTCTTGGAATTTAGTTCACACACTTGGAAAATGAAGAAGCTAGACTAGGTGTTTCCTAAAATTCCTTCCAGTTCTATTTAACTTATGACTTTAACCCTTTCAGTATTCCCTTTTTCTTTGGGGGGTGGGGAATACATCCACCTAGGTAGACAATATGGCAGCATGGGAAGGTTGATGGGATCTTGGGGGAAGTACTTAACTTTGGGCTTCATTTTCCTGCATTGTAAATGACCTCTAAAATTCCTTTCACTTCTAAATACATATTCTTTCTAAATGGATTTTCTTTCTCTACCACCATTTTGATAATACAGTCTGCCTGGTGTAAGTCAGTTGTTTGTTGCCAAATTAATTAAATTCAGTATAAGAATCTTTAAGTGAGGAATCATGGCACACTGAATATTTAAGTTAGCAGCAAAGAAGGAAGATAATTATCTGGGAAGATGAGTTACCTGTCCCTTTGGGATTCTTCTGCATCTCCTACTTTCCCATCCATTCACCTTCGTTATTTTTTACTCCAACCCCCTACCCCAGGTCCTTAGGAGAAAAGGTGTTTTTTTTTTAATTTTTCTGAATAGAACTGCTATAAAGGAGGAAGAATGGGTAGACCTGAGGGTTAGGGAGTATTGTGGCACACCCTTCAAGAACCACTGCTATATGTATGGTAAAAAAAATTCCTAGACTTAGACCAGGTTTTATGGAAGCCATAGGAGTAGATATGATAACTGTTTTCAAATATTTGAAGAATTATCCAGTGGAAGAAGGGTTAAATTTGTTCTGTTTGCCCGCAGAAGGAAGAATTAGGAACTGTCAGCAGAAGATAGAGAAGCTGACTTAGACATTAAGCAAGGGAAAATTTCCTAATCATTAGAACCATGTAAAATTGGAATAGAATATCTTGGTAGGCAGTGAATTCTGTTTCACCAGAGATCTTCAAACAAAGGATATCAGGGATATCAGAAAATAGATTTTTTTCAGTTATAGGCTAGATAGCTTTTGAGATTCTATTCAAATTCAAGATTCTGGAATTATTATTTCTAGCTTTGACACTTCATCAACTGAACAAGACAGTTCTTTTTCCTTTATGCTGAATCCTTCTCTTCCTCCTCCTCCTCTTTTTCTTCTTCCTCCTCTTTCTTATCTTCCTCCTCCTCCTCCTTCTGCTACCACTTGCAATATATATCACTTGAAGGGTTGCAAAAGCATGTTTCATATATTATATCATTTATCATAGCTTTAAAATGTGAAAAAAATACTTCACAGCTTACCTCACAGGGTGTGTATAAGGAAAATGCAAGTATTCTAGAAATGTGCTTTTAAAAATTATGCTGTTTCCTGTACAGGTCCTTCTTGGCCAATTTTTTTTTTCCTTTAGTACATTTCTCCATTTCCATAGCAAAAGTTTTACATAAGATGTTTCATTCTCCCATAATTGATGTTTGTGTAATGAGAGGAAAAATACTTATGGGGAAGAGGGGGGATTGTGACTACAGTAGTCAGAAATAGCAGCTAAGAATCTAGTAGTGGATCCATGGTCATTGCTTTGGTCAGGTTGCTATGGTTGCTATATGATAGGGGTTTGGAGATTGTCAAACAATCACGGCTATCTATCTCTACCTCCAATTATCCATGTATTCTGGATGAAGAAGGTAGTGTCTCATTTTCCTTTTTCATGGAGACTTTGAAGTCTGCATGGTGGAAAGAACATTGAAATGGGGAATCAGGAAATCTTGGTTAAAAGCCTAACTCTGTCTCTTACTGAGAACATGGGTAAGTTACTCTCTCTGTGACTTTCTGTCCTCAATTGTAAAATGGAATAATTAAGTTGGATAGCTCCCAAGGTCCTTTCTTGCTCTGACATTTTGTCATTTCCTCTTAGGGATAATATAATAATACAAGATAATCTATGATCCTTTCTACTTTTTTAAGAATTTTATTCTCTTAATGATATCTAAAAATGATTCCTGAGTGTTTTTGAAAATAATATTGCTTATATCATAAGGATGATTGATGAGGCTCAAGATGATCAACTGTGAAATGCTATCCACCTCCAGAGAGACAACTAATAAACTCTGAATGCAAATTGAAACATACTTTTAAAAGTTTCTCTATCTTTATTGTTTTGTTTTCTTTTTTTTTAAACATGGTTAATAAGGAAATATATTTTGTATAATTTCACAAATATAATTGAAGTCAAATTGCTTGCCTTCAAAGGAGAGAAGGGCATAGATAATTAAAAACGTAAAATTATACAAAATGATATTTAAAATTTTTACATGTAGGGAAATATTTAGTAAAATGCATACAATAATTAAAAAAAGAAAACTATATTGTTTTAGGTTTCAAGTAATCTAAAGGATGGATAGATCACAGAGAAGGATGAAATAACTTAGTATTTCTTAAAATTCAATGATTTTCTATTGGGTGAAAGCTATTCAAAGAAAGGCACAGCGTTGGGATACATAGATAAGGAGGTTCATGAACCACACTATTATCTAGATTAGACAAGGGCAGAAAATAAGATATATAAATGCATAATTAAAAAATCCAGATCAGTTCTGAGCAAGTTCAGAATGGAGATGTATCTGTGTCTGAGCACGAAGACAAGGAAGTTCTTGCTTGATATCTTCAAGGAAAACAAATTATACTAGTGTCAATTAAAAATTAGTTATAGTAGAATCAAAATGGAATAGAGGAGAAAATTATTAATTTCAACCTTGATTATAAAAGATTGTGATGGCTAAAATTTATTGGGAATCAACACAAGTGCCTGTAAGACCAAGAGTTAATCCTCATTGGAAGTAATCACCAAATATGAAGATATTTCTTTTAAAAAAATACTGTTTTTATTAATGCTTTTTGACTACCACAATCATTTTTATTCTTCCTTTGGACTGAACCATCCCTTTATCACTAGCAATTAGTCAATTAAAGCACTAGAAAAAGCAATTAAGCTGAGGAGTCCAACACTGTAGTGTTTTGTATTAGTAGTCCCTCACCTTTTTTTCATGAAAGAAAAGAAAGATATTTTGTTATTTCTTTTGAGGGACTTCTTACCTGTTTTCCATTAAAGAACATCAATTTTGAGGGGGATTTTTGAATATACATGGTTTTAGTCATTGTGTAAAATAAACAGAACAAATTTTTTTTTTTCAGAAAAAAGGAAGGTAAACTACAATGCTTACAGTTAGGAAGACCTGACTTCTAATGTTGCATCAGACATTTATTAGTTTGTGACTCTCAGCAAGTCACTTAAACCTGCTTGCCTCAGTTTCCTCATCTATAAAATGAGCTGAAGAAGAAAATGGCAAAGTACTCCAGCATCTTTGCCAAGAAAAACTCAAATCGAATCATTAGGAGGTGGACATGACTGAAATGACTGAACAACAAAGTTTGAAAATCAAGATCACTAATAATCATGTAGCTACAGATTAAATTGGCACTATCAATTGGCAATGATCATAAAAATGAGAAAATTTAGTACTAGAGCAGACAATCATATGCTAGTTTACTACTGACAGAACTATGAATTAATCCAATGATTCTGGAAAATAATTTTGATTTATGCAAGAAAAGCTGTTTATTCACTTTGACCTTGAAATCCAATCATTCAGATTATACCTCAACATCAAGCAAAGATCCATAAGTAAAAAATACACAGCAACATTCTATGTGATTATATAAAGCTGGAAATGATGTACTCACTGATTGATTGGAGACTAGCGGAACAAACTGTGATATATGCATATAGCAGGATATTATTGTGCCATAAAAATGATGAATATAGAGAATTCAATGAAGCATGGGAAGACTTGTATGAAGTGGTGCAGAATGAAGAAAACAGAATGAGAAAAGCATTGTACACAATGACTCCAAATATAAACTAAGACAACACTGGAAAACAACAGATAGGTCAGATGCCAACAATGCTGGTAGAATACTAAGTTAAAATATCTACAAAACTGGAATGTGATACATACGATAAGTCAAATTATGCTACTGGGTGGTTTTGCCCAATCTATTTTGGGGACTGGTGGGATAGTATCTATTGTATCAAACCAAAATATATTACTTTATACTATTTATCTATATCAGTTTGGATTTCTTTTGTATGCAATTGATTGAGTCTAGCTTGTCTTCCAATTTCATTTTCTTGAATGCCATTTTTATATCTTTACATAGAACATTAGGTTCTGTGATAGTTGGAGTCCAATTGTGGTACAACCATTGACCTTAATAATAGATTGCTATAGAAACGCTGGTAGATCTGTTCTATTCCTGTCTCTTTGTTGTCCTTCTACTTCTATCTACAAATGTACTTGGGATAATCTGGCTTACTCATTTAAGTCAGTTCTTTATCTACTACTGTTTCCATCTCTATTTAGCACAGAGTATTTGCTAAATATTTCTTAACTATAAATTTAATAATAATAGCTAGCATTTATATAACCCTTTAATAATACTTAGAAAACACTTACATTTGTCATCTCATTTGATCTTCACAACAGTCCTGTTGGATATATAACACTATTTTCCCATTTTCCAGATGAAGAAAGACATAGAGAGGTTAAGTTAAATTTTGCCTTGGGTCATACACAGCTAATAGTTGTTTGAATTCATTTTTTTTTTTTGATTCCTAATTCAGCATTCTACCCACTGAACTACATACTGTAATGAAGTATATATGATTGACTTAAAATGTAAATGACTGATAAAGGCTTATTGTTCTACCCCAGCTATAGTTTCAGTTGCTCATCTGTAATTTCTTTTTAAAACTTTGTTATGTTCCATTCAATATATTTTTAAGTTATGCTCTTATAAGCTTTGATTTTGTGACTTCAAGACCTTAAATAAAGCAATTCAGATGTAGGTTATAAAGACAGTGGTTGCTAAGGGATTATTTAATGTAAATCAATCCATAAACTCAAGTCCTGGTTTTAGATGGTCAGGTGAAAAGTGACCATTCAAGGGTAGAAGGACAGTTATAACAAGGATTCACACTGTTCCTATAAGGATACATGACAAGTTTGTGATACCTATTTTGGCAATCATAGAGATAAGTAAGACAGTATTTTGGAATAAGAGACAGGAAGAGTCAGGAAGGGAGAGTGCTGAGCAATGCTGACAGTGTGAGAAAGTCTGTCAGCTACAATAAAAAGTATTTCTTGCTAGAGAAGAAACCAATAACAGAAGGAAGGATATAGGGATTTTGACACCTGTGAAACTGCTAAAATCCCAGAGTCATGTTTACCAAGTACTTTGGATTTTAAAGGTAACATTTTCATAGATGAAGAGAGAATATTTATTTGAATCTGGGGAAAAATACTGGGGATTCAAATAAGCAATGATAGATAACTTTGCTTTCTACTTAGGTGTTCAAGGCACTTTTGTTAAATCAATGAAAGAATAACAATTAAAAATTGATGAGATAAGTATATAAGGATACTAAGTATTTGTATTTGTGTGTTATCTTTTCAATTAATAGTTATAATCAATATGAATTAATGGTCATAATTGATTAAAGTTCTATTCATTTTTTTTTAAAAAAAGCATAATTGAATAGAAAGTTATACAGCCTTTTCCTCAAGACTCTCCAAGAAAGCTTAGCTCTTTAGGTTGTGAGGCCATAAACAAAGCATCAGCAGATGGTATATTCTAATTTTAGGCCAAGTACCTGAAATGGAATAAACAGGTTTTTGAGATTGGTTTTATAATTCTGAACTCATACAGTGACACTTTCCAGGAGTGTTTTAAGCTTAACATAGAATAATTCCTTAGTTCAAAAAAATAAGTATCTCTCTATTGTTATGAATTTCATGCATTTTCATAGACTTCAATGGGAGATATGGAGGGGGAGGAGTCTTTTAAATCATTCAGGATAGCTCCATGAATTAGGAAGGTGTTTTTGGTAGGTTGATGGAGTGATATTCTATTCCACAGATTTCAAACCATTTTATCTTCATATAAGGCCAGCTATAAGACCAATGTGGACAAGACTCCACAGATTCACAGGTGCCCTGCATAGGATAAATCATAGAATTTTACATTTTTGAGTCATCTAATCCAGTTTCCTTCCTGTTGCATCAATCACTTTTAATAACATTTGTAATGGGTGATTCCCTCACTTTTGGAAAAAAAAAAAGATTTGTTTTTTTAAATGAGTGCTAAATTTTAAATATTTTTGGAAGTAATGCCTTATCGTATGGTCTTTATTCACAAGTTAGGGTATATCTTTAAGATCCTTTTCTCTAGTCAATTTACTCTCTAATTCATCCTCAGCACAATTACCATGATTTTACTAATATGAAGGTCTAATGGTGACACTTCTCAATAAATCCAATAGCTCATTATTGTTTCTAGGATCAAATATATGAGTTCCTCTATTGAGTTTTAGTCCTTCACAACATTGCCTCAGCCTAGTTTTCAAATATATTATATATTACTGACCTTTCTACTCTCAATAGTCTAGTTCAAGGACATTTTTCTCTATTTCTTAAACACTGCTTCATTTTCCATCTCCTTTCTTTGCATTGGCTATCCCCTATGCTTGAAAATACATTCTCACTTGACTCTGATCCTAAATACCATATTTTCTTGAGAACTTTTTCTCAATAATATTTTATTTTTCCAATTATATGTAAAGATGGTTTTCAACATTCAGTTTATAAGATTTTCAATTCCATTTTTTTCTTCTTTCCTCCCTTCCCTTCCCAAGACAGGAAACAATCTGCTATGGGTTATACTTGTACAATCATCTTTAACATATTTCCATATTTATTATATTGTGAAAGACAAATCAGAATAAGAGAAAAAAACCACAAGAAAGAAAAAGCAAACAAAAGTGAAAATAGTATGCTTTGATCTACATGCAGTTTTCAAAGTTCTCTTTTTATATGTGGATGGAATTTTTCATCCCAAATCTATTGGAATTGTCTTGGATTATTGTATTGCTTAGAAGAACTAAGTCATAGTTGGTCATCTTGCTGTTATTGTATAGAATGTTTTCCTGGTTCTGCTTGCTTCACTCAGTATCCGCTCATGTAAGTCTTTCCAGGCTTTTCTGAAATTAGCCTGTTCATCATTTCCTATAGAACAATAACATTTCATTATATTCAATAATATTTCACTACATTCAAATACCATAATTTATTCATCCATTCCTCAGTTGATAGGCATCCACTCAATTTTCAATATTTTGCCAACACAAAAGGAGCTGCTACAAAAATTTTTACATGTGTGAATCCCTTTCCCTCTTTTATGGTTTCTTTGGGATAGAGACCAAGTAGTGACACTAGATTAGTGTTATGGTTCTTTGGGCACAGTTCCAAACTACTATCCAGAACCAATAATGAATTAATATTCCAATTTTTCCATATCCCCTCCCACAGTCATCATTATTTTTTCCTCTCATCTTAGCCAATTTAATAGCAAGGAAGTGGTACCTTAGAGTTATTTTAATTTGCACTTCACTAATCAATAGTGATTTAGAGAATTTTTTCATATGATTATAAGGGGTTTTAATTTCTTTATCTGAAAATTGTCTGTTCAAATCCTTTAAAAATTTATCAACTGGCAAATGACTTGTACTCCTAAAAATTTGACCCAGTTCTCTACATATTTTAGAAATGAGATCTTTATCTGAAACACTGGCTGTAAAAATTGTTTCCCAGATTTCTGCTTCTCTCCTAATCTTGCTTAGCTGCATTGGTTTTGTTTCTGGAAAATTATTTTAATTTAATGTGATCAAAATTATGTATTTACATTTTATAATGTTTTCTAATGCATATGTGTGTGTATGCCCTTTGTGAAAATCATGAATCAATTTTGTTCTTATCTGGAAGGTATGAGTTGTTGGTTTATGCTTGGTTTCTGCCATTCTATTTTCTAGTTTTCCCAACAATTTTTGTCAAATAATGAGTTCTTATCCTAGAAACTAGAGGTTTTTGGATTTATCAAATAGTAGATTACTATAGTTACTGACTATTGAGTCTTGGGCACCTAACCTATGCCACTTACTCACCACTCTTATTTCTTAGGCAGTACCAAATGGTTTTGTTGACTGTTGCTTTATATTATAGTTTTAAATCTACAATAGCTAGGGCATCTTCTTTTGCATCTTTTTTCATTAATTCCCTTGATATTCTTGATCTTTTGTTCTTCCAGATGAAGTTGTCAACAACTTTGAATTGTCTGGTACAGAGAATATATTGTGGAAGGAGATAGAAGATAAATCCAGTTTGAGATTGGGGAAAGGGGTGTACAAAATAGCATTTGATGTTTTAATATTTTTTCTTTTATTTACTGAAATTATGATTTTTTTAGTCTTGGATAAACTTCTTCTTTTGGTTAAAACTGGTTGTTTCCATAATTTCATAGTCCTCAAAAAATGGAGCCACAGATAATATTCCTATCAATGAAATGAATAGACTCCAGCAAAAGTCCATGCTTTTCATAGCAATGTCTAAGAGGGCCCCAGAAAGGAATACTAACAGGATCATCTTGTCCTTAAGTGGGACCTTGTTGAATTTCTTGCACTGACAGCATTATTTTGTACAAAGAGCTGTCTTAAACTAATGCTGCCAGTTTACTGATTACGATCATTTAAAAAGCAAAATTGAGCAATTGGGAAAGATGATACAAAAGTTCGTTGAGGAAAATAATTCCTTAAAAAATAAAATTGAATAAATGGAAGTTGATTACTTTATGAGAACTCAAGATACAGTAAAAAAAAAAAACCTGAAAAAAATATTGGAAAAAAACTGATTTAGAAAATAGATTCAGGAGAGATAATTTAAAATTATTAATCTATCCTGAAAGAGATAATTAAAAATTATTAGTCCATCTGAAAGTTAAAAGAAAAGAGTTTGAATATCATCTTTCAAGAAATTATCAAGGAAAACTGTCCTGATAGTCTAGAATCAGAAGGTAAAATGAAAATTGAAAGACTCCACCAATCACCTCCTAAAAGAGACCTGAAAATGAAAATGCCCAGGAATATTATAGTAAATTCTGGAACTCCCAGGTCAAGAAAATGTTGAAACATCCAGAAAGAAACATTTCAAGTAATTGACTTTTTGGAGCCACAGTTAGAATAACACAAGATTTAACAGCTTCTACATTAAAGGACCAGAGGGCTTGGAATATGCTATTCTGAAGAGCAATGGCGCTGGGATTACAATCAATAATCACCTACCCACCAAAACTGAGTATAAATAATCTTTCAGAAGAAAAGGTGATCATTCAATGAAACAGAGAATATTTGTGATGAAAAAATTAGAGCTGAATGGAAAATTTGATTTTCAAATACAAGACTCCGAAGAAACAAAAGGAGATAATCAAGAAAGTGTTATCATAACGGACTTAATAAGATTTATCTGTTTATGTTCCTACATGGGAGGATGATATTTCTAATTCATTAGAACATTCTCATTATTATGATAGTTATAAGGAGTATGTATAGACAGAGGGCATGGGTTTGAATTTAATTTGAAAGAATAATATCTTTTTTTTTTTAATGATGAAATTAAGGAGTGAAAGAGGAATATACTGGGAGAAAGGGAAAGGGAGAAATGGAATGGTGCAAAATATCTGCCATAAAAAAGAGGTAAGAAAAAGCTTTTACAATGGAGGGGAAGAAGGGAAGGAGAGAGGAGTGAGTGAACATTGCTCTAGAATGCACTCAAGTAGGAAATCGCATACGTACTCAATAGGGGTATAGAAATCTATTTTACCCTGCAGGAAAATAGGAGGGGAACCTTGTGGGAAGATGGGAGGAGGTGATAAAAGAGAGGGCATGTTGAGGGAAGGAATGGTCAGTAGCAAAACTCTTGAGGAGGGACAGGGTGAAGGAAAGAGAATAAACGGGAGAAATACAAATAGTCATAGTAATTGTTAAAAAAAATTGAAGCAAGTTTCTCTGATGGAATATTATAGTTCTCTGAGAAATAATGATCAGGATGCTCTTAGGAAAAAAAAAATCTGGACTGTCCTCCATGAACAAAGTGAAATATACTATATACAAAATAATAGCAATGTTCTGGGATGACCAGATGTAAATGATTTTGTTATTCTAAGTAGTACAATCATCCACACCTACTCTAAAGGACTTATGATTTTAAAATCCTCTCCATACTTAGAGAATAAACTGATTGAGTCTGAATACAGATTGAAGTATTCTCTCACTCTCTCTCTCTCTCTCTCTCTCTCTCTCTAACTTAATTCTTCTTGAGAGTTTTTATTTTCATTAGGGTAGGAGATCTATGTTTTCCCCCAAAACTTGAGTTTTATGGAAATATTTTTCATAACTATAATCAATAGGCCAAGCTATAGATATCAACCCCTAAAGTTATTTGGTATATACATTCCTTAATCACTATTTGACTTTCTGAAGTCAGCAAGCACCATAGTTAGCATACCTTGCTTTTAGTACTTTCTTATAAAAGGTCCCATATTTCCTCTTGTAAACTGCAAGTTCATTAGGAACTTTCCCTACCTTATGATGTTAAAATAAAACTTTTGCCCCTTGACTCGAAAATGGCCTGAGTCTGTGAATTCCTTATGGATAATTCCCCACCTTCACAACTTCTTGTACCTCATCTATTTTACTTGACTTTGATTTTGCACAACATAGAATCATAGATTTAAAATTGAAAGGGACCTTAGATATTAGCTACCTAGAGTTATTAATCTGGGATCCATGGATCTTGTGGAATATGTGAATGGATTTCTGGGGATCCCTGAACTTGTATGAGAAAAAAATACATTATTATTTTCATTAATCTCTGGTGGAAATTTAGCATTTCCTTCAATTATTTACAATTCTACAATTCCTACAATTATTTATTCTGAGAAGGGCTCAGAATAGGCATTATTACACTGCCAAAGGAGTCCATGGAACAATAAAAGATTAAGAACTCTTCATATAATTAAACCTTTTAATTTTATTGGAAAGGGTCTGAAGCTTAGAGAGATCAAACAACTTGCTCAAGGTCAAACAGGTAATAAGTAATAAAGCAAGGATTTTGTTCTCAAGAACCTTGACTCCAAATTTAATTCTTTTTCCACTCTTTTTCCTTGTCTAGACATTTTGGTGATAGTAAAGTCTAAATTCTGAATTATTATTCAATTAATTTAGACCATGTTTCCACTTACTCTTTATACATATCATTATTTTTATTCATCTCTTTTTCTTCCTCTGTTCTTCTCCTCACCCTTCTCTGCTCTCTTCTTCTTTTTCCTTCTGTCTTTCCCCCCTGCTTTCTTTTATTTTTTTTTGTTCTCTTCCTTTTCTCTGTCTCCTATTTGTCTTCTCTCTTTTTCTTTCCCTCCCCCAGGCCCTTTGCATTTCCCTATCTGTCTATCAGATGACTTGTACTTGTAGCCAATTTTGAGAACTGATCACTCCCCAGAGCTTTCTGACACTTGCTGATCTTTTCTCCTAATGTTGCAAGTTTGTTTTTCAGCCCTTCTCTGATGGATGATTTGTGTCAGAACAGTGCAGTTTCTCCTGGAAACTTCCATTTTTCTTCCCAGCTGGTATTTTTTGCAACACAAATTCAGATGCAAGAGGGAGAAAAGAATTTCATGCAAATTGAAAGAAAAGGGAAAGATGGTTGGCATTTGCACAGCTTTTACCCCTTTCAGTTGACACAAACACATTGCCCATTTACCTAGAGATCTAACTACCACATAGATTGTAAGATAGTTGAATTAAATTCAAGAAATCATTTTTGTAAGGGTGCAGTAAGACATCAAATAATTACAACTTCACAAGACTTCTTGAATAGTAAGCTTTCATTTGTTACATTCCCAGGGAACAGATATATTGTTGCTAGATAAGAGATGGTTTATGTATGGTTCCTAATGAAATATATTATCTGCAATAGACTAATAGTACTAATTCTGCAGATGAGGCTTATTTAAATTGGCAACTGACTGGATAGAATTACAGGCTTCAGTTGCCCAGGTTTAAGCTATTTTGTGACCTATATTCTTGGGTGAAACTTTTAATTTCCCTGAGAAATGTAGTTATTTGGAGGCTAGAGTCAGAACTTCATGAATGATTCCTTTTTTCCTTCATTGTTCTTTGAGTTTCACAATATCTGTGAACTTGTTATCCTCTAGAATGTACAATACATGATCTTTGGAGGTAAAGACTACCTCACTTGACTGTGTATATATAGATGAATTTATATGTATGTATTTGTAACCCCGGCTGGCCTCAGTCATACCCAGTTTGTCAAACATAGAACCTGCTACCTTCCCTACCATATGGTGGAGACAGCCTCATTTGATTGGCTACCTTTGTCTTTAAAACTGGTTATTCTTTTTCCATCATTTTCCCCTCAGCTATACTCTTTTCTTCCTTTTCTCTCTCTTTTTTTGACTTTCTTTTTTTTTATTATAACTTTTTATTGACAGAACATATGCCTGGGTAATTTTTTACAACATTATCCCTTGCACTCACTTCTGTTCCAACTTTTCCCTTCCCTCCCTCCACCCCCTCCCCTAGATGGCAACCAGTCTTATACATGTTAAATATGTTATAGTATATCCTAGGTACAATATATGTGTGCAGAACAGAACAGTTCTCTTGTTGCACAGGGAAGAATGGATTTAGAAGGTAAAAATAACCTGGGAAGAAAAACAAAAATGCAAACAGTTTCTTTCTTTGGGTGTGGCTGCTTCTGCCCATCATTGATCAATTGAAACTGAGTTAGATCTTCTCTTTGTTGAAGAAATCCACTTCCATCAGAATATATCCTCATACAGTATCATTGTTGCCATGTATAATGATCTCCTGGTTCTGCTCATTTCACTTAGCATCAGTTCATGTAAGTCTCTCCAAGCCTCTCTGTATTCATCCAGCTGGTCATTTCTTACAGAATAATAGTATTCCATAACATTCATATACCACAATTTACCCAACCATTCTCCAATTGATGGGCATCCATTCATTTTCCAGTTTCTGGCCACTACAAACAGGGCTGCCACAAACATTTTGACACATACAGGTCCCTTTCCCATCTTTAGTATTTCTTTGGGATATAATCCTAGTAGTCAGCTATACTCTTTTCAAAGACTCTTATTGCATGCACCCAGTGTGGACACTATGAACTGAACTAACAAGAGGGGAAGTATATTCCTTCACTTGTTTACCTCTTTTATCCTCACTCTGAGAAAGATCTGGAAGTGTATATTTCTGTTTTGTGTTTGTTCTCAGTTTCAAATATTGATGGCGATCCTCATGTTCTGAGTGGAAGCTAGAATAACTTTAGAACCTGGATTAAAGGTGGATTGGTGCATTTTTCTTATCCAGTTAGGAAACCCTGATATTCAGGGTGCCTGGCACTCTAGCACTCTAGCCTGAGGATGATTTCAGACTTGAAAGTGGAATTGTATTTTTTGGAAACTTGAACCTATGATCTATGAACCTAATCCACTTCCCTTCTCCAGAGACTGGGATGGTGCAAAATGGGGAGGGAGATGATGTCTCCCAAGTGCTGTGGGGTGGGAAATAAGTTTATGGGGAATAAGTTTATTTATGACTATTCCTTCTGAACTAAATATTCCTTCATAAAATGTTTTATATAATATATATGTATATACACAAATACATGTGTATATTTGTATAAATCCCCATTCTAGCACATACTACTATGTACTTAGCCCATATTAGATCCTTAATAAATGCTTATTGATTGATTAAGGCTCACTTCTAATTTTGTTAGGGGAAAAACAACCCAGAATAGTTGCTTTTCTTTCATAGAGTTTTCTATCTCACTTCATTCTTCACTTCCAACTTTCCACCTTCAGCTTTACCACAGGGTTTCTTGATTTTTATTTTTCTCTGTCTACCTATAATAGCCTCTCTTGTCTTTAAGCTATGTCTACATAATGTATAAACAACAAGACAATCCAGCCATTTGTTCAAATAATTGGTCAATGTAATGGGGGAAAAATGAAAATGGTTGTTCTATGAATAGACTTTTTTTTAAAAAAATTGAATTGTAATATAATTAAAATGATTTTTTTGGGAGTTGCACAGATACAATCTTATCTTTTTTGGCTTATCTGTGCGTATATCTGAAAAAAGTCCTAGATTCTTAAAGCTGGAAGAAAGCTCAGATAATCAGGTAGTCTAGTTTCTATTCAAATCACAATTCCTATCCTGTCAGAGAGGACATCTGAGGTCCATTTGATTTTTTGTGATAAGGGGTTTATTATTCCCTGGGGCAGCTCATTCCAACTTGAGTCTTTTAAAATTGTTAGGAAGTTTTTTCTAACACATCTCCCCATATTTTTCCATTTTTCCATTTTTCCACTGAAGCCAATCAGAACAAGTTTAATCCCTTTGACAGATGACAACCTTTTAAGTAATTGAAGGCAGCCATCACATTTCCCTAAGTTTTCTCTTCATGATATTGAATATTTACATCTCTTCTTCTTTCAGTTGAACCACACTGATTTATATACTTGAGTCATCTCCAATGCCTTCTGTTGGTATACTAAAAAATTTTGATGTCCCATCTAAGCTATGTCATTCAGAATTAGACACAACATTCTAAATATGATCTAACCAGGGCAGAAAAGAGTGGAATTACTGTCTCCTTTCATCTAGACACTATACAAAAGGCAGCCTGACATATTGTATTCAGGCATACCTGGGTTGGATTTCCACCTCAGTTTCTGTTATTTTGTGTTCTTGAGCAAATTACTTAACCTGACTGTGCCTCAGTTTCTTTTTCTCTCAGTAGTCTTTTATTTTTCCAAAAACCTGTAAAGATAGTGTTCAACATTCATTTTTGAAAGACTTTGGGTTCCAAATTTTTCTCTCTCCTTACCTTACCTCTTTGTTTTCCAAAACAGCAAGCAAAACTGATATGAGTTAGATATGTGCAGTCCTTTAAAACGTGTTTTCATATTTGTCATGTTGTGCAAGAAAAATCAACAAAAAGGGGGAAAATCTTAAGAAAATAAACAAAACAGTGAAAATGATATCTTTCAATCCACATTCAGTCTTCATAGTTCTTTTTCTGGATGAAGATGGCATTTTCCATCCCATATCTATTGGAATTGCCTTGAATTACTGCATTAATGAGAAGAGTCCAGTTGTTCACATTTATTCATCACATAATCTTGCTATTACCCACTTCACTTGGCATCAGTTCATGTAAGTTTCTCCAGGCTTTTCTGAAACCAACCTGCTTTTATAGAACAATAATATTCCATTATATTCACATATTGTAACTTATTCAGCCATTCCCCAACTAATGAGCATATACTCAATTTCTAGTTCCTTACCACTTACAAAAGAGCTGCTACAAAAATTTCTTAAAATGTTGGTTCTTAGTTTCTTTAATTGAAAAATGAAGATAATAGCACTTACCTTACAGGTTTGTTGTAAGGATCAAAGAAAATGAAAATAATAGCACTTACCTTACAGGTTTGTTGTAAGGATCAAAGAAATCAATGCATGTAAAATGCTTGACTAATCTTAAAACACTATGTAAATGTAATCTATTATTATTATTAAGAGAGGCAGTATGGCATGGTGAAGAAAGAGATGAATTTGGAACCAGGAAGATTTGAATTCATCTCCTGTCTCTGGCAGGTCCTCATGCTAATTGAGTAAGTCTCAGTGTTCTAGGAAAGCCTTTTAGATTATAAACTGCAGATAAATTGCCACCCTATAATGATGGAGGATCTCCTCTTTGGAAGTTCCCTATTCAGTGAAATCTCAGATCCAGTCCTATCCTATTATTATTATTAAATAATTAATTAAGATTAAGATTACATTAGTTCCTTTGGCTACTATGCTGACATTTAATATATTAACTTATATTAAGTTTGCTCACTTAGGCATGTATGAAATGTTTTTTTTTTTAGCACTTTGGATTTGCTAAATTCTTATTTTTCTATTGATTAGATGGATTATTATTGAATTGTGTGAGCTGGTATGACTTCCTCTTCTAAAGGCTGTATATATCCTTTCTGTAAAATATCCTTTTCAGTAATGGATTTTGCAAAAAAAAAAAAAAACAGAATAAATGAGATCATGAGAATGATATATGACTGGAAAAAGAACTGAGTGACTTAAGCAATGGATAACATGAATAGCCTAAGTGATAGTTGGTATCTATTTAATGCCAAGGGAAGCAGAGAAAAGGCTCTCAGCATATTAGATGTCATGGAAAGACATGAATGAGAATCTAGTGAGACGAGAAAGTATGGATGGGTTGAAACCATACTACTGGAAAGAATAGTAAAGAGAGGGTCACAAATCCACTGAAGCAGGCTCTTCCTCTTAACCAAAAGAATCTCCATTACTGATCCATAGAGACTGTTTTTTGTGCCTTGTATCTTGTCACCTCTAGATTTTCATTGAGTGCTTTACTGATGTTGGGTTGGATATTTGCAGCATGGTATTCATTAGTTTCTGTATTTTAGGCTAAATTTCTGGGGCTTGGTGAACCTTAGCCTCCATTTTTAAAAGCTAGGCTCAGAGATGTAGAGCTGGAAGATATTTGAGAAGTCATCCATTTAGTTTAACTTCCTATTTTACAGATGAGGAAAATGAGATCCTAGGAATTTAATTTACTTGTACAATATTATGCCTTTATAAGAGAATTAGAGGTATATCGAGAGTTAAAGATGAGTTCTGAGTGCAAGTCTTCTGACTACAGAACCAGTATTCTTTTTGCTGTATCTTATTGTTGTGATCTGCGTAAAGTCTGGGGCACAGATTTATATAAAAAAATGTATAGATAAAGAAGATAGGCTTGTAATATGCTAAGAGAGAGGTTAGGCAATAGATAATACAATCTAGTAGTATGTCAAGAGATGTCAAGAGAAACTGGGGTAGGTTTCAAAATGTTGGGTGTATCATTTCTGACAGACTTGTGCAATGACAAGGACTAAAGTTGCATAGATCATCTAGGCGTTAATGGGCTAAGGATTGAATGATTGGATATATTGTTTACAAATAGTTCACAGGTCTATTTGAATATTAAAGGCTGAGAAAGGTGACCTGATCTACCACTTAATAAAAAGAATGGGAGTATTTATTGTTGAGATAAAGGACAAGAACCTGGGTCAGTAAGTCAGAATTCATAGAGGCTGAAGCCTAGGAAAGCTCAGGTCCTGGAACTTGGATCTCCAGGGCACCAGGATGATCAGGACCTTGGAGAGTTCTAATTGGACCAAAGGCAGGAGACTGACTGTTCTACAGAAAAAGTGAGACTTCTGTAATTTGCTTTGGTGACTTTCTAGATTATAAATATCTTTCATTTAAATGCAAGAAGGCTTGACATGTTCACCATAGTTTGTTGAGTAATGCATATATTAATTGTGAAGACACTATAGAATCCCTATTGAATAACAACTCCCTTGGGTTGGGTTTTTATAGGATCTTTTAGAATTTGATTTTACTTTCTCTGAGTGATCCCATGGTTTTAGTAACCTTACAAGTAAGGTCCATGAAAATGTGAAAATACAGATTTAGCAAATTTATTAGAGAATGGTGATTTTAATTGTAAAAGAATTATTGTCTTACAGGACACATCACTGTATTTTTTTTCAATAATGAAACTTCCATAGTATGTTTAAAGGCCTCAGATATATAGTGGCTATGTGACCTTGAGCATCTGCTCTAGACAACTCATTCAATCTAAAAATTGCAGAAAAATTGCCGAATGCATTTAGTAAAGGGAATTTCTTCATCTGGAAGTTTCCTATAGCAATGAGTATACAAACTCATTATTTACACCTAAGCTTAAAATAACATTAATTTTGCAAAAAAAGTAGTGGTTTTAGAACCCAAGTGGAATGGAGATTACTAGGACCCTAGTTGAAAGAGGAAGTGAGTGCATTGATCTATCTCCATTCATCAATCAATAAACATTTCTAAATCACTTATCATATGCCAGGAACAATGTTAGACTCTACAGGTAAAAAGACAAAAGCAAGACAGTTTCTGCCCTTAATGTTTTTATTTTCTATTGAATTTAGGAAGATGAAAACAAATAGGTAAATATGAAATACATACAAAATATATACAAAGTAATCTGCAAAGTACTAATGGGGAAATCAGAAAAACCTCTTCTAGGAGGTAGTATTTAATTTGAGATTTGAATGGATATGAAGGCCTTAAGAGCTGGAGAGAAGGTAGCATATTTCAAGAATGGGGTCAACTTGTGCAATGACAGAAATGAGAAAAAGAGTATTAAAAATGGGGAACAACTAATAGGCTAATTTGGCTGAAAAATAGAAACCATGCAGGGTATAATGTATAGTTAGATACATTATCTAAAATAAAAAGAAAAATTGGTTGAAACCACAGTATGAAGAATGTTAAGTATCAAAGAAAATAGTTTTATTTTAGACCTTATACTGAGATTTAAGAGCTGGATGTGGGGGTTGGGGACATAATTATAGTCAGAACTTTGGAGAACTCCAAGCAGACCAAATGCAGGAGTCTGAGTCTTATTTAAATGCTGGGTTATGATAAATAAAAAGATGTTTATCTTTTCCCTGATGGCCAATATACAGCAGTATAGAAAGTAGATGCTTTAAAAATGTTCTTTGATTAATTGATTGCTTTACTTTCGACTCACTAAAAGGCAACTAAAACTTCTTGAGGAGAAGAGTGTCATGGTCAAACATTTGACACATGAATAACAATTTGATGATTGTACAGGTTGGATTGGAGAGGGGAGAGACAAAGCACAGGAAGGCTAAAGTAGGAGACTACTCCAATATTCCAGGCAAAAGCTAATGGTGATCTGAATTATGGTAGCTGCAGTACAAGTTGCAGGACAGAAGGGGACAGATGTGAGAGATGTTACGGAGCTAGAATCAATAAGACAGCTGATTGGATATAGGGTGTTAGTATGAATACAACATTAAGTATGGCTCTAGATAGCAAACTTAAGTGAATGGTTGAATGGGTGGTAGAAAAATAGAAGTCAATTCTGTCATTGGGATTTTTTAGGAAATTACTTGATCATTAGTTTCCTGTGACCCTTACTACTGAGTTGTTGCTCACTTTTGACTACCTATTTTGCTTCTTTGGTCTTGCCATTAATATTCTTGATACTACTACCTTCCCATATATCTTCCTTCAAGGATCTCTTATTTTTTGTTCCTTTCTGACTTTTGGATTTTAGTTTTAAAAGCTCCCTGTCTGTACTTGGTATATAGTGCTGTTTCTTCATAACATACAAAACTTTCTTGTGGACTGGCTATTAATTCTTAAGATTTTGTATATATTTTAGAATGTGATATGGGAGAAATCGAGGAGTATGGGAATTGATAAGGTATTCCTATTGTCATTTTGTTCATTGACACTTTTGTCCTTTTTGGTCCTGTTTCCTAGTCTGCTTTTGATTTGTCATTTGCATCATTTATTGAAAGAGAGATTTAAAGGAGAATTTCTGATTCTCCATTTTAAATGAATGGATTTTTGATCTTCAGTAATAGAATCCCTGCTGATCATTCATCATTTTGGTTCTTCTTGATCAACTGGGTGAATGCAACATTGTGTAGCTAAAAGAAAACTGATATTAGAGTCAGGAGACTTGTCTTTAAGTACTGGATGTACTACTTATTAGTTTCATGACCTGAATGAAGTATTGGATTCAGAATTAGAAAGATCTGGTTAAGCTGCCTCAGAAACACATTGGCTCTATAATGTCCCACAAATCATATATCGTCTCTCAAATTCTATTACCTCATCTTTTCAGGTGAGGTGAGTGGATGTAATGACCTTTACAGTCCCTTTGATTTCTAAAGCTACAATCCTTGAGGGTAGATTTACTATATATCAGCAGTTAGGAAAAATCCTCCTGGGTAAAAGACAATTAATCCTTGTCTGCTCATTGTATTGTAGGTTACATGTAATGATGAATCTGTACCTAAATGTCCATGAATAGAGCAATCAGCTATGAAAAAGAATCTGAGGCTTCTAAATGAAAGTAATAGAAAACTAGTGCCAGAAAATTTTTCTGAGGGATAGATAGAAAGTCTCAGGTATGGTGGGAAGTAAGGGATTGGGAAAGAAAAGAAATCACCTTGTTTAGGTTCCTACCACAATCAAATATAATGATAACATCATATTTCTGGAATGATATGTTGGTGATTTATTATTTTCATCCAGTGTCACAGATGACATGAAAGAGTTGTAGAAAGTTTATTGCATTCTACATCTTTGGCTTGATCACATACTTTACTAGGTATACTGGCCAATGCTATTCCACCAGATACAGTCAAGCGAAGTAAAAATGATTGTTATTCTTCTTTCTTTTTTTTAAAACAATAGTTTTTTATTTTCTTTTTTAAAATAATAGCTTTTGATTATCAATATGTGATAGTTTCCAACATTCATCCAATGCAAAACCTTGTTTTAATTTTTTTCTTCCTCCTTCCTGCCAGCTCCTACCCTAGCCAGCAAGTAATCCAATATAAGTTAAACATATGCAATAAATCTTCAATAAATATTTCTGCAGTTATCATGCTGTGTAAGAAAAATCAGATCAAAAATAAAAAAATGAGAGAGAAAACAAAAAGCAAGCAAACAACAACAAAAAAATGTGAAAATACTATATTGTGATCCACATTCGGTTCCTTACAGTCCTCTTTCTGTATGTGGATTGCTTTCTCCATCACAAGTCTATTGGAATTGACCTGAATTACCTCATTGTTGTAAAGATCCACACCTATCAAAATTGATCATCTAATAATTGACAAGATTGCTGTGTACAATGTTCTTTTGATATTACTCTCTTCACTTAACATCAATTCATAAAAATCTCTCCAGGCCTTTGTGAAATCACCCTGTTAATTCTTTCTTTCACTGAGGCAATTGGGATTAAGTGACTTGCCCAGGGTTACACAGCTAGGAAGTGTTAAGTGTCTGAGACCAGATTTGAACTCAGGTCCTCCTGACTTCAGGACTGGTACTCTATTCATTGCTGCCCTTTGCTAATCATTTCTTATAGAACAACAATATTCCATAACTTATTCAGCCATTCTCCAATTGATGGGGATCCACTCAGTTTCCAGTTCCTTGCCACTACCAAAAGGCTGCCACAAACAAATTTTGCATATTTTGATTCTTTTCCCTCTTTTATGATCTCTTTGGGATACAGACACTGCTGTATCAAAGGGTATACTCAGTTTGACAGCCCTTTGGGCATAGTTGCATATGGCTCTCCAAAATGGTTGGATCAGTTCACAATTTCATCAATAATTTATTAGTGTTCCAGTTTTCCCACATCTCCTCCAACATTTGTCATTATCTTTTCCTGTCATCTTAGCCAATCTGAGAGGTGTGTAGTGGTACCTTAGAGTTGTCTTATTTTGCATTTATCTGATTAATAGTGATTTAGAACATTTTTTCATATGACTAGAAATGTTTTTAATTTCTCCAATTGAAATATCCTTAATCATTTTTATATCCTTTAACCATATATCAATTGGAAAAATGGCTCATTTACTTATAAATACTTATAAATTTGAGTCAATTCTCTATATATTTTAGAAATAGGTCTTTATCAGAACCCCTGAATATAATTTTCCCCAGTTTATTGCTTCCCTTCTAATCTTATCTTCATTTTTTTTTTGGTACAAAACCTTTTTAACTTAATGTAATCAAAATTGTCTATTTTGCATTTCATACTGTACTCTAGTTCTTCTTTGGCCATAAATTTCTTCCTTTTCCACAGATCTAAGGATTCTCTAAGTATATCATCATATCATCTGAAAAGAGTGATAATTTTGTTTTCTCATTACTTACTCTAATTCCTTTAATTTCCTTTTCTCTTATTGCTAGAACTAACATTTCTAATACAATATTGAAGAGTAATGGTGATAGTGGACAACTTTGTTTCACCCCTGATCTTATTGGGAATGCTTCTAGTTTATCTCCGTTAGATATGATGCTTGCTGATGGTTTCAAATAGATGCTACTAATCATTTTAAGGAAAACTTCATTTATTCTTATTACTTCTAGTATTTTTTAATAGGAATGGGTGTTGGATTTTATCAAATGCTTTTTTTGCATCTATGGAGATAATCATATAATTATTAGTTTGGTTGTTAATATGGTCAATTATACTAATCATTTCCCTAATATTGACACAGCTCTCAATTCCTGGTATAAATCCTACTTGGCCATGATGTATTTTCCTCATGATAAATTCTTGTAATCTCTTTGCTAATATTTTATTTAAAATTTTTGCATCAATATTCATTAAGGAAATTAGTCTATAATTTTCTTTCTCTGTTTTGACCCTACCTGGTTTAGGAATCAGCAGCATATCTGTGTTAGAAAAGGAATTCTGTAGAACTCCTCCTTTCCCTATTTTTCCAAATAGTTTGCATAGTATTGGAATTAATTGTTCTTTAAATGTTTGGTAGAATTTACTTGTAAATCTATTTGGTCCTAGAGATTCTTTCTTAGGGAGCTGATTAATAGCTTGTTCAATTTCTTTTTCTAAAACGGGACTATTTAATTTATTTTCTTCTCTGTTAATCTAAGCAATATGTATTTTTGTAAGTATTTATCCATTTCACTTAGAATATCAGATTTACTGGCATATAGTTGGCAAAACAACTTTCACTTATTGCTCTAATTTCCTTTTTATTGATGGAAAAGCCACCTTTTTCATTTTTTTGCTTCTAGCAATTTGATTATCTTTTTTTCCTTTTTCTAATCAATTCATTGATTTTTTCTTTCTCTATTTTTTATTTAAGAGATATAGAATTTCTTCTAAGAACTGCTTTCCCTGCATCCCATAAATTTTGGTAGATTGTCTCATTATTGTCATTCTCTTGGATAAAATTATCAGTTGATTTGTTGTTTTCCCCACTCATTCTTTAGGATTATGTTATTTCATTTCCAATTAATTTTTAGTTTATTTTTCCTTGGCCCTTTATGTAACTTTTATTACATCATGATCTGGATCTGAAAAAGATGTATTTACCTCTGCCTTTCTGCATTTGATTTTGAGATTTTTATTCCCTAATACATGGTCAATTTTTTGTAGGTTCCGTTTACTACTGAGAAAAAAGTATATTCCTTTCTGTCCCCATTTTCTCCAAAGGTCTATCATACGTAATTTTTCTAAAGTTCTATTTACCTCCTTAACTTCTTTCTTGTTTATCTTGTGCTTTAATTTATCTAGTTCTGATATAGCAAGATTGAGACCCCCTATTAGTAAAATTTTTCTGTCTATTTCTTCTTTAAGCTTTCTTAACTTCTCTTCTAGGAATCTGGATGCTATCTCACTTGGTACATATATGTTTACTATTGATATTACTTCATTATCTATGATATCATTTAGCAAAATATAGTTTTCTTCCTTTTCTCTTTTAATTAGATCTATTTTTGCTTTTTCTTGATCTGAGATCAGCATTGCTACCCCTGTTATTTTTTTTGTTTTTTTGTTTTTTTACTTCAGTTGAAGCAAAATAGATTCTGGTTTAGCCTTTTACCTTTACCTTTATCTTTACCTGTACCTTTACCTGTATTTCCCACCATCTAATTTCCCCCAAATTATACTTTTCTCTTTCCTTTCCCCCATTTCCTCCTCCCCAGTGTTTTGCTTCTGACCACCATCTCCCTCAATCTGCCCTCCCCTTTTACAGTCCCCCCTCTCTTTCTTATCCTTTTCCCTTTCTAGTTACTTATAATGTGAGACAAGTTTCTTTATCAAATTATATATGTCTGATTTTCTCTCTTTGAGACATATCTGATGAGATTAAATGCTCATTCTTCCTCCTTCTTTTTCTCAATTGTAATAATTATTTCTTTATCTCTTCATGTGATGTAATTTACCCCATTTTATCTTCCCTTTCCTCTTCTTCTAGTACAATTCCCTTTTCACTTCAATTCTTTTTGATATCATCACAATAAAGTCAAATTCTTCCTATATCCTCTAAGTATACCCCTAACAAATATACAGTACTCAAGACTTAAACATATCACCTTCCCATAAAGGGATATAAACATTTTTAACCTTTAAAAAACAGTTTTTTCTTCCCCTTTTTACCTTTTTATGCTTCTATTGAGTTCTCTATTTGAATGTCAAATTTTCTGCTTATCTCTGATCTTTTCATCAAAAATAATAGGGAATAATAGGAAAAATCCCTATTTCATTGAATATTCATCTTTTCCCCTGAAAGATAATGCTTAATTTTGATGGACAGTTGATTCTTGCCTACAGTCCAAATTCCTTTGCTCTCTAGAAAAATCATATTCCAGGCTCTTCAATCCTTTAAAATTGATGCTGCTAAGTCCTGGGTAATCCTGATTGTGGCTCCTCAATATATGAATTGCTTCTTTCTGGCTGCTTGCAATATTTTCTCCTTGATCTGATAATTCTGGAATTTAGCAACAATATTCCTTGGAATTTTCATTTTTGGGGTCTCTTTCAGGAAGTGATTAGTAGATTCTTTCAACCTTGTTCTAGGATATCAAGGCAGCTTTCCTTAATTTCTTGAAAGATATTGCTTGGGCTCTTTTCTTCATCATGGTTTTCAGGTAGTACAATAATTCTTAGATTGTCTCTCCTGGATATATTTTCCAGATCAGTTGTTTTTCCAATGAGGTATTTTACATTTTTTTCTATTTTTTCATTTTTTGGTTTTCTTTGACTGATTCTTGATGTCTCATTGACTCCTTCACTTACATTTGTTCAATTCTGATTTTTAATGAATTATTTTCTTATCTTTTTCCCCTCCTTTTGCATTTAACCTATTGAATTATTAAATGAGTTGTTTTGTTAATTGTGTTTTTTCCATTTCAACAATTCTGTTTTTAAGGGAATTGCTCTCAGTTTCCCATTTCATCAATTCTCTTTTTCAAGGAGTTATTTTCTTTTTCCATTTCATCAAATGTATTTTTTAAGGAGTGCTTTTCTTCAGATAATATCTGTGTTTCCTTTTCTAAAGCTCTCAATTCCTTTCCCTATTTTTCTTACAATTCTCATTTAAAATCCTTTTTGAATTTTTCCAAGAGGATTTTCTAAATTGGAAAACTACTCACATCACCCTTCAAATAGAGATGTTTTGCCTTTAGTATTCTCAGGGTTTGAGGCCTTTTATTTCTTATTGCCATAAATAGCTATCTATATTCAGAGCTCTTTTTGCTTTTTTGTCCATTTTTAAAGATTGAGGTCTGCTCTTGGGGCAAAGGGGAGATTGTCCCAAGCTTCCTCTATAGGTGAACATCACGCTGTCCTGTCACTGGTGCTACTGGCTTCTCAAGCTTGGTGTGTGTGGCCAAGTCCTGAAGTTATGCTGGGCTCACTATTTGCCTTCTGTAGTTGCACTGGAGGTCTTACAGCTAGTCTGCTGATTCACTGGCTTCTGAACCAGGAAAGAGTAGCCCGTGCTACTGTATTTTGGTTAAAATCCTCCCAGTACATTTCCCACCTTGAGATCCTACCCTGATGGGTAGATACTTTTATTATTCCATTTTGTAGATGAAGAAACTGAAGCTGAAAAAGATTACACAGCTGAAACTGATTTTGAAGTGAGATTTTCCTGACTCTGATCTAATGTTCTATTTGCTATGTGACTTAGCTCTTTAAGTGATATATATACATTTTAGTGGAAGTACTGGAGATCATCCATAAGTTCTCTCTAAGTGAAGGTCTTGTATATTTGTAGAGTGGATATCTACAGGCTCTATACTCCTTTGAGACAATACTTTCATGTATTGAGTGTGGTTTTTTCCTAAGAGAATCTTCTCCTAGATAATATAGATCTTTTCTACAAAGGTCAATTTGTAGGTCAAGACCTTGGTGTGGAGAAAGCCATCACAACTTGTAAGAGAATGGCCCTTATGATACTATTGCATAGATTGGTGTACAATAAACTATTTCTTCAGATCCAGATACATTAATAGAGACTGAGATAAACTGATTCTTGGAGATGTTAAAAGTGAGCTGATGCTCAGTAGGTGTCAGTGAGAGGTGCTATTCAAGAAGACAACCTGGAGGTGATATGGTATCACTTTCTCTCTAAACATCATTTAAGCCATAAGATTGTGACTTTTGGAGTCTCAAATATACCTCACAGCATGGCTAGTTCCATAAAAGTCTGAAACAACTGTGGTTAGCACTTTAGCATTTATAACATAACATAGCAAAGTGCTCTGTCATTGGAGCTGTTGGTTGCTAGACAATATTTACTTCCTGCCTCTGTGTATATGTGTATGTGTGTGCGCATGCGTGTATGTGTGTAAGAGAAAAAGAGAGGGAGAAAGAGAGAGAGAGAGAGAGACAGAGAGAGACAGAGGGAAAAGCAATGAAGAGAGCATTTGCTCTGAAGGAACATTACCTAGATTTAAACCCTTAAATGTAAAGCTGACATCAATGTGAAAAATTATGCAGCATCTTTAGGCCTTAGTTTCTCATGTGTAAAGTGAGATGATTTGAAGAGATGTTCTCTGATATCCCTTTGAGCTCTAGATTTGTAATATGGTAATTACAAAAGCCATAGGTGAGTGTTTTAGGGGGTAAAAGTATAAACTTTGCCTGAGAGATCAAGACTTTTCATTCAGCTACTCCAGTTAGACTTTGGGTATATACTTTTCCCTCTAGCTATTTCACTTATAAAATGAAAGAATGAATTAGATCATTTTTGAGATTCCTTTGAGATATGAATTCTATAATTTCATGGCTATTTTTTACACATGGATTTTTAGGCAGAAGAATTTGATGAAAATCTTTGTGCTGGGAAGGTTAGAAGCTAAATACCAGCTACTTTCCCCCCACCCTATTCAACTATTGGTCATATATTACAGTCATCACTAAAACTTATAGTAGCTTTGATTATTCTTGGAGTCTATTTCTGTCCCTATTGAGATCATGAATAAATGTTCTTTTCTACAAATTATAGGAGGAAAAAGTCTTTAGGGGCAGTACTTCATGTCAGCAACGTAAGTCACAGTATGGTGCCACTTGTAGGAGAATCTTGACTGAGAATGAGTCTGTTTGGTATATTAGTCCCCAAAGGATATGGGAAATGCTCACAGAATTAAATTCAACTTGAAAAATATTTTAAGGTATGGTGCTAAGTTTTTCTTATAAAGAAAAAGTCAGTGTGGCTTCAAGTAGATTATATTCTATTGGGTGGGCATAAAGTATATAATCATGATTTATATGAAAAAAATGACCTAAAGTAATTTCAAGATGGAGAGAGTGCTAATAACCGAGGTGATCAGGAAAGGACTGATGTCAGAAGTAGTTTCTGAGGTAAGTTTTGAAGGAAATGTGGCATTCTAAGAGGCTGAAGATAGGAGAGTGGAATCCTGACATGACATTCAGACCATCTATGCAAAGGATTGTGAGATGTCTTATACTTTGACAGAGTAGCTTGGTTGTGCAGTGGCTAGAATACTGAGTTTGGAATCAGAGTCATCTTCATGAGGTCAAATCTGGCTGCATATACTTCCTAACTGTGTGACCCTGGGAAAATCCCTTAATCTATTTGCCTCAGTTTACTCATCTGTGAAATAAGCTGGAGAAAGAAATGGCAAACCTTGCTAATATTTTTGCCAACTAATCCCTCCTCTAAATGGGGTCGCAAAAAGTTGGACATGGAAAAACAAAGAAAAAGGCTGAATAGCAATAACAATT
Source organism: Sarcophilus harrisii (assembly GCF_902635505.1). Classification (NCBI taxonomy): domain Eukaryota; kingdom Metazoa; phylum Chordata; class Mammalia; order Dasyuromorphia; family Dasyuridae; genus Sarcophilus; species Sarcophilus harrisii. Next base: position 301,808,932 of record NC_045426.1, on the reverse strand, counting down.
TACCTTGACTATCTAGCTGAATAATTTGACTAGGATGGAGGATATGTTAAGAGGTGTAATATGTAATATGGCTGAAAAGGCAGATGGGAATCATAATGTGGACTTCAAACACCAGAAAGAAGATTGTGTATTTATTCTAGTGGGAATTGGTAATCACTGAAGAGTTGTGAGTGATGGGGTGTTTTAGGAACATCAATTTGCCAGCTGCCAAATACCACAGTAGCAGTCAGACACCTCCCCTTCAAACCAAATTTTTTAGCTTTTTACTTCTCAATCCACTTAATTCCTACTTTTAAACTGTATTCAGACTACCTCATTATATTCTTATAATTTCTTTATCGATTGTCTTTTTAGTTGCTTGGAATTGTGAGGACTATGGTTGAGTAATTTAAACAGCTGTCTACAATTATCTTACAATGTTCTTTCAAGTGTTAAGAGTCTCTCTGTGTCTGTGGGTGTCTCCTTATTTGTCAGGGAATAGAAACTACCACAGTAGTTGTACCCTGAGGAATGTTTAATCACAGAATGTGGAGATTTTCCCAGGCTTTTCTCAGCTCTGACCATCTTCCCCCACAATCAGCTAATGTTTTCTGCAACCAGCTGATATTGACTGCTATGTAGTGATTCCCAAAGGAAAGCAAAATCTTTTCATGTGATTCTGAGACCCAGAGATAGGGAAAGCACTCCTCCAATGCTCAAAGATATCCTAGTAGCCCATCATGGAACCCGAAATTCACAATAGTTGTTAAAAGTCAGTTGCTAAAATGTCACTGTTGGATGTGATGAGTTGGTCTTAGCGATCTATTGTTATCCATTAGTTTGGCAAAGGGATATTAACCTGAAGTCATTGAGCTTTTAAAAAATTAATCATGAAATTTAAACATAATTGCTTTTTTGTGATTCTATATATGTTTAATGCATTTAAAAATATAATTCAGAAAAGGGGTTTTTAGGCTTCCCCCAACTGCCAAAGGTCTCCATTAAATTAAAAACAATTCAAAACTTTTGATTCAGCATTTTCTTAACAGATTGATCCTGAGGATCAGGGAAGAATGGGTATAGGACAAATAATTATTGACTAGAGGCTAGAGAAAAAGAAAAGCTATCGAGTACTTCCCAATTAGCTGAGACCAGGTGGAGAGTAGCAATGAAGGGGAAGAGAAGATATATAAGATGGAAAAGAAATATGGCATAGTGAAAAACAGGGAAAACTATGTACTGAACTTGAAATAGTTAGAGCTATGTTTGAATCCCAGCTTCTTCACTCACTATATATGATTTTGGGCAAATCACTTCTTTGACTTTTGCTCCTTGACTCTTAGGTTATTCATCTGTAAAAGGTGTGAATAATCCCATCACTATTTGCCTCAGAAGACTGATATGGGGAAAGCATTCTGTAAATAGTGGAGTACTATGTCATAATTTAAAAAGGGCTAAAGGCCTTTTCAAGGAAGAAGCCTTGAAGATATTGAAGCAGATGATTATTCCCCAAAATATTTTCCAATCTGGTCCCAGTAGAACAGGAATAGGAAAGAGACTGGCCTGGAAGCAGAATCCCTCCTTCCCTCCTTCTCCCATTTTCCTTTTACATGCAAGAATACGATTACAGTTTTTATTATTGTTAATATTGACTATAATAATAATTATTATCTTTTCTATAACTTGCCAAAATATGCAAAGCTCTTCCCTTATAATACTTCTTTGAAGTAAGTGGTACAAATAATTTTAATCCTCATTTTACAGGTAAGGAAAGCAATAATTAGTGAGTGAACTGGTTTGCTCAAATTTACCCAATAATTGTCAGGCCTGGGATTAGAACTCAAGTCTGTACTTCTTCTATTATGCCATGAGCTAAACAGAAAGGTAAGCTCATATTTGTCTGTATTCAGTTGGAAATTGTAATTCCCTCATTTACATGTAGTGGAGAAAGCAATAACCTTGAAATAAGAAGGAAATTGAAGCTCAACTTTTCTATCACCTTCAAGAAGTCATTTCTTTTTTCTGAGTCTCAGATTGCTCATTTATAAAATGGGGATGACAATAATACTTTTACTACCTTACACACAGCATTGTTTTGAAGATTGGTATCAAATGAGATAATGAATTTATAGAGTTTTGTAATGCTACATACTTGAGTTATTTTTTTTACTGTTATTTAAATATTTCATAAAGAGGATCGATTCATGGATTATTAAGTTGGAATAGATATCCAGACTCCAACCTTCACTAATAAAATGAAGACACAGAGAGACTAAGTGACTAAGAAGACTAAATGATCATTTCAAGATCATTTGGTTGATTATAGAGATTGAAACCCAGTCTTATTCCTAAACTGTCCATTGCATTTTTTGCTTGAGTTTTTAGCATCTCATTCCCATCCCCCCTCTCATATATGGACTCGTCAGATGAACTCCACGACCAAGAATAGAATCTCTCTGTCTTGCTCATTGGCTTTTAATCATTATCAATTTCACATCTATTGGAAGCCCAATAGGATTGTGCCATGAACCAGATCCTTGAAATGGCACTTAGTTGCTCATTTAAAAAAAAAAAAAAAAAAAAAAAGCAAGTGCTAATCTCCTCCTTAAGAGCTAGGAGAGAACACTGTGGAATGACTGTAAATTGCTTTGAAGACATAATAAAGTGCTCTATGAATATTTAATGCAGCTCTGTAATATTTTGAACATGTTAATCCCTTTTCTTTTCTTGTTTTCAGAATGTCTTTTATGAATTTCTTGCTCTCCCCTTCCCAGATCCTGTTTTCTTCCTCCTGCAGTCCCAATGTTCTGTTGTCTCTTTTTCTATCTCTTACTCTTACCTTGAAACAATTAGTAGGGGAGGTGAAAGCAGCATAGTTCCTATTAGATACTTATCTAGTATCCTAAAATAGAAGTAATCCAGTGAGCTGATTTGTGAGTTGTGTGAAATTGGATTTGAGAATGGTCCTTCCCATGTCCCCATAACATCTTCCTTACCTTTCCTGAGCTAGTACCCTAAATTCACAAAATTAATTATCGAGGTGTCATTTGCTTAAGTCATCATTTCAAGAATGATTGTGTGAAAGCTGCAAATATGTTACCTAGGAAAAGTTGTAATTCATTCTCCTTCACCTGTCAGTATGAATTTGTTTAGATAAGCTAAAAGAGAATTGATTCCTAAGCCAATGGGACACAAGATAGGGAAATTTTGATGTGAAAGAGGACACTCTCATGGAGGACAAGCTCAAATGGGGTGCCATAGTCCTCAGATAATCTGCAAACATTGGGCCCCTGGAGAGGTGCTGATAGAAGGTAAGGGTGGGGGACCATGTAGGGAGGTGAAGGCAAGGGCAATAAGAACCACATGATCATAGACAAGAGCTGGATGGGACTGTAGAGGTTATCTAGTCTAATTTTTATATTTTACAGATACATATTGTAGATCTATAACTTGGAAGAAACCTTAGAAATCATCTAGTCTAATCCCTTTATTTAACAGATGAGAAATTTAGGTCTAAAGAGGTTCATTGATGTGGTCAAAATCATACAGTCAGGGCTTGAAGGCTTGAATCCAACTTCACATCCAACAGCTGACTCCACAATCAATACTTTTTTTTCCACTGAACCCTGTTGCCTTTAGCAAGCAAACCGTTTCACAGTCTTGTTCAGGCTGCTCTCTGCTTGAAAGGATCCTGATCAACAATGCAGAAGGGATTGCATTATGTAAGAACTCCAGGCTCTTTGCTTTCAGCCACTTTCAGGAGTTGAGCTCTCCTATTCCTTCATCATTCCCTTCCTTCTCCATAATTCTCTGCCATATTCCAGGAAAAAGACTGAGAAGACTCATTCCCTTGCACTCTTTGAAGCCTATTACATAGTTCTACATGGCCCCATGGAGCTCATCTTTAACTGCTAAAGAGAGATGAGATATTGTGGGTTTAAAATAACTTGAATATCACTAAGGTCACTTCTGAAGATGCTCCCAGCCAAGAAGTTGCTGTTCAGCATAAGAAAAAAAAACCCAGCATCTCACACAAGCACATACAAAATAAGCTATTAGTAGCTCAGAGATGAGATGGAAAGCCCTACTTCTAGCATTGTTGGCTAAAAATGTCCTTTGCTGGAACAGAGTTCAGAATGGGGTCACCTCATAAGAGAAGGGAACTTGGGGTGAAAGAGAATTGGGAGGAGGGAAGGCAAGGAATCATATGGGTTGGAATTGAGTTTGGTTTTTTTTCTTTTCTCCCAGGATGCTTTGGCATAAACAGCTCTTTTAAAATAGATTGTAGATTTGAACAGACTTTTTTAAATGGCTGTGGGGCTGGGTAAAGATGCAGTGGGGAAGGAGAAATGTATTCTCCCAGAGTTGGCATGTTAAGTATATTATTGATTTGTGTTGTACTTCACAGATTCTTGGACAGTGAACTTTCAATCACCTCATTTGTAGATTATCCTGAACAAGATTTTAATCCCAGCCTGGTTTTTTCTTGACACCCAGCATATGTTTCTATTGTTTTCTTGTCTTCTCTTCCCCTTTGATAGTATATTCAGGGAATGCAGACTGATTTTTACATTAACTGAAACAAACTGTAATTGAGATGGTAAATCTGATATTGCTCAGAAAACAACATAATGTCTTACTTTGCAGAGCTCTGATTTAGAAAAGAGCTACTGTTTGGAATGAATTATATTCACTTCTATTAGTGTGGGTTGCAGAATGTTTTCTGTAAAAGGGGTCTTGAAGATCTTTTTGTCTAACCTCCCTTGTCTGACAGAGGTACAGGGAAGTAGAATCCAAGTTATATGACTTACATTAATGTTTCTTCCAAGAGAGCCCACTATCACTGATTTTATCATTATGGTCACCAAGAAATATTCTGAGTGGCCATTCTCTGTGTGATACCATTTTGGGGACTTAAAATAATAGTAACAGCAATAACAGTTGACTTTCACATGACACTTTTGTTTTTTTCATTTAATAGTATTTTTTATAATTACATGCAAAGATATTTTTCAATTTTTGTTTTTTGAATTAAAATTTTAATTTCATTTTTTCTGTTTTCCTCCCCCTCCCCTCCCTCCCAAGAGAGCAAGCAATCTGACATAGGTTGTACATGTACAATCATGTTAAACATATTTCCATATCGCAAGAAGAATCAGAGCAAAGGAAAAACAGTGAGAAAGAAAGAAAAACAAAAACGTGAAAATAGTATACTTCAGTCTGCATTCAGATTCCATCATTGTCTCTCTGGATATGGATAACGTTGTCCATTATGAGTCTTTTGGAATTGTTTTGGATCATTACATTGCTGAGAAGAGATAGGCCTTTCATAATAGATCAACAAACAAAGTTTTGTGTTACCATATACATTCTTCTTCTAGTTTTGCTGACTTCACTTAGCAACAATTAGTGTAAATCTTTTTAGGTTTTTCTAAAATCTGTCCATTCATCATTTTTAATAATACAGTAGTATTCCATTATTTTCTCTAGCACAACTTGTTTAGCCATTCCCCAATTGATTAAATTCCCCTTAATTTCCAATTCCTTGCCACCACAAAAAAAAGTTGCTATGAAATTTTTATACATGTAATGTCCTTTCCCATTTTTTATGCTTTCTTTGGGATATAGATCTAGTAGTGGTATTGTTGGATCAAAGGGTATTTACAGTTGTATAGCCCTTTCAGCATAGTTCTAAATTACTCTTCAGAGTGTTTGGATCAATTCATACCTCTACAAACAGTGAAGTGTTGCAATCTTCCAACATCTTCAGCAACATTTATCACTTTCCTCTTCTATCGTCTTAGTTAATTTGATACATATAAAGTGATACCTCAGAGTTGTTTTATTTTGCATTTTTTCTAATCAATAGTGACTTAGAGTGTTTTTTTATGTGACTATAGATAGCTTTAATTTTTTCATCTAAAAATCATCTGTTCATATCCTTTGACCATTTATTAATTGGGGAATGGCTTGTATTCTTATAAATTCGACTCAGTTGCTGTTTGATAAATGAGGCCTTTATCAGAAAAATTGTCTGTAAAAATTGCTTCCCACTCTTCTGCTTTCCTTCTGACGTTGATTGCATTGGTTTTATTTGAACAAAAGCTTTTTAATCTAATGTAATCAAAATTTTCCATTTTGAATTTCATGGTGTTCTCTATCTTTTGTTTGGTCATAAATTCTTGCCTTTTCATAGATCTGATAGGTAAATTTTTTTTGCTTTTATGGTATTACTCATTATGTCTAAATCATGTATCCATTTTGACTTAGCTTTTTTACTAAGTATACAGTGACACTTTTAAGATTTGTAAAATGCTTTTCATATATTATCTCATTTGATCATCATAAGAAAACATTTTAAACAAAGGGAAACTGAATTCAAAGACGTTACAGAAATTGACTAGAGACATAGAAATTCTAAATATATGAAAGAATTTGAACTCAGGTTTTCTCTCTAGCTTTAGTGCACAATCCCTATATCCCAGAAGCTTGTTTAGTGGAGATCCACATGTTGCAAAGTTATTTCTTCACATGTAGCATAGGGGCGTTATTATAAGGCTTGACTCCCACTCTTCCCAATTCTGCCTCACCCCTCAAATAAAACTGAGCATTCATTTCACAAAAGAAGAGAGACTTTCTCTGATGGGCTTTGGGGTTGGAGTTACACTTCTAGTGATGAAAAGAAAACTTCAAATTTTTAGCAGTTCTAGAATTTCCACAAATATTATTTGCTCAATGTGAACAGATGGAACAGAGTGGTTTAACTCCACATCCAATAAACTAATGGGATTTATTTGGTAGTACGTTGGACTTCCATGGTCCACCACTAGATCTGAGATTAGAAAAATTGAATTAGAATTCTGGCTCAGTTGCTTGCTAGCTTTGTGACCATTAAATCATTTCATCATCATATATGATAATCAATTTATCTATCAAATGAAAAAAATTGCACTGCATGATCTCCACGGCATTCTTGGCTCTAAATTTGAGGTTCTTGTGATCAGTGGCTATGGAACTCTATGTATGATTTTGCTTTTGTCTTCCTCATGTTCATCTGTCTGCTTTCCCTATTCTGCCATTAACTGAGCAACTATAATGTGAAGATTTTCTACTTCATTTTCAAAGTCTGAAATGACAGTACCAAACTGGGGAATGAACAACTTACACATGATGCTCAAAGAGCTCAAAGCACGCTAGATCTGGATCATTGAATCATATTTCCATAAATTCATAGCCTTCCTATGTTGATATATTTAATGCATCAATTCTGAACCTGCCCCATGAAAGAAAGTATTATAAATTAGAATTGAACTAGAGTAGGTGGCTGTGACTTTGTTCTGGGGCATCAGAAGATAATCAGTAAAGAATAATTTACTAAGCATCCATGATAATAATAGTGTTTATATTGCACTTACTTTGTCCCAAATACTTTGTAATTGCCTCATTTAATCCTCACAACAGCCTTGAGAGATAAGTATTATTATTATGTTCATTTTATAGAGGAGGAAACTGAGGTTAACGTAACTTGCCCAAAGTCATGTAGCTAGTGTCTGAGGTTGGGTTTGAACTCAACCCATTCTATCCATTGCTCCAGTTAGCTGCCTGTGCTTTGTTTGTCCTTCATTTTCAAAGAGGATCAATGACATCATGGGGGTGATGTCTTACACGTGAATTAGATTTAAGTGAGGCAGAATTGCCCAAAGTCATCAGCCTCACTCTCTCTTTAAAAGCCATTGAAGTCCAGTGGCAGTACAAAAATCAAGATGACTGGCAATGACCCAGGATGCAGTGGATGACCTCAGCATCTTCAATGTCTGACCAAGTTCTAGGTACTCCATGGCATCCTCTTCAGCTGCTTTGATGGCTGCTGGAACAAATTGTTCTCATCTGCCCATGCCATTGGGGGAAGTCTTCACATGCTAGGGATGACACCTCCCTAACTCACTAATGGACTTAATGTCTGTTGATTACACTCCGTCTGGTTTAGCCTATCTGCAGAGAAGAATTCACTGTGGTATGGCTGCTGCACATGCTACAGCTTCTTGGAGCTATCTATAGATTAGAGTTGGATGAATCATGTGGATACCAAACATGGATGAGAAATGCTGAAAAGAGTCCAACAAACCCTCACACCAGAGATTCTATTCCTCCTGAACTCCTTATAGCCCCCAAGTTCCCTATTATGCATCAGACACAGTGCTAAGTGCTGGGAAAACAAAGAAAGTTAAAAAAAAAAAAAAAACAGTGAATTTTCATTGTCTTGAGGGAGACAGCATGCAACTAACTTGGTATATAAAAATTGTGTGTAAAATTTATGAAAGATAATCTCAGAAGAGGGAATTCTCCCCCATAATTTACCCCCTTCCCCTTAAGCTATTGGGAAAGCTGGGAAAAGAGACTTGAAGGGAGTCAGTGAAAAAAAAGAATCAGAGACAAATAGAGACTTCATTCTAGGAAAGGGGGATAGCCAGGGAAAGAGTCTAGAGCTGGAATGTCAAAGTCCTTTACAAGTAAGAGCACATAGGCCAGTGCTTCTGGAACATTGTACATTGAAGGAAGGAAAGTATAAGAGGAGTGGAAAGCTAGGAATAGATCGTGTTAAAGCAAACAGTAGTTTATAATGAATTCTTGGATGTAATAGGGAACCACTGCAGCTCAGTTAGCAAGAGTGTGATAGATGTCCTTTATCACCTTAGTAGCTGAGTAGTGCATGGATCAAAGCAGAAGAGGGAATGGAAGACAAGGAAAACAGTTAGAAGGCTATTGAAGCAGTTCAAGAAAAAGGTGATGCAGGGTCCAAAGTATAATCATAGCAACTAGTTAGTAATAATTAATTGAAACAGAAAGTTACTAAGTAGAGTATGTGCCCTTCCTATTTGGAGTTTGAGGACTCTGCCTTGTTTACAGCTGCATCTTTATGGAGTCCTGGTACCTTCACCTAAATTGTCTGGACTTCCAAAATATATATCTGTCTGATCATAAGACATTATCCTCATTTCCCTCTCTCTTTCCTTCCTTAACTGAACTTTTCTTTTAAAAATTAATTTGTGTGCACGTTTCTTACAGTTTGCCTTGGATATCCAAAATGCTAGTTTTAAATATGACTAAGTTGATTAGTTTTATGCACCCTGGGCCCATCATAGGGGAGATTCTGAAAACCAGTAAGCACTAAGAGAGAGGATGAGTAGGATGCTGCTGGGAAGGAAGGTTAAGGAAGGACATTCCCTCTCCTGGGTATTTAATATTAAATCTGTACTTTCTACTATAAGAAATAATTTCAAATTGCAGAAAGATTCACATTCCAACCCAAATGTCCAGGGAACCATTTACTTCCTTGACAACATGTGATCTCATTAAAATGTATAATAATCACCTTTTGGATTTATATAAGCACCTTCCTTCTGAAGCTTTCATGATTAGGCAGCCTCTCCAAATAACAATTAAGACAATGGTACCTGGTATTTATATAGGGTTTTACTGTTTTAAAAGTGTTTTCTTTTATCCTATCTTCACAGCAACCCTTTTGGATAAGTAGTCCAAATATTATTATCTATATTTTATATATGAGGAATCTAGTGGAAAGAATGTTTTTTCCAAGGTTGTGTAGGCTACTGAATGACAGAACTGGAATGTGAACCTTGTCTCCTGACTTCAGATTCCATGTCCACAGCTGCAAGAAGGCACGAATTATTTTCCCCTTTCACAGAATGGAATACTAAAGAGGTTGAGGGACAACATGGTAACAAAAGAAGTCTAAGCTGAGCATTAGAAGATTTGAATCCTAATACTAAATCTGATTCTTTGGGTAAGTAAATTTACCTATTAGTCCAAGCTTTCCCATCTATAAAATGGGGATAAGAATGTTTCTATAATCTACTTCAGAGGGTATGCTTGTCTTGTAAGATCAATTTTCTTCATCATAAAGTGCTTTGTAACCTTAAAATACTTGTAAGAATGTCTATTATTATTTTCCACTCAGGGAGAATGAGTCCCTCAAATTCCCTTTTTTGATTTTCTTACTTCTAGTGCTGTTGGCTTTGACCATGTCTCTTTTTAAAATATGGAGAAGAAACCTCACAAATACATAAATTTAGGTATACCATGATATGTACCATATTTGTAAAACAGAACCACCATACACAAAATCCTTTGATTTAACAATTTCCCTATAATATAACCTGTGTATAGCATAGACTATTGGGATTTGGGACCTTTATTCCTAATTTACTTAATTTTAGTTTTTAATAATAAATTTATTTTTACATAATTTTAAAATCACCTATATTTTCCTGTACAGTCCCTTTCCCTCATATTCACAGATAGCTACTCTTTATAGCAAAGATTTTTTTTTTACAAAGGAAAGAAAAAAACAGATCAGCAATACTAACCAATGTATCAAAAGTTTGACATTATATGCAGTGTTCCATATCCATTGTTCTTCACCTCTGCAAAGAGACAAGAGAGGGTGCTTTTCCATAGATATTCTTTGGGGCCAGATTTCATTATTATACTTTCTTAGCATTTAGTTTAATTTTTTTTTTTTTGTAGTATGAGTATTACTTCTGTCTCTTGAGACTGGTTTAAAAAAAAAGAGTTCTATTTACTTTTTGAGGTAGAAGAGAGAAAATAGCCTTCTATTTCTGAATGGATTCAAATCTGTAAATAGCAGAATATGTCCTATTTACTAATAACAGGATTCACTGAGAACAACATGTTTGCATTGGGAAACTCCCCCATTTTAGGCTGCAGGAATTAGATATTTCAGAGGCCAAGTAGAATTCATCTTTTGTCATATGAGAATAATATATAAAGCAGAAGGTCTGTTTGGGATCTCCAAAAGCCTTCAAATAGTTGGGGGCTTAAAGAAATTTGTACAACATATTGGTATTGGTACAGGATAAGGGTCTTGTTCTTATGACTTCATTGGCAAAACATTCATTCACTCGTTCAAAGACTGTCATGGAAATTAAATGACTAATACTTGAGGTCGTTTCCATTTATGAGATAACAAAATCCAGTGACTTCTGACTTTAACTGGTCCAGAAAATGAATACTCTCCCCCATTATTCATGTATTTTACTTAAAGATGGAACCCTCCATGGAGCTTTCAAGATGATGATAGGAAAGCTTGGTCTTAAATTTGAAGAATCATTTGGAATGAAGGCAAGTAGGATCTTTCACTGTTGGAAAAGCAAGGAGGCCATGGCATCATTTGGTTCAAATTCAATTCCCCAAATATTTATTCAATAAACAACTCACTTGGTAGAGCACAAAAGCTATGATTCTAAATCTTGGATTCAGGAAAAGTTCAAGGACCTTTCAGTAGCCTACTTCCTTTAAAGACCACCAAGATTTTATCATCCCTAAAGGAAGATTAGGTGGGGTTTTAAGGTATAGATAATATTAAGGAGATTCTCTAGAGTTAAAAGGAATAGTAATAGATTTAGGACTGGGGAGTAACTTCAGAGGTCATCTACTATAACTTCCTAATTTTATAGAGGGGGGGGAATCAAGATCCCAGGAAGAGTGGATAAGTGACTTATTCAAGGTCACATAGCTAATAAGCCCTAGAGGTCATATTTGAACTCAGAGCTCTGACTCTAGAGCTAGTACTATTATCACTATATAACACCACTTCCTATATAGATCATCTCTCGTGATAGACAAGACTGAGGCTACAGTAGAGCATCAGATAGTATGTCAGGACATAATCTTTCCATATGCTGGGCCATGATCATTCTCTTTCCTGTGTTTATAACATTATGAACATCTCAGTCATAATTTCTCTCACTACATAAAATAACTTTTAGCCAGAAAAAGAAAGACCCCTTGAAAATTATGAGATTCACTGGTGAAATTTTTGATCTGGCTCAGTCACTGTCAATCAACTCAATCAATGTCAGAGAGAGTCTTGTAATGTGTACAATGTACTATTGATAAGCACTTTATTCACAACAAGTCTAGGATTTGGTGGTCTAATCCTGACTTAAGGTATCCAGGACTCCCCTCTGCTCAGCCATGTGTGTACATTTTGTTTAGTCCTGGGGTCCTGGCCTTTCTGGTTGATGCTGAGGCCATCTGTTTAGTCTGATAGAAATTGTCATTCTGCGTTTATCTGGGGATGTGGAAACTGGTAAAAGTAGCTAGAAGTCAAACAGATTGCTTTGAGGTAAAGCTGGGATGCTCAAATTACTGAAGATTTTGCTAGTGAATAACCTGAATTAATTGCCTTGAATTTTTTCTTGTTGGTGCTGTGAAGAATCTTCACTGAATGGGTATGAGCCTACCTTCTTGTAGTACCTAGCTCTTCTCTGTTTCTTCTCTTCCTCATTAAAACTTAGGTGGTAGAAGGCTGAAATGTCCTGGGGGATGATGGTGAAAGGAGATAGAGTTGGAATTCATTTTTCCCCTTCACCTAAAGTCTCTCTTCTTTCTATTGAGGTATGCCAAAAATGTTGGGACACCAGGACATGTCTTACAGTATTGTCTCTGAAAGCATTCAAGCTCAAATCATTTCCAAATCAAACATGGGTATTTATTGCGATCACTCATCTTGTGGGCTTCCACCTTAACGACAATTCAGCAGAGTAGGGTTAGATATCATATACAGAAAGAATAGTGAGAAAGAACAGGAAAATTGAGCAAAGAAAGAAAATTGGGCAATCTCAGATACATTTGGCAATCTCAGCTAAGATGGGTCCAGGAAAAATCATCTCTCTTCTCTCTTCCTCTCTCTCTCACCCTCTGTCTCTCTGTCTCTTTGTCTTTCTGTATCTATCTTTGTGTCTGTCTCTATCCTTGTCTGTGTCTCTGTCTCTCTCTGTGGAGTCTTAGAAACAGTTATGAGGCAATATCAATGTAGGGGGTTGAGATTACTCTTTTCATCTTTCTACAATGTCACTGGCTGCCAAAGTTATCTGTCAGTTATCATCTGGCCAGTCAGAAGATTTTATTTAAAAAAAAAATTGTCAGAATTTTGCTGATTTGTGTGACATGAATTGACAGCCCAGCTAGTCAGTGACCAAGGATACATGAAAGTTGAAGTTCACTGAATGTATGCATATTTATCCTTGTCCTTCTGAAATTCTCTTCTGCTGATTCAACAGAAGAGGTCCCCCCAGCAGTAGTCTAAGATTTTTCAATGTGTGCCATTGCAGCAGAAATCCAAGATAAGATTGGACAATGCAGCAACTCAAAACTGTTGCTTGCTATTTCCCTCTGTGGAAAATCTCTCTATTGTATTTAGAGTTAAATGACTTGCTCCTTACTTCCTGGGTGACCTTCATCTAACCTTCATTATCTTTAAATGAATAGGTTGAATTAGGTGGTCCTTAAAGCCTTTTCTAGCTTTGAAGTTTTGATCCTATGTATCTGGGAAGGGAGAATTTCCAGCTGTGGCCCAGATTTTCCCAAATGGAGCAGTTCTTCCAGATGTTCCACTTGGCTACAAATCTGTTCTCTTAGATTGCCTTCTTTTAACATTTTCTAAAAGTTTTTTCAATATTTATTGCCATGGTTGTCTAGGCTCATGGATTTAGAGATGGAAGAGAGCTTAGAGGATGTCAAGCCTTTCATTTTACACATGAGGAAACTGAGTTTTAAGACTAAGTGACTTGCTCTTGGTTACAAAGCTAAAAACCTACCAGAGGCAGGATTAGAATCCAGGTTTTTGTGATTCCAACTGCAGCACACTGCCCAAATTCCATCCTAAAGCTGGGTATAGACCATACTTCTCCCTTGCAGGATTTTTAAAATCACTGTATTTCTTTCTTGACTAGTCTAACTTACACTGTTAGTACTGATTTATATATGTGATTCTACTTTCAAAGTTGATCTTTTATTTATGAAGTAGTCTTCACAAGAGCATAAATATAACTTAGGAATACAGACACATTATTCTATCTTACACATCAATTTTAAGACAAAGTTTACAGATTAGGGATTCTATTCACATATATCCCTTGATTCTGATACTATCTTTATTGGGCTCCTAAGTATCTTGGAAATTTCATATCAACTTATATGTGTGTATATATATTGGGGCCATTTCCTCTGAAATGCATCCATTTGCAAATAATTGTGATAGCTTTGAATGGCTAGATGGTTCAGGCTTAAACAGCAATTTTTTGATGATTCAAATGCAAATTATTTCTGCCTTGAGCTAAGTAAAATAAGAGAAACAAAGACTTTTATTATGAGATAATTATGAAGTATTTGGGCTTTACTGTGATGATTTTGAAGGGCAAAGAAGATAGTAAAAATAATTCCCTTTTAGGCAAAAATTCTGTTAAATTCAGCTCAAGTAAAAGATAATTTGACATTTATTTTAGAATCATACCATTTCCAAGTGTATTGACATTAATCATATGGAGAGGAGGATAAAGGACTCATGATCTGGTGGGAAGAATGAAAGGCAAAGGTTGGCAGCTTTCCCCCCTTCCCCTCCCTTATTTCTAAATGGTTGTTTGAGAATGACTTTAAAGTTTTGAGGTAGTTTATATAATCCTGGCATGAGTTACCAGGGCCATAGTGATATTGGAAGTAATTCCAATTGACCTTATTTAAATAGGAGAGAAGGTTGAGGGAATTCCTCTTGATGGGAGGTGAGAAAGATGGAATCTTATCTCTGCCCCAGCTCCATTTGTCTTTGCCTCCGTCTCTGTCTGTCTGTCTCCTTTTCTTGAGCCTCTTTAGAGCAAAAGGACATATCTAATCACAGGGATTTTTAACATCATCTTAGTTTGCCCAACTGCCTTGGTTTGCCCAATTCTCCTGTTTTTTCTTACTTTACCTTTTCCATGTAATCCCTTGCTTTATTTTGCTGAGATGCCTCCTCCCTTAAGAAGGAGAGCTCACAGGGTGCATCTCCTCAATATACTCTCATGCTTAATTTGGAAATGGTGTAATGCCAGAAAAACTGAGGCAAGGCAGAGATTGGTTTTTAATCATTTTAATGTGAAGAATTTGGGCTAGCCAGGTCAAATGGGACTCATGTCCAAAAGACATTCGATTGCGAGCAACTAATTCAAGAGACTTTTTTAGCTGAGGGAAACCTAAGGCAGATGGGGTTGGGGGGAGTGAGGATACTAGACAAGCCACAGTTCCAGGAAAGGATCATAACTCAATCCTGACAGGATAAGGGTAAGGGGGCAGAGGACTTTGGGTGAATGGACAAGATAGGAAGGTCCAGGGAAGGAGACAGTGAGGCAAGAGGTAATACTCAAAGGAGGGGGAATTATCCCAGCAGGCATTTGAGATAAGACTCCTGGAGTTTTATGACTCAATGATATTTCAGGGCCTCTTCTCCAACTCAGTCCAATAGCAAGGGACAAAGGAGTGGGGCTATAACAACCCTATTCAGGGAATTATAATTCAGGGAAATTGAGGCACAACAATGGTTTGAGTCTGAATTCTTTCAATGACAATATCACAACACATATTCCAAAAGAATAAGTTCATAAAATGTCTTGGCAGACACCACAAAAATCCTTATATGTATTAGCTAGTGTGATGCCTCAGTTTCCCTGAATTATTATGCCCTAAATAAAATCAATATAATCCCACTCCTTTGTTCCTTGCCAGTAGGACTGGAGGCTCTGAAATATCATTGATATTTCAATTGGCTGATTCTGACTCTTTTAAGGGAGCCGGCCCCACGGGGAGATCAAATCCAGCTGCAATAAAGATTCACTGCCACCTCTATTTGACGAAGTGGAGAACTTGGTTTGAAAACCCTGTGGGGTAAGTTTTCTGTCTGGTCTGATTGCTAGCAAATCTGGATCCCCAGAAAAGTTGGGCTGATGAGCCATTCAACTCTGGGAAGTGCCAATGGGTCACCATGTGGCACTATCTAGTCTGGGCACCTTTGGGCACAAATCTGGGCACCATTAGGCATAATTTGGTTCTGGGTATTTTTCTGTGTGTAAAACACAAATTATATATATATATATATATATATATATATACATATTATATATATATCATATATATATATATGTGTAATAAACACACACACACACATTTGGGCACGCTCTGTGAAGGCAGGGAATGCATCACATTAAAGTTTGGAAGCCTATTTAATCTTTACAAAGGCTCAATTTGGGTTTCTTGGGAGGGTGAGATTGTCGGCCTGAAAACTCCCCTAATGGCACTCCTGAGATATTAGGAATTTGCCTCTAACATGCATTTGTTAAATGTTGTGTCTGTGTGATCTGTGCTTGTGACTTGCTGTCTGTTGTGCTTATTTAAGAAGTTCTGTTAAGTTTTAAGAACAATGTTTAAGAAATTTGGCAATTGGTCATTTCAATATTGCAAAGGTACTTAGCATAAAACAAAATGCTTGTGTATATTAAGTAAGTAAGTTCTTTATTGAACTTAATTATAGCCTGTTTGCACTAATTTGAAAAAAAATAGATAAAAACCAGAAAGCTTGGTTACTTTTAAAATTTGGCAGAAAAGCAGTCTTTTCAAAAACCTGTTAGAAGAAAAAAAAGAGGGTAATAAAACCTTATCTGAATTAGGTTGCAGTTCTGAATGGGGGAAGGTTAGAGAGAGAACAAAAAAGCTGATGTCAATTGCTTTTAAAAAAAACTGATGAAAGAATAGTCTCCTTATTTAATCAAAGTTCTGAGAGCCAGTTAATATATTTATATTTATGTGAATATATATATTATATATTATATTATATTTATAATTATATACATATAAATTATATATATTATATATATTATTATACACTACATATTATATATTATTTTATATATATTATATATAATATTAATACTATATATTATATATTAATAATAAAAATATATAATATATATATACATATATATTATATATATGTATATATATTTATATAAAACCAAATGATAACATTTGATTAGAATTTAGAGAAACTTACTTAAGTGGGAAAAAGGATATGGCTTAATGGCCTATTGAATTTTGGGGGCTCAGTTTTTTAAAAGTGTCATTGTGATTCTGAAATGGTGGGAGAAGTTACTATTGCCTTGTCCACGCTAAATCTGTTTATTCTGGATATAAGATCTTAGGAATTTGTTTGAATATTGAACCATTACTATTGAAAGACAAATTTTTTTAAAGCTGTATATGATTTAATTCAGTTTAACAATAGGTTATTAAAAACAAAGTCCTGATAACTTATCTGAAGAGGTAATTCCTTAATTAGGTGAAGTATTTTACCTTCTAAAACATATATTGAGTAATTTGTAAATATTATAAGTTATACTTTAAAATTTTGTCAGCTCTGCTGGACATGCGTATAAGCTTTTTGGCGTTATTTGGCTGTTAGCTATATTGTGAATCTTAAAAGTTCTGAAGAAAAAGAAAACTAAGGAAAGGAGAAAAGCGGTGATTTTACATACATGGGACAAGGAAGGTTGATTTTCAAAACAATTGACAGTTTGAATGAAATATCTAATTAGAACATCACATGGAAGAGTATTGATTTTGTTTAAATAATTTTAGTCAGTGTGTATGTTAAAATTTGAAACAACTATACATTACATAAGATTCCATTTGTGATAAGTTATGTTATGTTTATTTGGCAATCATTTGTTGGAAATTGTGAAATTGCTAATTAAGTAGGGGTTATTGTAATATTGAAACCTAAAAAAAAGAAAGATTATTGATTTGATAGGTTGTTGGAGAGAGAGGGAAACAGTATGTTGTAGTCAGAAAAAATAGAGAAAGATGGAATTTGTTGGAAAGGAAAATAAAGACAGCATGTTAGCATTAGGGAGAGAAGAGATGGGATGTATTACAGGGAGATAGTGTTGGTAATTGAGAAGAGAAGAGAAAAGCATCTTGGAAAAAGGGAGAAGTAGGTTGAGAAAAAAAGAGGCAAGTTTTTTAATGGAAGGAACTTGACATTTGTTTGGAGAAAAAAAACACACTGGCTGGCTAAATCCTGAAAAGGATTTGGCACCCTAAAAATTAATTATAAAGTGAAATAGAGTAGGGCTCTTTGAAGGAGAAAAGGGCTTCAAAGATGAAAATTTAACTCACCTTCCTCCCCCTGATTGTAGCTGTTTTTTTTTTTTTTTTTAAGTGAAGACAAACTCAATACGTTCTCTGCTGCAGAGAGCATTTTATTGATTAAAGGAACAGCTTACTTTTACAAATTATTAATGATAATTCTGAAAGGTTCTTTTATTGAAATTAGGATATTCTATATGAGTTTTAATTGATTGTATTGAGTGATTTTAAAGTTACTATTTAAAGGGACTCTGAGAATAATAGTTAAATTCTGGGCTAGCTCCCTGGATACCTCAGGATCAGCCAGAGTCAGGATAAGCAAAAGTTCTTGGTCTTTAGGGGGAAAAGTGAAGGAGATGGACAAAACTTTCAGGACTTTTGCCAAGGATCCCTCCTTGATTCTAGAGTCCAGAATCTCTACACTTTTCTCCTCCTTGTCCTGAGGCCAAGTGAAGTTCTCTTGCCTCTTTCACTCCACCCTCTAATCCTTACCTACAATTCTCTTAACCCCAAGCTTTGAGCCAGCATTAACTGAGAGAAGAGAAATTCCAAATATGTGCTAATAGAGTTATTGTTCAATAGCTAAGTAGCCTTAAGTGCTCGGTTGTCTGATTCAAGCACACCTTTTAAGAGCTTCAGCCCTTTACAAATAGTCTCCTTGAACACGTTTCTGTTATGGACAATATGCAATTTAGAATTTTCCTATATATTGGGCATTCCAAAGCAAAATGATTTGTGTAATGCTGAACTTAATAAAAAAAACAAACGAACATCTACTTAGATATAAAAGATAAACTGTGCATTCTCTGGGACGAATATCTTACTGTTATCAATATAAGGTCATGGTAAATACCTGTTTAGGGTTCATCTGAAGCTTTGGTTAATGAAATTTGTTATTGGAGGTAAAATTTCTTGGGCCTGTAGTTAATATTATTTAGGAGTTTTAAAGCTCCACCATTTGAAAGTTACTGGGACAATTACCTGAAGTAAAACTGAATTAAGGATATTTTATCCTGTCATATATGTGCTGAAGAATCAGTTTTGATTGATTATATTATGTTATAGCCATGTCCCTGCTTTTTCCTCCTGTGGCTGATTTCTATGATCAGAGCAAATAGTCAATAGAAACCATTAATACAATTCAGTTACACCATATCTTGCTGTTTCCAATCTGATCATATGTAATCATTATATAATTAGGCAAATGAGTATTTAGACTAGTCATCTATCAGATACAAGATATTTGTGTTGGTAGGTAGTCAGGTCCTTAAAGGATTTTAAAATAATGAAAAAACAATTGACACAGTTGTCTGTAAGATCTAACTACTATTTTGTTTATTGAGACTACAGCTGACACATCTTTAACATTTGTCTGTTCTATGAGACAAACATGTCTCCTTACATGGGAAGCTGCTGGCCAATCTATACTGGCCTTTCCACATTTTGTAGTAATCCTTGTGAACTAGTCTTTCTATCTCAGATTATTCTAACCTTTATTTGTTACATTTGTTTTCTGTTCTAGATTTTAGTCAAGTTACAGCTGTATTGTACCACTCACCAGTACCCTTGCCTCCTTACCCTTATTCTGTCAGGATTGAGTTATGATCCTTTCTGGAACTGTGGCTTGTCCAGTATCCTTGCTTCCCCTCCCCACCCCCCACTCCCAACTGCCTTTGTTTCTCTAGCTATAAAAGTCTTTTGAATTAGTTGCTGGCTACTGAATGCTTTGAGACAAGAGTTCATGCAGCTGACTAGCCTTGGGTAGTCTAAACTCTCCACATTAAAATGATTAAAAACCAATCTCTGTCTTGCCTCAGTTTCTCCAGCATTACACCAGGAGGGTTTGTAGAATACAAAGCTGAATTATATTGATCAGTTCATAGATAATGTTGAATGGGAATAGGCTTATAAGAGAATACTACCTTCAAGGAAGGAACCATAGCTGATGAGAGCAGATTGGCAACCTAACTCAGTGAAAAAGTAAATGGAAATTTCAGATAGACTGATAGAATAAAAAACAAGACAGCCAACAAGAGGAAGTAGTCTGCAAATACAGGTTCTGTTTCTTTTGAAAGAAGTCTGTGAAATATCCTCCAAAAAAGTAATATCTACTTATGTCTATCAAGGAAATATGTATTCCTAGATGAGGAAACAATAGGGTATCAGAGATGACAGTGGATGTCATCACTGGAAGAAGGGTAAAACAAGTTAAGCTATACTGAATTCCTAGAACAAGCCTCTTGGAGAGAAAAGGAAGAGTTTCTGAATAACATGATGTTCTTCAAAAAGTGAAAAAGTTCTTTGTCCAATGAGGAACCAGAACCGATAAGTAGCATGATTTAATTCCATGATTTTATTCATATCTTCTGCCTAGACTGGTTTCAGCTCCAAGAACAGAATGTCCCTTTCAAGGTAAACTCATTATTTCTGATCTCATCACCATGCTTTTAACTCAAGCCTTGATTGACATCATTTCCCTCAGAATCTTCTCATTAGATATTTGGAGGGTGAAATATCAAGCTTTTCCTACTATCTTCCTTTGCAGATAACAAGAAATTGGACTTTGCTTACCTCACTTTGCATCTGTTGTCCTGCCTGTTTTCAGTCCCATGGAACAAAATGTCCCCATGTTAGGTAACTACTGTTGTCTCATCCTGTTTCATGCATTGTCTCCCACTTTAGACTGTAAGCAGCTTGAGGGCAAAGATTGTGTGTTTTTTATTAATTATACTCCTAACACATAGCACCACCCTGGAATATGGTATATGTTCAATTTTATCAGATTGGCTTGATATAGAAGGAACAAACCTGGCTCTTTCCCTTTATTGCTATTTTAAATACTCTGGATTATATAGATCTAGAGGAGAAGAAGTTGACTTGAATGATCTAAATATTTTTCGTTTTTGGAGACTAATTTTTTATGATAGTAGTATAAGACTGGAGGACTGTATAGGTCATTGAATATGTTAGAAGTCATTAAGGAGGTTTATGTGAGCTTCTGTGATTCTTTTAAGAGATGATATTTGGTCAAGTTAAATAAAACATATATTTAATATATAGTTATCCTGAATGTTTTCATGAGAACTTTTTCTTAACTTTTTCTAGAGAGCTGGAGGTAAGTTATATTCTGATTGTTGTTTGTTCTTTGCCATGACATCAGGGAAGTGATGACATATTATGCAAGTGAATTGGATTTAAGTGAGGTAGGCTATATATTCTGATGATTCAAAGGAAACCCCTGGGTGGTATCAAAAGCCAAAGAGAGTATTTTTATGAGGTGTCTAAGATTGAATCCAGCTTAAGTAAACTGAAAACTGTTTCTTTGACTACAGTTTACATTATGAATGGCCTTGAGTGATTCTATGAGCTTAGATTTTTTTAGTTACTTTCCAAATATAATTATATTCCGTTCATACCTTTCTAGCCTTATAACACATTGCTCACTTTCATATTCTACAGTCCAGTCAAAATGATCAGTTTACTACTTTATATATGATGTTCAATTTCCCATCTTTGAGTTTTTGCATTGGCTGTGCCCATAGTCTAGAATATAGCTCTTCCTTACTTCTCTCTCTTAGAAGTCCTAACTTTGTTCTAACCTCAGCTCAAGCTCCATCTTTTACATGAGATTTTTTTCTTGTCAATATTCACTTCTCTGCAATCATCTTATTTCTATTTATTGAAAAAATTGTTCATCACCAGGTAAAGATTTGCTTCTCTTTGTATCTTCTCAGCTCCTAATGTATCATTTCTTTTTATATAGTAGGTCACAAGAAATGTTTTTTGAATTGAATTGGAATATTCAGTAATGTACTGGGGATATGATAGCTCTTTATATTTGTAAAATATTCTTAATAACTTCTAACAACTATTATTATTATTAATAACAACATTTTTTAAGAACTCAAGTGTTTTTCATGTATACTACAATATTTTTCTGCATGAAGACTCTAGGAGGGAAATATGGACTAATTTTATCCTTTCCATTTTAGATGAAGGAGTGGCACCTATATATGTATAGGTTTGTCTTCCTGATAGAATGTCAGCTTTTGTTTTCATCTTTGTATCTTCATCATCTA
The DNA here is from genome assembly GCF_902635505.1 of Sarcophilus harrisii. Lineage (NCBI taxonomy): Eukaryota > Metazoa > Chordata > Mammalia > Dasyuromorphia > Dasyuridae > Sarcophilus > Sarcophilus harrisii. Next base: position 301,786,877 of record NC_045426.1, on the reverse strand, counting down.
ATTACAGCCTCTGGCATATATATCAGTTACTTAATAAGCTCTGTTTATTGGCTAATTAAATGCCTATCATACACAAGACAATGTTGATTGGTTCCTTTCTTCTGGAAGAGGACCAAAAGGACATCATTACATAGGAGTCAAGGTACAGTGTGTCCGATTAGAGTTAATCAGATTGTGATTGTACTTGGAAGTCACTTCAACAGGTTGAGTACAAATAGCTTTCATGAACATTAGGAGTAGAGATATCTCTAAAATTGTGCATCTGATGGATCTTTTGAGCTAATTCTGCTTTACTCATAGAATACAGAACCTTTTATGGTCCAGGTACACCATGTTGGGCAATCCTGTACCAGTATCTACCATGTTACACAATCAATTCCAAAGTTCTTTAAAGAGACGTCAAGAATGTCCTTGTATTGCTTGTTGTCTTGCCATGTAAGTACTTTCCTTACTTGAGTTCTTCATAAAATAGTGTAGGGTATGTTCAGGGAAGATTCTGGTGTGAAAGCTGCCGAGTCCTTTTCATTTTTTGTATGCATCTATTTTACCCAGCCTATGGTTGCAAAAAACTGTTATCATGGACAGTAGCCACAACCTGTAAAATATATTAGCAGATGGCTACAAAAGGTTGAAAATAAATAAGAAGTCTCAGTTCCTTTCATGAATTTGGGAGTATTTACCCCAAGAATGTGAAAATTTCTCCCAAATGAATAGATGAATGAGAACAATTGTTCTAATGGTCATGAAGATGGCTGAAGCAGACAAAAAAATGTATTAAGCATAGAGAGTACAAAGACAGAAATGAAATAGTTCCTACCTCCAAGGAAATTATATTGAAGGGGAAGGATACATCATGTATGAAGATAGGTAAAATTCATTTTTAGTGCAGTTTTAAGCTTTAATAGAATTAACAGCTTAAAATTACACAAAAGCTTTTGGAATACTCTGTATAATATAATTTTGTGTGAGAGAGAATACTAACAACTGGGGAAATCAGGAAAGGCTGCAATAGAAAATGATGTTTGAAGAAAATTGGGGAATCTAAGAAGTAAAGGTGATTCTAAGAGACAAAGGTATGACTTCCATATATGTCCTCTAAAAATCCATACACAGGTAAAATAGAGAAATATGCGAATATTTATGTGACTTGAAAATAAATACTATGTAGTAAACATCTTTTAACAATTCAGTGATTTATGTGGATATTCCTCCCCTGAGGAAAATTAGAGTTCATCTATACTTAGTAGATAATTTAATGAATCATTTTAGTCTGAAAATTTATGAAAAGAGTATATGCAGTTTGCATGATCATGGGAACCTGGTCCATTAATACATTCAGGACATAATGATCAGATTTGATTTAGGATAATTGAACTTATGACACATTTCTTCCTTAAATATGGAGCTGTAGTATTGAATAAGTGGATTCAGTGGACAAATAAGTAAAAAAAAAAAAAAAAAAGTTTGAGGATGTTGGTTAATTTGAGGTTTACAGTATAGAAAATAGTAGATATATACTTTGCTAATTTACATTAAATTATCATCTAATTTGATGACTTTGGAGAGGCTGAAGATGGGTCATCAAATCTATCTAATAATCTCTTTCAGCACTTCACTAAACCCACCCACCACCTGTCTTTGAAGGACATTTATTTTCTAAAGCATCACTTGGATAACTTATTTCTTTTCTAAATGACAGCTCAGGGTTGAATCATGCTGGAGAATGTTGGTTTCATCTCCCTTCCCACTGCCCTGGCATTTCATTCCTCCAGCCACCTCTACTTTATCACAAGGGCTGGATGGGCTATAGTATTTTTTTTTCTTTTAAAAATGCATTATTCATTCATTTAAAATATTCTTTTCTTAAGTTTTGAGTTCCAAATTCACTTCCTCTTTCCTGTCCCTTTCCCACTCCTTGAAAAGGCAAGAAATATATTAATTCTATATGTGAAGACATGTAAAACATGTATAATTCAATTTAAACTAAGTTTGTCAGTTCTCCTTCTGGAGATGGATTGATTTTTCACCATAAGTCCTTTGTGATTGTCTTGTATCATTATCTTTTTCAGAGTAGTCAAGTCTTTCACAGCTGATCTTCATTACAATATTGCTGTTACTGTGTATAATATCTCTGGTTTTGCTCACTTCACTTTGTCTCAATTCATATAAGACTTGTCAGATTTTTCTGAAACCATTCCTGTCCACCATTTCTTATAGCACAATAGAATTCCATTAGTCATATATCATAACTTTTTCAGCCATTCCCTAGTTGATGGGTATCCCTTAAATTTCTAATTCTTCACCACCACAAAAAGAATTTTGTACAAATAGATCCTTTTCCATTTTCTTTAATCTCTTTGTGATACAGATCTAGTAGGGGTATTACTGAACCAAAGGGATACACAATTTTATAGTCCTTTGAAATTAATTACATGTGTTCACTGGAATGGTTGGACTAGTTCACAACTTCATTAACTAATGTTAATTAGTGTCCCAATTTTTAACATTCCCTCCAACATTTGTCATTTTCATTTTCTGTCATGTTAGCTGAAGTTTTAGGTGTGAGATGACATCTCAAAGCTGTTTTAATTTGCTTTTCTGGATTCTGGATGTCCTAGTCCTTGGAGAAAGATGAAATTACTCTATCTTTGATGCATAATTTCAGTTTTGAAGAGGTCTGAGAGGTTGGGGCAATTGGAGAAAATGTCTAGTCTGCTTATGTGATTCAGACATATAGTATATGATCAATAAAGAATTATCAAATGTATAAATAGTAGGTACTTAATAAAACATTGTTTACTAATTATTTTGAGTTTCTTTGATAATTATAGAGAGAGCCCAAAACCTATAGTTATACATATGTGCTATTCATAATACATATATAATTAAAAAATAGTACTAGCTAGGCTTTAAGGTTTGTAAAGTGCCTTACAAATATTGTCTCATCTGATCCTCATAATCACTCTAGAAAAGAGGTGCTATTTTTTAGCTTCATTTTATAGATGAAGAAACTGAGCAAGACAAAGGTAAACTGAATGACCCATTGTCACATAAATAATAAGAATCTGAGCCTGATTTGAACACAGGTCTACTTAACTCCAAAACAAACACTCTTGCCTTGCCTCTCTACCACTTAGGTATTCATTAGGAGGCTTTATCTGCCCAAATGATTTGTAAATTTTTTAAGTGCATGGGTTTGATTCTCCTTTTGTATCCTCTGGAGTATTTAGTACATAATTGCTATTCCTATAGTGGGCTAAAAGAAATGTTCTTTGAATTGAAATATACAGAAAAATATTGAGTATATGAGGACACCTTGTATTTGTAAAATATTAAAATAAAATAAAATAAAAATTCTTCTTAGTTTAGTGATATTTGTTAATAATAATATTATTTTTCTTAAAAACCTACATAATTTCCCCATGTATTATATTATTTTTCTGAAGGGAGGTATGGAAAAATTGTATCCTCTCCATTTTTAGTTGAGGAAAGAGAGTACTGAACACCTGCAGTCTAGAGTAGAGGAAAAAGGGAAGAAGCGGGGGAAAAAACATCTAGTATGTAGCTACCAGTTACTGTGTGCCATGCACTCTGCTATGCACTTATAATGTTATCTTGAAGAAATTAAAGATATCTATAGTCATATAAAATGTTCTAAATTACTATTGATTAAAGAAATGCAAACTCTAAAGTACTACTCCACACTTCTCAGATTGCTTAATATGATAGAAAATTAAAATCATAAATGTCGAAGAAGATATTGAGAAATTGGGACACTAATATATGGTTGGTGGAGTTGTGAAATGATCCAACTATTCTGTAGAACAACTTGGAACTATGCCCAGAAGGCAATCAAACTGTGCAGAGCCTTTGATCCAACAATACTACTATTAAGTCTGTATTCCAAAGAAAATCATAAAAAACCCAAAAGCATATACATGTACAAAAATATTTATAGCAGTTCTTTTGTGGAGGCAAAGAACTGGAAATTGATTTTTCTTTTTTTTTCTTTATTAAAGCTTTTTATTTTTCAAAACATATGTGTGGACAATTCTTCAATATTAGTCCTTGCAAAATCTTGTGTACCAATTTCTTCCTGTCCCCCATGCCTTCCCCTACATGGCAAGTAGTTTAATACATGTTAAACATGGTAGAAATATATGATAAATTCAATATATGTATACCTATTTATACAATTATTGTGCTGCACAAGAAAAATCAAATCAAACCAATAAAAAAAAAGAGAGAAGCAAAATAAAATGCAAGCAAACAACAACAAAAAGAGTAAAAGTGCTATGTTGTGAGCCATACTCAGTTCCCACAATCCTCTCACTGGGTGTAGATGGCTCTCTTCATCATTGAACAATTGTATCTGGTTTGAATCATCTCATTGTTGAAGAGTCACACCCATCAAAATTGTATCTTCTTGTTGCTGTGTATAATGATCTCCTAGTTCTGCTCATTTTCCTTAGCATCATGTAAGTCTCTCTAAAATCATCCTGTTGATTGTTTCTTACAGAACAATAATATTCCATAACATTCAGATACCATAATTTATTTAGTCATTCTCCAATTGATGGGCATCCACTCAGTTTCCAAAAGAACTGGAAATTGAGTGGGTACTTATTAACTGATGAATGTCTGAACAAGTTGTGGTTTATGCCTATTATGCTATAATAAATGCTAAGAAGGCAGATTTCAGAAAAACCTGAAAAGGCTTATATGAACTGATGCTGAGTGAAGTTAGCAGAACTAGGAGAACATTGTACATAATATCAGTCATATTGTGTAATGTATATTCTCTTTCTTCTGTATGTTTTTTCCTTTTGTTCTGATTTTTCTTTCACAACATGAGTAACATGGAAATATGTTTAATATACTTGTACATGTATAACCTATATCAGATTGTTTCCTTTCTTGGGGAGAGAAAAGAGAAGGGAGAGAGGGAGAAAACTCAGGAACTCAAAATCTTACCAAAAGATGATTGTTCAAAATTATCATTACATGTAATTGGAAAAAATAAAATGCTACTTTACAAAAAAAAAATTATCTTACTTGATCTTCACAATAAACTTTGAAGAAGGTGATATTCTTATCCCTACCTTTATAGCTGAGAAAAAACAGGCAGCAGAGGTTATGATTTTCCCAGGATCACATAGCTAGTAAGTCTTTGAAGTTGGGAATGAATATATATTTCTGCCTCCAGGCCCAAAATTCTATTCACTGCACCATTTAACGAGGAAGGAAATTACCTATAATCATCAAGGCAGGTCATCTGGTTTGTGGAATTGAAAGACAGCTACTTCGCTAATAATCTTGAGAAAGGGTATCAGGCTTTCTTCCCTTCTGACATTACTCTAGCCAGCTCCTAAAAGTAGAACTAGCTTAGTCTTCTGAATTTGTGTACCCTAAATATCCCTTATACAGAGAACTGACAAGGAGGAGGGCATAAGAACCAAGTAAGATCTTTTTGTGTCAGAGTAGTACAGCCCTTGGGAGTTGGGTTATCTGGGTGATTTTCCTTGTGAGACTTCATTTGTATTCTATTGTGCTTTGAATATCCTAGGGGAGAATCCAATGCACAGTAGACCACACAATGAATTATTGGATGACCTGGGGACAGAAGAGATTACTACTGTCACAAGGTCTGTGGTAGCTTTCCCTTGACAACACATACCTAAGACAGATAGCAAGGCACACACAGTAGAAAGTACTCTGGATTTGAAATTGATAAGTCTCATGTTCAAATTTTTATTTGTTTCTTGTTACTTCTATTAATTTGAGTAGGTGTCTCAACTTCTTCAGACATTCATTCCTTTTTTCCCCCGAGGCAATTGGTGTTAAGTAACTTGCCCAGGGTCACACAGGTAGAAAGTGTTAAGTGTCTGAGGACAGATTTGAACTCAGATCTTCCTGACTTTGGGCCGGTCCTCTATCCACTGCACCCACCTAGCTGCCCTTATTCATTCCTTTTTATTGTAAAGTGGGAGCTAGATTCATTAGCTAGAGGGTCAACCTTGAACTCAGGAAAATCTTCCTGAGTTCAAATCTGGCCTCAAACATTTATTTGTTATGTGATCCTGAAAGGGATAAGTCACTTAATGGTTTTTGCTTTAGTTTAGTTTTTTTCACCTGTAAAATGAGTTAGAAAAAGATATGGCAGACCACTCCACTTTCTATGTCAAGAAAACAACAAAAGAGGTTATGAATCACTGGACATGACTGAAATGATTGTCCAACAACAACATGTAAAGTGAGGGTATTACACTAGGTTGTTAGTTTCCATTTATTTGTTCAAGAATCTACTATTGGTTCATAAAAGTAGTCTAAGGGCTATATTCTAAAAATTCTTTAATGCCAATGTAAGTGGCAAATAATTGTAGAATATGAAAACTAATATGTTAAATTATCCTGAGAGTTCATATCACCTTTTACTTTTGTTGTTTTTGAAAGAAGTTTGTGGGACAACAACAACAAAATTAGGAACCATTGGAATAGATGATTGCCATTATCAAATTACTGCTCTAAAGTGCTCTTTCTGTAGTGCCTTGCTACCTGTCTTAAGCAGGTTTTGCCAAGGGAACAGCTACTACTGACTTCCTGACATAGTCATCACTACTCCACCTCCAATCCTTATGTTCTCATAGATATGTCTTTGCCAGAGAACATGGGATCTTGGCAATCAGAGGTGAAGGAACCCTGACACAACTGTAAGTTCTGAAATGGCAACATAATGAGCCACCTTTTAATAAATATCAGTTCAATGATTCGAATCTCCTTGCTTCTATTTATTTGTGGACAACCTAACAGGGAATGGAAGGTTAAGACTATTGACAATAACTGCTGCGTACCTATCCCTTCAGATCAAGTACTTTGCCTCCCAATTTATAGGAGCAGTTGTAGCTTCCAGTGACTGCAAAGTGTTTGTTTTGGGACCCTTCCATTTCTGTTTATTTATCTTCTCTCTTTTCTACATGGTCAAATGTTATCTTCTGATAAGACAAATCTCTTCACCCTGCAGTGCTCTTGAGATCCAAAAACCTTTTGTTGGTCTTCTCCATAGTCAAAATTCTCTTTCCTTCAGTGTCTTTGATTTCACTGAGATATTAAATTATTCATCATCCTTAAGCAGGCTACACTAAGGTGTGGACGATTAATAAGTTTAACTCGGGGATATTTTTGTTTCAAAAGAAGAGATCATAAACCCAAATCTAAATAATATAATATGTTCAGAAATACTTTTGATCAAGGAACTTAGTCGTCTTTCACAGATGCTTTTGAGATGGAAAGAGTTTAGAGATAATCTAATCTACCAACCTCATTTACGAGATGAGAAAACTGAGGTGCAAAGAAAAGAAGTGACTTGCTCAATGTCACATAGCTACCTATTGCTGACTCCTTCATTTGTAATGCTCTCCTTCTTCTGCCCTGCCTACTGACATCCTTGACTTCCTTTATATCCCAACTAAAATCTCATCTTTTGCAGGAAGCCTTTTCCAGACCTTCTTAATTTTAGTGCCTCCACTCTATTAATTATTTATTCTGTATATAGCTTGCTTTGTATATATATATTTTTTGTATGTTGTGTCTCCCATTAGATTATCAATCCTTGAGGGCAGTCTCTTTTTTGTATCCCTAGTGTTTAGTGTAGTGACTGGCACATAGTACTTAATAAATGTTTCTTGATGTATTGATTGAGGATAAACCAATTTTTAAGCTATAACTTGAAAACCCAACCAGTAAAATTTTGTGAAATTTGCTTTTATTTAACAGCAAATTTATTTCCTCTTCCTTTCCCACATCCCTCACTTAATTGCATTCCCTTTTCTAAATGAATGGAGTCCAGATTTCCACAAAATTAGAAAATCAAGTTGAACCAGAACATTTTTCTGCCTATTTTATTTTTTATTTTTGCTAGAACTTGTTTTCAAAAAGAAAAAGGAATGTTCTTTGAAAAGAGTTTAAAGCTCTTCTCAGATATTAATGCGTTCCAGATAAACATCTTATAATAATGCATATAAATGAATGAGTGATACATGAACATTTTTAACCTGAAACATTTTAAGAGAAAAAAAAGATTAGGGGACTTGGCTATTTGGTTTATTTTCTTTCTAAATGCTTGTGGGTTGAAATGCACAATGAAGCCAAGGCTGAGCTGTGTGTCCATAATAATATTTTTTTTCTTTTATTTTCAAGTTGGAAGAATTTAGGAGAGCAGAGATATTATTAGTATTCCTGTGGGAGCTTTGGAAGCTGGTGACAGCAATGTTTCTCTTGCATATCCAACCTCTAGGGATATCTAATTGACTGGTTGATTCAATTTATTAATAAATCAGACTTTTGCTTTAACTAGAGAGGCAAGGTGGTATAGTGGTAAGATGGTTGCATATGGCACTTAGCTCTGATTTCAATTCTTAGTTCTTACACTTAGTAGTTATGTGACAATGGATAAGTTTTAAATTTTATTTGGGGGGCCTCATCAATTACTTTCTTCTTGTATAAAAATGAAGGTAATGGATTAAATAACTGTTGCAGTCTCTTGTACATTAAATATAACCAGTAACTGAGCAAATTAATTAGAATTGACATTCCAAACTTGAGAGATGCTGCAAAAATCTTACTGATGTATTATGACAGGAAGAATACATTTAATTCCTATTTTAATGGTTCATTCAAAATCCCAGTCATAACTATTGGGTGTAGAATAGTGGATATAGTTCTACATTTGGAGTCAGAAAGGCTTGGGTTCAAACTCTGTCTCTGAAATGTAATATCCCCATGGCCACATAATACGGGCAAGTCACTGCTTCTCTGAGCCTCAGTTTATTCATCTGTAAAATGAGAATTATAGTACTTATAGCTCCTAATCAAAGTATTAAGAGGCTCAAACAAACTAGTATACACACAGTATTATGCTTTTGCAAATCCCTAACTCCTCTATGAATGAAAAGGATTTTAAAATGTCATTTAAATATAAGTTATCTAGCATGGAATTGAAAAGTGAGTAGATGCTCATCAACGGGGGAATGGTTGAATAAGTTATGGTATGTTAAAATAATGGAATATTATTGTTCTATAAAAAATGATGAATAGGCTTATTTTAGGAATGCCTCAAAAGATTTACAAGAACTGATGCTGAGTGAAGCAAGCAGAACCAGGAAAACATTGTATATAGTAACAACAAAATTGTGTGATAATCAAGTTGGTTCTTCTTAGCAATTCAGTGATTCAAGACAATCCCAAAAAACTTTGGATGGAAAATGTCATCTGCAACCACAGAGAGACCCTATGGAGAATGAATGTGGATCAATGAATGCTGTTTTCACCTTTTCTTCTTTTTATTCCCTTCTCATGTTTTTTCCCCCTTTGTTCTGATTTTTCTTTTTCAACCTGATTCATATGAAAAATATAAAAAACAGCAAAAAAAAATTAAATTAAAAATAAATGTTATCATTATCACCATCATCATCATCCCAAGCTCAATATCAGAATACAGTAAGTAAAAATTCCTTGTGTTCAATAGGTAAGAATGGTAAGAGGCTGAATTTTATGTATCAGACAAATTTTTAATTTGAAAATTGTGCAACTTCAATTAGTCAGAGAAAAAAAAACAGTGTATGAATAACATCAAGGGAGACAGTACAGATCTGAAGACCAAAAATAAATATCTGATGCAATCTTCATCCAATCCAAGACCAAAGAGAAGAATTTCAAACTAATTTTGAACAGGCTTGTTTTATAGGGACTACTATATGGCATAATGAGGTCAGTCCAAACAGAATCTTATAAAGCTTATAGGGTGTAATAAAGTAGATCCAACAGAGTCAAAGCTTTGCTGGAGATTCCAGTATGTGGAGTTTATTTAGCTAGTGGGATCACACAATACCATAAGGAGTTTTCATATTCAGTGGGGACAAATCAGTTTGCTATTTTCCTTAGGGAAGATTTTTCATTTGTTGGGAATCTAGGAGTGTCAACCTAAGCCTCCCAGTGGGTTCCTTATTTCTTGGATGAGTAGTGTATATCATTCATACAGTATTTCCCACAATTATTAGTATGCCACCCTGATCTCTAGGCAATGTTCCAAGAGAGAAAAGAAAACTTTGCTTCCATAGAATGAGTTTGTATTTGCACATTATTTCAGCATGGCATCTGAATGTGGATGTGTGTATCTTGTGAAAATGAGTTTGTATCCATCCACTCAGGGCCAATGCTTGGCAAAATTTTGACAAACAAAATTCAAATAAGAAATTCCTATGGAAGAGAATTTAGAGACAACTTCTACCTTAGTTTTGTGGACCAAAAAAATGAGGCCCAAGTAGGAGTTTAAATGATTTGTCCAAGATCATATAGCTAGTTATTAGGAGAGCAAATACTAGAACTCTGGTCTCTAGATCCCAATTCCAGAACTTTTCAATTATATCCTATGAGTTTCTGGTCACTGTATTATCCTCATTGGTGATTTCCATCTTCAGTTTGAAGCTATTTTTCCCACCCCCCCAATGCCTAATAGTGTCTGATTAATTCAAGTCCCTACTGAATAACCCCACTGTGAATTTCCTTCTCCTTCCTGGACATCCCTCCACTCTACCCTCCCGCCACCATGACAGTGCCCTGTCTTTCATATTTTTCTTTCTTCAATTATTTTTATTCTTCCTGCTTTATGATTCTCTCAAGGTTGTTCTAAATGACTAACAGCTACACTGCTAAAGTAATTCATGTCATCATATTAATGTTAACAATACAAGACTCATAATTACATAATGCCTCAATAAAAGTATTGCAACTACTCAGATAAGTAGTATAAATAAAGATTAGACCAATGATTTCAATGATTAAGGAACTCCCAGGTAAGAGAGAGTCTTTCTATCAATGAAGATAAACAACTTTCCTGCATCTCATAGAATCAGAGAGTTGCTTAAAGCCCTGAAAAGCTATGGAATTAGCTCAGGGTCACTTAGTCAATATATGTCAAAAGCAGGTTTTGAACTCTTTGTCTTCTTGACTTTAAGACCAGCTCTCTATCCCTTATGTTATACTGCCTTTTATAGAAATAGTGAAAGTACAAATATTATCCATATAATATCCCTTTAAAGAAGAAAGCTAAATGACTATTTAGCCTAGGATCATAAAACTAAAAAGTGTACAGTCAAGATTTTATCCTATCTTGACAAGAAGTTGGAGGGATGGACCCAATGATGTTGGAGCTTCCCTTCAAGCCTGATGAGTCCTTGAAAAACAGAAGAGTTTGAGTGTTTTGAATTTTTGATGGCTCCTTGGAAACTTGGAACAGAAGGAAAAAGATGACTTGCCCAGGAATTAGAAACAAAATAGAAACATGGACCCAGACATTGTTTCCTTCACAGAACAAAGACATGTCCTTCGCAGAACATGACAGACAAGATTCTTTCAATGAGCATCTTCTGGGATCCCAATGAAAACAAAATCCTGCAGGGTTAAGAGTCCTCTACAGTAGTCTACATTCAAGTATTCTATATACTAAAGCAAAGCTGGAGAGAAAATAACAAATAGAAAATGAAATTAAAACTACCTTGTGGGGAAAAAAGTGAGTTCCTTTCATTCCACCAGATGTGAACCACAAGAGGGGAAAGAAAAGCAGCTGGTATGAGATATCAATTGTCCCTATACAACACAAAAGTTGGTAAATATAATTTTGCTTGCAAAAAGAAAAAAATCACATAAAGCAAAAGCAGTGAAAGTATAATGCAGTGCTACAGAAAGATTCAAAGTGAAGAATCTGAATTCAAGTTATAACTTTAACACTTGAGATAGTGGGTCTCACTTAGCTATTCTAAGTTTCAGTTTTCTTCTCTAACAGATGAAATAATGCTAATACTTCCCTTCCCTGTAAGGGGGTAAGACTTGAGATGGGCCCAAAAGAATAAGCAGACATAGTAGTCATCACAACTCTTTAGTATGGATTGCAAAATAGAAAAGATCTATGGATAATACTAGATAAGCAAGAAATTATTGGAAGGAAGTACTATCTTTCTGATCAAATCTGTAGGGAAAACTGAAAAAAGTTTGGCAAAATTGAATTTAGAACAATATATTATATCATATATTATAGTATGGCCCAAATAAGTCTACAATCTGAATATAAAAGGTCATCTCACCATCAGCTCCCCCTACCCCATACTACACACAAATTAAAGGAGAATGAACGCAAGTTCCTTTTATAACCAAGACCGAGGAAATGGTGTTAACATTTTTTCTTGTTTTTTTTTAAATAACACTTAAATTGTTAAGTATTGCTATTTTTTTTGCTCCCAAAGAGCACTCCTTTATAAATAAGAATATTTTTAAAAAAGAAAATAAAGTTTAGTAAAGCTAACCAACTTGTCAGCTGGTTTGGATATGTTATTCAATGTTCTGTTCTTGTAATCCTTCACCATTGCAAAAAAACAAAGGGAAGTAATTGATGATGATGATGATGATTAATGTTTGCCAAGTGTTTTTCAAATGAGGAATTTTACACACAAATACATACATACATATAGGAAACATACATACATACAAATAATTTTACAAATGAGGAAGCTGAAGCTATGAGAGATTAAATGACTTGCAGTGGGTCACACATTTAGGAAATGTTTGAAGCTTGATTTGAACTCAGGTGTATTTTCATATTATTTTGTAGACAAGCTTGGGCATTATAATTTCACAGTATCAAGCTTTAATTATTTTTGTTGCTCTTTTTACCTGCATTGCCATAGTCATTGTATATACTGTTTTCCTTACATGTTTTTATCTTGTCCATGAATCATCCAGTGCTTTGCTGTAGTTATCATATCCATAACTTCTTATAGTGCAATAATATTCCGTTACATTCATGTATCACAAATTAATTTTTACAATTGCAATATCTTTTTTTATATTGGCAAAGAATTGGAAATAAAGTGGGTGCTTGTCACTTAAAGAATGACTAAAAGAAAAAACATACTTGATATATGTATTATATAATGTATTAGACTATTAGAATCAAGCAAGAAAGGATAAATATGAAAGATTCAGAGAAACATGGGAAGATTTGTACAAACTGACACAGAGTAAAATTAAATAAGAAAAGAACAATATAAATAGTGATTGCTATAATATAAATGAAGTGAACTCTGAGTTAATGAAAAATTAGTGATGGTCTTGAAGAACAGATTATAAGATATGACACTCTCCCTTTCCCTTCACAAGGTAAAGGCAGGAAAGTGACTAGAGGAGCAAAATGCTATGTATTCTGTGGTAGTTGCTGAATCACATTTTTTAGTCTGATTGCTTTTTTGTTATTACATGAAGGTTTGGAGAAATAGAGGGCTTTTTTTCTTCTAGAAAAGTTTATGATGTGGGGATAAGAGACATCAATGGAATGTATTTAGGAAAAATAAAAGAAATTTTGGAGAGAAGGGAGGGGTGGAGAATGATTCAGCTTAGAGGACATTCCAACTGAGAAAAGCAACATAAACCAAAGTACAGAAGTAGAAATACATGGAACTATGAAAAACCAAGCCTGACTAGAATTAAGAATTCATGAACTTTATCATTCAACCCAAATATGCCCTGTTAACATTTCTGAACAAAATATCCCTTCTCCAATCTTGGTACCTTTGCAGTTCCCCCATGCCCAGAATTCTTTCATTTCTGATCTTACCACCTTTATAATCTTTAATTTCTTTCACAAAGAAGGAAATCTCTTTTTACATGAGATTTTTTTCTGATCCAACCAAGATATAATCCATGTTTTCCATATTTTGCATATATCTGGCATGTGTAATTTATGTGTTCTTAATGGAATGTAAGATTCTTGTGGGCAGTGACTGTTTTATTCTGTTCTTAGTATGCCTTCCTTCTAACACTGTTTTTTTTTTGAGTTCTTGTGATAATATAGCTTTTTGTTTTTGTTTATTTATTTATTTATTTTAATTGTAACTTTTTATTGACAGAACATATGCCTGGGTAATTTTTTTTTTACAACATTATCCCTTGCACTCACTTCTGTTCCAACTTTTCCCTTCCCTCCCTCCACTCCCTCCCCTAGATGGCAAGAAGATTTATACATGTTAAATATATTATAGTATATCCTAGATACAATATATGTGTGCAGGATCAAACAGTTCTCTTGTTGCACAGGGAGGATTGGATTCAGAAGGTAAAAATAACCTGGGAAGAAAAACAAAAATGTAAACAGTTTACACTCATTTCCCGGTGTTCTTTCTTTGGCTGTAGCTGCTTCTGTCCATCATTGATCAATTGAAACTAAGTTAAATCTTCTCTTTGTTGAAGAAATCCACTTCCATCAGAATACATCCTCATACAGTATCATTGGTGAAGTATATAACGATCTCCTGGTTCTGCTCATTTCACTTAGTATCAGTTCATGGAAGTCTCTCCAAGCCTCTCTGTATTCATCCTGTTGGTCATTTCTTATAGAACAATAACATTCTATAACATTCATATACCACAATTTACCGAACCATTCTCCAATTGATGGGCATTCATTCATTTTCCAGTTTCTAGCCACTATAAAGAGGGCTGCCACAAACATTTTGGCACATACAAATCCCTTTTCCTTCTTTAGTACCTCTTTGGGGTATAAGCCCAGCAGTAGCACTGCTGGATCAAAGGGTATGCCCAGTTTGATAACTTTTTGGGCATAATTCCAGATTGCTCTCCAGAATGGTTGGATTCATTCACAGTTCCACCAACAATGTATCAGTGTCCCAGTTTTCCCACATCCCCTCCAATATTCCGCATTATCTTTCCCTATCATTCTAGCTAATCTGACAAGGTGTGTAGTGGTATCTCAGAGTTGTCTTAATTTGTATTTCTCTGATCAATAGTGATTTGGAACACTCTTTCATCTGAGTGGAAATAGTTTGAATTTCATCATCTGAAAATTGTCTGTTCATATCCTTTGACCATTTATCAATTGGAGAATGATTCTAGCACTTTTCTTCACAAATGTAGTCACTTAGTAAAAACTTATTGGTTGATTGAGTTATACTTGAATAGAAAGAATAGGACTCATTTATGGACATTGTTCAGATTGCATTGATCTTCATAATATTTTAGGGTCTCCTTAATGAGATCCATGTCCATTCAAATGCAATCAGACTAATAAGCCATGCAGAAAAAAGCCAAACGGATTTTTATAAATGCCTGTTGTTCTTTGACATGAAGTTAAATAGCAAGTCCACTGAGTCCTATAGTCCTCAGGAGAGATGTTCTCTGGGACAATAAACTAGGGATAGAATTTAATATGAACAAGAGTGAGCTTTCATTTAGCAACATCATCATAATTTCAAATATATTAACATGCTCCCTGATCCTAAACTCCAACTTTTTTTTCTTGACATCAACATTCTTTTAGTAATGTAGTCTACATAAACTTGGGAATATCATAATCTGCCCTCCATATTAAAATTGATGATGAGTGATCCATATTATAAATCTGAATTAATTTTATCTTCTTCCTGTTTGGGGGGAGGATTTATAACAATATGTATAAGTAACATCTTTTTGTTTCACTCCATCCCCCAGCTAGGCAAAATTTTACCTATAAAAAAGGGAATCACCTCTCTTTCTCAACCTTGGTTGACTGTAATTCTGATCATCTGCTTTTTAATTCCTTTAAGGACAAATTTACATAATGAACAATAACTTAGAGAATCTTGTTTCTTTTAAGGAAGCACTCATGGAAAGTGAACAGAGTCTTATAGAAATAAAGAATAGAATATAAGCTCAGAGCAAGGTAAAAGATGTGCAGGTGGGAGTTTTACCAGTTTAGCTCTCAGTGTCAGAGGCAGCCATTACCATTCTGAATTAGGTCTCGATGGCTATGCATCATTCAGTTGTGATGTTTTACCAGCATCTCTCTTCAATTTGAGGCACAAAAAATTTATATGAGACAAGTGATACAAAAAATATTCTTGAAGAGCCTTATTTTGGAAAAGGAAGTGGTCTGTGTATAACATTTTTCTTCAATATACATTTTGTGTTCCAGATAAACTGGACTATCCACTGTTTCATAACCTTAATCTAACCAGTTCAGCTTTTATGCTTGTGCTTTCTCTCTTGCATGATGAAATCCTTGCCTCCATTCCTAAAGGATCCAGTATGGGTGTCACTTCCTTTATAAAGCCATCCTTGATCTCTCCCACCTCATTATCACGTCTGCCCAAAACTTGAAACAGAAAAACCTTTTGTCACTCATTTCTGATTCTACTTACAAACTGAATATGCTATAGCTGACATGGTAATTTTTTGTGCATTTGTCTGATATAAATCTTGAAAAGGGATTGAGTAAATTCATTAATGCTGCTTCATCAATTCAATTGAATAAGTATTTATTAAGTTATCTATAATGTGAGAAATAGGAGGGCAGAGTAGTTTTCCAGTCATGAAGCCAGGAAGACTTGGATTCAAGATCTGACTTAGACATGGTTTGGGATACTGGATAACTCAGAGAATTGCTTTCTGCCTCAGTTTCCTCATGTGAAAAATAAGGGGTTGCACTTGATGGCCTTTAAAGATCCTTCAGCTTTAAATATATGATCCTTTTTGGCAAGTTTCTTGTCAAGCTTCGAAAGGCATATATACCATTCCTCTAATTGATCATTATTCTCTTGGCTTTTCTTATCTGGAAAGTTAGGGCCAACTCTTTAGAGTGGTTATAGAACACAATTAAGAGGCTTTATAATGCTCTAGGACTTTATAAAATAAGTCTTATGCAATCAGGAGTGGATAGAAATTGGTACTTTAAAAAAATCTTTCCTTGACTAGTACTCTATACTGAATCTCCTGCATGGCAGTGGACAACACTTCTGACAAGTGTAGTTTTTTAAATGACTTCTCTCCTAGTAATGATTAGAGTATCATTCAATCTTTTGAATAAGATTGTACTTGTTGTTATATCTTGTAAAGAATAATATATAATTTTGGCATATAAATTACAGGATGAGAAGTTTTAAGGCTGTTACATTCTTTCTTTTATTGTCAATAAAGAAGGTAGGATCTTGTATTCTTTGTATATGATTTGTATATCATTCAGCTAATTGTATATGATGAAAATGAAGTGTGTTGTGGGATATTGTTTGCAAAAACTGATTTTCCCCTGTGACACCTTCATCATAGATTTCTCAATGCACATATAGCTCATTATTATAAAAATGTTATGTATCTGGGAACATAATCTCATAGAACAATAGTTGTAGAAATTCTGTTGGTTGCTTTTGTAATAATAAAATTATCTTCTTATTTAAATATACCTTGAACAGGGATACTTTCAGTGTCTTTAAAATGATACCACATCTAGCATGGATTTCCTTTGTGTACAGTTGGTGTAGTCTATCTAGCTCCTTCATATTTCTTTTTCTCACTGTCATTTATACTTGTACTATAAGTACATCTGAGAGTAGGGTGTTATAGTCTAAGAATGGTGACTCTATTGCTCTTTATGATGAAATATTTGTTATAAAATATTTATAGGTCTTTTTTGTCATTTATTTGTCATACTTTTTTTCCAGCTTCATCCTTAAGTACCCCCAGAGATGAATGTATTGTTGAGTCTCTGATCAATTTTTCTTTACAAGTTTTTCTTTTGTTTACTTTTTTAATTAGTCTTCTGTTTGGCACTATTTTATGATGTAATACTACTTATAATCTTATACTATCTTTCTTTGTAAGATTTTGCAAGTGAATTTATTTTCTAAACTGTCCTATTTCTCCCACTTTGCAAGTAAGTCAAATATTTGTTGATTCAGACTCATTGGCATCCTTGTTATGAGAACTGATATACATCAGGTAAGCTTCTGCATAAAATTATTCTAATTGGCTTCAATGTCTTTTTTTCCATGTAAATCTATTCTGTAGCTCAACAACTTATTTTTCATAGTTGTTTTTTTTTGCATTTTAAATTTTTATTCTTTCAGAATAATTTTATTTTTATTAATTTTAATTTTAGTTATATAAGTTGGTGGCCTGATGATACACAGCCAACTTCCTCTTTGATAAGATAAAACATTTTATTTTATTTTCATTTATTTATTTTTTTGCTGAGGCAATTGGGTTTAAGTGACTTGGCCAGGGTCACACAGCCAGGAAATGTTAAGTGTCTGAAGCCAGATTTGAACTCAGGTCCCTCCAGACTTCAGGGCTGGTGTTCCATCCACTACGTCACCTGGCTTTCCAAAACATTATATTTGTAATGAAATTTGTCACTTGTTATATATAGTGTCTTTTAATTCTTTTCTAGGAAAAAAATTTCATGATTTATGAAAATGACATTTGCAAGAATTCTATAAATCTTTGGCTTCTTTAATTTTTTAGATCTAAACTATATTTTCCAACATTTCTTTCCAATCTTATTTATTCTTTTACATTGAAGTCACTGAATATCCAAGATAACATTGATTTAATTTGGAGATTCTTATCAAGGTCTTTATAGAATTTTTATACTTTATTCTTTGTAACAGATGGTACATAAGCTGTTATTATTTTCATGGGAATCTTTCTACAAATACTTATCATGAACTCGGCAGTACATGATGACCAAATATCCCATGACATTGTTTCTTATTGCTTTTGTATACACAATCAAATAAATTCCAATCACCTCTTTATTTTTATTTCCAAGGAAAACTTATTAAGCCATCCTCCCATTTAGCTACAACTTCTTTCTGTCTTCATTTCTCTGAGAACATCAAGATCAGTAGAATTCAATTTCTTTAGTCGAATTAGGTGCAAGGGTCTCAAATTTATAACAATTGCAGCCAAATTATCCTTAATAATTTGTTTAAAGTTATTTTTCACCATCTTGCCTCTTTGCTACAAGTAACAAGAATTGCAGGAGACTAAAGACCATTTTATATTGTTCATTGTTTCAGGATAAACTACAGTAACTATGTAATCAATAAACAAATAATTCATTGCAAACTAACCAGTCTATTGGCTTGTTTAATTCATTCTTAGAAAACAGACAAAATCTGCTAATGGGATCATATTCAAAGTCTATCCAGCCTGTTAAAATTTGTCAGAATTTGTAATCTGCTGGAAAAAACTTCAAGAAACTGGTTCCATGTCTATATCACAATGAGGTATCTGAAGAAGACTTTGTGGAGGTGCTCCAACAATGTTTCCCACCTATAGATCAAAATAACAAGATTCTTTAAAAAGTATGATGAGCAAGTGGCACAAGCAAGGGATAATCAGTGGATAGCCCATGTATTCCATTGGTCTGTTCACAATGTGAAGAAAAAACATAAAGGGATTAGGTATTCTACCCCATTTTGTACTCTTCTCACTTCCCTCCTACTCATAGAGAATTTATAATTGGAGACAGAAGAGAATAGCAGGAGTGACAAACTGTGATCTGTATACTTCGGGGAAGTACCCATAGTGACGAAACATTTCATTTGAGTATTGTGTGTATATGTGTGTGTATTTTATACAAACTATAACTGTTAGTTTTACTGAGTGATTTCTACACCTCTATCATCTTATAGTAGGTCTTCTTTATATTCAGAGATAAATTAGTGATTATTATATAAATTTCTTGTTGTAACTGTCTATGTCTTCTTTTTCACTTGGATGAGGCTCATTGAAAGTAGGTTAAATAGAAGGGAGAGTCCTTTTAAGCTACTCCCACCTTCTGTAGGAGGCTTTTTTTGGCCTGTGTAGCTGTTTATGACTTTCTTTTGGAGATTATTTTCCATCTACTCTGTATATATTTTGTTTGTACCTAGTTATTTGCATATTGCTCTCTCCATTAGAATATGATCTCCTTGAGGACCATCTCTCATTTTTACCTTTCTTTCTTTCCCCAGTGTTTAGCCTGGTACCTGACACAATAAATGTGTGTTGATTGATTGACTTTTACCTGCCTGCTATAAATTGTGTTAATGTGTATGCATTGAATAGATCAGGTTAGATCATTTTAGTAAAAGTACTTTTCTGGCTTCTTTTTCTAGTTGAGACCCAAGCTTCTTTTAAGATTCCACCTCACTAAGGTCAGCCACATACCTTCTTTTCATTTTCTGTTACTTTTTTGGTCTTTTTTCCCCCTGTATGTAATCAAGGTTGACACTCAGCAATTATGTGAATATTCTACTCCAGAGGTTTTCTGGAGAAAAGAGAAATATTGGGATGCATCAGTTGACAATACACATCATCAAAGTTGACACAAGGCATTGCTTATTAATTGTGGAAAAGATGAATTAGAAACAGCAGGTCCAATCTGGCAGTTTTCTTTTCTGTGAGGCTACTATTAATTTCACCATAAGCAATAAGCCTAAGGAGTTAGGCTCTGTGTGAAGCAAATAAATTTTATTGCAACATTTTTATCAATTTTGGGGGGGTAGATTTGATATTAAAGACATCAAAACAATATCTGTAAGAACAAGTTACATTGCTTTTGTGAGTTTCTGTGTTGTTATCATTTTAAAAAACAACAATCACTGACCTATATAATTTGCCTTGAGGAAATGGTTTCTTAATGTATGGCATATTTGTACTGATTTGTGAAAAACATCATTTTCATTTGACAGTTTTCATATTTTCATTGCTCAGTTCTGATGTATTTATTAGATAGCACTGAGAGATTGCAAACAAATGAAGAAAATAAGAAAGAAAATTAGCTTAAAGCTGCTGAGTCTTTGTGACCAGAAGGTAAATGGAGGAACCCATATAGAGAAATAATTAGCATCATTGCCACAATCTTCCATTAGTACTGGCAAAAGACCTAGGGTTTGGCAGTTAACTTGGTGCATTGCAACCTAATGAAAAATCAAAAACAGAAAGTTTGGACTAAGATAGCATTACCTTGTAGCTTCTTACAGTAGGACCAGACAACTTTACTCCATTCCCTGGGAGTTTACCAGATAAAATCTTAGAAAAAATAAACAAAAACAAATTGATATGCCCTAGATCAATGGTTGCATGACAAAGATTCATTCATTTCATTATTGAAAAGGAACTCCTGTGCAAATCTCTAGTTTTAGGATTTTCCCTTTAGGTCATTAGGCAATCTTGTGCAGAGAATAAATTTGGGGTCAGAGGATCTGAGTTCAAATCTCAAATTTGCTACTTACTGTATGTATAGAGAAACAGAGGCCAAGACAGAAAGACAGACAGAAACAGAGACAGAAACAAGGAGAGACAAAGACAGAGAGACAGAGAGACAGAGACAGATCTGAGAGACAGAGACAAAGATAGAAATACAGACAGAGACAGACAGACAGACAGACAAAGAAAGAGACAGAGAGAGAGGAGGAAGGGAGAAAATGGGGAGGGAAGGAGGAGTAGAAAGGGAGAGATTGGGACACATTCCAATGAAGTATTGCTTAAACACCTAATATATGAAGACATTGTGTTTACTGTTGGGAATACAAAACCAAAAAGAAAAACATTTCTTGACTTCAAGAAGCTTGCATTTCATTGGCAGAGGAGCAACTTCAACACATAAATAGACAAATATAAAAAAAAACTGACAAAAGAACACGAGCAACTAAAAGACTTCCTACATGAGACTTGAAGAAAAAGGAGGGAATAAATTCTAGACATGAAAGAAAATCTATGAATAGATCCTCTGGAAATTCTGAAAGGGAGTTGGCTTAGAGGAACTTTAAAATTTTTAAAAATAGTTTTAAATGTATGATCTTATGGTCTATGAGCCCCAGCCCTGAGGTTTAAAGATTGGGGGGTCATTTTGGGTCCTGTCAGCCCATTCCTCTCCTAGCCCAGGGTGTTGGATTCATTTTTCCTGGGGTTAAAGGAGAAGCCTGGCTCTAACTTGTAAAATTCTCTCTAAAATGAATTGTTCTCTTGTTGAGGTTTCCTTGGGGTCTCTGGGAGCAGCCTTCCTTTCATCTCAGTAATCACCACAAGTGCAATCAGGCATTAAAGTCCAAATCCTTTATTGGATTTTGGACTTTATTTTGGACTCTCAAAGTCTTGTCTCCTTTCCTGGGGCCCAGTTAGCTTTCTTAGAGGCCTAACTCTCTCTTTGGTTCTGTGGGCTTGAGCTCCTGCCACCAGTCCTTTGCCTCTGCCAGCTTCTGCCTCTAGCTCTCTCCAAATGTCAACGGTTTGTGTTTCAGCCTCCAGCCACAATAAAGGTGGAAGACGGAATGAATTTGTCTTAGCCTCCTATAGCTTCTAGTGCGTTTGTCTTTTTTGGCCCTAAGAGCTTCTAGCTCATATGTTCCACACTGAGTATACACCAATTATTATATCACTAGGAAGCCATTATTTGTTGTAGGATTAAATCAATGCTAAACTAGATTTAACCATTGTCTCCTCAATTCCACTTAGTACCTCGTTTCAAGGTTTGGCCCATAACATCTCCTTGTAGGATTAAATCAATCATACGGAACCATGCTAAATTAGGTAACTATTGTCTCTACAATTCTACTGACTTAGTACCTTGTAAGAATCTTTTGTTTCAAGTTCGGAGTTCTGGCCCATAACACTAACTTCCTCAGGCTCTGGTGAAAAGGAGATGGCAAACTGATGAACTGCCTTTTGTCTTCCAAAAGTGTTGGCAATCTTGTCTAGCCTACTTTATCTTCCTATTTAAGAACCCTGTAACTCCCTCTTCCACATTCATAGGACTAATGTAATATTCAATAAATTCAGCCAGTTCTGAGACAAAACCCTACTTTTCCCATTCTGGTTATAACTTTACTATTTATTAATCTATTTTTTTTATTCAAAAGCATTTTTTTCCTGAGGCATTTGGGGTTAAGTGACTTGCCCAGGGTCACAAAGGTAAGAAGTGTTAAATGTCTGAGGTCAGATTTGAACTCAGGTCCTTTTTCAGGGCTGGTGCTTTTTTACTCACTGCACCACCTATCTGCCCCTCAAAAGCATTTCTTAAGCACATATGCAAGATTTATTGTGCTATGGACACAAAGAAAAAATATAATATTATAGATTTAGAACCTTCAAGAAAGTTTAGTCTGATCCCTTCATTTAACAAATAAAGAAACTGAGGCCTGGGGAGATTAAATGACTTTTCAAAGGTCTCATGGGTGATAAAAGTATCAGGTTGTCTTAGGTCAGACAATTCAGAATGAGGAGGGATTTGAGAAGTCATCTCTTCCAAACAATATCATTTTGCAGACTAGAAAATTGATGCAGAGAAGTTGTAACTTGCCAAAAGATACATGAAGAGAAAGTGATAGAATCCAAATTCAGCAGTACCACATGTACTCCAGCACAAATTCAGCACTCTTTTCATTATGTCATGCAAGTCATAGCTCATGTCTTCATCACAGGCATTTAAAATTTTCAAGGTAGAAGGAGCCTTGAAGGTAGTTTAGTCCTGCCACACTCTCATTTTATAGGTGAATAAAAAGCTTCCTTGATTTAAAAAGTCTAGAGAGCTGAACTGAATTGTCCAAAAGTGCATTGCTAGTGTTTGACGTGTGGAGGATTAGAATCGAGTTCTTCTGATATCGAGGTCAGTGTGTTTTCTATAACTGGTTGCTGTTCAGATCCATTATCCCATTCTGCCATCCATAATATACTAATGCATCTTCTTTGTATGTTTTCTTCAGAGAGCATCTCTTCTAGATCAACATTTTAAAAATTTGTCTGTGCAAATGAAATAAGGAAAAAGACTACTGTAACTCCGGTTTCTAGTCAAGCCTGAAGCACTTTTCCTGGGATTCTCCTAACTGGTGGAAAGAATGTTGATCCATATTTGTGTGCACATGCGTGTGTGTGTGTGTGTGTGTGTGTGTGTGTGCGTGTGTGGTATTAGTAGGAAAGACTTTCTTCATTCCTGCTTTAAGAGAGGATATGTGATAACACTTCTCTAAGAACAGCTCCAGGAAGAAAAGGAAAAAAAAATGTTTTGAAGGCAGCAAATATGTAGGGAAAGTCAGCACCTCCATTTATTACTGATTTCTAGTTTGCTTCCCTAGAGACTTCAGGAAATTTTCCCATGGGTAAGATCTTGGGCTTTCTCTTGTTTGAACAAATGTCACTACCATCCAAAGAGTCATTTCTTTCATTTTTTGATTAGGCAAATGAGTTTGTGCAACAGTTACTATTTGTGATAATATTTTGTATAAATAGCATTGATTGGGAAGGAATCAAGTCTTGGGTATAAACTTGGGGATTCCTTTTAACAATAAGGAATCATGACTGAGGAAGAATATCTTTTTTAAATTTTTGAACCTAAAACAAACATGCCTACAGACAAGTGATATTTATAGAGATTGATAGATACAATTCTGATCCAATCTGTTAGACTATTTTATGTGAACTGATCAAATCTATCTCATAAAGTCTCTCTTTTTCTTTAAGGTGAGGCTGTAGCATGGTTTTCTGTTGAACACCTTTTCTGATTTCCCTTAACTGCCTTCTCCAACTATATTATTTTTAATAACTTTGAATTTATTTATATTTATTTACTTTTTATACTTATATTACTATACTTATTTATATAGCATATGAAACATATATAACAATGCTTATATAACTATATGTCTAACAATAAGCATTCATTAAGAGTTTACTATATGTAAGGCACTAAGCTAAGAGCTAGGGATACAAAGAAAGCAAAAAACAAATAGAATTTACTCTTGTTTTAATGTACTAGTGGCCTCTCCCATTAAAATAAAAGCTCTTCATGAATAGGAATTATTTCATTTTTTAACCTTGTATCCCAAAGTCTAGCACATTGCTTGGCATATAGAAGTAGTTGCTTAATAAATATTTGTTGATTAGTATACTGACCTATGTGGACCTCAATTTCCTCTAAATTTCCTTTTCTATTTTAATATTCCACAATTCTAAGATAAAATGAAATTATATAAAGATATATATGTATATACATATGTGCATATTGTACATATGTATAATATGGTACACATTGTATGCATATATATATACATATATATGGTGTGTACATACATATACATACAAATAAGATTTGGGAAGTATAAAATACTATAAAAATCTAAGACATTATTAGTAAAATTTTTATTCATAACATGAAATGCCTTATATTCATTAAATCTAGGCCACCAGATAACTCTTGAACTGGGGTGGTGATTTTAATTCCTTTGGTGCAAAAAAAAAATGGCACTGAACAAAATACCACTGAGACTCTTTCCTTGCTTCAACATTTGAATTAAAATAACCTTTTCCAGAGGAGAATAATCTCCACTATGAAGAGACAGGCTGATGAACTTGTCAAAGCTGTTATCCAGCTGGGGTCCAGAAGGCTTTGCAGAGGCAGCTTGTTCTGACCTTCTCCCACACACTGATATTTGTGTTTAAGAAAGAGCAGGGAGCA
Organism: Sarcophilus harrisii; assembly: GCF_902635505.1. NCBI lineage: Eukaryota > Metazoa > Chordata > Mammalia > Dasyuromorphia > Dasyuridae > Sarcophilus > Sarcophilus harrisii. The sequence goes on along the minus strand of NC_045426.1, from coordinate 301,761,562 downwards.
GTGGGGAATGTGGGTTAGATTGGCCCCAGTAGACCAACGTAGATCTTACTTCAGGCTTTCCTAGAGGCAGAGATATTATTATATCCATTGAGGCCTAACTACCCCTTCTCCTTCCTTTTGCTTTCCATCTCCCTCCCCACCCTCTACAACTGGCTGATTTGGTTTGGAAGCTGCAGTTTATCCTCAGACTCAAATAGTTCCATTCTTAGCAATATTTGGGTTAAGATGTCTAAAAACAAAGAGGGATAAGAGCCATAGTATCATTCTTAAATAAGAATTCCTTCTATTTATGTGATAAGTGGTCATGTATCCTTTGATTAAAGACCTTGAGTGAAGGAGAAATGTGCTGCTTTTTTAAGGAATTACATCATTGAGTCTTTGGAAAATTGATTGTTAGGAAATTTTTTTTTATTTGTAATAATTTTTTTTGGTAAATTTTAAGTTGTGTCTGACTCCTTAAGACTACATTTGGCGTTTTCTTAGCAAAGATACTGGAATGGTTTCCCATTTCCTTCTCTGGCTCATTGTACAGATGGGAAAACTGAGGCAAATGGGGTTAAGTGACTTGTTCAGAGTCACATAGCTAGTTAGTATCAGAAGCCAGATTTGAACTTAGAAAGATATCTTCCTGATTCCAAGCCCAGTGTTCTATTCATTGCTTAATATTCCCCAATTTCCTTAAACTCTCCTAGATCAAACCAAGTAAATTCCTATTACTAGCACTACAACTACTATGACTACTACTATTAGGACAAAGACTACAACTACGACTACGACTACGACTATGACTACGACTACGACTACTACTACTACCACTTCTACTACCACCACATCACTACTACTTTTAACACATGATATCCTTTCAAATGCTTTAGGTCAGCTATCATTCCTCTGTGCCCTCCCTCCACCCCAAGTCTTTCATTTTTCAGAAGAGAATCTAATAATTTTCTTCACTCAATCTCATGTGGTATGAATTTGAGGCTGTTTACTATCATGGCACTAGCATCATTGAGGCAGTTACTTTTGTTCCACACACGTTTTATTATTAATCTTTCTCAGACTCAGTTTTTAATCTAAAAAAATAGCAATTCACTGTGAGGATGGATCAAAGGATGTAAGGTGTCCCCAAAATCCTAGTGCAATTTCAAACTTCAATAAATATTATAGTTTAAAGGAAAACCTATTAAATCTTAAAATTGCACTGACCTTTGTTCCATTTGCTTAAAGTCCTTTGCAAACCCTAAAGTACTCTATAAATTTTAGCTATTTTACTACCACTACTACTACTACAACCACCACCAGCACCATCAGCATCACCATTATTATTACTACTATCACTATGACTACTATTAATACCACTACAAATACAACTACCACCACCACCACCACCACTACTACTACCACCACTAACACTATCACAACTCTATTATTGCTACTATGACTGCAACTACTATGACCATGACAATGATGACAATAATGATCACTGCTATTACTACTTCTACTATTACTGTTACTATTACTGCTACCGTTACTACTACTACCACTACCACCTTACCACCTTTACTGTTATTCCTACTTCTACTATTATTACCTCTACTACTACTACCATCACTACTACTACTACTACTACTACTACTACTACTACTACTACTACTACTACTACTACTACTACTACCACCTCTACTACTACTATGAACAAGGAGGTGCAGTGGATGGAGGACTAAATTTGGAATCTGGAACATCTGTGTTTTAATCCAGCTTCAGATACTTACTTGCTGTGTGACCCCAGGCAAGCCAGTTAACCTCTATCTGCTTCAGTTTCCTCAGCTGTGAAACAGGGATAATAATAGAACCTACTTCCTAAAGTAGTTAAAATAGAATGAAATATTATTTGTAAAGCTCTTGGCAAAAAAGCTGGCCCACAATAGACAATAAATAATTATTCTCTTCTCTATTACTATTTCTCCCTATTTATCATTAATTAAAGATCATCTTAGCCAATGTTATTCTGTACTTTCCAGTCTGAATATTACTCTTCTTGGCAGTAAAACAGACCAAAATCAGAAGTGAGTAGCTTGATTTTCTTCTCCTTACCCATTGTTTCTAACTCAAAAGACATCATCTATTCCTTCTTGATCCTTTTTTAATTTAGTCATTCTGAGTTTTTCTTACTAACCTCAAATCATTATGAGCTTTAATGATCTTGACATTACTGTTCTAAGACAAGATTTTGTATTGCTCCTCTAGTGTCTTCTTGTACTTTCATATGCTTCTGTAAAATTTATTGGGTTTTTAATTATTGCATTTCCTCTGCATTCATTTTGGATTTTTACTGTAGAATTCAATGGAATCTTAGCAACAGTTTTCAGAATTCTTCGAAATTTGCTTTTCAAAAATCTAGGATACAAGTGAGATTATGCCCAACTTTTCTCTCTTTGTCACAAATGATAAGAGAATGGTTATTTTTTTTTTTTGCCACAGTTCCCATCATTATCGACCAAATAATCAGATCTTCCTTATTTGTGAGAACAGGATCAAGAAAAGAAGATTCTTTTTTTGAGGAGTTCCACTTTCTGAACAATGAAGCAATTGTGAAAGCAAGTTAAGAGATTAGTTGCTGTGCAGGAAGACAGAGAAGGAGAGCATTCCAATAGATGATTAAATACTTGTACATTTCTATCATGCCTATAGGTCAGACTTATAATCTATTTTTGAACTCTATTTCTATTTTTTCCTTCTTTTCAGGTGGTCTGATCATGATGATGTCATCACTTCTATTTTTTCTTTTATTGATCTTTGCTCAAATGCTTCCTACCATATTGATTCTGATGCCCTAACTTCCCCATTTGAATCTATCTTTGTAGTATACAATGTTGTCTCCTTCAGCTTTTTATACACACACACACACACACACACACACACACACACACACACACAGAGTTTCTTTTAAAGAAAGTAACCTATTCCTGAGCATTTTTCAGCCATAGGTCCTATACCAAACCTCAATGATATCTTGCTGTTCAGTTATTTTCAGTCACACCTGGCTCTTTGTGACCCTACTTGGGGTTTTCTTGACAAAGAGACTGATATAGTTTACCATTTCCTTCTCCAGCTCATTTTACAGATGAAGAAACTGAGGTAAACAGGGTTAGAGACTTATCTAGGGTCACATAGGTAACAAGTGTCAGAGGCTTTCACTCAGGAAGATATTTTCTTGACCTACACTCAGCACTTAGTTCATTGTACATCCTAGCTGCTCCTAGTGAAACGTATGAAATCCAATTTTCCTTCCTCTAGTAAGATGTCTTGTTTGCTCTACTTTCTACTCATTTATGTATAAACATCTGAAACTGTGAATTTTATTGTTGGCTCTTCCCTTGAATTTTTTTCTATTACAAATTTCTGGGCATATCTCTTGATATTCTATTTCCTATGATACAACTGTTTTCTGTGATTTCAAACATTTTTCTACCATTCAATAAGCATTTATTAAATGCCTACTGTGTGTTAGTCACTTTTCTAATTACTTGGGATACAAAGAAAATAAAAAAAACAAATGAACCCTATTTTCTGCTCTCAAGAAGCTAATAAACTAATGGGGAAGCATGTAAACAACTATGCATATAAAAGAAAGATAAATGCAGGATGAATTAGGGATAATATCAGCTGGAAGACACTAATAATAAAACTAGCATTTATATAGAATTTTAAGATTTGCAAAGCAACAACAATCCAGAAGGTAATTATCATCATCATCATCATCACCATCATCATCATTATCATTATTATTACCTCCACTTTAGAGATGGGGAAACTGAAGTAAGGATTAAGAATTGGTTCAGCGTCACAAATGTATCCCAGATTCCAGGTCCAGCACTCTATTCATTACCCAGTGATTAAGGAGCACTGGCAAAAGCTTTTTGTGGCAGTTGGGACTCTAGCTGAAGCTTGAAGGAAACCAGGGGATCCAGGAGACTCTCTTTCTTTTTCAATTTTGATTAGACTTAAAAAGTTCTAGGCAAATATATTCAGCATTTTTCAGGTCTATTTCATCCCTGACCAAAAACTTCTAATTCTGACTAAACTAAACTAAACTGCCACCCAGATATCCAAATCCTATTTTCAGGCATCATCCTTTTAATTAACTGTTTGCTTTTTAATTTAATCTTCTTTTTTTGGAGTGCTCATCTTCAACTTGTAACTGCAATGAAAATACTAGCTGTCTTTACCTAAGATGTTATAGTCCTTAGGGTTTTTTTTTCCTGGCAGTATCATTTGTTGCCCACATGACCCACTAGAGGTGGATGATAATTAGGTATGACAAGTCTTGGGTTTTGTACTGGCAGTGCCAGTACAACTCTGTAAATAGTTGATATCCACCACTACTTGTTGTTTCTTGCTCTGATCTTTACTATATTATGTCTTATTTGGAACTATATGCTTGGTTATTTTTTGGGTAACAAATAGGTGTATCATCCTTAGAGGTGACAGTTCCTTCTTTCTATAGAAAAGCTTCATTATGTGCTACTTAGCTTAGTTTCTAATGTTTATAGTCCTTCACTTTCCCTGTCTCCTGTGTTACATTCTTCTACCCTCTTCTCCTGTGACATAAGTCAAAATTTTTCTCTATCTTTTCTGATCTTATCTCTTCTTTTGTTTTATGTTACAGCCCTTATTCCATTTAAATTTTTTAAAGCATAATATTTGATCAACATTTTTTATTAATCATATTAATTCCCAATATATCCTCTCTTTTCTCTTACCCAGTGAGCCAGTTCTTGTTAAAAAAAAAAAAGGAAACAAAAAGCTATGCAATAAGAATAACCATTTCATCAGCTATAAAGATAGTATATAAAATATATCCACATCCACATTCCTCTACTTCTATCAATGACCAGAGGAAGATTTATTTTCTCAGATTTTCTTGGTGTCAGAATTAGTCATCAGAATTCCACAGAATTCAGTTCAGGGGGACCTTTCTGTTTACTGTTATAGTCATTATGTGCATTGTTTTTCTAATTCACTTATCTCATTCTTCATCAGTTCATGTAGATCTTTCTATGCTTTTTATTAATTCTTCATATTCATTTCCATTTATTTTAAAAGAATCCTTCAGGGGGAGAGCCAAGATGACAGAGTTGAGAAGCTTAACAGAGCTCTAATTCCCCTCTAAAAAGCTAAAATAATGCCTCTAATTGAGTTCTAGAGTGGCAGAGCCAACAAAAAGTCAGAGCGAGATATTCTTCCAGTCCAAGACAACATAAAAGATTACAAAGAGATCTGTGATATGGAGGAGGTTGCTGAACTGTTTGAAATTTCAGTGGTTGGACTAAGTGATGGTGACAGAAAAAACAGCAGCATTGGGAACTCTCAAGGTAGAGAGGGTAAGAGGGCCTGGCAACTAGTCAGAAAGAGATTACAGAGTACTCCTGGAGTAGCATTGTATACAGGACCAAGTACTGTTTAGCAACTCTTGCTGTTTATATCCACTTTTGGTCCAAGGGTAGAGAGCAGCACTTTCAGTCAAGTGAGAGTAAGGATCTTGAGGTATCACCTTTGGTCACAAAAGATCAGGGAAATTCAGGATTAGTATTACTAATTCCAAGGGATTAAGAGTCCTTCCTTCATAAGGGACAGAGTAAACATAAAGAAGTGATAAATTTCTCCTGTATTATACCAATTTGGAAACACTCAAAACTAGCTCTGAAAACAGCAGTGAGAAAATACAGGAATCTTGAAACAGAGCCCACCCTCCCAAGCCATGCTGTGAAAAGACAACATTAACATAAAGTTCAACATCAAAAAATAGCATGGAAAATGAGCAATTAACAACAAGACCCTGACCATAAAAAGTTACTATGTTGACCAGGGAAGCTCAAGACATAAACTTAGAACAAAACAATGAAGTAAAGATAGCTACAAAGCAAACATTCCCTCATCTCAAATGTAAATTAAATATAAAACTAGGAAGAATTCTTGGAAAAGCTAAAAATCATTTCTAAAATTAGAGTGGTAGGGGAAAAATTAGGTAAAGAAATTAAAGGAAGAAAATTATGAAAAAACAAATAATACTTTGGTAAAAGAGGTACAAAATTACTGAAGAAAATAACTCCTTAAAACCTACGGTTAACAAAATGGAAAAAGGTACTTATCTAAGAAAATAATTCTTTAAAAATTAGAATTGACTAAGTGGAATCTAATGATTCCATGAGTCATCAAGAAATAATAAAAACAAAAATGTCAAAAGAACAAAAAATAAATAGAAGAAAATATCAAGTATCTCACAGGGAAAAATTGGTCTAGAAAATGGATCAAAAAAAGCTAATCTAAGAATTTTTGCATTTCCTGAAAGTCATGATAAAATAAAGGGCTAGGCATTATGTTTCAAGAAATTATCAAGGAAAATGATCCTGATATTAAAGAACTAGAAAGTAAAATAGAAATCAAAATAATACACTGATCACTAATCCCAGAGCTCCTAGATCAAGGAGAAAATATTGCAAGCAGTTAGAAAGAAACAATTCAAATGCCACGGAGTCACAGTCGGGATCTAGCAGTTACCACATTAAAGAAGCAGAAGGCATGGAATATGATATTCCAGAAAACAAAAGAATTGGAATTAAAATGAAAAATAATCTGCCCAGTAAAATTCAGTATTCATCTTTCAGGGGAAAAATAAATATTTAATAAAATAGAGGACTTTCAAGCATTCCTGATGAAAAGACCAGAGCTGAATAGAAAACCTGACTTTCAAATAAGAGATTCAAGAGAAATATAAAAAGGTTGACATGAAAGAGAAATCATAAGGGACTCAGTAAAGTTAAATAGTATATCTTTCTATATGGGAAGATAATAAATTTATCTTCTAAGAACTTTAGAGTTCTTAGAACTAACAGTACAGTTAGAAAAACTCTAATACAGGATATGGGAGTGAGTCAATTAAGTTGAAATGTTTTAAATGTAAATGAATAGATGAGAAAATTGGAAGTTCTGCAAGGAAAGGGAAAGAAAGAAGAAAAATGGGTGAAATTATGTCATGTGTTACTGTTGTTACTTGAAGAGGACTACAACATCAAGAAGGTAATGAATGATATGACATACAAGTGAATTGGATTTAAGTGAAGGAGGATTGTAAAAGTCACCAAGCTCAGTTTCTCCTCTAGAACCATCTGGATCCAGTGACAAGATATACATCAAGATGACTGGAGGTGGCTCTGGATGCAATGTGAGACCTTGACCTTTTTAAACTAAGGTGTTTAACAGAGCTCAATCTGACTGAGGTAAGACCCAATCAATGATTAAGGTTAGGTAAGAAATGAGGCAGGAAAGGGCCTCTTTTACCTAGTTAAAACATTAAATCAATCTGGGAGGGGAAGCTCCTCAGGGTTTCTGGCCAAAATTGAAATAATTGCTATTTATGTTTACTCTGAGCCAATTAGGGCCTAAACAAAGTTGTAGTGGGGCTTGGCTTAGGACTTATTGCTTGCTGGTCCAGTCTTGAGAGCCAGAGTGATTTGGATTTAAGGCATGGTCCTAACCTATAATCCCCAAGATTTCAGTGATAAAAATTTACATTTCTTTGAGCACACCACCTGAAGTATAATATTTTATGAGGACAGAGGGAAGGGAAAAGAAAGAAGAAAGAAAAGAAAAGAGCTATGTTACTTAATTGGTCAGTTTTAGTTGGTCACCAGTGGGATATTTTACTCACATGAAAGCAGTGTTCAAAGAAGAGCTTTTACAGTAGAGGAGAAGGAGAGAGGGGCGTAATACTTGAACCTCACTCACATCTAAAGTGGTTCAAAAAAGAAATACATATCGATATAGCATGTATATATGATATATGTATATACATAATGTATACATTCATACACAAATGTGTGTATGTATATACACATACATATTCAATTGGTAATAGAAATATATTTTATCCAGCAAATAAATAGGAGGCTGAGGGGACTAAAAGAGAAAAAAAGGGGGTGGGGCTGATAAAAGGTATGGCAGATAAAAGAAGTCAGTGGCTAGAAGCAAAACAGACTCTAGAGGAAGAATAGGATAAAAACAGAGAAAGAAAGATAAACATAAGAAAATAGGATGTTGTTTAGAAGAAACACACTTAGAACAGAGAGACACATACAGAGTTAAAATAAGGGAATGAATCAGGACCTACTCTGCTTTAGGTAAAATAAAAAAAAAATCAGGGATAGCAATTATGAAATCAGGAAAAGCAAAAGTAAACAATTTACAGGAATAAGCAAGATGACTACATCTTGCTGAGAAGCATCATAGACAATGAATTAATATCAATTCTACATATAAATGCATCAAATGACATAGCTTCCAAATTTTTGAAGGAAAAATTGAATGTATTACAGGATAAAATAGACAGTAAAACTATAGTAGTGAGGAATTTCAATTTCTCCCTTTCAAAGCCAGATAAATCAAACCATTAAAAAATTCACAAAAAATTAATCATGTTTTAGGGCATTAAAAACCTTACAACCAAATATTGAAAAGCAGAAATATTAAATGCATTTTTTTAGACCACAAGACAATAAAATTACATTTAATAAAGTACCTTGGGAATGTAAATTAAAAGCAAATTGGAAACTAAATAATCTAATTACTTATGGAATCAGTCAAAGAATAAAACAGAAACAATAATTTCATTGAAAAGAAGACAACATAACAAAATTTATGGGATATAGCCAAAGCAGTACTTAAGGAAAGGTTATATCTTTATATATATATACATAAATAAAAGAGAGATGAAGCAGATCAATGAAATGAGTGTGCAACTAAAAAAAATTAGCAAAGGAACAAAATTGTTCATTGAACACCAAATTTGAAACCTTGAAAATCAAAAAAGAAATTAATAAAATTGAAAGTAAAAAAAAAAAGTTCATTGAACTAATAAATAAAGTAGGAGCTGATTTCAGGAAAAAGTCTGATAAAATAGATAAACAATTGGTTAATTTGATTTTTAAAAAAGATAGAAGAAAACAAAATTACTATTATCAAAAATAAAAAGAGTGACTGCATGACCAATGAAGATGAAAGTCCAAGCAATTATTAGGAATTATTTTGCCCAATGTTATGCCGGTAAAACTGATAATCTAAGTGAAATGGATAAATATGCACAAAAATATAAACTTCACTGATTAGCAGAAAAAGAAATAGAATATTTAAATAGGCTTATCTATTCTAGAAAGAAATTGAACAAGCTACAGTTGTCTTCTCCAAGAAAAAATCTCTATGATCAGATGGATTCACAAATAAATTCTTCCAAATATCTAAGAACAATTAATACCAATATCAAATAAAGTATTTGAAAAAGAAGTTAGAGGAGTCCTACTAAATTCTTTTTATGACAATAATAGTTTTGATATTTAATCCTAGGAGAGTAAAGACAGGGGAAGAAAACTATAAATCAATTTACTTAAGATTGTTGCTGCAAAAATTTTAAATAAAATATTTGTAAGGAGATTACAACAATATATCACAAGATCATATGTTATGACCAGGTGAAATTCATATCAGAAATGCAGGACTGGTTCAAAATTAGGAAACCATTACTATAATTGACCGTATTAATAACCATAACAAAAAAATCAAATTATTATATTAAGTGCAGAAAAAACCTTTGACAAAATATAGGAACCATTCTACTTGAAAACACTAGAAAGCATAGGAATAAGTGAGTTCTTTCTTAAAGGAAACCATCAACAAGCACTATCTGTAATAGGGATAAGCTAGAAGCCTTCTCAATAAAATTAGGGGTAAAACAAGTTACCACTAGTAAGTAACACTGTACTAGAAATGCTAGCTATGGTAATAAGAGAAGAAAAAGAAACTGAAAGAATTAGAATAGACAACGAGGAAACAAATCAATTTCTGTTTGCCAATTATGTATATATATTTGGAAAAATCTAGAAAATCTCCTAAAAATGAGTTGAAATAATTAACAACTTTAACAAAGTTTCTGGATACAACATAAGGCTACACAAATCATTAATATTTCTGTATACTATCAAAAAACTCAGCAGGAATAGGTAGAAAGAGATTTCAGGGCAAGAATTCAAACATTTTACAAAAATTACTGGGAAAACTGGAAAGTACTTTGACAGAAACTACACAGACCTATGGAGAAAATCTTCTTATACTTTATACCAAGATAAGGTCAAAATGGATAAATTATTTAGACATAAAGGGCAATATCATAAATATATTAAAGGAGCATGGAAAAATGTACCTGTCAGATCTATGAATAGGGAAAGCATTTGTGACCAAACAATAGATAGAGGAGATTATGGGAAATAAATAGATACTTTTGATTATATGATATTAAAAACTTTTGTACAAATAAAACTATATTCAATCAGAATTAGAATGAAAATGGGAAACTAGAAAAAAATTTGCAACCTGTTTCTCTGATAAAGGTTTCATTTTTCAAATATTTAGGGAACTGAATCAAATTTATAAAAATAAAAGCTTTTCCTTAGTTAATAAATGGTTAAAGCATATGATCAGGTGCTTTTCAGAAGAAGAAATGAAACCTATCAATAGTGAAATAAAAAAAAAATACTCTAAGCCACTTTTGATTAGAAAAATGCAAATTAAAATAACACTAAGATATCATTTCTTTTTTTTTCCCTGGGGCAATTGGAGTTAAGTGACTTTCCCAGTATCACACAGCTAGGATGAGTTAAGTGTCTAACTAAGGCCAGATTTTAACTCAGGTCCTCCTGACGTCAGGGCTGGTGCTGTACCTACTACGCCACATAGCCTTCCTCATTAAAATATCATTTCATACCTATCTGATTGACTAACATGACTAAAAAGGGAAATGATAAGTGAAGGAGGAAATGTGAAAAAATTGGAACAAGAAGGACTGTGCTGTTCATGGAGTTGTGAATATGTACAACTATTCTGGAGAACAACTTGGAACTCTGCCTAAAGGGCTATAAAACTTAACATACTCTTTCACTCAATATACAACCATTAGGTCAGAGACCTAATTTATGCAAAAATATTTATAGCAGCTCCTTTTGTGGTGACAAAGAATTGGAATTCAGTGAGATGTCCATAATTGGGAAATGGACACACAAGTAATGGTATATAATTTTGATGGAATGCTACTGTACTATAAGAAATGATGAACAGAATGTTTCAGAAAAACATGGAAAGACTTATATGAACTTATTTAAAATGAAGTGAGCAGAGCCAGGGCAATATTGAACCATCATCAACCAAATGTGAAAGACTTGGCTATTCTGATCATGACAGTGATTCAAGTCAGTTCCAAAGGACTCATGTTGAAAAATGCTATGCTATCCACCCCCAGATATTTGATGAATTCTGAATGCAGATTAAAACACACTTTTTTCAAACTTTTTTTTGTGTTTGTTTGTATTTTCATTCACCACATAGCTAATTATGATGTTTGGCTTCACATGTATAATCATAATTAAAGCACTTGTCTTCTCAAGGAGGTGAATAGAGATTTAAAGGAAAAGAAATTTGAAACTCAAAAAAAATGGTTGATAAAAATTATCTTATGTGGAATATTTACTGAACTAAAAATAATTAAAAACAAAAGAACAGAATTCTTTATCCTCTCTGGAGAAAGTAGGTTCATCCTTCAAAATCTTTTATTTTCTTCTTTAGGAGAAAGATAAAACTAAATTGTGACCATAGTTAAACAATTATCTGACAAAAACAAAAGACTTAAGCTTTGCTTCTTAGTTTGCTTGTTTGTCCAAGTTCCTTTAAACAATGATATTAATTTCATTGTCAATAAAATAGGGTGTCACTTGTCTCCTTTATAAGGTTTTTGTGGTGAGGAAATTCAATGAATTGCTTTACAACTATTCAAAAAGTTATCTATTATTATTATTGGTTGTAGTATTCATCATCATTGTCATTATTGTAGTGGTGGTGGCAATGGCAGTAATAGTAATTAAAATTATTTTAGGAATTAGTTCATCAGATAACTTTAAAAATTACTATTTACTATGAGCTGGGCTCTATGAAAACAAGACATAGAGGAGGGATAACTTTTTTTTTTTTTTGCTTTTTATTTTCAAAATATATGCATAGGTAGTTTTTAACATTCATCCTTGTAAAACCTTGTTCCAATTTTTGTCCCTTTCTTCCCCAACCCCTCCCTTAGATAGCAAGTAATCCTCATATACATGAAATATACAATTCTATACATATTTTCACAATTATTATGCTGCACAAGAAAAATCATATCAAAATGGGAAAAAATGAGAAAGAAAACAAAAGCCAAGCAAATAACAGCAAAAAAAAAAAAAAAAATGAAAATACTATATTGTATTCACATTCAGTCCTCACAGACCTCTTTCTGAATACAAATGACTCTATCCAACACAAGTCTATTGGAATTGGCTTGACTCATCACATTGTTGAAAAGAGCCATGTCCATCAGAATTGATCATCACATTATCTTGTTGCTGTATTCTTTTGGTTCTACTCACTCTGCTTAGCATTAGTTTTTCTAAGTCTCTCCAGGCCTTTCTAAAATCATTTTGCTGATCATTTCTTATAGAACAATAATATTCCATAACATTTACATACCATAAATTCTTTAGCCATTCTCCAACGATGGATATCAACTCAGTTTCCAGTTTCTTGCCACTACAAAAAGGGTTGCTACAAATATTTTTGCACATGTGGGTCCTTTTCCCCATTTTTATGATTTCTTTGGGATGTAGACCTAGTAGAGATACAGCTGGATCAAAGGGTATGCACAGTTTGATAGCCCTTTGGGCATAGTTACAAATTGCTCTCCAGAATGGTTGGATCAGTTCACAACTCCACCAACAATGTATTAGTGTTCCAGTTTTCCCACATCCCCTCCAATATTTATCATCATCTTTTCCTGTCATCTTAACCAATCTGACAGTTGTTGTAGTGATACCCCAGAGTTGTCTTATTTTGAATTTCTCTGCTCAATAATGATTTAGAGCACTTTTTTCATATGACTAGAAATGGTTTCAATTTCTTTATCTGAAAATGTCTGTTCATATCCTTTGACCATTTATTAACTGGAGAATGGCTTGAATTCTTATAAATTTGAGTCAATTCTCTATATAGTTTATAAATGAGTTCTTATCTCAGCTTTGGGTTTCTCAAACATTAGATTAGTATATTCACTGACTATTATGTCTTATGAATCTCACCTATTCCACTGATTGACTACTCTGTTTCTTAGTACCAAATGGTTTTGATGATCACTGCTTTATAATGTAGTTTTTTAGGTCTGTTACAAGTAGGCCATATTTATTTGCATTTTTCTTTCATTAATTCCCTTGAAATTCTTGACCTTTGTTCTTTTAGATGAACTTTGTTATTATTTTTTCTAGCTCTGTAAAGTAGTTTCATGGCAGTTTGATTGGTCTAAAACTGAATAGGTGGATTAATTTAGGTAGAATTGTCATTTTTATTATATTAGCTCGGGCTACCCATGAGCACTTAATAGTCTTCCATTTGTTTAGATCTGACTTTATTTGTGTGGAAAGTGTTTTGTAATTGTGCAAAGTTCTTGACTTTGCCTTGGCAGGTATATTTCCAAATATTTTATATTATCTATAATTTATCTATGTTATTTATCTATAAATATATATTTATATTATATCTAATATACATTATCTATATATAAATATATATACATATCTATTTATATTTTATATAATCTATGTAACAGATTATATATTATCAATATAATCTATAATTATTATATAAATATAATAAATTATATATAACTATATATCATCATATATAGTTGTTTGAGATATATATGTATATATATATATAGTTGTTTTTCTAACGCTTTAGGATAATTTTCTTTAATTATTTCTTGTATTATTGTATCATAATTTTCATAGTTTTCAGGTGTTCTGATTACTCTTATTTTCTCTTTTGGATCTGTTCTCCAGATGTATTTTTTTTCCCTCGTGCTTCACATTCTCTTCCATTTTAAAATTCTTTACATTATGTTTTGTTATTTCTTGGTCTCTTATAACTTCATTGGCTTCCCTTGCACAATCCTAACTTTTAAGGAGTTGTTTTCTTTTTTAAGACTCTGGATATTCTTTTTTAGTTGGTTGCCTTTCTTTTCATAATCTTTTTTGCTGGTTTTTAAAAATTGTTCTTATTTATTTATTTGTTTGTTTACCTATTTTTTTTTTTGAGTGTGTGTGTGTGCTTTTCTTCAATCTCTTTCATTTGATTTTGAGTTCTTCATTGAATTATTTTTGGACAGGTAACAATTTAACATTACTCTTTGGGGTAAGAGAGGTTTTTTTTTTTTTTTAATTTCAGTATTCTCTTCTGAAGATGAGTTCTGGTCTTTCCCATTCCCTTACTAACTTTATATGATTGGATTCTTTCTTTTTTTCCTACTTTTTTTTTAAATAAGGGCTTATTAATGTAATAATTCCAATATTATGGTGATGGTGGTGGGAATGAGGCCTCTGGCCTCAAATTCTCCTTCAGATATTCCTTCTAGTCTGAAAATCAAAATCAAGAACCCTAACCTCCTCTGAGTGCCCATAGCCAGTAGCCTCCCTGCTCCACTACTTCTGCACTCACTAAATCTGTCCTGGTTCTTTCTCACCTAGGACTGCATCTCAGCATCAGCAGAGATTCTTTCAGTCTTCTGTGTGAAAGTTTTTGTGGCTGGAGGGCTATCCTGACTAATTCCAGGGCCCGTGGCTTGTTGTTTCAATGGAACTAGTCTGAAGGTGTTTACACTTCACAGAAGTCAAACTTCTGTCCTGGTATCTTTGTTCAGATCTTTTCTGATTGTCCCAGGAAGACTTCTGTTCTTCTCCAACTCCTACTTGTTTTTTGCTGCTCTATATCCCCCCTGAAATGCAGTTTTGTTTTATTTGTAGGGGGAAATCTGAAGAGATTGGAATTTTCCGACCCACTCTGCCATGTTCCCAGAATCCTCCCTTCTATTTGGATTTTAAAACCCTTTAGAACTTGGCCTCTTCCTACTTTTACTGTCTTTTTCTATACTCTGCTTCACTATTCTACAATTCAGTGAGACTGGCCTCTTTGCTATTCCTTACTGAGGACACTTTAGTTCCCAAATTCAAACCTTTTCTTTGATTGTCCCCTAGACAACGAATCCAAGTCTTAGCTAAATTCCATATTCTACAAGAAACTTTTTCTAATCCATTCAATGTCTTTCCTCTGATAATACCTTCAATTTACCCCATATATATTTTGTAGGTATTTGTATATTATCTCCTCCATTGTGAACTTCTTAAAGAAAGTATTGTGTTTGCCTTCCTTTCAATTTGCAGCACTTAACGAGAATGTCTGGCATATAGTAAACAACTAATAAATACATATTGACTTCATGATTCCTTCTAGTTCTAAATATATGATCTCAGGAGTAGCATGAAGCCACAATTGATGGCTTTGAGAAAAGTTACTGTTAGGTCGAGTAAAGGCATAAAAAAAGAAACAGTAAAACATTAAAAACAAACGTAGCCAACTTTTATGAGAGAGCTAATCAAATTATTGTTGGATTTTACCTCAAATCCAATTCTCAGCACTTCAAAAGAAGGATAAAGGACCATTTTGTAGTAAATTAGAATCAATTATCACAATAAAAAAGTATTTTCTGGTAAATTCATCTCATTGGAATCCTACTTCTGTAGTAGTACTATTCCCACATTCCCAGTGGTTCCAGTGGTTCTCTGTAACATGGACTAAGATTCTGTAATTTTCCTTTCCTTCTACACTATTTTCCCCAGCTGATAGAGTTCATATTTAAAGCTTAAGTATCTGGATGTACCCTTTGATTTCACTGGTATAGGAAACTTTCAAGGAGGAGACACCATCAGACAATGAAAATCTAACTATTTGTCATCTTAAAATCTTAGGGACTTTCCTAGGGTCACTGAGAAACTAAAAGACTTGTACAATGTTACATAGCCATTTTTTTTTTATCAGAAGTTGAAACTGAAACTAGGTTTTTAATCACTAGGCTAGCTCTTTTGTTTATTGTGTCAAGCTGTAGGAACATGCTCTTGTGCCTATGTATAATTATAAAATCCCCAGCAACATTTGAGCCACAATATTCTCTTTATGCAATTAGAAGTCTTCTCCAATGAGTCAAAAGAAGTTTGTGAAGCCCTAGGTTACTGAGCTAGTGAAACAATGGCTAACTTTCCCAGGACTTTTGAAGTTGCTACCTAAATGATAAGGATGGAACCAATGAAAAGAGGAGGGAGTGCCATCTTGAAAGCCATCATAAAAAGGATACAAATTCTATGGTTCTGAAATATTCAGATTAGCTTAGAATTTCTGGGTTTTGCTTTTGAAGACTGTGATATAACAACTACCACATTAAAAAAATGATGTTTCATTAAGATTTAGTTGTCAGTGGTATCATTTCCATCTTTTTTTTTTTTTTATTAAAAGATGCTTGTGATAGTTTCCAGCTCAAGCTTTAATTTTTTTTCTTTTTACTGCTTATACAAATTCCAGGAATTCAGAGATCTGAACTCTTGTTCCATTATTAAGGTCTAAAATCCTCATGTTAAAATTTAGAATGGAATTTATTTCATTGTAATAATAATAACTGTAGGCTTGTCTAAATGCTTCACAGTTGAGATATTTCCTCGAGGCCCCCAAAATTAAGTACAATGGAGTAATCAGTGAAGCATACAAGCTAATTATCTGTAGTTGAATTTGGATTCAAGGAAGCCTTTGAAATGATAGCTCTTAATGATTAGCTTTAGTACTATTCTCCAAACACTTACTCCTGTATATACACATGGATACATGTTAGGGACTTTGTGTGGTGATGTGGGTCTATTTGCAAGTAGGACTAGAGAATATATATGTCCACTTGGACCTTAAAAATGCTAAGAATGATTTGGGATCATTAAAAAGCAATTCAAGTGATATTATAGAAATAATAGAAAGAAGTGCATACTGAGAAAATGGGACTCATTGAAAAAGACCCTGATGCTGGGAAAGGTAAAAGACAAAAATAAAAGAGAATGCCAGAGAATGAGATGGACAGAGCATCATGGGAGAGATAGTGGAGAATAGAAGAGCCTGGCATGCTTTGGTCCATGGGGTTAGGAAGAGTCTTAATTGGACTGAATGACTGAATGGATTGAATGACTGAACAACAACCAGCATAGTCCAATTGATTTGAGTGCTACTAGACTTTGCCTCAGGAAAGTATACCTCTCTAGATACTTTTGTGACCCAGGGTAAACCACTAAATTCCATTTTTTCACTTAAATCTCAATTTCTTCATCTGAAAATTCAACATAACAATACCCTAAAGGGATTATTGTGAAACTCAATGGAGATAATATACTATAGTGCTTTGCATAATTTTAAGTTCCAGTTTTTCCAGGCTTTCTTTTCTCACTTCATACAAAATTCTTTGTTAGTTGCCACTTCCTAGATGAAACCTTCCTCATCCCTTCCCAGCTGCCAATGCTAACCCTTCCTCTTGTTCTTTAGCCTTGTCTGACCCTTTGGGACCCTATTTGGGGTTTTCTTGGCAAAGACACTGTAGTGGTTTGTCCTTTCCTTTTCTAGCCCATTTTATAGATGGGTAAATAAAGCAAACAGAATTAAATGACTTGCCCAAGATCATTTAGCTAATTTCTGAGGCTGGGTTTAACTCATGAAGATGAGTCTTCCAATCCTCCCTTCTCCCCCACAACAAAATTCCCTCATCGCTCTAGACTCATCACTGTAAAGCTAGAATACTCGTGTATATTTATTTTGTTTATACACTGTATAACACACACATATTTGTAGGTGTTTACATATATATGTATACACACACACACATATATTCTTTGTATATAATATGCACTTTGTGCTAGGGATCACTGTGGATAGGGCCATGGGTCTAGAATTAGGAAGCTTCATCTTCCTGAATTCAAATCTAGCCTCACTCACTTACTTATGATTACTTTTGCCAAGAATACTACAAATTGGGTCATGTAGAGTCAGACAGGACTGAAACAACTGACAGACAGAAATATACATTGTACAATAAGTGTGTATGCTTATTTTATATATATTGTTCATGTCATCTACTACAGTGGCATTTTAATTCCCTGAGGCCAGAAATAGTTTCTTTTTTGTGTCTTTATATCTTCAGCATTTACCAAATTATCTGGAACATAATAGACATTAATATGTCCTGGTTCATTGAAAGATATAAAAGACAGATACTTTAGAAAGACCACTGACCAGAAGGGAAAGAATGGAAGAGTCAGCAGGACTAGATTCAATCTTGACTCTACAACTAAGTAGCTCTGTGATATTGGACAAGCCACTTAATCATAATGAGCCTGTTTCTTTTATAAAATGGAGGTATTCAGGGGTTCTTAACCTGAGATGAAACTTTAGGTAGCTTGCAAATAGGAATTTATTTAAAAAATGATTGGTTTCTTTTGTAATCTATATATTTTATTTTATGTAATTAAAATATTATTCTCAGGAGTTAATAGGTCTCATCAGGATGCGAAAGAGGGCCATGACAAAAAAGGGTTAAGAACCCCTGGACTAGATGAATTTTAAGTTCATTCTTCCTCTAAGATTTTATTATTTTTGTGTAGTTGATTCCCAAATCTGTATTGTTTTGATCTCCCTTCTAGTTTCCAAAATAACATTCCCAGCTTCCTTTTAGACATTTATACATTGATGTTAGATCTTAAGGTTCTACCTGTACCAAATCAACCTCATACTCTTCCTCCTTCATATAACCTTCCCAAGTTCCTCTCTCTGATAATGACAATATTATTTCCCTAAGTCATCCAGTCCAGAAACTTACAAGTCATTTTTAAACTTCTCCTTCGCCTTCAAACTTCCTTCTCCCCACTTACTTCTCAGTGCCACTGTAGTATTTCCATTTCTTATCATATCTTGTTCAGTCTGTTATATCAGCATACATGTCTTTTTTTCTTCCAAAGAAATTAAAATATAGCTGGATGTTAGTCCCTTTTTACTCCAATCCAATTTGCCCACCAATGCCAGATTAATTTTCTTAATGCACAGCTCTAATTGCATTGCTGCCCCATTCAAAACGTTTCTTACTGCCTTTTGAGTAATCTAAACTCCTTAGGTGGGCATTCAAAGCTCTCCAGATTATTTCTTCAGTCTGTCTTTCCAATTATACCTTTCCCTATTGCTGAATATTTCCTGCCAGTCTCCATTTTAGCTGGAATACTTAATATTCTCTGCAGATGCTTTGCTTGTGTCAGTCCCTCCATGTAGAATATCCTTTCCTCATCTTTGTCAGAATCCTACCTTTCCTTTAAGGCCTAGTGTCAATGGCCACACTCTTGGCATGATCATCCTTCCTATTCTGAACTCTTGTAACCTCTATATATATATATATCACTTAGGGTGGCCCTGCCTACATTTTTCCCAACTTTATGGTTACTCGTATATATTCCTATACTTTCTTTCTCTTATCTCTTTGATGACAAGGACCTTGCTTTTTATATCTCTGCATCTCCCACAGAGCCTCACACATATTAAGTGCTCAATAAATGTTTGCTAAATGAATAAATGAATGAATTAACTGTGATCTATGATTAAGTCTGACTTTTCCTAACAGGATAAACAAACTTCTGCCTATTCCTCCAGGGATATGTTTAGTTGTTTCATCAAAGCAAAGTTCTATAAGCAGGAATATTTATAAATACCTTTGGATGGTTTAATTGTTTTATTTCTTTTTCTGAAGTCAGCTATAAGGTAAAATCTTTTTTGCTAATAGTTCTCTTTTATAGTATGCTGGTATTTCAGCAGGTTCAAAGTCCCTCAAATAGAGCTTCAGTTTTTTTTGGGAAAGCCAACCTGCCCATTCAAAGATATTCTTGCCTAAAATATTAAATAAAATTTTAGCAAAGAGATCGCAGAAAGTCAATCCCAGGATGATGCATTATGACCAAATGGGATTTATACCAGGAATGCAGGGCTGGTTTAATACTAGGAAAACAATTGGCATAATTAACTATATCAGTAACAAACTAACAAAAATCATATGATTATCTCAATAAATGCAGAAAAAGTATTTGATAAAATCCAACACCCATTCCTATTAAAAAGTTTAGAGAGTATAGGAATAAATGAAGTTTTCCTTAAAATTATCAGTAGTATTTATCTGAAACCATCAGCAAGCATCATGTGTAATGGGAATAAACTAGAACCATTCCCAATAAGATCAGAGGTGAAACAAGGTTTCTCACTGTCACCATTACTATTCAATATTGTATTTAAAATGTTAGCTCTGTCAATAAGAGAAGAAAAAAAGATTAAAAGAATTAAAGTTGGTAATAGGAAACCAAATTATCACTCTTTGCAGATCATATGATGATATGCTTGAGAACCAGAGAGTTTCAACTAAACATGATAAGGTTGAAATAGGCTCGAGATTTAGACATAAAGATTTATAAGTATATTAGAAGAACAAAGGATAGTGTACCTCTCAGATCTGTGGAGAAGGAAGGAATCTGTGCCCAAAGAAGAACTGGAGTTCATTATTGAACACAAAATAAATAATTATGATTATGTTAAGTTTAAAAGTTTTAGTACAAACAAAACTAATGCAGACAAGATTAGAAGGGAAGCAATAAACTGGGAAAACATTTTTTACCAAAGGTTCTGATGAAGGCCTTATTTCTAAAATATGTAGAGAATTGACTCAAATTTGTAAGAATTCAAGCCATTCTCCAACTGATAAATGGTCAAAGGATATGAGACAATTTTCAGATGAAGAAACTGAAACCATTTCTAGTCATATGAAAAGGTGCTCTAAATCACTCTTGATCAGAGAATTGCAAATTAAGAAAAGTTTGAGGTACCACTACACATCTCTCAGATTGGCTAAAATTACAGGAAAAGATAATGATGAATGTTGGAGGGGATGTGGGAAAACTGGGACACTAATACAATAATAAAACTGGGACAATAATACTCCAACAATTGTTGGAGTTGTAAACTGATAAAATTCTGGAGAGCAATTTGAAACTGTGCTCAAAGGGCTATCAAAATGTGCTTACCAATTGTCAATGCTGTAAAGTTACCCATACATATAACCTGTAAATAAAAAGCTATTAAAATAATAAAAAAAGAACCACTACAAAAAACAAACAAACAAACAAAACCAAAATGTGTGTACCCTTTGATCAAGCAATGTTTCTACTGGGTTGTCTCCTTAAAAGGTCATAAAGGAGGGAAAGGGACCCACATGTGCAAAAATGTTTGTGGGAGCAATTTTTGTAGTGCCAAGAAACTGGAAACTGAGTGGATGCCCATCAGTTGGAGAATGGCTGAATAAGTTATGGTATATGAATGTTATGGAATATTATTGTTCTATAAGAAATGATCAGTGGGATGAATATAGAGAAACCTGGAGAGGCTTACATGAACTGATGCTAAGTGAAATAAGCAGAATTAGGAGATCACTATACACATCAACAGTAACATTATGTCATGATCAATTCTGATAGCCATAGCTTTTTTCAACAGTGAGATGATTCAAGCCAGTTCCAATGATCTTGTGATGAAGAGAGCCATCTACATCCAGAAAGAGGACTGTGGGAACTGAGAGTTGATTACAAGGTAGCATTTTTACTCTTTATGTTGTTTGCTTGCATTTTGTTTTCTTTCTCACTTTTTTCCTGTTTGATTTGATTTTTCTTGTGCATCAAGATAATTGTATAAATATGTGTGCATATATTAGATTTAGCATTTATTTCTACCGTGTTTAACATATATTGGATTACTTATCATCTAGGGGAGAGGGTGGGGCAAAGAGGGAGAAAATTGGAACACAAGACTTTGCAAGGGTCAGTGTTAAAAAAATTATCCCTGCATATTTTGAAAATAAAAAGCTTTAATAAAAAAGATATTCTTGGCTGATAATAGCTAGCATTTATTTTATCTTTTATTCAAAATATTTTAAATACATATTTGATTATTTCATTTATTTCTCACAGTGGTTCCCTTTATACAAAAGAGGAAAATGAGTCACAAAAAGATTTGTGTAATAAAAAGATATTTGGAGTCAGAAGAGTTCAGACCCCAACTTTTCCATTTAATAGCCATATGACCTTGGACAAGTGACAACTTCTTTGTCCTTAAGTTTCCTCATATATAAATTGTGAGGATTTGGAGTAGAATAGAGTTCTCAAACAGGCACAGGAGCCCTTCCTATACCAGATGAAAAAATAATTGGAAAATATTTAACCAAATAAAAATATGCCAACATGTGGTTTGCCACATCAATATGGGGCTTGTGAGAATTCTTATGAATAGGGTAATGAATTTGAGTTTGATTCTGTGTCTATGATATATTGACCATGTGACTTTCCCAAGTTCACTAAGTAACTACTTAATATCTGAGGCTGTATTCCAAACTAGATTTTCCTTACTTCAAGTTCTGAACTCTTTCTACCATATTATCTTTTTGAAAAATTAATTAATCAACCAGTTAGTCAAATTTTAGGCACAGAGACTCTACCATACAATCATAAAATGAGTAATATTCCAATTATAGGATCAAATATATCTGTGATAAACATGCATATAATTTTTGGTTGGATTACACAGTCTATATGCTATATTGCTCAGAAATGTTAATAACAGATTTGACTTGATTAAATTCAGCAAACATTTATTAATTACCAGGCTTCATTCAGGGATGTAAAAAAATTCAGTAAGGCAGAGTTTTTGCTCTCAAGGAGTTTATGCAATACATCTAGATCTTAGAATCCAGACTTTTGGGTTATAGTTTAGTGTAATATTTAATGCACTGATAAATGCACTGAGCAAAACATTTTCTTCATTCATTCATAATAGATTCATTAAAATATTTATTAATCTCTTAACATTTACAGAGTTCTGTGTTGTGCCTTGAAGGAGTTACAAAGTTTATATGAGGCAAAGTGCTTTGTTGTTATGGAGATTACAGTGCATACATGCAGATAATTATAATGTGCAAGAAATTATCTTTATCTATATATCTATATATATGATATTGGCAGAACTGGGGGCATTTTAGTTATCCCCACCCCAAGTCTCTTATAACACAGCAGGGATTGTTGAAATCAAGGAAGTTGTGGGAAAGATAGAATTAACTTTGGATCGATCTTGAGACCCAGTTGTGTGCAACAAGAACATAAGAACAAGTTTTAGGACTTTGATGGAGGAAGTTTCTGTGTCCCCAGGATACTTTCTTGCTTTTAGTATTTTGACTTTCTTGAGAGAACATTTAGTAGGAAGGAGAGGCCAAAAAATGTTTCTTTAGAAATATTGAGGAGAGTATGAACTTAAAAAGAGCTACTGAATTTGGTTATAAAAGACCATTATTGACCTTTATGTAAACAATAGGAGTAATGGGACAGAAACCCAAATGAAAGCTCTCTTCTAGTTTTTCAATAAATTTAACTAGTGAATTTGATGAGATGAGATAGTAGATGAATAGACTAGAAAGGTCAAGGGAATGAAGAAGATCCTACAAGAGGCAAAAGAGAATGGGATCGTGGGTTCAGATAAAGTAATTAGGCTCAAGGAAGAGAAGGGGTGCTTCTAAGTAATCATGCTAAAGAATTTTGAGAAATGAAAGAACTGGGGATGAGTTGAGGGACCTCATGTCAGATGTACCCAATTTTCCATAGAAGTAGAAAAGGCTGTGTCACTTGGTGTAAATTGTAGTGAATGGGAATGGTATTGATGGGAGAAGAGAAATATGGGAATGAGCAAGGAGGGAAAAGATTTGAAATAGATGCTGTGGGGTGTGTGACAGGGAGGTTAGGGTAAAGGTAAAGGATTGTTGAGCAGTAGCTGAATTCTCTCTTTCTTTCTCTTTTACACACACACACAGACACACACATACACACAAATATTAAAATTTGCAATGAGTGAAATCATATTTTTATTAAGCAGACCTGAAATAGTGTTCATAGTTACTACTAAGTCATAAACCTTCTGCCTTGTGGATATATTTGTCTTTTAATCATCATAACATCTGTTGGCTAAATTATTAATGATTTACCAGAATTGATCTATTCAATTCCATTATTATGATGTTGTTGTTGCTGCTGTAGTTGTGTCTGAGTTTTTGGAACCTCATTTCTGGTTTTCTTGGCAAAGATACTGGAGTGTTTTGCCATTTCCTTCTCCAACTCATTTTACAGATAGGAAATGGCGGCAACCAGAGTTAAGTGACTTGCCCAGGATCATATAGTTAGTAAGTGTCTGAGATTGGATTTAAACTCAGTTCTTCTTGACTTCAAGACTGGCACTTTATCCACTATGTCATCTAACTGTGCACATTATGATGAAAGAAAGAAACAAATACATCAGTCAAGGGTACTAACTTGAAATTATAATTGTTATGAGAAGTTTTGGTGTCAGGTTTTATGTGAATACCTTGCATAATAAACATACTAAAAACTGAAATGTGATTTTAATGCTTCCCTCCAGAAGCCTGTATTTCTGTCAATGCTATCTTGGGGTCATTTTCTTTCCCTGTCTCTTTCATCCAATTAATCACAAAACTCTGTCAAATCTTTCTCATTCATTATCTTTGCTACCCTTTCTTCCTCCCATTTTTTGGCCTTTATCATTTCATACCTGGAGGAAAGGAATAGTTTTCCAACTAAGTAATCTTCCTGCCAACATTTCTTTTCTGGCCTGATCCTATAATTTCATCAGTGGATAATTTCCTGGTGAGAATGTTCTGCTTACCAATGCAGGTTAGCACTTGATTTTCTTTCTTTTATTTTTGAGATCATACAAAGAAGTCTTATTAATCTGTTCACAATAAATTTATGAGATATAGTGAACAATTTCCATCTAACAATAGCTTTTCATTAATGGAAATTTTTTCATTCTTTAAAAACTTTTTAACAATAGCTTTTTACTTTCAAAATATATACAAAGATAGTTTTCAACATTCACCCTTGTAAAACTTTCTGTTCAAATTTTTTGCCCCACTTCTGACCTTTCCCCCCCCTTAGACTGCAAGTAATCTAATATAGATTAAACATGTGCAGTTCTTCTAAATATATTTCCACAATTATCATTCTGCACAATAAAAATCAGATCAAAAAGAAAAAAAATGAAAAAGAAAACAAAAAGCCAGTAGTCAACCACAAAAAAGGTGAAAATCATATGTTGTGATCCACATTCAATCTCCACAGTCTTCTTTCTGGATGTAGATGGCTCTCTCCATCACAAGTCTATTAGATTTGCCTTGAGTCATCTCATTGTTGAAAAGAGTCATGTCCATGAGAATTGATCATTGCATAGTCTTGTTGTTTCTGTGTACAATTTTCTCTTGGTTCTACTCACTTCACTTAGCATCAGAAATTGTAGATCTCTCTAGCCTTTCTGAAATCATCCTGCTGATTGTTTCTTATAGAACAGTAATATTCCATAACATTCATATATCATAACTTATTCAACCATTCCCCAGCTGATGGCATCTTCTCAATTTCCAATTCCTTACCACTACAGAAAGGGCTGCTACAAATATTTTTGCACATGTAGGTCTTTTTCCCTTTTTAATAATCTCGTTGGTATACAGATCCAGTAGAGATACTGCTGGATCAAAAGGTATACATAGTTTGATAGCCCTTTGGGCATAGTTACAAATTGCTCTCCAGAATGGTTGGATCAGACAATGCACACAATATATTAGTGTCTCAGTTTTCCAACATCCCCTCCAACATTTATCGTTATCTTTTTCCTGTCATCTTAGCCAATCTGAGAGGTGTGTAGTGGTACCTCAGAGTAGTCTTAATTTGCATTTCTATAATCAATAGCACTTGATTTTCAAATTAGAATCTTAGCTGCTAGAAGATTCTGGCAAGTTAAATGACTTGGTTAAAGTCACATAGTCAGTATGTGTCAAAAGCAAAACATGAACTTAAGTTCTCTTGACTTTGAATATATTTCACTATTTGTTATGCTGAGGGTCCTCTGTTTCTGTCTCTCTCTAAGCTAGTTCTTAACTTGAGGTTATTTGATTTAGTTTTTTAAAATCCATTTTGATCATTGTATTTAAACATAATTGGTTTCCTTTGTAATTCTATGCATCTTATTTTATGCAATTAAATTTCAAAACATTATTTGGAGAATTAGTTTCCCATAAGCTTCACTAGATTGCTAAAGGGGTCCATGACACAGAAAATGTTAAGAACTCCTGCTGTAATTTATCCTATATATAGCTACCAAATTAATCCTCTTAAAACATGGTTTGTACATGTCTGCTACCCTAAGCACTACTGAAAATCCTTCATTGACTTCCTCCTGGCTCTTCACTAACATTTAACAATTCTTAGCCCAACATTTAAGACCCTACAACCTGGCCTTATATGTGCCTTCTGCTCTAATCAATTTGCTTACTTGTCTTCCTAATGTTCCTTTTGCCTTTGTTCACTTTACCCATCCTTGCTATCCCCAGAGGTCCCCTCCATTTCCCTGCGTACTCACTTTTCTATATATCTAAATTTTATCAAGAAAGCCTTCTTAGAGTGAGTTTAAGCCAGTGAACTCTACCTTCTTTGGCCTCCTTCCACACTTGGTGTCTATGCCATTTACTTGGTTAAACACATGCTTCCTTGTATTCTCTGCCTCCTTTCTCTGTCTCTGTTTCTATATTTCTGTTTGTCTCTCTGTCTCTGCTTGTCTGTCTCTCTGTCTCTGCTCTCTGTATTACTTTCTCTCTATTTCTTTCTTTCCCCTCTAGCTCTCCTTACTTTTTTCCCTTCCTTACTCCCTCTGTTTGCATTTGCATATATACACTTTATCTTCAAAGCTCATGAACCTATTTGTATCCATATAAAAAACACTTTAAAATTGTTACTGTAAATGATGATAGAAGGCTGAATATTAGCCAAGGCAGCTATTTAAAGGCCAGTGATGCTGTCAGAATTATAGCTTGAGGTTTGCCAATGATAATTTCAATCACTGACCTATCTCCAAAGAACCACATTTGACACACTGCTGAAAGGCACTCATTGTGAACTTTGGAATCATGGAAGAGCTAGAATTTCAAAGATTCATTAGAAACCTTTGGCTATTTCATAATAGATAAAGGAAGCCTGCTTAATGTGGGTTGAGGGAAACACTGGTAGAGAGCTGATCCTGACTTTCAGATGACTGAATATCAGGGGAGAATAGAATTTAAAAGGATGCATATTCAGTAAGTGCATCATATCTTTCCTTTGCTTATCTATCCCACTATAAGTCTCTGATTAATATGTTTATAACTTTTAATCATTTTCTATCATCTAACACTGCTCAAGGCTTAGTGAAAGTGTTTATAAATAGCTATCTTGATCCCTCAGGACCCACAAAGTGGTTAGCAATAATTCTAACCGGCACACTGAGATATGTTTTCAAGTTTTGCAGAGTAAGCCTCACTCTTCATCTATAAGGACAACAGTGATTAGAAAAGGATGCAGGGAGAGTAATGGAAGAACTAACAAAGCAGTGATCTGTTTATAAAATGCCATTCTCTTTTGGAAGCAGACATTAGTAAATCTGGATGACATTTGGCTAAATTAAGACAACAAAACAGTGTGCTGCCATCTTTTAGAATGAGAAGAAACTTTAGCTACTATTTGTGTTTTCTGTTTTTTCCCTCCAGAAACTGGAATATTCATCATATTGTCTTGACCAATTTTACTAGATTGTAAGTTCACAGAGGACAAAGACACTGTATTAAATATTTCTGTACTCTACCAACTCTGCTTCATCTTCATATACTCCCTCATATCCAGGACATGTTGAGTAAATATTTGGAAAATGTGTATGTGATTGTGAAATTGAATTGCAAATGAATAGTATCTCCAAATAGATATCTGAATTTTGGTACATGAGAATAACACACACACACACACACACACCCAATGTAAAATTAAGCAAGATTTAAATGGCCATACAACTTTCTTACTAACCATTCTTTTAAAATATATATATTTTTATTTATTTCATTAAACATTTCCCAACTACCCATAAAAGTTTAACATTTAATTTTTTAAAATTTTGAGCTCCAAATTCTCTCCCTTCCATTCTTACTTCAGAAGACAACCAATATGATATTACTATGATATACATGTTATATGTATAATCGAATATATAATCAAAACATTTCCATATTAGTCATTTTGCAAAAGAAAAGACATATACAAACAAATGTTAAATAAAAACAATATGCTTTCTCTACACTGAGAGTTCATCAGTTCGGTCTTTTGGAGGTAGATTTTTAATCATGGATTCTTTGGAATTCTATAGTTAAGTCTTTCACAATTGATCATTCTTATAATATTGCTATTACTATGTTTAATAGTCTCCTGGTTCTGCTCAATTTACTTTTCGTCAATTTCTCCAAGTCTTTCTAATTTTTTCTGAAATCGTCCTGCTCATCATTTCTTATAGCATAATAGTTAGTATTCATTACAATATTATATCACAACTTGTTAAGTCATTCTCCAGTTGATGGATATGCCTCAATTTTCAGTTCTTTGTCCCCACAAAAAGAAGTGTTTTGAGTATTTTTGTCCAAATGGATCCTTTCCCCATTTAAAAATCTCTTTGGAATATAGATCTAGTAGTGATATTGCTGGATCAAAGAGTATGAACAGTTTTATAGACCTTTGGACATAATTCCAAATTGTTCTCTAAAATTATTGGACTAGTTCACAACTCTACCAGCAATGCATTACTGTCCCACTTTTTCCATATGCATCTTAGCATTTGATTGATCATTCCTTTTTCCAACATCAGTGGAGCACATAAGATTTGTGACTAAGTTTTTGAATTTCAGTTTTACCATTGTTATGGAGGGTATTGGTTTTTTTTTTCTGTGAACTTTGGATTTTTCTCTGGATTTAGACTGCTCATCACTGAATCTAATCATAACTGGGTCTTCTGATTTTAATTTTTAACCCAGGGAATAATGAGTTATTTTTAGTTAAAAGTGAAAAAAGCAGTAAATTTCAGAAAGACTGGAAATTTGTAGACAGTGATAGTTAGGGACTGTTTGATCCATCCTTCAAGAACTACAGGTGAGAACATAACATTAGTGACAAAGGGAGAGAAAAGACAGAAGAAGACTGAGTTTGGCTTTTCATTTGAAACTAAAGGGTTTCTGTAGGCACATATCTGATGTCAGTTGAGAAATTTAATTGACTTATATTCAGTCTTTGTAGTTTTTCTTGTAGGCTGCTTCATTTGCAATTAAAAGCTTCTTAAATTTGCAGCCTTCATCAAATTTGAGAATTAATTCTCAGAGTGATACAGATTTTCTGGAGATGAAAGGGATTATATGTTTATTTATGTATTTATTTTGGCCAGCTGTCAATCAGGGACCTTTGCCTCAAAGTCTGAATTAAAGGGAGAATGTTCCTGGGCTTGAAATGCCCACATGTGAATGATTTAAATTGAAAATACAATATTGATTTTTGGGACATTTTTCTTTGGGGGAAGCTCATATTTCATTTGCTTCTATAAATTGAAAAAATCAAGATTCAATGGGGTATTGGCTTTATTGGCACATTATTTGAGACCAAGTCAATCATATTTATCTAAAGAAAATGAATAATATTTATTTTTCCATTTTGTGATAGAAAAAGGATTTTTAGACTTGGAAGAAAGGTTCCATGGAAAGTTCATTTCCAAAGGATTGTTCAAACCAAAGTGCTTGTTAAAGGAGACCCTCCCTGCATTGTTTTTAGACAGATCTCTAATCTATGATGTTTAAATTAATTCAATTATCATACTTATTTCATATTACTCATTCTACATTTTAAGTAAAATAATAGCTAGCATTATATATAAAAAATTATATAAAAACTCTTAATAACCATTTATCTCATTTTATTCTTACAAAAACGTAGGGAGCTAGGTGCTATTATCCCCATTTTACAGATCAGCTAATTGAGGTAGACAATTTAGGTAGACAATAGAGGTCAAACAATTTAGCCAGAGTCATGAGCTATTTAGTGTTTTGAGGCCACATTTAAACCCAGTTCTTCCTAGCCAAGTCCAATTCTTTATCCACTATATTACTTAGCTGCCTGCTTGATAGTTTCTGAATTCATCATTCTGTCTTCTGTCTCTCAGCTTTGCATGGATTCTTCCTTATGCCTGGAATGCCTTCCTTGTATACCTTAGCAAATATAACTTTTTTAAAGGTTCAGCTTGGGTATTATTTCCTCATTCAGGAAGCTTTCCCCAATCTATTTAATTGGTAGAGCATGCTTTTCATTCAGATTTTTTGTTTACATGCTATATTTCTCAGTAGAATGCAAGTTCTTTCTTTGAGAGCAGGGGCTAATGTTGATTGTTTTTGTTCTAATGTGTGCTTAGAATTTGGAATGTAGTATCAGAGGGATTTTCCAGTATCTGACAGTGAAAATATTTTTTCTATGTCCTTTAGAGATGACATTATTCGTGAGCTTCTGGGCCAGCCATCTCTTCATTTCCCATCAGGTACTTTATCCTGAAAAATCACATCAGCCCTGGAACACACCTTGAAAATGTTCTTTCCCTTGAGAGCCCTTCTTCTGACTGGGGAATGAAATACTCCTTTAAAACTTCCATTTGTGGAGGGCAGCCAGACCAGCCATCTCTTCATTTTCTATTAGGTTGTGTTCCTCTGGACATCTTCATCATGCCTCTGGGTAGAGTACCTTCTCTCTCCCTCTTCCTTTTTTAGTTTTCTTTTCTGTGCTGTCTTCCCCAATGGACTATAAAGTCTTTGAGGATATAGATTTTTCTTTTTTCTTGCATTTGTATTCCTGATTCTTAATCTAGTACCTAGCACATAATAAGTACTTGTTGAATGTTTGTTGACTGGAAAGACTTACATGAACTGATACAAAGTGAAATGAGCAGACCCAGGAGAAAGTTATACACAGTAATAGCACAGAATTGTGAATGACTTAGCTATTCTCAGCAATATAACGATTCAAGAGAATTCCAAAGGATTCATGATAAAATATGCTGTTTCCAGAAAAAGAACTGATATTGTCTGAACACAGGCTGAAGCATTTCTTTTTTTCTAAATTTGAGTTTTTTTGTACAAAATGACTAATCTAGAAAGGTTTTAAAATGATTGCATGTATATAACCTCTATCTGATTGTTTATTATCTCAGAGATGGAGAAGGTAGTAGAGAGGGAGGGAGGGATAGAATTTGGAGCTCAAAAATGAAAAAAAGTTTAAATATTGTTTTAACATGTAATTGGGAAAATACAAAAAAAAAATGTTGACTGATGTTGCAAGAAAGGAATTGACAATTATTTCAAATCTCAGCTCTACCTCTGTGGGATAAGATATAGACTTCACAAGTGACTGGATTGTTGGCAATTATTGTTATAGAACATTGGCGGAATTTATTTGGGGAAACTATAGAATGAGTCATTGTTTAAGAATTCTCCCCCATATAGCAATATATATTTGTATCCCAAAGAGTTTAAAAAAAGAAAGGATGTATTTATGCAAAACTATTTATGGTAGATCTTCTTATCCAAAGAACTGGAAATTGGGAAGAGTGGCTGAACAAGATGGGTGTATGATTGTACTGGAATACTATTATGCTATAAGAAATGATAAGCAGGCTGGTTTCAGAAAAAACCTGGAATGACTTAGATGAATTGATGCAAAGTGATATGTGCTGAACCAGGAGAATATTGTACGCAGTAACAGTAAAGCTATATTATCATCTGTGAATGACTTAGCTACTCTCAGCAATATATTGATCCAAGACATTTCCAAAAGATTCATAATTAAAAGTGCTACCCACCTTCAGAGAAAGAACTGGTGGACTTATGAAAGCATTCCATTTTTTCACTTTGTTTTTTTCATGAGTTTTTTTTTTGTTGTTGTTGTTGTTTGTGCCTTCTTTCACAATATGCCTCATATATAAATAGGTTTTGGATTTTTGCACACATATAACCTATATTAAATTGCTTACCATCTAAGGGAGGAAGCAGCATAGGGAGGGAAAGAGAGAATCTGGAACTCAAAATTAAAAAAAATGTCAAAGTTGTTTTTACATGCAATTGGGATAAAAGGAAAAAATATTACAAAAGAAAAATTTAAAAGGTCTCTCTAATGAGGCTTTCAAACAATAAAGTATATTCAGGTAGTATAAGTATCCTAGAATCAGGAGAACTGGATTTGAAGCTTTCTCTAACATCTATTTAGGCTATGTGACTGATGTTAGGTAAATCATTTAACTCTTTAGAATCATTGTCGTCATTTGCAAAAAGGTGATAATGATATTAGCCCTGTCTGTTTCACAGGATTTTTTGTGATAAACATTCTTTTTTTTCTGTGTAAAGTCACTTTATTTTTTTACATGTTAAAATATGTTAAACCAGAATATGCAAATATATTTATACAATTATCTTGCTGCACAAGAAAAATCAGATCAAACAGGAAAGAAAATGAGTAAGAAAACAAAATACAAGTGAACAACAAAAAGAGCAAAATGCTATGTTGTGATCCACACTCAGATCCTCTCTCTGGGTGTAGGTGTCTCTCTTCATCACAAGATCAATTGAACTGGTCTGAATCATCTCATTGTTGAAAAGAGTCACATTCATCAGAATTGATTGTCATATAATATTGATGTTGCCATGTACAATGATCTCCTGGTTCTGCTCATTTCACTCAGCATCAGTTCATGTAAGTCTCTCCAGCCATCTCTAAAATCATCCTGCTGGTCATTTCTTACAGAATAATAATATTCCATAACATTCATATACCATAACATATTCAGCCATTCTCCAACTAATGGGCATCCACTCATTTTCCAGTGAGAAAAGTTTTTTATGGTGCTTAAAGCTCTCTATAAAATGGAGCCGTCAATAGAATGGCTTTGTGGTCAGGTAGAACTGGATTCAAGTTTTGTCTCTGATATAGACTGGCTGTATGATATTAGACAAATCACCAAACTGTTCAATTCACAAAAACTGTTGTTTTAGGCAACTCTAAATTGCAAAACAGTTACCTATTTGCATTGGTAAGGGGAACTTCCTTACCTGGTCGTCTCTTTATCAATGAAATCAGATTAAACCCCTTCCAAAAATAGAAAACAAAACAGAACATAACAGAAATTGGAACTATTATTATGACTGAGAAAGAGACCTGGCTTCGTATTGCTAAGAAATACAAACCACATGTAGTTTTGCTCCACTGTGATGAAATGATGAGGATAGGGGAGGGCAGTGTATAGTTAAAGTGCTCCAATTTCTTTTGCCTAAAGAAGGAATGTTATCATAGAAAATCTATCTAATTAGGTCAGATCTAGCCCTCCTCTGAATTTCCATACTTATAGTCTTTGCCACACAATTTAATGCTTAATTAGGTGCTCTGTCAAACTGTTTTCTGTGTTTTTTTCCCCCTGTCATCCCAACTAGATTGTAAGTCCCTTGAGGGAAGAAGAATCTTCTAGTTTAAAAAAAAAATTTTGTCAATAAAAATGCAGGCATCCCCTTTTTTGTAGAAGAAAACCATAAAAAGGGTACAATGAGGTAAGTTTATTTAAAAGTAAATTTAATTAAAAGCCTATATTTAACATCCTAGGACATCATTAAGCAACATTACATCACCATGAAGGTTTCTACATACCTATAGCCTTGGTGGATGGAGAAGCCCTGAAATAGCCTCCTTTAATGACAGAGTACTCCAATATGTAAGCAGTCCCATAACCCCAGATAGCAGCAGTAGCAGCTGCCTCCAGGACTTGGTAAGTTTTGTTTACTACCCACAGGCCTCATTTTTTAGTAGTCACCTTAATACCATATATTTCTAGACCAAGAGTTCTTAAATAGAGGTTCATTGGGTCCATGAATATATTTCAAGGACTCAATTGAATAACTATATTTCAATATAATTTGTTTACTGTATAATTCTATTATTTCATTTAGAGCATTTAGGAACATTATTCTTAAAAGAGATTCATTGTCTTCAATGGACCCCAAAAGAGAATCATGATAGTAAGAAGTTGAAGAACCCTTCTTCTAGGCAGTGTGATGTTGGGAAATGGGTGTTGGACTTGGAGAAAGAACCTGAGTTAGAATCCTGTATCCCATACCTATATTTCAAATTATGTGATTATGTTTGATCTGTATCTGATTGCTTGCCATCTCATGAAGGTGAAGCGCAGAAGGGAGGGAGGGATAGATGTATAGAATTTGGAATTCAAAACTCAAAAAAATGCTAAAAATCATTTTAACATATAATGGGGGAAATACATAGATAAATTATTTCCCCTCAATTACACACATATATATGTATATGTATATATATACAATATATATAATATAGATGATATATGTACTCACATATATACATACATATGTATTTATGTATGTATCTATTTTTCACAAAAATAAACTGTGATATTGGGAAAGACCCATAAAACTTCTGGACTTCTTTCCTCATCTCTAAAATAGGAACATTGTTATCTTTGCTATCTATTGCACATTAGGAGGAAGGGGATGACAAACTGAGTTGAATTCTGAAGGAGCTTAAATTCTATTGAGGGGATATAATTTGTAGCCAGATCAATGAATATAAAATTTATGCAAAATAAATATAAGACAACTTAGGGGGAGAGAGGAATTAATAATTGAAGGAATCAAGAAAGGGCTTATGAAAGGTGCCTTTCCTCTTCCTCCTCCTCCTCTCCTTCTTCCTTTCCCTCTCCACTTTCCCCTCTTTTTCCTTTTTCTCCTCCTACTTTTCTTTTTTCTCCTTCCTCTTTGTCCTTCGCTTCCTCCCTTTCTCTCTCCTCCTTTTCTCTGCTATCCTCCTCAAGCCTTTGAGGATTGGGCTGAGCTTTGAAACAAATTAGGGATTCTAAAAATCAGAAGTAAGGAATGTGTACATGCTAAGCATGGGGGACAGTGTGTGAAAATGAACAGAGCAAGGGATGGATTGTTGCCTCTGAGGAACATTTGGCTGGACCATTCAGTCGTTGTGAAATGAGGGGTTGAACTCAGTTGCTTCTAAGTTCCCTTCTTAAATCTGCAACCCTATGACCCTATTTAAAAGTTTGTTGAAGTGAGGTTTTTTTGGACTTTAAATGCCAAACATGACAGTTTGTATTTTGGGCTTAGAGCCACTAGAGATATTTGAGCAGTGGAAATGACATGATCAAACCTGTACTTTATGAATAATACAATAGCCAACATTTATATAACACTTACCATGTGCCAGGCACTGTGCTAAGCACTTTACAGTTATTATCTCATATGATCCTTACAACAACCCTGGAAGGAAGGTATTATTATTATCTCTGCTACTTCACAGATGAGGAAACTGAAACAAACTGAGGTTAAGTGACTTGCCCTCAGTCATACAGTTAATATGTGCCTGAGGATAGATTTGAAATCAGGTCTTCCTGACTCTAGACCTGGCATTGATGATTACTTTTTGAAGTATGAATTGAGGAATGGAAATACTTGAAACAAGGAGACCAATTAGGAAGCCTCTGCAAGAATAGTTCAGGTAAGAGTCTAAGGTAATGAGGGTCTAAGCTGGGGCAGTTGCCAATGTGATTAGAAAGAAGATGGATGCATCCGTGTGGATGCAAAAAGCTCTTAGTAAATGATTTGTGCCTGGTGAATTGCTCATCCCATTGGTCTTTAGGTTTTCTGCTAAGTATCTGTTTTGTGATTTTGTATTAGCAAAAACAAAATAACTAGCATTTATATAGTGCTTTAAGGTTTGCAAATATTATCTCATTTTATCTTCACAACAACCTGGGAGGTTATTAGTTCAATTTTATAAATGAAGAAACTGAGGGAGAGAGACATTAAGTGAGTTGCCCAGAGTCTTATGGGTCAGTGTTGGCTTTAAAGTCAAACCCTCCTGGCTCCAGTTCTGGCACTCTCTCTGCTCCTATGTTTAGCTGCCTCCAGGCCTGGTGGTCAAGAAAGGTTATACTTGGGGAAGGAGGAAGAGAGGAGGGGAACTACATTTTGAAGATGAACATCATATTTTTCCCATCAGTCCTCTAATTTAAATGATATTTTTTCTCCTCTGGGGAACTTTTTGGAATATTAGGAAGTTCCCATGTTCAATTATTCTTAGAAATATTTCTTAGAGACTGGGATTGAGGTTTAGCTGTTTTCCTAGGACTGAATTTCCAGCATTCAAGGTCTGTGCTAGCCAAGCCCTGTGTCACTTAATTTCTCTTGGAGAAAAGTCAAAGCTATTGATCTCCGTGTTCATGCCCCACATTCCCCAGCCCTGCGCCAGAGATAATTAACTGCCTGAGCCTTGAAAAGGCTTTCAGTTCTAACACACATCCTCCAACATTTGTAAACAACAGTTAGCAAGAAGAAAAGGTAAAATTGCATGTGTCATCCTGTTTTCTATCATACACAATTTGCAGTTCAAAGGGAATGTATTAAAATGAATACCCCTGCAGCTCTGTTTGCAATAGACTTCAGAGCTTGATTAAAGCCTTTAAGTAATGGTGAGAGTGGTCCCCGCCTTCTTTTTTCAAACCCTAGGCCCAGAATGTTTGACAAGCAAAATGGCTAGAGCAAAACTAGGAAAACTATGGTTTTTCGATGGTGAATGCTTGCTCTCCTTTCCATTTCCACTACTCCAATTACAAATCCAAATTCAAATTCTTTCTGATTTAGTTATCTCCTAAGCTGCCATCCTTTATCCTACCCATTACTAATCAGAAGTCATCCAAATCTACATCTGTGATTGTCACTCCCAGATCTAAAAAAGTTTTACTATTTCCTCACTGCTTTCCATAATAAGATACAAATTCTTCAGAATGGGGTTCATGACTCTTCATGATCTGGCTCCAGTCTTTCTATTGTCATTTCCCATTAATCTCTTCACGGACACCATAGTTCACCTTCATAAGACTGTTCATTATTCTTTAAATATATTCCATATTCTCCTGTCTCTCTATACTTACTCTCCTAATTCCACACAACTGCAATCTTTTGTTCTCTCTTGTCCTCATCTACCTATTAATCCTTCCCATTCTTTAAAAACTGGTTGTTCCATGAAAATTTTCCTGATTTCCTTCTGCTAGGATAGTTCTCTTCTATGAACTTGCATAATACATTGTTTTACTCACTTTCATATTGTATTATTTTTTTACATATCTTATTTCCTCTAATTCACTGTAAATTCATTGAGGGCAGACTATCTTTTTCAACTTTGATCTACAATAGTTTAGCATGCAGCAGGAACTAACAAATGTTTGTTAAATGATTTACACACTCCCTCTCCCCATTTTGGTCCAAAGAGTATTATATGATACCTTCTTTTTTTGTTAAAGCCTATTCTTATCCTTGAGCCTGGGTGACCTGTGTCTTCTCACCAAAGCTAGTCTTGGGAATACTTCTCTCAGTTATTTCTTCCCATTTAGTATTCAGTTTATCATAATAACAGGTGGTACAGTAGATTGAGGACTAAGCCTGAAGTCAGGAACAACAACAATCCTTGGGTGCCCACCCATTCCTTTATAAAGTATTCCATATTTTAACATCCATAGCATATTTTCCAGATGTCTTGCCACTAGTAATTTCTGATGTATTCTAGTTGTAGTCTAGTTGTGATGTATTCTAGTTGTATTTATTGAGTGCCTATTACAGCCACTCTGGGGAGTACAAAGATGAATTCCCTGCTCTCAGGAGGTCCCATTCAGCTTGGGAGACAAGACCAATACATGTGAAAACATTTGAAAGCAACACATATCGGTGAAGGTATTGACTGTATATAGCAGAACTACACCTTTACTTTCCAAAACTCTGCCTCCCAGAGTGACAGCTTTCTTTCAAAACCTGACTCAAACACCACTTTAGACCTTACATTCTTTATTGATTTCTGTTATGTCCTTACCTGACTTCACCAAAACTATTTTGAATTGATGACATATATATTATGTATACATTTGTATCTTTACACATTGACTATCCTATTAGAATGAAAGATACTTGAGGGCAAGAACTGTTTAACTTTAATCTTTATATCTTCAGAGCTTAGAATAGTACTTGACACACAGGAGGCATTTAATAAATACTTGTTTGATGATTACTTTATTTCATATTCCCCACAGTGTACATCCTTAGCCATTGTTCCTATAGCCACATCTTTGCCAAATATTGCTGTCTAGCCTCAACTTTCATGAATGCTCAAATCTAGCTAAGTTGGTCAATTGTGGCAAAGACAGAGTTTGCTTTTGTCCATCTGTTTCTTCTTATTGGAGCTATTTTTTTCTTTTTCTCTGATAAATTCTTCTTTTTCAGCACTTCCCTCTTTTGCACCCCTTCTCCATGCTTTATGGATGAGGAAACTGAGGGCCAGGGAACTTTGGAAACTTTTCTGAGGTTACATACTTAGTAAAGATCAGAAATGAGATTTGAACCAATATCATCTGGCTATGTGTAATGGGGAATGATAAAAATAATAACTGTAGCCTGTACCACTCAGAGTTATTGTGAAACTCAAATAAAATAATGGATGGAAAATGTTTTGATAGCCTTGAAAGATTGCAAATGGCATTCTATTCTATTCTAAATATCTAAGAATTTTGGCCTCATTTATATTAGCCCAGGCTATACATTTAGGAAAAAATAAATAATCTAGCTATCTATACCTTTTTTTAATATTACTACTTTACTTTCCTAATATAATCCTACCCAAAAAATCTTTTGTCATAAAAAAATAAAGGGGGGAATCTGTTCATTAATATATCAACCAAGTCATAGTATATACAATGTTTTACATCCATAATTCTTTACTTTTGCAAAGAAAGGGAGAGGGGGCATTTTTCTTTAAATAATATTTAAATTTTATCATATTTTATTGCTTTAATTTTTTTCTTCCAATTTCTACATGTTTGTAAGAAGTTAGAAGGAAAAAATAGCATAGTGAAATGAACATATTAACCAATTCCTCTTGTATATGCTGTGTTTCACACTGATAGTCCTTTACCTCAGCAAATAGGGAAGGGAAATGAATGCAATATCTCTTGTTTGGTGCCAAAATTGATCATCATGATTATATAGCATGTAGCACTGATATTTTTTGTTCTTTCCATTTGTACTGTTGTAGTCATCACATGTACATTTTTTCCTGCTTTTGCTTACTTTATTCTGTTTCAAGTCATATATCTTTTCAGGTTTTTCTGAATTCTTCATATTTATTTCTTCCAGTGCAGTAATATTTCATTCCACCCATGTGTCACATTTTCTTTGGTTATTTCCCAATCAATGAGCATCTCTTCTCATTCTAAATCTCTGCTACCACCAAAAGTATTTCTATAAGTTTAAGTTATTTATGAGATGAATTTTTTTCTGTCTTTTGAATCCTTTGGGTTATATGTCTAGCAATGGCATCTCTGGATCAGAAGTGATGAACATTTTGTTCATTTTTAAAAACATAATTTCAAATTCACTTCACACATTTTGGAAAATATATATTTTCCTTTGGAGGTGGGTTCATCTATTTTTTTAGAGATGCCTGGGCTCCTGCCTGTTTTCAACATGGGCCATGTTCTGAATGAAAATGTATTATCTCCAACAAAGCAGTGGCCTCATGGAACGGGCAAGGGAAATGTGAAATTCTCTGTGATGAGTGAGTAACTTGTTAGATTCACCTGGAGAGAAAGAAAAATCAATATTGAAAAACTTTGTCCACATATCTAATTTCCAGGAGCTGATAAGGTCCAGGGAGAGATTATTCTCTGTCTGAGCTATGCCAATGCCTTTAATAACTAGCAACCAGATTATTAGGGCTTTTTGTGACCAGCATAATACATATAGAGAAGTAAGTATTTTCCCCATAATCCTTAGATGTTCAATAACCCAGCCTCCACTGAGTATGGGATTCTGCTCAAAACTTTCTCATTTGGGTGGCTGTCCCTGCTGCTTTCTGATTTTTGCTCCTGACTGGAAACAGGAGTGGAAAGAAAATTTAGTATTTTCTTCTGAAAAAAAAATGGCCCAATATGCTGAGTTAGAGGAAAATAATAGTCACTTTTTCCTGGGTTTTTCTTTTTGGTTAGAATTTCTTTTTAGTCTCTCTCTCTCTCTCTCTCTCTCTCTCTCTCTCTCTCTCTCTCTCTCTTCCTCCCTCTCGTTCTCCCTCTTTCTCTCCCTCTCTCCTTCTCCTTCTTCCTCTCTCCCTCTCCCTTTCCCTCTCTCTCCTTCTCCCTCTCCCTCTTCCTCTCGTTCCTCTCCCTCTTCCCTCCCTCTCTCTCTCCCTTCCTTCTCTCTGTTTCTTATGCCCTTACAGAGTTTTCTTTAGGAAAAAACCAACCAGAACAGGACTAGAAATAGAAATAATGATTTTTCCAAATAATCCATGAAATGACTCATATCTGAAGTGGAACCTTGAGGATATTTACCACCAGCCATGCCAGTTATTGAGAGGGTATAAAAATAATAAGGATCTGTAAGATCCAATGTTTTTGACTCAGAATTCTTCACTCACTCTGAGGGTGCTGAGAATCTAATGTTCAGATAGCTCTGTCCTAAAATAAATAATGATGTTTTATAAACTAAACCTTACTTGGTTGGTTGAGGTTTCATGGATATGACTCTTTGAGGAGACTAGCCTTGGAATCTGGAAGAACTGGAAATTCTCCATCTGGCGTAATCAGGAAGGACTTAATCTCTCAATCCTCTTTATGTTGTAGAACTGCCTGAATCTCTGAGTAGAAGAAGCTTCCAAGTTTCCCTAGCAGGACTTTCCCTTTCAATGACATAATTACAGGTTTAGGAAAAAAAGAAGATGCAGTTTGCTAGGTTTGAAACTACATAGTTGATGATGTTAAGGTTCCTGGCCTCCAGAGGCATGAAGAAAATGGAGTGCAAGCTGTTGCATAGCTCCAATATTCACCTTCATGGGCTAAGCCAAGTTCTTCCTAACTTGGCTCATTCCTGCTTTTACAGTTTTCCTTCTGTTTATTCCCCTCTATACATTCAACAAACCAGTTACACTAACTTCCTGCCACTTCCTTGCATATGACACTCTAACTCAGGTCTCTTTGCCTTTGGATTGAATAGTCCCCATGTATGGAATGGTTTCTTTCCTTTTCTCTACCTCTTACTTCACCTGATTTTTTTTCTTTATCACTTAATAGTATTTTATTTTTTCTAATTACATGTAATGATTTTCAACAATTTATTTCAATAAATATTTCAATTTCAATAAATTTCAACAATTACTTTTCTAAGATTTGAGTTTCGAACTTTTTTCTCCTCCCATCCCTTCCCTCCACAGCAGTCTGATATAGGTTAAATGTGTGCAATCATTTTAAACATATTTCCATGTTAATCATGTTGTGAAAGAAAAATCAGAGCAAAAACGA
Source organism: Sarcophilus harrisii (assembly GCF_902635505.1). Classification (NCBI taxonomy): domain Eukaryota; kingdom Metazoa; phylum Chordata; class Mammalia; order Dasyuromorphia; family Dasyuridae; genus Sarcophilus; species Sarcophilus harrisii. The sequence goes on along the minus strand of NC_045426.1, from coordinate 301,720,159 downwards.
AAAACCATGAAAAAGATAAAGCAAACAAAGATATTCTTTCTCTGGGTGAGGATGGCATTTTCTATGCCAAATATATTGGAATTGTCTTGGATTACTGCATTGCTGAGAAGAGCCAACACCATCACAGTTAATCATCACATAATCTTGCTGTTACTGTGTACAATGTTCTGCTGATTCTACTGACTTCACTCAGCATTAGTTCATGTAAGTTTTTCTAGGTTTTTCTGAAATCAACCTATTCACCATTTCTTTTAGAACAATAGTATTCTATTACATGTAAATATCTCAACTTAGTCAACCATTCCCCAATCAATGGGCATCCATTTAATTTCCAATTGAATTCCATTCATTAAATTGAGTTCAAGGAGGATTTTTTTTTTTTACTTTTTAATTGATTTTCTAAAATCATATAATTGAATTGAATTGTGTTAAACTGAATTGAAATCCATTCAATTTCCAGTTCCTCACCATCACACAAAGAGCTGATATATATATATATATATATATATATATATATATATATGTGTGTATATATATATATATATATACACATATTTGCACATGTGAGTCCCTTTCTCTCTTTTATAATCTCCTTGGGATATAGACCCAGTAGTAACATTGCTGGATCAAAGGGTATGCACGTTTTATAACCCTTTGGGTATCGTTTCAAATTCCTCTCTAGAATGACTGGTCCAAAAAGGAACAGTTTATAATTTCATTAATAACTCATTAGTGTCCCAGGTTTTCAAAATCCCCTCCAACATTTATCATTATCTTTTCCTTTCATTTTAGCTAATCTGATAGGTGTGAAGTGGTATCTCAGGCTTGTTTTAATTTGTATTTTTGTAATCAACAGTGATTTAGAGCATTTAAAAATATGACTACAAATGGCTTTAATTTCTTCCTCTGAAAACTGTCTGTTCATATTCTTTAGTAATTTATCAATTGAAGAATGGCTTGTATTCTTATAAATTTGAGTCAATTCTCTATATATTTTAGAAATAAGGCCTTTATTAGAAGCAGTGGCTGTAAAAATTGCTTCCCAGTTCTGTTTCCCTTCTTAATTTTGTCTGTATTGGTTTTGTTTGTGCAAAATCTCTTTAATTTAATGTGCTCAAAATGATCTATTTTGTATTTTACCATGTTCTCTGGTTCTTTTTTAAACCTAAATTCCTCCCTTCTTCAAAAATCTGATAGGTAAAATATTCCTTGCTTTCCTAATTTGTTTATAGTACCACTCTTTATGTCTAAATCATGTACCCAATTTGGCCTAATCTTAGTATAGAGTGTGAGATGTTGGTCTCTGCCTAGTTTCTGCCAGATTATTTTCCAGTTTTCCCAGAAATTTTTGTCCAATAGGGAGTTTGTATCTCAAAAGTTTGAGTCTTTAAGTTTTATTAAGCATTTATTAAGCACTTACTATGGGTCAGGTACTGTGCCAAGCCCTTTGTAAATTTTTGTCAGGTTTATCAAACACTACAATACTATAATCATTAACTATTGTGTACCTAACCTATTCCCCGATCCCCCACTCTATTTCTTAACTAGTACCAGATGGTTTTGATAGCTGCTGCTTTATAGTAGAGCTTTAGATCTGGTATAGTGAGGTGATCACCCTTTGCATTTCCCCCCCATTAATTCCTTTGATATTCCTGACTTTTTATTCTTCCAGATGATATTTAAAATTATTTTTTTTAGCTCTTTAAAATAATTTTCTGGCAGTTGGATTGGTATGACAATAAATAGATTAATTTGGGTAGAACTGGCATTTTTATTATATTAGGTCAGCCTCACCATAAGCAATTGATATTTTAGCTCTGTTTATTTAGCCCTGACTTTATTTGTGTGAGATGTGTTTTGTAATTGTGTTCATGTAGTTTCTGGGTTTGTCTTGGCTGGTAGACTACCAACTATTGTCCATAGCTATTTGGAATTTCTCTTTTTATCTTTTGCTACTGGGCTTAATTGGTAATATATAGAAATACAGATGATTTTTATGGGTTTATTTTATATCCTGCAAATTTTCTAAAATTGTTAATTGTTTCAAGGAGTTTTTTACTTGATATTATAGGATCCTATAAGCATACCATCATATCATTTGCAAAAAAAGATAGTATTATTTCTTCCTTTCCTATTATAATATCTTCAGTTTTTTCTTTTCTTATTGCTAAAGCTATCATTTCTAATATAATATTGAATAATAATGATGATAATGAACATCCTTTTTTTACTCCTGATCTTGGTGGCTTCTAGCTTCTCCCCAATACAATGCTTGCTGATGGTTTTAGATAGATGCTCATTCCCATTTGTTCTTATGCTTTTTAATGTTTTTAACAGCAATGTGTGCTGTATTTGGTCAAAAGACTTTTCTGTATTTGTTGAGATAATCATATGATTTCTATTAGTTTTGTTATCGATATAGTCAATTTAAATGGACTATAATCATAGTCAACATTTAGTTAAATTACACATCAGTTTGAGGAAGAGGAACTTGTAGTTTGGGTCTTGAAGAAAAACTTTATGTTGAAGATGCTGTTCAATTGTGTGATCCTGGGCAAATCATTTATCTGTTCTGTCTGCCTCAATTTCTTCAATTATAATCTCCTAGGATTGTTGCGAGGATAGAATTTATAAAGGGCTTGATTAGTACCTGATCCATAGTAAGTGCTTAATAAATGCTTATTCCCTCCCTTCCTCCTCTAAGCTGCATCTTATAAGAATACACAGAATTTAGAAGGCAGAAGTAAAAATGGGGCACATTTTATCATAGAAATGAGCAGTGCAAAGGCCCTGGGATAGGAAATGGGAGTGTTCAAAGTGACAGTTTTATTAGATTGCAGAGTGTGGAAGGGGAATAATATCCAAAAAGGCTGGAAAGAGAGGTTGAGGTCATGTTCTGTTGGGCTTTAAAAGCTAATATAAAGGTTTAAATTCTTTCCTACAGTAGGGGAGCCACATGGTCAGATATCCATTTAAAGAAAATTAATTTGGGCAACTAGGTGGGAGCCTGGTGGATAGAGTATGATGGTGTTTTTTGTTATTGGTTGTTGGTTCTTTGTTCTCAAAAGAAGACCAAAATGACACCACCATGTCACTGTCAAGAAACAGAATGTTCATCTATGACTGATCAGAGCAATATGAGTTCAGAATGCTCTGCTACAGATTGGACACAAATAGTTCATGTGAACATTTGGGGTGGATTCTCTAAATCTGTGCATCTCTTGTTTCTTCTGAGCTAATTCAATTCTGCTTTGCTCAGAGAGCACAGAACCTCCTCTGATGAGGACTGGGCAGTCCTATGCCAGTGTTTCCCTAATGTCATGCAGTCAGTTCCAATGTTCTTCAGAGAGACCTCGAAAATGTCTTTGTTTTACTTGTTCATGAGTCCTTGTCCTATATGAGTTCTCCATTTAATAGCCTTTTGGTAAGTGTATATTTGACATTTGAACAACATGGTCAGCCCATTAGAATGGCACTCTTTTCTGTAGAGTTTGAATGCTTGGAAGTTTAGTTTGAAAAAGGACCTCAGTATCTTATTGTACCAGGCAATCTTCAGAATCTTTTTAAGACAATTCAAATGGAAGCAATTCAGTTTCCTAACATGGTACTTGTATACTGCCCAAATTTTGTCAGCATACACAAGGAGGTTAGTACAATGGCTCTTTAGACCTTCAGTTTGGTGATCAATCTAATATCTCTTTTCCCCCACACTTTTCCTCAGAGCCTCCCAAACACTGAGCTAGCTCTGGCAATGAGTGTGTCAGCCTCCATATCAATGTGTACATTCCTAGAATGTATACTGCCAAGGTAAGTGAGCGTATCCACAGTATTCCAAACTTTTCCATTGGCTGTAACCAATGATTCCACATATGAATGATGTAGTGCTGGCTGGGGGAGAACCTCTATTTTCTTGGTGTTGACTGTCAGGCTGAAATTAGCACAAATGACAGAGAATCAATCTCTACTCTGTTTCATCTTGGCTTCAGAGGCTGCATTGAGTGCACAATCATCTGCAAACAAAATATCATGTACCAACACTCCCTTCACTTTATTATTATTATTATTTTTGCTGAGGCAGATAGGGTTAAGTGACTTGCCTAGGGTCACACAGCTAGGAAGTGTCTGAGACCAGATTTGACCTCAGGTCCTCCTGACTTCAGGGTTGGTGCTCTATCCACTGCTCCACCTAGCTGCCCCTCTTCATTTTATTCTTGATTTGTAGTCTTTTCATATTGAAGAATTTACCACCAGCAAGGTAGAGGACCTGATGTCATGTTTGTCCTTATTGAAGGGATTTGACAACACGATTAAACATCATGCTAAAAAGCATGGGAGCAAGCACACAACTTTATTTCACTTATTGGACCTGGGAAAGTGTGAAAGCATCATCCATTATCCAGAATCCAGGCAAGCATGCCATCATGAAATTGATGTACTATGCTGCTGAGCTTCTCTAAGCAACCAAATTTTGATATAATTTTCCATGAGCTCTCACAAATGACAGTATCAAAGACCTTGATCAGATCTAAAGCATTGTGTATGGATCTCTGTTCTGCTCTTGGCATTTCTTCTGGAGTTTTGAGCACCATAGCAACTATTCCTTACACTTTTCCAGAGGCACACTGGCTCTCAGGTAGATGACCATCTTCCAGGTGAAGAAGAAGGATCAACCTATTTAGGAGTACTGGCAAGAACACTGATTAAGAGAGAGATCCCGTTCCCCCATGATTGTCTTAGGACAACAGCCTATTTTCCCTTACATTTATAGACATGGACAATGGAGGCATCCTTGAATTCCTAGGGGATGAACAACTTTTGCCATAAAACCAAAAATTTATTTGAGCAATGAACTCCTTCTACCTTGTAAATCTCAGCTGGAATAAAATCATCATGTATTTTGTCATAGGAAATCTCTTCTTCAGTTGGAATTTCAGGTCAACCTGAAGGTAAATGGTCAGTGGCTTCAGCATTGATTGATGATAGTCTGTTGAGAGCATTATGGATTTGTTCAATAATTTTTCTAGAAATCATGTTCTTATCAGTAATCAATGTGGCTCCATCAGCATTGAGTAGTTGAGAGGCACTGTAGGTCTTTGGCTCATAAATAACCTTCAAATCTTCATGAAAGCGCCTTGAATTGTTACTATTGCATGCTTGTGTTAGACTCCTAACTCACTGACAGGTTTGAGATCCCTTGGTTAACTTCAACCTGTTTTAGCCCTTCTGCCAAAATGATATATTGGGGATGTGGCCACTACATGCTACATGCTACAGTTTCTTGGAGCCACAGGTAAGAATTAAGTGGATCAGGAAGACACCAAAGGTGGAAAGCAGCCCTCACACCCAAACTTCTACTCTTTCCTGAACACCTATAGAAATTATAGAAATGCTTGCTTTATTCCATAAATTAAAAATGTAGTATACATTTTTAAAAAGAAATAGGGAAATCTGGAACAAAGTAGCAATTTGGGGGGAAGAGAGTGGATTCATTTTTAAACATATTAAATTTAAAGATGCTTTTGGAATATCTGGTTTGAATATTCAGGAGAAACAGAAGAGAGACTGAGGCTGGCTCTAAGCATCATTGTCTTAAAGATGCCCAGAGGAACTGATGAGGTTACAAAGAGATTTCAGTGGGAGAAGAGAAGAAGGACCAGGAAAAGACCTTGGTCAGAAACTGACTGTCCTCTAAGGTTAGCCTCAACTAGAATTGGAATCAACCAGATAAGAGGATGAGAGGGAAAAGATCTGTTATTTTAAAGAGCCCTAAATGGAAACATTGCCAAAGATCAGCTAGTTTTCTTAGGAGAGTTCATAAGCTATGTTTGTCTGTTGGGCCAGCAGAGTTGATCCTCAAATCAGTACAGATGACCTATTAAATATAAATTTATATATAAATTAATTATATAAATTTAAATATTAATGTAATTTATGCATTGTTAAATATAAATCAATATATAAATATAAATTAGATACTACATATTAAATTTACTAATTGCACATAAAATTTAAATCAAGTTGTGAAGACAGTCACAGTAGCTAAAAATAATAGGATCATGAAAGACTTTCAAGATCCTTTAGTTTAGATGTTGTTAATTTGGATATCTGTGAACTTGTTTAATTTTTTTTTTATCACTGTTTCAATATAATTAGTCTCCTTTGTAATCCTATTTATTTTATATATTTTAAAACTTTTTTTCTGAGAAGTGGTGCATGAACTTTGCCAGTGGGATCCATGACACACAAAAAAATGTTTAGAACTTCTGAATTCTTATACAATCTCTTAATTTTAAAATTGAGGAAACTGGGACTATTGCTCAAAATAAAACAGGGGATAAGTAGAGATATACAGAGCAGAATCAAAAGGCAGGGATTACTGAATTCTTGAACAATTGGTAGATCATGCTTTCAGGAAGTCATTCTCAGCTTCTGTTTGTAAATCAGTCAGCAACTGCAACTTCATTGTTTGATACTTCAGTAACTTTTAATTATAATGAATATTAAGCCTGATTTCCCACCAAAGACTTGATTAAATTGTTCCTTTCAACTCACCTTGAAGCTTTGAACACTTAAGTTTTAATAAGAACTTGTAGTGTGTATACATGATTTTGATTAAAGTGCTTCATTGAGCCATATCTAGCAATTTTGGCATAAGTATAAACAAGAAAGCTAATTTAGTTTAATATCTGGTAGTCCTCAAGGAGATACCATTTTCCCCCAGCATGCCAGGCGGCTGCTATTATTAAAGAGAGTACTGCTATAAAGGATCTCATTTGTGTCTGGTGAGCAATTTGGAACTATGACCAAAGGGCTTACCCTTTGACCCAGTAGTGCCATTATTGGGTCTGTATCCCAAGGAAATCATAAAGGAGGGGAAAAGGTCTATATGTGCAAAAAACGTTTGCAGCAGCACTTTTTGTGGTAGCAAAGAAAATGAGTAGATGCCCATTAATTGGAGAAATTTAAGTTTGTTGTTCTGTACACGATGAATATCATGAAACACAATCATTTCCACATACGAAGAACAGAGAAAGAAATTGTGGTATGTGAAGGTAATAGAATATTATTATTTTATTTAAAAAATAATAAACAAGCTGATTTTAGAAAAACCTGGGAAGATTTACATGAATTGATGCTGAATGAAACAAGCAGAACCAGGAATACAATGTACACAATAACAGCAAGAATATGGACGATCAACTATGAAAGATGATTCTTCTCAGTAGTTCAGTGATCCAAGGCAATCCCAATAAACTTTAGATAGAAAACACCATCTACATCCAGAAAAATATGCTAAGCTCACTTTTTTCTGTTGTTTTTTTTCTCTCCTGTAGTTTTCTCCTTTTGTTCTGATTTTTCTCTCCCAACATGATTCATAAAGAAAGGTGTATCAAAAAAATAAAGTAAAATAAAAAAGCTCATTTGTGATTAAGTTTCTGACCTTAAGTATTACTCTTATTACCTAAGTACTAAACCCAATTGTTTTACCTGTTGAAAGAATGCAAGATGGTCAGCACCCTCTAAATTTCAGCATTCTGGAACAAAGTTGATCATTTTGATTTTGTTATAGCTTTGGTGCTCTAGGACAGTTTGTTGTGAAAGATCTTGCAGACTTTCTTTTACTATAGGACTTAAATGCTAGTAAGAGACTTTTAACTGCCCTTCTAAGTTTTTGTTTCTTTATTTTTGGAGTAAATGTTTTCATTTTCCATTCTATGCTTTCAGTTCTTAGTTTCTTGCTTCTCTTGTTTACTAGGCAAATAGAAAGAAAATCACAGAACCATAATTTCAGAATTGGAAAAGACTTCAAGCATCAAGTCCAACTTATATAAGCAAGATTCCCTTTTACGACACACTTTTTAAGTTATTACCTAGTATTTGAAGATTTAAAGTGAAGAAGAACCTATCATTAAGTAGAACTTGGGTAGTTCAATGGATAATGTACTGGATCTGGAGTCAGGAAGACCCGAGTTCAAATACTAATTCAAACTATTGGTAGCTGTGTGCTCCTGAGCAAGTCACTTATGGTCTGTTTGCCTCAGTTTCCTCATCTGTAAAAAGGGAAAATATTTCCCAGGATTATCGTGGGGGAAAAATGAGATATTTTAAAAGCACTTTTCAAATCATAAAATGTGTCACAAGTGCTAGTTATTATTATTACTTCCTGAAGTGGCTTATTGAATTTTTTGATAGCTTTAATTGCTAGGAATATTTTCTTATATCAAGCCTGTCTTTACTTCATTGCAACATCTATCTATTAACCTTTGTTGTACTTTGTTTCTATTTTTTTGGTATACTTTTCTAGCGTCAAAAACTATTTTGTTCCTTTTCCTATAGGACAAATGCTTGAAAACAATTATGGTGCTCTCTCCAAGACACCTCTTCTCTTGTCTAAATATATCCCTAATTCCTTCAGCTGATCTTCACCTGGAATAAACACAAGACTCTCCTGTTTGCCTTCCTCTGGACAATGTCCAGATTATTAATGTCCTTCCCAAAATATGTTGTCTAGAACTGCACAAGGTATTCTGAATGTATGCTGACCAGGGCAGAGTACAGCACAATAATCATCTTCCTAGAATTTGCCGCTTTACTTTTCTTAGGCAACCTGAGATTTCATCAACTTCTTTGGCTTCCACAGAAACTTGATTCATTTTAATCTTCTAGTCCATTAAAATCACTTGCTTTTAAAATCTTTTAAATTTGTTAAATTTAATCTTTTAAAAACCAGTTGCTATGTAGCCACATCTCCCCATCTTGTCCTTGTGAATCTGATTGTTTTTATTTTGAATTTTTGAAATTTAAGTTTGTTGTTCTGTACATGATGAATATCATCAAACACAATCACTTCCATATACACAGAATAAAGAAAGAAGATAGTATGAGAAATCTATAGCATGCAGCTTGCAATTTTAAAAGAACATGTTTAATTTCACTTAATCAATAAAAAAATAAATAAGAAATTACTATATGCCAGTAATTGTGCTAAATCCCAGATTTCCCTATCTTTCTTGTAAAGTGTCATGCTTATCTGTGTTTCCTTTAGAATTTAATTCTGTCGTCTTCTAAGAACTTAATGATGCTGCAATGATCTTTTCTTTTTTCTCTTTTTGGGATTGTTCCTTTAATTCCCTTCTGCCTTTTAAATCCTTCCCCAAATATAAAACAAACAAAACACCCCATTCTTCCCTTGTATTGAATAATTATAGTAAAACAGAACAATTCCACATGTTGAATATATCCAAAAATTTGTATCTCAATCTGTGACTTCAGTACCTCATGTCTCTCTATCAGATTACCATCGTTGGTAATCTGGAATCGGCTCATTGCACTAAGTAGACTTAAGTCTTTCAAAGTTGTTTTTCTTTACATGACTATATACATGACTATATACAAAATAAACATAAGTATTTTAAAATGACATTTACAGTTGATGGGGAGAGAAGGAAAAATAGCAAAAAAAAAAAATGGGGGTAGTACACTGTCACTGTTAAATATAATTTTTTGGGAATCAAAATGTTTAGGTAAGTCCCAGATTCCAGGAAGTCATAATCAACAGACTTTCCAATACAACAGAAACTCTTTACAATTCCCATTTTACACTCCCCCCCCCCCCCCACATCCATATTCATATTCACACCCACACTGCCCCTTCCCTCACAGGTTTGTGGAAAACATTGCTTTGCATCTCTTCCCTGAGAGCTCTCTAGGCCTCTTGGCCAGGGTTTGCTTCCAGGTCCTCTCCTCTTCTCCAGTAACTTCAAAGCTTATTGCTCATTGTTGATGCCTGAAGCTGGGGATGTCCAGCCTCTGCTGGGGATTTATTCTCCAGATTTCCTTCACCTCCTTGAAGGGCCCCAGTTGAGATGAAGGTCCCCATTGATTGCCATTGATCTACCATCCTCTTTCCTCTGGAAAGCATTGGCCAAGGGCAAAAAAAGAGCCTGTGTTCAGCGGCCAGCAAGCAGCAGCTGCAAAAGGAGGAAAATCCCAGTGAATTTATTTCTAATACAAAAGTTGAAATGAGAGCAAACCTGCACATTGCATTATTTATGCTGTGTGTGTTAAGTCCACTTTTATACTTGCAAAGGCAAAGGAAATTAATCTTTAATGTATGTACAGTGGAAGGAGAGAAACTAGTTCATTCTCTCTTATTATTTCTTGCCTCAAGTTTCCAAAAATATTAGCCTTTAATCTCTTGATTAGGAAATAGAAATTGCTGCTTTTCACCACGGTCATAACAGGATTCTGTCTATCATAAAGGAAAAATGATTTTCAAACAAGAAACCTAATCTTTCTCCTTTCTCCGCAAAGTCAAATTAGAAAGGGGAACCCACTTGGATCTACAAGGACTTTGAAGTACAGCAAAATTGGATAAGATACCAAGTTCTTACTTAGCCATAAGCTTTAAATGGTGATATATCACTGCATAATAGACACAGCCTAGAGCTCATATATGCTCACTTTAATTGTCAGCCTTTGCACATTTACAAAGGAGTTATGAGTTTCTAGTACAGTGGAGGGGAAAGAAACCCTACATACTCAATTTGAGAACTATTTTATACAGCTTATTCAGCAGAAGTATGCTAAAACTCCATTTAAGGATGTGTCATTATTAATCACACACACACACACACACATATATATATATATATATATATATATATATTACAGGGTTGTTGGGAAGTGAAAATGAGACAAAGGATATAAAGGTACTCTGGGGGAATAACGGGAGGATTTGAGTTTTTAGTGCAATGGAGTGCTCCAGTGTGGTCACCTAGCTAGCTATCCCAAGGCAATGAGAGGCAATAGAGTAAGTCACTTACCTAGGTCTAATGTAGCTAGTAATTGTCCACTTTTTCTAACTAATTGCCAGATAGATACCTGGAATATCTACTATACCATGGTGCTTCTGAGGGGAGATGGAGGGCAAAAAACTTTTCACTGTGTACATTTGAGGTATTATTTTCACAACAGAGTCTTGGTTAGCTGGAAACAGTCCTATCAACCTATATGTCTTTGAAGGGAATCTTAGAAACCATTATCTATCCTAGTCCTAGGATAGACTATCCTAGTCCTAGGAAATGCTAGTACTGCCACTAACTCAAGTGCATTTAAAAGGGAAAGAAATTTTCTCTATTATGCTTTGACTTGGAAAAAGTAATTTTGAAAAATGGCTTCTCTAAAAATTCAAGTTGTTTTTCTCAAATCAAGGATATATTTATTTGTATTCAATTCATCACCCTTGTTTGTATTCATTAGAGTATGTTTGTTGGATGGCTGACTGGGGCCGAGACACAATATGTGGTCAGGGTACAATGCAATGCTACATGACTCACAAGGGAGTTTGGACTTGCAGGCTTAGTTTCCCTGGCAGGGTGCCCCTTCCTGTTTATTCATAAATAGTAAGTACCTAATAAATGTTTGTTGAATTAAGTATATATTAAGTGACTACTATTTACAAAGTACACTTCAGGAATACAAAAATGAAAATAAAATAGTCCTTGCTTACTGGGACAGAGGGGAAAGAGATAACATATCTATCTATCTATCTATCTGTCTGTCTGTCTATGTATCTATGCATATATACATATAAGTAAATACAATATATGTATTTTATAATTTTATAAAATAATTTCTATAAATATATTCTATTTTAAAAGAAGACTATACAATTTGATGGATCATTTAGGAGATGGTAGTCAAGTGTTTGAGCAGAAATTTGAAGAAACATATGCATTTACAAAAAAATAAATGGAAGAAATAAAGTAATACAATAACTATGACATCTGCTGAGAAGCCCTTTCTGTCTGTTCAGTGGTTTGTAACTTCCTATCTCACATTAAGTATTCATTCACATTTCCCTTTTTTTAAGTGAAAAGAACATTTTGGGTCCAAGTCATTAGTTCAAATCAATAAATCTTTTTGTATTCAGCACCATATTAATCATGGGAGATAGAGGGTATTAAAAGGTGGAAGATGTTGTACAGCAATTTATAATCTAACAGGAAGTAAAAGAAAAAAGCCCAAACAAAACAATAAAAGATCAAGTGCCCAGCTATGTGGGGCAAACTTTTACTAGTAGGTAATATACAGAAAAAAGAAAGAACTGTGGAATGGGAATAGTCAGGGGTTTGATGGATTTTAGGTCTAATTTTATACTTCTGACTCAGAACTTTTGCTATTTTATCTTCACTTAATGCTCTGCTGTCTAGTTTTTTTTTTTTTTTTTCAGCCATAGTCATAGATCAAATTCAAGTGTTGGTGACTCTCTCCTTCAAGCACCCTAGTACCCTAGTATCCATTACATCCTAGTAGAGCAATGGATAAAAAATGTTGGATCTGAAATTAGGAAGAAGTGTTCAAATCCTGTCTCAAACTATTGCTAGCTATATGACCCTGGGCAAGTCACTTAACTCTTGTCTGCTTTTGTTTACTTATCTGTTAAATGAGGATAAATTTCAGCATCAAATAGGATTGTTATGTTGAACAATTGAGATAATATTTATAAAGGACTTAGTACAGTGCTAGGCATATAGTAGGCATTTAAGAAATGCTTGTTTCCTTCCACAAAGGAAACTAGATCAGAAAACAAAGAAAGCACAATAGTTATTAACTTTGTTTTACTGCTTTTGCTATTGTTTAACATCTCTATTATATTTTAATTTCCTTTCCCTAATCCACTAGCCCACAGTTGGTGTTTAATACATATTTTCTGAATGAAAAAAAATGGAGAGATGACCAAATATGATCTTATTTCTGTCTTTTTGGCTTCCAGTTAATCATGATTTTCTCCCTTGACCTTGTCCCTGACATCTGATGATCTGCTTGGGTGATCTTGATATGGAATAAAGAGTACCCAGTTCCTTACTCAAACTGCACTCTAATTCTTGAATTCTTTTTTTCCCAATTCCAATAGGAGTTTCATAGGAATTCCTGGCCCTTATTTCTGCCTGAACTAGTAACAGAATTTGTTTTAGCCAATCCTTAAGAGTAGGCTTCTTAACCCTTTTTGTGCCTTTTTGTGTTTTGTGTTTTGTGTCTTATCAGTTTGATAAAAAGCCATGGACTTTTTCTCAGAATATCAGATTTATAATTGACTGAAGTATAAATTTCTAATTAAATAATTAGTGAAAACTAAGACATTTTTTCTTATTCAAATTCATGGGTCTCCTGAAATTTATCTTACACATTCCAGGAGAATTCTTAAATGAAGTTGGGGATCCTGCAGACCAGAATAAGGGAGCCTTATTATATCTTGGAATTAGATTGTGTTTAAACATAATTCCAAGCATATTCAGAACCCTGATGGCCCCTAATGAAGAATTTTTCCAATAGGAACATTTAAATATGTGATATATATAGTAAAGCAATCATAGGACTATGGAAGGAGTGAGGCATTTAGAGTTAGAGGGTCAAGTCTCAAATCGTAGTTCTAACCTTTATTGCCTAAGTGATTTTTAGTTAAGTCATTTAACTTTTCTGAGTTTAAGTTCCCCAATCCATAAATGAGGCATTAGGACCAGATGGTCTTCAAGATTCCTCCCAGCTCGGTATGTATGATTATGTTCTTCTATGATCATGGGTTTAGTGGGAGAGCAGGGAGATTCTATGATGAATGCTTGTTAAATGTCTACTATGTGCACTGTTGGGCTGGTAGGTGGTATAGCTGGAACTTGGAGTCAGAAGGAGTCAAGTTTCCTGAGTTCAAATCTAGTTTCAGATACTTATAAGTTGTGTGACCCTGAGGAAGTCACTTCACCCTGTTTGCCTCAGCTTCTTTATCTGGAAAATGAACTGAAGAAAGAGATGAAGCCACTTCAGTATCTTGGCCAAGAAAACCCAAATGGAGTCATGAACAACAATAACCACTTGTATATTGTACTGGATAAAGGAGTTCAAACTTCACTTGGCAGGTAATAAAGAACCACAGAGGATTTTTGATTAAAGGGAAGACAGGGTTTGATATACATTTAAGAAAGATTAATCAGATGGTATGAAGGATAAATTAAAAAGCAAGGCTTTTCCAATTATGTAGGTAGGTGGTAATGAAGGCCTATTCTGTAGCGATGAGCACTGGATATACAAAAGAGGAAACAAACATGAAAGAAAAATTGACATTAAACAATCACTTATCACCACTTTTTAACTCTTATACTCCTTTAAAAAATGAAGACGCTAAAGCTTGCTTTGCCTATAGGCCTTGAGTTGACAAAAATCTTGCTAACTCCTTTCATTCATTCATATAAAAGCTCAGGCTATATTATAATGAACATTTGAATAAAAATTTAAAAATAGTTATCTGAATATTTCTAAATAGCTGGTTGGTTATGCATTTCATAAGCATGGAAATCTGGCTCATAGGTTCAATATCACTGCTTTCTCCTATTGATTTGGTACCACATCTTATATGACAGCCTTCCTTGATCCTCCCAAATGTTAATACCTCATGGAAATATTTTGTTTCATTCTCTCTGTATTTTACACTTAGTTATATGGATACTTGTGATTTCTTCCAATAAACAAAAGTCCTTGAGTTTTGTTGACTCTGTATCCTTAGCATTTAGCAAAATGCCTGGCACATGGCAGCGTTTAATTAATGGTTATTGAATGAATGAATAAATGAACATAGACAAAGTTTATATGAGAGGAGTTAGTAATGTTTTTGTCAGCTAAAGGCCCCATGTGAGAAAAACTTGAAAAATATATCTACTTTAGGCTTGACTTTGCCTTTTAAAAAAAGAGAAAAAAATCAAACAAAATAAAACCCAAGCCTCTAAAGTGATGAATATTTCAACAAAGTATTTAATTTTTAATCATTGGTAGTGGATGATTCAGTTTATATGAGAATGTAACTATCCAGACCAGTCTAAAGGTTGAAGAGTGAGTAATACAGAAAGCTCAAGACAAATTTTTTTTTCTCTGCAGAAACATCAAGGAAACAAGTGGAAAAAAAAAGATTGTTGGCAACTTTCCCTTGCTGAGCCACAAAAACTTCATTACTTATACCATTAAAAGTTAGTGAGATCTTCTTCCTTCTAAAGATTCAAAACAAAAAGGAAAAACTACTTACCTTTCTTTCCTGTGTCAGCCAGGGCTTAAAAGAACCCAACTCATTCTGGAATACTGTTTGCTTGTTAGTACTGGGATCCTTAAATGCAAACAATTAAAAATGTAAACTAGATTTTCCATTGGTAAAAGATTGTTATTAAAATTTGACTATCTTTAGCAAGTAACCACTTTGTAAAAAGTATATACTCCATTTTCATCCCAATACTGGGGGGAGGAAAAAGGGGAAAAACATTTATTAAGTACCTACTATGTGTCACAAACCGTCCTACGTGTTTTACAAATATTATCTCATTTGATCCTCACAACAACCCTGTGGTGAATTATAATTATCCTCATTTTTGCCATTGAGGCAATTGAAACAGATGATTAAGTGACTTGCCCAGAGTCTCACAGCTTGTTAATGTCTGAGGCTGGATTTATAGGCCCAGGTCTCCATTTTCTAGCTGCCTAAATAAGGAGACTTGACATCTGCAGGTTCTCAATACCATGATATGCTGTGATAATCAAGATGACAATTGATTCCAATAGTTGACAGAACTGGGAAGATTTAGCCTGGATGGTGGGTAGATTTAAAAGTTCTATCCTGGTAGTTTTAAGGTATTATAAAACCTATTATGTGGAAGACAGAGCACATTTTTCTTATGAGACAGTGTGATACAATGCAAAGCCCACTAGACTTGGAACCAGAGACCAGACTTTGAATCCTGATTCTGCCACTATTTCTATGACCTCATACAAGACACTTTCCCTTTCTAGACCTTAGAAAGGTCTTATCTGTAAAATGAAAGGCTTGAATCTCTAAGATCCTTCCAGTTTGAAATTTATCATTGAATTCTCTCTCTTGGTATGTGTGTGGGTGTGTGAGGCAATTGGAGGTGACTTGTGCAGGGTCACACAGCTAGGAAGTATTAAGGGCTTGAGGCCAGATTTGAACTCAGGTCCCCCTGATGCCTGGGTCAGTGCATCTTATTCTTTTTTGATTTGAAGTGTAGAGCTGTGACTAGTGGCTGGAAGCTACCTTGAGGCAGATTTTGACCCAATATCAGGAAGACTTTTCTAATCAATTTAATGGCTTCTAATGGACTGGACTGTCTAGGGAGGTATTGAGTTCCTTGTCACTGGAAATATTTAAATGAAGATGGATGAGCACCTATCAAGGATGCTAAGGAGATACCTGCATTGCATGGGTCAATAGTTCAAGGTTTGTTCTAATGACAGCATAAGCAGTCTATAGCAGAGGTGACATGGAGCTCAATACTTTGAGAAAGAGAAGAGTGATAATAACAAGGGAAATCAGAAACAGACTCCTTCAAAGGGAGTCACCTGATCTGAACTTTGAAGGAAATTATAGATCCTATGAGATAGAATTGAAGAGGACATGGATTTCAGCCACAGTGGACAAGGGCAAGCTTGACAGTAGAATATAAAGGCAAAGACTTTGTCATTTTGAATTCCCCCCCTCCCAGCACCTAGCATAGTGACTTGAACATAGTGGTTGAAAACTAAATATCTTCCCTATTTGAAATACATTCTTTTCAATTCCTTAGAATCCAAAGAATCCTTCAAAGCCCAGTTCAAGTGATCCTTTGAAGGGAGACATTTTTTTGAAGGGAGACATCTTATAATTAGCACTTTCTCTTTTCTGAAATTACTTTGTGATATTTTATGTTTACTTTCTGGGGCACATGCTGCATTCTACCTCTTGAGCCCCCATTGACTAGACCAGTGCCTTCTACCCAATATTTTGAGTTGAATTGAATGGAATAAATGCTTTTTATATTAACCTAGATTAGCTGGAAATAACCTTGCATCTCCTCTGTTAGAGATGCATCTTCTAATCAATAATTATTAGCACCTCTAATTATTGCTACGGATTCATCCTAAGGGAGGAAGGCTTAAGGTATTCTAGAGATTGAAAACAGTCCTGCATTTAGTACAAAAACGCATGAGGCTCATCAGTTACCATCTGGACCTAGAAACATGTTATGTTTATAAAAAACAGTATAAAGGAAGAGGGTGATGCTGGTGACATGACTGAACCTCCTACTATCATATTTTCAAGTTTGGTGGAGAAGTTTATAGGAAAATGCTAAATCTGTATGATTCCACAACTAGGATATTTACTCATACATACAACTCATACAAGTAACTCTACCCTGACTATGTCTGAGATTACTTATTTAATTTGTGTGAATTAGTTTGTCTCCTTTTTGATCAGGAACTTAGGTACTTGAATAAAGAAGATGACAGACTAGTTTATTTTTTTTAATAGTATTTTATTTTTCCAATTGTATTTTCCAAATACATGTAAAGATTGTATTTAATATTCACCTTTGCAAAACCTTGTGTTCCAAATTTTTCTCTCTCTCCCCACCCCCCTTCCCAAGACAGCAAGTAATAGATAAAACATATGCAATTCTTCTAAACATATTTCATATTCATCATGCTGCACAAGAAAAATTAGACCAAAAGGGAAAAGAATAAAAGAAAGAAAAAAAAACCAAGCAAGCAAACAATAACAAAAGGTGATAAAACGATGCTCTATGTTCACATTTAATCTCCATAGTTCTTTCTCTGCATGTAGATGACACTTTCCATCACAGGTCTATTGAAATTGTCTTGAATCCCTATTATTGAAAAGAGCCAAGTCCATCACAGTTGATCATCACATAATCTTGTTGTTGCTATGTACAAAGTTCTCTTGTTCTGCTCACTTCACTTAGCACCAATTGATGTAAATTTTCCAGGCTTTTCTGAAATCAGCCTACTCATCATTTCCTATAGAACAAGAATATTCCATCACATTTCATAGACGCAACTTATTCAGCCATTCCCCAACTAATGGTCATCCACTCAATTACTAGTTCCTTGGTGCAAAAAGACCTGCTACAAACATTTTTGCACATATAGGTCCTTTTCCCATTTTTATGCACTCTTTGATAAACAAACCCAGTAAAAACACTGCTGGATCAGTTTTATAGCCCTTTGGACATAGTTCCAAATTGCTCTATAGAATCATTGGATCATTTTACAACTCCATCAACAATGGCATTAGTGTCCCAGTTTTCCCACATCTCCTCCTATATTTTTCATTATCTTTTCCTGTCATCTTGGCCAACTTGAGACTTTTTTTGATCATGGCTTTCAAGTAGTACAATAATTCTTAAATGATCTTTCCTTTATCTTTACTTAACTGCACTCTAGTCTTTAATCAGGAAGGGTCCTAATTCCTTAGGATTGCAATCCATAGTGCTCCTTAGGATTTCTCATTTTATGGATTTGTAAGCAATACTGTTCCTCAGGGACCCTACTCCCTTATGACTCAAAAACTTGTCTCTGCTTTTGAACTGTAATCTAGAAGTGAGTATAGGCAATGGAATTGCTTTACAGTCTGATCCTATATTCAATGCTAGCATAGGGTTTCAAGTAATTTCTTTTTGACCAAATGCCAGATTCTCCTACCTCCTCTGGCCTGAGAAGTCCTGAAGCTCTGTGGACACTACTGCTGTGACTACCATCAATTCCTATCACTGATATTGCATTCATATGCACTCCAAGCCAGTCTCTACCCTTGTATCACAGAGCTCTCCTTCTGACCTGCCCACCATTCCAGAATTCAATTTGAGGCATTATTTTAAAATTGATTAGAGAGAAACATTGAGAGCTTGATTAGGTATTTCCTCTATTCCTCCATTTTGGCTCTGCTTCCCACAAAATTCTCTTTTGATTTTTTTGGTACTTGTTTTTTCCATTTACATTGTTATCATCATTGCAAATATTGTTTTCTTGGCTCACACAGGAACTTCAGAGGAAAGCAAAGACTTAAACTCAGGTCTCCTGACTCATGGTCTAAAACCTAAAAGTAAAATTTATTTATGTATTCAATTCCATGTCCTAACTATACCACCTCTTCTCTCCTTTCAAGCTCTAAGATTCTGAAGTTCTGTGACCATCTCAAATCAGTGAAAGTTTTATTATATTCAGTGAAACCTGATTTTTCCCCTATGAATAGGGATTTTTGCATTTGTTGAAATAAATAGAAGAGAGAGAGTTATTATATATTGCTACTTTGACAGTTGCTTTTGTTTGCCTTTACCAAAGGATGGAAGATATTTTCCTTTTCAAAAATTGAACAACTAGGCATGGTCTGATATTGACAGCAAGAGAAATTCTGAAGTACTTTACATCTTGGTAATAATAGCTTACATTTATACAGTATTTCATGATTTCAAAAGAACTTCAGTACTATATTCTTATATTTGATTTTCACAACATTCCCCAAGGGAGAGAGGGCAGATACTATTATCACCTTTTTATAATTGGTGAAACTGAGGGTGATGTGATTTCCCCAAAGTTAATGATTATGTTTAAAAAAAAAATCAAGAGAAGTACCTAAGAACAGGAGATTTTCTATCTTACTAAAGAACTAATTTTGTTAACAAGAATTTAACCTCATCAAGATCAATATTTCATTAAAGAGTTAGGTTAAAGATTTGGTAGGGTCTTATTCATCCTAGTAAGGGGATAGAGCCTAGAGAATTCAAATGTAGGCTTTTGATGATGAATTCCATGATATTGTCTTGATTTTCATCTTTAGAAATAATAATTTATTGTTAAGAAATCATAACCTGGTGGATAGAGATTTGGTCTAAAACTCAAGAAGATCTGAATTTAAGTCCAGTCTCTGAGACATTTCAAGTATATGGGCAAGTAATTTAATCTCACAGTGCCTCTAAGAGCTATTAAAGTTATAACTTGTAGAATAATTGATGATATAAAATTACAAATCTGAATGAAAAGCAAATCTCTCTTATGAATGGAATAGTAGAAAAGGTGCTAGAATAGG
Organism: Sarcophilus harrisii; assembly: GCF_902635505.1. NCBI lineage: Eukaryota > Metazoa > Chordata > Mammalia > Dasyuromorphia > Dasyuridae > Sarcophilus > Sarcophilus harrisii. Next base: position 301,700,241 of record NC_045426.1, on the reverse strand, counting down.
GATAAGGAAATTGTTGTGAGGCTCAAATGAGATATTTGCCAAACTCTTAGCATAGTAGGTGGAATGACTTGGCTGCATTCACATAGTTAATATCTATTAGAGCAAGAATTTGACCCCAAGTCTTCAGTCTCCAAATTGATGGCTTATCCATCATAGCACCAAAGTATCAAAAAGAATTCAATATAAAATTGTTACATCTATTAACTCCCTGACATAGAAACTGAAAGAATTTTTTTGTAATGGAGCTAAAGCTATCCTCCATATAATAGCATTATACGTCATTGTTTGACTCAAAGGGACAGAATTAGACCTCTCTATCCTCTTTTCCCCCAGTTCTTTCCTAAGGGAGACTTTCCTGCCATGAAGAAAAACAAGATATTAGGGTCAGAAGCTTGGTGACTCTCCTCAGATAGAGAAGGTACTAGGTTAGAATTATATCTATCCACTTTATTAAATATTGTTAATCTAGAGGATGTCATTTTTCAGGTTCATTTTTTAATCACTGTTCATGAATAGAGAAAGGAGAATCCATGTTTAATATCCAAAGCTCAACTCTTTTCTGAGAAAATACCAGTTCTATAATGAACACATAATAAATAGCAAAGAAATCCATTTATCTAAAGAAACCAGAAATCAGAGAAAGTCTACATTGGAGAATATATACTAGACATTATAGAGTGAAGGAGATCTCTAAAAGGGAGCAAAGGAATTCAGCTCCCCTGAGAAAATCCAAGATCCTTACCCCAGGAGAAGTTCCTTGAAGCCTCTAGTTTAGTCAGTTTAAGGAAGACACTTGATGGAGATAGCTAACTCCTCTTATGTTGGATTATTCCCACAGTCTTATTCTCCCTTTAGCCACATGAAGTGGAATTGACATCATCCCATCTTCTCTCTCAAAGTTGGAAGACTGTAGCACCTGAAAAAACTCAAGAGACCTGAAGATATTAAAGGGATCTGAAGAGTCTGAAGAGACCTCAATAGGCTGGAGACTGAAGAAACTCTCCTTCTTCCATCTCTTCACAATTCCACTTTTTCTCTCTTATAGACCCAGGGCATTGAATTTTATCAACAAGGAGAGACTCATATTAATGGACTTTGAGACTTAGACTTCAGTAACACAATAAGTTGAATGTAAGTTCCGTTGGGCAGGAGTTATTAGTCTAATCTCAAAAAAAAATTATTAAAAGACTACTCTATAAAGTGCAATGCTATAAAATAGCGTGCTCTTTCTCTTGCTCTCTCTTTATATATATATTTAAAACCAAAACAATTCCTGTCCTCAAGGAGGTTATATTAATTTTTACCTTTATATCTCCCATACCTGGCATAGTACCTTGCATGATGTAGGCACTTAATAAACATTTTTAAACTTAATAAATATTTAATTAAAATTTAAAAACACTCAAGGTTTCATTTTGGTAATCATCCTATTATTCTCTTTGTTTAGTAAATGTCTCCCTCTCCTGGTCCCCATGTACTTAAAAAAGTTCCTTTAAAATCTTCAAAACTTCTGTAGAGTTAATTGAGTAGAAAGTTCAACCCTGAGAACTTAGTTTCAGAAACATTTTAGTAGCTCCCTTGTGCATGCAGAATAGTTAATTTCTTTTAATTAAGTTTTTGTCAAGGAGAAAAATACTGAACTCAACTCAGTCAAATCACCTCACTTGATTGGGTCAAATAATTAAAATTAAAGCATTCTATTTCATAAGAAGTCATTTGTCACTTCTCATTCATTGACTACCAATTTTGTGGCATTATAGAATACTAGGGCTTGGAGGGACCTTGGAAGATCATATAGTGAATCCAATCCCCTCATTTCGCAGATGAAAAAACATCTTTCAGTTGATAAGGACACACAGAGACTTTTGTAGCAAAAGCTATCTCACTCCATCTTCTAACTCACTATCAGACATTCTGATTAAATTCCTAAAGATTCAGATCAATGGAGAAGAAGATTGCACCAGAGTAAAAGTAAGCCTTAGGGAATCCATAGCCATTCCAAGATTGTATTTCAAGATTGACTTTGTGATCACACAAAATCATCCAAAGGGGATAGACCTCTGCAGTGATGAAATGAACCATGCTATCATTTGCAAAATGTTTTTAAGCTTTTTCTTCAGCAACTGGATCCCATTGTTTAGTCCTCATTGTGGAGGTATGGGTGTTGTCATATGGATTTCTTGACAATAGATACATGTGGTTTCATAAAATGGTGCTCAAAGTATTAAAGACTCCCATATTATGAAATGTCATAATCTTTTACTAAATATAAAAACGGAAGTGAAACCAACAACAAAAAGAAAAAAAATGAGATTCTCTAAAGATGAATCAGTAATTATTTTGAACAGTTTTTTTTAAAGATTCCATTGTAAAATATAGTGGAAATAGGGATCCATGGAAACTTCTTGAGTAAGGGAATAATATGGTTAGATCTGTAGTTTGAAAAGATTATTTCAGCTGTCCGAGGGTATGCTGTTAAATGTTTAAATATATAATAACTGGGTCTTCAGGAGAAAAAAATATCTACAAAGGTTTACTCTTCATTATTAAGAATTTCTCCATCACTTTAAGCCTAGACAATTAAAAAAATCAAGGTCTGATTTTTAGTTAATTTTGGAGGTATAAGTGCTCACATTTATAATTTAACAATAGACTCTGATTTGAGTGAGCTTCAGAACATTCTTGCTATCCCACTGAAGTTTCATCTCCATAACTATGAAAATTCCCTCCCCCACCTTTTTTTTCCAAAAAAATTGTCATATTCACTTTATTCATGATGCCTATGTGATATTTGAGCATGTCCATGTGCTTTTTGCCCAAAAAATTCAGTTCATAAACTTCTCCCTTGGTTATAGGAAATTCTTAGTTTAATGATAAAATGAAGCTTTGCCTTTTAGCATGTCAATGCATAGAGGACCTTACCAAAGCATACTGCCAGTAGTCAAGTCCTGCACTGTCCATAGACAAGGAATGAATTTGGGTATATGTTTTAAACTCACCTCCTTTGGTATTTTGCTTTGCTGTCAGTGTTATTAGGTGTTTGGCAACCATGTCTTATTTCTCAACACTGAATTTTAAAATACTATTGTTATGAAAAATTATGATTATAGAAACTTATTTGTATAACATTATTCACAACAATGCTGCAAAAGAGATATTATTATTATTATTATTATTTCCATTTTACAACTGAGGAAGTTGAGACACAGAAATTTTTAAAACTCTCTCAGGGTGACATAGCTAGTGATGAGACTCAGAACAGTTCACCTGAATGGAAGAACATCAATTTTCCTCATTATTTAAATATCCCATACCAGACATAGAAGGCAGTAATTAATATAGAATTAAAGAATTTTAAGAAATAGTTTGAAGAGCTCTTTATTGTATCTTAACTTCCAATAAATTTTTTATTAACACAAAAAGAAGTAAACCTTTAAAGAGTTATTTGGCTTTTAAGACCTTAGCTTAAGATTGATTGCACTATTTTTGATTTCCTTCACAAGCTAATTGTACAATATTTCAGAGTCTGATTCTTTTTGTACAGCAAAATAATGGTTTGGTCATGTATACTTATTGTGTATCTAATTTATATTTTAATATATTTAACATCTACTGATCATCCTGCCATCTGGGGGAGGGGGTGGGGGATAAGAGGTGAAAAATTGGAACAAGAGGTTTGGCAGTTGTTAATGCTGTAAAGTTACCCATACATATAACCTGTAAATAAAAGGCTATTAAAAAAAAAAAAAAAAAAAAAAAAAAAAGATTGATTGCACTAGGCCTATCTCAGTGAGCAAGGATAAGTAGGATCAACTCTATAATTTGAGATGAGGAATTCCAAGATTCTCTGTCCTCAAGTAATAGGCATATATACCTCTCCAGCCTACAAAAAGGTCTGAAATTCCCATTAGAGTCATTGTTTTAGAGGTAAAAGCATTGAAAGTTCCTGTTGGAATATAGATATATAACTAGGGAGAGAATGGAGAGACCAGAAACAAACCTTGTGTTACTTCACAGATCTGCTCAGTGCTAACCTAGCATCTCACAAAGGGACACAAATCTATAGTTCTGTGCTCTATGGGATAATGGTAGCCATCAGCAATAATTCAAAAAGGAATAAAAATGCCTCAGAATCTCTTGTCTTCTCTTTCATAAACCTATTGGAAAATTGAGAAGGGATCTGGAATCATCAGTGCCAATGGCTATTTGTAGTAATGAAGATCACAAAACATTATTCCCCATTTCTTTACAGATGCCAGCTTTTGAAGTTCAACATCTGCAGCTTGACATCGAAAGAGACCCTGGTGTGGCAGAAAATACAATGGAACTAGCATCAAAAAAGAAAATAGATTTCCTTTTCAAAAGCTACAGTAAATGTGTCATTTTGGGGGAAAAAAGAGGCCTCAGAGCTGTGCTGGAGGAATGACTGATAAGACAGACTCTATTACCATGGATTCAAAATGCTATTGCAGACTTGTTTTAGTTTGTAAATGAAAATCATTTTTCAGTATCTCCATCAAGAGAAAGAATATTTGGTTTGATTCTAGTACCTTGTCAGATGTCTGAGCTGGAACTGCTTTACCCCTTGAGAAGCAGTCTGGGATAATTTATATCCCTCTTCTCAGATAGTTTAGAGGAAAGCTTATAGGAAGTAAGAGGAAATAATTAGAAAGAAAGAGTGCCTCTCTGAACCCCAAAAGAATGAATTACAGGTACTGATGCAAATGATAGGCACCACTTAGGTTCTGGCATAGAGGAGGAAAGAAATAGGCTCAACATAGGCCTATCAAAAATGGAAAAATGTGATTGGTTTAAGGGGTTCAAGAAAGAGTCATTCCCAAAGATATCTGACATATCCTTTGTATGTAGGGTAGAGGTAGGAGAGCCTGAATATTAAAAAGGTTTAAATACTCTAGAGGCACTCTGCTGTCCAGAAACATAAAAATCACAAATAATATCAGCTAAGTTTTTGGTAGTAGCAAAAAACTGGAAACTAAGGGCATATCCATTTATTGGAGACTGGCCAAACAAATTATGACGTGACTGAAATGGATTTATTATCACATTATACAAAATGACTAAAGGACAGTCTTAGAAAAAAATTGGGAAAACCTATTTGAATAAATGAAAAGTGAAGTAAGGAAAACATGGAGAACAATTTATGCAATAACATCATTACAAACAAAATGATTTTGAAATATTTGAAAACTAATCAGTTTCAAAGACCAAAGCATGAAGTATGCTAACCATTCTCTGAAAGGAACAGACACACATTATAGAATGAGTCGTAGATTTTTGAATACAGCCAATGTAAGAATTTGCTTTCCTTGTTTTACTAGGTGTATTTGTTACAAAGTTCTGCTTTTTATTTTTTTTTCTTCAGTTGAGAGATGGGATTGATAGGGAGAGAAAAATAAATGTTTGTTAAATGAAAAAAAAATTAAATAGTCTTAGCTGAGGCTTTAATGTCATTTCACTGTACAAATCAGTTACTCAAGGAGAGATAACTACCACCATCAGCCAGCCAGAGGCCAGATGAACTGCAAAAAAGCAGCAAAGAATTGAGGATTAACAGTAGTGAGAGAACAGAAAACAACAGTGGATCATTTAAATACCTGGTAGCTGTGCCCCTGAGAATTTTTGTCAAAAGAATAACAGAGTAGGGGGTCTTGGTTGGAACAATCTCCTTATTAAGGTATTCCCTATGGAAATAAAGTAAAATGGTTGGAATTTTATAAATAGGTATGAGGGAGGGCAGCTCACTGGAAAGAGGTTGTCCTGAATATGGAATTAGATATGAATTTTATATGTCTTTTATTATATAAATAGAATGATTCTCTTTCTTTGAAATATTGTAAACCCAGTGCTTGTAAGGGAAAATAATGGTTTATCCTTGAAGTAGTGCCATTTATCATAGTTTCCAGATTCTGGGTAGGAACAACAAATCAGAGAGATAAAGTTCACAGATATTTAATTTAAGGAGTGAGTCTCTAACACATCATTCTGTAAACTGAATATAGAAAAGATATGAAGATTACTTTGGACAGCTGGTGTTTGATAGCTGACTTCAGTAATCCAAAGAACTCAATATTCATTGGTTAACAAACATTTAATATACACCTTTATTATATTATATTAATATACAAAACACTTTGCCAGATTCTGGGGAAGTTGTAAAGATACACAATACATTATCCTTTCTTGAAAGAATATGTATTTTTCTTTTTGCAGTAGACTTGGGAAAGGAAATGGGTTAGGAAAGAGAAACTAATATTATTTTGACTGAAATTTCCTGGTCTGGAGAATGAATAAAGATAATAGCTGGAAGGTTTCTTCTTAGAAATTAGAAGGGGTTAGAAGCCTCAGAAGAAACTTACAGAGATGTAAAAGGGAATATATCAGATGATGAGCAAAGATCTTGCCCACAGTCAGAAAGTACCGTCTGGACCAGAAGTCTAAAATGGCATATAAGGTCAAACAGAGCCTTACAAGTAATGTAAAAGATATGGTTTGAGGGCAGATTGTGTTTTGATGCTGGGATAACAAAGGGAATTTGAGTTTCCCTAATAGTTCACATAAATTTTTAGCCCCCAAGTTCTTTGTGTTACAGGATGTTTTTATTCCCTTATGCATGAGGACTTTCCAGTTTCCTTTAACTTAGAGTCAACTTACAGTTGACTGTTCTGCAGCCACAGTTCTTGTGTAAGAAAATCATGATCTCTTAATGATACTGGATGTGAGCTTTACATTGTAGTTGATTTAGGAAAAAAATATACACAAATAATCATAATATAAATTAACTAGCTAGAGAAGATATTATAAGTGTTAAATGTGTGGAGTTCTATGCTAAATTCAAGAATAAGTATAGTAGAAAAATCCAAAGTCCTTTGAGATCAGATAAGACAGAAAGATTATTTTATTTTATTATTTTCCTGAGGGGTGAAAAATTGGTTCATGGCAGTTTGTGTGATATAGTAGATTAAACATTGTACCTGGCATCAGAAGACATGAGTTTAGAGTTCTTACTGCGACCTGAACAAGTAAGTCTCTCTGAATTTTAGTTTCTTCATCTGTAAAATGAGAACAATAATTGCACTACTTTCATGGATTGTTGGGAGGAAAAACATATTGCAAATTATAGGACTTAATATAAATATGAGTTGTTATTATAATTACAGCCTTGATGAAGGAAATGCTAAGATGCAGGATGGGTAGAATGAAAACACTTAATTACAACACATGGCAAACCACATAGGACATATAGAGATGGGCCTTTAATAAGCGTATTTGACTTTGCTTAATATCATTGTTTACTTTTACAAAATTCATACTGAAGATCTTATCATGTTCTAATCACTGATATTTAATAAAACTACTCTGAGAGACCAAATGAATGAAAAGAGATAATATGATCATATATTTAGAACTGGAAGAGACCTTGGAGATAACTTAGTCCAATTTTATATAGGAAAAAACTCAGACTCTGAGAAATTGTCATATGTTCTCCCCTCCCAGCTGGCAAAAATCCCCTTGAACTCTGGTCCAGTTCTCTTTTTACTATACCACATTACAGAAGATATCCATACATTGTTCTATATTGACAAGAAACTGAAATCTGAAGCAGTAGCTCCCAAATTTAATATCAGTTTTTCAAGGCCAAAAATCTAAAGATGTAGGTAATAAAGGACTTTGCTGAGCTTTCATCCCATTCATGAAATCAATTCTAAGTTACCATTTTGAGCAGACTATTGTTATGCAAAACATTATCCAAAATTCTAAAGGGTAGAGTTGACTTGATCTTGCTTCAAAGCTGTAGTTTAGAATGTCTGCCATTTCCTCCCTTTTCTGCACTAGTAAAGGGGGCCTTTATGCAGTCTTTCAAATGTAAGGATAAAAGCTCCACAGGCTGGGCTTTCTTTTGCCAAAAGCCTGTGTTGAAGACAGGTCCTGTGGAGAGTGGAAATGTCGTAATAATGCAATTATCTTTGCTGTCAGCAACTCTAAAGGAGCCAATCCGGAGCAGTGAAGGATTTAAGGAGATAAACATTCTTTTTGAGCTTCCTTTATTATCATAGGAGATGATGGTTTCACAAAAAGACTCTTAAACTAGTTTTTCTATTACTAATGTGAAGAAATAGCTTAAATGTCTAATCTGCATTTTTAAAAAAAACCACGACACTGATTTTCCATTTTGGGAAATCAATTTTTTTTCAAATTTTAGTTTGGTAGACAGAAATCACATAATTAAAAAAAAAAAAAAAAGATTTCCAATCTTTTAGATTCTTCCTTTTAATACCCTTTACTTTTTCTCCTTCATCAGATTAGCCCATTCCCTTGGACTTTTTCCACTCTAGCCCTATTTATTTATTTATTTATATTTGCATTTGGAACATTGAGCCACTCTTCCCATGGAAGTGAATTGTAGGAATAAGTTATAAAGGTGAGTTTAACTACATTTAGGAATGATAAGAAATCAAAATTCTTTAGAAAACTGACAGAGTGTTGTATAGTGGAAAAAAGATGATGTCTGTTGCATCTCTCTTAGGGTTTTTCTTAGGGCATTCAAAGCATGTATGTGGCAGTTAGGGATAAGCCTGCTTTCTCCATCATGTAAGATGGACAAGCCTATCCTCTTTAGCTGTATTTAAATTGGCTATTGAGCAAAAACAGGTGGATGTATCTCTTGCATCTCCGTGATGGACAGAAAACTGTCAAAGGATATTTGCACATGCCCTGAAGTGGAAGGAGGTACGAAAAACATGTCAGGAAACAGGTTCAGCCCAAGCTTCCATGTCTTTTCTTGGAATGGGCCAAGGGAGATTGTACTGGAATTAAAAGACCCGAGGTTCAAGTCTAGATCCAGTATTCATTTGATTCTGTTGTTCTGTATTCTTTAAAAAGTCCATTATCCTCATTTTATAGTTGAGGAAACTGAAGCAGAGATTAAGTGACTTGCCCAGTCTAGTGAATGCCAGAGGTTCTAGAATCTATGTCTGCTAAATCTCAAGTTCTGTTCTCTTCAGTGTATCAACTCTGCCTCTTAGAATATTTCTCTTTCTTGTTTGGTGTTTCCCCATTCCTCAGACCTGATGGGGTCCATTCACTCTTAAGGACAGTTTCAACTTCCCAAGGATCCAACGTCAGTAAAGTACTTGTAAGCCAAGGGCTTCGTTAGTTAGATAACCTGGAAATTCCAGTCCTTTCAAGGGCTTCTTTTCCTGAATAGAATCAAACTTGTAATAGTTGCCTAAGAAAGTTCCTCTTAGTCCATGTCCTTTTAAACGACTAAGTCAATGTTGTTTTGACTTCATGCAGTGTCTTAGGCTCCTTGAAGGCAAGGAACATTTCATTTTTGTATTTGAATTCCCAGTACTTTTCTAGGCAATGTCTGACATATAGTAGACAATGATAAATGCTTGTAGATTTATTGATTGCCCCAAAGGGTTCAGAGGTAAAAGATCCATCAAAATTCAGTAGTACTGGGAAGATACCCTTTTTATAGCCCTTATGACACATCAGTTTCAACGCAAGTACTTCAGATGGCAGTTTCCAAGAGTACAAACTCTTTTGTGTCCCCAATATAACTAACCATGGGATAATATGGATTTTTTTTTCCACATGAGAAGGACAAAAAGACAGCTCTTTTCAGTGCCCACAGGACATGAAAAGTGTTAGGCAGAATTCTAAATTAAATCACAGCCTTCTTCATTATGACAGTGAGCGATTTCAATGTGGGCTTGCTCTGATCTTTGTCAGTGGTATGCAAATGAGGGAGTTTAGATAATGAGAGCAAACCTCTTTTCATTTGGGTGTAAATTTTAGAAAGACAAGGAAAAAAAAGAAGGGGGGACTTGTGGTTGCCAGGATATTATCCCACTCAACACAAAACAAGACTCCTAAATGTAATAGATGGAGGAGGCTTTTCATCCTGATGTTATGGGCCCCAGACTCTTAGGGACCGGAGAATCTTGCTCTATCACAGAATCCATACATCCTTTTGAATCTGGCCCGAGGGATTTGAAAGGTCAGAGAAAGAAGTGATTTTTTTTTTCATTTTATAGTATCATCAGGCCCTCCAAAAAAGTCCCCCTAAGAAGACTCAGTTATGATATTCATCATTTTGAGTTAATGTAGACAGAGTATATTAAAAAAAAAATTTTTTTTTGTTTGCTTTGATGAACCTGACTTTCAAACTTTCTCTTTTTGTTATTCTAAGTTTAACTTATATTCAACTTTATGGGGGCATTGACTCAGGCTGGAAATGATGCAGAGAAAAATGTGGGGGATTCTTCAGTCAATCAGTTAACAAGTAAAATTATTATTTTTTTTATTTTATTTATATTATTTAAGGCCTGCTATAGGGCAAGCACTGTATTAAGCACTGGGATTACAAAGAGGAAAACAAATCATTATCCATGCCCTTTGGGAGCTCACACACTATAATAGAATAGATAGTAGGCAACAACACTATACATATAAGAAATACAAAATGGATAGAGAAATTCTGGGGAGAACATGTCCATCAAAAAAATTTGTAGCAGGTTCAAGGCAAGATAAGAAAGCTCACTTCTCAAAGCTCAGGGGTAGATTGCACAGATCTGGGGGGAAGGGTTGGGATGGGGAGGGTACAGTAGGAGGATGAAGGAAAATTGAGGGAAATGAGGTGGAAGACTACATATACCTGTAACAAGTATTTTTTTTTTTAAACTTTTTCATTGGGAGCTGTAGATAATAGACTATAGGTTTTCATTTGGAAAAATTAACAAAAAACAAGATGGATAAAAGACCATCTTAAAGAGAAGGCATTAACAATGGGAAAAGGAGGCAAAGAAAGAGAGTGAGTGAGGATTGTTTCAGATGGTGGATGTGGAAGTAAAGAGGGAGACATTCCAGACACAGTGGAAAGTCAATAAAAAGACTTGCTGCCTAAAGATGAAATGTTGGAAGAACAGCAAGGTAAGTTTTACTGAATTGTAAATTAAACTTAAGGGAGTAAAGTTAAGGAGATGTCACTTTGTGGCTATAAATGCCAAGAAGAATATTTTATATTTGATTATGGAGGAAATAGTTTCAGGTTATCCATAATCTCTTATATCTAGAGTTGGGGTGGTGGCAGTGATAACATCCTGATAAAAAAGAAAGAGTACTAGACTGTGAGAGAAGGGACCTATTTGGGACCCATTTCTTTCTCCAAAACTAACTCATTATATGTGGCCTTTGATCCTTTACTCTGCTAGGCCACCTCATTTTCCTCAACCTCCCTCTATTCTTTCCCACCAGAACTTTAGATGCTGCCCCTGGAAAGTTGAGTTCTGATAGATTAGTACTCCAGACCACAATTGTATGCTTTCCATCTTTGCCCTGCCCTCCGGCTTATGACTTCCCTTTATTTGTTGTTTTCCATCATTAGATTGTAAACTCTGAGAGCAGTTAACTTCTTGCTATATTTCTATTTCCAGAATTTAGTGTAGTACCTGGCAAGTTGTTGTTTAGTTGTTTTTTTTTTAGTCACTTTCAACTCTTTATGACCCATCTGGAGCTTTTTTTTTTTTTTTTTTTTTTTTTTTTTGGCACTGGAGTGGTTTGCCATTTCCTTCTCTGTCTCATTTTCCAAATGAGGAGACTAAGGCAAACCAGGTTAAGTGCCTATATGCAAATTATTCATCTTAAAAAGCTATGGAATATACTTTCATTCTAGATGGATGATTTATCTCATTATCATTTAGTTGGAAATATATTCCATAATCACATCTGGATGTCTCTGATAAAACTGATCATTTTAAGCATGTATTATTGAGCATTTACTGTGTGCAAAACTACCTTAACAATTAGGTAGTATAGTGAATAGTTTAGGTTTGAAGTCAGAAAGATATGACTTTAAATCTGGTCTCATACATTTGCTAGCAAGCCACTTAACCTCTTGTTTGCCTCAGTATCCTCAATTGTAAAATGGGGCAATAATACTTACCTTATAGGATTGTTAGGAGGACCAAATAAGATAATATTTGTAAAACATTTAGCATAGTTCCTGGCTTATAGTGAGTACTTAATAAATGTTTATTTCCTCCCCTCAAGTGCTTTGTAAAGATGGTATTCTTATTCCTTCTTCTGATCACAGAGCAGCATAGTATGTGGGACAGACAACTGGATCAGAATTTTGAATTAGAATCTTGCCTCTGTAACTTGCTAATTGTGTGAACATGGGCAAGTCACCTAGGAGCCTCAAAGCATTTGTACAATGGAGATAATAGAGTTTTTACTACTTTTCTAATAGGATTGTGGTGAAGTATGATGTCTTCTTAGGGGAAATTTCATATTTGAAGGAAAATCAAAAATATTCAGGATATAATGGATTGATTAAACTATAAACTATGTAAGGGTGGACTCTGTATGAATTCTTTCTCCTGGGTTACTTGTTCTCCAAGTAGTCTGATGTGGATGAACAATCCCATGTTTGACTTAGAATATGGATAGAAAGACCCTGAGAAGAAGTAAGGGAGAAAATGTTTAAGAAATGGAAATATCATGTAAGCAAACTTAGGTTTCTCTCCTGATTGTATTATGTCTGAAAATTAAATTCTAGCTCTAAACACCCACTAGCAGAAATTGACAGCAATAAACCTTCCACCTAGGAATTCCACGGACGCCTGGTCAGAACTTTTGTACAACTTCAGTGTTGTAGGCTTTGGGCAATTACAGTAGGTAGACTAAACAGAAACATGTGGAGAGAGGAAGCCAGTAGCATAGCCTAGGGATCAATCAACATAGAAAGGAAGTATGAAAGCACAAGAGAATGACAAAGCAACTGCTTCAAGAGAGATAAATGAAACCTGCATATAAAAATATCACCAGAGTTTCACTAGCTTTGGCGATTTTCTGAGACCAGCCACATTATTTTGGAAGAGTCAGAGCTAGTAAGCTCCCTCACATCACTGGACAGCTAGGTGGTAGATAAGCAAAATCCTGGGCGTGAAGTCAGGAAGATTTGTTTTCCAAAGTTCAAATCTGACTCTTATTGACTGAAGCTCTATTAGCTAGGGATGTAGTTGATAATTTCTCTAGGATATTCCTTTCTCCTCAAAACTAGAGTGAGGTTAGTTGGTAGGGAATCCCATTTAGGAAGTTTCCACTATCCCCAAAGTCTTTCACAGCCAAGCAAGCTTAAATCTCAAGCAAAGTCTGTCTGGGGCTTTTAAAAAGGCTCGTCAGCTAAGAAGAGTGAATTGTGTTGATCAATAACTGAAAAGTACATCACAGTCTCATTTTTCTCTTCCATGTTTTTGTATTGCTGTTGTTGTTTTTATTTCCCTGTGTTCTAAAGGAGAGGAGATACAAATGACCTGCCTCAGGACTGAACAGCAATTTAATAGAGTGAAGATTCATTAATGTACTGCTGTGGTCCAGAGTACAAAGAAACTGCTCTGAGGATTACAATTCTGAACTAGTCTTCTAGACCCAACTTATAAAGTGGAATTAAGTCTTGGAAATTTGGGGATAGAGTAAAAATAATGCAATCACTTGTAGAAACCTAGGAAATTTGTGAATTCTTCTCAAAATTGGACTCAGATGCTTACTAGTGTGATCTCAGCCAAATCACTTAATCTCTATCTGTCTCAGTTTCTTTAACTGTAGAATGGGGATAATAATAATACCTCCCAATATTGTTGTAACTTCAAATGAGATCTTTGTAAAGCACTTAGTACAATACCCAGCACAAAGCAGATCCTTAATAAATACTTGTTTCCTTTCTTCTCCTTATAGAGACAAACCTCTCTGTCAGTCATATAACCAGTTGCACATCACTTATATTTAGCAAAAAAAAAAAAAAAGGATCCTCATTTTAAGGAAAATGTACAGATTTTTTGGGGCATGTAGAGGCTAATACCATTTTTTAAAATCCATCTCTGCCCCCACTGAAAATTGCTTTTTGTTTGTTAAAAGTAACTGGATAATATTTAACATATATTGGATTACATGCCATGTAGGGGAAGGGGTGGGAGGAAGGGAGAGAAAATTGGAACATAAAGTTCTTCAAGGGTCAATGGTGAAAAATTATTCTTGCCTATGTTTTGAAAAAAAAAAAACTTCCAATAAAAAAAAATAAAAGTAACTGAATAAAAAAAATAAAGTCCATTGTTTCCTTTCTCAGCTAGTAAATTAAGATTCAGAAAATGTAAAAGTCCCACCTATCTTATTGATATGATAGAGAAATTTCTAGCTCCAAATGATATGTTTGGGGTCCAGCACCACAAGGAGATTGATATAAGTGCCAAATGTTGGGGTTCAGTTGTTAAGAAGTCACAATAGCCATTCTCTTTGGCAGAAGGAAGGTTTATTTAGGAAGAAGAGTTTACAAACAAAAGAGGTTACTTTTAAGAGATACAATAGATTCCAGGAATGGTAAATATGAACTAGGGCTGGGAGAGCATATAATTAGCAAGAAAAGGGGTTTTAGCAATCAATGATGAAAAAGACAAGTTCTCTAGTTCACAATTAACCAGGAGAAAAAGAACACTTGCAAGAGATTGGAGTATGCCCTAAATCCTAAAAGGGGCTTAGCATCCTAAAAGAATTAGGTAGCTATAAGAAGAAAAGAATAGAGGCATGGTGGGGGATAAAGGAGGGAAAAACACCAGAAGGCAGAGTGCTGAGGTGGATGGAATCCAAAGAGATTCAGCAAAGATGGGGTGGACCATGGACAGATTTATAGGAGAAATTTAACTTCAAGGGTTTGACATACTTGAATTGACATAGCAAGTTGGGGCTGCCTATGACCTCCCGGAGGGTGGGACTATGAGGCTAAACTGATTCCTATCAATGTCCTTCCCTGCCTGCCCTGGGTGCAATTCCATCAGTACTTCAATACCTCTCTGCCAGTGGCAACTAGTTATTCAGGACCTCATCACTGTTAATTTTCCTTTGGTCTTAACACCTAAAATTTTGCTGCTGTGGTGTTTCTTCATGGATGAGTGTAATCTGGCAGTGCATATGATGGACAGTACACCAGATTTATAATGAACATGGGTCACCTCAGATCTCAGTTGTCTTATTTGAAAGATTAGGAAGTGTTACTAGTAGGTGACCTTTGAGGTCCTTCAAGGTCTAGCTCTACAAAGCCTTCTTTTCCTTAAGGCTTAATTCCTCTTTGAATCTCCTAATCCTAATTTTACCATGGGGCAGACCTGACTTCAGTTTCTTTATGCTTCTGACATCATCCTTTGTTCTCTTTGCCTTAGACTGAGAATAATGGTAAATATTCTCAATTACCATGACTTGCCAAAAACTGGCTCAAGATCTAGCTTGCTTTGTCTCAATGCATGCTGGTTTAGATTAAGTTTATTTTAAGGCAATCTGTCAGAATAAAGGCTATACAGATAAAGGATGGACAAAAAACAGAAAAATCTTGAGACTAAAAAAAAAAAAAAACTACGCTAAATAGGGATCCTCATTTCTTTTGGACTTGGCATCAAAAGGCTGGTGTTCAAATATCAGCTTTCTACTTTAATCAGAAACCCTGAGGGTTTTCCCCTCTTAGATTCATTCATTCATTCATTTAGATTTTTTTTTTTTCTGAACTAGGACTTTGTCTCAATTGCCATCTAGTCTTAATCACTGAATGGATGTGCGCCTCAAATGGAGACCTGATGAAAACCTCAGCTTAAAAAGGTCAAGGTCTCCCATTTCATTCAGGGCCATCTCCAAGCCATCTTAATCTGTATCTTGCCATTGGACTCTGATAATTCTGGAGGGGAAAGTGAGGCAGGTGACCTTGCCCAGTTCTCCCTCACTTAAATACAATTCACTTGCAAGTCATGGCATCCCCTCACTGATGTCACAAACAACAACACCATAACATCTATAAGCTTTGTCACCCTGGACAAATCACTGATTCCTTCAGGCTCAGTTTCCATATAGTAACACTTTCACCTTCATAGGATTATTTTAAGGAAAGTACTTGGTAAGAAGTAAAACAGTATATAAGCTCTTGCTTGATTGATCAATGGATTCTTGTAGTGGGTATCTCTTCTTATACTCTTCATGTAATGCCAGAGAAACTGAGCAAGACAGAGATTAGAGAACAAATTAATAATTTATTAAATGGAGAGATTTACTGGGACCAAATGGATCCATGGTTTGGCCCCAGGGCTGAATGAGACTATCTTCTCAAAGAATCCAGCAGTGAATGTCAGATACAAGATTCTTGTATAGGGTAACAAGAACAATGACATAATGGGGGAGGTACCTGGATGGGGTTGACCTAATGGGGCCTAGGGTGACATAATGGAGGGAGATACTGGAGAGGTTCCTAATATTCTAATGATGTCTAAAATGGATAAAGACTTTTATCCCATTAAACATTAAGAGGGAATGATTATAGCCTAAGGTCTAAGATATAAGACCTTTATCCTAACATTAAGAGGGAATGGTTATTACCTGAGGCAGAGTAACTGAATAGGACAATTAGGGAAATTAAGAGAACTGTGGCACAACATTCTCAGGTAAGAGTTTTAAGGCCTGGGTTAGTTTTCATTACAAACTAAGCCCTATCAGAAGAATCACAAGCATTCTTTGACCTTTAAATTGGGAGATAGTCCAGAACACACTATCCTATCTATTCAGTGCCCAAAGTACTTGATTCATTCTTGGAACTCACCAACTTTCCAGGGCAGGAAGTAAGGATGAAAATAACCAAAA
Organism: Sarcophilus harrisii; assembly: GCF_902635505.1. NCBI lineage: Eukaryota > Metazoa > Chordata > Mammalia > Dasyuromorphia > Dasyuridae > Sarcophilus > Sarcophilus harrisii. The sequence goes on along the minus strand of NC_045426.1, from coordinate 301,683,546 downwards.
CCATTTAACTCATCATGGTTCATCTGTACACAAAGACTCTGATATGGAAATGGATAGAAGGAAAATATTTCAATGTTAATGCTTCCCCTCCCCTTCTTCCCCCGGAAGAGGAGGGAGTACTATATAGATTCTGAAAAAACTCCATTTGACAAATAGTGTAGAGGTGGTTGAGGCCTGTTGAAAGAAAGCTTATATAAATTCATCAAAGGAATGAAGAATGGGGGAGATTTTGAAGGGGGAAGGAGAGAATCAGCACTTCCTTAAAATTATCAACTATGTAAAGAAAATTCTCCTTTAAATGTGTGAACCAATGTTGTATAGCAAATAGAACTTTTATTGTTTCTAATTGGGAAAAAATACATAAAGGTTTCTTTGGGGCATTAAAGCTGTTTTCACCTTTGAAAAAACAGACCTTTACTGTCATGGTACCTCCCTGAAAAAGGACCAAGTGTTATCAAAATGACTTTCTAACAAAGGGAAAATTTACAAGCAAATCTTGGGCCAACTTAGGGGAAATAATGAAGCAATTTTGGAAAGAAAATGTAAAGGGAGAGGAAAAAAACCATAAATCCCTTGACAAATAAGAACAAAGAACAAAGCCAACTGGTTGATGGCTAGTAACTAATAAGCATTTTCCCAAAACACACACAAGCATTTTCCCAAAACACACACAACCTCTAAAATTATTTGCATTGGACATGTTCCTTGTTGAGAATTATAGTTTGGAAACATAAGAATCCTGGCATATGGTTTTAGCTCATATGGCCTAAGGAAACAGTGTTATAATAATTAATTGAAAATTGGAAGTAATGTAGAAGTGACAGATAGCAATACAAGATACTCTTAATAGATTAGTTAATTCTATTTGAAAGCTCATTCATGTCCAGTAATGAAAGAGCAGATTGGACATTTACCAATAACTTAGTCATTGCTAAGTCTCTTCCTCTGAGATTGAGAGTAGGGCTTGGAAATTTGGTTGGATACAGTTCATTTTAAGCATCAAGGATGTCAGATGTAGATACGGCGCCATTTGGAGAACATAGGTGTCAGTGGTAAACCAGACCCTTGGTGGGGAACAGACATTGAGAGATGGAAAGGAGAGTTTCCCTTTTTGTCTTTTTCCCACTTCCCCATTCTTGATATTATTGGAGAATATACACTAACAACCCAGAGCAGAGACAGGCATACCATGGGCAAACAGGTTTTCTCTACAAGGAGAGTGGCTATAGCATTTTGGGGGCTAATGGCCCAAGGGATCCAAAACCTCACTCTCATCCTTTAGAGAAGAATATATGACTTTTTTTTTTTTGGGGGGGGGGTGTTTAATTCATTCTTGATCTTAGAAAGATATTCTGAGATAGAAGTGCCCAGATGATCTGGTGAGTTCTGGAGATCTGGAGGTCCTATTAGAGCTACCATTGCCATGTGAAGGCAATAACAGTGGCCATCAAAGCAGTAGGGGCCAATCATAGAAGAAGCATCCACAGATAGATGGGGAAGGACAGTCATCTTGATGCAAATAGTGTTCCCCTTGAACTTTTGGGGCAATGGGAGGGAAACTCTGAGGAGCTCTCCTCTGGGAGAGACCTGCCTCAGGGAATCAAGATAAAATGGTTTCATTCTGTTATCTTGGTGGGATTAGTTACACCCTCTATTGAGTAGCTGCACCCTGTATTGAGCTGAAAATTAGTCCCGAACCACTTCTACTTAGCTTGAACTTAAGTGGTCTCATTCAACTGGAAATTTAGACCTGGAGGCAGTGACAACATTGAAGGAATCTCATTCAATTGAAACTTCAGTCTCAGATTTCCTATAAAAAACACAATTTTAAACTCATAACTTGCAGAATGCCCAAAGCAGGATTATGCCTTCTCGAGGAAATGCTCTTTCCTTGCCTGCCAGGACTCCTGCCGGCTGTGATGACATTCTCTTCTCAGTGATAACCCCTTTTTATTTCTCTGCCAGGATTTCTCTACTAGGACCTTTATTTCTTTGCCAGGACCTCGCCACTGAGGAAGTCAGTCTTCCTACCAAAGCTGGCTTCTTCGGTGCCAATAATAAAACTTCCATTTTTGGTCACTAATATTTTGGGTTCCTGTTGGACCTGCACTGACCAGAAGGGGATTCTCACACCCCAACTCTCTGCACTGCCACTAACCACATCAGCCTGAAGACAGTAAGAGCTTCAAGGAGTGAGACATTCAATGGAGGCATCAACTGGAGACAATAGGGATGTCTTGTAGGGATGATTCTACAAGGAAAAAAGGGACTTTTACTAACCAGAAATTAGGGGGTATTCCTGTGCCACATGGGTTTTCTATTAATTCTCAGTTAGTCAATAAACATTTATTTTAAGTTCCTACTATGCCAGAAATTGTGCTAAGTGCTGGGGAACAGAAATAGAAAGAAGACAGTCCCTGTCCTCAAGGAGTTTACCATCTAATAGGGAAAAAGGCAAACAAATATGTACAAACACAATATACAGGTAATAAATAGGAAATAATGAAAGGGAAGGCACAAGAAATAAAAGGGGTTGGAAAAGACTTCCTGTGGGAGATGTACCAGGACAGTGGGAGCAAAGAAGAGGAAAATGACATCTTCCACAGGGACCTGTCTGTGCAGGAGTGCCTGCAGTTCAAGGGAAATATTCTCTGACCACTGTTCCTACTAGATCTCCTTGGCAATGAATAAAATAACAATCCTTTTAAAACCTTAAAAAAGGGGTAGATATAGCTAGTGTAGAGTGGCTATAATCCCCCAAGAGGAGAAGCAATCAGGGGAGGTGACCAGGAAAAGTCATGAAATTAATCTAGCAAAGAAAAATGTAAAAATAAATAGGTTAGAGTTTAGCAAATAAATATAACTGCAGTGGAACTCAAGAGATAGAAGGGAAAATGAAGAAGTATATTTAAAAGCAAGTCATCTGGGTCAAGAGGAAATAGTGATGTAATCATGACAAAATGTGGTAGGGAGAGGCCCATAACTTTGAACAAAAGCCTTTTGTAATCTTTTTAAAAAATTAATTTTATAGGTGTGTGTAGCTACCATTGAGGAAACTCCCACTGCCCTATGGCCCATAGTCTTAGCTGCCTGGGTCACTTAGAGAGATCCCACAGTCAGATCTCTATCCATAATGCAGTGGCTAATAAGTAATAAGGAAGGGAGTGGGTCCTATTGGGGACAAATAATTTTAATGAAAGATATTTGGGAGAGCACAACTGTAAGGCAAAACCAGATCTATTTTCCCAAACTTCCTGATGTAACATCTATGGGCTGATCCTTCCCACCTCCCCACTTAGACATTCCACAGTTTCATGACTGCTTTCTAGCTGGGAAATCACAAGTTTAAAGAGCTGAAATGAATACTAAAGAGATCTATTTTAACCCCTTTGTGCAACTTAATTTTAATTTTTAAGAATACTTTTTTACTGATGACTTCTGTTTTTACATTCTAGCCAATTCTGTGTATACGCCTTTCCCTCTTTTTGCTAGTATTGAACCCTCTCTTATGGCAAAGAAAAGCAATTAATCAAAAAAAAAAAAAAAAGAATATAGGAATTTCATTTAAACATGGATGCAGAATTCTGCTTCTACAATTCTCTGATTACTAAGAAGAGGAAGTTTAGCAATACTGTAAGCTCCTTAAGGGCAGGAATGATTTTTGTGTTTGTATCTCCAGAACCTGTAAAGAGGTCAGTGAAAAGGTTTCATTATCTATTCTCCTGAACCACTATTGATTTTTAACCATTCCTCCTGGTTTTCCTTCTTTTTGGTGTTTTTTTTTTTTTCATTTACATTATTATAGTCATTATATTATGCTTCCAGTTTTACTAATTTCATTGCATCAACGCATATAAATCTTCTGACATGTCTCTGATTTGCTCATTTCTTACTGTTTTTAATGGTCCATTCCATTTGTTCTCAGTTTGTTCAACCATACAACCCTGTCAGTTTTCTAGATGAAGCTATTGAATCCCCCTAAATAATTAAGTAATTTATCCAAGGACATACAGGCAATAAGTAGCTGAAGGGTTGCAAATCCAGGTCCTCCAATTTAATTTCCACTAAGGTTGGAGACCTGGGATTATATATATGATACTCTTAATGACATTTCTACATCTTAGGAATATTATTTTACAGATCAGCTTGGGAAAAAACCCCTTGTTGCCAAACTTTTGTTAATAAACTGGTCCTATTATCCCTTTCCAAATGAATGAAATTTCCTGAAGCTCAAAGAGGTAAAAGGAGAAGGAAGACTGGGTGGTATTCCTGAAAGTCAGTTTGCCATATGATCTGAGACAAGACACATTGCCTCTATAGGTCTGAATTTTCTTATATGTGAGAGGAAGTATTAGGTGATTACTAAATTCTTTCCAACATTTTAGGATTTATTATCAGATTATCATGTGACAAAGCTGTGAATTTGATCATTTGTCTTTTGTTTTTGCTGCTGTATTCTTTCAGAGCCTCCTTCTCATGGGATATCCTATCTCTGCCTTCTTCCTTATATTTATGTTTTCTTGAATCTCTATTCTTAAGTATTATTTAATAAAGCTTAAGATTTTGTCCTTCCTAGAAATAGTGAAATTTAAGGCATTCTGGTAGATTGCTGAAGTATATTTTGGGTGGGGGTTGCCTTTCTCAGGATCTTTCAAATTATATGAAATGGTCCTCCCTTGCCTATTCATATGACCTTGATGAAGGAGACCTCCTTAGCCTTTATTTAATTATACATTTACAGATAGCCTACAAGGCACCCACTTTTTCAAACATTCATTATATTTTTCTCTCTTAATTTTATCACTTTTTAAAAATTTACAAGCAGTTTAAATTATTAGCACTTGTCTAAACAATACCACCTCTCTCACATCCCCCAAGGAAGATTTTCGGGATGACTTCCAAATTATGTCACTTTCTAAAGCACTACTTCTAAAGTCTCTGCTAATGTGGGCATTACTTAGAGATCATTTGAATAATTCATATCAACCTATAGCAACAACACATTTACAAAAATGCAAATTGAAAAGTAAATCAGAAACCGCATTAAATACAGAAACCCTTCAAAAGAGGTGTAGAGAGGCTAGTGAGGGGTTCCATTTAAGTGGGGGAAGTGGTAAGAATAGAATCCTAGGTAGTTCAGGAAAATGTATTCTCTCCAGGGGAGTCTTCTAAACAGAATTAAGGTGGTTGTCCAGGAAGGAATCTTTACTCATTCAAAAGTCCAAAAAATCTTGTGACCTTGGAGGGTTGAATGAGATGCTCTAATGGTCTCCTACAAGATTAGAAAGAGAAGATGGCCCAGAATAGGGAAAGCCTATTCATTTTCATCCAAGCCTAAATACCCTAATCAGTTTCTTTGGGAGAGTTTTTTGGGGGCATCTTAATATGTTAGAGAAGTTATTCTTTTGTCATCAACTTAGCATTCAACAAAAAAATTTATAATTTGGATCTTCTTTACAGAGTGTGAGAAAGCATCTTGTAATGCCAGAGAAACTGAGGCAAGACAAAGATTGGTTTTTAATCTCTTAAAGTGGAGAGTTTAGGCTAGCTAGCTCACTGCTATCGCTTTGACTATCATTCAAAGCATTTGGTATAGAGTGACTGAGGTACATATTTATATGGAATTGTAACTAGCAAAGCAAACAGGTGATACAGAAGCAAAAAGAATGTAGTCAGGTCATCAGGCAGCTGTTATACAAAAAATTATATTTCTTACAGCCAAAAACAATAATCAGATGCATACAATGATGGGAATGGGCTTGGGATGTATACAATGATGGGAATAGGCTTAAGGGGACCTTCCAGGATCAGTATTTTAGGGGAACAATAACTGATCTTATTTGTAGAAGCACCCGGGTGTGATGTCCAAGTCATGCTTGTCACTTTCAACTAGTGTGTGAGGCTAAGTTCAACTTTTCATGAGAAACTTAGAATCCTTTTTGGTTCAGCACATCAAATGAAAAAAATCATAGAATTATTAATCTAGAACTGGAAAGAAACTCAAAGGCTGTCTAAGATTAGGGAATTATAGTCAGGAGATAGATGTTAAGTGATTTGTCCATGTTCTCACAGGAAGTTAACAGAAGAACCCACTTTTATTTTTATTTTTATTTTTTTTTAATAGCCTTTTATTTACAGGATATATGCATAGGTAACTTTACAGGATTAACAATTGCCAAACCTCTTGTTCCAATTTTTCACCTCTTACCCCCCCCCTCCCCTAGATGGCAGGATGACCAGTAGATGTTAAATATATTAAAATATAACTTAGATACACAATAAGTATACATGACCAAAACATTATTTTGCTGTACAAAAAGAATCAGACTCTGAATTATTGTACAATTAGCTTGTGAAGGGAAATCAAAAATGCAGGTGTGCATAAATATAGGGATTGGGAATTCAATGTAATGGTTTTTAGTCATCTCCCAGAGTTCTTTTTCTGGGCATAGCTAGTTCAGTTCATTACTGCTCCATTAGAAATGATTTGGTTGATCTCGTTGCTGAGGATGGCCTGATCCATCAGAACTGGTCATCATATAGTATTGTTGTTGAAGTATATAATGATCTCCTGGTCCTGCTCATTTCACTCAGCATCAGTTCGTGTAAGTCTCTCCAGGCCTTTCTGAAATCATCCTGTTGGTCATTTCTTACAGAACAGTAATATTCCATAATTTTCATATACCACAATTTATTCAGCCATTCTCCAACTGATGGACATCCATTCAGTTTCCAGTTTCTAGCCACTACAAAAAGGGCTGCCACAAACATTCGTGCACATACAGGTCCCTTTCCCTTCTTTATAATCTCTTTGGGATATAATCCCAGTAGTAACACTGCTGGATCAAAGGGTATGCACAGTTTAATAACTTTTTGAGCATAAGGAACCCACTTTTAAACTCGGACCCTCCAACTCTAAGTTTGACAGAACAGTTGTGTTCTTCCTATTGTACTCTATTGTCTCTTTATGTCTTCTTACTCTTCTGCTCTGGGGTAATCATACTTGGCTTAACTGCCCAGTTGCCCACATTTCATTTGACATACATGCTAACTTCAAAAATCTGACTCGGGAAAAAATAAAAATGACCCACAAGTTTATAGTACTTTAATGCTCACAAAATGCTTTGGGTAAGTAGCATAGGCATTATTATCTCCATTTCAAACTATTAGGAACCTGAGATTGAGGGATTTGCCTTTAGCCACAAAAATAATAAGTGTGAACCTGGATCTTCAGGTTTAATCTCTATTCCTACATTGATGACATTAGAAGTCCTCTCTATTGAGATCTTTTACACAAATGAACTTTCCAGACAGCTGAAATGTACCACTTCAAACATGAAAACTTAAAAAAAAATTATCATTGTGGAGAAGATAATTTTAAAAACTAGATTACATACCAACCTGCCTTCTTAAGTTATAATAGTAACATAACCTTTTTTGATCACTTGAGACCAAATATTAGTTATACAATATTATTACATTGATATTTTGAACAATTATTATATTATATATTATAATATATTAATCAACAAAATCTATTAAGTGCCAATTACGGTTCAGGAATGGTGCTGTGCTAAAAATTAAAAATCCAAAAATCAGATAATTCCTAATCTTAGAGAGTTTATATCTTATAGTTTCAGCTTATATATCCTAAATTTTCTTCCCTTATCCCAGCTCCAAATGATTGGGTGAAAAGATTGAAATATATGGAAATATACATGGGAAGTCCATGGTAGAGCATCCAATGCCACACTTGAGGACAATTGAATTATATAGGGCTATTTGCCCTTAAAGTGTGTGAGGAGATCTTTCTTGTCTTGAAGGGCATGTTTTTTGTTTTTCTTGGTTTTTTTTTTTTTTTTTTTTTTTGGTGGAGGAGACACTATTATGGCTTATTCCATTTCCAATAATATGGGAATCTCAGTATTTAACAGAACCCAGTGACATGTAACCCTATTCCCCTTGTGAAACATATGATGTATAGGATTCAAAGAATGAACAAATCTACTTACAGATCAATAAAAATAAACAAAACCCATATTAGAGCCCATATGGATAACAGTTTCCACTAGTGAACAAGCCTTTCTCAGAAACTTGTATGTGTGTGTGTGTGTGTGTGTGTGTATACATATATATGTATATATATATATATATATATATATATATATTTATATGCATTACTATATTGAAACCTGACAGAAATCCTATAAGATAGCTATTACTGGCATCACTATTCCAATTTTAGAGAAAAGGAAAAAGGTTGAAAGAGGTTATTTTATTTTCAATTTATTTTATATTTATATTTTCTTTACTTTTCTGTAAACATCTCTGTCCCCTTCCCATTGCACAGTAGAACCTTAAGGTCCTTGAGATTAGATGAAAATTGGGGTTTTGTCTTGCACAGTCCCTGGGAAGTAAGTACTCAATATATGTTTGTTGAATGATTGTGTACTCCATGTTCACATAGAAGGGTTAGATATGAGATTATAATCCAGGTCTTTCTGACCCAAATTTCACCATGCTACCTCACTTTACCATGAAGTCCCTCTTTATTCCAAGCCTAAATCTGCTTTGGCACATTCCAACTGTTTCTTCTGATTTTATCATCTATGGACAAGTAGAATAGGTAGGTTTCATTCTTATTTCAGTCAATAAAGCATTTATTGTGCCTTTTATATACCAGGTACTGTGCTAAACACTGAGGATATAAATAAAGGAAAAAGACAGTCTTTGCCCTTAATCTAATGCAGGAGGAAAGCAAATTCACAAATATGTATAGACAAACCAAGGCTAGATAAATAGGAATGAACAAAGGGAAGGTGCTAGAATTAAGTGGAGTTGGATTATAGTTCTAATTTCTGTAATAGCTATGGAGATGGATGAACAATAATCACATAGGAGACAGATACAAAGCGGCTGTGATCTATATTCATGAAGACAATAGTCAATTCAAAGAAAATGCAGATTCACCTAAGTATGGGAAATTGAACAATATTTTGCATATATAAATTACAAGATATAACTGGTAATTTCCAAAATGCATTGTGCTAATGCATGAGTTAAGGTAAAAAATAAAACAAAAACAAAAACAAAACCCACACTTTGTTATTGACAGAACTATTTCAGTTCTCACATGTACTTGATTTTGGATTAGATACTGTATAAAATGAATTAAATCTATATGATTCCTGTCTTCTAAGACTCTGCAAGTTTGAATACTAAGAAAGATTTACTTTTTCCATGCAGCAGTGGTACTATTTGGAGGTAAACTAAGATTTGTAGTGTGAATTAAAATTTTGGTCTTAATGTTCCAGAATTTGAGAAATTCTTAGTGCTAGTTATCAACTGGCTTAACTCACCTACTGGCACCTTTCCAGCAACACCTTCGTGGACTTTGATGTAAATTTTAAAAAATGTGATCCAAATTAGTAGTCCTTTCACAACATGATGAGTAAAAAGAATTATCCTTCATAAGAAAGTTGTTTCATTCAATGAGTAATTACTGAATATCTTTTGTTATCCAACTTTTTAAAGAGAATTGGAACAAACTGGGAATCCTTATTCTTTGTGTTCTTTATCATGATAAAGAAGTCCTTTCTGGTATGAATTAAAACAAACAAAATTTCCATTAGTAGAGCACATTTTATTATTTTTTAAAAATTGATAACAACAATTATCAATGTACTCTAACATTTCAAAAGATGAAGAAGACCAAGAGTTCTTAGAATAAAGAACATTCTTCCAAGGTTATCTAAAAAAATAGGCAAGGCAAAATTGTGAACCCAAACAATTGAACCTTAATTTTCTAAGTATATTAATTACTTGATTTTACTAGAATATTCTGATGGGAAACTATAGAAGCAAAAATAAAGGGGGTGATAAAAAAAGAAAACTTGCAAACTCTGAGAATTGGAAGGGACTTCAGAAGTCTAAACTACTATAAATCTAAACTATTGCTGGGCAATCCGTAGGTATCTGCATCATGCAACTTGGTATACATCAAGGATCTTTGGGAATGTTCTCTACAACATAAGTGACCCACAATCATTGAACCTTTGTCATTCCCTCTAAAATAAGCCCATCTCAGGCAGATTCAATACATAGTCATAGCTAATGGAGATAATAGAGTCAGGGCTTTTTATCTTTTTGTGTCTTGGACCCCTTTGACAGTTTGGTAAACTTATAGACCCCTTCTTAAAAATGTTTTTAAAGTGCTAAATTTCAAAAGTTAATGAAAATAAAATTGTATTTTTTTCTCAACCAAAGTAATAGGATTTCTGATCTAAGAATACCGGGAAAGGAGTCTATTGACCCCAGGATAAGAACTTCTATGTGAGGCTTTAGGTTTTTTATAATAACTTTTTATTTTTCAAAATTCATGCAAAGATAATTTTCAACAATCGTCACTGCAAAACTTTATATTCCATATTTTTTCCCTCCCTTCCCATCTCCTCCATCCCCCAGGCAGCAAGCAATCTAATATAGGTTAGATGTGCAATTCTTCTAAACATGTTTCACATTTATCATGCTGCACAGAAAAATCAGATCAAAAAGGGAAAAAAATAAGAGAAAAAACAAGCAAGCAAACAGCAACAACAACAAAAAGATGAAAATATTGTGTTGTGATCCATATTCAGTTCCCATAGAGAGGACTATGGCTTTCCCCATCTATTGGAATTGCCTGAATTACTTCATTGTTGAAAGGGAGGCTTTAGTTTGTTTATTTGATTGGATATAGCCTATTGAAACTTTAAAAGAAAGATGTTGAAAGTTTTTCAATAGTATTGAGATGCTATTGAAGGAAAAAAAATTTTTTCTGTTGAATGATATGCCTTATGGAAATATTCCTTTCCTCATTGGTCCCATAGCTGCTCTAGTCCCCACCTCCACCCCCCCCCCTTTTTTTTTTTTAACACAATGCTCAAAGTCCTGTATCGGAGATATTAAACAAAGAAGAAAATCACTGTCTGCATTGAAGAAAACTAAGTGGCTGAATAGTAATAATAGTAATAATAAAATGCATGTGAGAGACGGGGGGGGGGAGAGACAGAGGGAGGGAGGGAGGGAGAGAGAGAGAGAGAAAGAGAGAAAGAGAGAGAGAGAGAGAAAAGGGAAGAGGGAGGAAGAGAGGGAAGGAAGAAGAGGAGAGGGAGGAAAGAGAAGAATGAAGAAGGAGGAGGAAGAGGAGAAATTTGGAGTTGATGGAAGTACTCAAAGAGTTTATATTTTGACTTACATTTATTATTTTTTTGTACTTTTCAAAGCACTTTTTCATACATTCACTGAAAATCACCAAATGATATTTCATAATGAGTTGAAACTAAACAACTAAAACCAGTATGAGACCCCAATGCATCTGAAATGAAAGAGATGGTCATTAGCCTCCAAATGTTTTTGTAGAGGCATGGATATATATCCATGTAGACTACAATAACAACTACTGGCAGGCATGCCTGATCACTCAGTTGCTATAATTATCCTCATTTTACAGATTAATAAACTGAGTCTGAGAGAGATTAAGTGACTTGTCTAGGATCATACAGCTAGTAAGTGTTTAGGTAGAATTTGGACTCCGTCTCTTAGTATAGCTCTTTAAGGTTTGTTAGAAATCATATAACACAATGTTTCATTTTACAGATGGGGAAATTAAGGCCCAGAGTAGTTAAGGGTTTGGTCTGAAGTCACATAGCTATTAAGTAGTTGATGTGGACTCTAAACTCGGGGTCTCACTATTCCAAATCCAGCAGGTATTCTTTCTGTTGTACTGTTATCTCAACTTTGGTTTTGAGTTTTTTGCATGCTTTCATTTGAAGCAATAGCTTTCTAGCTTTTGTGAGCATTTTGAGTATATTCTGGTTAGTTCCTATACTCTAGACAGCAGTGAGAATGGAATCAAAACATCTCCAGTTGTTTTGGTTAATATCTAAATTATATTCTTCCATGATTTTTATTAATAGGTAGCAGCAATCAGGAATCATACTCAGCCCAGGAGGAAGGTATAAAATAGGAATTGTTTTCTCAGTTCAAAGTGCATATTTGTACAGAGGGTCAGGAGGCATTTCTGCCCTTAGCAGACATTATAATGGTTCTCTGAGTCTGTTGTGCTTTTAAAATTGGATTAGCTGTAGTTAGTACAGTACTCTAGGTTGCTAGTTGCCATATTCACTCCCATAATTACAGAAGCCAGAAGTACATGAATTTTTTTTCCAGAATTGTTTTCATCATCATGTTCTGCTAATAATGGCTCAGTGTTAAGTTATGATTTGAGAAAAGTTTTCAATATCAAATTATTCTGGGGAGATTATTTACATAGGATCAGTTTTGGCTCAAATAGACATTAGATTCTCTTTACCACCTCAGTGTCCATATTTTTATGACATCTGCAGACTTTTTAGGCCTCCTTCATCCTAGAAACTATGATAACTTCTAGATTCCAGCTTTTCATTCTTACCCCCCCAATATGCAAATCATAATTTCTTTGGCCCTCAGCTTAACTAGATGGCTTAAAATATTCCTTTTATCTCTATGATCCCATGATCCCTTCCTTCCTCAAATGTTAACAATATATATAATAAATCATACAAGAAGAATATGATGATGGTAACTGAGAATTTCATAGCACTACAAATTTCTTACTAAACATCCTCATGATGGAATGGACACAACTTTGGACTTGGATTCTAGCTTTATTATTTACCAATTGTATGAATTTAGGCAAATTGCTATTTTTAGTTTCCTCATCTCTAATATTAGGGTTATTATTAATATGACTTGTGAATAGGCCTGTTGTGAGAATCAAATGCTATATTATATTAAAATACACGTAGGCCCTACTATATATATAATACCTTATTGTTGCTTATAGGTGTCCCTACAATCTACAAAACTGTTCCAGTAAAACTACTAGTAGACTACTAATTTGGATCACTTTTTAAAAAATTTACCTCAAAGTCCATGACGGTGTTGCTGGAGAGGTGGCAGTAGGTGAGTTAAGCCAGTTGATAACTAGCACATTTCCAGTAGAAATGAAACCATGTTGGCCCTGTTAAGCTTGTAATACATCCTTCTAGTGGATTGTCTTTATATTTGTTCAAATAGAGGCTTAGCCTCAGTTGGTGATACTTTTTGCCACGTTGGGTGGAGGATGATGAATTTTTCAGGCAGAACACTCCCAAAACCAAATGCTAAATCTACACAGATTGTTGAAATATTGGTATTATTAGTAAGTACTGCTCTAAATGCTTTCCAGAACCCAGGGAAGAAGTGAATTCTCCTTCTAAAGAACTAACATGCCAACAGGTGTAGGCAGTGCTAAAAATCATGAAGCTTCCTGGGAGTGAAGGCAGGGAATGAAAGGAACAGAGCCTTAGGTATAAAGCATTAGATAGTGAAAAAGGCTAGTCATGGTCTGGCTGGAAATTTTGGAAAAGGATACTTTTAGCTAGAAAGTCTATCTATCAGCCCTGCTTTTGGAATTCAGCCCTCACCTAGCAACATGAGGTTTATTACCTGGACCTTCAGGGAGACCCTTTATCCACTGGAGCCTGGAGAGAGAAAGTTGATTAGATTAGTTGCCCATGTCTGCCTCAGATCTCCCACAAGACCATAAGAAGCAGAGCTGTTTTGGCCGGGGGCTAATGAGGCACTGGGTATGTGAAAAACAACCCCTGGAGAGGTTGCAAAACACAGGAAAAATTTAATAGTATCATCAAATATCCAAACTGCACACTGACTATCTTAAAATGTGCTCATTCCTTTGATCTTGTTTTAATGGATAATGCCAGTGGTATTTGTTTTGACCTAAATACCTTACAAGATTATTGAGGAAGAGAAAAAACACACCATGTAAGAACAGCAAACAGCCAGAATACCGAGCACCTGGGGCTGACTAGATGAATTGGTGTCCTTGAGTCTTTATAAGCTTTTGGACTTGGATTCCTTGCATATTCATGGCTTCTCATATGTAGATGGGAAGAAACAGCTGATTAAAGTTGTCAAGTTTTCCATTCCAGAGTGGGGAAACTTTTGTACTCTTGGGAAGCCACTTGAAAGTTAATTGGTTGTGAAGGTCTCTTTCAAGTTTTGCTTTGTTCCCATCCTGTGAGCTCCTTCAAAATAATGGAGGAGAACAGAAAACAGGCTAGTTCTATTGCAAGAGAGTAGATTAGTTTTTCTGATTGGAATTTGGAAGTATATATTCCTGACCTTGGATTCATAAGTATTAATTTTTGGAAGTAAACTGAGCCCCAAGGAAGAGGCAGCATAATGTAGTGGATAGAGAGTTGGCTTTGGAATTGAGATAGACCTGAGTTGAAGTCCAGTAGTATGTTTGTGTATGTATGTGTATGAAGGAAGTGCTATTTTAAAATATATACTTTTAGATGGAGACAAGATTCAATGTGAAAATGAAGGAAAAGAATGATAGTTGCTTTAGAAACTGCCTTTTAGTATCATGAAAACCCATGCAGTCTACTGATTATGGAAGCATATAGCACCAATCTGAAGATTAATGATAGATTTAGAAAATTGTAGGGTTGGAAGTGATCTTATTGGTCATTTGTAATCCCGGTAATGCTCTCTAATTTCTAATAGAGATTAGAGAGTATTTAATAATTTATTAAATGGGAGAGATTTATTGGGACCAAATGGTCCATGGTTTGGTCCCAGGGCTGAATGAGACTATTGTCTCCAAGAATCCACCAAACAATGAGAGTTCTCAATGACATATATACAAATGGCTCAGACTCAGGGAGTAGACTGAGACTGAAGTGGAGGCAGAATCATGGTGCTGACAGCAGGAACAGGACTCTGACAATCCAGTTCTGACAGAGTGAGGGGAGGCATGGGAGGAGGAATCTCGGAGATGGGGAGAAGCATCTTGAAAAGACGGTATCTGACATTCTGGTAGCTTGGGATGGGGAGAGGCATTCTGATATTCTAAAACATAAGATCTTTTATCCTTATCAAATATTCTGATAAAGAGAGAGGGGAGGCTTTACAGGACTGAGCTTTGAGCTGAAGCAGAGAAACTGAGTCAGGATAATTAGAGAAACTGAGAACTGTGGAATAACATTTCAATCCAAACTCCCACCCCCTGTAATAATCTCTTACAGAAGAGTTGCAAAGGTTTTGGGCCTCATGTCAAACTACACTAGAACTTTGAATTTTTTGTTTTTTCTTTTATGGGAGGTATGCAGTAGTCTATTGCAAAATCTGGTTGCTTTGGTCATAGGCTCTGTGACTTCTGCTGGGTTTTGTGTGTCAACTGTGACTTCCATAACACTCTTCTAAAATTTTCATTTAATTTCTTATGTTAATCTGTGATATATCAAAAATATTTAAAAATATCAAAACATGCAACATCTGAGTCAATGACACTAGTGACATGTTGCTCATTGCTTTTCTGAGCTATTCATTGCATTCCTGACCAGTTTAGGGTTATTGAAAAATGCTTTCTTACATTGAGCTGAGATCTGCTTCCTTGCAACTTATACCTAATAACAACTCTTACAAGGACCACTGCACAGTAAATGGGTCACAATTGAATGTGCAGGGTGTATTTCTGAAATATACATATCAGGAGTTTAATAAGGGAAAATGGGGAGGGTCTTGGGAGAGACCATGGAGATTAAGGGTGTATTTAACCTGAATTTGAGTTTGTAAAGTAATAACACAATAGGGAATCCTTATTGCTAGGGTAATTGTGAAGATTTGTCTTTGAGTCTCCCATCTCTTTGGTGTCTCTCTGACCCTCCTGTATTACTATATATCCTGATACTTCCTCAAAGCCCATTCTTCTTGAATCTGCTCAAGTGCCCATTTCCCATATTACCTTGCCCTCTGTGCATATCTTCCCTTCAATTATTGATTTTAGCTAGCAGTTAAAATAATCTGATTAAAAGAATTCCTTCTCGGGTATGAATGTCTGATAGAATCCATGGGTAGCTGTGCTTGAAGAGATGTAAATTAAAAAATTCTCTAGTTGGTGAAATCTGAGCAAGTCATATAAAATACAGTTATCCTTTCCACATCACAACTTTCCCAACACAGTTTTGATATATTGCAGGTTGACATAAAGAATTAAATCCATTTTCATTTTATTTTATTATATTTTAGATTATAATAACAATCTGTGACTTCTACACAAAGGCCAGTAGAGATCAAAGCAACCCAGATTTTGCAACAGACTACTGTAGACATTCCATAAAAGAAAACAAAAAATTCAAACTTCTATTGTAGTATGAAGTGAGGCCCTAAAGCTTCAAATGAAATCTCCACATTAAAGGAGTGCTAACCCTAGCGATGTGGAAGGGATAACTGTAAAGGCAATGCTTTCATACAGTCAAGGGAAAAGAGTTGGGAAACTTCTTAAATTATGGTGGTGATATCCTCTTTAAGTAAGGCTGCTCCTTGCTATTATTCATCACTATAGTGTCTGGTGTTTTCTGTCTGACAGCCCTTTAAAAGATGGTACAGTTTAACAAACTGGAAGCTTTTCTTTGTCATTATGGCATTTCCTTTCCCTTGAGAGTGTCCTATAACCTCTAACTATAAGGGTCCTTTGACATTTATCACAGGCATATCTGAGAGAATAAAAAGGGCTTGGAGGGCATTATCAAGAAGTCAGAGGATCATAGGTTTAAAGTTAAAAGAGACATTAGGATTGTTTTTATTCAATCCCTTCATTTTACACATAAGAAAACTGATATTTTGAGAGGTTAAGTGATTTGCCCAAGATCATACTTGTAATAAGCAGGAGAGGCAGAATTCCAACCTAAGTCCTCAGATTCTGAATCCAATACTCTTTGTCATCACCAAACTTTTCTTCATTCTCTATTCCCAAGGCCTTAAACTGCTCAGAGTTTGGCTCAAAATGCAAGACTTCAAGGATACGCAACACAGAGATACATAACAAAAGCTATCTAGGAACAGTAAACTCAAGCCAAACCTCTCTTCTCTGTCACCTATTCCTCTAACAATCTTTTTATTTTTAATGACAAAGAATTCTATATAAGCAGTGTAATAAATTATCCATTTTTAAAAGACTTTAAGTCATTTGTATTTGTATTTATAATGGGGACTTCAATTCTTTCCAATCTGATTAACTTACTTTCTGTTTTCAGTCTCCCCCAAGAATTACCCGGGTTTCATTGATAATATTTCCTAGTTGCATATACTCTGTGACTAAAAGATTTTGCCAGGAGATAGGGGGATGACTTCCATTTTCTAATCAGCTTTAACTTAGGAAACTGTGGCTTTTTTCTCCCTCCTGAAGAAAAACCCTTTGAAGGCAGCACCATGGAATATTTAATAGCATGGAATTTGCTGATTCAGTGCTTCCTTCTTTTGTCATATTTTGTTACAGATTGCCTATAACATCCTTTGTTTTAAATTAGAGATTGTTCCACCGTGGTAGAATATTTCTATCTCTTATCAATTCTACTATTGAACTCTTTGAGAATGGAAACCCAGGTTTATATATCTGTTTATCTAGCTCCTCCAGAGCCTTGCACAATGAATCAATATAATAGATATTTTATACATATATTTAAATGAGCTTGTAAGTGAATGAATGGAAGGAGTAAAAATAACTAAATAAAATAATGATGGTATATAGTACAGTTAAACATAATCAAATCTGGAGACTGAATGTAAATCAACACATGCTATGTTCACTTTTTTCCCCTTCAGTTTTTTATCTCAAGGTTTTTCCCTTTTGTTCTGTTTTTTTTTCTCTCTGAATACAATTCATAAATAAAGGTGTATTAAAAATTAATGTTCTTGCTTAACCAGGAAAAAAAAAAAACCAATAACGAAGGGGGAAAATAAAAAATACAATAAAGTCCCAAAAATGTGTGACAAGTGCTTTGGATAATCAGAAACAATATCAAAGAATGTTGACTCATGTTATATTGGGGGTGGAGGAGTTGGATCAGAGATTTATGCAACAGATAAGCCTTAAATTGGACCTTGAATGATGGATAGAATTGTGTTAGGCAGAAATTAAGATAGGAGGCATCTCAGGATGAGAAAATATGAATGAAGGTGAAGAAGTAGTATATTTAAGTATTAGTAAGGAAACTAATGGAGTTATTGTAGAAGATACATATTTGGGAATAATCAGAGATAGGATTGGATAGATTGAGTGGGACCATAGTGTGGAGTATCTTAAATGCAATGATGAGACTTAGAATAATGAAATTTTATAACTACAAATTTTTAGATAATAAATTTAAAATACCTCATTCTATAAATATTGAAACTGACACCCAGAGAAGTGAAAAGATTTATCCAAGGTCAAACATTTAGTAAAAAGTGAATGTGGAAGTGGAACTCAGGTTTTCTGATTGCTGGGCTGGTATTCTATCCACAAAATACCTCATTCAAATTATCACAGTGGTATCTCAGTTCAGAAAATTTTGATTATTCATAATTCATCTGAAAGCCCATCATTGGATGAAGGATTCCTTTATAGAACTCAAGTTCATAAACATTTACCAAATCATTTCTCCCAAAAATTAGTAAAATGAAATGAGGGTGACCCAGACAATAAAGAACAACCTTGCCTAATTCCTCATTTAAGCTAAGCCAAGGGTTGACAAATGTCAAATATTATTTCCTAATGTTTATCCCTTTTCCTTTGCCAGCAGTTAGATTTCAGCTGTGTAGGTGGTAGTTCAGTATGTACATTCTGATTCATTTCAGCAAGGTTATAGAAGAGGGAAGCGTAAGGGAGTTTACAGAAACACATTATCTCTCTGAACTTTCCCTCACCCTAGGAGCAGCACCTGAAGTAAACTATACAAAGTTGGAAGAAGTTTTCACATAGTTTCTCCTCTGCCTATGTTTTAGCACTCTCTGTTGAGAGTCAGTATGGGACAGGAAAAAAAAAAAAAAAAACTCTGGATTTGGAGTTAATGGATCTGGGTTTGAATTCTTCCTTCAACACTTAAGAGCTATGTGACCTTAGGAAAATAACTTCATATTTTGGGTCTAAATTCCTTCACCCATAAAAGAGGGGATTGGACTAAATGGCCTCTAAGATTCTTTGCAAGTTTAAACTTATGATTTTTTTTCCTGGGGAAGGGAGAGAAATGGGAGGTAAAGATAACCCAGTAACCATATTTATTTCTACTCAGAGAGAAGCTGAAAGTGAGAGAAAATTTGAAGGAGAAATCTTATTTAATACAAAATTGTTAGAATGGAAGACTCTTTGAAATTTGGTTTTCTCATTTGTGAATTGAAAAAAAAAATTAGACTAGATAATCTCTAAAATGAGGGGGTTGAACTAGTTCTCTAAGTTCTCTTCCAGTTAAAGCATTCTATGATTAGAGTGAGGATCTCAGAACCAAGGAGAGCTCCCAGAATAGGTATATTGCTGTAGGTGCAAACTCCTACAGTATTTGGGGGCAGAGAAAAGAAATGAAGTTAGGATTTCACTCTGGAATTTCCAGTAAGGCTTTTGAAATTCCTGTTAGGATCTTTCCTAACTATCCAGTCCACACTGATTTTTTCCCCTCTGAATTCCACTAATTGCCTGTTTCATACTGGCTACTTCATATTGTTAAGTACTTTTCCATTTGTGTGTAGTTTATATTCTGGAATAGAATATAAACTACACAAAAATATAAACTTAAGAGCAAGTCCTTTTTTTTTCCTTTTATTTTTGCATTCCTCAAACTCTTAAGACACTTCCTATAGTAGATACTAAATACTTATTTGTTGATTCATCACAACTATATTGCAGAGTAATTTTTCCCCCATCCCACCCATCACTCAGGGAATAGGAGATAGGTGGGAAAGCTTTTGAGCTGAATATAAATAGTTTTAGTGCAGGCTTTAAATCTGTGCTTGTATGCATTCTGACAGCTGTCACCCTAACATGCATCTTTTCTGTTTTTTTCTTCTTCTTTCTCATTATGGAATGTTAGAAGCTACAGATTTATCCCACTCATTTTGCCAGCAAGGAAACTGAGGCACAAGGACATCAAGCAACTTGCCTAAGTATATGGCCAAGACCTATCAGTTCAATTTTCTCATTCCTATAGCACATTCCCTTTTTATTATTATCACCATCATCATTTTTTTTTTACTATTTATCATCACTTAAAGCCTATAAAAAGCCTGAGTCTTTGAAACATTTTGGTTTTTGACTGAATTATATTGGTGATGCATTGGAGAAACCCTTTGTATTCTTATTTACTTTTTAAAAAATGTAACAATCTTCAATTGTAGGGGGGAAAGCCAACGAAAGAGTGGGACATTCTTCAGGAGTCTGTATAAGATAACAGTTGGTGACCTGAACCAGCAAGGAGAAAGTCAAGGGCATTTGATTTGGCTTGTGTAAAGGAAAGACAAGAAGCTACTACCAGATGGTTTAACCACAGGAACTTGGGAGTGAGGAGACATTCTAACTAAGGGATACTGTAGACATCACTAGTTTAGGAATTTAACAGCCAGATATTCAGCAGAGGCTCAAGACCTCATGGAGCCAAGACCAAGGCATTTCTGTCCCCCAAATTTCTGTCTTGGTTGATTTTTGTATATCACAAAAGGAGAGGTTTATCTTTAGAGGCAGCTTTTTTTTTTGTCAATTTTTTCCAATTCCCAGAAGAGTAGCTCTCTATATGTATGAGCACCATTCACTTCAGGCAGGCACTTCAGGCACCCAAAATCCCTTTAGGAGATTAAATTCTATAACTAGACTTATCAAAGAAGTAAGTAATCAGAAAAACATGGCAGACATTAGACAAGCAAATAAAAGGGTTAAATGTCAAGCCCGTGCCGTGTTCATGTTTTTGGCTAAGTCTGTCCTTATCTTGACTATAGGATAGTACCTAGCATGTAACTGAACCAGCAGATAATGGGAGATAGGGAGCATAGATATATCAATGAATAGATATGAGATAAATATGTAGAAATTTTCTTGTTGGAAAAGCACTAACAACTTTGAGAGTGCGTCATGAAAGACCTCCCATAGGAAGTGGCAAATATGCTGAGCCTTAACAAGTGCTATAAATCCCAAGAGATGGTGGCTAGGAAAGAGAACTCTATGAGAGGGCATGGATTTATGAGTTAGAATACCATGAGTTGTCTAACAGGTTAATTTGATTGTAATGTAGCATGTAGTCTGGAAAGATAAGTTGGAGCCAGATAATGAAGGTCATGAAGGCAAAACAGATACATTCCCATTTTATTTACATAGCTATGTGGTCTAAGAAGAGGTCAAGAAGACTTCAGTTTAAATCTTGCCTCATTCATTTAGTAGTTGTGTGACACTGGAGAAATAACTTTACTTCTCTAAGTCTATATTTCTTTCATATGTAAAATTGGGATGATAATAACATTCAACTTCCAATATTGTTATGAAGATTAAATAAAATATTTTAGGGCATTTTGCATCCTTAAAGTGCTCTATAAATAGTTATTGCTAGTAACATCATTATTATTTTAAAAATAATAATCTTATAGGCAATAGAAATTAGTAAAACATCTTGAGCAGAGAAATAATGTGGTCCAATATGCTTTAGAAATATCAATTTGGCTACTTGGAGGATGGGTTGGAAATAATAAACATTAGAGGTAAGGAAAACAATTTGGAGTCAGGACCTGATATGAGTTTGAATTAGTATGGTGATTAAATGAATGAAGGGAAAGGAATGAATGTGGGAAATGTTGAGGGTAGAATTAACACAATTTGGCAACAGATATGGGTGGTAATGGTGACAAAGGATCATGACTGAAGTTATAAACTGGAATTACTGGAAGAATGACAATAAATTCTGACAGTATAAGCATATTGGGAGATGGGTTGATTTTGGAAGAAAGATGCTGAATTCCATTTTGAACATTTTGATTTTATTATGCCTTTGGGACAGACAGATACAAAAGGAGAGCAAGGAATTTTTCAGTAAATAAATCTGAAGCTTTTGCTGATTTCCTCTGATGCTAATCTCCTTTCCCCTCAAACTCTTGTATTCATGTTTAATATATTTTATATATAGATGCTTATGTGTGCATATATGAATAATATGTATATGTTGTATAATATATATGTATATACATGTGCATATATAACACACACATATGTATATGTTCGTATCTTATTTATTAGAATGTAATTTCTTGTAAGGTAAGGGATGTCTTAACTTTTGTCTTCTGTATCTTTAGCACTTAGCACAGTATCTGGTATAAAATATTTAGTAAATGTTTATTAATTGATTCCCTGATTGATTGAACTTTTGTAGGGAAAGAGAACAAGATGATAAGGATCCAGTTTGTAATCTAAAGTTAGAAATTCATAACTTTAATTTATAAAAAATCAAGCCATTCTCCAATTGAAAAATGGTCAAAGGATATGAACAGACAATTCTCAGATGAAGAAATTGAAACTATTTCTAGTCATATGAAAAGATGCTCCAAGTCATTATTAATCAGAGAAATGTAAATTAAGACAACTCTAAGATACCACTACACACCTGTCAGATTGGCTAAGATGACAGGAAAAAATAATGATGATTGTTGGAGGGATGCGGGAAAACTGGGACATTGATGCATTGTTGGTGGAGTTGTGAACGAATCCAACCATTTTGGAGAGTAGTTTGGAACTGTGCTCAAAAAGTTATCAAACTGTGCATACCCTTTGATCCAGCAGTGTTACTACTGGGATTATATCCCAAAGAGATTATAAAGAAGGGAAAGGGACCTGCATGTGCACGAATGTTTGTGGCAGCCCTTTTTGTAGTGGCTAGAAACTGGAAACTGAATGGATGTCCATCAGTTGAAGAATGGCTGAATAAACTGTGGTATATGAATATTATGGAATATTACTGTTCTGTAAGAAATGACCAACAGGATAATTTCAGAAAGGCCTGGAGAGACTTACACGAACTGATGCTGAGTGAAATGAGCAGGACCAGGAGATCATTATATACTTCAACAACAATACTATATGATGACCAGTTCTGATGGACCAGGCCATCCTCAGCAACGAGATCAACCAAATCATTTCCAATGGAGCAGTAATGAACTGAACCAGCTATGCCCAGAAAAAGAACTCTGGGAGATGACTAAAAACCATTACATTGAATTCCCAATCCCTATATTTATGCCCACCTGCTTTTTGATTTCCTTCACAAGGTAATTGTACAATATTTCAGAGTCTGATTCTTTTTGTACAGCAAAATAACTTTTTGGTCATGTATACTTATTGTGTATCTAATTTATATTTTAATATATTTAACATCTACTGGTCATCCTGCCATCTAGGGGGGGGGTGGGGCGGTAAGAGGTGAAAAATTGGAACAAGAGGTTTGGCAATTGTTAATGCTGTAAAGTTACCCATGCATATATCCTGTAAATAAAAGGCTATTAAATTAAAAAAAAATAATAAAGTTAGAAATTCAGACTTTTAGAAAAGCTAGAAAGAGCCTAAGGACAATCATTCAAATAATTGCAGCTCAGAAAATGGGACTCCTATGAAAAGATCTGTTAGGGGGTCTGGCTTGATGTAAAAGGACATAATGGACCAAGTACAAGGCTGACTAAAACAAAAGGGAATGAAATTGGTAGAGTTTATTTTCAGTTCTCCCCACTCATACCCCCGAATATTCTCTCTCCCCCTTTGTAATCCCCATAGACGTATATTCACTCTGTTCTATCTCAGAACTGGGAGAAAACATGAAAAAGTCATTGCTGCTAAAGCTTAGTGTAGTGAAATCGTCACTGTAATGGGAATCAGAAGACATGGATTCTAGTTCTCGCTACCAGTAACTTACTGTTACCTAAGCAAGTCATTTAGCATGTTGGGACCTTAATTTTTTAATTTATAAGATGAAGTAGTTTCTGAAAACACTGATAATCTATGATTCCATGGATATTTAATGATGGAATTTCAGGCAACTATGGGGAAGATATTTGGGGACACACCCTTCCTGCCAAACTCTGATGTCTAGGGGTGTGTTGGCAAATGTTTAACAACCACAACATACTTTTAAATTGATTTTGCATTACTGACATTTTCTCTATCACTCTCTTATATCTAGACAATCAACCAAAAATCTATGAAGATTATTTGTAGAGTTTTCTGATTTTTGAAGTGTAAATGCTCAAACTAAAAATTTAACAGTCAGTTTTCTCCATCCAGTGCCAGCTTGTTCTAGCACCCCTTCCTATTTTATATTATATAGGCAATTACCTAGTCTGTCTATAGAGATATATATATATATATATATATATGTACAGCCCTGTTGATGAGGCACAAATAGACAACTATAATAAGAATAACGACATCTGGGAACCTGAAAGAAGCAAATTTGAGATATGTGATTAATATAAACATATATCCAAGAAGGATGATGTCTGGAGTATTGCTTCCACGGGCTCTATGAAAGTAGAGAAGGATGAAGAAATCAGTAGCATATGCTCTATAATAGAGGAGACTAAGAAGCAAACGAGAAATTTATTCATGCTGGTTTTATCCAGGGTCAGGATATTGTCAAGGGAAGGAATTAGCAAGCAAGCAGACTAGGCTTGAGGAAAAATTAAATCTCTGGGCTTCTTTTCATCACCTGCAAAATCAAAGATTTGTGAGAGACAGGCTGCCTTCAAAAGATGGAAAGACATATTGAATTCCCAACTTGGACACACATTGACTATGTGACCCTAGACAAATAACATTTATTTTCTCAGTGCTCTTAACAATTCTCTAGGGCTAGACATAGCAATAAGAAAGAGCTTTCTTAAAAGGGGCTATGAATTGTCCTTTGAAGGATTTATTTAATTGAATTTACTTATTATCCAATTCTGTACTTCCTGATTTTGGAAAGAGAAAGAGTTTCAAATTAGTTTGTCAATTCTATGAAGTTATGGTTTCCAATTCTGTGTTTAAGATACCTCAGTGTACTTTAAATAATCTCAATGTAGTAAAACTATTAAAAAATGATTATTTTAAATAAAATAAAATATTTGAAATTTTTTCCATTTATGAAAATACATGAATTCTGAGGGAGAGGATAGAGAACAGAAGGTAAAAATTTAAAAATAACAAAAGTGCACACCAGCTCCTGTATTTTGGTGGTATTTGTGTGCTCATGCTTCCTTTCCCCTCAAAAGATCTTGAACTTATTTGTATATCATATTTATATGTGTGCATGTTGCCTTCCCCAAATGGAATATAGTTTTTTTTTTTTTTAAATAGAAGCCATTTAATTTTCCCTTTTAGTATATGGCACATATCAGGGAATTAAGAGTGGTGAAGCAGTTAGGGGACACAAAGCTTGTCAGTGCTTGAAGGATTCAAATCCAGATTTTCCTGACTTCAAGACCAGCATTTTATATATGTCATGTTGCCTATTTTATGTAACAGTTTTAAAAGTACTAGTGACAAAGACAAGAGTTATTTAAAAAAAAAATTTAGAGCAAAGGTAAAAATTACCAAATTTAGAAGAAAGTTTAAAGATATGAAGATTTTGCATGTGGTAGCTCCAATCTAATTTAGTTTTTTAGCCAATTATAGACTCTGAAAATGGGAAATGGATGAATAGTAAAGGCATTGACTATGATCATTATCTCTTCTTAAAGAACTTATGTAAAACCTTTGTCACTACTAGGAAGCCAGAAGAGACCAGAAACTACCTCATCCAGCAAACATGATGTCTTTCCCAAGAAGAGAGACAAGAGTAACATATGTTTAACATATAAGATAATTTATAAAATGCTGTGGAAAAAAATTTCAGCAAAACCAATGCATAAACCTTTTCTGATAATATATGTAATATTCCACTCAACAGTCCTCACTTTTGCCAAGAATTTTCTCCTCTTTTTTTCAGCACCAAGCTTGATATTTAGAATAACAGTGTTTAGTTATTTTTCTTTCTAATCAGTTTTGTCAATTCTATGATGTTTTGTCATGTCAAATTGTTGGAACTACTATATATATTGTTGCTCTATTGTTGCTATTGTGTATATTCTCTTTTTTGGCTTCCTGGACTTCATTTAAGTCCCAAATAAAGTCTTATCATTGACAGGAAGCCTTTCTCAAGCTCTTTTAATTTTAGTCCCTTCCCTTGGTAATTATCCTGTATGTAGTTTATTTATTTTAGTTATCTTGTACATTCATTGAAAACAGAAACTGTCTTTTTTCTTTTTTATATTCTCAGTGCTTATCACATTACCTGGCACATAGAAGACACAATAAATTTTAAGTGCTTGTCTCTGGTTCTGCTTATGCTGCTTTATAATAGTTTATATTCACCATTTCTTATAGAAAAGGTATATTGCTATGGCAGCCCTCTTTGTAGTGGCTAGAAACTGGAAACTGAGTGGATGCCCATCAATTGGAGAATGGCAATAAATTGTGTATATGAATGTTATGGAATATTATTGTTCTGTAAGAAATGACCAGCAGGATGATTTCAGAAAGGCCTGGAGAGACTTACATGAACTGATGATGAGTGAAATGAGCAGACCAGGAGATCATTATATACTTCAACAACAACACTATATGATGATCAAGTCTAATGGACGTGGCTAGATCAAGCAACGAGATGAACCAAATCAGTTCCAATAGAGCAGTAATGAATTGAACCAGCTATACTCAGTGAAAGAACTCAGGTAAACGAGTGTGAACCACTACATAAAATTCCCAATCCCTCTATTTTTGTCCACCTGCATTTTTTATTTCATTTACAGGTTAATTGTACACTATTTCAAAGTCCGATTCTTTTGTACAGCAATATAACTGTATGGACATGTATACAGATATTGTATTTAACATATACTTTAACATATTTAACATGTATTGGTCTACCTGCCATCTGGGGAAGGGGGTGGGGGAAAGGAGGGGGAAAATTGGAACAAAAGGTTTTGCAACTATCAATGCTGAAAAATTACCCATGCATATATTTTATAAATAAAAAGCTATAATAAAAAAAGAAAAGGTATATTACATTTTATTCATGTATTGTATTTTTTTTTGCAACTTTCTAAATGATGAACATTTACTTTGTTTTCAGTACTTTGTTATTACAAAACATGCTGCTATAAATACTTTGGTGAACATGGGACTTTTTTATTTATCTTTGAGCTCCTGTGTCCTGGGTTAAAGGGCATGGATATTTTAGTCCCTTTGTTAGCATAATTCCAAGTTATTATGCAGAATGAGTAGATTAATTGGGAGCTTTTTGAGCAGGTTGTATGTGTATGTGTGCACCTGTCTTTCTACAGCACCTCTAAAACTGATTAGTCACGTAGTTTTGCTAATTTTCTAAAAATGAGTTATAGTTATGGAACTGTTTGAATTTATATTTTTCACTTTTCTTATTAATAGTAATTAAAATATTTCTTATGATTGTTTATAATTTGTAATTCTTTTGAGAAATATTTGTTCATATCTTTTGATCACTTAACTTTGGGGAGTGATTGTTGCTCTCACATACTTGTATTGGCTCTCTCTGTATTCTTGGACATCAGGCTCTTTTCAGAGTATGAAGCTTTTTCAGTGATTCTATTTTTCTCCATGACACAAAAGCACATTTTTCAACACCAGTATTCTATTTGTGATGGTATATGACTGAAAATTATGGGACACTATGATCTCAGACTTAAAATTGTAGATAGCTTAAAGGTCAATGGAAAGTTGTATGGTCAATGTCTATAGGATGAATCATATTACTAATGATGACTTAATGAACAAAAATAGTATTAGAGATATTATTAAGAATGCATATGACTAGAAAAAGAGGTCATGTAAGAATTTTTTTAATGACAAGTACAAGTAATGTTGCAGGAAATAATAAAAGATCCAGAGGAAGGCCTCCAATGCATAATTATATCCTCTAGAGAGAATTCATGTGAAAATATGGACAAGAATTATATAAGATAAGAAGTACAACAAGTACTCAGGTATATGTAATAAACATGGGTTTGTTGAAGTATTTTAGGATTGCAGAGCATAATATACCCCATGAAAGAGATTAATTGTATTCCCACTTTATAAATGAGAAAACTGAGATACAAAAATCCTAAATGATATGCTCCTTGATCATATAACCAGCAGGATCATAACTAGAATACAAATATAATTTTGCTGATACAAAGTCCAGCAGTCTTGGCATGATATAATTTTACCAGTATTATCAAAGGCAACACACATTCACCAAACTAAAGTTTTGTTTTTGTCCCCTCTTCTATCTTTCCTTATGTATTACTACATTTTATTTTTATTGTAAGTAGGCTTTTTGATATATTGAAATCTTTTTGTTGGGCTCTCTATTTGTTTGACGTTATGGAAAAGTGATGAGAATAACAATCTGTAACCATGTAGCTAGGCAGAAGTTAATAGAAAATTTAATGAAAACACTGCACCCTCAGTGATCGGAGCAATTATACTCCAAATGACAACTAGAAACCCCTTTGTATTCAATTTTGCTTCAGAAGATATTCATAAAGTACTAGCAAAATAAAACTTCCAAATCGGGGGAAATAATAATATGAGTATACTACGAGATAACTTCCTATTGAGCATTTTAAAAGTTCTTCATAAACAATTTCTTCCAAACTTTCCATTTTACTATATCCTATTCCCCATCCACATCTGTGATCCAATGATACTTGCTCCCTCTTGTTCTTTGCAGTGATACCCTGTCACTGAAATCCTAGAATTTTCACTAGCTATCTCCCATGCCTGGGACACTCTCCCTTTTCATTTTTGCCTCCTTCTTCTCTACATATCCCCAAGTCTGAGGTAAAGTCCCACCTTTACAACAAGTTTTTCTCAGTGCTTCTTAATTTTAATGACTTTACTCTGAGATTACCTCCAATCTATCTTGTATATCTCCTGTTTGTAGATTATTGTTTATATTTTCTCTTCCACTAGAGTATAAACTCCTTGAAAATAGAAATTTTTTTGTTTTGTTTTTGGCTTTCTTTTTATCCCCAGCTCTTTAGCATGGTACTTGGTACATAATAAATATTTAATAAAATGTATGCTGAGAAGAGGGATAGAGCCAAGATGGCAGATAGGAGACACATCTTTTTCTGAGCTCTTCCCACATCCCTCAAACTAACAGTAAATCCAACTTCTGAACTAGTTTTGGAGTGACAGAACCCACAAATATTGGAGTATGACAAATTTCCAGCAGGAGATAATTTCGAAGATCTCTAGAAAAGGTCTATTTCAATCAGACAAAGAGGAAGGTGGGCCAAGTGCAGGCAACACAAAGTCCCAGGGCACTGTGTGCTCTGCATGGTAGAGAATCTACAGGAAGGAATCGACGTAGTGTTGGCTACTTTGTCCTGGTTGTAAGCTAGTAGATTAGCAGACTAGTTATAACACATCCAACTCAAGTAAAAAAAGACAAATAGTGAGCCCCTAAGTGCCAGAATGTCCTGTGACCTGGCCATGCCCCAGCACCAGAAGTTAAGGCACCACTACCACTGTCACCTATAGAGGAAGCTTGGACATTCTCCTCTTTGCCTTAAAAGCAGACCTCAACTTTCTTTAAAAAATGAGTAAAAAATCAAAAAGAAATGGAGAAAACAGAACAGATTTCAAACCCCGAGGACACTAAAAGAAGATTGTATCCAGATGAAGTCCCAAAGGGTGATATAAGTTGGTCCGTATCTCACAAGGCTCTCTTGGAAGAACTCAAAAAGGATCTTAAAAGAAAGCTGGAAGAAAAAATGAGGAAAAGAAATGGGAACTTTGAAAGAGGGTTTAAAAAAGGAAACTCAGAAATTATTTGAAGAAAACTCCTTACACAATAGATTTAGTGAAATGGAAAAATCATATAACCTCCTTACAAAATAGATTTGACAAAATGGAAAAAGAAAACAACCCCCTGAAAAACAGAATTTGTGAAATGAAAAAGAAACAATGTCCTGAAAAACAGAATTTTGTGAAATGGAAAAAAAATTCATAGCACAAAACAACTCATTAAAAAATTCATTTGGTCAAATATGAAAAGAACTAAAAAAAGTTAATTGAAGAAAATAATTCACTAAAAATTAGAACTGAACAATTGGAAATGAATGACTCAATGAGATATCAAGAATCAGTTAAGAAAACCAAAAAAAAAGAAAAAGAAAAAAAATAGAAGAAAATGTAAAATGCCTCCTTGGAAAAACAACTGACCTGGAAAATAGATCTAGGAGAGAGAATCTAAGGATTATTGGACTTCCTGAAAAGCCATGATGAAAAAATTGAGCATAGACATTATAAATCATCAAGGATAACTGCCCTAATATCACAGAATCAGAAGGTAAAATAGCCATTAAAATAATTCACAAAATGAAAACTCCAAGGAACATCATAGGTAAATTTCAAAATTATAGGAGAAAATATTGCAAGCAGCCAGAAAGAAACAATTCAAATACCTAGGAGCCACAATCAGGATTACCCAGCACTTAGCAGCTTCCACTTTAAAAGATCAAAGGGCCTGGAATATGATATTCCAAAAGGCAAAGGAACTTGGAATGCAGCTAAAAATAAGCTACCCAGCTAAATTGAGCATTATCTTTCAGGGAAGAAGATGGACATTCAATAATACAGGTGAATTTCATTTATTTCTGATGAAAAGGCCAGAGCTGAACAAAAAATTTGACCTCCAAATATAGAACTCAAGAGAACTCAAGAACTCAAAAAAAAGGTAAAAAGGAATGAACTCTTGAGAACAATATCTGTTATGGGTATACATAGAGAGTGCAAGTATAATTTGATTTTACAATAATAATATAAAAAAGGAACTAGGGATAGAAAGGGGATTATACTGGGAAAAAATAAGAAAATGGAGATAAAATGGAGGAAATTTCACCTCATGAAGAGGCAAAGAAGACCTATTATAATTGAGGGAAAGAAAGGAGGGGAATGAACATTGAATCCTAATCTCATTAGATGTAGCTCAAAAAGAGAATATTATACATATTTGTTTTCACAGAGAAACTTGTCTCACACTATAGGGAAGTGGGAAGGGAAAAGGGAAAGGAAAGAGAGAGGCTAATAGAAGGGGAAACAGAAGTAGTAGGGGAAAAATTTAAGAAAGGGGGACTATAAAGGGGAAGGCCATGCTTGAGGGAAGTAGTGGTCAGAAGCAAAATACTGGGGAGGAGGGAAAAGGAGAAAGAAAAGAGAAAAGCATAATTTGGGGTAAATAAGATAGCAGGAAATGAAGAATTAGTCATTTTAACTGTGAATGTGAATGGGGTGAACTCTCCCATGAAACAGATAGAGACTGGATTAAAAGCCAGGATCCTACAATATGTTGTTTAAAAGAAATACAATTAAAGTAGAGTGATACATGTGGAGTAAAGGTAAAAGAAGAATCTGTTATGCTTCAGGTGAAGTTAAAAAAAAAAAGCAGGGGTAGTGATCCTGATCTCAGATCAATCAAAAGCAAAAATAGATCTAATTAAAAAAGAAAGAGAAGGAAACTTTATCTTGCTAAAGGGTACCATAGATAATAAAGTAATATCAATACTAAACATATATGCATGAAGTGGTATAGCATCTAAATTCCTAAAGGAGAAGTTAAGAGAGCTGCAAGAAGAAACTCCTTAAGAAAAGATTGCTAGGGCTGGATCGATTTACATGTGAATTCTACCAAACATTTAAAGAACAATTAACTCCAATACTGTGCAAACTATTTGAATAAAAAAGGGGAGGGAGGAGTCTTACCAAATTTCTTTAATGACACCCACATGTTACTGATACCTAAACCAGGTAGGATGAAAACAGAGAAAGAAAATTATAGATCTATTTCCCTAATGAATATTGATGCAAAAATCTCAAATAAAAAATTAGCAAAGAGATTACAGAAAGTCATCCCCAGGATAATACAGTATGACTAAGTCGGATTTATACCAGGAATGCAGGGCTGGTTCAATATTAGAAAATCTATTAGCATAATTGACTATATCAATAACCAAACTAACAAAAAACCCTATGATTATCTCAATAGAAGCAGAAAAAGCATTTGATAAAATCTAACACCCATATCTATTAAAAACACTAGAGAGTATAGGAATAAAAGGATTTTATTAAGGGGTAGGTCAATTCTCTGAGAGCTTCC
The DNA here is from genome assembly GCF_902635505.1 of Sarcophilus harrisii. NCBI lineage: Eukaryota > Metazoa > Chordata > Mammalia > Dasyuromorphia > Dasyuridae > Sarcophilus > Sarcophilus harrisii. Next base: position 301,651,480 of record NC_045426.1, on the reverse strand, counting down.
ATAGCTGTGAATGATAACATCTCTAGGAGTTTCAAGGCAGCCTTTGCTGACACAGGTGTTGCAGACTGGTAATGAGATAAATTGGAGGAAGAGGGAAGAGGAGAGAGGTCAGACAATACAATGGCCCCTCAGTCAGAGAGGTCAGAGAACAGCAACTGGCTCTCAGTCTCCTTGTATCATCCTCACACAGGAGGAGGTCCATTCTGGGTTGGACCTCCAGCAGCCACTGTCAGGTGGCTCCCATGTATTCCAACAGTGCTCCCGTGTATTCCAACTGAATTTTTCCTTAAAAAAATTGGTAGCATCTATTTTAAACCATGATAAATGGGGACAAACTAGAACTATTCCCAGTAAGATCAGGGTGAACAAGGTTGCCTATTATCACCATTACTATTCAATATTGTATTAAAAATGTTAGCTTTGGCAATAAGAGAAGAAAGAGATTAAAAGAATTAGAATAGGTAATGAGAAAACCAAATTATCACTCTTTGCAGATGTTATGATGCAATACTTAGAGAACCCTGGAGAATCAACTAAAAAACTACTAGAAACAATCCATAATTTTAGCAAAGACACAGGATATAAAATAAATTCACAGATATCATCAGTATTTTATATATTACCAACAAAGTACAGCCACAAGAGTTATAAAGAGAAATCCATTTAAAATAACTGTCTATAATATAAAGTATTTGGGAGTCTACCTGCCATGGCAAAGTCAGTAACCATATGAACACAACTACAAAACACTTCTCACACAAATAAAGTCAGATTGAAATATTTGGAAAAATATCAAATGCTCTTGGGCAGGCTGAGTGAATATAATAAAAATGACAATACTACCTAAATTAATCTACTTATTTAGTGTCACACCAAGCAAATTCCCAAGAAATTGTTTTACAGATCTAGAAAAAATAATAACAAAGTTCATATGGAAGAACAAAAGGTCAAGAATTTCAAAGGAATTAATGGAAAAAATGCAAATGAAGGTAGCCTAGCTGTGCCAGATCTAAAACTATATTATAAAGCAGTGGTCATCAAAACCATTTGGTACTGGTTAAAAAATAGAATAGTTGATCAGTGCAATAGGTTAGGTTCACATGACACAATAGTCAATGACTATAGTAATTTAGAGTTTGACAAACCCGAAGGCCTCAGCTTTTGAGATAAGAACTTTTTTGACAAAAACTTCTGGGAAAATTGGAAACTGGTAAGGCAGAAACTAGGCATTGACCTACACCTAACACCATATACCAAGGTAAGGTTGAAATGGGTTCATGATCTGGATAGAAAGAGTGATATTATAAACAAATTAGATGAACATAGGATAGTTTACTTCTCAGATCTGTGGAGGAGAAAGGAATTTATGACCAAAATATTATTAATCACAAAATAGATAGTTTTGGAATATTTTTAATAATTTAAGCTCTGTTAAGAATAAATGAATGGGTAGCCACTATACAGTGTTAAGAAACTATGAGAAAGGAACATTGGACATTTGTTAGTCAACCTATGACAAATTTATGGGGGAGATAGAAAAGATTTTTATATAATTGTCAGGTACAAATGGATTTTAATTTACTCATTTGAGGGAGCACTAAAATCAGCAAAAACATAGATTTACTAGAGTATCAATAAAGAAAAAACTTCTTAACAGAGCTTTCCAAAGCAAAGCTGAAATATTCCTTGTTGAATTTGTTGTAGAGAGGTTCTTGTTTAGCTACACATTTGATTAGAGAGCCTTGGAGATCCATTCTAACTCTTAAGATCATGTGATTTCGTGAGTGTCCTGAATTTTCTCTTTCTTTCTATGTCTATAGTCACAGTCTTCAGTTCAGAAAATTTCCAATGAGTTTCTTCATAAATTCTTGAGACTTTATTAGAGGACCATATTACTTTCACTTAGTTTTTTCTTAATTAGTTGAAGGAATAAAAGTGTTGTTTTCCCTTTTGATGAACTGAATATTGATATTTAGCCTGAAAAAGCCTAAGTAAAGAACACACTAAAGGATGAGAAAAAATACTGAAATTAGAGAAATTTGAGAGATTGCCTTCAAAATAAACTTCATAAACTCTGAGAGATGACTATGAACCACTACATAGAATTCCCAATTCCTCTACCTTTAACCACCTGCATTTTTGATTTCCTTCACAGGACTATTTCAAAGTCCGATTCTTTTTGAACAGCAAAATAACTGTTTGGACATGTATACTAATATTTAATTTATACTTTAACATATTTAACATGTATTGGTCAACCTGCCATCTGGGGGAGGGAGTAGGGGGAAGGAGGGGAAAAATTGGAACAAAAGGCTTGGTGCCTGTCAATGCTGTAAAATTACCCATGCATATAACTTGTAAATAAAAAGCTATAATAAATTTTTAAAAATAAACTTCATAGACAAATCTTTTCTAACTTCTTTCCAGTGCAACATTCCAAAGGGCATTTTGGGGATATTGGAGTAGCTTATTCATAGAATGAGACCAGTCATTGGTTGAAAAAGTCAAGTCAGCAATCATTTTTAAATTTATTTTGTTGAACATGGTAGAAATACGTTGAATCCAATATATGCATACATATTTATGCAATTATCTTGCTGCACAAGAAAAATCAAATCAAACAGGAAAAAATAAGAAAGAAAATAAAAGGCAAGCAAACAACAACAAAAAGAATGAAAATGCTATGTTTTGAACCACACTCATTACCCACAGTTCTCCCTCTGGGTGTAGATGGCTCTCTTCATCACAAGATCATTGGAACTAGTCTGAATCATCTCACTGTTGAAGAGAGCCACATGCATCAGAATTGATAATCATATAATCTTGTTGTTGCCATATATAATGATCTCCTGGTTTTGCTCATTTCACTTAGCATAATTTCATGTAAATCTCTCCAGGGTTCTCTGAATTCAAACTGTTGATCATTTCTTATAGAACAATGATATTCCATAACATTCATATATCATAACTTATTCAGCCATTCTCCAGTTGATGGCCATCCATTCAGTTTCCAGTTTCTCACCACTACAAAAAGGGCTGCCACAAAAATTGTTGCATATGTGGTTCCCTTTCCTTCCTTTAAGATCTCTTTCAGATATAAGCCCAGTAGAAATGCTTCTGGGTCAAAGGGTATGCACAGTTTGAGAATAGTTGGAATAGTTGGATCTTCAGAATAGTTGGATCCATTCAAACTTTCACCAACAATTTACTAATGTCCCAGGTTTTCCACATCCCCTCCAAAATTCATCATTATCTTTTCCTGTCATCTTAGCCAATCTGGCAGGTGTGTAGGAGCATCTCAGAATTATATTAATTTGCATTTCTCTAATCAATAGTGATTTAGAGCACCTTTTCATATGACTAGAAATGGTTTCAATATCTTCATCTGAAAATTGTCTATATCCTTTGACCATCTATCAATTGGAGAATGACTTGAATTCTTATACATTTGAGTCGATTCTCTCTATATTTCAGAAATGATGCCTTTATCAGAACTCTTGAATGTAAAAATGTTTGTTGCTTTCCTTCTAATCTTGTCTGCATTAGTTATGTCTGTACAAAAATTTTTTAACTTAATATAATCAAGGCAGATTATAAGATTAGTCCTAGAACCTAGATCTTTCTTAATGCAGTTGAAGATTTCAGTTGCTTTCTTGGCTGCCACATCACCTTGTTAATTCAACTTTAGCTTCTACTTAACTTAAACCTCTATGTGTCTTTTCACATAAATTGTCAAATCATTTCAAACTTGTGAAGTTGATTTTTTTAACCCAAGAATAAAACTTTGCATTTATTATAATCAATTTCATCTTATTAGACATTAACCAATATTTGAGTCCTTTTCGAATTCTGTTATCTAGTATGTTAACTATCATCTGCAAATTTTACACATGCCATATATATCTTTAAGTAGCACAGAGCTTGAGTTATTCCCCTGAGGATCTCTTTCCAGGCTGAGATCAAACCATTAATATTTTTTTTTTATTTCCAACTATTTAAAAAGCTATCTATTTCCTAGTACAAAAATATCAAATTAAAATAGAAATAGGGGCCACTAAAACATACATAAGGAAATCTATAGACTATATATTAACATAGATAACCTCATATTGACATTATTTATGTAATTTTTTTTTATTTTGTTAAATGTTTCCCAATTACATTTTAATTTGGTTTGGGTCTTAGGCATTGCCAACATTGTGTTTTGCACTTCTAATCTCTATCTGTTAAGTTATAAGAAACTATTAACTATTTTGATTTAAAAAAATCAGTAAATCTTATATTTAGTTTTCTCATAATCTACTAGTTTAATGGCCTACTCAAAAAAATAAGAAAAAGAAATGAGGTGATTTTGGCAGAGCTATTCTTGGTTTTTTTATGACAACATTTTCCCTCTAGATATTCACAAATGATTCCTATAGTAATATATTCTATAGTTTTGTTTCCTACATTCTTATTCTCTTTTACTTCCTTTATTTAAAAAAAATGGACATTTGTCATTTACACTATTGTAGGAATATTTCTGCAAATCTTTCTAATCTTCCCAAGGTCACTAATGGTGACAGTAATTATGGCTACCCCTTTTTTCCTCCAGTACCTTAGAATATAGTTCACTTAGTTCATGTAAATTGTACTAATTGAAAGCTATAAGATGCTATCTTATTCTCTCCTTACTTATGTGTCTACTCCTTTTTAGTTATTTCTGTGCTGTCCTTCCTAGTCTAAAGGTCATTCTCTTTATTAGAGAAAACAGACACAAAATAAAAGTTGAGTACTTCTGAACCTCTGAATTCTGTCATAAATTATCATCCCATCAACCCTGATAAGAGGTCCTATTCTTTCTTTGATCTACTTTCTCCAATATAACTTGTAAAAAGCACCTTTTTGTTGCCTTTATATCTTTCTTCACCACACTTGGCAAATGCTGAATTTTAACACTTTCTGGTATTTAAAAGACTGTGACATGTTTTTGTATTCATCCTCTGTTTCCAGTCTTTGCTTGCATTTTGTACAAAAATCTTTTTTGTTACTTTTTTGGGTTTTTTGTTTCTTACTTTATAGTATTTTAAAAATTGTAAAGGTAGTTTTCAACATTCATCTTTGTAAGATTTTGAGCTCCAAGTTGTTCTTCCTTTCTCCTCTCCCTCTCTTCTCCCCAAGACATAGAGAAGTCTGATATGTTATGCATGTACAATCATATTAAACTTATTTCTACATTAGTCATGTTGTGAAAGAAGACAGAACAAAAGGGAAAAACCATAAGAAAGAAAAAATTAAAAAAGAAAATACTGTGTTTTGCTCTTACATTCAGATGGATGTGGTGAACATTTTCCATCATGAATCTTTTCTTATTGTTTTGGACCATTGCATTGCTGAGAAGAGCAAAGTCTATTATAAATGATTATTACACAAAATTGCTGTTATTGTGTACAATGTTTTATTGGGTCTCCTGACTTCACTCAGCATCAGTTCATGCAAATCTTTCCAACCTTTTCTGAGATCAGCCCATTCAATGTTTCTTATAGAACAACAGTATTCTATTGCATTAATATACCACAACTTCTTCAGCCATTCCTCAGTTGATGAGCAAGGCTTCGATTTTCAATTCTTTGACACTAGTAAAAGAGCTAGTATAAATAATTTTTACACTGGAGTCTTTCCCCCTCTTTTATGATCTCTTTGGAATATAAACCCAGTAGTGATCAACCTTTGGGAATAGTTCTAAATTGCTTTCCAGAATGGTTGGTTCAATTCATAACGCTACCAACAATTCATCAGAGTTCTAATTTTCTCACATCTCCAACATTTATCATTTTCCTTTTGTGTCATATTAGCCATTCTGATAGCTATGAGGTGGTACCTCAAAATTATTTTATTTTGCTTTTGTCTAATCAATAGTGATTTAGAGCATTTTTTACTTGCTTTTAGATGGCTTTAATTTATTTGTCTGAAAATTATCTATTCGTATCCCTTGACTATTTATCAATTGGGGAATGATTTGTATTTTTTTTAAGTTTTAAAATTTTTTTATTGTCAAGACATATGCAAGAATAATTTTTCAACACTGGCTCTTGCAAAACCTTGTGCTCCAATTTTTCCTTCCCTTCCTCCCCTCCCCTCCCCTAAATGGCAAGAAATCCAATATATGTTAAACATTGTAAAAAATATATGTAAATAAAATATAGGCATATATATTTTTACAACTAAATGATTTATAGTCTTATAAATTTGATTTAAATCTCTATATATTTAAGAAATGAGGACCTTATTAGATATACTGACTGCAAAAAATTGTTTCCCAGTTTTCTGCTTCCCTTCTAATCTTGGCTGTATTGCCTTTGTCCATGCAAAGACTTTTTAATTTGGTGCAATCAAAACTGTCCATTTTGCATTTCCATACTGCTCTCTGTCTCTTGTTTGGTTATACATTCTTCAACTTGCCAATGATCTGTCAGGTAAGCAATTTCTTGCCTTCTTAATTTGCTTATGGTATCATCCTTTATGTCTAAATCATGCACCCATTTTGACTTTATGTTGATATATGGTGATAGATGTTGATCTATGCCTGGTGTCTGCCATATTATTTTCTAGTTTTCCCAGCAGTTTTTGTCAAATTTCTCCTCTTTAGTTCTTTTTCCCAGAAACTGGAGTGTTTGGGTTTATTAAACAGTAGATTACTATAATAATTTATTACTATGTCTTGTATATCTAACCTATTCCACTGACCCATTATTCTATTTCTTAGCCAGTATCGCATAGTTTTGATGATTGCTGCTTTATAATATGGTTTTAGTTCTGGTATTGCTAGGCCACCTTCCTTATTCTTTTTTTTTATTTTTTCGTTAGTTCCCTTGATATTCTTGATCTTTTGTTCCTCCAGATGAATTTTGTCATTTTTTCTAGCTTTATAAAGTACTTTTTTGATAGTTTGATTATATGACACTAAAGTAAATTAATTAGGTAGAATTTTTATTTTTAATTATATTAGCTTTACCTACTTATGAGCAATTGGTATTTTTTCAATTGTTTAGATCTGCCTTTTTTATGTATGAAAGGGTTTTGTAATTGTGTTCATATTGTTCCTGGGATTGTCTTGTCAGATAAACTCCCAAATATTTAATATTTTTACAATTCATTAAACTGTAATTCTCTTGTTCTCTCTTGCTACTGGAGTTTATTGGTAATATATAGAAATACAGATGATTTGTGTGTGTTTACTTTTTATCCTTCAACTTTGTGAAAGTTGTTAATTGTTTCAAGTGGATTTTTGGTCAGCTCTCTACGATTCTCTAACATCATGTCATCTGCAAAGAGTACTAGTTTTGTTTCCTTCATTGCCTATTCTAATTCCTTCAACTTCTTTTTCTTCTCTTATTGCTGAAGCTAATATTTCTAATACAATATTGAATAACAGCGGTGATAATAGGCATCCTTGTTTCACCCTTGATCTTGTCAGGAATACTTCTAGCTTTTTCCCATTACTTATAATGTTTGCTGATACTCATCATTTTAAAGAAAACTCAAGGCGAGGGGTGGAGCCAAGATGGTAGAGAGTATATACATATATCTTTATCTGAGCTCCTCCTATAGATCAACACCAGATCAAGCCTCTGAACTTGTTTTGGAGTGACAGAACCCACAAATATTTGGAGTGTAACAAATTTCCAGAAGAAGCTACTTTGGAAGAACTTCAGAAAAGGTCTCTTTCAATTGGGCAGTGAGGGAAGTGGCCAGGCCTAGATGCAGTTCAACATCAAGGTGATTTAGACCAGTTCTAAAGGACTTGTGATGGAGAGAGCCATTTATACCCAGAGAGAGGGCTGTGGGAACTGAGTATGTATCACAACATAGTAGTTTCACTGTTAAAAAATTTCCTTCTCATTTTTTTCTTTTTGATCTGATTTTTCTTGTGCTGCATGATAATTGTGGAAATATGTATAGAAGAAATGCACATGTTTAACATATACTGGATTATTGTCTAAGGGAGGGAGTGGGAGCAATAGAAGGAGAAAAAAAATTGGAACACAATGTTTTGCAAAGGTTAATGGTGAAAACTATGCATGTATTTTGGAAATAAAAAGCTAAAGAAAGGCTTATCTATTTTGTTGTTGTTTTTTTTTAAAGCCAGCTTTTCAAATTTATTAGGTCAATAGTTTTCTTATTTCTTGTTCAAGTTCATTAATCTCTTGTGACTTGCAGAATTCCTAATTTGGCATTTACATGAGAATTTTAATTTGTTTCTTTTCTAGCATTTTTAGTTGCTTTTTAAAAATTTCATCCCCATTCACATTTTTTTATTGAAGCTTTTTATTTACAAAGCATATGCATGGGTAATTTTTCCCCATTCACATTTACAGTTATGATTATTATGTATTTCCTTCCATCCTATTTCCCCCATTTATTCTTTTCTCTTCCCTTTTGTTCTCTCCCCCCTCACTAATGTTTTATTTTGCCCTCCCATCTATTTATAAGTGTCCCTTTCCTTTTTATTTCCCCTTTCCCCTCCTAGTTCCCTATAGTGTAAGATAAACATCTATATCCAACTGAATGTATAAATTACTCCCTCTGTGAGTGAAATCCAATGAACATAAGGTTTAGACAATGGTTAATCCTCCTTTCTTTCCTTCTACTACAATCAGTCTTTTGCACCCTTTCATATAATGTGTTTTACCATATTCTACCTCCCAGTACAATAATTTTTGTGCCCCTTAATTTATTTTTTATATCATCACAGCAAAATCAGCTTATATCCTCTGCACAAATATACTCTTTTTAACTACCTGAACAGTTCTCAAGAGTTACAAGTATCATCTTCCTGTGTAGGGATATAAAAAAGTTTAATCTTATTGAATAACATGCTTTTTCCTTTCCTGTTTGCATTTTTATACTTCTCTTGAGTTTTTTATTTGAAAATCAAATTTTCTGTTCTGCTCCGGTCTTTTCAACAGAAATGATTGAAAACTCCCCACTTCTCTGAAGTTTTTCCTGAAAAATAATGCTTGATTTTTCTGGGTAGTTGATCCTTAATTGTGATCAAGTTCTTTTGCCTTCTGGAATATTATAGTCCAGACCCACTGATCCTTTAATAAGGAAATTGCTAGGTCCTGATTAATCCTCGCTATTGTTCTGTGATATTTTAATTGTTTCTTTCTGGCTGCTTGCAGTATTTTCTCCTTGACTTGATAATTCTGGATTTTGGCTATAGTATTCCTTGGAGTTTTCAATCTGGGATCTCTTTTGGGAAGTGATTGATGGATTCTTTCAGTGACTAATTTACTTTCTGATTCTAGGGTATACAGGCAATTTTCTTTGATAATTTTTAAAAAGATGCTCTTCAGGCTCTTTTTTTTTTACCATGACTTTCACATAATTCAATAATTCTTAAATTCTCTCTTCTTTTTTCCAGTGACATCTTTCACATTTTCTTCTATTTTTCCCATTCTTTTGATTTTGTTTGACTGGTTATTAATGTCTCATAGAGTCACTAGTTTCCACTTGTCCGATTCTAATTTTTAAGAAATGATTTTCTTCAGGTAGCTTGTGGATTTTGTTTTTCATTTGGTCAATTCTCCTTTTAAAGGATTTTTCCCCCATTTATCTAATTTCATTTTTTAAGGAGTTATTTTCTTCAATTTTTGTGCTTCTTTTTCCAGACTGTCGACTCTTTTTTCATAATTCTTCTACATAATTCTAATTTCTTTCCCCAAATTTTCTTCTTTCTCTCTTATTTGATTTTTAAAATTCTTTTTGAGCTCTTCCAAGAGGACTTTTTGGATTTTAAACCAATTCATATTCCCCTTTGAGGCCTCACATATAGACATTTTGATAGTGTTGTTCTCTTCTGAATTTGTATTTTGATCTTCTCTATTGCTACAGTAGCTTTCTATGGTCAAGACTCTTTTCTATTTCTTACTTTTTTGGCTTATTTAATGACTTTTCTCTGCTCATAGGGCACAGGGGGTACTGTCCTGAGCTTCTTAACTTGGGAGCCAGGGGATGGATCACTTGGAGCCTTCAGATGCTTGTGGTTTGCTCACTGTAGTGGTTGGTCTGGTCTAAGTGCATCTGTTGTGCCAGGATTTTGTCACTCATTATTTGTCTTCTGAGCTGGAACTGAAGGTCTCACAGCTGGCTTGTTATGCTGTGATTGATCCAGGACTGAGGAGCCTCAGTTGCTGATCTCTTCTGTGGCTTGGTCAGATACTCTTTGCACTGGGCTTCACTCCCATTTCACCTAAGTAAGATAGACCTTTCCTGAAGTTCTAAGTTACCTTAAACTGAGAAATTGTTTCACCCCATCTTTTTGTGAGCTCTGTTTCCAGAATCCAGAATCCATATAGTGACTTGATTTTATGTTGTTTCTGAGGGCAACTGGGAAGAACTCTGGCAACTTTCTGACTTCTCTCTGCCATCTTGGCTTCCCCCAAAAAAATTCTAAAAAAAAAAAAATCAAAATTTATTGGAAGTTCCTTATACTTCTATATTGGTCTCTAAATAATTCTCCTGTTACTTCCCCAGTGAAAATGTTTATCTTTGTGTCTTTGGAATTTTATTTTTGACAATTTCCTATTATTCCTCAGTTGACTTCCCTTGTAGAAGTTTACTACATAGATACCTATTTGTCCTTCCTCTCAATCTTTTGAAATCTTTTCTTCTTGCATCTAGAGTTCATGTCAAGTTAATGACAGCTTTTCTTATGAGTCACATATTCTAAAATGAAACTATCATTTCCCCCAAGGTCACCAACATGTCCACTTTACAACCAATTGCTCTTTGTTGGTGAATATCAGAAGTAAAATAGGATTTGCTCTTTTTGTTTCTCCTTTGTGTAACATAGCATTTATACCTATATGAATCAATAGAATTGAATCATGATTGTTTGGCATAGCAAGGTAGTGGGAAGAGTTGGCATTCTTGAAGCTGCCCTACACTCTTTCCATTACTTCTTTATCCAGGTTTCCTTACTGTTTATGGTGTTTAAATAAAATGGAAGTTAACAACTAACAACTTTCCACTATGTCCTTATATCTTCCAGATCTTACTATCTGCCCTACCTCTAAGTCCTACAGTCTCACAGCTTGTTATTTTAATAACTTACTAAAAAAGTAGTCCTAGGCCTTCCCATTCACTTCATTAATAATCATCAAGTTTTTTAGGATTTTCTATGTGTCATAAGTAAAACTCTTTAAAAGTGTTGTCTCCTCCAATTAAAGAGTAAGCTCTCTTGGGAATAGGGCCTGTCTTGTTTCTTCTATTTGTATACCTAGGGCTCATCAATGTTGGGCATGTAGTAAATGCTTAAACATATTTTTAATTCAAATGAAGCAATAATTTGTAAAAGCAATTAGTAGAGCAACTGGAACATAAGTTCTTAATAAATACTTTCCCTCTTCTCTTAATTTATTCACTTATTCACTGTCATCTATCAATATTTATACAAAGGCCTAAGAAGACAGCAGGTCAATCTATTTTTGTTAGGTCAGCAAATTACTGCCTTAGAACCCTCATCATAGTGTTATGAGCCACCAATGCACCTTTTTTCTTGTTAGATGATTTCTTAGCAGATAAGGCCTATGGATTTGTTGACAAGAGGCTTAATACTTTTTCTCATCTTTTGAAAGAGCCTTCAGAATGTGTCTTAGCTTCAGATATTCAGAAGTCCTTTCTGTAATCTATGCAACTTTATTTCATGTTCCAAGCACCTTCTACAAGTCAGGATTTCCCTTTGCTTCTTTCATATCTGTTTTCTATTTTTTCTATTGTTTTTGTTGGTCTGCTTTTTAAGGAATGATTTATTCTTCCTAATAACCAGGAGAGTGAAGAGCTGCAACCTGAATCCTTTTAATTTCTCTTCTAGGAAGAAAAATACCTTGCACTTTGAGTATCTACAATAGTCACTTGACTCTAGAAGAAATACAAATTTCACACATTCAATGTAGATTGCTACAAAAAAAAATCTTCCTATTCTCTATAATTTCTTGCTCTCTTGGAAAATTGCTGTGACAGACTGCTTGTGGTATCCTTCTGTTGCTGAGTTGTCATATTACTTATCACCTAACAATTTGACAGTTACTACCAACCTCCTTTTCCTTCCCTCACTAATCTTTCACTTTGTCTTACTGTGCTATGTATTGTGCCTCTATCAGATAAGTAGCACAGTGAATAAAGCACTGGCCCTGGAACCAGGAAGACTGAGTTCAAAGTCAATTTCAGACACTTATTGATTGTTTGATCCTGACCAAGTTCTGTTTGTCTCAGTTTTCTCAATAGCACCTACATCACAGCATTTTTATGATAATCAATTAAAATAATGTTTTACAAATCACCTTGCACATAATAGTCACTTAATAAGTAAATGTGTCTCCATTTCCTCAAAAAAAAAAAAAAAAAAGAAAAAGAAAAAAAGGAAAAAGATAGTCATGAATCTATACTATCATTTTCTCCATAGATCTCAAAGTTCTTTTTGACTTAAATTAGTTTTCCTGCCTAGAACATTTCCTTATCCATCTGGTAGTTGAAAGGTTCCCTGTCAGATTTTAACTTATGGCAGACTCAAAAAAATAAAGTTGGTCACTTTAAGGAAATGTAGATAATTCCTTCTAAGATTCCACATGAAACCCAGAATAATCCCATCTTGTTTTTGCTTAAAAAAAAAAAAAAAAGTAAGTAGATTGAATGAATATACATGGTGGGGAGTCAGGGGAGTTCTTTGGTAAGTTTGATATTTCAGTGACTGACTGAACAAAAAATCACCAAAAAAGAAAGAAGTTTAGGAGATGGAACAGGGGTTAGTAAAGTGATGGTGGTGGAGGCTGCAAAGCTTCAAACATCTTTTACCCTATTGCCAAATCATCAGAGTTTAGCTACCCAGCCTCCAGGAAGTGAAAGCTAGTGTGTCATTTTGCTCTATGTAAGATGGCATAAAATTAATTTTTCTATTTCTTAGAGACCTTTTTCTGTACAATTAAAAAAACCCTCTCTACCATAGCAATTATCTATAATTACTAATGAAAACAGGTGTTTTAAATGCCTTTTAAAATGTAGACATGAATGCATCGTTATTGTAACAGGCAACTACCAATATCCAATTTTCAGTGAGATGTTGAGATCAAATATAATGCAGAAGAAAGCAGACAAACAAAGGAAGTGGGAGCTTCCTTAGACACTATTCATTAAAAGAAATCTGGTGGCAAGCCAAAGGTTGACAAGCAAAGTGGTGAATTTCTATTAAAATGAAGAGTCGGTGGTTTCTCAGTGTGCAGAGCAATGGGCCCTGATTGGCTGAGGAGAAAATAAAATGGGAACCACTTAAGGAGAATCAAACTCCCTTATTCTAAAGCTCTTGTTAAAGAGCAAAGTGGAAGGAAATCCATTTCATGTCTTTCATTTGAGTTTTGAGAGAAGTGACTAAGCCACAATATAAGTAATAAACAGGCTTTTTTTAGGTCACTGTAACCAATCAACATGGATCTTGTTATTATGAGCAGCTTTTAAGGAGCACCAAATATATACTTCCTTTGTAATTGCTAAAGGACAACTAATAGCACTGGGCAGCTAAGTAGCTCCAAAATGTATAGGAAGATGAGTCTTCCTGAGTTTAAATCTGTCCACAGACTCTAACTGTGTGACTCTGAGCAAGTCACTTCACTCTGTTTTGGTTTCTTCATTTGTGAAATGAGCTGGAGGAAGAAATGGCAAACCCCTACAATGTCTTTGCCCAGAAAACCCCAATAGGGTCTCAAAGAATCAGACATGAGTAAAATGACTGATCATAGTACAATTCCTAGTTCAAAGAATCATAGATTTAGAGCTGTAAGGGACCTCAAGACCATGTTATGCAATCCTCTAATTTTGTGCATAAGGAAACTGAGGCTAGAAAGGTTAAATAATTTCTCAGTCACATAGCTATTAAGAGTTTGATTAAGAGTTTGAACCTAGGTCATCCAATTTCTGAGTTCAGCACTTTATTCGCAACAGGGCTGCTCCAGTGGTCTGGATAAGACTGCTCCTACTCAAACCTCAGAGTTCTTGAAACATGCACATTCTGACTTTCAGTGAATTTAAAGTACTTACAATAAATGTCTATAAGTGTTCCAAGTGTTCTTACCAAGAAGACCACAGAGATGAGTAAAACAAAAGGCCTTTCAAATAGCAATGGAAGTTCCATGTAATGAAGAGATAGAGAGTATGATAGAAAATCTACTGGATTGCAAGTCAGAATACCTAAATTCTAGGCTTGGCTCAATTATTAAATAGCTGTGTGACTTTGGGCAAATTTCTTAATTTTTCTGGACTGAAGAGACCCCATTTGTAAAATGAGGGGATTGGACTACTTGCTCTCTAAATTCTATGAACTTTTCAATGTTGTTGTTCTTGATCCTGAGAGGCTATTAAAACTTAAAAGTAGTGTAAGACCTTGGGGACAACCTGCTTATACACAATGTTAACACTATATAGAGTTTATATAATTATTTCAGAGACCATGTAGTCTATTCATTCTTCCTTTAAAAAAAAATTACAAATGGGTTTTGCCCCAAACCATACAGGTAGTAATTAGCAGAGTGGAAACTTAAACTCAGCTTTCCTGAATCCAAATTCAGTATCAATTATTCTTTCCAGCAGTGTTATGCTATATAGCCTTCTTCTTCTCTTTTTTTTTAAAATCCCATTTCATATAAGAGAAGCTTTTTAGCTCTTAAGTGGACCCATTGTCGCATAGACTAATAAGTGGTCAAAATGGGATCAGAATATGTTTCTTCTGACTCCAAATACAATTCTTTAAATTAAAAAAATGTGTAAACTTAACTATCAACAAACATTTCATTATATAAAAAGTAAAAAAACATATGTCAAACTTCTGTCACATACAGTTTATTGCAAAGAAATATATACATAATATACATAAAGTTGCTATTTTTTAAAAATTAAGTTTTGCCTTTCAAAAATTAATAAGTATTTGTTTTTCTCACCTTCCTACTTTCTCCTTCCTCACTGATGTAAAAAAGCAAAAAGAAAATCTTTGTAGCAAATATGAATCATCAAGCAAAACAAAATCTCATGTTGCTCATGTCAAAAAAAAAAAAAAGGATCGTTCATTCTATATTTTTGGTTTATCATTTTTCCATCATTCTTCTAGAATCCTGATTGGTTATTGCCTGGAATTAGAGCCCTTACAACTTTCAAAGTTGTTTACTTTTACAACTTCACTATAGGGTAAATTGTTCTCCTAGTTTTATTTCATCAGTTCATATAATTCTTCCCAGTTTTTCTCTGAAATGATTCTCTTCATACATATCATAATATATGATAATTTTTTTCAGACAATCCCCAACTAAAAAGCTCCTTCTTAGTTTCTAGGGAAAAAAAATCTGCTACATATATTTTTCTACATATAAATTCTTTTTTCCTTTGATTTTCTAGTTCTAGGTTAAAGAGAATGCATTGTTTGGTACCTCTGTGAACATTATTCCAAATTGCTTTCCAGAAGGGTTTTTCAAAGACATAGCTGTAAACAATGCATTTATATACTCATTTTATCACGCTACCTCCAACATTAGTAATTTTTGCTTTTTGTCTACTTCCAGTCTGATGAGTATGAGATAGAAACTCATAGTTGCTAATTAAAACATTTCTCCAATTATTAGTGATCTGAATCATTTTATACAACTATTGATACCATAGATTTTTTCTCTTGAGAACTGCTTATTTATGTCTTTGACCTTTGACTTATCATTTGGGGAATGACTCTTATTCTTATTGAATCACTTCTCTTCCTTTTGGACCTCTGTAGCTCCCTTCCATTAATTTTTATTTTCCAATCTCTCCTTCTCCTTTTTTCTCTCCCCCCTAATTTATCTCCACTCTCTTTTCTGTATTACTCTCTTCTCCGACCACGGTAATGGCTCACTTAGGTCCTGTTTACCCCTGTTTATTCACTTAAGCTAAGAAGATTGATGAAGCTAGGTAAAGGGTAGAGTCATTGAATTAATAACCCAATGCATTATCCTCTTCTTAACCGTAATGCTCCTTCCTACCCCATAATTGCAGGAGTTTAGATGTATACTAAACACCTAATGACAGACCAAATTATACAGCCCAAGCTAAAGGATAAGTAACTACTGGTACATGAATCTCCTTAGGGCATTTTGCTGGAAGCCTGCTCACTTTTACATCCTGACAGCTGTCACCCAAACATGAATGTTTTCTCATGTGGGTTGCTTTTTCATTTAGAATTGTTAATACTGGATTGGCTGTTTGACATTAGCATGGGAGAGGAAAAGTTGGTTGTAATTTTTCTGGCCCAGGATAAGTGATTCAAAGGCAAAGCCTCACATTTCAAGAACCTTTTGACTTTGGGAAGAGTTTGGAAGTATTAAGCCCTGACTGTTTTTTTTTTTTTTTTTTTTTTTTTTTTTTGACAATGGGAGGATTATAAGAGCTATGAAACAAATGTTACCCTCATTATTTTTTATTGTCAGCCAATAGAATTCCCTCAAGAGACAATGAACATATTCCTCCTAAATAGGAGAATGAGAGGCTAATTTTGTATTAAAAAATAAATAGTTACACAAAACTTTCAGGCAGAAGCAATGGAGACTAAATTGATTCACAATAAGAGTCAGCAGACCTGGATTTTAGTTCTATCTGTGTGTGACCTTCCTCATATGTGAAATGAGAATATTTTATTGAAAGATATCTAATAGCTTTGAAATTCTTCCTTTTTCTACATTTCTACATTTTAAAAGGTAGAAAAGACATCTACCAAGAAATTATTTTCCTACGTTTGGGACTTCTTAGAATCTTCCCCCTCTGATTCACTAGAGAGAGCAGGCAATTTTTTTTTTTTTATGGTAGAGCCATTGTTTAAAATTCAAACAATCATTCAAATAAGTTTGATTCAAAGGTAGCTTAGCATTACCTTAGAGAAGAGAACACAGACAGAGAATAACAGTCCAAGCATTTGAAAAGGGAAAGAATAAACATTTGTATTGTATCTAGTGTACGCCAGATACTGTGCTAAATACTTTTATAAATGTTACCTTATTTGATTCTCACAACAACTTTTAGGATGCTATTATTATTATTATTAGTAGTAGTAGTGGTAGAATAAGCCCCATCTTACTGTTAAAGAAACTGAGGCACAATGGTTTTAATGATTTGTTCAGGGTCACACAGCTACTAAATATTTAAGGCTGGATTTGAATTCAGATCTTTTTTATTCCAGGTCTAAGGCTCTCTCTACTGTACCACTAGCTGCCTTTAAGAAGATTTAAGAAGATTATTCCCAGAAGCCGTAAGAAGAGATAATATGTAGATGTTGCAGAGGTAGATTTTAGTTTTAATTAAGGAAAACCTTTTTAATACTGAGAATTGTCCCAAAATGGAATGAGGTGCCTTAAGAAGTTGTAGATTACCCATCATTGATGATCTTTCAAGGAAGACTGGTTGAACTCTTACTGAAGATGTTGTAGAAGGAGGAGAATGATATGGTTCCTCAACTCCTTTCCAGCTTTGAGAATACAGAAAGGATATAGCTTTGATTCAGTTGAGTATAAATTCCTTGCATGCATTTTTGTTATAATATTAAGCCTAGTCAGTATAATGTGTCCAACCTTAGAACCTTCTCTACAAAATACAGAGCTGGTAATCATAACTGTTAATGTGAATGGGATGAACTCTCCCACAAAGCAGAATACTATAATGTACTGTTTATAAGAAACACACTTGACACATACAGAGTAAAAGTAAAAGGCTGGAACAGAATTTATTATGTTTCAGCTAAAACGAGAAAAAAGCAGGATAGCAATTCTGATCACAGATGGCGCTAATGTAAAAATAGATCTTATTGAAAGAGAAAAGGAGGAAAAGTATATCTTGATTATGGGTACTGTAAATAATGAAAAAATAATTATACAAAATGTGTATCACCAAGTGGTAGAGCAGGCATATTCCTAGGGAAGGTTTTAAGTCAGTTACGTGAAGAAATAGACAGGAAAACTATTCTAGTGGGGGACCTCAACCTTCTCCTCTCAGAATCAAAGAAATCTAACCACAAAATAAGCAAGAAAGAAACTAAGGAGTTTAATAGGATCCTAGAAAATCTAGATATGATAGACCTCTGGAGAAAATTGAATAGAGACAAAAAGAAATTTTTCTTAGCAACTACATAAAAATTTGTTATGGGCCAGAACTCTGAACTTGAAACAAAGGATTCTTACAAGATACTAAGTCAGTGGAATTGATAGAGACAATAGTTATCTAATTTAGCATGGTTCAGTATGATTGATTTAATCCTACAAGGAGTTGTTATGGGCCAAATGTTGAAATAAGGTACTAAATGGAATTGAGGAGACAATGGTTAAATCTAGTTTAGCATTAATTTAATCCTACAACAAATAATGGTTTCCTAATGATATAACAATTGGTTTGTACTCAGTGTGTAACATATAAGCTAGAAGCCTCAGCCAGGGACATTCAGAGAGATTCAGAGGGCAGAGAAGGAGCAAGGAGTTCAAACTCTTGGAACCAAGGAGAGAGACAGGCCTCCAAGAAAGATAAATGGGCCCCAGGAAAGGAGACAAGATTTTGAAGGAGACAATAAAGGATTTGGATTTTAACACCTGGCTGCACTCCTGGTGATTACTGAACTGAAATGAAGGCTGCTGCCTCCAGAGACCCAAGAAAACCTCAACAGAGAATATTACATTTTAGAGAGAACTTTACAAAAATTGACCATGTGTTAGGGCACAAAAACCTCACAATAAAATGCAAAAAGGCAGAAATAATAAATGCTTCCTTTCAGACAACAATGCAATAAACATATTCAGTAAAGGGCCAGGGAAAGGTAGGCTAAAACCCAATTAGAAATTAATCCAATTCTAAACAATGAATGGGTCAAACAACAAATCACAGAAAAAAATCCAAAATTTCATCTAAGAGAATGACAGTAAAGAGACAACATATCAAAATCTATGGGATGCTTTGTCAAGCAGTTCTTAGGAGAAATTTTATATCTCTAAATACCTACATGAATAAAATAGAGAAAGAGGAGATTAATGAATTGGACATGCAACTAAAAAAGTTAGAAAAAATACAAATAAAAAACCTCTAATTAAATACCAAATTAGAAGTTCTGAAACTCAAAGGAGAGATTAATAAAATTGAAACTAAGAAAACTATTGAACTAATAAATCTAAGAGATGGTTTTATGAAAAAAAAAATTCAAAATAGAAAAACCTGTGGTTAATTTGATTGGAAAAGGAAAGAAAAAAATCAAATCAAAAATTAAAGAGGGGGACTTACCACCAATGAAAAAAAAATTAAAGTAACAATTAGGAGATATTTTGCCCAAGTCTATGCAGCAAATCTGACAATCTAACTGAAATGGATGAATATTTACAAAAAAATATATATAAATTGCTTGGGTTAACGGAAGAGGAAATGAAATACTTAAATAGTTCTATTTTAGAAAAAGAAATTGAACAAGTCATTAATGAATTCCCTAAGAAAAAATCTCCTGGGTCAGATGAATTCACAAGTGAATTCTACCAACCATTTTAAGAACAATTAATTCCAATAATAGGCAAATTATTTGGAAAAAATAAGTAAAGAAGGAGTACTGCCAAATTCTTTCTATGACACAAATATGGCATTGATAAGTAAACCAGGAAAGGCCAAAATAGAGAAAAAAAAAATTTACAGACTGGTCTCCCTAATGAATATTGATGCAAAAATTTAAATAAAATCTTAGCAAAGAGATTACAGCAACTTATTAGAAGGATAATACACTATGACTGTGGTGTTTTTTCTTCTTTAAAATAATAAAATGGTTCTCTCTGGGAGAGAGCAGATTTCTTGGGGATGTTTCTGGAGGCAGCCTTAGTTTCAGTTAAGAAACCCACCCAAAACGCAGCCAGGTGCTAAAAGTTCAGATCTTTTATTGTCTCCAATATAGCCCGGTTAGTTTTCTTAGAGGCCTCTCTCTGTCCTTGGTTCTAAGAGCTCTTGCAGCTTTGTCCTTTGCTTCTGCATCTGCTTTCTTCAGCCTCTAGCCAGCACCAAGGTGAATCTGTCTTGCCTCCGAGAGAGGGCTTCTGGCTCTCAATCTCCCAGAGTGCTCTGTGTCTGTCCCAGAGTGCTCCTCTCCAACCTCTGGGAATGTTCTGAAGTAACTCCCTTGAAGCTCTAAGAGCTTCCTCTATATACATGATCTCCCAAAGGTTAACTCCTCCTCTGAGTGAATGGGATTATGGGTTTCTCCCAGAGTACTCTCTGGTCCTAAGAGCTTCAAGGGAGGTATGAATTCAGATATCTCATACTAAACCCTGAAATCTCCCAAACGTGTGAACTCCAATGAGTACTTAAATACTTTGTGTTTATAAGAGCTCTCTAAAGGTGTGAACACAAGCTTCCTCTATATATATGATCTCCCAAAGATTAACTCCTCCTCAGAGAGAATGGGATTATGGGTTTCTCCCAGAGTGCTCTCTGGCCCTAAGAGCTTCAAGGGAGCTGTGAATTCAGATATCTCATTCTAAACCCTGAAATCTCCCAAATGTGTGAACTCCAATGAGTACTTAAATACTTTTTGCTTATAAGAGCTCTCTAAAGGTGTGAACACAAGCATTGTTTCTATCAGTTATACTTAGTACCTTGTTTCAAGTTCTGGCCCATAACATCTCGTAGGATCAGATTAATCATTACTGAACCATGCTAAATTAGATAATTATTGTCTCCATCAACTCTAATGACTTAACAATTTCTAAAGATTCCAACATATGACAAAGTAGGATTTATACTAGGAATGCAGGGCTTCAATATGAAGAAAACTATTACCATAATCAACCATATCAATAACAAAACCAACAGAAATCATATGATAATCTCAAAAGATGCAGAAAAACTTTTGACAAAATACAGCACTCATTCCTATTAAAAACACTAGCAAGCAGGGGAATAAAAGGAGCTTTCCTTAAAATAATAAGCAGTATCTATATAAAACCTATATCAAGCATTATTTGTAATGGAAAGAAGTTGGACGCATTTTCAGTACGATCTGGGGTGAAACAAGGATGCCATTATCACTATTATTATTCAATATTGTACTAGAAATGTTGGCTTTAGCAATAAGAGAAAAAAAAGAAATTAAAAGAATTAGACTAGGCAATGAGGAAATAAAACTATTACTCTTTGAAGATGATATGATGATATATTCAGAGAATTCTAGAAAAGCATCCAAAAACGTACTGGAAACCATTCACAGCTTTAGCAAAGTTGCAGGATATAAAATATACCCACACCAATCATCAGCATTTCTATATATTACTGACAAAGCCCATCAAGAAGAGATAGAAAGAGAAATTCCACTTGAAATTACTGTAGACAAAATAAAATATTTGAAGGTCTGTCTGCCAAGACAAACCCAAGAAGTATATGAACATAATTACAAAATAGATCTCAAACAAATAAAATCAGATCTAAACAATTGGAAAAAATATCAGTTGTTTATGGCTAGGCTAAACTGATATAATAAAAATGATAATTGTGCCTAAATTGGTCTACTTGCTCAGTGCCATAGAAGTCAAACTTCCAAAACATTATTTTATAGAACTAAAAAATAATAACAAAATTCATCTGGAAAAATGAATTCATCTGGAAAGAATATCAAGGGATTTAATGAAAAAAAGTACAAATGGTGATGGCTTAGCAGTACCGAATCTAAAACTATAATATAAAGCAGCAGTCATCAAAACCACTTGGTATTGGCTAAGAAATAGAGTAGTGAATCAGTGAAATAGATAAGATACACATGACACAGTAATCAAGGCATAGCAATTTAGTATTTGATAAATCCACAAACTCCAGTTTCTGGAAGAAGAACTCACTATTTGACAAAAATTGCTGGGAAAACTAGAAAATAATATGTTAAAATGTCAGCCTACTCTCACACCAAAATAAGATCAAAATGGATCCATGATTTGGTCATAAAGAATGATATCATGAATAAATTAGGAGAACAAGCCATAATTTACCTATCAAATCTTTGGAGAAGGGAAGGATTTATGAAAGAAGAACTAGAGAACATTATGAAAGGGAAAATAAACAATTTTGATTACAGTAAAGTGAAAAGTTTTTGCATTAACAAAACCAACAGAAACAAGATTAAAAGGGAAATACAAAGCTGGGAAAACATATTTACCACCAGTATTTTTGATAAGGGTCTCATTTATAAAATATATAAAGAACTGTTTCAAATTTATAAGAATACAAGTCATTCCCCAATTTATGAACAGCCAATTTTCAGATGACAAAATTAAAGCCATTTATAATTATATAAAAATGCTCTAAATCACCAAATCCTGGGTAATCTTGACTGTTGATCCTTGATATTGAATTGTTTTTATGTCGCAGCTTGCAGTATTCTGTCTTTGAGATTATAGTTTTGGAGTTTCTCAACAATGTTCCTTGGGGTTTTCCTTGTGGGATCTCTTTTCAGAGATATCGATAGATTCTTTGAATGAGTATTTTCCCCTCTGTTTCTAGAATATCAGGGCAGTTTTCCTTAATGACCTCTTATAGAATGCTGTCCAGGCTCTTTTTTTGGGGGGAGTCATAGCCTTCAGGTAGGCCAATAATTTTTAAATTTTCTCTTCTGGGATTTTCCAGATAGGCTGTTTTGCCAATGAGGTATTTCACATTTTGTTCAATTTTGTCATCCTTTTTAGTTAAATTGATTATTACTATCTCACAAAGTCATTAGCTTCCATTTGTTTTATTCTAGTTTATAATGTGTGATTTTCATCAGTTATCTTTTGTATCTCATTTTCCATTGGGTTTATTCTACTGTTTAAAGAGTTGTTTTCTGAGTTGATGTTTTGGTCTTATAAGTCACCACAGTAGCCTTGGCTTTGAAAACATAGGACCCTTGTGTTTACAGGGGTAGCTTTGGCTATTCTTTTCAGGAAACAGCCTGGGACTGGAAGCATTGCCCCCTGATTTGCTCTGCTACTGAGCCAAAATGAAGGGTCTTAGTTGCTGATTTGCTGTAAGTAAGACTCTCTCACTGGCATAATTCGTCTGAGTTGAGCTGAATACCCTTTTCACTCCTTTTTATAAGTTTTTTTTTTTTTTTTCAGATTGTTTTGAGTTGGAGAATGGTTTCATTCCATCTGATTCTGTTCAGAAGCTTGGTTTCACATGGTTTTTGAGGAAAACTGGGAGAGCTCAAGCAGCTTTCTGATTTTTCTTTGCCATCTTGGCTCCACCCCTGGAATCTTATTTATTTATTTGATTTTGCTGAGCAATTGGGGTTAAGTTACTTGCCCAGGATCACACAGCTAGGAAATATAAAGTGTCTGAGGTTGGATTTGAACTCAGATCCTCTTGACTTCAGGGCTGGCACTCTATCCATTGTGCCACCTAGCTACCCCTTAATTATTTTATAATAAACATTGCTTTATGAATCATGTTGGAAGAGAAAACTCAGAGCAAAAGGGAAAAATAATGTGAGTTATTTAAAAAACATAAAAAAGAAGTGAACATAGCATGTGTTGATTTGCATTCAGTCTCCTTAGTTCTTTTTCTGAATGCAGATGGCATTTTCTGTCCAAAGTCTATTGGGATTGCTTTGGATCACTGAATCACTGAGAAGAACCAAGTCTTTCATAGTTGATCATTGCACTCTGTTATTGTGTAGAATATATTTCTGGTTCTGCTTGTTTCATTCAGCATCAGTTTGTGTAAATCTTTCCAAGCTTCCAGTTTATAAGTGAGTATAAAGGGCAGGAACTCAGTATGATTGATTTAATCCCACAACAAGGTGTTAACTCAGTAGAATTGATAAGACAATGATTATCTATTTCAGCATGTGAGTTCTCTAATTCAGTATGACTGATTTAATCTTATAACAAATAATGGTTCCCTAATGATATAATGGTTGATTTATACTCAGTATACTGTAATGATATAATTGTAATAGCATATATAGAGCTGGGGACAAACTCAGTCAGAGACAGACTTCAAGACAGAGACCATCCTGGTGGCTCTCCTGCATTTCCTCCACTGAAACTAAGACCCATTCCAGAGGGTTTCCAGAAAGCTAGCTTGGGCCCAGGTGAAAGAGACAGACTATGAAGAAGATAATAAAGACTTTGGACTTTATTCCTGACCCTTCTCGTGGTTATTATTCTGTTGAGATCAAGGATGGCCCCAAAACCTCCAGAAAGCTAAACCAGAACATTACAGGTAAAGAAATGGACTTGCTCAGAGTCACACAGCTAATAAATCTGTGAAGTCAAACGATAAGTCCTTCTGGCATGTGAGACCTGACATTTTATTCACTGAGCCCATAGTTGTCCCTACTTTATGCTTAAGCAACAAAGAAATTGCTTTAACAGATTCAAACCTCAGTGCCTTGGGGCTAATAAACGTCTAAGACATTGGAGGGGAAATGAGGACAAAACCCCCTCTAATAAGCAAGTTTAAACTTTGGAGAGTAAATACTGCCACAATCATACTTTTTGTACTCAGTTTCCAGAGGATGCTCTTTTACCTTACTATTTGGAGTTTTGATGAACATGACCTTGTTTATCAAATCCTTCATACTGCTCTTTTTGATTTCACTGGATTGTTAAAAAATGACATGATCAGGTACTTTAACAGGTAGCATCGAAATATGCTGTCTTCATAAAACTCTTCTCTGAAGGAAACTTGCCAGGGAGTTTTATTATTACCTTCTCTTAAAAAAATTCTTGAACTAGAGTAGTAAATTATTCCTTAAAATTTCATTAGTACTCCTTGGCAAGGCATTCTCCTTGGTCATTCTGTGCCACTGTTTCTCATAAACTGGCTGCTATAAATAACCCATAATTCTTTTATAATCAAGAGAGCTCTGAGTTATGTCCCATATACTTTAAAAACAACTCTTTCCTCTCCCCCAAATTAATCTTGTTAGAAAACTATTTTGCTATCAGTGTCTTTGCTTCAGGACATAATCTTGTCATTCAATAATCTCATTATGAATTGACACCACTGCCCAATTTTATTAGCACCCCAGGAACATTTGCCCTAACAGGAAACCAAATGGCAACGGTTTTCCATTAAGACATTCTCTTCATCTTAAAAGAAAAAAAAAAAAACAAATAAAAACATTTGTAAGTTGGTATTGAGAACAAAGTACCCCCTTTGTAACTAGTCCAAGAAACCTTGATTACTGATAATTGGGGAGGGGAAGAAATGTTAGGTCCACACAGCTGTTGGGTTGAATGACCTATAATCACACTCATCACATCATGCCTATACTGTTGTAATAGGCTGCTGGATGGCCCCCCTGATGAAAGTCCTTCCCTATTTTATCCAGCACATTGTCTAATGAGCTATCATTTTGATCTTTTCAAAGTGCAAGTCTTGCCATGTCTATCTTTCCCCAGCCCTATTCAATCAATTTCAGTGGCTCCCTATTGACTTGAGGATCAAATACAAAATCACTTATTTGACTTTTAAAGGCCTCCATAATCTGGTCTCTTCCTGCCTTTTTAGTCTTCTTATGTCTTACATCTTCTTTATACTCTACAACCTAGTAAAAGTATTCCTTGCTATTTCTTGTCCATGATAGCCCATCTCCTGCCTTCTGACCTATTCACAGGTTCTCCATCAAACCTGGGACTCTTCCTCTTTGACTCCTTCATTTTTCTCTAAGTTTCAGTGAAACTCCTACCTTCTCCTAGAAATCTTTCTTAGTTCCTCTTAAACTTCATGCCTTTCTTCTGAGCTTTGCTTTTACTTACCTTGTACAGATCCTATTTGCACAGCTGTTTGCATAGCATCTCTGACAATAGAGTATGTGTTCTTTGAGACCAAGATCTGTTTTTTTGTTTGTTTTTCTCTTTTTCCTTTCTTTTGGTTTGTGTGTGTGTGTGTATGCATGTGCACAAGTGCAGTGCCTGACACAAAGTGTTTAATAAATGCTTCTTGACTGACTGACCCTAAAATGAGCAGTTTGAACTAGATAATCTCTTAGGTTTCTTCTGGTTCTATTATTTTTCTGCTTTGTAAACCTCAAATTAATTTTTTAAAAAACATCCCCTCATTGTTATGTGTTCAGCACTCTGAGTTCCACAGAACAAGATTAATTCTTCTTCCTCATGACAGAATTTTGAATATTTAAGGATATAGCCAGACAAGAATGGATTATGGAAAGATGATGATCATTTTAATCATGGAAGCTATTCCTCTTTTAAATGAAGTCCAACATCCATAAGTTTTTTGAGCAATCATTTTTACTGCTTAGTGAGTCAGTTTGTAGATTCACTGAATTTTTTAAAACACTAATTATGCCTCTCTTGTATTTAATTCATGAAAATTATTTTTTGAGCCCAAAGTGCAAAATTTTACATTTATCTTTACTGAATTTGATCTTGAAAGATTAAGCCCAAAGTTCAAGCCTGTTAAGATCTTATTAGATGGTGTTTCTGTCAAGCAGGATGTTACTTCGAATATCAGAAACATAATAAAATGTCAAAACAGAATCAGAATGCATATGCCACTTGGGAGTTTCTGGGGTTCCATAAAAATAATTCACTTGATGCATATGAATTCAATTGGATCATCCACACTAGAAAAAGCAAAGTGAATGAAAAAAAAAG
This sequence comes from Sarcophilus harrisii, assembly GCF_902635505.1. Taxonomy (NCBI): domain Eukaryota; kingdom Metazoa; phylum Chordata; class Mammalia; order Dasyuromorphia; family Dasyuridae; genus Sarcophilus; species Sarcophilus harrisii. Next base: position 301,624,838 of record NC_045426.1, on the reverse strand, counting down.
TTTCTTGCCCAGTTTATAAAGACATATCTTGAACAAGCAATGCAGATAGATAATAATAACTGGAGTCTAGAATTGAGTAGGTGGAAGGGAAAGAATTATGTGTGGCACATAAAAGGTATTTTGTGTGCTCTTTTCAATGATCCAGACTGCTTACTGCAGCAAAAGCTCTTTGTATTAACACTAATACCTTCTAAATGGTTCTAAATATCTAGAGATAAAAAACATCACAATATCAGAAGAATTAAAATGAGAAATAACCCAAAGGGCAATGAGAAGACACGGTAGGCGTCAGCAGACTGTGGCATGTTACCAATGTGTGGGAAAGGCATAAAAAAATCAAACATATGCATAACTGAAAAAGGAGGCAGGCTGGTCATATAGGGAGAATGAGAAATAACAGATGGTTGGCCTGAGTGGTAGGAAAGTATTCCCAAGATATTAAAAGAACAATAAGCAAATCTTGGGCACAGGATCATAGATTTAGAATTGGAAGGGAGTACATAGCCTTTAGCTCAACTTCTTCATTTTACAGACAAGGAAATGAAGGCCTATCTATGTCAAACTCAAGAGGTAGAGCAAGAAGGGCTCTCTGTGGCAATCCACTCATCCATTCCCGTTCTTTCATGTTATAGATGAGAAAACTGGAAACCCAGAGAGGTTTCATGACTGGTACAAAGATGTAAGTAGCAAATAGTTCAGCTTGAATTGTACTTTGCACCATTATAGAAATCTTAGTTATAATAATAATAAATAAAAATGATAATAAGAATTTTTCATCTGGGGCAGCTAGGTGGTGCAGTGGATAAAGCACCAGCCCTGAAACTCAGGAGGACCTGAGTTCAAATTTGAACTCAGATACTTAACACTTCTTGACTGTGACTCTGGGCAAGTCACTTAACCCCAATTGCCTCTGAAAAAAAAAAAAGAATTATATTCATCTAACTCCAAATTTAATGCTTTCTCCACCTCCACCATACTGTGAAATTGGGAGTATATGGAAAAACACTAGCAAGAATTACACAGAATGAGAAAATGTTGAGGGGTTTCAATTCATATCAAACATTGTTGAAATTATGCATCCATCATGTCACACCCAAGTAACAACCCTGTAATGAAAATTGTATATTTCTTATTTCTTCTATTTCAGGACAAGGATAAAGAATGGACTTGTTAATTTAATTAGCATAAAGAACTTCCAGGTGAGAAAACTTTCTCTACTCACACGGGTCAGCACCTTCTGTGCAAATTCTAGTTTTAGAGAGTTGCCTTGAATAGTTAAGGGATATGCCCAAGATCACACAGCCAGTTTTTACCAGAGGCAAGACTTCAAAGAAGGCCTTTCTGGCTTTGCATCAGTTCTCGTTCTCTCTCTCTCTCTCTCTCTCTCTCTCTCTCTCTCTCTCTCTCTTTTACATCATCTTCATGGAAAGAAAGAAAAAAGGACATGAAATGGTGACTGGCCAAAGTCACATGCAGGGGACATGGCAGAATTGGGACTTAAGTCTTCTGCCTCAAAGGTCAGAGATGTTTCATCATATTGCAGCTGTTTCATACTTCCTTGTGATGAAGTTTGCTATGATTAAGTTTTATTTGAAATACATTTATCAGACACTCATTAGGAGTAGCTGATAAAGTAAAGTCATTTGGGGAAGGGGAAGATTGACATTTAGGGATTTTTAGAAATACAGACACCAAAGATAAAAGATTTTATTTTCTGTTAACTTTTCTAGCTTCTAAGATAGCTAGAAAGAGGACTATGGGTAAAAGTTACTCATCAATTGATCCCCCTTCCTACCATATTTCATAGCTGGTTTGAATCTAGGATTTATGGGTTTTGTGGATAGTTTAAAGATTAACTTACATCATATCATCCATATGTAGAATCATTGGTTATACAAATGAAGAAATTTTAAATGCTGTGGGTAAGTTTGCTTACATTGGTAGTATACTTTCTAGGGATGTTGTCAAAGATGATAAATCTATTTTTTCTAGACCTAGCTCAGCATTTGGGAGGCTCTAAAAGAAAGTATGAGACAGAAGAGATATTAGGCTGCCTAACAAAATGAATGTCTACAGAACCATTGTGCTGACTTCATTGTTGTATGCCTGTGAAACCTGAACAATTAACCAATACCTTTAAAGAAAAATGTTGAAGGACTTGCCTAAAGTAATAAAGAGCAAAAAGAGCAGAACCAAGAGAATATTGTATAGAGTAACAGCAATATTGTTTTAAGAATGATTTTCAATGTGTAAGTTATTTTGAGTATTATAAATACCCAAATTTACTATAAAGGATATATGAAGAAAGACATTTCTGCATCTAGAGAAGGAACTGATCCATACAAATATATATAGAATAATTTACATATATGTGTGTATGTATATGTATATATATGTATATATATATATATATATATATATATATATGTATACACACATACACATACCTATTTGTATGTAATGGTAGCTAGGGGTATCCCCCTAATGGATTAGGGGGAGGGTAGGAAAAAAAGAAATTTATCTCTGTATATTTCAGAGGAATGACAGATTGTCCTCACTAGATTTATAGTTTCAAACTCAATCACCTTTTTTATTGTACTATGTTATGGAAATGCTTATTTTATTTCTTAAATGTGCATCAATATAAAAAAGAGAGGGGGGAACCAAACTACTTCTATTTATATTGTCTTTGGAAGATTCTAAGGATTACCTAGCAACATAAGGTACTGAACACTGAGATTGTCTCTCAAGCTAAACTGCAGAGCATAATACCTATGGGCTAGCCATATGGCTGAAATGTGAAATGTACATATACATAAAAGACTATTTTATAGAGAATTCAAACTACATATGTGCTCACAGGGAGGTCAGAAGAAATGGTACAGAGAGTCTCAAGGACTCTCTGAAAAACTTTGATATTGATTGTGAGACATGGGAGACATTGGCACAGGATGGCCCATCATGATATAGTTGCACCAAAGAATGCCCAATGCTCTATGAATAAAACAGAATTGCAGTAGCATAAATAATGTAAGATTCACAAACCTAAAGACATTTTTGTCCCAAATGTACAATTTCTGCCTAATCAATGATAAGAGTCGTTCAAGCTTAATTGGACTGATCAGCCATACTGTATCTTGACCCCAATATCATGATATTATCTATCCTCTTTGAGTATGAAGGACTAATGAACAAGGACACAGAGAAGTTAAATAATTTGCTCAGGATTACACAGCCAGTATGTGTTAGAGGCAGAACCTGAACCCAGAGTTTCCTGGCTCTGAAGCTAGTTCTGCTTCTACTATTCCATACTGTCCCTCATTACTTGCCATAGTTCTGAGATTATTGATATTTGGGGAATGTGGGATTACTATCCCAAGGATTACCATCCATGACAGTGATAACTCTATTTAGGACTGTTAGCTAGCTCATCCCTGCTTTGCCTGGAGGCCATGAAAGCCCAAGTCTTTGAGCTTAGTATCTAATAGATTTTATTTCTATTTATTTTTCATGAAAACTTATTATAAATAAGTTGCTTGAAAGAAACTAATGAGCTATAATAAATTTGCATACTCATGAAGCCTATTTATTTATTCACAGACTTGTCGCACAGAATGGAAGTGTGGTGGGTATGTGGGGGGGTGACATTAATTCTGCTAGAAGTTACTGGAGAATATATGCCATCCCAAACTCTCAGCTCTCTGAAAGAAAATATAGGTTCACATCATTTTTAAAAAAATCTTAACACGTCTTGGAGTATTCTACTATGGATAGAATATTCTACTACCAAGAGGTCAAAAAGGCTAGGTCCTGAGAGTGCTTAGTTGCAATGTTAAGGTCTTTGGAAATTCATTGTAAAACACTGAATTTAAATCCCAAAAAGGAAAACTCTGGGCTCTCTCTAGTCTGTGCCTACAACAGTATCCTCCACAAGGCATATACTCACTAAATCTATATTAACTGATTTGATGATGTATCTGGAACCCAAATAAATGAACAGGTCTGTTTCTATAAACTTTGACTGTAGGACACTTTATGCTTATAAGCCCGCAAGGCAAAGTAGTGCTGAGCTATATCGAATAGTGGCAAGAATTTTGAACCACTAGCCAAGAAACTTGTACTCTAGCACTAACCTTTTGCTAACTGCTTGACTTTGCATAAGTAATTTCCTCTTTCTGAATCTTAATTCTCCCATATGTGAAGTGCTGCCAATGAATTAATCAATAAGCATTTACTAAATGCTTATTATGTGTCAGGCACTGTGCTAAGCGCTTGAGATACAAAAGAAAAATATTCCCTTTTCTCAAGGAGCTTTCTTTGATAATAGCTAGCATTTATATAGGAATTTAAAGTCTGTAAAACACTTCACATAGATTTGCCTCTTTTAATCTTCACAAGAGTTCTATAAGATAAGTGCTAATATTATCCCCATTTTTAGAAATGATGAAAGTGAGATTGAGGGACATTAAGTAATTTGTTCATGGTCACACAACTAGTAAGTGTCTGAGGCAACATTTGAACTCAAATCTGTTGGATTCACAAGTTCAACACTCTATTCACTATACCACATAACAACATTCTAATGGAGGAGAGAGCATTTACACAAACAGGTATTTATAAGCTGCATATACAAGATTCTAGATCAATTTGGAAGGGAATATTCTAGCAAGTGGGGGAAATGGGAAAGGATTTCTGCAGAAGGTGGCATTTAAGTTGAGTGTTGAGGAAGATAAGGATTCTCAGAGTCAGAAGTGGAAAGGGAGAGGATTTTCAGCATAAATGAGAGTCAACACAAAGGTATGGAAATGGGAGAGGGAGTATAGTGTGTGACAAACATCAAGTAAACCAGTATGGATGGAATCTAGAGTGTCTGGTGACAAATAATGTGTAAGAATACTGGAAAGATAGGAAAATTTTGTATTGTGAAAATTTTAAATGCCAAAAAGTAAAGTTAGCTGGTGACCAACTGAAACAGAGAAGTTCAAAGAGAGGCTGAAATTCAACATAATAATTCTGAGAAAATGGTCAGTTATTTTTTTCCTTCAGAAAATCAGTATCAACTCCCGTAATGATGGAGAAACTGAGTCAAGATAGATTAGAGAGTGTTTCATGATTTATTAAATGGGAGAGATTTACTGGGACCAAATGAATCCATGGTTTGGTCCCAGGACTAAATGAGACTATCGTCTCCAAGAATCCAGCAAATAATGAGAGTTCTCAATGACCTACATACAAATGGCTCAGACTCAGGGGATATACTGAATCAGGGGCGGAGTCAGGGTACTGAGAGTGGGAACAAGACTCTGACAGAGTGGGAGGAGCCTCCAGAGATGAGATAACATAATAGGGGGAGGCAGCCCAGACTTGGGGAGAGGCATCTTGATGAGATGGTATCTGACATTCCAATAGCTTGGGATGGGGAGAGGTCTGATATTCTAAAACGTAAGATCTTTTTCCTTATCAAATATTTTGATAAAGAGGGAGAGGAGGTTTTGCAAGACTGAGCTTTGAGTTGAAACAGAGAAACTGAGTCAGGACTGGGTCAGGATAATTATGGAAACTGAGTCAAGACAATAAAAAAAGAACTGTGGCATAACATTCCCAAGACTTGAAAAAATGGACAGATTGGTTCAATTTGTCTTATTGAGAATAGAGAGTGAGCTGTTGCTCTTGATAATTTCTAGAAGATGGTACTATTTTTTTCCCCTTGAAGTTATGGAACTTCTGGAAGTTCTTATTAAGAATTTCTGATATTGCAGCCATGATTTCCTAACAGCAAGATCTCTGTTAACAGTGGGATCTGAGGGAAAATTCAATTTCTCTTGAAATAGTCTTAAGGATTATTAATCCAAATGAAGTAAGTCTGGACTTCAAATAACCTAACAATATGATATCATAGTTCACTTAATAAAAGGCAACTGTGGCAGAGAGAGACTGGGCCCTGGGAATGTGACTTGCTCTATTTTTCTGATAGATAGACAGAGAGACATAACTAGGCAAATAAAGGAATGATTTTAAAATTAAGTTTTATTTTTCCAACCAGCAAATATCTATCTTCACTCCTCCAAATCCACAATTTTCTTCAACAAGGCTCCTCCCCCAATTATAATGGAAAATTACAAAGGAAAAAAAAAAACCCTTATTACAAAACATATATATTTAAACAAAATACATTTCTGCAATGGTTATGTTAAAAAAATATATGTCTTATTTTGCACTCTGAGTCTTTCCATTTCTATTAGTATTGGGTACCATGTTTCATTCTTAGTCTTTTGGAATCTTGGTTGGTCACTATGCTAATGAAAGTTCTTATGTCTTTCAAAATTATTTATTATTATCACATTGTTGTAAAAATATAAATTGCTTTCCTGGTTCTCAACATTTTACTTGGTATCTCCTCTGATTTTTCAGAAATCATCTCCATCGTTTCTTACAGCATAATAATTATCCATCACATTTATACACCATAACTTGTTTACTAGTTCCTCAATTAGTAGTCACTCCTTAAGATTAGAAATCTTTACCACTTCAAAAAGAACTCCACATATTTTGGTCAATCTTTAGTTTCTTTGTTTGGCTTAGAGGTTATCCCTTCTTTAATCGCCTTCCCACTCTTTACATTCTCTCCCTTCTTCTGTCTGTATCTCTGCTTCTCTGTCCCTGTCTCTTTCTCTGTCTCTCTTCCCCCTCTCTTTTTATCATTCTTCCATTTCTGTCTTTTTTTCCCTTTCCTCTCAACTTTCCTATTGAGTTAAATGCTTAGTGAACTCATTCCTGTCAATGAATCCTCTCTTTTTTACCACTTCAGATGAGTAAGGTTTGAATCTTAGGCACTCCTTCTATCCCTTTCTCCTTGTTTATATAGAATTCTACTTGTCTACTCTAATTATGGAACTTAATTTTCCCTAACCTTCCTTTCCCTCCCCTTCTTTTCAAGTCAGTGTATTCTTTCCCCATCCCTTTTCACTCTTAAAAAAAATCATTGATATAACAAAACTCAGGATTTCTCACTAATTAGATACCCTCCACAATTCCTGATGATGATTAGGGTTAGAGGTAGCATGTATTATTTCCTCATATAAAAATTGTCTTTCTAGGTTATCTTTGTTTGATCTTTTATCTTTGTTTAACAAGTTTACCTTTTCATATTTTTCTTAGCTATTCCATTTGAATCTCATGACTTTTTAATACAGCTTTGGTCTTTTCATCAGAAATGTGTAAAAGCTCTCTATTTCTTTAAAGGACTATTTTGTTTTTCACTAGTAGGTTTATATTGTTTTCCTGGGTAAATTATTTTTGGCTGTACACTTATATCTCTCCCTTCTGGAATATTATATTCTAAGCTCTCTGCTTTTCTATAGTAGTGGCTTTTAAATTATGTGAGATTCTGATGATGGTTCCTCAGTTTTGAATTCTTTCTTTCTGATTGCTATCAGTATTTATTTCTTTGACTCATAGGGCTTTAGATTTTTGCTGAAATGTTTCTGGGAATTTTCTTTTGGGGGATTCTTTCAAGAGGCAACTGGTAAATTCTTTCTATTTCCATGTTGCCCTTTGGAGCTAAGAGAATTAGCCAGTTTACATTTAAGATTACTTGAAATAGGATGTCTAACCTAAAATGATAATATAAAGCCGAGAGCTTTTCAACAACGAGGTGATTCAAGTCAATTCTAATAGGCTTGTGATGGAGAGAGAGAACCATCTGCATCCAGAGAGAGGACTATGGGGACTGATTGTGAAGCACAACATAATATTTTCATCTTGGTTGTGTTATTGTTTGCTTGCTTTTTTTTTTTTTTCTTCATCATGTTTTTTTCCCTTTTAATCTGATTTTTGCAGCATGATTAATGTCAAAATATGTTTAGAAGAATTGTACATGTTTAATCTATATTGGACTACTTGCTGTTTAGGGAAGGGAAGTGATGGGGAGGAGGGAGGGAGTGAAAATAATTTGAAACACAAAGTTTTGTAAGGATGAATGTTGAAAACTATCTTTGCATGCGTTTTGAAAAATAAAGAGCTATTATTATAAAAAAAGGAAACATCTTTGGATGTTTTGCATCAATGCAATGATGGATGATTTTGCATCTTTGCAAAAAGGAAAACTTGAGCATCCCTGTCATCATAATAGATTTCTATGGTAGGATTTTCTGCTTATTCTTCAGTCTATTTTCTTTGAACTTTATATTAGGGTCAGACTCTGTGTACTCCTGGAGGGAAGGTCTGGGCTGATTCTGTTGCTGCTTTCTTCAGGAGTAATCAGGAATAGCTCCGACTGGGAACCTGCAAGATTTCAGTTTTCCTAATGTGATCTCATATATGGTAAAGTGTAATTGTATCTTCTGTGACTGCCTGCCCCCAGCTGAATTCTGGAAACTCCTGGAAGCTAATAGGGTTAGATCTAAGAATCAGTAGATTGCTGCTATATTCTAGCTGGGAAACTCTTTTGGTTCAAAGTGACAGAACTGTAGCTTTTCTGTAGATCTCGTTTTCTTGCCCTGGTTATTTCTTCGCAGGTTTCAGGATACAAGTTATAACTGAGATCCTACTCTACTCTTAGAGTCGGAGCCACATAACTGCTGCTTGTTTCTAACCTCTGTTTTCCTTGGTACAAAGGGTAGAGCTTGTGACACCTTCTTTCCCCGAAATGCAAATTCTTTCCTTAGTTTTCTTTAGATTTGTGACATGAAACTGGGTAGTGATAATTGGCATAAATTGCCACACCCTGTTCAAGGATATAGGAAATGCTCCTAGCAACATATTCCTGGCCAGCCCTATCTCATATCTAGAGACTTTATCTATTCCTATGCAGACTTGGGCTGATAAAATGAATATTTTTCCTTGGATTTTCTGATCAGGATTCAGTCTGACACATTTTCTAGATTTGTTTTAGAGGACTTTTGGTGGGGTAAGATGGGGAGCTTTACTGCTGTTCTCTCATTTTTGTTTCATCTCATGCTAAAATATTTTATTAAGTGCTTATGGTATGATAGACATGCTGCTAAGTACTGGAAATATTAAATACAAACAAAACAAAATGTCCTTGCCCTCAAATAGCTTATATTCTAAAAATCCTATGGACTTCAGGCTTTATTTAGAACATGAAGGGGAGTCACTGGAGGATTTTCAGCTGGGAAATAATATGATCAGATCTGTACTATATACTATATATATGTGTGTGTGTGTGTGTGTGTGTATGTGTAAAGACACACACATGTATATTTATATATACAGACATTACACGTACACACATATGTACACATATACATAGTTATACATATATGTGAGTCTATATATATGTATATATGTCCGCACCCATATATATTCCTTTGTATGTGTTCTAAGTCTTTTGGAAGTCTGAGAAAGAATGGAATGCACTATATAATAGTGCAGAAATGGCATTATTTTTATTAAAACCCCATATTTCTAAAACTCTTGTCATCTTAGAAATATTCTAATGAGTCCCTTAGGGTTTGGATGAGAGAAATTGCTATACAGTTTGCTTCCTGAATTAGGAGACATTATAAATGGCTTGTAGGAGACCCCAGTGACTCTCTTAATCACTCTAATTTGGCTCTATGTGTTTGGGTATTAGGAAGGAGCTGTTGGATTTTGCAGTGAGTAACACTAAGGGAATCCATCATATATCTCTCTCATCCATCTCCTCAACCTAAGTTTCCCTGGGATGCAGAAAAAAAAGCCTTTCTTCCTCTCTTTTTGCATTTCCTCATATTCCATAAAAAAGGAAAATTTTCAGTCATAAACACATGATGACCCATCTCTCACTTCCATAACCACATGCTATAACTGAGTCTTAACAATACATTTAATTTTTTTCAACACATCTCTTATCTTGAACAGACCTTTTTATGTCTAAAATAATTTCTTAAATGTAGCAACAGGCAAACACTACCAAAAGGGAAAAAGTTGTAAGAAATATTGTCATTCAAAACTTGGGGGAGTTCATTATTTTTGGATAATTGAATATTCTAAATACCTGAGATTTTAAATACCTAAATTATATTCTCTTTTTTAAAAAAAAAAAAAGTGTGGTAAATTCATTCTAATGTTATATTTGCAGGAGTAAAGAGGAAGACGATGGATATGAAATATAGAATGTTGACTGTTTTTGTTGAACTCTTTTTTTCTTTCTTTTTTCTATATTTTGTTACCAGAGATGGCTCCTTATCTAGAAAAAGGGGAGAGAGGGGAATATATTCAGAATGAAAGCAATTTTAAAATGAAAGATAGTAATAAACAGCTAAAGAATCTAGGGTAAAATTCTTTCTGCAATATCTTTTGTCTCTCTTTGTCTTCTTTTAAGAAAAAGAAGACAAGCTTGCCAACCAAGATTTATTGAGGTCTTCTGCTTTTTAATCACATTAATTTCTTTATATATCCTCTGTCCTTTTATGAACACATTTGGGACTTACTTTGTAACAAAGATTTTAAAGTAGGAAACATCTTGACAAAATGCAATGATACATCAACTAAGTTTGAAAGCATATAGGATATATGATATGCCTTAGTCTCTCACCTTCCCATTTAAAAGAGGACATTTTCTCAGCACTTTTATAGTTTTCATTTACATAACTGTAGTAATTGTGTATGCTGTTCTCTTTACACTCTTTTCATATGTCTTTACTTCACTTTTTTATATGTTTTGTCATTTTTATATACCACAATGTGTCTGTTCCCAAGTGTATAGCATCCATTTTATTTTCAAGTTTTGCTACCACAAAACCACTATTATTAATAATTTTATATTTAATCAATATTTCCTTTTTTGGTCTCTGAGGTATATGTCTAGTAATAAAATCTGTCAAAGGGCATTTATATTTTATTAAACTTTGTTTTCTTCTTCGCATAATTCCAAATTATTTTTCAGAATGGTTAGACCCATTAACAGTTCCACTATGGATTAGTGTATCTATCTTTCATTAGCCCCTCCAATATGCAGTATTTCCCAGTTTTTATTGTTTTGTCTCCTCTTTTACTTTTCATTTGCCAATTTTAAATCACTTAGATTTGGAATGGTATTTCATGTGATTGTGAATAGTTTGGGAAATTCTTCTTTTGATAATTATTTGTTCAATTCTTTCTATCATTTATGTGTTGTATACCTCTTGTTCTCTTCAACAGTATATATTGTGCAGAATTTTATCTTTCATGATTAAGCATGATTGACTCATAATTGGTTAGACATCTTGGTACACAGTATTAGATTTAGAATAAAGAAACATTTGGCTCAATTTCTGTCTCTGATCATATATGGCTGTAGATAGGGGAAGAGGAAGGGAATGAGCATTTATATGTTGCCATTTATGTCCCAGATATTGTGCTAAGTTCTGCCACAAATATTTGATATCCACAACCACCTTAGGAAGTGAATGCTTTTGATAATCATACAATGTTGTTGTCATACACATTGTTTTCTAGGTTCTGCACACTTCACTGAGCATCATTTAATGTAAGTTTTCCAAGGTTTTTCCAAAATCTGTTAGTTCATCATTTCTTATGGAACACCAGCATTTCATTATCCAATGCGGAAATTTTCACTACTGAGGTACCTCAGATAGGAGTTCTCTGAAATCTGTAATGTGAAAGAAATGTTTTGGCCACTGGTGTATTAAATGACTTGATGTAGTTACACAGCAATAGATGCAGTATGTCAATTATTTTACCCTGAGGTATGATTCTATGCAAATTTGTGCTTAATGTAATTCTAAAAATCTTTCAAAACTATTTATTTATTTAAAAAATTCTTTGTTTAAAAATTTTTTTTGAGTTTCAAATTTTCTCCTTTCTCCCCATTCTTCCTTCACCTTCTGAGAAGGCAAGCAACATTCTATCACTTATACTTGTGAAATTGTGCAAAGCCATATTAGCCATATTGAAAAAAAAAAAAAACTAGGAAAAAATAAAGTGAGAACATTATGCTTTAATTTGTACTCAGAGTTCATCGATTCTATATCTGAAGGTGGATAGTATTTTTCATCATGTTAAAAATCTTTTTAAAAATACTTGTTTTCCTGTCTCCTCTACTGCTATCATGCATATTCTAGGTTGTTATTTGTCATTTCTTGCTCTTGCTCTCATGTCTGTGTCCAATTTACTTCCTTCTCTTCTAATTCATTGCCTCTAATCTGCTATGGACTTGGAAACCAGATGACCATATTAATTAGAATTATTTGTAAAACAGTTATTATAAGGAGGTTCTGAATAAAGGTCTAAGGAAGGTCTTCAATTACTAAAGCACATACACTTTTGTTTAAGGACCTAGCATATGACATAATGACAAGATTACTGGAGTTGGAGTCTGAGAACATGAGTTCGAATGTTGACTTGGCTACTTGTAATTGCATGTGTAACTAACTGTAGTTAATATTCATAGTCATTGATTTTCTCATCTGAATACAAAAGGCTTGTATGAAATGATTTTTAAAGTCCCCTTCTAACTTAATCTTTTGTTATCTACTTTAGATACCTCAAATTCTTCCCCCCCTCCTCTTTTACCTGAAGGTTAAACAATTTAACAAATATTTATTAAACACACTCTGCCAAATTATGCTAGGCACTGAGGATACAAAGACAAAAAGGGAAATTATCTTTGCCTTCTGGGAGCTTAAATTTTCCTGAATTTATTTTAGAAATGTAAGGTATAAAAAACTGCAAAGTTGGAAAAATTGATTTTTAGTATTGTCAACTCTCTTTTCAAACCCTTCTGCATCCTACATCCTTCACCTAATACTTGTTGTTGAATTGTTTCAGTTATACCTGACTCTTAATGACCTCATTTGGGTTTTTTTTTTGGCAAAGATATTAGAGTAGTCACCATTTCCAGCACACTTTACAGATGAAGAAACTGAGGCAAATAGGCCTAAGTGACTTTCCTAAGTCACACATCTATTAAATGTCTAAGGCCTGATTTGAACTCGGGAAGATGAGTCTTCTTGACTCCAGGACTGGTGCTCTATCCACTGCATGACTCAGTCTCTATTCTTCCCCAAATATCTCCATGTGGCTTTCACTAGCATTCCTACAGAAGTTTACCAATTTAATATTTCATTAGTTACTCTCTGAGAATTCCCTACCCCCATTATATTCTAAGACTCTGTACATGCAAATTTTAATCTTCATCATCCTATTTTTTTTTTCTCCTCCAGGAGTACAGAGCATTTAAAAGGGGGAAAAAAATCACAAAATCAAGTTAATTTAGCCAACTGCAAATTCAGGGCAGGTAATTTATCTGGGTTCTCAATACTGCTCCTTCTAATGAACCCTTATCAACTCCCTATATCATTCTCTACAGCTGTTCACAACCTTTTATCATTCAGTCCTACCTGCTCTTGTCACAGAAGGAAGCTAATAAGAAAAAAGAAAACTATAGTATAATGATATTAGTGACAATGTTATTCCTTATATAGAGAAAGCTTCATTTTTATAAAGGAGTCTTGAGTTGTCAATGTTTAACCCAGAGGAATTGGGTTAATTCTCTATTAGTTGAATTTGTTTTTTAATTTTTTTAAATTATATGTATTTTTTGCATTTAACATATACTTTAACATATTTAACATGTATTGGCCTACCTGCCATCTAGGGGAGGAGGTAAAGGGAAGGAGGGAAAAAGTTAGAACAGAAGGTTTTGTAAGGGTCAATGCTAAAAAATTACCCATGCATATGTCTTGTAAATAAAAAGCTATAATAAAAAAAATATATATGTATATATATATATTTTAATCAGTAAAAAATTCTCCTTTCTCCTATCCTAATCCTACCCTTCTCTTAGTTGATAATAAAAGAAAAACAAAACTCTTAGAAACATAGATAATCAAACAAAATAAGTTTCTGCATTGTCAAGGTCTAAAAAAAAGTCTTTTTGTTCTCTGAGTCCACGTCTCAGGAAGGTAGATAGACCACTTCGTTATTAGTCTTCTAGAATCATGCTAAATAATTATACTGATTAGATAAAAGTTGCTTTTAAAAAAAAAAAAATCTTGTTGTCATTTAATAACTTGTTTTTGTGGTCTTTCTCACTCTGCATCAATTCATGTAACTGTTTTCAGTTTCCCTGAAACTATTCCCTTTTCCCATTTCTTAAAGCATTGACATTCATGTACCATGAGTTCTTATAGCCATTTTCCAATTGATGGGCCCCCTTTGAGATTCCCATTCTTTGGTACCTCAAAAATTATAAATTTTTGTCCATCCTTAGTTTATTTTTGCCAAGGACTCCCATATATAATTCATACTTCTTTCTTCTTTCCCTTCTATTTCATTATTGAGTAAAATGTATTTCTGTGCCTAATTCTCTCTCTCTCATTTCTCCTTCTCTCTCTCCCTCTCTGTCTCTTTTTTTTCTCCCTCTCTTTCCCTCTTCCCCCACTCTATTCTTCCCTCCTACTTTATTTTTCCCTCCTCTTTTATTCTTCCTTCATCTTTAGAGCTCAGATGAGATAAGAATGAAGTTCAAATGTCAGCTGCTTCCCACTTTCCTCCTTGTTTGTAGAGACCTCTATATGCCTATCTTACAAAGATATGAGATTATTTTCCCCAATCTAACTTTTTCTTTCCTATCTCTCCCCAGTGTATTCCTCTTGCTTTTTTTTTTTTAATTTTAAGATCAATAAGATAAGAGAAACTTTCCTAAGGCTTATCTAATTAAATTCTCTCTATGATCTCTGATGTTGATAAGATTCAGAGGGGACACAAAGCATTTTGATATTTGAATGTAAGCAGTTTATCTTTTGTTTAGTCCCTTATGAATGTTCATTCATGTCTATCTTTTTATGTGTCTGTGAATTTTTGGCCCTTTAATCTGGAATATTTCAAAGTATTCTTTCATTAAAACTACAGTTTTGCCCTTTGAAAATTATATTCAGTTTTGTGGGGTAAATTATTCTTGGCTGTGGGACTATATCCTTTGCCTTCTGGAATATTATATTCCAAACTCTCTGCTCCTTTATACTGGTGGTTATTAAATCATATGTGATTCTGATTTTGGACACTTGGTCCTGGGATCCTTTCTTTCTGACTGCTTGCAATATTTTTTTCTTGTTCTTATAAGTTCTAGAATTTGGCTATAATGTTTCTACGATTTTACATTTGAAGTTTTTTTTTCAGGAAATGACAAATTGATTCTTTTTATTTTGATTTGGTCCTCTGGTTCTAAAATATTTAGATTCTCTTTTTACTTAAAAATTATGACTTTCATATAGTCCAGTGATTTTTTTTCTCTTTGATCTGCCTTCCACATCATTTGTTTTTGCTTTGAAAATACTTGACAATTTCTTCTATGTTTTTAGTCTTTTGACTTTAATATTTCTTCTTGTCTCATGGAGTCATTGGATTCTATTTGGCTAGTTCTAATTTTTTGGAGTGTTTTGTTGCTTGGAAAGATTTTTTTCCCCTCTCATGCCAAGCTGTTAATTCTCTTTCCAATTCTTTCTTATATAACATATTTATTTTCCATTCTAGCACTTTCATTTCACTTACAAAAACATTTTTAAATTCTTAAAAACAAAACTAGAAGGCATTCTAATCAAATGTGTATCTTAGCGTGGTGGATTTTGTTATTATTTTTGAGCCTTTCTTTGTAGATGTTTTGCAATCTTCTTTTGGATTTGTGTGTCGAGCATGCCTATTATCATAAAAACGTTTTATGGTGAGGTTCTTCTTCTTCTTCTTCTTCTTCTTCTTCTTCTTCTTCTTCTTCTTCTTCTTCTTCTTCTTCTTCTTTTTGATGGCTCATTTTGCCAACCTACTTCCTAATTTTGCACTTCATGTTAGGACTGGATTTTGGGCACTTTTGTTGCTTTTTTGGCTTATGGAGTGCTGTTTGTTGTTATTCCAGGATTTCAGAGTCATTTCAGGCTGAAGACTTGCAATCTTCAGTTTGATCTGATATATTGCAACATCTTATTGTTCTTCCCTTGTTCTAAGCTTTGGAAGTTCGTGACCAATATTTGGGTTTGAAACTCAATTGATTGTTGCTGTACTTAGCTGCTATCAGCCCGCTGGAAAATTCTCTAGATCAGTGACAAAACTGTGGGATTCCCTTTATTCTAGAATTTCTGCCTTGGCTATTTCTCCATAGGTATTAGTCTGATCTAGAAGCTTTAATAGAGACTCTGCTTTACAAGCTGCTGTTTGCTTATGAACTTCTTTCTTGGTTGTTATACAGAACAAGACTCACTGTTCCTTACCTCAGGATCAGATCTCTTCCATCCACTTTGGCTCTGGAACTAGATAGTGAGTCACAAAATTGCCGCTTGGTATCTGTCGCTGTCACGGTACCCAGGTATGATTCTGGAACTTCCTTTTCTTCAGAGACACAGCCTCTCTTTTGGCTATGCATCATTTAGGCAGACTCTTTCTCCAATGTCCACAACCTCTCTGTTCTATCTCCTTATACTGATCTGGGCTAGAAAAATAACTCAGTATGTCTTTTTCTTTGATTTCCTCATTAGTAAGCAGTCTGATGTATTTTCTAGATCTGTTTGGAGTACTTCTTCCTATTCTAGCTCAGCCCTAAATGATGGGATTTCAAGAACGCTGTACCAGTTGAGTAAGTTATTTAGGGACTAGGTGAATATACTGAAAATTAGGGAGTGTCCTTATTGGTATCCCGTGATCATATATTTAGAAATGGAAGAAACCTTATAGACTATTTAGTCCAATGCCCTCATTTCAAAAAGGTAGAATTTGAAACTATTTGAAATTAAATGACTTGTCCAGGCTTACATAGCTTGTATATATCTGAATATGAATTCAGATCTTCTCAATTTCAATTTATCTTCTGTACTCATCTAGTTCCCTTTAGATCTCTTTTAGATGTCAACATGGAAGGCCATCTATACTGCTTGGGCAAAGGGCTAACTCAGCATACAGACAAAGTTTACTAACATTTTTCTTTCCTCCATTCCTAAGGTATAGAATTGCAAAATAGGAACTTCAGAGGTTGCAAAATTCCATTTTGTTTCATTTGCTCTTTTAAAGGCTCTTATTGTTGTTAGGTTTAAGGAAAAGCTTTCCTTCCCTTCCTTCCTTCCTCCCAACTCAATCTTATCCTGCCCCTTTCTCCTCTTCTCCCCTTTCCCCTCCCTCCCCAGTAAATTTCAATGCTATAAAGAATTGCTTCATTTTCTCTCCATCATAAAGGAATGAGGATAATGACAATTAGGTTAGATTATATCTTCTCCAGGGCTAGTCACAGTTGGGTGACTTTATCAGGACTGTGCATTAACAAGATATATTCTCTATTGTAAATGAGTTAATTGGAGGTAACTAAACCATAAGGCTACAATTTGTTTGGTGGTTACTTAGACAGAAATAATAGTTAAGATTGAACAAGTTTGCATAATGAGAGTGCCACAAAATCCTATTATCTACTATTATTGTTACAATAGCTCAGGCTTCAAAGAGCAGAAGGCCAGTTTACCAGCCTGGAAAAATACATCACAAAGGGCAGTTATTCTCTTCTCTGAACCTCACTCACATCTTTCCTGCTGTGCTGGTCTCTTATATGACAGTAAGCATGAAATTCTCAAATCCCTTTCTTTGCTGCAAATTCTATTCCTGATGGAATGTTCTTCAAGGTAAAGCAAAGAGTCGGAAGGAATTAGAACCACATGAAATAAGTGCTGTCTTTTCGTAAAAGTAGTTTAAAATGAAGATTAAAAAGAAATCTTATTTAAAGTTGTCTATGCAGGCCAGAAAAATATATTTAACCTAATATGCAAATACTTCTCAGAGAAGACTAAGGGGATTTCTGGAAGCTCATTACTCTAAGTAGCCTTTCTGTGGGCAAGAGATTTCATAGAATAAAGCAGAATAGAAAAGAACAGGGGAAAAAATATTATATTTAAAACACACACACACATATATATATGTACACACATATATAATATAAATGTGTGTATGCATATCTATGCATACATATACACTCACATATGTAGGGATTGCTTCATATATTATATATATATATATATATATATATATACCTAATGCCTAGAGTGCATGTACTTGATAAATGCCTTCTGATGAAGAGAAATTTTATAATGGATCTAATTTAACAGATCATCTAATTTATCCCTCTCATTTTACAGAAATGGCAACTGAGAAGTACAATGATTATGGTCATACAACTGCTGCTGGCTAGCAGCAGTTAGGATAGTCATTTAGTCCTCATGGTAGACAAGACGGTACAATGGAAAAGAGCTCTGGATTGAAGGTCAAACCCTCAG
Organism: Sarcophilus harrisii; assembly: GCF_902635505.1. NCBI lineage: Eukaryota > Metazoa > Chordata > Mammalia > Dasyuromorphia > Dasyuridae > Sarcophilus > Sarcophilus harrisii. Next base: position 301,606,593 of record NC_045426.1, on the reverse strand, counting down.
TTTAATCCTTGCCTCTGTCAGCTACTAACCTATGTTAGTGGTTAAGTTGTCTTAACTTCAATTTCTATTTATAAAGTGAGAGAGTTGGGTTAGATGACTTTCTAAGGCCACTTCCAGTTACAGTTTCATGATCTTATGATGCCTCTTTCAGTTTTCTTTCCAGTATACAACATTGTAGGCACTTTAAACTAAAAATACAATTCCCAACTTCAAGCCCTTTATTTTCTCCTAACCAGAAAGTAAATTGTTTAACTCAGCCTTCATCAAGAAAGTTAAAGTCACATTTTTCAATCTGGCAAAAGAATGGTTCCTATTGGCTGAATAATGATGTTCAGATGGTAGTAACATGGTCTAATGTGAGTTTTGGCAGTCTTTGTTCTGATTTTCACTAGCACATAAGCACAACACCTACCACCCACCATCCTGATGTTTATCTGAGCCATGGCCATTGGTTTTTCAAAAGCTAGTTCATGATAAGAGTTTCCTGATATGTTGTTCTTCTGTCCTATTCCAGAAAGGCATTAGAAACTATATCACATGCCAACAGTGGCCAAGTTCCAGGCAAGTGAACTTGTTCATGAAGATCGGAAGTCAGAAGCTCTAGTTTCTAATCTTAGCTTTGCCACTTGGAGATTACTTGATGTTGGACAAGGCATTTAGCCTTTTTATATTCTCTATGTTGCCCAATGAGAATAATAATGCATGCTCTACCTAGCTCATTGGGATGCATGGAAGACTAAGTGAGATGAAAGAAGTAAACTTTTCAAAGCATGCACATACCAGTTTATAGTAGATAAGTAACTAATTGGTTAGCAATTACTTAAGAAATAACTGCTATACACAGAACATTGTTCTACATTCAGGGGAAAGTTCTTGATGAAGAGAGAATTAATAATGGAAGGGATATCAAAAATTATCCAATTTAACCCCTTCATTTTATAGATAAGGCAACTGAAAACCAAAATGATTGTGATAACACAGCTAGTAGCAGAGTTATGATCAGCATTTAGTCTTCATGGGAGACAGTGATACAGATGAAAAGAACTACGGATTTTAAAGTCAAATCCTGAATTCAAATCTTGTCTCTGACATCTAAAAATTTAAGATATGATTCCTAACTATTGAGATATTTATTGTTTATCAGGGGATGAGATATTGACACAGATAGCCTTTGTAATCAATATATAAGTGCATTGGAAAGATGAAAAAATAGTTCTCTATGTAGCCTGAAAGATAAAATCCTTAAAGGAAGCCTTAGAGGCTTAAGGGAAGGCTTTCTGGAGAAGACAGAATTTGAAATGATCTTTAAAGTGTAGATAGGATTTCATCAAAGAGAATATTCCAGGCACAGGGAAATGGCATAAGGGAAAGAACAGATATGAGAACTCAATTAATTCTGGAGGGAGATATCCAGTTTTACTAGGATATAAAGTGTGTGATAAGAACAATATGATATAAAATTGGGACTATAACAAAACATCAGGTAATGGACAACTTTGAATGTCAAGCATAAATAAGTATTTGAACTTTTCTTGGGAAAGAATTAGAAGCTACTGGAGATTTTTAAGCAGAGGAGTGATCATGTTTATGCACAAGGAAGATTACTCTGGCTCTGGGATGAAGCATGGATGAAGCATGAAGGCTTATAACAAAGATTTTGCAGATGTCTAGATCTTGGGCAATTAGGATCTAAACTAGGGTAATAGAACTGAGAATTGGAAGGAGCAAATGGATGTGTTTTTAAAAAGCTGAAATATAAAGGTAACCATGAGAGATCAAAAAGACAGAAGAACAAAAGATAATATTGATATTCCATACTAAAAGATGAAAGAATGAAGAAAAATAAATTTTATTAAGTGCTTATTATATACAAAATACTGTGTTAAGCAGTAGAAATATAAACAGAAAAGCAAGATAGTTACTACTCCCACAAAGCTCAAATTCTAATGGGAGGGAGAGAACATATATAGAAAATTACAGATGCAAATCAGATAGAAAGGTTCAATGTTCTTAGGGTGTAATGGCAAAACATGATGGTAATGCCTCTTCCATGAGGTCATTTCCATTGTTAAAATCATATCAGTTTCTAAGGGTGATAATACTCATAACTTCAGTGGCAAGAACTATTTTTTCCCCATGAGCTTTCAAAAGTTATGGCTATTACTTGCAGGAGCAGTTGAAAGACCCTATTTCTACAATTGCCTACCAGAATGATGGCTGCAAAATCTGGAAGCAGGACTATTCCCAAGGAATTCAAGGCCTAAATCCCAAAAATGAATTTAGGGTCCTGATCTGATCAAAGTGCTAGTAGGAGTTTGTCTTGCCTAGAACTTATTATTTACTGTCTCTCTCCCAGGGTAATTTGCTACTTCAGCCAAGCTGACTTGATTGCTTTTTGAGTATCAATTGTTTGGCAGTTGGTAGAAATGACTGACCCTTTCTTCACAGGAATTGTTTCCCCAGCACGTGAGAGACCAGATGAATGACACCAGACAGAAATAGGGATGTGAAGAGGAGGATCATGCTTAGGAAGAAATGGAATGAGCTCAGTTTTAGAACATATTGAATTTGTGGTGCCAGGTGCACCCAAAAGAGATGAGCAGTTACAAGAGAGGACAAGACTAGAGATACAACTTTGGGAGCCATTTATGTAAAAGTGATGACTGAAGATATGTTAGTGAAAAAGACTCCAAAGAGAGAATAAGTAATGACAAAATGACTAAATCTGTGGGGAATATCTTCTCCCAAAAGAAGACAGGATGAATAAAAGAGACAAAGAAAGAGGTTTTGAAGATTTATGAGAGAACATCAACTGTCAAGATGAATGAGAATTAAATCTTCAGTTGGTCAGAGTGATAAACAATATTCAAAGCTGTGGAGAGGTCAAAGTATCCAATGTTACCAAAAGAAAGATTATTGGATTCCATGATTAGAAGTTTATGAGTGAGTATATGCAAGGGGTTGATGGTAAAATCAGTAGTGAGGAAATGGAAGCAATGGGCATAGACAATTTTTTCAAGATGTTTAGCAATAAAGTTAAGTAGAGAGATAGGTTGCTAGTTGGACGGATTTGAAGAATCAAAAGAAACTGAAAAAAAATAATTGGGAGATGTGAGCATATTTGTCATTAGACAGAAAAGAGCCAGTGTTAAGAGACTGAAGAAGTGCAAGAGAGAGATGACTGCTAGATTAATGTCCCAGAGGAAGTAAAATGAAAAAAGATTAAGGACAGATAGAGATTATCCTTATAAATAATGGAACTGTCCCTTCTTTTATAACTAGAAGAAAGAGGGAAGAGTTTAATACTCCCCCAGAAGTTTTAAGTAATGATACAGGAGTAGAACAGGGCTGAAGAGATTAATTTGTATGATTTTGATACTCTCAGTAAATTTAAAGGTTTTTAATTTGTTTTGAGCGCAAGGAATGGGACTTGGGTGATGGTGAAAAGAGAGAAGGAAAGAACTGGAACAGCTGTACCCTGAATATGTGGTGAATGAAACCAACCTGATTTTGTGATATATTTTTTTCAATTGATGCTTTTCATTTCTAGAATAGTAGACAGATATTATGGTGTTGATGAAGATTGAAAACTAGAAGTCATGGAAGGTCATGGGATCAGTGGATTTAAGATAGTTAACTGAGACACTAAATAAAAGTAATTAAATTATCTAGTGGTTAGAGTCCTGTAGAGTTTGAGTGGACTCAGAACCACTTAAACTTTCTGCGTCTCATTGTCCTAATCTGTAAAATGAGGACTTGGGATGAGGATTATCTGCTATAGACCATTGGCATAGAGGTCTCACTTAACCTCTCTGTGTCTCAATTTCTTCAACAACAAAAAAGAGGATTGGATCTCATGGATCCAATGGATCTTATAAGATCCATTCTTGCATTATTATGTTCTCTGCTATATATTTGAGTAAGGTTTAGGATCCAGCATCAAATTTAATCAAGGAGGATTTGCACTAAATGTGACTAAAAATTTTGAGATAGAATTTGGAACCATTGTGTTTTGGTTTCTGCCCCCACTAGGTATTCCCTTCAGGTATAAAGTAACCTTTGGTTTGCAGAAGAGGGTCTTGGCACTTTGGGTTTTGTTACCCTTGGATTGGGGTCAGAAAAAGGCTAAAGGACAGCAGAATGGATATCTGAACTCCACAAAGAATTTTGGGACTTCCACCAACAACTTTTACAAAGGCAGGAATGGTCAAAAAAGGACCTTCCATGCTTTGTACCAGGTTGTCTTTCAACTCCTTCATGGTCCTATTAATCTTCTAGTGAAGATTATCCAATGCCATCTAAATGGAATGTATTATTATGACTATGTAGAATAATTGTAATTCATCCAACATATTTTTATTAAATATCTATCTATTAAGTGGAAGGTCCTTTGCAAAGCACCACAGGAAATACTAAAAAGAATATAAATGACAATGTCTACCCTCTTCAAGCATTTTTGCCAGGTTTGGCAGCTGAGGACATTTATCCCCCTCACCCAGGGCTATGAAGTTTCTTTATTTAAAGGCCCACAAAACAAAGGTTTTGTTTTTACTATAGTCTGGCCCTCTAACAGGCTGAGGGACAGTGAACTGGCCCCCTATTTAAAAAGTTTGAGGACCCCTGTTCTAATAGGTGGGATAAGATGTGAATACAAATGATCATATTACAAGGTAAAAGGAGAAAATTCAATTAAAAAAATTGCTATGAGAGTTCAGAAGAGGGATAACTTGTTTCTTGCTAGAGGAATCAGAGAAGGCTTCATAGAAGGTCTAATATTTGATCTGGGCTTGATAGGAAGCAATTGAACATAGCTAGAGGAGAGGAGAGCAAGACATTATAGGGAGATGGACTAACATGTAAAAAAATGCTAGCAAAATAGAACACAAAAGGTGAGTCTAAATTAGTGACAGCAAAGTGACATAGGTAGTGGTTGATAAATGTGGGAAAATAGTGGAGGACTGTGTTTATTGGGCAAAGTATTTTGAACTTTATTTGTTGAATCATGGGGAACCATTGAAGGTTTATGAACAAAAAAAGTGACAAGATCAATAAATGATATACTGGCAAATTTCCTCTGGTGTGGAGTTCATGAACTTCCAGAGAAAGGAGGTCAATTTCTTTTACTGTTAAAAAATATTTTCCTCATCTTCATAGAAGAGGTGAAGAGTTGCCTCCAGATGCTTTTATGAAATATCTCTATTGTTATTCTTCTAAAAATATATTTTCATTGAATTTTTTTTTTTTTACAAATCTCAAATTTCCCAATGTCTCTCTCTCCCAGTGACTCTCAGTAACTCATCATTTATAACAAAAAATAAAAACTAAACAAATAAAAATATAAATTCAACAAACTTTGCTTATACATTGAAAATTTGTAAATGGTCTTTGGACTCTTGATGGCCTTGGGCCAGGATAAGAGGATCCTTTCCTAATGAGTAGAAGAAAGTAGAAGATATTAGTATTATTCTATAGAAAAATTCATTACTTTATTCTACAAACACTAATTACTTATTAAGTTCAGAGCATATCCTAGTTACCATAGTGAATGAAAAGAAAAATTTGACAGTGTCTGCCTTCTTCTAGTTAAAATACCTTGTGACTGAGACAAGATGAGCACACAAATGACATACTGATGAGGTCTAGATATGGGGTACCTAAATGAAATTAAGGTTTAATTGAGGTCTAGTGGAAGGTTTGGGGTACAGAGAGTCAAATAGAGCTCCCCTGAAACCCCTTTGGATTTGGCACAAAGATATGGAGTTAAATAAGGTCTAGAAGAGGCAGGAGGCTCCAATAAAGGAATTTATTGGCCTGAAAAGCTAGATTGATAAAAGAGGTTTATTATGGGGTTTGGAAGTAAGGTTAAAGTATAGTTAAGGGTGAGGATAAAGAGAGAAGGGCACTGGAAACAGGGTTCCAGTGGGCAGAGTCCTTGGCATGCCAGGTGTAAGGCTGGCATGTTTGGAACCTCTTCAAGGAGAGGGTCCCAGCTTGGCTCTTTTATAATGAGAGATTCAGCTAATGGGGCCTGTGGGTAGAGTCCCAAGTTGGCTCCTCGCTGAGTTTCAGTGAGGGTTAGAGTTTGCTTGGTGGGGCTTGGGAAACCTGAGCAGATCATTAGAATGGGGGCTGGGACAGCCCAAGTTGTCTCTGATCTGGGTGGGGTTGGGACAGGCCTAGATCTTCTGTTGGAATTCAAAGGGACCAGGATTTGTGAATCAAAAGGTCCTGGATTGATCAACTAGGAGGGGTTAGGAATCAGAAAGAAAGGAATAAGTCAATTCTTAAAGGGACCACACCCGCATCAATACCACAAGGTCAGATGTGAAAGGTCAATGAGACAACTAATCTACTATGAAAGTGAAAGAAGTATGCTGGTTTTTGCTGAGCAGGGATTGGGAATATCTCCACAATCATAGTTCCCTACTTCTGCAAAGAAGGGAGGAAATTGTCCTATCACATCACTTCTTTGGTATGAAATGAGGTCACCATAATTTTGAAGCTTTCAGTTTCAATTGTATTGCTCAGGTTGTTGTTTACATTGTTGTAGTCATTATGAAGTTACTTTGTATCAGTTTACATGTCTTCTTAAACTTCTTTATATTTATCATATTCATTGTTTCTGGCCGTAAAGTGTTATTCCATCCCATTCATACATCACAATTTGCTTAGCCATTTCCTGATTGATGATACTTTGTTTCCCAGTATTTGTTACTACAAAAAGTCCTTAGATATTTTGATTTGTATGAATGAGCCTTCCCTTTAAAATTATTAACCTGTTTGAGATCTAGTGCCCTTCATTTATTCTAGCTCAACTGATTTTGCCATTTCTTAGCAGAATATGAATCCAACTTTACAAGTATAATTGCTTCAAATAACCCCCTTATTGAATTTCTTTTGAGGTGGATATGCAAGTAGAAATAAAAAGCACAATAAAGGTGTGGATATCTCTTTGTGTATATCTCCGAAGGTAAATGCTGCTCTTTTGGGTCCTCATTAAGAAACATTCATTTGTTTTGGACCAAATTTAGAATTTTGTTGGCATAGAAAGTTCCCAGTGAGGAAACTCCCTTTACCAAAGCAAAGCAGTTTTGGCATCTACTTTGTACTTTTGAATCCTAGAAAGTTGGCTAGAGGACTGTGACTTGCCAAAGTCACACTAGTAGTATATGACAGAAGCTGATTTCCACCTTACCTTCAAGAGTTTACAACTTGAATGGGAAAGCAGCAAACACACATATACACACACATATACATACACACACATACACACACACATATATACACACACACATACACACATGCACACACGTGGGGGTGGGGGGGTGAGAGAGAGATGATTATTAATAACCAATTATTAATATTGGCATCCAGGTTTTTTCTCTCTTTACTTCTTCATTCAAAACCCAGTCCTTTAAGGTTTCTGAAACTCAGTCTCTGAAGGACAGTGCTGACAATGAGATTGGCCTAATCCTACTTCTCCGCATTTTGGGCAGGACCCCACACCACTAAAAAAGTTTACTTGGCTTAAAGAATAAATTGAATCCAATAGAGGTTAATTCTAGTCCTAAGTACGCTCATATTGATGAGATGATCTAGTTTTGGGGGCTCCCGATATGGGAACCAAAATATGAGGTTGATGAGTCAGGGAATCAAAATATGATGAGTTGAAGTCTAGTTTTGGGGGCTCCCAATATGGGAACCAAATGATAAAGTCTAGATTTAGGGAGACAAAATGAGATTAGGGTTTCTGGTGGTCAGGGAGTTAAATGATAAGGTCTAGTGGCAGGTTCGGGGTTCAGAGAACCAAATGGAGAGGTCTGACTCCCCTGCACCTCCTTGGGATTTGGCACAAGGGTAGGGAGTTTTGGGGAACCCCCTTTTGACAGTGCAGAGATTCTCTGTAAAGGAATTTACAGACCTGAAAACCTAGATTGATAAAAGAGGTTTATTATAGGGATTGGGAAGGTTAGAAATCCTGACAGAGAGGCATGAAGTCTCGTTAGAGAAATAGGTGAGGATAAAGAGAGGGTAACACTGGAAGAGAATATTATTGCAGTGGGCAGAGGCCTACTATGTCAGGAAGAGAGTTTCTTTGGCATCCTCTGCAAAGAAATGAGTTTTTAATTGGCTCTTTTATAATAGGCGCTTTGGCTATAAGCAGGCTTGCTCCATGGGGACTGGGCTAGTGGGTGGAGTCCCAAGTTGGCTCTTTTATCTATAAGCTGGATTTCAGCTTGAGCTGGCTAGCCCCACCTGAATTGAATGAGTCTCTTAAATTCACTAGGATTAGTATCTCTTAGCTCAGGAGTGAACCAACCCTACTTAGATAAACCACATTATTTGATTCCCTGGGCTGGTCTCTCAATGAGGAAGAGTTGATGATTTTCTCCTTCAAGGAGTTTTAGAGTTTCAGAATCCCTTCACCACCAATCACTCTCTCAGCAGGAGGAGTTGAAGACTTTGGGCTCACCTCCCTGTTAGGATATCTACCCCCTCATTGATTGTTCACTAATTAGAGTTGATCTCCACCTATGAGTATCAGGGTACCTGCTTTTCCAAAGATATTTGAGCATTTGTTGATCTCCATGTTTTTTGTCCATAGTAATTGAAAGAAACCGTTTATCATCATTTTATTGATTATTTGCTAGGCTAATTAATACATTTCTTTTTAGTTACCCAGAAACTTTCTCTTTCAGGGCTTTTCATTTGTCTCAATACAGACATACATGTATGCAGGCACTCACAACTAAATACCGGGAAATTTATGATTAACATTCAAAAGGAACAGAACAAATCATGGAAGCTCAGGGAAGGAAGATATGTTTAAGGGGCAACTATTAGCAATTGTGATCAACTTCTCAGAGGAAGAGGCCTGAACCAGGATAACAAGGATAAATAGGATCTGGAGATTATTTTTAGTATTATCAATAGATATTAGAAATTTTTAGTTATGATTTCTATTCTCAAAGGGAATTTAAAACAAATAATTGAACCTACCCCCCCATTTTACTGATGCTTATCTCAGCTCAAATTGCTATTTTGTTCTGAGATAGGATTTGAATCCCGGTCTCCTTGACTACAAGTTCACTGCATAAGCCCACTTAACCACAAATGATGGCTTCTTCAAGAATTAATTCCAGATTCATTATGTTAGTGTTCTCTGATATTACTTTGTTAAGCTATGGGACTCTACCGAGAGGGAGTATCGAGGCCACCTTGACCTTTGGTGCACAATAAGTTTTCTGCCATGTTGCAGAAAAGCCCCTGTTGAGCAAGGAACAATGATTTGTGATCATGGGAATGGGTGAGTGTGAGGGTCACAGCCAATAGCTCATGAACAGGGATGTCTTGACAAGGCCTCTCACCTGTGAGGGAGTTGTTGAATTGCTGGATCAGCTCTCCTCCCATTGGCAGATACTATGCATATACAAAACCCAAGAGCTGCTTCTTTGAATAGTGACTGGGGATTGCCTACTGTTCACTCACTGATCACACTTGTAAAAAAAATCACACTTGCAATCAACAAGGCTGTATGGCATAATAAACTGGAGCTCTTTTCATACTCTATGACCTACCTCATTCATCTCATCTCTGAGATCAAAGGGCTCATATGTTTTGAGCTCTTAAAATGGCAGCAACATTACTTTGCATTTATTTTTCTGTGTACATATTGTTTTCTTCCCACCCAGCAGAATGTAAGCTCCTAAATTATAGAGATTGCTTTGTTTTCAACTTTGTAACCCCAGCACCCAATATAGTGCTGGACACTTAGTAGATACTTTATAAAATACTTCTTGTATTGAGGAATAATAAGGAATAAGATGGGTGAAAATTTTATTTTTGCTGGTAACTTGACTTTGGCCTGTTCAATAGCATGAAGTTGAGGAGACAAAAGACCCCCTGGTATAGTATTATAGTCTGGTTTCATAGTTTGAAATATAATTGCAAATGAATGAATGAAAAGGAAATAATGCTTATTATGTGCCACCAGGGAGGGACACTTTGGTCAAAGAAGTTACAAAGATGGTAAATGAGATCATAGTGAAGTAGATTTACACATCTCTTTCAAGAAAAATGAAAGAATTAATGTGATCATGGTTTCTGATGGTTCAATATGACTGGGGCTTTCCTTAAATAGTTTTCCAGGAATGGCAGCCATAAATCAAGAGAATGGAGCTCCAACTTGAAATTTCCCCAGGGCCATGATCTCTAATGTTGGTGGTAAGAAGGTTAGCAAGGAGACAATGTCCATCTTGCTATCCTTCAAGGCATTTTTCTAGGGCTTCTAATATTCTAGAAATCTATTTTTGGTCCCTACTGTTAGAGCTAACATTGCAGAACACAGATACCTCATATGAAATCCCTGTCCCTTTCCTGCTGGGTGAGTGCTAATATGAAATATTCCTGTTCTCAATAATTCATATCTGATCATTTGCTGCTGAAAACTTTCTGAAGAGTTGACATTTTACAGTACACATTTATGACTAATTTAAGAAAAGCTGCATATTGTACCCTAGAGTAAGTTAGTACTTTTGTGATGTCAGATTTACAATGGTCAGATATAGCCAAGCTGTACACAGGTTATATTTCTTTAGCAAACTGAAAGCAATTCTGTTTTCTTAGGACGCTCAAGAGCCTCAGAGTAACTGGGCCAGCAGGCTCTGATGAGATGCATTCTCTGAAGTCCGTTCCTTTATTTATTTTCTCTTGTTCAGTGCCTGGCAAAAGAAATCACTGTTAGGATGTTAATTCATCAGCCAAAATAGCATCTGGTTTCTCAGCTGTGCTGTAGCCCCCAAAGCTTCAAGCCACACGTCTGGGCAAAGCAGAAACATGTCTGCATCTGAGAGTAGGAGCAGAAGGAGCAAACTAAATGAAGCCTGTTAATCCCCTTTTGATGAGGGGAGGTGGGAAAGACTTGCCTAACGTGACAGTTCTGCAGCTATCTGTCACATGCACTCTCCAAGTGCAGCGATAGGATGGCAGTATGCCTTGAAACACTTGATCCTACTTTGCAGAGTATGGGGCTATGATGTCTTTGCACCCCAACTAAGCCTTGCATGTGGTAGATCTTCAAGAGATGTTGACTCAATGACCCAGTTGTGAAATTAGTTATCTTTCATTTACCCCTTTCCCTTTATTCCCTAAGTTGCTAACTCCTATTGATTCTGCCTTCACACTATACTTATCACTTCTTTTCCAATCATAGTTTACTGTATTCATTCATGGCTTCTTTACCTGTCCCTTGGCATGGTGTATAGTCTCTTAAATGAACTCAGTGATTTAGAGGTGGAAGAGACCTTAGAGATGTTCAAGCACAGATCACTCTCCTTTTACTGTGTAAATAAAGAAACAATTCCAAAAAGTGAAATTCCTTTCCTCTGATCATAGGTACTAAATCAAAGGCAGGATTTGAACCCATAACTTTCTGACTGCAAGTCTAGCACTTTGTTCACTACACCTATCACTTTGATCAATTCTTGTTCTAATCCATCCTTCCAGTCACTGCTAGAATAATATTCCTAAGGCATAACTCAAATCAAAACTACATGGTGTGTTCCCATTGGCAATATTATCAATTCCTTTAACTTGGCATTTTTCTTCTTCCAATATTGCTTCAGACTCTCTTCCTATCTTATGGCATATGACTTGCCTCCTTCTTATATAGTCTAATCTTCTACAAAACTGGAATATTCCCTATTCTTTGAACTGAATATGCCCTTTCCTATTTTCATTTGTTTGCTCACACTAGACCTGGAATATAGACTTCTCCCTCTTCAAATTATCTGCCTTTTGAGACTCACCTCTGATGCAACTTCTTTTTTTTTTTTTTTTTGTTTGTTTTTATTTAATAGCCTTTTATTTACAGGATATATACATGGGTAACTTTACAGCATTAACAATTGCCAAACCTCTTGTTCCAATTTTTCACCTCTTACCCCCCCCACCCCCTCCCCTAGATGGCAGGATGACCAGTAGATGTTAAATATATTAAAATATAAATTAGATACACAATAAGTATACATGACCAAAACGTTATTTTGCTGTACAAAAAGAATCAGACTCTGAAATATTGTACAATTAGCTTGTGAAGGAAATCAAAAATGCAGGTGGGCATAAATATAGGGATTGGGAATTCAATGTAATGGTTTTTAGTCATCTCCCAGAGTTCTTTTTTCTGGGCATAGCTGGTTCAGTTCATTACTGCTCCATTGGAAATGATTTGGTTGATCTCGTTGCTGAGGATGGCCTGGTCCATCAGAACTGGTCATCATATAGTATTGTTGTTGAAGTATATAATGATCTCCTGGTCCTGCTCATTTCACTCAGCATCAGTTCATGTAAGTCTCTCCAGGCCTTTCTGAAATTATCCTGTTGGTCATTTCTTACAGAACAGTAATATTCCATAATTTTCATATACCACAATTTATTCAACCATTCTCCAACTGATGGACATCCATTCAGTTTCCAGTTTTTAGCCACTACAAAAAGGGCTTGATGCAACTTCTTTAAAGAAGAATGCTTCCCAGTTAAAAATAATCTGTTTTTACTTAAAGCTTTTATAGTAGTATGTTCTAGGAAAAATAGTAAGTTATGTAGAAAGTCTGCTGGTTCTGGAATCATAGGCCCTAGGTTCAAATCTTACTTTTGTCACTTATATAGCTGTATGACACTAGGCAAGTTACCCTGGGCCTCAGGATGACTCCTAAGGGCCAGTTCTATTGTGGCATGGTGGATAGAGTTCTAGGTCTAGAGTTAGGAAGATATGAGTTTAAATTTGATCCCAGGCACTTATTAGTTGTGTGATCTTGGCCAAAGTCAGTTAACTTCTGTTTGCTTCAATTGTAAAATGGAGATCGCTCAGGTAGTGAGGATCAAATGAGATAATATTTGTAAGATGCTTAGCACAATGCTTGGCAAATAGTAGTTGCTTAATAAGTACTTATTTCTCTTCTTCCCTCTTTCTCACCCATTCTTTCTGCTTTCTTTTCTCTCCTTCCTTCTTTCCTACTCTCTTCTAGCTCTAAACCTATGATTTCATGCAGTTAAATTCTATTTTGTTTTCTCAATATTACTGCATGTCTCTTATTTCCCCTGGTCTTTGTTGTTTAGTGCAACTCTCCATGGCCCCATTTGGGGATTTTCTTGGCAAGGATACTGAAATACTTTGACATTTTCTTCTTCAGCTAATTTTACATAATTTTGCTTACCAGACTGTAAGCTTCTTAAGGCCAGGGGTTATGGATTCAATAATCTCCATAGTCACATCAACCAGTATAGACCTCATATAATAGCAGATTAACAAATATCTGTTGAACTGAATTAAACTGAATAAATGACTGAATTCCCTGCATCTTTCATCAGTCACTCTGGTTCTTTTCCTGTGATCCTCTCTCCCCTGGGAAATATGTTCTATTATTTTACAGTTCTAACAGCCCAGAGATGCCAGCATTGTGTTTTCCACACAATGTTTTATCTCTAGGCTTCTGGAAAAATGAGTTTTCAAGGTTCCTTCTTTCAATAACTGAGCCCCTGGCACCAAATCCATTTTGCATAGGCTATAACATAGGGCAGGGATGTATTTCTGGCTTCATTCTCTCTTCATTATGAACATTGACACTGTTAAATTGCCTTTCCGCTTTACTTATCCTATGGAATACTACCTCCACAGGGTCTCTTCAGCATATTATATGTTTCTTCTGTCTATTATGTGTAAGAGTATGTACTAATAATGCCTTGTTTGTAGCTCATATTTCTTTTGCTGCTAATAGCCAAATCCTCACACCATTTGCAGTATTAAAAGCACTTTATGTATACTATTTAATTTGAGCAGCAATATGACATGGTAGAGAGAGAGCTGTCCTTGTAGCTAGGAAGGTTGAGTTCCAATCTTACCGCTGATTCATATTGAGCAAGTTACAGTTCTCCTCAGTGTTCTAGGTAATTCTCTAGATCTGTAACTTACTGAGGAAGTGCCCATCTGCACTGGTAGAGTTTTTTCAGTAGGGAACTCACTATACCAGTGAAGCAACAGGCCCCATCCCTATCCCTTTTTTTTAAGGGGGGGGGGAGGGAGAGAAATACTTTCCCCCCTTTCAGTCACTCAGGTTCACAACCTGAGTTGTATCTTTCTTGACTTTGTTCTCCCTCACCATTTCCTGATCTTGTATCTAGTCACTTGTTTGTTGATCTTCTTTCTGCAATATTAAAAATCTGTTTCCTAATATTTCTGTTATTCCTAATACCATCCTAATGCAAGCTTTTATCACTTATTGCCTCATTTTCTACATGTTTTCTTAATTGGTTTCTATACTTTTAATTTCTCCTTTCTGCAACCCATCCTTCACATACTTTCTCCTTTTGGCTTTCTTCCTGACTTTTTGACTTTAAACCCATACCTATATAGCTGTTTCATTCTGGAACTTGCTCAGTGCCTGGGGTCTTCTTAACTGAAATATCCTACTATCCTTTTGGCCTTCTCACCATTGAACATTTCTCTGCAAGGCCTGTCTCTATTCCCCCCACTCCTCAGCCCCATCCCCAACTTCTCCACTGGTGGGTTCTTCCTGTAGCCTCCATTTTGTGAAGCTCCTCGTCTATGTGTGTGATTTGTCTTCCCCATTAGAATGTAAACTCCTTAGGGCTGCCTTCTTTTCACCAAATAGTGTGTTTGTCTGGCACAGAGAAAGTACTCAACAAATACTTATTTCCTTTCTTCCACACAGCTACTAAATGGATATTCCTAAAGCATAGATCTAATTATAGGATTCCTCTGGTTTACAAGATCCAGTGGCTCCTTACTCCCTTTTGGATAAAATTCCCCTGTTTGATATTTAAAGCCTTTCCCAGTTTGACTCCATCCAGCTTATCTTTCTACACTGATTTTATGTTACTCTCCATCACACATTCCCATCTGTATTTAGTTAATCTGGCCTAATTGTTGTTTCCTATTTATGGCACAGGCTGTCTGTCCCTCTTATCTTGAATGTTCTCTTCTCATCCCTGATTCTTGGAATCCCAAGTGCCCTTTTAGTCTCAGCTCAAGCACCATCTTCTATAGGAGATCTTGTCTGATGCCTGCAGCTGGTAATGTTCTCTCCCTCTGAAATTCTGCTTTGTACACATTTTATATTTACTTATTTGTGAATGTTTTGTAGCAGCCACTTCTGTCTCAGGAGAACATAAGTTCCAGGAGGGCAAGAATGGTTTCTTTTTTCTTCTTCTTTGTATTCTTACCACCTAGCACAGTATTATATAGTATATTATTAAGTCATTTTTAGCCATGTCTGACTGTGAACCCGGTGAGATTTTCTTAGTAAAACCACTGGAGTGATTTGCTATTTCTTGTTTGAGTTCCCAATTTTATGATTGAAGAAATTGAGACAAACAGAGATTAAATGACCCTTGCCCAGGGTCACATAGCTACTAAGGTACTGAGGCTGGATTTGACCTTAGGTTTTCCTGACTCTAGACTCAGAACTCTATTCACTGTGTCATCTACCTACCTTACCATACACTAAGTACTTCAGAAAATTTTGTGGAATTAGACTAAACCTTGTGATTGAGGTAGGGCAGGGATAATTTATAGGTGAGGAACCTGGAACTCAGGGACTTGAAGCAGCTTGCCCAAGATTGTAAAGGTCAGAAGTGGCAGGTCTTCTAATAACTTCAGCGTTTTATTTGCTACGATCTTTGACTTTCTTAGAGGAAGTTTAACATATGCAAATTGGGTAAATTTCAGGACTCAAGAATTAGGTAAATTCTTGTTACTCAGACTAGACTGACACAGCTTGCTCATCCATCAGGCTCTCTTAACAATTGCCCATTCCACTCCCACCTTTTGTTACTTTCCAGTCCAAGCTTCACCATCGGCTTTCTTGGCAAAAAGCAAGATAATTTTCTACCTGCATTCCAAGTCTATTTCTCCATTCACACCATTTAGTCTAAGTCATAATGAAATAAGACTTGATGGGATTGAGGATCAGCACACCAAATAATGATATTGATGTAGGCACCAAATGCTGAGAATGAGAGCAACTGGCACCAAATGTTGGGGGTAATATGATGAATTCACAATGGCATTTCTCCTTGCCCAAAAAGTAGGTTTATTTAATGAAAAGAGGTTACAGACAAAATGAAGGGATACAATAGACAACAAGAGTGGTAAGTGTGAAATAGATTTGGGAGAGCATATAGTTAGCAACGAAAGAAGTTTTAACAATTAACAATGGAAAAGACAAGTTCCCTAGTGGAACTCACAATTAACCAGGAGAAAGGAGTGAGATGGAAGTACACTACTGACAGGCTAAATCCATAGAAGAATTTAGTATTCCAAAGAGTTTTATATACATATATATATATAAACAGATTTTAAAAGGGAAATTTAACCTTGTAAGTTTGACAGTAAGTTGACTTTCTGATTGGATACCTTAAGATGCAGGCCTGTAAGATTGAATTGATCTCCATCAGTGTCCTTTCCTGCTTGCCTCAGAGAGTATTATAATCTTATGAATACTTTAGGCTTTCTCTGTCAACCCCACCTTGTTACCCAGGACCTCATCAGATTCCCTGACAAGTGTTCTTTCAGGCTTTGCTTAAATATCTCCACAGATTTGGAACTCAGTTCTTTTGCAGTGGTCCATTCCACTTTGGGGCAGTTCTAATTATTAGGATTTTTCTTTATATCAAGCTTAAATTTGACATTCTACAATTTCCTCTTACATTCCCTTGTTTTGTCTTCAAGAGTCAATTTAAATCAACTGCTCTTTCTTTTCCCACTTGAACCCTGCCTGGATGCTATTCCTCTAGTACTTCAGTAAGTCTTTATTTAGTGTTTGTCAATTTTTTCTTGCTTTCTCTAACATGAAATCCCTACTCCACTTAAACTGTTCATTCTGAAGTCCTCACTGATTTCTTTCAGTTTCTTCACAGCTCCCTTTCCTAAAAATAAAAACAAGACCTAGTGGATCTTTTTCTCATTAATTCTCTCCTCTCAGAGTCACTGAACTTTTCAATATCCCCTTTGAGGTCACTGTCCTCTTATTTCTAACTTCCCTCTCTCTGCTCCCTACCCTCAAATCGGATATCACATAGATGAGTTATTCATTTCCTGGTTTAATTGTTCCTTCAACATAAACATTAACATTGGTAAAGTCCAATTTGCATTGTGATTACTTCCTAAACAGCCAGAGAGAGTTGGATTTAATCCAGTACACGTGTGATTTGGAAAGAGTTTTTCTCTGTATTTTGCACATGGCTATAATATATAATGACACGGACATATGTTTCACAATTGATACATGCATATATTATCAGAGAGGCAAAAAATGGTGAAAGGTCATACATAAATTATAAAGAAGCTAGAGTGATGGATTAACTAAAGGCATGTGGGGATTCCAGAAAGTGTTTAAGAAAAAAGTGGATCTTGAATAAGTTTTGAAGGAGAGGGAAGGCATAATTTTGATGTAGGAAAGAAAGATCTGTCCAGATGGGACAGTTGGTATAACTGTGAAATTCCCATAAATATTTCACTGCCTCTCTATTTTTAAAGAGTTTTTTTTTTTTTTTTTTTTTTTACCCTAAGGATAGGGCAGTTGGTATGAAAGGTGGTAGAGTCAGAACCAGCTCAGTGAAGGGCTGGAAAAGGATCACTTCTTGGTAAACAGATATAAAAGCCATATGAGAATTTTTCTTTGAAATATATTTCTGGGGGAAAAAACCCATGGAGATACCAGAGTAATTGAGTGGCAAGATGCAATCTGTCTACTGAGACAAACGGATGGTAAGACTGAATGTCCCTGCTTTTAGTTTGAAAAGGAATTGTAAAGGAAGGAACTGTAAAGGAACAGGAAGAAAGCTTATCCAGTTCAAATAGCAATGTCATTGAAAATTCAAAGACCATAGCATCATGGAATCTCAGAGTTAAAAGACACTGCAGAGATCATATAGTCCTCAAACTTTTTGGTCTGAGGATTCTTTTAAACTCTTATAAATTATTGAATATCCTCCCTGCCCCCTCCAGGAGTTTTTGTTTATGAGGGCTATATCTATAAGTATTTGCTCTATAAGAATTTAAAATATCTTGTTATTATTATGAACACCTATCTAGGACTCTCAAGAGTTCCTGAACTTAAGAATTACTGATCTTGTCCAAATCAAACTGCAATAGGATTCTACTCTATCTTTTGTGACAGATGTTCATTCAACCTTTCCTTGAATACTTCCAGTGATAGGGAAATCACTCCTTTGTAAGGCAACCCATCCAGCTTTTAGCTAGTTCACTCTAAGGAACTTTTTCATTATATAAGCTTAAATCTGTCCCTCAGCAATTTTCTCCTATCATTCTTTGTTCTGTTCTCAGAGAATAATTAATCTGCTTTCACATAATAACCCTTCAAATATTTGAAAATAACTATTATATCTTCCTTAAGTCTCTCCTTCTTTAAGCTAAACACCTTGACTTCTTTCAATTGACTCTCCAATCTAGGGGCTTTTTTCTTGTGCTGGCAATACCTCATGGCCTCTTCTTTTACTTGGTTTGTTACATAACAAATGATCACCTGAGGAAGCACCTAAGCCAGCCATACTTTCTGTAAACACACCAAAGCCCATCACTTCTCAGCTACTTCATCTTACACAAATCAACCTGTACCATCCCTCCATCTTTACTCAGCTCCCTTTATATGTTGTCTATCCCTGTTAGAATGGTAATAGCAGGAACTATTTTTTTTTTTTTTTTGCTTATATTTGCATTTTCACTGTTTAGCCCAGTAGGCATTTAAATATACACAGTAGGTTTTAATAAATGCTTTGTCTAATAAATGCTCTTTATCATCAATCTGCTTATTTCTGATTCTATCTCTACTTCCTTTCCCTCTCTCCTCTCTTCCCTTCTTACTTTCCTCCTTCCTTCCTTCCTTCCTTCCCTACCTCCCTACCTCCCTTCTTCTCTCCCTCCCTCCCTTCCTTCCTTCCTTCCTTCCTTCCTTCCTTCCTTCCTTCCTTCCTTCCTTCCTTCCTTCCTTCCTTCCTTTCTTCCTTCCTTTGTTTCTCTCTATCTTTAATCCATAAATTCTTAATCTGAGGTCCATGGATGAAACAGCTTTATAAAGAATGAGGTGAGGGAGATCTGTGAACTTGGATGGGGAAAAATTACAACTTTGTTTTCATTAACTTCTAACTGAAATTTAGCATTTCTTTCTGTTAGAAATGTAAGCAAACAAAAAACAAAACAAACAAAACACCAGGATCCAGATAGGAAGTACAAAGCCTTTATCAGATTGCCAAAGGGGCTCAAGACACAAAAAAGTTCAGAGCTCTTTCTTTAATCTATTGAAATCTACATACATTGTTGTTAGTTTAGAGGCTGTATTATCTCTAACTAGATTTGGAATCACAGGATCTGGATTCAAATTCTGACACTCTTTTACTGAATCATTGGCAAGTGATTTTCTTTGAAGACTCTCCACATGGGAAGGGGGAAGAACTTCATTATAACCTGAGGGTACACATTTTTCTCTGGGATAACTTTCATTTTGGGAAAGTTTTACTTTACAAATCCAAATGAGCCCCTTTGCAAGTTACAGCCTTTGTGACAATGAACAAATCTAGTCTCTTATCTAATAAAGATATCATTCCCCATCCCATCCTTTTATTCTCCAGATTAAATATTCTGAACTTCTTCAATTTATCTAAATATGGCAGGAACTCATACCTGAGCTCCTTTGCTATCTTGATTGTTCTCCTTTTGGTTTCTCCCTAGCTGTCCACTGTTCCACTGAAGACAGTTACCAGAATCATGGGCAGAGTTCCCAAAAGAAATTAATGAACATATTTGAATCTCACAAGTGTGGATTGTACATCTTTCTAACATTTAAGAACCTATCAATTAACATCTTCATAATGACAGTTCTTAGAAAAGCACTAGACTCTCAGTCATTCAACAAGTTCCTACTACACACACACTTTTTTTTTTTTTTTTTTTATGGGTGAAGTGGGTAATAGGGAATATAATCTCAGAGAAGTAAATAAAAAAAATATATCAAAGTAATTTCTGATGGAGAAGACAAATCTTGAAGGAAATAAAGGGTTCTTTGAGGGAGAAATGAGGGAATTCATTCCAGCTATATATTGAAATACTTACATATGAGGTGAAATGAAAACAAAGTCAGCCACTTTGTCTGAAATGTAGAGTACACCTCTAGGTCTTTGCCCAGGCTGTCCCTCATGCCTGAAATGCCTTCCCTACTGGAAATTCCTAGCTTCCTTTTAAGGGCAGCTATCTTTTAAGCCTGTTTTGATCTCCATAGCTGTTGGAGTCTTGACCTGGTTACCTTTTTTTTTTTTTTTTTTTTTTTTTAATTAACATGTGTATACATAGTCTTTCCCTGACTGGGAATGATTTCTTGGAGGAGAAGGTTTGTTCCATGTTCATCTTTGTTTCTAGCAGGGTCGGGTAATTTAGTGTGTGACTAAAGAAATGGGAATAATGAGAATAAAATTCGGGTCTTTTGCCCTCAGCAGTCCTAAAGTTATATTTCCCAAGTGAGTGATTTATACTTCTAGCTTGTTACTATCTATCAGCTGCATGCTGAGACAGGGAGATGCTGAGCCATACTGGCCGATGTGGAGGCGGCGGCTCCAGGCAGCAGCAACGGATAGGAAGTACGCCTGCGCCAATTTTTGAAGAGCTGCTATCATGGGGTTACGGGAAAGAAGAGTGACCTTGCGCATGCGGGTTTTGGTAGCCTTGGAGACGAATCGGCTCCGGATGAGGGGGGTGAGGAGGCTGCTCTCTTTCCCTTCCTTACAAACCCAGAGAAGTCTGTAAGATTTAGTAGAAAATGTGTAGTAGAAAAAGAAACAGGGTTCGAATTTTAATTATGCTACTTATTAGCTGCCTGAGCCTGCACAAGTTATCTTAACCACCCAGTGCCTCTGTTTCCTTTTCTGTAAAAGGGGAATATATTAGTACTTTCTGCTTTACAAGTTTTCGGCTAGATCGTTTAAACCTTAAAATGTGAGCTATTATTGTTAACAGTGCCAGACACAGGGTCACAGATTTAGAATGAAAAGGGACTATCTAGTCCAAACTCCTAATTTTAAAAGATGAGAATCTGGCATCAAGAGAGCTTAAATGATTTTTAAGAGTCACAGAGCCCACAAATGTCCAAAGCAGAATTTGAACACAGCTCTTCTATCTAGTACGACGGTGCCTCTCAAGCAGTAGTAAGTAGGTACTTAATAAACACTTGCTGAGGAGGCAATTGCTTAATGCAAAGACTGCAGTGGGAGACCTTGAGGCAGAAAGAGGTTTAAATCTAGCCTCACACACTTGCTCAGTTTCCTCATCTATATAGATATAATAGTATTTGCCTCTCTGGATTGTTGTGAGGCTCAAATGAGATAGTATTTGAAAAGCTCTTAAAGCTACTTTACAAGAGCTAGCTATTATTAGTTTTATACCAACTTAAGTCATTTAATTGTGCCCCAAGAAAAATCCACCTAATAGCATCCCTCAGCAATTTTGGTCATAAGCAAGATCTAATGATAGTGTGAATGTCTCAGTGCAGCCTATTTTAACAACCACTGAAGAATAATAACTCACATTTGGACTCAGAGAGATGTTGCTATGTTGTGGGCTTTAGAGTCAGGAAGACTTGGAGTCAAGTATTGCCACTGAAGAGTAGGTCTTTGACAAGTCATTTAACCTTTTAGTGCCTCAAGAAACTCACGAAGGCTGTAATTGCACATTAGCAGGAAATCTACATTGGTAAAAGGGAGCTTCCTCATATGAATGAAATCATGTATCTAGACCAAAAATTTGTATAGCACTTAAGACTTTATTGTGTAAAAAGTGAAAAAAGTGCTGTTTTCCAGATTCAAGTGCATTCATCTATAAAATGAGATTAGACAAGATGATGTCTAAGAGATCTTCCTGCCCCAGATGTAGGATTCTATGACAAGCTCTAACATTTTCCATTCCCAGCGCTTCATCTCCACTGCTACCATTCTAGTTCAGATTCTTATTCCCATCCATTTTTACATTAATTACTACTAGGTAGGCCAGTTTCCACCTTTCTCTAATCTATCCTTCACATACCAGAATACTCTTTGGTATTTATAGAGATTTTTTATGTTAATTCTCTGCTCAAAAACCTTTACTGGGTCCTTAAGAAAATTCAAAATCCTTTGCCTGGCACTCAGGTAATCTTATATTACCCTGTTTCCTCCCTTAGTTCCTATTACTGTCCTCTAAGTATTCTACAATACAGGCAATTATTCTGACATTTCTCAGGCATTTTCTTATGTTCACAATGTCTCCCTTTCTCTCTTTACCTGCCGAATTCCTATCTATCTAAAACCTGACAAGTAACACTTCCTCACAGAATCATGGGTCCAGTTGAAAGACACTTCAGAGGTCATTTTGATGATATCAGACAGGCTTTGCTTGGAAGGCTTTGGTCATTACACATATGCACCCCATCTCAGTTTTGGATTCATCTAATTTTGGGGGGAGGCAGAACACAACTATTAACTGGGTTTCAGTTGAAATAGAGGGTGACAGAGTGTAAAGAGTAGTCAATATGGAGGAGAGGCTGGTGATTTTGCATTGCTTTCTCTCACTTAAACCCAATTCATTTACAAGTCATTCATTACATTACCTTCCTGATGTCATTGGTCATCTTTGAGAATAAAGGGCAAGCATTGAACAAGGTGAATATAATACAACAAACATTATTAAATATTTGCTATGTAGATGCTTTGGTAGATTGAGCACAGGGCTGGGCTTGGAGTCAGGAATATCTGAGTTCAAATTCAGCCTCAGACATTTTTCTAGCTGTTATCCTAGGCAAATCACTTGACTTCTTATTGCTTCACAAAAGTGAATCCACTGGATCTACTGGAGAAGGAAATGGCAAACAACTCCAGTGTCTTTGCCAAAGTCACCAAAGTTTGGACATGAATGAAAAACAACTCAACAACAACAACAACAACAAAGCAGCATTCAGGATACAGAGATTTTTTTTAAAAAAAATAGTCCCTGTCTTCTAGTGTATTGGATAATCCCTGCCTCCTCGTTGCCTGTATTGTAGAATACTTAGAGGACAGTAATAGGAACTAAGGGAGGAAACAGGGTAATATAAGATTACCTGAGTGCCAGGCAAAGGATTTTGAATTTTCTTAAGGACCCAGTAAAGGTTTTTGAGCAGAGAATTAACATAAAAAATCTCTATAAATACCAAAGAGTATTCTGGTATGTGAAGGATAGATTAGAGAAAGGTGGAAACTGGCCTACCTAGTAGTAATTAATGTAAAAGTTCAGATGGATGGGAATAAGAATCTGAACTAGAATGGTAGCAGTGGAGATGAAGCGCTGGGAATGGAAAATGTTAGAGCTTGTCATAGAGGCTGCCACTAAATTGTTCTGGGGGTCTCTGTTATGAACTATTAGATTCCTGCCTGAGTTGTTGAGATCTGTTTATCCTATGATCCAAAAGTATGGTGGCCAAAGCCCCAATAGCAATGGGGGTGGGAGGTGGTTGTGTAGAATAATATGCTTTCTTTAATGTGTGTACTCTTAGGAAAATAAAAGGCATGTTGTCATAAGCAGCAGTCTCAAAGTATCAATACCTTTGAAGGTGTGGTTCTGACAAGAGATATTTCAAGCATTTTTGAACATATTTCAGGACTTGGTTTCAGCTTGACAAAGAACAACAAACTTTCAAGATTGTTTCTAGACTTAATAATCTCTTGTTCTTTTGACTTTGGGATCATAAAATCATAACCTTAAAGGTGGGAAAGGACCTTGGAGCCACTGAGTTCATTTCTCTCATTTTATAGCTTAGGAAACCGTAGGACAGAAAAATTGAATAATTTTCCTAAGGTCAACAGGTAGTGAGTGAGGTAGGATTTGAACTCATATCTTTCTGTCTCTCAGGTTTTCTTAGTAGAAAGACCTGGGTAAAGCCATAACTAGGATGAAACAGATAGGCTTTCTCCAGGATGAGACTGATAGCACTGAGTCACTTAACTCTGTTTACTTCAGTTTTCTCATCTGTGAAAATGAGCTAGAGAAGGAAATAACAAACCATTCCATTGTCTTTGCAAAGAAAACTCCAGATGGGTTCATGAAGAGTTGGACATGACTTAAAAGTAATAAGCAACAACAAAGGAGAAAGTCCTCCCCTTGCCAAACTGTACCCCAAGCAACGGTAACAAATCTTTTCTTTCTTTTCCAAGTAATATATTTCCTGTCCCCCAGACTGCCTAAGGTAAATATCTCCCTCACTTAACCCAAGTGAAAATATTTCTAATTATAGTTCTGGCTCTAGAGAAAACTTGTTATAACCTCCATTTAGATCTAGATTAGTAAATACAAATATCTAATCTTTTCATTTTACAGTTGAAAAAATGGTATCTCAGAGAAGTTAATCATCTCATTAGTGGATGGGAGCCCTGGACTTGTAGTGAATCAGGGAGTCTTGAGTTCAAATTTGACTTCTAACACTTAATTAGCTATGTGATCTTGGACAAATCATCTAATCTCTTATCTGCCTCATTTTCCTCAACTATAAAATGTGGAGAATAATAACAACTATCTCAGAGAGTTAGTGTGAAAATTGAGTGAGAAAATATTTGTTAAGCACTTAGCATAGTACCTGACACATCATAGTTGACTAATAAATACCTATATTCTTCCCTTCCCCTCATCCTCCAGTAACTTTTCAAGGTCACACAGAGTCTGAATTTTAGTTCTTTGAATCCAAGTTCCACATTCTTTCCACTGCCTGTGACTTAGGTCCAATGTTCTTAGTCTATGCCTTTTCTAATATTACTCTTAACAACATATCTAAATAATCATTTCAGTAGCGAAGACCAGTTACTCTACAATCACCCATATTCTTTTATTCAATTTCCTTTCTAACCAGTAGACACATTTGTAATGCAGCAGAGTCAGGCAGCAATACTTGGCTATGACTGTGAAGGAGAGTAGTGATAATAGGACCAGACTAAGACTAACCAACCCTGTGACCTTGTTCTAACTAGCAAAGCTAACCCACTACAGGGATATGACGGTAGGACCATTTCTTGGGAGATATCTGCATCTCTTCTACCTCTACCTCTACCCAGCATCACATTTCTCTCAGATCTCCACAGGCTCCTGTAATGGCAAAGATGCCATAGCAACAGAAGGCATTTGACTCATCCAATGACATTTTTCCTTTCCTACAAACTGAAAGTGACAGTGGCCCTTAGAGACAGTAAACATTAGAAAGGGAATTATGGCACTTAGGGAAATAAAATAAGATTTGTGGCCATTGGTTTGAGTCATTCATTACTTCTGCCCCCTGAAGATGCCAAAGTACATAGACACTCTTTTGGAAGGGCTTGGCTAGAAACCATATAATTATTTATTGCAATTAATTCATTAGGGACTGTTGCTTTCATTTTATTAGCCAGCTCACTCTTCAATACCGTCTTAGACAGAAGTGGATTGAGTGCCAAGGAATAGGAATAAAAGCAAGGAAAAAGCCACTAATGTGTTTTTGTCTGAAGGGTACTGGATGAAGTGGATTAAATAGAAACAACCACTGTGGGTGGGGCTGTTCCCTTCTTGATGGATTGCCCCCAATTCCTGAGTAAAGAACAATGCAAATTCTTAGTAATCCAACTGGTTAAGAATCTCTTACATGTATATGAGACTGCTGTTTACAAAAACAAAACCACCTACATGATCTAGCTTGGTTGTCACATGGTAGGACAAGTGCTACAAGGAAAGGGAAAGTGAGGTTTAGAAGAAGTTAAATAGCATATTCTATACAGTTAGTAACAGTAGGGTATGGATTTGAACACAGATTTTCTGACTTAAATCTAATATTCTTTCTACCACAGCATAGTTGTAAAATCTGCCTGAACTACATTGCTAGCTACTTAGCTTCTGAGTCAACATGTATGAAACACCACTGAAAAGGAATTGGTCATATATATAACTAAAATGAGCAGTAGTTGCTTTTATGTTGAGATTTCTGAAGTACTTGTAATAATGATAACAATACGGGCAGCTAGGTGATGAAGTGGATAGAGTAGCAGCCTTGAAGTCAGGAGGACCAGAGTTAAAATTTGACCTCAGACACTTAACGCTAACTAGCTGTGTGATCCTGGCCAAGTCACTTAACTCCAATTGCCTCAACAAAAAACAAAAAACAAAGCAAAACAAAATAATGATAACAATAGCTAGTGTTTATTGTTCATCCTTCATTGTCAAAAGGATCAGTGATATCAGGAGGGTGATATCATGACTAATAAGTGCAATAGATATAAATAAGGCAGAGTAGTGCAGTCTTCAGTTTCATTCCTTCCTCCAGAGTCATCTGGGAACAGTGGCAAGATGGAGATCTGGATGACTGGAAATGTCCTGGGATGCAATGGAAGACCTTGGCCTTTTTAAGTTCAGTTTGTCTGAGGCAATAGCCATTCAGTGATTAATGAATAGGCTTTGGGGTTTTCAATGCATTTAATAAAAATTGTCTCATTTTATTTCCACAACAACTTGAGAATTCTTATCCTCTTTGGACAGATGAGGAGCCTATGGTCAGAGGTTAAGTGATTTGCCTAGGGTCAAACACTGGCTGTGTATGAAAATGTTTGAGGCCAAAATATGAATTTAGTTTTCTCTGACTCCAGATTCAATACTCTATCCACTGATTCAAGCTGCCTCACCATGTCCAAAATTCTATCATTATTTATTTGTTCCTGGAAGGAACTAAAAATCTTATTTTAAGATGCAAATGCAGTTCTTAAATACTTTCCTCTATTGCATGCTAGTTGAGGTTAAGATTCTGAAGATTAGAGGGCTAGTATATAGTAGTGAGGACAGTTGGTTTGGATCTTGATAAATTGTGAAGTAAGAAAAGTGTGTCTTTGGGACCTCAAGACTCCCTTTTCTGTTTTTTCCCTGTAGGTGTCTCCCCATCCTTCAGATCCTTCCCTCCCTTTTCTTGAAAACCTGCTATCAAAAAGGAGTGTGATAAATTAATTCTCAATTCAGTTCAAAAGGATCATAGATTTTAGAGACAGAAATGCCCTCAGGATCAGTTAATCTAAGTTGTTCATTTTATAGAGGTAGAAAATGAGACAAAAGAAAGCTATGTTCCAATTTTTATATGGGGAATATACAGTCATAATATCATTATGTATACAATTTCCATATTTAAGGAGACCTTCATGGGCCTCAAAAAAAGAAAGATAAGAATATGAAACTGCCACCATAAATCTTTGGAATCGAGTTAAACAAAAGAAATGGGTCCTTCAATTTGAGGTACTAGCAACTGACGGCCAGCCCTTGGAAAGATTGAGATTGAATGTTATAATTTGTAACTGCAATTTCAGATTTGATTAGATTGATTTTGTCCTAAAACTAAATTATACTGTGGCCTTATTTAAAATGAGATGTGCTGGTAATATTTGGTTATTATGATGTTTGGTCCTTAATAGATTATACATTAATGCAAAATACACTAGCTATTTGACATTAAGGTGATATGCTTTAGAAACTTCATGACTAAGAATTAAAAATGTAATTACACACACACACACACACACACACACACACATACACACACATACAGACAAAGAAAATGAGAGATGAGAGCAACTGTTTACAGTCACACAGATATTATTGATCATAACCATAATCTGAATACAGGCAATTTTCAGAAAAAGTAATCAAAGCTTTCTATATTCTTCCTTCTTTCCCTCCTTTCCTTTCCTTTCTTTTCCTTCTTCTGTCCACATGAGGTATCAGAACCCTACCTACAAATGCTCTTAAAATTATTTGTTTCTTTTCTTTTGCAACTGTGAACCTTCCCACGATATCTTGGGGTTTCCTGGTTAGGTTTTTTTTTTTTTTTTTTTTTTTTTTGCTGAGGCAGTTGGGGTTAAGTGACTTGCCTGGGGTCACGCAGCTAGGAAATGTTAAGTGTCTGAGATCAGATTTGAATTCAGGTCCTCCTGACTTCAGGGCTGGTGCTCTGTCCACTGTCCTACCTAGCTGCCCCTAGATTTTTTTTCTTAAGGATCATGTCTTAAACCAAAACCAGTTTGATTTTCATTGGCCACCAATAGGTCCTAGGCCAAGTCCCAATTGGTCATTGTTTGGGTCCTGATTGACTCAGATTGATTGTAAATATTAATCATTTCTGCTTTGGCCAGAAATCCTGAGGGTCTTTCCCTCCCAGATTTATTTATTTAGATTTTTTAGAAGTGGGACTAGGAAGTAGATGAAAGAGGAGATTCTTTTCTTCAGTTGCTACTCGGCCTTAATCACTGAATGGGCATAGTCTCAGTCAAAGTCTGATTAGTTGAAGACTTTGGCTTTTAAAGGCCAAGATCTTCCATTTCATCCAGGCCCATCTCTAGACTCCTTGATCTATATTTTGCCATTGGACCCAGATGGCTCTGGAGGGGAAAGTGAGGCAGGTTACCTTGAACAGCCCCCCTCACTTAAATCCAATTCACTAGCATGTCATGGTATCACTTCCCTTATGTCATGGTCTTCTTTGAGATGGAAGAACAAACAACAATTTCCCTTCTGGTTCCTCTAAGACTGGAGAGGAGGAAGGAAGGAGTCATAAACAAAAGACAACTTCTGTTGCAATATTGTGCACCTCGGTAGATAGGTATCACTGTTAATGTTTATTTGTATTTTGAGGCTATCTCACTGTATTTACTCAGTTTTGAGACTGTCTATAAACATAGCTATTCTAAGAACAAATACACTCTTGAAATCTCCCAAGTTTAATTAAAAAACAACAACAACAGAGGATAGTTAAATCCTATTAAATGAGAAGATCATGACTGAGGGGAGGGGCATGGGAAATTGGAAATGAGCCAACTGAAGAGAGAGTACACATTTTAGTAATTTTTAAAATATATATAAGACCACATAGTCTTAATTACATTGAACCAGGAGGATGGCAGCTGCTACGCAAAGCCTTGGAAAAGAGAAAACTTGAGAAAAGTGGGGCAAGGAGTAGATTATTCATGACTATTTGGATCATGCATGTAAATGGCCAGACAATATTTATCACTCTCCTTTGCAGTTGGCTAGTCAGCATTTGTTAATCACCTACTAAGTGCTATTTGTTATTGTTATTCAGTCTTCTTGAACCCATTTAGGTCAAATTAATAGTGAATTTTTGAAGGGGAAAGAGGGGGGGGGGGGAATTTGGATTTGAAAATAAAATGAAAATAATTTAAAAATAAGATGCTTAGAATAGGTGACCTCTAAGATCCGTCTTCTCTGAAGATTCAATATCCAAATGGAGGTGGTCCTGCTGATATGAATATTCCTTCCAACAGTATATCTTGCCTTCTATCAGTGTATAGATAGATATACTTGGCAAAGACTCCAGAATAATTTACCATTTCACTATCCTACTTTCTAGGATCACAAGAAAAAAAAAAAAAAGGCAAAAAGTCCTTGTTCTGGAAGAGTCCATAGTCCTTAACCCAGTGCCTTATACATAATAGGTTTTTAATAAATGTACCAGACATTTAAAAAATGTTTATTGACTAATGTTGATGAAGCAATTAACAGATTATGTGATAGCCTCATCTTTAGGTCAAAGAGAAGAAAGGGAGCAAAGAAAATTGCCAAGGTGTTATGATCATCACCAAGTGTGCCTCTTAGCCCTGACTGCATCTAGTCTGAACCACACATGCTGACACAGTATTATACAATGGTACAGAATGATTGAATGCTTCAAGCAAAGCTGAAAGGGCTCTGGGGATTCTGGGGAGAAGCAATAGCAACTGGTTTAGGGATCAGAAAATATTTCATGGGGGAAGTAACATCTGGACTGGTACTCAAAAAGATTTGGGCTACACATAGATGCGGAGTTGGAGGCAGGGAAAGAGATATATTCTACATATAAAGTCATTTTAAAGAAAAGTGCCAATGTAGAAAATTATTCGATATTTTCAGAGAATGACAAGTAGCATAATCTGATAATATATGTTGTAATGGGGCCATTGTATCTTTAATACAACATTTTTCTGTCTGCCCACAACAAGAAAAAGAAAGTTGCCTTTGGAATTTGATTAACCCCAGCTTCCCTGATGAATTTCCCTGGTCATCTAAGGATTAAAAAGCCCAAGCTATATGGAAACTAGGCTTCTTAGACTTGGTGCGTACCCCAAAACACCTAAGTTTCCATATTCTGATGATATACAAACTGCATTTATTCCTGTGTTTATATGGGGTACTGCCTCTTCTGTTTAGTAATATTAGAAGAGGAGGATCAGCTCCTCTGGGCAATCTTTCAAGAGGACAAATACTGTGAGGTGCTAAGGGCATATAAGTAAAGAGCAAATAATTTCCCATGGCTCTTCTATTTTCATCTATTGCTCATTACTAAATCAACCAAACTGAAAATTCCAGTTAAAGTGCTGGTATTATGATGTGGGCAATCACTAACTAAATTCCTCCTCTGGATTTCTCCCCAGGTAACAATTGTATTTTAATACCCTGATTCTAATAGGTAAAGTATAGGCATCAAATGGCAAACTAATGGAGAGATCTATTTGGATGCTTTCCAGATATCCATCCAAACATACCATACTAAAGGCTATCATGTTTTTATGGCTGTACAAGAAGATGGCTCTGTTTCAGATCTTCCCCTTCTTGGTTTTGTGTTTGAATGATTCTCTGACTCAGTTTCTCCCATTTGCAAAGTGTACATCTTTATTTCTGTCTTCCTGTTGTATGATGAATGACATAACCACATATATTATTTAGTGACAGAGAAGGAAAATGGTGTTATCTGGAAAATTGGCATAGACAATCTGCAAGATCATTTTAGAAATCACATCTGAGAATCTAGCAGAAAATACATATTGTAAACTGCAATAACAATTGTGTCTTTTGAAAATGGTGTTTGAAACTTTCACGTTAGTGTATTGGCTTTTTAAAGAAAAGTGGAGTGCATGTGTGTGTGTGTGTGTGTGTGTGTGTGTGTGTGTTTTCCCTAAAACCCAAGTGTTTTTGATTGACTTAAGGTAGAGAAAATCAAGATACTATAGAGGCGCAAGTAGAGAAAAAAAAATGAGGTGGAAATGCTTTAATAAATGATGGATTTTGATAAATTACCCCACTCAGCAGAGTTTCAATTACAGAAACACATAGTTTACACAAGTAATTACTAAAGGAATTACCACAGAAGCATATTCATCTATTCATTGAATTATAAGGCATCAATTCTCCTCCTGATTGCATCTTCAGCTCCAATGATGGCAATCACATCCTCACACAAAACTTTAATAACACAATCTTTGTGGGATTAAAATACCCCATCAGACAGGAAATGTGAAAGGGACTGATAAGAAGAGGCTGTTGATTCATATTCAGAAAAGAAATGGTCTAAAGGAGTTAATTGTAAAGCAAGAACTTTGACAGTTGACAGTTAATTAAGAAAAGGTTCTATCCCAAACAAGATTTTTAATGTTGTTTGGTATCCCATGGTCTTTTCACAATGCTTGGATAATCAAAGTTATGTCTGAACAAGTACCAGAGTATTTTCCTTTTAGAAGCAGCAATGCCATGAAACGGTGTTTTAATCCATCCCATAAATTCAAACTGCTATATTCTGTCACTAACTTTTGTTCTGGGTGCAATATGGTGTTCAATAATCTGAGTAGAGAGCTCCTTGGATGGTGCAATGGATAAAATTTTGAACATAGGCTCAGGAAAGACCTGACTTTTTCCTGCCTTAAGATACATGCTGTGGGACCCTGGCAAGTATAATTAACTTTTCTTAGCCTCAGTTTCCTCATCTGTAAAATGGGGATTAAAAATTGCATCTTTGTCATAGGATTGCTGTAAGGATCAAATGAGATGGTAGATGTAAAGTGCTTTACAAAATTTAAAGTATTATGTAAATTTTAGCTATAATAGTAGTACTAAGAATAACACCACCATCAATGATAATAATAATAATGATGACAGGATAGAATATGAGCAAGTCCTGGTCATCTGGTATATTATTTAAGCACTCTTCTGATAGATGGGGCTGGACTTCTCTGACAGAGTGGATAAAGGATGTGATTTTAGGTGTACTGAGAAGATACTATCCAGAAATTATTCTCTTGGGAGAAAAAAATCTTTCAATGTGCAAAGAGAGATATGTTCAAAATGCAAATGCCCTTGAAAGAGGCAACTTTGTGACTTAGAACAAGTTGTAGTCACATTATAAAAGGCACATTTTGTTTGTCTCTGCTGATTGAGAGTGTTGATAATGGTAGAGAGACTTTCTGAATTCCAAAGTCCAGTGCTGGAATCAATTGCTCTTCAGACAATTTGAGAAACTGAAAATAGATACTGGTCAACCATGTTTGGAAATTGTAATAAAACTTCATGTATTTTATGATCAAGTAATGCTGATTTTCTTGCTGTTCTCTGAATATGAAACTCCCATTTTTCAACAATGTCCCTTTGATCCCCAAGCCTAACATACTTTTCATCCTTATCTCAAACTCTTGGCTTGCCTGGATTTCTTTTAAGATTCAGCTTAAATTTTACCTTTTTATACGAGGCCCTTCCCACTTTCCTCTCCCTTGCCCTGTTATTTCAAAATCTTCCATTTACCCTATGACTATTTCATATGTATCCTATTAATATCTCATATATTTATTGTTTGTATTTGATCTCCTCCACCAGACCCTGAGTTACCCAAGAGCAGGAAGTATAATTTTTTTTTTTTTTTTTTTTTTTTTTTGTATTCTCAACCAAAGGTTAGCACACTGCCTTACACATAATAGGGGCTTATTGACAGTACCTTAAATAGTAAGTTGCTTGAGGGCATTGACTATTTGTGTGTGTGTGTGTGTGTGTGTGTGTGTGTCCCCAGCCTTTAGTGCAGTACCTGCCACACAGTAGATTTATTTAATAGATACTGATTGACTTTTTAAAGTCAACAATATACTGAATATTTGAGAATTAAAAAAAAAAAGAATTTGGGCATACGACAAATGTGCTTTTATTTATTGGGTCTTTGAAGAAAAAGCTCTTTGGATTTGGCAGAAAGATCTTTGAGATAGGAATCATTTGCCAGGGATGTTTTTACCATGTTATATATGCCATATAACCTTGGGCAAGTAATTTAATCTCTCTCAGTCATCTGATCCTGACTGGAGGATTTCAGGCAAATCACTTAACTTATCCAGAGCCTCAGTTTTCTCATTTGTTAAATAATAGGATTGTATTAGATGGTTTCCAAGTTCTTTTCCAATTTAAATCCAGGATTCCATGACTCCAAATCCAGCGTTCATTTCAGTATACACCACTGCCTTTCATGAAGTTGCTATTTTAAACCAAAGTGTAAGATTAGATAATTAACATAATTCAACTTCATCTCATTTAGCTTGGGCCAGTATTCTAACCTGTCAAAGTCTTTTCATATCTCTACTCTCCTGTGGAATATGTGAGCTATTTTTCCTAGCTTTGAATAATCAGCAAACCTGCCTAAGGTCACTCAAGTCATAAGTGGCAGTCCCAGAATTTGAACTTTCTGAAACAAGAGCTGGTGCTCTTTCTGGTGTAGTGTTGGATGGGGTGAATGGAGCCCAACAAAATACTATGTCCCTGGCTGGAACCTAGTATCTGAGTAAGCTCCATTGAAGAGCAAGTTGATGCTACAAAATTCTCCTGCACTGACAGAATTATCATGTGGGAACACAGCTATTCAGGACTGATGCCCTGTACTGATGTTACTTACACAATTTGGAGGGTAAGTTGTAGATGTCAACTTTGGAGACTGTCTTATATAAACAGGATGGGTATAAGTACCAGTTGATATAGTAATGTACACAATTAGCATAGTTAGCACACTATGTTCAGGGTCTCTTTCCATAAAAGACCTACTTTTCCCTCTTGTTAATTGCAAGTTCAGTAGGAACTTTGCACACTTGCTAAGTGTTATAATAAAGCTATGCTCCTTGATCTGGAAATGGTCTGAACTTATGAATTCATTCCTGATGATTCCTACCTTTATCACTTATACTTTTATAACTCATTGGACCTCCTCAATGTTCTTACAATGAGTGAATAGGTCTGTATTTATAAATTAGATAGAGTTCTGAAGACTCTCTTCCTCACAGGAGCTGAGGAAGAATCACATCCTTTTCTATGCTACTTTCTCACGTCTCTGACTGATGCAACTTACAGAACTGCCCTGATTGCTTTTCTCTCACACTTCCAGCACTTGTTGGAAGGCAAATGAGAAAGCAGTGTCTTAATTTTATCCAACCAGCTGGAGAAATTCTTCTCTCCTTACCTGGACCAAATTAATGTCCCAGAAAAAAACAAACAAACAAAAAAGTGTAGCATAAGATAACTGCCACTCTGGATTAATGTAAGTCCAGAAAAAGCTTTAAAAAGCTTTCTTAGATAATTATCATCTTATTTATTTCAATACTCAAAGTAGAAATAATTAGATTAGCAAGAGCTCAGGTTTGAGGTTACAACACATTTCTAAAGGCTGATTCTTGAACTGAATTGAAAAACAGTGATTACAAAACTGGTTTAAGATATTGTTTTCCACAGTTGTATTTACTTATTCAAATCTCATTTCTTCCTGCCTACCAACATAAATTTTCTGCTCCAGCTAGACTGGCCTCTATACTATTCCCCAAACATACCGTAATCATTCCCATTATAATTATCCCTTCCATGTTGTAACTTTCCCCATTAGAGTTTTGATACAATGATGTGGGTAGACATAAGAAATTAAATGGGAATTTGGGGGAGTTTTGCAGAAGCCTCAGATAACAGACGAAGGCTAGCAGACAACATAGGAAACATTTAGAAATTCAGAGATGCATGAAATATATGTATAGTATTGCATAACATCAGCATATTTTATCTTTTAATACCATAATAATTCATACTTCTCTTGTATGAAAAGAGGACCAAAAATATTTAGGTGGATTTTCAATAGTGGGGCTTCTGAATCTCTAATCCCAGTGAAATATGAGGCATAACTGTATTTGCAGTAGGGATGCAGGTAATGTCCAAATCCTATACCTATTTATTGTCTGAATAAACTAAAAAAACAAAAACAAAAACAAAGCCAGACTGCAAAATTCTGAGTGTTAAAATTAAGAATATCTGCCAAAGGAGATTGTTTGCTTCCAGAGTTTAGGGATTAGGAAGTAATTGACCCTCCCCACTTCCTGCTGTTCATCCCTAATCTCTTTATCTTCTTGAAGCATCCCAGACTGCTCCAGCCTATATTAAATTCTATTCCCTCTAAATTATTAGTGTCTAGTAACACTAGAATCTAGGCATGCTTATTATATAATCATATATATGCTATCTTTTCATATCTGTCTCAATTCATAGAGTAGCATCCCAGTTCAGGACCTCTTTCCAGACAGTGACAATAGTTTCCTAATTGATCTCTGAGCATTGTCCTAAGACTGTTGGTACATCCTATAATACAATCTATTCAAAGCTGTAATAAGACTTTTGGGACACCTTTTAGTGCAGATTCTTTTGGTTGAATTGGCTACTGAAATCTTTTCTAATTCTCAGGTTCTGTAATTCATTTAGCTTTTGGGGGGTCATTTTGGTTGTGGAAAAGAAGGTAGGTTTTTGCCACAAAGATCTCAGAGAATCAGTTTTTGACCTTCTTGTAAGTAATAAGAAAACTTGTTTCTGCCAGTTCTCATCCAGGTTCCAAGAAGAACAGATTCTATACATTGATAAGCACATTCTGCCAGTTTTAGCACAATTTGACTTACTGTGTATCTGTAAAAAAAAGTCTTTTGAAATTTGGATTTTATACATATTTATTAGCTGATGTGATTATTTAGAAAACTCAAAAAATATGATCGGCAAACTTCAAACAGAAAATCTGGACTCCGGAGTTTGTTTGCTATTAAGCCCTTTCTTCTAGTTGACTGTCGGAATCTAAAGGGAAAACATCTGGTGCAATATATTTACCTTCAGAATTTTAAAATACTAAATATTATTTTGTGGGCTAAGATTAAGAAGAATTTTACAATTATCTTTAGTTATTTTTGTCATTATTTAGGGTGCCATTATTAATTATTTAGCCTCATTACTTAAGTCCATTCTTTCAAATGCCAGCAGGTCACAGTCCTCAATTGACAGTTTTATAGAGTTGTCTGAAACAGAGAAATCAATGTCTCAGAGGTGTGATTTGAACTCATGTTTTCTTGACTCTGAGTTTGACATTCTATTCACTATGCTATTCTATTCTTTTTTATTTCTTTTCTTGTGGAGGCAATTGTAGTTAAGTGATTTTCTTAGAGTCACACATCTATTAAATATCTGATGCTGGATTTGAATTCATCTTCCTGACTCCAGATCCAGTGCTCTATCCACTGTGCCACTTAGCTTTCCTGATACTCCATTTAAAAAAAAAAAAATATTTTATTAAAGCTTTATATATATAAAGCTTTAATAAAATAATAACTATATATATATATATCCTTTTATTTACAAGATATATGCATGGGTAATTTTTCAGCACTGACAGTTGCAAATCCTTTTGTTCCAACTTTTCCCCTCCTTCCCCCCACCCCTTCCCCCAGATGGCAGGTTGACCAATACATGTTAAATATGTTAAGGTATAAGTTAAATACAATATGTGTACATATCCAAACAGTTAATTTGCTGTATAAAAAGAGTCAGACTTTGAAATAGTGTACAATTATTAGCCTGTGAAGGAAATCAAAAATGCAGGCGGACAAAAATATAGGGATTGGGAATTCTATGTAGTGATTCATAGTCATCTCCCAGAGTTCTTTTGTTGGGTGTAGCTGGTTCAATTCATTACTGCTCTATTGAAACTGATTTGGTTCATCTCATTGTTGAAGATGGGCATGTCCATCAGAACTGATCATCATATAGTATTGTTATTGAAGTATATAATGATCTCCTGGTCCTGCTCATTTCACTCAGCATCACTTCATGCTAATACTCCATTTTAAAAATAGCTGTTTTCAATGGGATTGAAAGGGATCATTCCTTTAAATTGGTTTTAATCCTTAATATTGTTTCCCCCAATCTGACCACTATTACAGGGGTCCTCAAACTATGGCCTCTGGCCAGATGTGGCAGCTAAGGATGATTATCCCCTCACCCAGGGCTATGAAGTTTCTTTATTTAAAGGCCCACAAAACAAAGTTTTTGGTTTTTCTATAGTCTGGCCCTCCAACAGTCTGAGGGACAGTGAACTGGCCCCCTATTTAAAACGTTTGAGGACCCCTGATTATTAGAACATTAAAATAAAGAGAATAAAAGAGTTAAGTTTGTGCATGGGTTTCTGTAATTTAAAAATAAATCCCTTGAGGCCTAAGGAAATGATGGCACTGTGCTTATACGGCTTCTTATGGGAGTCAGTATACATACATACATGTCCAATACACATACACACATATAAATACATAAATGGGCAATACATACATGTACATACATACCCACATCCATCTACACACACATATATAGAAGAGACAGCATGGTGGGATAAAGAGTCATCCTTGAAAGATCTGAGGTCAAGTTCTGCCTCTGATACACATATTATGAGTGATTTTTCCAGGATCCTAGGTGACCCTAGATGAATCATTTAAACTCTTAGTGCCATAAGCAATCTTTAAAATGCTAATTTGTAGAGTTGTTTATCTGTATTGAAAGAGGGAGTTTCCTTTTGGATGGTACCCTGCATTGATGAAAATGATAGATCTAATGTAAATACATACTTGAATGCATACACACACACATACGTGTTAAAAAAAAAAAAAAAACCAAATTAGAATCAGGTTAAAACCAGCTTTGATACTCTTGTTCAATAGATTTTCAGTCATGTCTTAACTCTTTGTGATCCCATTTAGGGTTATACTGCAATGGTTTATCATTTCCTTCTCCAGTTCATTCTACAGATGAGGAAACTGAGGCAAACAAGGTTAAGTGACTTATTCAGGTCACATATCTATTAACTGTCTGAGGCTAGATTTTTATTCAGGAAGATGAATCTTTCTGAATCTAAGCTGGGCATTCTATCCATTGTGACACCAAGTTGCCCTTGATGGTCTTATGTCATGGTGATCAGAGGATTGGTCTTATTGCCATGTGGTTTAATTAAGGACTGACAGAAAGTAAGATTATCAAAAAAACACTTTAAATGGAATTCAGATGAAGCCTTCCCAAGATATATTAAATTCAAAACTCAGTAAGACAACACATACACACATATGTATGTATATCACGTTTTGAATTACTATAATAGATCCTTATGGAAGACTTTGGGCTCAGCCATCAGGGCTAGAAATGAACATATGCTTTGGAAGACTGTTGTTCCCAATCTGTCTTCCTTAAGAGGAATCATAGAAGCACAAAAATCCATGGATAACTAGATGAGTTATTTTCTTAAATTATACAGTCTTCCAGATAAGACATGTGAAACTCTTAGTGCTCCCAGGTCTCTCTCAGTTGAGGAACTGAGGCTCAGAGAGACAGTTGACTTGTCAAGATCACACAGCAAGTACGAGATTTGAGATGTGAACCCAATTCCTCTGGCTCTGAATCCAGAAGTCTTTTACCTATACCACACTATCTTTATCTTCTGAGGACCAGCTTAACTAAGCTGTTTTTTTTTTTTTTTTGATGGGTTGATAACTGATTTTTTATGTGTTAAAGAAGGGATAAATCCAGGGATGGGTTCTTCAATGTGACATAAAGAAGGTTTATTTTACACAGATTGGAAAAGTTTCTCTAAAGAAGAAGTCTTAAATACTTGTTTGGTCCACAGCCCAGGCCATGTGGAGTTGGACCTAATTTAGAGACTGGGCAGAGTTCCAACTCCTCTACCTTGGGTTTTTCTGACTCAGTATTGATGTTCTGGAGAATGTAGAGTTAGAAAGGGGCTTTATCTATTTCCAGTAAAATGTATCATTTTTATAATTAATAAAGTTATCTGTGTTGCATTTTATGGCTATGTTGCATTTCAATCCTCAATCTGAATCACTAGACTACCCTGAGCTAGACCTGATATAGAATATTCTGGGTAGAATTACAGTTTAGTGTCTTCCATTAAAAAAAAGGAAAAAGCATCTACTGCTTCAAAATTATAGACTCATTAGTTAGTTGGCAACTCTATTAAAACCCTTAACATATTGAAATCCTGGACCAATTTCAATACAATCCATACACTATTGTACACTATTTTATTTCATCAGTAAAAGATAATATATTCTGTAACTTCTATCAATTTCTCATAAGTATTTGACTCTGTATTTGAGAATGGTCCATGGTAGCTAAGTAATGCAGTGGATTGAGCCCTGGGTCTGACATCAGGAAGACCCAAATAAATTTGGCTTGACATACTATTAGTTATGTAATCTTGGGCAAGTCATTTAACCTTTCTTTTCCTCAGTTTCCTCTTCTCTAAAATGAAGAAAATAACAGCACTTAACACCCAGGGTTACTATGAGGATCAAATAAGATAATATTTATTAATCCCCTAGCACAGAGCTTGACACTAGTAGGCACTACAAAATTATTTTTTATTTCTTTCCCCTTCCCTATTACTTTCCCCATAGACCTAATTGGCATAGATATTGATATGTCTTCAGGGCTGTATCATGAGACTTGTAAAATTTGAATTAAAAATAAAATATTTGAATTAAAAACTAAAATATCCATTTGGCTTGCTTTTGATTCCATGTGCACTATTGATTTTGCAATGGATTAAATTCCTATCATAATGAATTAAAATCAAACAATGAATGAAGATTAAGTAAGCATTTTCTGTAGGTCATACATTGTGATAGATATCAAAGTACAAAGTACAAAGATAAAAATGAAATATTATTTGAGATCAAATCTCTTACATTATATAAGAGGAGACTGGAAGCCTTCCCTATGTAAATATGTTCAAGATATGAAAAAACAAATAAAAGATAAATCTGGAGCAGAAGGCAATAGTAGTTAGAGGGAAAGGGGAAGTTCATGAAAGACTTCATATGGAAAATTGCATTTGATCTGAGAAGGCTCTTAGATGAATTTTAAAATTTGTTTATTTTCCAATTAAATATAAAAGGAATTTAAAAAAAATTTGAGTTTCAAATTCTCTTCCTCCTTCTCTTCTTAACATCGCTTTGAGAAGACAAACAATTTGATATAGATCCTCATGTGCAGTAATACAAAACATATTTCCATATTAGCTATGTGGTTAAAAAAAAACACTAACACAGATCTTCCACCCTCTCACCCTCCACTCCCCCCCCCCCAGGAAATTTTTAAAAAGTGCAAAAATGTATTTTTTTCTCTGCATTTTGACTATCAGTTCCTTCTCTGGAGGGGGATTGCATTTTTCATTATATGGCCTTTTGGAATTGTTTTGGATCATTTTTTTTTTTTTTTTTGTGCTGAGAATAGTTAAGTCATTAACAGATGATCATCATATAGTATTGTTGTTACTGTGTATAATACTCTACTGGTCCTGCTTACTTCACTTTGCATTAATTCACATTTCTTTTGAGTTTTTTCTGAACGCATCTTGCTCATTATTTCTTATAGTACAATAATATTCCTTCACAAACATATACCATAGCATGTTCAACCACTCCTCAATTGGTAGGTGTTTCCCCCCAAAAGCTTTGTCATTATAGAAAGAGCTCCTATAAATATTTTTGTATATTATGAATATTTTTGTACATGTAGGTCTTTTTCCTTTTCAAGAATCTCTTTGGGATATAAACCTAGTCTGATATTGCTGGGTCAAAGGGTATGAACAGTATGATAGCCTTTTGTAATTTCATTCAGATTATGTGGATCCTTTTTTAGTCAGAAAAACAGAATCTGGTTAGAATCTGGTTACTTTAGGCACTTAATAAAGAATTCAGCAATGAATAACCTACAATTTAGCACTTACCAAAGACTTGCTACCAATTTAGCACTTATTTGTCCCCTTCTTAAATTGAATTAAGCATTTATTAAACCTCTGCAGAATACTATGCCAATTGCTGGCAAAGATAGGAAGCTGTATGGCTCATTTCTTGCTTTCATGGAGCTTACAATTAAAAAAAAACTTTTAAAATGTTTTACTTTAAGCATTTTTATTTTAAATTTAATAAACATAAAAATGAAAGAACATTTCCTTATTTAAAAAAAGAATAGAAAAAGATACTTTATATGAAACTGTGAATCTATTTTATATAGTTTGTTTTAAAACAACTTGTTTTAATAAATTTAACTTGTTACTTTCAAAG
This sequence comes from Sarcophilus harrisii, assembly GCF_902635505.1. Taxonomy (NCBI): domain Eukaryota; kingdom Metazoa; phylum Chordata; class Mammalia; order Dasyuromorphia; family Dasyuridae; genus Sarcophilus; species Sarcophilus harrisii. Next base: position 301,565,295 of record NC_045426.1, on the reverse strand, counting down.
TTATTCAGTTTATCTGTATCTTGGTTCTGAACTTTACTTTTCTTTTATGTGCATTAAAACTGTTTAAAGAATCTCTTTTGTTTCTTTTCTTTTTTTCAGCAACAGTATCTCTGCTCCCTTATTGAAATCCTCCAAATCTTGCAAATAGATAAGCAAAAACATAATTCTTGTAATATAGTCGAGAAAAACAAATCCATACTTTCCCCAAGCCTCAAAATGCATATTTTATCCTGCACCTTTGTCCATCATCTTTCTCTCAGAAGGTGGATAGCATGCTTCATTTCTGGTCTATTGAAGTCATGGTTAGTCACTTCTTTGGTCTGAATTCTAAAGTTTTTCAAACAATTTTTCTTTACAATGTTATTTTTACCACTTGTTCTGTGTACTTTATTTTGCATCAATACATGCAAATCTTTTTTTTCTAAAACAATTTTCTGAAATCATTTATTTCATCATTTCTTATTGTGTAACAATTTTACTTTCATTTATGCTATGGGTTTGGTAATGGAGTTTACTGTTTTTGAGGAATAATTGCAAATTGTTTTACAGAATGGAACAGCTGTATTAATCCACAACTCTATCATCATTGTATTAATGTGCCTGTTTTTCCACAGTACCTTTAATATTTATCATTATCTTCTTTTGTCATCATTTTCAATCTGATGGATATAAAATAGAACATCAGAGCTGTTTTGTTTTTTATTTATCTAATTATTAATGCTTCAAAGCATTTTTATGTCTATTAATTTCCGGAATTTCTTCCATTGAGAAATGCTTATTCTTATCTTTTAACCAAAGATTCTTTTGAGACCTTCAATACTTGAGAAAGATAGTTGATTGGCTACATGCAATATGTATTCAACTAGATTCTTTCATTTCTATCTTAACATGAATTTAGGATACTTAGACCATATTATTTCCATGAAAATATTTCCATTGTAATGAGCAGGATGCTCTTAAAAAGCAAAAACAAAAACCTAGAAAGTCTTCCATGAACTCAAGCAAAGTAAAATGTATAGTATATAACGTATTAGCAATGTTTTGGGATGACCAGTTGTAAATGACTTTGCTATTCTTAGCAGTATTATGATCCACAATTACTCTGAAGGACTTATGATGAAAAATTCTATGCATACTCAGGAAAGAAACTCATTGTGTTTGAATACAGATTGAAACATTCTCTCTCTTTCTCACTTTATTTTTCTTGAGGCTTTTTTTTTTTAAATAAGGGTAGGAGATCTATGTTTTCTTTTACAACATAACTTTTATGGAAATATTTTGCATAACTTTATATATGATTTCTTTCTTTCTTTTTTCTTTTCTTTTCTTTTTTTTCTTGAGGCAATTGGGGCTAAGTGACTTGCTCAGGGTTACACAGCTAAGAAATGTTAAGTGTCTGAGGCCAGATTTTAACTCAGGTCCTCCTGACTTCAGGGCTGGTGCTCTATCCATTGTACCACCTACCTGCTCCCATATATGATTTCTTAATGGGGGCTGGGAGTGGGAACAAGAGAGAACTTAGAATTCAAAAGTTTTAAAAACAAATATAAAAAATTGTTTTAAATGTAATTGGGAAAACTATTAAGTAAATAAATTTAAAAGAAAAAAAAGAAAATTAAAAAATATTTCCGTTGAGTTAGTATTTAATGTTATGCCTAAACTTTTCCTAGAACAGCAATCAAAGAAATATTCATTTACATAAAACTCTTTTAGAGAACCATAGGTTTGGACATAACATGTTTTGTTGCTCAATGTCCCTTACATATTGTTAATATATATTGTACACATGTAAATTTTATACTTTGATTCAGTGATTTCAGGGGAAAAAACTCATTTGTCTCAACAGACAAATTTGTATGTATTTGTTTTCTGGTAAAATTCTAGAATCCATTGTTAAAGGGATGGTTTGTGAGTGCTTAGAAAGTTAGCTAATGATCACTGAGCACCAACATAGGTTCGTTAAGAATAAAAAGGACCAGAGTTGCTTCCATTAACTTTTTTGGGAGGATTGTTAGAGTGGCATATTAAAGAAATGCTATAAACAGAATGAATATGCCTGAATTTTCATAAAACATTTGGCAAAGTATCCCCTGATAACTATGGCAAAAAAAGAATGATGTGGGTTGGATGATGGTGATGTCAGAACTGATTGTGTTTATCGACATTAAAAAGGTGAAAATAAATGATAAATATTAATATGGAAAATATTAATTTTTTTCTTTCCTCTGTCCTACCCAATATTTTTATCAATGATTGTAATTGAATGCTTACCAAATTTGCCAATATGTAAGATAATGGTATTAGTATGCAAAATTTTCTATGTGTATCTGTATATATATGTATTTTATGTGTATTTGTACATATGTACACATTATGGGTATATGTGCATACATATATATAGGCTAGAACAATGAGCTGAATATTATACAATTAAATTTATTATAGTTTTGTGGCAAGTCCTACACTTGCATTAAAAAAATCTACTGTATAATTAAAGGTTGAGGGAGGTGTGATTAGGAAGCAGTTAGGATAATTTAACGAATTGCAAATTGAATATGAGTGAATTGTTTGCCATAGTAATCATCAGACAAAAATATATCATAAAGAGCAGCTAAATGGCAGTGGATAGAATATGGGTTTTGGAGTTGAGAGAACCTGAGTTCAAATGTGGCTTCAGATGCTTACTCTTTACTAGCTGCGTGACTCTGGGTAAGTCACTTAACTTCCAATTGCCTTCCCCTCATCCCGCAAATCATAAAAGCTAAAAACAATTGTAGTTGTTTTAGTACTGTCTGAATGGATTTATAGTATCAAAGTCGTTTCTTTCAGCCAGAACACATCCAGCATATTATGTTCAGTTTTAGACACTAGAGTTTAAGAAGAAAATTAACAAGAAAAAGCATATCCAAAGTGTGGGATTCAAGATTTTGAAGGCATTCAAAATCAAAATATAGATGGCTTCATTGAAAGAAATGGGAATGCTTTGTTTAGAGATGTTAAATGTCTTCAAGGTTTTGAGAGCTCTCATGTAGAAAAGATTTGGCTTGTTTTAATCAACATTAAAAATTAATGATGAAATTAATTGTTCAGAGAAGTTCACCAGTATTATATATTGATTTCATCTTGGCATGTTTGCCCAGTTCTGGATAATGGACAATAGTTTCTCATTTTCCCAGTCACCAATGCAGTGAAGCAAGGCTATGTGCTTGCTCCCATGCTTTTTAGCATGTTTTCTGTATCAGATGCCTTCAACAAGGACAAACATGGCATCAAAGTCATGATCCTGACTATCCTGATGCTAAATTAGTTAAACCAAGACTAACGTGAAAGGAGAGTTGGTGCATGATTTTTCTTTTTTTGTTGTTCACAGATGCTTGTGAACTCAATGCAACCTCTGAAGCTGAAATGCAACAAAATAGGTATCAATTCTCTGCTGCTTGTGCTAATTTTGACATAAGAATTAGCACCAAGAAACACAGTTTTTCTACGAGCCAACACCACACCATTCATATGTGGTACCATTAATTGCAAGAAATGGAGAAAATTTGGATTCTATGGAGTAGTTCACTTTCCTTGGCAATATATTTTCCAGGGATGTACATATAGATGATGATGTTGACATGCACATTTCTAGAGCTAGCTCAGTGATTGTGAGACTCCAAAAACTATGTGGGGAGAAGAGTTATTAGATTGACCACCAAACTGAAGGTCTACAAATAGTTGTGTTAATATCATTGTTGTATGCCTGTGAAATCTGGACAGTATGCCAGCATCACACCAGGAAATTGAGTCTCTTTCATTTGAATTATTTTAGGAAGATTTGGAAGATCACTTGGCAAGATAAGGTACCATACATGGAAATCCTTTCTTGAACTGAATTGCCACAAATTCAAACTCTGTTGCAGAGAATGCAACTATAGTAGGGTAATCACAATGTTTGATTGTCAGATGCAAGTTTGGCTAAAAGATTATTTTATCAAGAACTCATACAAGGCAGGTGCCCAAATAGTGGTCAGAAGAAGCAATACAAGGACATTCTAAAGGGCTCTCTGAAGAATTTTAAAATCAATTGTGTGACATGGGAGACTCCAGTGAAGGACCTCCCATCATGGCTTGACTGAATCAAAGAGGATCCTGTGATCTATGAGCAAAGCAGAAGAGTAGGACCTCAAAAGCAATGTGAGATATGCAAATTTAGGACTTTTCTACTCCAAATGTTCACACATAGACTATTTGTACCTGAGCTGTAGTAAAATGTTCTGATCTTCTAGTGGTCTGATCAGCCATAGTGAGTTACACTGTACCTTGACTCTAACATAGTGATGCCATTTTGGTCTTTTTTGAGAATGGATAATAACCAACTAACTTGATACTAGAGGACAGAATTAGGAGCAAGGACTGAAAGCTATAAGTAAAGAAGTTAAGGTTCAAAATAATGGAAAGTTTCAAATGATTTAGTGCTATATAAGAATGGAATGTGGTATCTCAGCAAGTTCTTCATCAATGGGTATCTTCCCATAAGAACTGGATGATGACTTTCAGGGATGTTGCCATCTACTACATCTGACTGTATTGTCATCTTGTGCAGCATATACCTTAAATAAATTAATTTTTTGTTGATCAATTGATTTCTTGTTCTACATGTAGGATATTTCACCAAGAGCCACACTAAAATCAATAGCTGTCACAAATGCAATGTTTTCCCTATTAAACATTCCAATGAGTTTCTATTGAATTCAACAAAAACCAGAATCAAGTTGAGATTTTTTCAGTGCTGTTGTCTACCAGATTTAGGCAGAAATTATGCATTGCTTACAGCCTGATGAAAGCTTCTTATGCTACTAGAATTTTTTAAAATTTGATTGTATTGTTATGACTAAAGGAAACTATGCTAATAATTCTTCCCTTTCCTCTATACTACCTCCTAATCTTATTTTGTTTCAATATGCCTGACTGGATTTACTCCATTTCCCTAAATCAAGATGAAATATTCTAGTTGACTTCTTTTAAAGAAGAAATAGTAGATCTATTCTATATTGCTTCAAGTATATTAGTATAAACTAGCTCCTTCATTTTAAATACAGAGTTTCTCTGACACCTTCAGTTGCAGAATCTTAGCTTCTAAATGAGCTGGCTGAATCTTTGGAATAATCCATTTTACCTCTTGAATGGTAAACACTAGTGTAGTAGGCAGGATAAATGCCTTATCCTGATGATTGGATACCCTACTGCAAGGAATTAGTGCCATTTTTATTCTTTTTCTGGAAATAGTCCTACATCTTGAATAATGTGGTCCAGCTGCTCAAAGGAAAATGAGTGAGGAAGGACAATAGGGACATCTTTGTTCTAGTGAGAGGTCCTGGAATACTGAAAGAAATAAGAAGACAAGTATTGGTGGCACCATAAACAAGGATTAAATTAGAAACAAAGATTTCCTTCACTTAATATCAAATTCTACTGTTTGAGTTTTGAGACTATGAGGATGCCACACTAACAACAAGAATAACAATAGCTAATATTAATCTAGCACTTAGTTTTCAAGGTACTTTGCAAATATTATTTTATCCACACACAATCATAGGAAATAGATGCTATTTTTTTATTATCTCATTTTACAGATGAAGAAATTGAGACAAAGGTCAAGTGATTTGCCCAGTGTCACATAGCTAGTAAGTTCCTAAGGCCATATTTGAGTTGGTCAATTCAAAAAGAAGCCCCATTTTCATGAGGAAAACCAAACTACAGAGAATGATGTGCTAAACTATTGAGAGTGTTGAGGATCAAGAAAACAGAGAAATGATGAGTGCCAACTGTTGGAGGAGAACTAAACTGCAGAGAATAGCAAGTAGAGTGAGCTCTGAACAGCAGGCTTCAGAGAATAGTGAGACAAAATGAAAAGTGACAGCTCTGCAGTGATATGACCATCGCCTGCTGGGATTGAAAGCTCTAGCAGAGCATTGAAGGATGTAAGAACTGACAAGGAACAGAAACTGGTGACAGAGGTTGAGAGTGATAGAAGAAGAGCTGGAGATAAACTATACCTTAGGGGTACAGAGAAGTTTTGGAAGGGATTCAGTCAACAATTTTTTTTCATTTTACTGGACAAGAATTTCACTTCAGCCATTCTAACAGTGTCTTGCCAGAAGACATGGCATTCAAAGCAGAAGAACATCTCCTGCTCATGGCAAGAGTGAGAACTTACCAAATAAGTTTGGTTTTATATATGTTTTTTTTCTCTCTCCCTCTTTATTTCCCTTTGTTTCTCTCTGTCTCTCTCTCTTTCTGTCTTTGTCTCTCTGTCTCTGTCTCTCTCTGTCTCCCTGTCTCTCTGTCTCTGTCTATCTCTGTCTATCTCTGTCTATCTCTGTCTCTGTCTCTGTCTCTCTGTCTCTGTCTCTGTCTCTGTCTCTCTCTCTGTGTGTGTGTGTGTGTGTGTGTGTGTGTGTGTGTGTGTGGTGTGTGTGTAGTTCCAAAGAAATACCAGAATCAACCTAGGAAGAGCACTTCTCAAAATACAACTAAAATTAATGAAGTCCCAACATTTCTCATGTTTTACATTTCTTTTCCCCATTTTCATGAGGATCAAATTCTAATGCACATCAATATGTAACAATAATTCTCCATAAGATACAGAAGTACCCTTCCTGTTTCTTCCTTCCCACAACAGCAAGAACAACAAATCCAAAACATTTTCTCTTCTTAAGGAGAATGTGAAATTATTCTTGTGGGAGGGAACCAAGGACTGATGGGAATAGTTGGGGCTTCATAAAAAAGAGACATTCTGTGGCAGGATGGGGATAAGCAGGTGGGCCTGTTCTTAGCTAGCTTTTGCTTGAGCCATGAGGTCTTCCCAATGTGTTGACTTGGTCATTGTTGTGTAATAATAAAAACACCTTAATATATTTCAATTCAAAGTCCATTTCCTTACATTTTCTCATTAACTGAAGATATTCAGTTGTTTTTTAATTCTGAATAATGGTACATTTCCAAAGCATCATCTAGCAGAATTGGATCAAAATCCTTTTCACAGAATTGACCATATACAAATAATCGAGACTTTGCTCTAAATTTTCTCTTTTCTTTTTTATGATTTTCAAGGTACAATTATATGAACAGTTCTTGTTGACCAATTTCTCCACACATTGTGGCTCACTGTGGGTCAATACTTGTAGGTTGTACTTGAATGCTGGGGACAGCTGGAGATGTTGGGTAACTTGTGACTTCCTGATATCATGAAGCATGACTGTCAATGTTATGTTTGGAGATCATTACTTTTCTGTAAAGCTGACAAAACAGATAAGTAAGGCATCTGGGATGAGGGTATAGTGCTTGCATCTCCTTGCCACTGTCCACATTTAAAGCTGAATATCCTACCCTAAAGTATCTAATGAGTTCATTAACATTGTTTTGGAAGTAAGGCTTAAGAAATTCAAGGAAGTGCCATTGAGAAGACAGGTAGTACTGTGAAAAGTGCTTGCTTGTTTTTCTGTCTTCTGCTGAGTCAAGTTTGGGGAAGGGAAGAGATTTGATATTGCTTATACCAGTGACAGGAAGAGACCCTTTGGAAGAAAGTGGCATTTTTTTTTTTTTTACAGTTATTTAATTGTGATAAAGGGACTTGAAATCTAGTGCAGCTCATTCTAGCTATGTCAAGAATTCCAGGTCTTATAATGCAGAACCACAGCCTCCTTTTGACAAGTGAGTGTCAAAAATTTGGGCTATACTAGATCCAGGTGTACCAACAGGAATGTTTCTCAATTTTTGTTTCTTAATAACATTTTAAAATTCTACATTACCAAATATCCTCTTCACATTCAAAGTCAGTGGGGTTGAAGTCTGCCTTTGCATGGGATAGGTTGAGAACCTTTTATGTATAGTATTGTTACTGACATGGGTAGGGATGAGAATATTGTGTTGTAAGCTGGCAAGAATGGGATTGATGGGAAGTAATATTGCTTTCAGGCAATGTTTCTTTGAGAAACCCACTTTGGTGTTACTCTCTAGGCCAATTTTGGAATTCACTTTGAATTTTGCTTCTTCAGGTTTTTCACTCAGCTAGTTTCTCATTGAGGTTCCTGGATTTTCTTTTTGTCTTCTGCCCATTCTCCCTCCCCAAGGAGAAGTCATATTATGTTTCCTTGAAAGCTTGTAAATAATCAGGCAAGAAGAATCCAAAGGGCAAACTAACATTAGGTGGTGTTTTAAATTTATTTCCTGGGGACTTCTGGGGGTGGAGCCAAGATGGCGGATAGGACACACATTTCTTTCTGACCTTCTCCTACAGCCTCTGAATTAGCTCTGGACCCACAGAATCCATGAATATTGGGAGTGCAACAAATTACCAACAGAAGATAATTTCAAAAACTACCAGGAAAGATCTGTTTCAATCAGAAATGGAGGGAGGCAGCCAAGCACAAGACAACGCAGAGTCCTGGCACAGTGCAGACTCCACGGAGTGGTGGGGATTCCAAAGGATGGTGCATACTCTGTGTGGCAGAGAATCTACAGAGAGGAATCTACAGCAGCAGTGTTGGCTACTCTGTCATAGTTACAAGCCAGTAGATCAGCAGAGAAGTTATAAAACATCCAACCCAAACATAAAAGTAAAGAATGAACCCTGAAATTCCAGAATCTCATGGGACCTGGCCACACCCACCCAGCACCGGGAGTGAGTCAGCACAGGCTCAACGCAGCCACTGCTGCTTGTAGAGGAAGCTTGGAAAACCTCTTCTACCCTAAAAGCAGACCTTAACTTAAAAAAAAAAAAATGAGTAAAAAACCAGAGACAACTCTTGACAATAGAATTTTATGGTGAAATGTAATGTCCAGACTAGCTTTTTAGAGGATCTCTGGATGGGCCCTGATCTTAGGTGGAGAAGTGATGAAGGCAGGAGAGGCACCATAAGGATGGTCTAAGATGGAGTCTGGAGTCAGGAGTTTGGAGCCTTCTTTGTGTCTGTGGCTGAGACTCTGAGTTCCCAGTGCTTTCAGCCCTTAAATATCTCAGTACGATTACATCACTGAGCATATGCCAACTGTTGAACCATTATATCACCATATAACATTAAGTATCTGCCAACTAGAGTGATTACATCATTACATCACACTAAGTATATGTTTAACTAGAGAACCATTATCCCCTCAGTCACACTGAGTAAACACCCTGCTATAAGTATCTTTAAGTATACCTTTCCAGAGTTCTGGCCCTTTACAGTGAAAGGGAAGAATAGATTTCAAACCTTGAGAAGGCTAAAGGCAGATCAATTCCAAATGAAGCCCCAAAGGGTGATATAACCTGGTCTCCATCACACACAAGGCTCTCCTAGAAGAAATTAAAAAGGATCTTAAAAGAGAGCTACAAGAAAAATGGGGATGAGAAATGAAAACTTTTCAAGAGGGTTTGAAAAGGCACATAACTCATTAAAGGATAGATCTGATAAAATGGAAAAAGAAAACAACTCCCAGAAAAACAGAATTTGTGAAACAGAAAAAGAAAATTACTCCTTAAAAAACAGAATTTATGAAATGGGAAAAGAAAATTCCTTAAAAAACAGAATTTGTGAAATGGAAAAATAATTCCATAGAACAAAACAACTCATTTTAAAATTCAATTGGACAAATACAAAAAGAAATTAAAAAGTAAATGAAAATAATTCACTAAAATTCAGAACTGAACAAATGGAAATGCATGATTAAATAAGACTACAAGAATCAATCAAGCAAAACAAAAAAAAAGAGGAAAAAATAGGAAAAAAACATATTGGGAAAACAACTGATCTGGAAAAAAGATCTAGGAGAGACAATTTTAAGATTATTGGATTCCCTGAAAATTATGATGAAAAAAAGAGCCTAGACACTATTTTTCAGGAAATCACAAGAGAACTGTCCAGATGTCATAGAATCAGAAGGTAAAATAACTATTGAAAGAATTCACCGAATACCTCCTAAAAGAATTTCAAGACAATGAAAAGAACAGCAAATGAAGGCAGTCTAGTTGTACCAGATCTAAAACTATATTATATAGCAGTGGTTATCAAAACCATTTGCTACTGACTAAGAAATAGAGCAGTTGATCAGTGGAATAGGTTAGGTTCACAGAATAAAATAGTAAATGACTATAACAATCTAGTATTTGACAAACCCCAAAACCCCAGCTTTTGGGATAAGAATTCACTATTTGACAAAAACTTCTAGGAAAATTGGAAACTAATATGGCAGAAACTAGGAACTGACCCACACCTAAAGCACCATATACTAAGATAAAGTCAAAATGGGTTCATGATGTAAAGGATGATATTATAAACAAATTAGAAGAATATAGGAGGTAAACTGAGATGTAAACTATCAGATCTGTGGAGGAGGAAAGAATTTTCAACCAAAGAACTAGAGATCATTATTGATCACAAAATAGATAATTTTGATTATATTAAGTTGAAAAGTTTTTGTACAAACAAAACTAATGCAGACAAAATTAGAAGGGAAGCAATAAACTGGGGAAATGTTTTTACATTCAAAGGTTCTGAAAAAGGTCTCTTTTTTTTTTTTGGCTGAGATAATTGGTATTAAGTAACTTTTTCAGGATCACACAGCTAGGAAGTGTTAAGTGTCTGAGGTCAGATTTGAATTCAGGGTCTTTCTGACTTCAGGACTGGTACTTTATCCACTATGCCACCTAATTGCCTCCTCATTTCTAAAATATATAGAGAATTGACTCAAATTTATAATAATTCAAACCATTGTCGATAAATGGTCAAAAGAAATGAACAGACAATTTTTAGATGAAGAAATTGAAACTATTTGTAGTCATATGAAAAGGTGCTCCAAATCACTATTGATCAGAGAAATGAAAATTAAGACAACTCTGAGATACACCTCTCAGATTGGCTAAGATGACAGGAAATGATAATGACCAATATTGGAGGGCATGTGGGAAAATTGGGATACATTGTTAGTGGAACTGTGCACGGATGAAACCATTCTGAAGAGCACTTTGGAACTATGCTCAAAAAGCTATCAAACTGTGCATACCCTTTGATCCAGCAGTGTTTCTACTGGGCTTATCTCCCAAAGAGATCTTAAAGAAGGGAAAGAGACCTGTATGTGCAAGAATATTTGTGGCAACCCTCTTTGTAGTGGCCAGAAACTGGAAACTGAGTGGATACCCATCAATTGGAGAATGGCTGGGTAAATTGTGGTATATGAATGTTATAGAATATTATTGTTCTGTAAGAAATGACTATGAGGATGATTTCAGAGAGGCCTGGAGAGACTTACATGAACTGATGCTGAATGAAATGAGCAGAACCAGGAGATTATTATATATGGCAACAACAAGACTATGCAAAGATCAATTCTGGTGGATGTGCCTCTCTTCAACAGTGAGATACTTCAAACCAGTGCCACTTATTCAGTGATGAAGAGAGCCATCTACACCCAGAGAGAGGATTGTGGGAACTGAGTATGGACCACAACATAGCAATTTTCACTCTCTGTGTTGTTCTTTGATTGCATTTTGTTCTTTTTCAGTTTTTTCTTTCTTCTTGATCTGATTTTTCTTGTGCAGCAAGATAACTTTATAAATATATATATATATACATATATTGGATTTAACATATATTTTAACATATTTAACATGTATTGGACTACCTGCCAGCTAGGGGAGGGGATGGGGGAAAGAGGGGAAAATTTGGAACAAAAGGTTTTATAAGGTTCAAAGTTGAAAAATTACCCATGCATGCCAATAAAAAGAATTAATAAAAAAAGGAAAAAACATAAATTTGCCTCCTATCTTAAATTTGCCATTATCAAAATAACTGAAAGTCCCCAAGCAAAGAGGCTTGAAAGGTCTCAATGCCCTCTGTCCATCTGCCATGTGAGTCTAGTCTGTACAAAATTTACAGCAGCCCCTAGGGAAAGTAAGCAAAGGCATTTCCAGTTCTGCTCTTCATAGGCCATGAAGATCATTAAAAGCCAAAGAAAGGATTTTATATTTGATCCTTAAAATTATAAATCACTGGAGTTTATTAAGTATAGAATATGGAGGTGTCAGGTCAGACTTGTGTTTTAGACAAACATTGGTACCTGAATGGAGAGGGAATTAGTGTGAAAAGAAATTTGAGGTCATGGGACCAACCAGAAGACTAATGCAATAGTCTAGGCATTGGAAGATGAGAGTCTTCACTGAGATGCTAATTATGTGACAGAGAGAAGAATATGTATATGTGAGAGGTGTGAAGGTAGAAATGACAAGACCTGACAATAGATTAGATATGTGAGGTGAGTGGGAGGAAGAGGTCAAGGATGCCACTAATGTAAGCCTGGGTTACTGGTCGTGGTGCCCTCAACAATAATAGGGAAGTTGAAAAAAAGAAAGATTTTTTTTGGGGGAAGATAATGATTTCTATTTTGGACATGTTGAATTTGAGATACATGAGACATTCAGTTGAAAATGTCCAAAAGGCAATTAAAATGGGAACTAAAGTTCAAGAGAAAAACAAAGGCTGGATATCAGCTGCATAGAGATAATTGAGCTCATATAAAATAAAGAGATGTCCAAGTAAAATATTAGAGGGTAAGAAACAACCAACTATGGCCCATAAATCAAAGCTAGCACACATTTAAAATGAATTTTTGACATTCATTTTATTTTGGGTTTCAAATTATTTCCTTCTTTCCAGCCCCTCTCCTATCCATTGAGCAAAATAATATGATATGAATTATGCTTGCAAAATCATGAAAATATTGAACCCACATTTTAAAAATAATAAAAACTATTCTTAGCTCATGGGCCATACAAAAAAAGGTGGCAGATAAAATATAGCCTATTGACTGAAGGTTGCTGATCCCTGGTATAGAACTAAAAAGAGAAATGGGACTAAAACATACCCTTAGGGGACATTCAGTTAGTGGGCATGATCTGGAGGAAAATTCAGTAAATGTTATCAAGGTAAGCTATCAGAGAGGTAGCATGAAAATAAGCATAGAATATCTAGGAGTAGGTGATCAGTGTCACAGGCTGCAAAATGATCAAGAAGGATATGCTGAGAAAAGACTATTTGATATGTCAATTAAGAGATCACTGGTAAAGAGGTAGGGAGGAAGAAGGGAAGAGGGAGGGAGGGAAGGAGAGAGAGAGAGAGAGAGAGAGAGAGAGAGAGAGACAGAGACAGAGATAGAGACAGAGACAGAGAGAGACAGAGACAGACAGAGAGAGTGCAAATTTTGTTTGAATAATGTCAGACTATACAGGTTTCAGTTAGAGGAAAGGGAATAGGGACTGCTATTGTGGGTAGCTTCCTCAATGATTCTAGCCAAGAAGAGGAGGAGAGATGCATGATAATAGCTAGAAGAGAAGGCTGGATTAAGTTAAGATTTTTTTTAAGGTTGGAAGAGAAATGGACACATTTGCAGGCATTGGGTAAAGAACCAAAAGAGGATGAAGATTAGCAAGAGAATTGAGATTAAAGTTAGAGAAAGATGTGTTAGGATAGGATCAAGGGAATATATCAATGGGCGAAGAGAAGAGCTACCTCGCCATGTGATTTAGGGATGAAAGAAGAGATAATAGGAGAATATATATATATATATATATATATATATATATATATATATGTAATTTGAGATAGGGAAGAAGGGAGAAGAAGGAATGCTTAGTACCCTTAGTTATTTTTGTATAGTATGAGGTAAAATCATTAACTGAGAAAGTAAGGGAGGGAATGACATGGAATACTGGAAAATAGGAAATGCTGGAAAATAAGAATAAAAATTGCCTGCTACAGTGAGGGTCCTCTTTAGATTATGTAATATAAATTTGTAATAGACTTAATTAGCACAATTTCTAGATTTTCTCCAGGTCTCAGAGGCATTATGTGAATAAGAATAGAGTAGGTAGATATTGGAAGTAACTCTAATTTGGCATTTGTTACAACATCATCTTCAGGAATAACAGGGATGCAAGGGACTTCATTGTAGGGTTGGATTGATTTGCTAAGGGAAGAATGAAGGGCAGGGAGGAGAATGTAGCTTAGCAAAGAACTGAGGTGTGGAGGATTGCCTCAAATGTAATCTTCAGCATTGGTGATGGATAGTTAAGGTAATTTCTCTAGTGACTTATTCTCCTTTCCAGATTACATTCAGAACACAGTTGAATTGGTAACAATGTCTAGTTTTCATTCTATTGATGCTGACAGGGAGATAATGAATTAAATTAGCCCTATTTAGAAAAACAGAATAGTTGAAGAAAATTATAATCAAACTTCTTAGTGGTTAGAGCAGATATAGATGCTATTTAAGTAGAGTGAGGACTACTGAGTTAGTGATAATTCCTTTCCATTCCTTCTTGAAGTCTTCCCCATCTCTTCACCTCTACTTTCATATTTTTTAATTAAAGCTTTTTATTTACAGAGCATATACATGGATAGATTTTCCAACATTGACCCTTGCATAATCTTTTGTTGCAAATTTCCCTCTTCTTCCCTCCCACCTCCTCCCCTATCTGGCAGGTAGTCCAAAACATGTTAAATATGTTTAAATACATGCCAGATCCAATATGTGTGTGCATATTTATACAGTTATAAAAGAAAAGAAAAATCAGATCAAGAAGGAAGAAAAATAAAAATTGAGAAAAAAAAAAACAAAATGCAAACAAATAACAACAGAGAGAGTGAGATTGCTATGTTGCGTTCCACTTTCATTTTATTATCAGATGAGTTAGAGTAGGAAACTTGTCAGGGGGAAAAAAACATGAAAATGCCCAAAGGCTATTTTTATATGCTTTTTTTTTTTTTTTTTTTTTTTAGCTTTAGGTGGAAAACAATTGTCTCTTGATTTTTTGCCTTTAATATTCTCCTTTTTAGGGAATCAGAAGAGGCAGGATCAAGCCTTTAATGAGGATCTTGGTCCATTTTTAGTTAATGTAATACTTTTTTTAGTAAGGCAATTTTGATGATTCACATCATCTAATTAAGGCCTTTCTGCAATGAGCACTTTGTGACCTGTGGCTCACATCTTCTTTAACTGACACTTTGAGGTATAACATCTAAATTGGTCACACAAACCTACCTTTGGTTTTGTGAGGTCAGAACCATGTAAACATGGAAATTGCTTCCCAAAGATTAGTTATTGGACTTTACCTAATTCTTGGGTATTTGTTATTCAATAGATAAAATAGGCAAGTCTGAGGTACCTCTGACAAAAGAGTTGGGTTGGACATTGATGAGAATGGAAGTCATAGGTAATTTAGCAACTTCCTCTTATTTAGCCCCTCCATTCTCATAGCCTTTCACCTGAGTTGCTGGTAAGACCTCAAAAGGACTGATCCAATTTTCAGTTTACTCTTTTCCCCAACTTCCTCTCTCTTTTGCCATCTTCCTCCTTCCCTTCTTTCTTTCTCTCTCCCTCTCTTTCTCCCTCCCTCTGTCTCTGTCTCTGCCTTCCTGCCTCTCTCTGTCTTCATCTTTGTCTGTCTCTGTCTCTCTCCTTTCCTTCCTCTTTCTCTCTGTGATTTATGTTAGCACCTGTTATGTAATATATATGTATACATTTATTCATATATAGCACATGTATACATATACACATGCATTTTCAATTTGTTCTTCGTTGCTCTGTTTTCTAAATATATTTTATGAATGCAATAATAGATCAGGTTCAAATTAACACCTGCTTTACAACATAGGTGTTTGCTGATCCAGATGAAATCATAGATCAAGCAGATCATCAACTTCTTTGTAACATGTATTTTGCTTAATATGCCCATGTACGCGTGTGCATTTGTTTTTTTTTATTAAAGCTGTTTATTTTCAAAATATATGCATAGATAATTTTCAACATTCACTTTTGCAAAACCTTGTGTTACAAATGTTTTTTCCTTCCCTTTCTCCCACCTTCCCCACTCCCCTAGACAGCAAGTAATACAATACATGTCAAATACCTGCAGTTTTTCCATACATATTTCCACAATTATCATGCTGCACAAGAAAAATCAGATCAAAAAGGAAAAAGAAAAAGAAAAAAAATCAAAATGCAAGCAAACAACAATAAAAAGATGAAAATACCATGTTGTGATCCACACTCAGTTTCCATAGTCCTCTCTCTAAGTGCAGATGGCTCTCTCCATCACAAAACCATTAGAACTGGCCTGAATTACCTCGCAGTTGTAAAGAGCCACATCCGTCAGAATTGATCATCATATAATCTTGCTGTTGCTGTGTACAATGTTCTCCTGGTTCTACTCACTTTACTTAGCATCAATTCATGTAAATTTCTCCTGGCTTCTCTGAAATTATTTTGTTGATTGTTTCTTATAGAACAATAAGCATATGTGCATTTTTAAGTGTGTATATATATATATATATATTTATATAACACTCTATCAGGCACCGTACTAAGCATTTTATAATTATTATTCATTTGAATATACACAAATACACACACATACATATATTATCTGTATATATACATATGTAATATGTATATATACACACACACGTGAACACAAATATGTTTTAAAGCAGCTATTGATTTGAACCCAATCTATTATTTCGTATATATAATATATTTAGAAAGCAAAGAATGAGGAAAAACAAACTTAAAATGTACATGTATATGTATATATATGTATACATACATATATATTACAGAACAGGTGCTGATATGAATCTGATCTATGATTTAATCATTAAAATATAGATATAGGCTTTCTCTGTAGTAAGCACTCCATGACCTCTTGCCCATATCTCCTTTAACTCAGATGTTTTGAGGTAAAATAGTTAAATTATTCATGAAACACACCTTTGTCTTTGCAAGGTCAGAACCATGGAGGTATGGAAATTGACTTCCCAAAGACTAGTTACTGGACTTTACCTGATCCTTGGGTGTTTTTTATTCAGGAGCCAAAATAGACAAATCTGAGATACCTTTAGATTGGGCATTGATGATAATGAAAGTCAGATGATTTAGAAACTTCTTTTTATCTAGTCCACACACATAATTAAGCATACATTTGTATCAGTATACATATCTACATACACACAGATGTATTATAGAACAGGTCAAGATCTGAATTTGATCTATGGTTTCATCACTAAAATTTTATATATACACATAATGCATAGATGAGCATGTGTGTGACAGAGAGAGAGAGAGAGAGAGAGAGAGAGAGAAACAGAGACAGAGACACACACATACAGAGAGAGAGAGAGAGATGGAGAAAGAGACATAGACACAGAGACAAAGATAGAGACAGAGACAAAAGACAGAAAGAGACTCTGTGTGTGTGTTTGTGTGCGTGTTTATGCTATTTAAATCACATATCTTATCTCTCTAAAGAAGTATGTACATCCATAGCTCTACACATACATATACCTTATATATATATGTATGTATGTATGTATGTATACACAATACATACATATCTACATATTTATAAATACGTACACACTTTTTTTTTTTTTTTGGAATGGACTTATGAGTTAAGGGTTCAGAACTCTTAGGGAGGTAACTTCCTCTACCAATGCAGATTGATATCTGCTCTGCATACAGTGTAAGGCTATTCATGGCTATTATTTCATCACTGTAAAGGAGAGGAAACTTTCTCTGCCACTGCTCATCAGCAATGATTTTTTCCTCCCTTACCTCAGTGGCTTTAAGTAACACTAAGAGTATAATTTGCAGAGAACATTTCAAATGGAATTGGTAGGTAAAGTTCCCTTAACTGGTCAGATGTCTAATCCCTATTCTTATCCTTTTCCTTATAATTTCAAAAGAGTTACCCAGGGCACTGAGAAGTTATTTACCCAGGAGTCACTCCAGCATTTAAGTGCTTGGCACCCAGAAAGCACTTAATAAATGCTTATTGACTATTTGAGTTGTCCAATGGTATAAGATGCAGACTTGAACCAGGTCTTGTCTCACTTTAAGGCCTGTCCTCTATCAATTCTGCCATTTGACTCTGTCAATAAAGGACATAGAAGAGTCCATCTGCATCTAAAGAATAAAAGTGTGCATGGAATACTTTGGATATATTGTGTGTATCTATTTGTGTCTAATGGTGACCATATCTAGAATGGGGAGCAAGAAGAGAAAAAAGAAAAAAAAAGACATTTACTCAATAACTTTGTTGTATATTTGAAAGAAATAGCAAGTTGTATATGGCAGATATGCAGTTTCATGTGCTATTATCTTTTTTATTTTACTATGTTATGGAAATGCATATTTTATTCCATAAAGTAAAAAAAAAATAAAATAATGTGTCCCCAACGCTTAATTTATTTAGATGGATCTTTCCTTTATTGTAAAAGACAGTACTTATGCTAGGTTTTGGGTGGCAAGGGAATAGGATTGACTAGGAGCATCTAGAATTGGGAGTTCATCTAAGCAAGACAGAACCTCGCAGAGGTTCTCAAAACTTCTTAGTATCATGGATCCCTTTAGCAGACTTTTCATGAAGCCTATGCACCTCTTCTCAAAATAAAGTTTGTTGCTTATATTCACAAAGGAAATACTAAACTTCAGTTAGAAAATAGTAACAATAAAAATATAATTTTTCTCATCTAAATTTATGAATCACATAAAAATCCATATAGTCCATGAATCCTAAATTAAGAATCCCTAGTCTAGTAAATATTATTAAACTTAGTACATGACTGGCTAAGTCTAGAGGAGGTCAGCTAAATCAGAGAAGAAGGTATTTTTGATCAAAACTTGAAGAAATTTGATCAAGATCAAATTTAATTGAGTAACTGATCATAGGTTCCTAAGTCTGGAAGTAGAAGAGATCTCAGAGCCTCCTAAAACTAGCCCCTCTTTGCATTGTTGAGGAAAATGGAACCTGTAGAGTTAAATGTCCTGACCACAGTCAAGCATCAGAGAGATACCTCCAATGCTTTTTTACCCTGTAACATTCTTGTCCCTATCTATCAATTCTTTCAAGTCACTCAGCCCTCCCCTTCAGTCACGCATGAAAGGACATAATGAATTTCACTTTCTGTCTCCTTTATGCAGCTGAGGTTTCCCTTGTGATTCTGCCCAGTGCCGAATCTTCGCTTTATAGGCTGCAATGTATCATGAATGAGGAAGCTGGCATTTGGGAAATGCCAAGAATTCCCAATAATATAATTCTCTTGCCTCCTTCAGGCTGGCCAGCTAGCAAAGTTAAGACATCATAACCCCAGAGGTCTTCTTGATGAGAACGAGAATGTATTGCTTCCCATCTGACCTTGACCATCTCAGTTGCTTCAATAATATCTCTGCCCTGGGAAACTACCTGAATTGTCAGAACTCCTAAGGGTAAGTGGAATGAGATTCTGAGGGTGCCTTTTTTGGTACCTTGAGGCCCTTAGTTGACACAGTCTATCTTGTATTTAGTTGACTTCTTCAGTGTCATCTGGTACTTTGCTAAATACAACCTGCTCAGTGCTACTGTGACTTCTATCTTCTCTTGATTTTTGACTGCAGTCTGTACTATTCTAGAAGTGTGGATTTTAAACAGAAAGACTTGTTATCATTAAACAAAAATTGTTTTTCAACATTTACATATCTACCTCTATTTGTGTCTTGTCCTTTTTTTTCTTCATTTTCTCCTCTAGTAGGTACCCAATAATTTCCGTTCCCTAGATTTTTTCCTGTCACTAAGAAAACCTTGAAAAATAAACTCATTACTACTTATATATCAGAAACTTACAGATTTAAAGGTGAATGAGATCTTTAGAAGTCTTTAAGTTCAATACTCTCATTTTATAGATAAGGAAACTGAGGCTGGAATAGAGAAATGATAAGACCAAGGCTTTTAAAGAAATAATATCCAGAGGAAGTGATAATCAAAGGAATGAATTTCTAATAGTGGAATTTCAAGCATTAATAAGGGAGGTGCTTTAGTTTTTGTTTATTTATTTGTTTTTGTTGGAGTGTTGACAAGGACACTCAAGATATAAACTTAAAAGAGAAGAATGACTCTAGAATGACTTACAATCAAAGCTTCAAAGTATTGAATACAAATTCAAATAAATTCTTTGAAGAGATGAAGCAAATGTTTCAAAAAGAATTACATGATTTTACAAATTAATAGAAGTATTAAATTGTAAAATAAATAAGATCTATAGAAGAAAGAATTAGAAAGGAAATTACCAGTCTTCATAAGAGACACAAAATCCTGCCTATATAACAAATTCCCTGAAAATTTGATTGGACCAAATAAAAACTAATGACTTTGAGAGACTAAAAAACATTGCAACAGAAACAATTGACTTACAATACTGATCAAGGGGGAAAATAATTTAAGAATCATTGAAGTATCTGAATGCTATGATTTAAAAAAGAGCCTAGATGTCATATTTAAAGAAATGTTAAAAGAAAACTCTCCAGATATCTTTGAATCAGAGGGCAAAGTGGAAACAAAAAGAATTCACCCAGTCATCTAGAGAAAGAAACTCCCATATAAAAATTCTGAGGAACATTATAGCTAAAATCCAGAGTTTAGGTCAAAGAAAAAAAATACTGCAAGTAACCAAAAAAAAAAAAAAAATTCAAGCACTGAAGAGTCACAATAAGAATCCCACATGATTTAGCCTCCATCACTATAAAGCAACAGAGAGCCTGTAATATATTATTCTAGAAGGCAAAAAATATATAGTTTTAAAGCCAAGAATTACTTTCTCAACAAACTGGATATAATTATACAGAGGAAAATACAGATCCTTAATGAAATAGAGGATCTCTGAGCATTACTGATGGAAAAACCAAGGCTGCATAGAAACTTTGATAATGATATGGCTAAGACAAACAAATTTGTAAGAATTAGGAACTAGTTAGTGTAATAACAAACTTCCAGAAAACTAGAAACATGCTACCTATACACATACAAACATGCTATCATACAAAGAAATATGTAAATATGTGTATGTATATACTTGTATATATCTATATATCTGTTTAACATCTATTTCTTATAGTTATACAAATTTGTTTTGCTTGACTATGCATGTTTGGGCCAGTGTTTTAGTTTTCTTTTATTATCACCGTGTATGTGAGGGTTGAGGTAGGAAGGGAAAAAGAGATTTTTGCAGATTGAAAAAATATAATAAAATTTTCATAGTTAAAACACATGCATACATTTCCTACCCATATAAATGCATGCTTCATTTTACAACCTGAATTTTGTGTGGTGATATGAGGCATGCTTCATCATGGTTTTTCTGGAGTCATGGATGTTTTTTGCATTAGTCATATTTCATTAGTCTTTCTAAGTCATTCTTTTTTTTTTTTTTTAAACAATGTTGCTATTGTGCAAATGTTTTCTCCCAACTGTTATTTTGTCCTTGTCACTGTGGAAAATCCCTCTGCCAGGTTAATTCCCATCTCCTATTGATGACTCCCTTCTTTATCCTCGATACATAAAATGGAGACATTTTACAAATGAGGCATTTGGACCCAATGACTTCAAAAATACTTTCTAGCATGGCTATCTTCAACAATGAGATCCGAATCAGTTCCAATTAATCTGTAACGACCAGAACCAGCTACACCCAGAGAAAGAACACTGGGAAATAAGTATGAACCACAACATAACATTTCCACTCTTTCTGTTACTGTTTGCTTGCATTTTTGTTTTTTCTTCTCGGGTTATTTTTACCTTCTTTCTAAATCCAATCTTTCTTGTGCAACAAGATAACTGTATAAATATGTATACATATATTATTTAACATGTATGGGACTACCTGCCATTTAGGGAAGGGGGTGGAGGGAAGGAGGGGAAAAGTTGAAACAGAAGTTTTTGCAAAGGTCAATGTTGAAAAATTACCCATGCATATATTTTGTATATAAAAAGCTATAGTAAAAATAAAATAAAATAAAATTTAAAAAATACTTTCCAGCATTAAATCTGGGATATTATGATATTTAGTAGATTTTAAGGCCCTTGATGACAAGGACTGTGCCATCTCATCTTTGTATCTGCAGTACCTCACACTATAACTTCTACAAGGCTTTTGAGGGCACCACATATGTGATTTCATTGGTGTGAGGAAACTCCCTTCATATATACAAATTAGTAGCTCATCTTAGAGAAGCATTGAGAGAACAGATGACTTAGCCATAGTCATAAAACATGTGTCAGAGGCATCTTACAACATACCAAAGCAATTCAGTTTTATTCAGGGGAAATATTCACAAAATGGAATTCAATTTTATTGAGGGAAAATGTTCACAAAATGGAAGGCAGTTAGGGAGAATAACAGAAATAGATCAGGTCCACTTGGCCCAAGTGGAATTAAGCATACTGAAATAGCACCAAAGGTAGTGGTTTATCCTCTCTCCATACCAGTTTAGTCTAGAGAGTTTCACCCAATTAGAAGTAGGCTTTGGGAAAGGGAACTGGAACCTGGACCTAAGGATTAGTATTAATCCATGCTAGTGAGAGGGGAAAAGACTACTGTGAAATGGGGTGCACATTGATATTCAAATTCTACATTGGCAGGAAATGGATTTTGGGTGATTACCACTGGTCTTACTTTCACAGGATGGCTCAGGGGGTTTTGAATTTTCCTGGAGTTTTGTTAATAGAGTTAGACAATTCATTTGGGAAAAGCAGTGAGAAGACAAATGACTTTCCCATAGTCAGTGTGTGTATGAGATGAATACACTATTCTATTCCTATAGACTTGTTTCCCTCTCACTCTGTGTGTGTGTGTGTGTGTGTGTGTGTGTGTCTGTGTGTATGTACATCTATCTATCTATCTATCTTTTAATAAATTGGTTTCTGCACCCAATAGGCCTTGCAGTATATAATTTCTGTATACACATGGTACATAAGGGAACACAATTCACCAGTCCTTTTAGTGTAACTAGAAGTTGGGGGATGATAAGTGACCAAAATTATCCAATAACAATTCCTTGCATATAGGCATTGACAAAGTGTGATCTGAATGTCCTAATAGGTTAAATTCACTTAGGGCAGAGATTCTGACTGGCTGCTCATTGATACAGGGTTTGAAGAGGGTAGTCATGGCAATTGGGGGATGAAGTGAAAGGAGAGTACGTGGCTATCTCTGAGCCAGGTAATCTTTGATTAAAGGTTAAATTCAAAGCTTTTATATATATATGTATTTTAATATTTAAAATGACAAGCAGAGTTTATGGGTTCTAAGAGTTAGTGTCATAAGGAAAAGCTAATGTGTGCTTATGAGTAGACAAGAGAATGGTATATTTACAGAGGGACGCCACTAGTGCATGTGTGGAAGGTACCAAGGCAGAGGCAATTAAGGAACATATCTTGACATTTGATTCACTTAAAAAAATTATTATAAGAAAAAAATCTGAAGCTCAGATGGACCTTGTTAGTGTCAAGTAGACTCTTATCAGATCCAATTTGTTTGGCTCTGTTCATTTCTTGTCTTATATTTAGAATGATTTATATAGCCTATTAAGAAGAGTCCTCAAAGACTAGTGGTGAAAGGGCTGACAGGCTGACATGGCAGTTAGTTGAAATCGACTCTAACTTTAGTTGTACAAGTGGAATGAGAGCGTATTGCATTAAAGGCAGCATGGTTCAATGCAACCAATACCAGATTTGAAATCATAGAATTGATCAAGAGGGGCAAGGGACCTCAGAGACCACACAAGGTAACTGAAACCTAATGATTTTTTCAAAGGCACCAAGACAGGATTTGAATTCAGCTCCTTTGACTCCTGAACTGATACCAGAGAACCTTGGCTTACATAAAGGATATGCCATTTATTACCTGTGTGACTTTGGGAAAGCTACTTGAACTCTCTGGGTCTTAGTGTCCTCATGTATAAAATGAAAAAATGGAAATGATGACAGATGTTTTATTGCATTGGGTGATACTGTGAAGGACCACCTTAAAGTGTAATTGTAATTAAAATATAAATATTTAACAAAACAAATAAAAATACAATAAGATGTGGATAATGTTCACATATGGTTTTCTAAGTCATTAAGTAGCCTACAAGGACCCTTAGGGACTGTTTAGCTTCTATTTGAGTTTGAGTTTTCATTTTACAGAAGTAACGTTACTGGTTCACTGTTAGTAGGGCACACAACTTGAGTTGTGTGTTCAATGGTGGGGATAGATTCTCTGAACCAACCATATCATCTTCTAGTTCATCCCTTATGATCAAGGTATACATGACTTAAAGACATGGTGTATGACTATGGAATAGCATGATGTTCCTTCCTTCCTTCCTTGACCATTCCATTCTCTTCCTTCCCTTCCTTCCTTCGCTTCAACTTCCTTCTTTCCTTCTTCCTTCTTCCTTCCTTCCTTCCTTCCTTCCTTCCTTCCTTCCTTCCTTCTTTCCTTCCTTCCTTCCTTCTTTCCTTCCTTCCTTCTTTCCTTCCTTCCTTCCTTCTTTCCTTCCTTCCTTCCTTCCTTCCTTCCTTCCTTCCTTCCTTCCTTCCTTCTTTCCTTCCTTCCTTTCTTTCCTTCCTTCCTTCCTTCCTTCCTTCCTTCCTTCCTTCCTTCCTTCCTTCCTTCCTTCCTTCCTTCCTTCCTTCCTTCCTTCTTCCTCTCTTCCTTCCTTCCTTCTTTCTTTCTTCCTTCCTTCCCTCTCTCTTATTCCCATCATTCCCTCCCTCTCTCCCTCTCCCCCCTTCCTCCCTGCCTCTCTCTTCTTCCCTCCCTCCCTTCCTCTTCCCCTCCCTCTGTCCTCTCTCTCCTTTCCTCTCTTTCTCCCTCCCTTCCTCCCTTCCTCCCTTCCTCCCTCTCTCCCTTCCTCCTTCCCTCCTCTCTCTCTCTCTCTCTCTCTCTCTCTCTCTCTCTCTCTCTCACACACACACACACACATACACACACCCACATCTCACATAACCTTGGCCTCTTTCTCTTCCCTTAGTCTCAGAGCTTCACAATGTGAAAACTGACAAAACTCAACGAAATAATAACTTAAAAATTCATTTAGATTCCAACATGACCCTTTGGATAACTTTTTTTATCTCATTGTGTGGAATTATTGGAAATGAGATTTTGACATGGTTTTGAACAATCTTCTTATATCGTGGAAGAATAAAGACCTACTCCAGGGAGTGTCTGTCAGATTTTTCAATTAATAGTCTTCTGTTCATGGACCTCAGTGCTTCCCTTTAGATTAGATACAACTGTTGTACAAAAAATAATAAGGTGACTGTGCCCTTTGACTTCTTCAGAGGATTTATTTCATGAACAAGTTTTCAAGTAATTGTTTTCTTTCTGACGTTGGAGGATAAAAATGTGAAGCATGGCTACAGTAGGGCTCTTACTTCCAGATTGGGAATTGGAAGGAGGAGTGACGTTTTGATTATTCACACAGGATTCTAGTTATAGGAAGACATCCTTAGCAGCTGGGAAAACTGAGGTTAGGATTTGCTCACAGAAATTTGCAACTGCATTCAATTTCACTATTCATTTTCGAGATGAAAGAACAGTGGCTTAGAGAGGTTGGCTCACCCAAAATTACATAGCTGCCAAATCGAAAAGCCTAAATTTAAGCCAATTCCATCTGACTCCAATTTTTTTTTACACCATAGTGCCTACACTTGGGGGCAAGGACTTGGTTTTTGTTTTTATGTCCCATAGATCCCAGGACAGTGTCTGGCTCATAATAAGTTCTTAATAAATTGATGAATAGGAGTGTAACATATTGCCTAGTTTTTAAGATCTAGCAAATTTTATTGTTCTATTTCCCTAACTAAGGAGGGAGGTTTTTCAACTATTTTGAAATCTTTACAACATTCTGACCCATTTTTGAAGGGGGGAGATATTGGGGGAAACAGAATGGTGGTTAGCTCAGGCTCAAGCAAAGAAACTGTTTGAGAACAGTTGGTGGCCACAGATTGTTCTTCACAAAAGAGAAAACCAGGGAAATCGTTTTGCCTTGAAGCCAGAAGGATTTATGTTAGATTTATCTGGATTTTCTTTTAAAAGCAAAGAACCTTTTCACCCCTGCCTATAACTTGAAAATCATTTTGTTAAAAATTTAAAAAACAAAAATTTTCTTGAATAGCATATTCTGACATCAGAACATCTTACCAATTTGAGTGTTATCCTATCTATCTATCATAGATGGCTTTAATCAAAGAATTAGAATTAGATAATACTTAAAACAAAATAGAATAAATATATTTTAATTTTGTTTTTGATCATTTCAGAGGCCCTTTGAGACTTTTCCTTATCTCAGAGGAATCATTATGGACATCAGGAAATAATGGATAATAGATATTTCTGTTGGATAAAATGATGTTTCAATGAGAAATATAAAAATCTCACAGTTGAGAGTAACTTCATAGATTAGTTTGCATATACTTATTCTTGTATATGTTGTCTTCTTTGATACAACTCACGTTACTTCAGGTTAGGTACTGTTTCATTTTTGTTTTCATATATTCTGTGCTTAGCACCGAACCTGGAATCTGATAGGGATTAAATAAAGGATGGCTAACAGATTGATCTAACCCTATTTTCCCTTGGACAAAAATCCCTTTCTACAATGTATTCAACAAGTATCCTTCCAGCCTCTGCTTGACTATTTCTCTTGAGGAATCTATTCCATTTTGTGATTACTCTAATTGTAAGGAAATTTTTCATTTCTTCAAATCAAATCTAAATTTGCCTCTTTATCCAATGCTTCTATTTTTGTTCCCTGATCCAACCAGAATAAGTTTATTCCCACAGTAGAGAGGGGAGTAGGAAAGTCAATACACATTATTAAGCAGCAACTACTAGTCAAGCACTATGCTAAGCACTTTACAAATATTATCTCACTTGATAGAATATTGTACTTACCAGTCAGAAAGAAATGAATTCAAATCCAGACTTTTTTTTTGATGTATCAAATGATAAAAATATTTTTATTTTTCCCCTTCCTCTTCCTTCTCCTCTTCCTTTTTCTTGTCCTTGTCCTTGTCTTTGTCCTCCTCTTTCTCCTCCTCTTTCTCCTTTCTCTTCTTCCTCCTCCTCCTCCTCCTTTTCTTCTTCTCTTTCAAACAATATATTTTAGGCAGGATGTTTCTCAGAAAATGGGAGAGATACTAGGGGAAGTTGGTGACATAAAAAAAGAAGAAAAGGTATCAACAAAGACTTACTTGAAAAAAAAAACGAATCAGTTAAATAGTCAAAGGATATGAACAGACAATTTTCAGATGATGAAATTAAAGCCAACTAAAAAAAATGCTTTAAATCACTATTGATTAGAGAAATGCAAATTGAAACAACTCTGAGGTACCACCTCACTCCTCTCAGATTGGCTAAAATGATAGGAAAAGATAATGATAAATATTGAAAGGGATGTGGGAAAATTGGGACACTAATGCATTGTTGGTGAAGTTGTAAAATAATCCAACCATTCTGGAGAATAATTTGGAACTAAGTTTGGAACTAAGAGCTATCAAATTGTGCATACTCTTTGATCTAGCAATGTCACTACTGGGTCTGTATCCGATGGAAATAAGAAAGGAGGGAAAAGGACCACATGTGCAAACATGTTTGTAGCAGCTCTCTTTGTGTTGACAAAGAATTGGAAAATAAATAGATGCCCAACAGCTGGGTAATGACTGAATAAATTATGGTATAGGAAATTAATGGAATATTGTTCTGTAAAAAAAATAATGAACAAGCTGATTTTCGAAAAACCTGGAAAGATTTACACAAACTTATGCTTATTGAAACAAGTAGCCAGGAATATATTGTACACAGAAACAGCAAGATTTTATAATGATCAACTATAAAAGACTTGGTTTAGTGATCCAAGGTAATCCCAATAAATTTTGGATCAAAAATGCCATCTACATTCAGAGAGAAAACTATGGAAAATGAATGTGAAACAACACATCGTGTTCACTTTTTTCTTTCTTTTTTTCCTTTTTTGATTTTTCCTTTTTGTTCTGATTTTTCTCTCCCAACATGATTGATAAAGAAATGTGTATTTTAAAAAATTAATGCACGTGCATAACCAGAAAAAAAAGACATAGAGAACTGCTAAAAGAAAAAAAAGAATAAGTAATTAAACATTGGAGGGAAGCATATAATAGCATCACTTATAAACAAATAGCCAAACAGTCTAAGAGATTTAAAGCTGCCCTGAGACTCTAATTCAATTCTCACATTTTCAAATGAGGAGATTAAGACCCATAGAGGAAAAATGACTTGCCCAAGATCACAAAAATAGTAAGTGGCAAACATGGAATTCAAATTCAGGGCTTGTTGATTCAAAATCCACCATGCTGTTCACTCTGCCATGTAATTTCCTTGCCAACTCCCTTCCCTCCTTCCTTCCTTTCCTCCTTCCTTCCTTCCCTCCTCCCTTCCTTCCCTCCTTCCCTCCTTCCTTCCTTCCCTCCTTCCCTCCTTCCTTCCTTCCCTCCTTTCTTACTTCCTTTCTTACCTCCTTCCTTCCTTTCTTCCCTCCCTCTTTCCCTCTTTCCCTCCTTCCTTCCTTCCTTCCTTCCTTCCTTCCTTCCTTCCTTCCTTCCTTCTTTCCTTCCTTCACTCCTTCTTCCTTCCTTCCTTCCGTCCCTCCCTTCCTTCCTTCCCTCCCTCCCTTCCTCCTACTCTCTCTCGCTCTTTCTTCCTTCCTTCCTTCCTTCCTTCCTTCCTTTCTTTCTTTCTTTCTTTCTTTCTTTCTTTCTTATCATTTCCAATAACCCTCCATTTTCACCAGTTTCATGAAACCCCAGAAAATATTGCTCTCTTTCAAAAATAAATTGTTCTAGTTGTTCATCTCTGTTGTAGCCTTGCAATGGATGGCCCCAGTATGTGATGCTTATATGTAAAAGTAGGCAAATTCAATATTTTCTCCTTAATGTATTAGATCAGAGGCTATGTAAACAGGAGATAAAGAAGAACATAGAAAACAAAAGGGAAATGGAAAATGGGGCTATTAGTTAGGGAGATGTATTACATCTTATCTGTTGCATAAAGATTATCTTAGCCCATGAGTTACTTTGATATATTTTCAGAACAGCAAAGACTAGATATTCTCAGGGATGTATTTGCAAATTCCAAACTAAATTAAATCCACTGACCATACCTCATTTTTTAAATAAAAATATTCTTGGGTTCTGATGGATGTTTTTAAGCATTCATTTTCCAAATTATGAAATGATGGCAAACTTTTGAGTGTATATAATCATTCATACTGAGGTCTTTAACTAGAAACAAAATGCTCTTATTATAGCATTGGAATATTTATTGCTAGCATGTTACCATTGTCTAATAGATCACTGATTGTGACAATATTTTTCCTTAAATCCTCTCTGTAACTCAGTATTAACTTTAATATTTATAGTTTAAGTTCAAAGTTAAGGTACACACCTATGTTTGCTATGCACACTATCATGTTTTATAAGTTTGCAATAATCTAATTTGAAATTCATGTTTACTAAAGTCAATTTGTATCTGAGAAGCCCTTTCCATGAAAACGTGGAAATCTTATGTGAAATTCCTTTCCTTCCAGATTTAGCAATTAAATGCTTGATAATAAATTGCTCATCTGTCTGCAGGTGATGCCAGTGATTGTTGCTGCAGGTAGCAATCACTATGTGCAATTGCCACAATTATCAGACCCCTTCACATTGATTGGAATTTATTAATGGAGACTAGGGAAGTAAGAGATTGTTCAAGATTATACATAACATCAGAATCTCATTAGTTGAAAATTGTGGCCTTGCTCTTGAAAATGGCCTCTCAGCAGAGAGCTTCTGGTATCCCAAACTCTCTGTGAGAACTCCTATACATTAATGCTATATATATATATATATATTAAGCCCTCAAGAAAAAAAAGTGTTAGAAAAGCTCCTTCTCCTTACATATAAGTAAGTGTGAAATTAATAGATATCATGAAAACCATGGTGAAAAAATATATATCTGGAAGTTGAGAACTATGTTCTAAGTGTCAACTGCCAGTAGATATTTAGGAAAATTTGGGGTAACTACTTTACCTCCTAAGTTTAAATTTCTCCTTCTATAGAAAGAACTAGATGATCTCTAGGTATATTCTAGGTCTTATATTCTAAGGAGTTTATGATATTGCTAACTTGCAATTTAGGAGCTACTTAAATTATACCTAACCTTTTAAAGGAAGATGAAGAAGGCAATTGGCAGATCTTGTCTTTTTTTGCTCTGATTCTATCTCACTCTACATTTTCCATTTTATTTTCTGTGTAAATAAGAACTTTTTCACTAAAGTCTTAGTCTGATGCTCCCTCATGAGGTAGATGTGGCACTGACTCTTACTGAAGTGTAAATTCTTATAAACCAACTAGGTTGGAAATATTTTGAGTATAAGGGTGGAAGTGCCATCTGAAAGTCAGCTTCATCAACAGTCAGAAAAACTCATCATTAGGTTGGCCAAATAGTGAAGAATTCTTTGGCCATATCAGCTGTCTGAAAAACCATCTACTAGGTTGAATAAAAGCTGCAATATGCTTTAGTGGAAAGAAGAATCATAACAATGAAACCATGGATCTTTGAAGTATTGAATAATAATATTAGAACTACTCAAGACAATCTCAAGAGGTTGTCCTGTAAATACATAGAATTTCATTGAAATTTATATTTAAAATGAAGGCAGCACTTTAGATAGCCTAAGGTAGCTCAAGTGATATTTTTAAGCATCTTGCTAGGGTAGGACAATTTGACTATTGTCTGTTCCTGGTTAGTCCCTTGGAGTAATTCTAAGCTCCAGGACATTAGTCCTTGCAGAAGCTATTTAAGCAGTAATTAGCTGCATCAAATGTCCCACTGTGATAAAGTAGAAGTTTAGTAAATGTTTGCTGAATTGAGTGATACAATGGTTGCTTCACAAGCAATCCCTTCTACCTTGTACCTGAATTGTCCAAGTAATTCATTGTCTTTTTCTTTCTAAGTAGGATACTGTGTGGATTTTATCAGGTGCCTTGAGTTGAATTCTCAGCTCTACCACTTATGGCTTTAGGCATTTTACTTAATTTTACTGGGCCTCAATTGTTAAAGGAAAAATTTGGAATAGGTGACCTCTAAAGTTACTTCAAGGTTCCATATTTATGGTACTATACCATGAAGTGAGTTTACCTAATTCCATTTAGCAATCTCCATATGCTAAGTGTGAGATTATTTCCACTTTCTCCTGACATATAATTCTAATGGCATTTATGTAGAGTTGCTCTATTCATTTAAGGTTTCCTTCCTTTGCTTCTTGTCTCCAACAGGCATGATTAAGAAATGGTCTTGATTGATGGAAGCATATGTTTAAAACATCACATGCACAGACAGAAAAAAGCCTTTTGACTCATGCTCCAGATGTTTCAAAGACAGTGCTATTCCCTAAGGGTCTCCCAGCATGGCATCCCAAGACAGGGAAAGAAAGAACAGATGAAGGCTAAGGGTGAAGAAGGGGTTGCTTCATGTCAACATACTTGCTGACCAGGTCAGTGTCTCCTTTGACTCACCAGATCAAGGAATATGGAAAGGCATCATCAACTCCTCCTGGAAGATTCAAAGAATCACAGAACAGAGGAATAGGAAATGACTTCATATACTATACAGTACAGTTTTACACGAATAAGAGTACTTTCTAAAACATTCCCAACAAATGGTCATCCAGCCTTTTTTTTTTTTTTTTTTTTTTTTTTTTTGGAGACCTTCTGAAAAAAAGGATCCGCTATCTCCTGAAACAGCACATTTCACTTTTTTTTTTAAATTTTCAGGAAAATCTTCTAGTTTAGCTCTTAACCCCCATGCTACAGTGATACTTTTAGATCATAAATCTCTTTAACCCTGGTCTTCTGACCTAATATTTAGTTCCTGCTCCATGTCTTTTAGTAGGCAAAAAGTATCTTGACCATATTTGTTTTGAATCTATCCTAGATGATGAAACCTAAGGTATGGTGATATAATTAATGGGTCATAAGAGACAATGTGTGCTAGGTAATAGAAAATTCAAGGTTCTCCTCTGACTTCTGGGAGTTTGAAATGTGTGTAACATGTTTGAAAATACTATTTCTTTCTTACCTGAAAGAAAGAAGAGAATTAAAACCTAAGAGATTTAAGAGAAGAAGGAAGGGCAAGGTACTTGGAATAAGATGGGACTTTCCCAAGATGATGTAGAATGAGAGATGGAGACAGAGAGACAGAGACATGCAGAGAGAAACACAAAGGCAGGGACAGAAAGACAGAGACAGACAGACAGACAGACACACACACACACACAGTTAAAGACAGAGAAAGAGGGAGAAGAGACAGAGAGATTCTTTTTCCAAAACATCAGGATTTCTGATCAGGGGTTTACCATGAATCAGAGAGATTATACTGAAAGATAATATTATAATTATCCTCAAAGCCAGGAAAAGAACAAATCCTATGAATAAGCAATGATGTATAGGGAAATGGAGTCTTAGTAAGTAGTTTTCCTGAAGGCAGTAGTCTTGAGCAATATATTAAAAAATATAAGTATAAGTATAATATATGTATAAATCATTGATATAAGTATGTCTTGTTTCTATCAGATTGCTTTCTAATTTTCCCCAGCAATTTTTAATCAAATAAAGAGACTTTTTCCTTAGGAAGCTTATCTTTTTCATTTTATGATTTTATATATATAGTCTATTATATACACACAAATATATAAACATGTGATTATGTATATACATATATGTGTATGCATAAGAAAGAATTAGAAATAATGGAATATACATGTGTATATATATTTATTTAATTGCATTGTTTTTGATTCTTTCTTATATAGTCTATTCTACTGAATTATCTCTACTTTTTAATCAAGAGATATACAAGAGTTCTCTAAAGAGTTTCCCCATCTCTTTTCTTCCTTTTCCAAACTAACTGTCCATTGGATTGCTGCCAGAAAAATTATCTTATGCATACATCTGGTTATATTACTCCTTTGGTCAAGATTCTTCAATGTCTCCCTATTGACCACTGAATAAAGTTCAAACATTTTTGTCTGGCATTGAAATCTTTCCATAATGTAGTGCTTTGGTTTTTTTTTTTTTGGTTTTTTTTTTTGTTTTTTTTTGCTATTAGTGCATTCTTACTTTTCTACACTTATTTCATATTATTCCCATAACATATTATATACATTAAATTGTTCATAGAACTGGTCTTTCTTGCTCTGAGAGAGACAATGTGATGTTATAGTAAGATAGACAAGTTCAAATTCTACATCAAACACCTAGTTTTGTCTAGTGTCACTCAACTTCTTTCAGTTTCTTCATTTGTAACATGAGAGGAGTATGATTTAATGACTTCTAAGTTTCCTCTCAGTTCCAAATCTATGATCCCTTGTGAATACTATTTTCTATGCTTAAAATGTCTTCTTTTCCCTGCCTTCACTTATTGAAATCCCACATACCTTTCAAAGTCCAGCTCAATCTTTAGGATGGCAACTCCCCTTTGAAGTCTTCCCTGATCCCTACTCTTGATAATGACTATCCTTATATCTCACATAGGACTTTGTTGAGTATGTGTGTCTTAGTATGTTTATTATTCCTCAAATGGAACCTCATCTCACCTAAACTTTCTTTCTGTTTTACCTTCTAGCATGGCATCTTATGTGCAATAGGTGCTTAATAAATATGCATTGAATTGATTAGATCCAGTGTTGTTAAGCTTTATGTTGTATTATGTATTATGCTTTTATGTCATATTTTCTTTGACATTGTATATGTTGAAGGGAAACATACTTCATTATTAGCATGTCTTGATTGCTCTGTGCTACTTGGAAGAGAAGATGATCTTAAAGAAGAAAGTAGGTATATCTAATTCAGGGGAAGGGCATGGAAGGATTTTGGGGAAGCCCATGGCTTTGTCAGAGGAAGAAAGGCTGGAGTCAGATGCCAGAAGGTAGGATCAGGAGCTAGTAGTTTGAGGACATTAGGTATATAGGTGGACAAAGCATCAATAGAAGTCATAGTAGGTAGGGCACGCCTCCTTTGTTATTCAGCCTAGAATTGTTTCTATTTTACTCTGAAAATATCCCACTTACCCCCCCCCCCCCCCCCCCCCCCCCCCGACATACATAGTACAAAAATGTACTAATAGACCTAATTGTGATTAACTAATGGCTCATCACCATTTTTCTGGAAAAAAGTTTCCTTCAGCCTGTTTTCATTTTTCTGAAACTTGAGAGTCCAGTCCATCTCTCCTTGTGGCTCTGTCTCTAGTCAGCCCCATAATCAGTAAATACTTACTATGTAACCAGCAAAGCTAAGAGCTGAGCTGGGGGTTTGAGCTATGAGTGGCTTGTTGGAGCAGCTTCTGCATTTTCCTGGAAGCTCAACTCCATTTTAATGACTTTTTGAACTATTTTGTCCTGTAAGATCTCTCTTCTCAACTATATGGTTTCAGAACAAAAGGCTCCTCTCTGTCTGGTTTGACCATTTCCAGAATTTTATAATGAACACTATTAACCCCAAAGAAGTAGACTGAATGAATGAGGCATTTATTCAGCACTTACAGCAATAAAGCATTTATTAATTAAGTTGAAGAGCAAGACAGGTTTCTATTCTCCAGAAGCTCATATTGTAATCAGGTGACACAAAACATGCAAAGTTTCAGCGGCAAGAGAGATGCAATAAGTAGTCCTTAGGGATACAGTGGCAAAGCATGTGGTAATATATTTTCATTAATGCCATTTTTATTGATAAATTTGTATCTGTTTTTGCTGAACCATTTGACCCTTTCAAGGACTTTGATGCAAAAACTCTCTTTTCTGCACCTACAGTATTCGTGGCTACTGTAACATTCACAAAAGAATTTGAATGTATCTCCACAAGTAATTCTTCCTTGGGAATTATGGCTGTGGAGAGGGCTGGAGACAGAATTGGTGGTCTGAGTGGGTGTGTGGGTGAGCCTGCAATATCCAGATATTTAGGACTTTTAGCCTTGCCATGAATGGCAACTGGTCCATGGTTAGTGCTGTTGGCAACCAAGACTGTCAACCTTTTCTCCATAGAGATGATGGGCCCAGGCTAAAAACAGGGCCAGTGATCTGTGTGGTCCTGCTAACCCCTGGGGCTTTGGGGCTGTCTCCAATTTGAGCTGAAAAGAGATAATGTTTGAGGTAGTGATATTGGGTTGAATCATCTGGCAAGGCAGACTTCTATTTCTCCCTCAGAGTATCTTACTCCTTCATGTAAATTGACTTATCTGCCCCAATGGCAGAAAATTTTAACTATTGGTACTTTATATTCTAATGTGATTTAGATACTCTAACAATATGTATCTGTTCTCAGTCTAAGAGAAAATTTTATGGGATTTTTGGAGGCATTCTGGGACTAAGAAATTTCTTCTCCCTGAAGAATGGACAGTTATAGTCTCTTTCTTTCTTTATACAGATTAATATTCTAGTCAGAATCCCAGAGTTCTCTTGGGGAGAAGGCCTTGATCTTGGAGAGTCATATATTCCATCATCTTCACTTATAAGTTCTTCTCTTTCTCAATATTCTTCATGGTTCTTTTCCCTCCCTGAGGCCTAGAGTCTCAGTGATAGCAATGATTTCCATAATCATGTCACCTTAATTGCTGCTGTCATTGCAAGTATTGAAATTAATTTTGATTTCTTTTTGTTTCTGCTTAGCTCTTCAAATGTGACTAATGTGATTATTTTTGGATTCAGCTCTAACAGTGTTCCCAGCAATTTTGTGAGCATCTGAAACCCTAGTTTTAGGGGTGAGGCTGCCTGCTGCCCCACACCATTCAACACAAATGTTAAAATTTTAGAGAAGGGAATCAGCTGTCTTAATGCCATTTCTGTCAACTGGTGCATGAAATGCATGAGCTTTCTGATTCCAAATTCCATTTTCTGTATCTCAATTAAGTCTCTGTGTTGATTGTTGATTTTATTGTAAGGTCTTCACAATGCCAAACATCCCCAGGATGACTAAAATAATTGGATTTTTGAGATGTGCTTTGATTTTGGCTTCACTTGGAATTATCTCCTTTCTTTCCATTAATTCTGATTCTATCCTTCCTTCAAGGTCCATCTAAGACCTCATTTACTCCATGAAGCTTTTCTTGATTAACATCTCTTCATAGCTATTTTCCCCTTAACTTGAACTCTCTCAACATTTGTGTAGTTTGTACCCTACAAAAATGAGTGTTTTGATATATTGTTATTGATTTTTTTTTTCTCTAGTTATCTAGGATAGGGACAGGAAATGGAACTGTGATTTCATTGGTATTGTTGTTTGTCTTATGTTCTCAAGGATTACCAAAATGACAGCATTATGTTGGTGACAAGGAACAGTGTATATGACTGTGAGTGATCAGACTGATAATGAGCATGGATATGACAGATCAGGTATTAATGGTTCATATGAAAACTTGGAGTAAAGATTCTACTACATTGGCAGATCTCATATTTCTTTTGAGGTACTGGAATTCTGCTTTGCCCATAAAACATGATGCCTTTTTTGATACAGACATGACATGCCTGTGGTAGTCCTGTGCCAGGGTCTCCCATGTCTCATAATCAATGTTCTTCAGAGAGACCTTGAGAGGTCCTTGTATTGCTTCTTCTGCCCTTCATGTGACAACCTGCCTTTTGTGAATTCTCTTTAAAATAGTCTTTTAGGCAAATATACTTTTGGCAGTTGAATCTCATGATCAGCCCATTATAACTGTGTTTTCTTTGGTAGAATCTGAATGCTTGGCAATTCATTTAAAGAAAAATGTCTAAATCGGTACCTCAGTTTTTCCAGGTGATCTCCAGAACCTTCCTAATACAATTCAAATGGAAGTGATTCAATTGAAAATGACTTGAACAATAATAAAAAGCCCAGTGAGGTAAGAGAGCTATTTTTGTTATTGTTGAGCTGTTTCAGTCACGTCTGACTCTTTGTGACTTATTTGAGAATTTTCTTAGCAAAGATGCTAGAGTGCTTTGTTATTCCCTTCCCCAGATCATTTTACAGATAAAGAAACTGAGACAAATAGAACTAAATGACTTGCCTAGGGTCACACAGATAAGTGTCTGAGGTCAGATTTTTATTCATGAAGATAAATCTTCCTGACTTCAGGCCTAACACTATTCATTGTACCACCTAGTTGTTCTCTATAGAAGAGATATGGTATGATGAGGGAAGTGTTGGATTTAGAATTTGGAGTTTGGCAGAGAATCATAAGTTATGGACATGGCTAAAGAAACAAGTTCACCCCCTGGACCTTAGAAGCTTAGGGAGAAGTCCTCTTCATTTCATCCTTATAACACTTCTGTGTTTAATCTAATCTAATCTGTGTTTAATCTAACCTTCTCACTTTACAGAGCAAAACCGAGACTTGAAGGGGTGATATGACTTTCTTAAGATCAAACAGCAAAGAGCAGAGTTAGGAATAAAACCAAGTCTTCTGACTTCTGATATAGCATAGGGTGATTTTCCATTCTGCCCATTTGATTATCAGACTGTTTGTTTTCAAAGCCTTTGCTTTGTAGATATGTTAAGTCTCTCATGAGGAAAGAGGCAGCACTTGCAAGGAAGGGAGGGGAAGAGATCTCACTGCTGTGAATAACACAGCACAGATTCTAGCTGGTCTGCTCTTCTTGTCTAAGTAGTAAATCACATTAAGATGGAAAACAGGAGTATGAAAGAACTAATGAGACAGTTCTGTGATGGCCCTCCAAATTTTGAAAAAGAAGAGGGAATGTGAAGAGAAGTAGAATGTAAGAATGAGAAAAAATATGAAGCAATGAAAAGAACTCACATACCACAGGGACTTCAGCTAGCCTAACATTAATCATGAAACCTGGGCATAGTAGAAAGGGACATGATGGGTAGTAAAGATAATTGCTTCATGATTCAACTCAGTGAGCTAAGAGAACTGATTTCAAACTTGGGTTAAATACTATGAAAGGCATTCAAGACAGCCCAGAGGGGACCAACTGAAGGAATGTAGGAGAAGATTTCAAGTCATTCAATCAATACCTTGTTTTTGTCATTTTCAGCTTGAACTCAGATGATTAATGAACACTTATGCTGGTTCCACTCAGAGAAAGAAAAGAAAAGAAAAAAAATTTAAAATAAGGAATGGGTTTTTGTGAGGCAAAGATGGCAGGGATATTTTTAGGAAATGAAAATGATGTAAAAACAAAAAATAGTAGTAGAAATTAAAGAAAAAATATAAATCTAACATTTGACAATATGGAATCATCTTTAAGAGCCAAATTATGTATTGCTACTAATGAGCCTTTTACTTTCCTTAGAATTGATGGAAGTGGAAGAAGATAGGAGACCTAGATCTAAATCTTGATCCTGTTCTTTACTATGGGCAGTTTACTAAATTTGTGATCTTAGGCAAATCCTTCCTTCTATCTTAATTTTAGTTCTTAGTTGATTTGTCTGTAAAATGAAAGGCTTGGATTAGATATCCAAGGTCTCTTCTAAATTTTACATTTCTGATCTGATTTTTGTTACTTATATGATGATGGCTTGGAGGCTAACTTCAGAAGCTCAGTTTCTTCACCTGTAAAATGGAGATAATATTATTTCTGGAACCTAATTCAAAGGGTGACTATGAGAAGTACAAACCTAAAAGACCAGTCTGAATGTTGCAATATTTGTTGTTGTTATCTTCTTTATGTCTTATTAAATGGACTTCAAATAGAAATTATCTTAAAGAAAAATAACTTCTGCTTTCCTTCTTTTATATTTCAGGTTCTGTTGATTACTATACAGGTGGATCCTTTTTGTAGTTGAATGAATTTCAGATGTGACTTTATTGTCTTTGACTCAAAGCCTCCTTCCTCAGTGTAATTCCACCAAGCAGACAGGATAGCAAGCATAAAGTGTACCTCATTCAGTTCCCACATGATTTTGGTCTCTATGTTTTGAAAGCTTTTTATTCCATGTAGGTTAGAGATTATGAATATTTGGTATGACATTCTTCAGTGTTAAATTGGGGAGGGTAAGGTCTGGGTGACTGTGTGGGGGCAAAAGAGCAGTCTATAATGATGCTCTCCATATGGTACAATTTAATGCATATGTCCCAACCTGTAGGATGGTATAAAACACATAGAGTTCTAGCCATGGAGCAAGAAAGGGCCTGATTTCAAATCCTACGTAAGACAATTTAAAAAATGTATGACTCTGGGCATGTCATAACCTCATTTTCCTGATATGTAAAACAGAGAAAGAAAATTATACTAC
Organism: Sarcophilus harrisii; assembly: GCF_902635505.1. NCBI lineage: Eukaryota > Metazoa > Chordata > Mammalia > Dasyuromorphia > Dasyuridae > Sarcophilus > Sarcophilus harrisii. Next base: position 301,526,174 of record NC_045426.1, on the reverse strand, counting down.
CCAACTCCCAGGATTATCATGAAAACTAAAAAAGTAATATTTGTAAAGTGTTTTTCACAGAATTGCCAAATACCTGAAAACAACTTAAAATGTAATTGGGAAATATTTAACAAAATAAAATATTTGTGTGTGTTTTTTTTAAGTCAATATGTGCCATGTAGGGATCTGTTTCTGTTTGAGTGTGATACCACTAACTTTATAAACTTTAAAGTATCTTGTAAAGGCTAGCTGTTATCATTATAGATAAGGATTGTTTAATAATACTATTAATGATGAATTATATTATTATATTATAATGATTTTATTCTTATTTTCTACATGGTGTTAAGATACAAATTAAGATACCACAATTAGTATCTACAGTCAGTATTTTGAAGGTGGACCAAATAAATGCTTTTTGTAATTGAATAAGAATATTTGAATTAAAGTTCATCTTCTAGGAACTTACTAAACAGACAGAATGACATCTATTTTGTCCTATTTCCACATAGTTTTAATTTCTTCTTCTAGATCTCTATATTTTGAAATCTTTTTATTCCATGCATTGACTCTATCAGGAATAAAATAGTTTCAGTTACATTTACTAAACTATTGATATGTTGGTTGTCATTATGTTTTGTGAAGTGAGGTCTGTTTTCTCCAAATTATTTCTGTTAAATTTTAACCCTTTTGTCATGTGCTTTGAGAAAATAAATCAATTTATTGCCTTTCTTTTATGATAAGGATATATTTATCTTTCCATGGCTTCCTAGGGATGACAAGCCCCTCATTTCACTAATTGATAATGGGTTTTTGTTAGAGTGTCTCCTAGAGACATTGTCATACATTTTACTGTCTTGAAAATGTTTTTTGATTAATATTCACATAGATTAATATTACATAGATATTAATTGCTTCAAATATATCTCTATCTGATTTTAAATATTTATATTAATATCTGTTTTTATCTTTTATTCTTAAGTTTTTACTTCAGAATGTCATTTAGTCCTCATAGTCTATGCATATTTTAGTTTTCTCCTAGTCTTATACTTATACTAAGTTATCTTGCTTATAGGAGAACAAGGTATTTGTAAGTATCACCATTACTCATTGGTTGAATTTGAACTTTAAATTCAAACTGAAATTCTTTGACTTCTGTTCATCTTTGGCAAATATTAATAATTTTATACTTATTGAATCTGTGTCATTTAAAATATTATTGGATAAAGTTTCCACAAGATGAAGTTGACAATTCAATGTGGTTTTCAATGGAGACATATAACTTGATATTATTCAAGTTACATCAAATCATTCATCTGATGTTATGGTATGACTCCCTCTTTAATGTGAACTTCATAATCATTTCTTTTCAGGAGTGATGATAATGGATTTAAAGCTTGACAGAACCATAGTGGGCTTAAACACTCTCACTAGAAGATGCCATATTCATATCAATTATTCTTGACATTTTTGTGTTGGTGGTGTGTTTTAAATAAAAAACACTTTTTCATATTAAATACTGTGATTTTTTTCCCACCGTGTTTGGGCTTTATATATTTGTCACATATGACAAAGGAGTCAGGAACTAAAGGCTTTGTGATAATAGATAAAGATGCCATAAATATTATAGAACTCTTGGATGATTTGTTTAATTATCAATGAAAATATAAATAATTATTCCTTATATCCTTGTAATTTCTTGGCACATTCTATTTGCTCCTCAATCAGTATATTGTTTACTTATAAGTATTTATAATTTTTTTCTTTTGTTTTGTGAGTGACATAAATTGTGAGTGCTTTATGTAAAATACAGAAACATATAACTGACCTACCTAAGGAGGGAACCTTGACTTTCCTATTTCTTGGTAATAAATATGGGATAACTTCTATTTAGAAAGAAGAGTGCAAGCTTGTATCAGAAAGGAAGTTGGAAAGATTATTTGTACCACTTTTAACTTATTCATGCATTTTAAACAGGCCAACTGCTTTCTAGTTTTGCAGAGAAGCTAAAAGTGTTGTTACTTCCCTTGACATCACTCTTGTATCATATATAATATGTATATATCCTTATGATATCAATTTTGAGATTCATTCAACTTATGTTATTGTGTTGTTGGACTTCTTTTGACCATACAAATGCTCTGGGATTTTTTCCATTCCTTTTGTTTGGAGATATTTTTCCCTCAAGCCTCTATAGTATAATTTAAGTTTATGTTGTTTATTACTTATTTTTTATTTCTGCAAGTCACTTTGACCTCTAAACTTTTGATTTTCACTTTCAAGTATAGATTTAAAATATTAAGAATTTCTGTTAGATTTTGATTGTTTTTTTTAAATTCTATTCTGGATGTTTTTATTTTTATTGTTGTTACCATTAAATTGATTAAATGGCATTTTTGTTATTTTGCTGTGCTTATAAGCTACATGTTGTCATCATCTACCAATATTTTATTTTCGATCTTCCATAGTTTTTTCAAGACATTTCTGCCATGGTGGTATTTAATACCTGTCCTATACAATATATCTTTCCTTCCATAGTTTTTGTCATGACAATAGCACTATATTTTATATCACAGTTATTTAGGTATTATTAGGGTACTTGACTATAAGCTGTTTGATATCAAAGTCCAGATTATTCATCTCCGCATCTCCCTCAATGCCTAACACAGTGTTTTTGAACTGCAAAGGCACTACATAAATGTTTGTATTAAGTTTGCATATACTTTATATTAATCCATCTCTCTATGACAAGGGCTCTTAAACTTATTTATGAATTTTGATGAGAAAAAATGAACCTTAATTTTTCATTAACTGAAATTTAGCATTTCCCTAAACTATCAAAAAATATTACTTTGGGAAGGACTCCCTAGACTTCACCAGGCTACCAAAAGGGTCCATGACAGGAAAAAAAAAGGCTGAGAATGCCTGATGTACGAATTTGCAGCCCTTCAATACGATGTAAGCTGTTTAGGGCAGCATCTGATTTTTTTGGTCTTTATAGACCCAGAGCTTAGCACATTATCTTGTATATAGTATGTAGTGGGGGTTTCATAAATTTTTGTTGATTGATTTAAATTGAATAATCAGGCAAGAACAGTGCTAAAATAATAAGTTTTCATATTACCTGGCATCTGCGAATGGAGCAGCTGGGAGCAGGATTTGGATGTGGATCATGGTACCACCAAAATGGTGACAGGTTCTGCCACAAAAAAGTCATAGAACTAGATTGAGGATCAATATCCCCAGCAGGAAGAGCAGAACATGTTTCTGTTCAGATTAGCGCATCTGCCTGATGTTTGCAGAAGAGGCTTACAAACAAGACTGGTGGCTGCTGTGCACAGAACCTAAATTGTGCAAATCTTGATAAACCTTTCATTAAGTGGCACAACATGCTGCTTTGGCTTCTGATCTAAATTGCAGGGATCTATGATGGGAAGGACATGATGGCTGTGGCAAGGCCAAAAACATAGCATTTGCTAAGGGGAGTACTACAACTGGTGTGCAAGAGATGGCATAGACTTGAATAATTTGTTTTTGAAAAATGAAGAGTTAGTCTCTGATTCCTTACATATGTACCATGTCGAAGATCCTAATACACTCCTCAAACCACAAAACACTATGGGTGATGTGTCAGCACAAGGAATTCTTAGCAGGGTTGCTGCCAGTCAGGACACATGAATACTATCAAATCTCTTAGGACCATATCAGCAATTTCTCATATGGTTTTTAGGAGAATTCAGAGCCAAAAATTGGATGTCTGCCTTAAAATGACAGAGAGAATCATTAGTACTGTCCTTAGTTCCCAAATGAATTTATAGTCAGCAGGTAAGAGAACACACTTAAAAAAAAAAACATACACACACATACATATAAACTGACATACATAAACATTTAAAACTGATTATATAACATGTTAATATATACATCACACTGATACATATATGATGCTTATTTTATTATGTACATAAAGATAACATACTAACTGAATACATACATAAACATTTTAAGCTGATTATACAACATGTTAATATATATCACACTGATACATATATTATGCTTATTTTATTATGTACATAAAGATAACATGCATATGCATAAGGAAGTGACTTGCTTTGAAGGGTTACCCATTTATATAGAAATATATGAATATATCTAATGCTGACATAGAATATATACAAACATTATACATACATGTAGATATACATTTACATGCACAAACATACAGCTAGATGTCCTAGTGAATAGAATTCTGGGTCAATTGCTTCATTAATAAAATAAGATAATGATAGCATCTACCTCCCAGGGGTATTATGAAGATAAATGAAATTATATACGTTAGCTGTTATCATCATCATCACATATCTCTCTATATTGTCATATATGCATGCATATGCATCTACATGTATATTTTATATTTATGTAGATATATAAATATATAGTGATGTCTCTCTCTGTATGTATATATATGTGTGTATATTTTTACAATATATACATATATTTATACACACATGACCACTAATTAATACCTGCCATGCAGTTGTTAGAGAAATAAGATGTAACAACTGCCACAACAAAAAACTTTAGAGAATGAGAAAATTTAAAAAAGAGATGAGGCAATATTATATCTCTATCTTTGGTTCTATTATCCATTTCATCCATCTCTGTCTCTGTGACTATAACATTTATCTCTGTTTCTATATCTATGTCATCCACTTTTGTCTCTGTATCTTTTTATCTATATACCTCTCTCTCTTCCCCTATCTCTATTTACATACCTATCCAACACACACATAGATTTATATGTCAATGTTTTAGAAATATATATGTATGTAGAATATGTGTGTGTGTGTATATATATATATATATGTGTGTGTGTGTGTGTGTGTGTGTATGTATAAAAATGTCACTCTGTGCCTTAGGCTCCCTAATATCCTTTCAGGATCAGCCAAGTGTCACTTTCCACATGAGGTCTTTGCTTAATTCCTCATTTATTAGTTAGTGCCTTGTTCCATTGCCTTCTCCCTCAATTATTTTGAATTTATCTTGATTTCTTGTGTAGCATTTTTCTGTATAAATTATGCCTATATATGCACATATTTTTCCTTTCTGAAAATATAAGCTCTTTCAGGATAAGCAGTGTTTCATTTTTATCATTAACTCCTTATACGGTGGTTGACAAATAGTAGGTATTTAATAAATGCTTGTTAATTGGTTAGAATTGTTAATTGAACTAAAAATTATAATGGAAATATAGTAGCTAGAACCAGGAAATCAGATTCAAATCCTGATTCAACCACTTATTAAAAGATGTCAGTGTGGAAGTCGGGAGGCATTTAGGGTTAGAGTCGGGAGGCACGAATTTAGGGTCACTTAATTTTTTTACATTTTAGTTTCATCGTCTATAAAATGGAGTTTGATATGCATATTACATAATTCCCCAAAGTTTTTGCCAGGATCAAATGAAAGAATGTTTGTTAAAATGCCTTATCAATGATTATGCCAATGTGATTACTGATATTCTTATGATATAAGATAACAATTTTTAGCAAAGAAAAAAAAATAAAAAGAATTTAGAGAAGGGAAGGAGAAACATAGGCCAAAATCATAGTAATAGTTACCTTTGGTATAATAGTTTATGGATTGCAAAATGCTTTTTTCCACAGAAATATTTGGAATAAAACATATAATATTATCTGTATTTTAAATGTGAAGAAACTGAGGCAAAATCATCTGTCCAAGCTCTCAGAACTAGTGAATAGAAGGACTGGAACTCAAATCCTTATCTTCTGATGCTAAAATCTAGAATTCATGGAAGTATGGACTTGAAGTTTGAAGAAAACTCAGCCGTCTTTGAATTGAACTCTCTAATATAAAGATAAACTGAGAGACATAAAGTCAGTTGCCTGAAGTCATGGGGAATATACATCAGTGGTAGAGCTTAAACTGATTTCTGATTTAAACTGAATTCAGAGCCAGTGGGTTTTGTTTTTTTCTTTTTTCTTTCTTTTTTTTTTTTTTTGCATGTGTATGTTTTGCCTCTATTACCTTTTTATTTATTACTCATTCATTCATTTATTTATTCATGAGGCAATTGGCATTAAGAAACTTGCCCAGGATCACACTGCTGCTTAAGTCTCTGAATCTAGATTGAATTCAGGCCCTTTTGCTATCAGAGCTGGTGCTTTATTCCTGCACCATCTAGTTACCCCTTCTGTTACCTTTTTAATAAACTATCATGGGGACATGAGATTTGAGCTGGGTCCTGGGGGATGTAGAAACCATGAGTTGGTAGAGAAAGTATTCCATTTAGGAAGATGAGCAGGAAATAAGATAAGGCATGGAACTGAGCACAGTTATGTGTGAGGAGATCTACTCCGCTGCCTGACAAAGGATTTATATTTAAGAGGAAATCCACAAGCAATAGAAAATATGTAAACACTTGCAATATTTTCCACTGTGTTCTGAGTTAAGAAACACATCCTAACTTGTGCATATTTTTGTTAGTGTTGAGTAGAATCTGTCTCTATATCTCACTATCTTCCTTTGGAAAATGGAAATAATAATACCTTTATCTCCCACCTTCCCGAATTGGTTTGAGAATAAAATGATATAAGTTGTATTTCATGTAGAGTCACAGAAAATTAGAGTTGGAAAGAAAGGGCCTCAGAGGCTAGATAGTCCATTCTGTACATGGACAAGAATTCACTTATGACAACCTCAACAACTTGTCATCCAAACTTTGTCTGAAAACCACACATGTGAGAAAATTCAGTTCCTTCCAAGGTAGCTCAATGCACTTTTGAATAGCTCTTAATTCCTATTCATTTTTCCTTTACAAAAGATCTAAATCTGCCTATATTCAACCTCTAGCCATTGCTTTTAGTACTGCTTTTGTAAGCCATACACTTCCAAGTCAACTACAACTATTATTATTATTGTTGTTGTTGTTGTTTTGATAAGAGGCAATGTGGAATAATACATATAAAGGGCTAGATTTATAATAAGAAAATTGAACCTGGTCTCAAACCCCACCTTTGATACTTGTTAGCATAGTGATTCTGAATAAGTTCTTTAAATTTTTACATGCATCAGGCAATCCCTAGTATTTATCTTTTAATTTAGAAATTCTTAACCTTTTTATGTCAAGGACATCTTTGTCAGTCTGATGAAGGCTATGGAACCTTTCCTAGCATTATACTTTAAGATAATTGAAAGAAATTGCCAAATTTCAATTAGATAATCACTTATAAAATTCTTGTTTGTCTAAGTTCATGCATTCACTGAAATTTATCCATGGATCTCTGGACCCCAGGTTAAGAACCTCTATTTTAAGTCATAACTGGGTTGCCATGCATATTAGTGAAGGGAGTTACCACAAGAGGCGCTTTCTATATTGATAAAATCACACATCTTTCATATTTTCACATTCTATATTACTTATTATTAACTTTGTGACATTGGAAAAAACATATTTCCTCTCTGGATATGAATTTTTCTCATTAAAATAAGGCATTTTTACTAGATGATTTGGAAGGGTCCTTCTATCTATAACAATCTAGGATTCTTATTAAAGAAGCCTCGGATAGAACAACGGATGCCAAATCAGGAGGCCTTCTTCCTTCCCTCCTTCTTTCCTTCCTTCCTTTCCTCCTTCTTTCCCTCCTTCCCTCCTTCTCTCCTTCCTTCCCTCCTTCCTTCCTTTCCTCCTTCCTTCCCTTCTTCCTTCCCTCCCTCCTTCCTTCCTTCCTTCCTTCCTTTGTTCCTTCTTTCCTTCCTTTGTTCCTTCCTTCCTTCCTTTGTTCCTTCCTTCCTTTGTTCCTTCCTTCCTTCCTTTCCTTCTTGCTTCCTTCCTTCCTTCCTTCCCTCCCTCCTTCTTTCCTTCCTTTCTTCCTTCCTTCCTTCTTTTCTTCCTTCCTTCTTTCTTCCCTTCCTTCCCTCTCCTTTCTTCCTTCTTTTTCTTTCCTTTCTTCCTTCTTTCCTTCCTCCTTTCCTCTCTCCTTCCCTCCTTCTCTCTCTTCCTTGCTTCATCCTTCCTATTAGTACTATCACTATTAGAGAACATACCTATGTTTGTCCACTATGAGCATACCATTGTCTCATTTATAGCATGAGAATGCAAGCCCCTCATTTGAAGCTGGAGAAGTTTTTATCTCCAGTTAGGCCCTCTCTATTCAACCATGGCCAGCTAGGAGGAGTAGTGAATATAATGCTGGGCCTGGAATCAGGACAAATCCAGCCTCAGATACCTACTAGTTATTTTACCCTGGGCAAATGATTTGACCTTGTTTACTTCAGCTTCCTTTACTGTAAAATGAACTGGAGAAGGAAATGGCCAACCACTTCAGTATTTTTGCCAAGAAATCCCAAAAGTCACAAAGAATTGGATGCTACTGAAAAAAATGACCAAACAACAATCCTCCCTACACAAAAGTTGGGCAAGAATATCACTTAGCAACAATAACAACAGTGTCAGGAATCGTCTCCTTGAGAAGCTAACTTTCTTGATCAAAATAAAGCCTATCATTTCCAAGTGAATAATCACCTACTTCATTCTGCAGTATTCCAACAGAATAAGTCACAAGTATTTCTGCTCAAATCAAAAGGACAAGCAGGATGATGTCAGTCTCCAAAAGGAGCTGCAGTTGCTATAAAGCAACATGCCAAAAGTTCCCATTCGACTTCACAATTTGATTTCTAATCTGTACATTGATGAGCTCAGGTCCCAGAGCAAAATGGATTAGTTCTCAATGTCACTGAAAGATTTTCCAAAGGCTCATTTAACCTCAGCCCTTTAGGCAAGGCGCCAGCTATTTATCTTTGGCTAGAAAATGATTCACCCTATTTAAGCAATAATGTTAGGAACTCGTGTAAGCCAGCGCGCCACTATTTGCTCACAAAATGTTCTAGTGCACGTCTGTTTGACTTGAAGGACTTACCACTTTTTTTCTACCCAACAAGGAGAATGGGGAACAGGGGAGAGGGTTTGTTGTCATAGTGATATATCACACTTAGCAGTTTGAGCTGCCAAAGAGAATAAAGTATGTGCCTTTTTTCCCCCTTCTTTTTTGATGGCAGCATGGGTGGGCAGATTAGTGGTTTGAAAAGTGTAATTTGGAGTTTTTGTCACTTGGGGATGTTCAATGCCTACTTGCTTTACAAAGGGAAATTGATCTCTGGCCTCTTACCTGACTTAGTGAAGAATAAGTATAGACTATTGATCTTGGACTTCTGTGTCTTGAGTCAAATAATCACAGAAATGTCAGAACTCAAGGAAACCTGAGATCACCTGATCACTCACTCACTCAATCAATCAACAAGTATTTAATATTGTAACAGTGACTACCCTAACCTTTATTGCTTGAAAGTCAGGTATATTATATTTCAGTCAGGCAGTCAGTCAATAAATATTTATGAAGGGCCTACTATGTGCCTACACTGTGCTAAATGCTAGGGACAAAAAAGAAAGGCAAATGACAGTTCTATCCTCATTGATGTCACAATCTAAAGAGGGAAGACAATTCATAAAAAGATGCTGAAAAGAGGGGAGAAAGGAAGAGCAGTGGGGCATCATGAAGACCAGTAGTGCAGGTGGTTGGGAAATGATGAAATGACTACCTTGGACTCCCTCTTTAGGAGGATCTGAAAGAAACTTTATACTAGCCATCCTTCACCCTCTCTAATTTTTTCCCCCCAAGTACTATTGTGTCCTTAAGGGGATTTAGGAGCATCTAACCTGACTGCCACTGACTGTATCCTCCTGAAATCTTGGCTCCAAGATTGTTATTGTTGTTCAGTTGTTTATAATCATGTCCAATTCTTTGTTTCTTGGCAAAGATTTGACCGCAGTTTGCCATTTGTTTTCTAGCTCATTTTACAAATGAGAAAACTGAGGCAAACAGAATTAAGTGATGTACCCAGGATCATACAGCTTAGCATGTGTCTGAGTGGATTTGACATGAGGTCTTCCTGACTTGGGGTCCAACAGTCTATCCATTTCACCACCTAACTGCCCTTAAGAAAATCCCAAGCCTGATTCTGAGGCCACAGGATAAAAGAGAGAAGGGAAATTCAAAAGGTTGCTCTCTCCCTTCACTAATTCAATTCATAGTGCCCATCCTATGGGTGAATTTGGACCTTCTCCTCTGAACATCTTGGGAGAAAAGATATAAAGGTGGAAGGTACTTCCAATGTATGAATTCAAGGGCTAAAACAAGCTTCAGGGGAGTTTTAGAAGCACAGGAGAGAAAGTCTAGAGTGTATCAAAGACAGGAAGGAAGAAGGTTTTATATGCAGTTTTATATCTTCTACCTCATTATATACTCACAAACAACTCTATGAGATAAATGCTATTATTAGCATATTTTACAGATGAGGAAATTGAAGTTAAGTGGTTAAATGCTTTTCCAATGTCACATATCTGGTAAGTGGTTGTGGCAAAGGTTTGAATTCAGAACTTCCTGAAAGTCTCACATTTTATTTAACTGTATGTGGGGGAGAAAAAGGTCACTTCTTTTAAATAATTTTCCATAACCTCATGGATTTCTCTGTAAATAGATATGAATATGTTCTGTAATTCTGATATGTCCTTTGGCCAAAGATCTGTGAATACATATCCATAAGTTAATCAATCAACATACGTTGAACACTTAATATGTATAAAGTCTTTTATAATAATAAATTAGACACAGTCCCTGCCACCAAGGAGCTTATTAAATACATCAATGTGTCCTAGCTTAGGGATATAATTCAATATTTGGCATGAGAAATCTTGAATATATTTTGAATATGAAAAATGCTAAATGATGGTATTTTTTCCTCCCAATGAAATGATTAGTGATGAAATTATAGGTCAATAAAAGGTTTTTTTTTTTAATGTCCTCAGAAATGCACTTAAAATGCCTCAATATAAAATTAGAAATATTTCCACTTTGTTTCTGTTTTTTATGATTACAGGGAGTTTCAATTTCTCAGGTCACAAAATGAATTTAATGTTCTACCTAAATAAGGGCAGGAGAACTAGTTGATAATATAATTAGGGAGATGGATAAAGAAAAGTGACAAAAAGGGACAGTTGGCTTCTGGGGTACTAATGCTTCAACTAGTTAAACCTCTGTGATATATTTCCTTGCCCAACAAAACTCCTTTTTAAATGTCTTTCCCCGCCAAAAAAATCAGATGAAACTCTTTGATTGGCACCTCTGGTTTACTACCTGGGACAAAAATTCTTGAGATCACCAGGAAAAAGAACTGCCAGCAAAAAGCAATTTTCCCTTTTCTTCCAATATGACAAATGGCATTCAGAAGGACAACCGAGGTGCATACTGTGGGGGTGATGGGAATTCTGGGGAATTGGGGGTGCTGTTCTTATCTAGGTGGACATAAATCAGAGGTATGCTGTAAAAATTTAACAATTGGACTCTTTGGGGGAAAATATATCCATAGACATATAGAAATTTAATCTGCAATATTTACATTTTCTTCATCACTTTCTTGTCTATGTGGTCCACAAAACAATAAAACAAGCCTAAATTTGTTGCAACTACCAATTTCTGAGGTGTAAAAGCTCACAGTGAAAATGTAACAATCAGGACAGGTTGGTTAAACCTGCCTCCAATATACCCCAGCACATATTCATGGAATAATCAAGAAGTATTCCTAGGGAAGGGACTGGCACTGAATAATGCCAGGCAGGGGAGAAGCCAAGATGGCAGAGAGGACACATGCTTCTTGCTGATCTTCTCCCATGACCTCAGATAATTACCAAATCCAGCCTCTGAATTAGTTCTGGACCAGCAGAATCCATGAATATTGGGAATGCAACAAATTACCAGCAGAAGATAATTTTGAAGATTGCCAGAAAAGGTCTGTTTCGCTCAGGTGCAGAGGGAGGTAGCCAGGCACAGGGAAGCAGCGCACAGATGTCAGTGCATGCTATGTAAGCCCAGGGTGGAGTGCAGGATGGTGCAGACTCCACGCTGCAGAGAATCTATGAGGAGGAATCTACAGCAGTGTTAGTTACTCTGCCCTGGTTGCAAGCCAGTAGATCAGAAGAGAAGTTATAAAACATCCAACACAAACACAAAATGTAAATAGTGAATCCTGAAATGCCAGAGTCTCACGGGACTTGGCCATGCCAATCCAGTACCAGCATGATTTCAGTGTAGCTTTGGCCACCACACCACTTGTAGAGAAAGCTTGGAAAACCTCCCTTGCCCCCAAAGTAGATACCAATGAAAAAAAAATGAGTAAAAAGGCATAGAGAACTCTAATCTTAGATAGTTTTTTTTATGGTGAAAAAGAAGAACAGATTTCAAACCCTGAGGAGACTAAAAGCAGATTGTCTCCAGAAGAAGCCCCAAAAGGCAATATAACCTGGTCCCCATCACCAGAAGGCTCTCCTAGAAGAAATTAAAAGGATCTTAAAAGAGAGCTAGAAGAAAAATGGGGAAAGGAAAGGAAAACTTTACAAGAGGGTTTGGAAAAGGCATATAACTCATTAAAAAATAGATTTGACAAAATGGAAAAAGAAAACAACTCCATGAAAAATAGAATTTGTGGAATAGAAAAGGAAAATAACTCCTCAAAAACAGAATTTGTGAAATGGAAAAAAAATTACACACAAAAAACAACTCATTTAAAAATTTAATTGGATAAATACAAAAAGGAGTAAAAGAAAGTAAAGGAAAATAATTCACTAAAAATCAGAACTGAACAAATGGAAATGAATGACTTGATGAGACATCAAGAATCAGTCAAGCAAAACCAAAAAAAAAAAAAAAGGAAAAAGGAAAAAAAATAGAAAAAAATGTAAAATACCTTCTTGGGAAAACAATTGACCTGGAAAATGGATCTAGGAGAGACAATCTAAGGATTATTGGACTCCCTTTAAACCATGATAAAAAAAGAGCCTAGACACTATTTTTTTCCAGGTAAAAATCAAAGAGAACTGCCCTGATGTTATAGAATCAGAAGGTAAAATAGCCATTGAAAAAATTCACCTAACACCTCCTAAAAAAGACCCCCAAATTAAAACCGCAAGGAATATCATAGCTAAATTTGAGAACTATCAAACCAAATTAAAAATATTACAAGCAGCCAGAAAAAAAAAACAATTCAATTCAAATACTGAGGAGCCACAATAAGGATTACCCAACATATAGCAGGTTCCACCTTAAAGGATCGAAGGGCCTGGAATCTGATATATCTAAAGGCAAAAGAACTTGGAAAGCAGCCAAAAAATAAATTACTCTACTAATCTGAGCATTTTCTTCCAGGGAAGAAGATGGGCATTCATTGAAACAGGTGAATTCCATTGATTTTTGATGAAAAGACCAGAGCTAAAAAGTTTTTTTGATCTCCAAATATAGAACCCAAGAGAAGCATAAAAAGGTAAAAAGAACTCTTGAGAACTGTATTTGTGTTGTGGGTGTACATAGAAAGTGCATGCATAATTTGATTTTACTGTTATAATATAAAAAAGAAACTAGAGGTGGAAAGGGGATTGTACCAGAAACAGGGAAAAGTGGAGGTAAAAGGAGGGAAATTACATCCATAAAGAGGCAAAGGAAACATCTTTGAGAGAAAGAAGGCAGGGGGATGAACACTGTGTGAATCTTACTCTCATCAGATTTGGCGCAAAGAGAAAATATTGGACATATTTGGTTTACAGAGAAACTTCTCTCACTATATTGAAAAGTGGGAGGGGAAAGGCACAAAGGGGAGGGATAATCTAAATAGAAGAGAAAAAAGAAATTGTAGGGGAAAGGTATAAGAAAAAGGGAGGGACGCTAAAGGTGGAGGAATTCTAAGGGGGGAGGGCTGTTTGAAGCCAGTGGTGCTAATAAGTTAAATACTGGGGAGGAGGGAAAGAAGAAAAGGAAAATTATAATCTGAGGATAATAAGATGGCATAAAATACAAAATTTGCAGTTTTAACCATAAATGTGAATGGGGAGAACTCTCCCATAAAGCAGAGGTGGATAGCAGACTGGATTAAAAGCGAGAATCCTACAATATGTTGTTTACAGGAAACTCATTTAAAGCAAGGTGATACATAAAGAGTAAAGGTAAAAGGCTGGAGCAGAATCTATTATGCTTCAGGTGGAGTAAAAAAAAAGCAAGGGTAGCCATCCTGATTTCAGATCAAGCAAAAGCAAAAATTGATCTAATTAAAAGAGTTAAGGAAGGAAACTATATTTTATTAAAGGGTACCATAGATAATGAAGTAATATCTATATTAAACATATATGCACCAAGCAGTGCAGCATCTAAATTCCTAAAGGAGAAATTAAGAGAGTTGCAAGAAAAAATAGACAGCAAAACTATAATAGTGGGAGATCTGAATCTTGTTCTTTTAGCACTAGATAAATCAAACCACAAAATAAAAAAGAAAGAAGTTAAAGAGGTAAATAGAATACTAGAAATGTTAGATATAATAGGTCTTTGGAGAAAAATTGAATGGAGACAGAAAGGAGTACACTTTCTTCTTGACAGTTCATGGAACCTATATAAAAATTGACCATATAATAGAGAATAAAGATCTCAAAATCAAATGCAGAAAGGGAAAAATAGTAAATGCATTTTTTTCAGATCATGATGTAATAAAAATTACTTTCAATAAAAATCCAGGGGAAAATAGACCAAAAAGTAATTGAAAACTAAATAATCTCATCCTAAAGAATGAATGGGTGAAACAGCAAATCATAGATAGAATTAATGCATAGATACTCATTTAAGAGAATGACACTAATGAGAGAACATACCAAAATTTGTGGAATGCAGCCGAAGTGGTAATAAGGGAAACTTTTATATGTCTAGAGGGTTACTTGCATAAAATAGAGAAAGAGAAGATCAATGAATTGGGCTTGCAACTAAGAAAGCTAGAAAAATAGCAAATTAAAAATCCCCAATCAAATTCCAAACTTGAAATTCTAAAAATAAAAGGAGAGATTAATAAAATTGAAAGTAAGAAAAAAAGCTATTGAATTAATAAATAAAACTAAGAGTTGGTTTTATGAAAAAAAAAACCCAATAAACCCTTTGATAAATTTGATTAGAAAAAGGAAAGAGTAAAAATCAAATTGTTAATCTTAAAAATGAAAAGGGAGAAATTTCCACTAATGAAGAGGAAATTAGAGCAATAATTAGAAGATACTTTGTCCAACTTTATGCCAATAAATTTGATAACCTAAGTGAAATGGAGGAATAACTACAAAAGGTTGCTCAGATTAAGAGAGAAAGAAGTAAATTTCTCAAATAGATCCATTTTAGAAAAAGAAACAGAACAAGCTATTAATCAACTCCCTAAGAAAAAAACCCCAGGACCAGATGGATTTACATATGAATTCTACCAAATATTTATAGAACAATTAACTACAATACTATTTAAACTATGTGAAAAAATATGGAATGAAGGACCCCTATCAAATTCCTTTTATGACACAGACATGGTACGATACCTAAACCAGATAGGATGAAAACAGAGAAAGAAAATTATAGACCTATTTCCCTAATGAATATTGGCGCAAAAATCTTGAATAAAATATTAGCGAAGATTAAAGAAAATCATCCCCAGGATAATATACCATGACCAAATGGGATTTATACCAAGAATGTAGGGCTGGTTCAAAATTAGGAAAACTATTAGCATAATTGATTATATCAATAACTAAATTAACAAAAACCATATGATTATCTCAATAGATGTAGCAAAAGCATTTAATAAAATCCAATTCCTATTAAAAAACACCAGAGAGCATAGGAATAAATGAACTTTTCCTTAAAATAGTCAGTAGCATCTATTTAAAACCATCAGTAAGCATCATATGTAATGGGGATAAACTGGAACCATTCCCAATAAGATCAGAGGTGAACCAAGGTTGCCTACTATCACCATTATTATACAATACTGTATTGGTAGAAATGTTAGCTGTGACAATGATAGATGAAAAAGAAATTAAAGGAATTAGAGGAGTGAATGAGGAAACCAAATTATCACTCTTTGCAGAAGATATATTGATATGCTTAGAGAATCCCAGAGAATCAACTAAAAAGCTATTAGAAATAATCCATAACTTTAGCAAAGTTGCAGGATACAAAACAAATCCACATAAATCATCAGCATTTTTATACATTACTATCAAAATCCAACAGCAAGAATTACAAAGAGAAATTCCATTTAAAATAAATAGGATAGTATGAAATATTTAGGAATCTATCTGCCAAGGGAATGTCAGGCACAATAGGAGTAAAAGTGAATGTTTGATAACTGATACCCTTTGATCCAGCAGTGTTACTCCCAAAGAGATCTTAAAGGAGGGAAAGGGATCCACATGTGCAAAAATTTTTGTGGCAGCCCTTTTTGTAGTAGCTAGAAACTGAAAGCTGAATGGATACCCTTCAATTGGAGAATGGCTGATTAAATTATAGTATATGAATGTTATGGAATATTATTGTTTTGTAAGAAATGACCAATAGGATGATTTCAGAAAGGCCTGGAGAGACTACATGAACTGATGCTAAGTGAAATGAGCAGAACCAGGAGATCATTATACACAGCAACAAGACTACACAAAGATAAATTCTGATGGACATGCTCTCTTCAACAATGAGATTATTCAAACCAGTTTCAATTGTTCAGTAATGAAGAGAGCCATCTACGCCCAGAGAGAGGACTATGGGAACTGAGTGTAGACCACAACATAGCAATCTCACTCTCTTTGATATTGTTTGCTTGCATTTTTTGTTCCTTCCCAGGTTTTTTTTTTTTTTTTCATTCTAGATTCGATTTTTCTTGTGCAGCATACTGTATAAATATGTATACATATATTGGATTTAACATATTTAACATGTATTGAACTACCTGCCATCTAATGTAGGGGATAGGAGGAAGGAGGGGAAAATTTAGTCAATGTTGAAAAAATTACCCATGCACATGTTTTGTAAATAAAAGCTATAATAATAATAAAAAAAAAGAATAATGCCAGGCATATTGGAAGAGAACAATTAGGGCATAATGATGAGATGAACTTCTAGAAGTGAAAATAATTATAAGGTACAATATAAACGTGAGAAAATATTTTTGGTGAGCAAAATAATGATCAATGTATCATAGATTGAGAATTGGAAGTCACTTATATACCATCAAATATAGTTCCTTTGTTTTACAGACGTAGAAGCTAAGACACAAAGAGTTGGAATATTTTGCACAAGCTCATAAAGTACATAAAAATCTGAAGCAGTATTTGAATCTAGGACTTCTGGATGCTAAATTCAGTGCACCAGCTAATTATGTTATATAATGCTATTTATTCTATTCTATACTATGCTATGCTGTCCTCTCCTATCCCCTCCTATCCCCTCTCCTCCTGTTCCATGCTATGCTATGCCATCCTAACCTGTCCTATGCTATACTATGCTATTCTATCTGACCTTTTATATTACTATATCATACTGTGATATTGGAGATGCAGTGGGGCAACTATGTCAGCTTTAGAGCCAAGAAGACCTAGATTCAAGTTTCATATTTGACACAAGTTGTTGCTGCTGTGATTGCTGTTCATTTATTTCAGTCATATCTGACTCTCTGCAACCCCATTTGGGGTTTTCTTGGCAAAGATACTGGAATGATCCACCATTTCCTTCTTCATCTCATTTTATAGATTAGGAAATTTAGGCAAACAGGATTAAGAGGCTTGCCAAGGGACACACAGCTATTAAGTATTAGAGACCAGATTTAAACTCATGAAGATGAGTCTTTTTGACTCCAGGCCTGGTACTCTATATACTATAGCACTATCTAGCAGTCTACCTGACACATAAAGACTATGTGATCCTGGACTATGCATTTAGCCTTGTGGTACTATAAGTAAAAAATATTAGAGATGGTGCCAGCTTTAGTTAGTAGAAGAATTTTCCTTATCCAGATATTCCTATTACCAATGAAATCACTGGTACAGTCACTATCCAAAGCTATCATCTGATTTCTTTCAGGTAACTCAGGAATTCAGTGATAGAGTTAAGGATACCCCAGTGATGGGGTACAGGGTGTCCATCCTTCTGTTAAGTGTTAATAAACATTTCTTTACATTTTTTCATTTTCATTATGATCATGAACAACATGAACAGCTCTTTATGCAAAGAGCAGAAAAAAGGATTGTATATTACACTGTGAAGCTATTTCACATAGCTTTATTTAAAGCAAATTTTTAAAAAATTACCATAGTACTTCCAACATTGCTCTGATTGTTTTTTTTCCCCTTTTCTAAGCTTCTATTTCAACAAATATTTATTGAGCACCTACTATACTCTTTTTTTTCACATTTATTTTATTTTTAATTTATGGAATAAAGCAAGTATTTCTGTAACACAACATAATAAAAAGATGATTGCACATGAAACTGCAAATCTGTTATGTACAACTTGCTATTCCTTTTAAATTTTTAATAAAGTCATCATGTAAATTTTTTCTTCCTTCCCTCCCACTCTAGAGATGGCTACTATTAGCTTTTGTGTATGATATAATAGCTAATGGTATATATATATATATATATATATATATATATATATAAACTTATTCTACACATACTTCTATTTATTCTTTCTCTGGATACAGGTACCATCTTTTTTCATATGTCATTTATAGTTAATTTGTATATTTATAGTCCAATTGTAATATATATAATAGTCAAAATGATTTATTCACTCAAAGCTATTCTTAAAACAATAGTGATGTTACTGTATACAATGTTCTTTTGATTCTGCTCATTTTGAACTTCATTATTTTGTGCAAGTTCTTTCATTTTTTTTAACATGATTAAGCTCATTATTTTTTATAGCACAGTTAATTCCATCAGGATTTTCCAATATTCCATCACTCTCATATATCACAATTTGTTCAGCCAAACCCTAATTAATGGGAATCTTTGCAATTTTCAATTCTTTGCCAAATTAAAGAGAGTGGCCATCTTTATTTATTATATTTATTTATAATTAAATTATCACCAAGAGAGACAAAGGTGGATGACGTGGTTCTTGCTTCCAAAAAATTTACTGTTTAATAAGAGGAAAGAAATCAACCCACATGGCAGAATTGGAGAACTCTTACTAAGCTGTGGAACTAAGTCCACATGTAACAGATCAGTGAAGGAAGAGTTAAACATGGATGTGATTTGTCAGTGTAAGCCAGAAAAAAGGTCAGATTTTGAGCCTTTTTTTTCTCCTTAGTGCTAAAAGAAACTTTAGAGATTGTCTAGGGCCATCCCACCTTACAGCTAAGAAAAATGAAGCCCCAAAAGGTTATGTATCAGTTAGCTATTGGCAGAGTCTGATATCCTTTGACTCCTAATCAATTTCTCCTTTCATTTCACCAGGCTGTCTTCCTTTCTCAGTATTTGCCAGTGATGTTGTATCTGAATAAAGCCAGACCCTCAGGACCTTTCTTTTCCTTCTCAAACTGTTGATTGTTCATTTCTCTCCCAGGTGGGCTATGGAGGAATCATCAGAACCCCAAATTTTTCCACTTGCCAGCATCTCCAGGTCTGAGTCAGCCAAACCATTCCTGAAAAATTAAGACATTCAACTCAACCCTAAATGATTCATGTGACCCATCATCAATATTTATAGGCCACATCAGGAAGAGAGGAATACACTTGAAGTTCATTCATTTATAACCCATACATGTTTATAAGAGTGTATCAGGCACTTGAACTCTGGGTCATATTTATTTTGTTTGGCTTGAACTTCAGATGAACTGCCACCTACTGAAGACATGAGCTTGAAGCCAAGTGGTAATGGCCCAGCTGTGGAGAGATAGAAGGTCTGAGTGAGAGCTTGTGGCTTTCCTTCTCCCTGAGCATGCCTCTGTGTTATTTTTCAAATGTTCCTAGCTGCAGCTGTCACTTTATGAACAATCTTTTCCTGAGAGGTTTTTTTTGGGGGGTAATATTTGGTTCTACTGAAAATCACTCTATTGAATTAATCTAACAGCTCAGATTGTTGAGATGCCATTATCTATTCCTTACTCTTTCCTTCTACTTCTCTTGATATGAGTGTCTTGACTTTCCCTTTCTTTTTACCCATTCCATGAACTCTACTTTCATTTCTTCCACTCAGCTGTCAAACTGATCTTCCTAAAATGCAGGTCTGATTGTATCACTGTTCCCCCATTCAATCATCTCCAGTAGCTCCCTAATGTCTCCAGGATCAAATATAAAATCTTCTGTTTGCCTTTTAACGCCCTTCATAACCTGGCCTCTTCCTACCTTTCTTCTCTTCTTATACTTTACTTCCTGCCATGTACTCTGTGATACTGGCCTCCTTTTTATTCCTCATACAAAACATTTCATCTTCTAACTCCTAGTGTGTTTAGTGTCTGCCTCTTATGCCCGGATCTCTCTCCTCCTCAAACCTCCTTCCTGCTTTCCCCCTGCTTTTTTTCCCCCAAGTCTCACTTAAAGACATTTTCTGCAAGAAGTATTTCCCGGTCTTCCTTAATCTTAGTGCCTTTCCTATATGATTATTTCCAACTTATCCTGTATAATACAGCTTGTTATAGTATAATTGCTATATAATAATACAATATAATTATAATTTTAATTGTTTGCAGTTTTTCTTCCCCATGGGCTGTGAGCTCCTGGAGAACAGGGATCATCTTTAGCACTTATCATCATTCCTGGCACAAAGTAGGTGCTTAGTAAAAAGACTGACATCCTTTTCACATTTGCATCACTTAGGGAAGCTACAAAACTGTAATCATCTTTGGTTATGAACTTAACATCTCCTTTTCATATGTTTTCTATCTTATACTAGGGGAGGGGAACTATATCTGAGTGATTTCACTAGTTGAGAGAATTTTCAGGGGAGGAAATTTGCTCTACCAAGGCACAGACAATTTGTTGTTGTTGTTGTTGTTTGTTTGTTTGTTTGTTTTATAACAACTTACCTTCTTTGAAAATTGCCAAAAGATTCAAAACTTAAATGACTTGTTCTGGGGTTAAATTAGATGTAGGACTGATGTGGTGCAGATGTAGCAATAACCTAAGGCCACCTGGCCCTGGAAGATGATAGATAGAAATGATATCTTTCTTCCTCTAGGTTATCCTGCCTCAATTTGCTCTTTATGACCAGGATGCTCAGGCCACAAATATTGATGGCTGTCAGATAACAGCCTGTTGGTCAGCAATAAGAGTTTCTGAGACTAATGAGAAACAATAATGAGATGCTTAAAGTTGACACAAGCATAGAACAAAATTGGGTGCCCGCCACTTGACCTAATGACGTTATAGGCTTAAAAACATACCTCTGGAAGGTTACTGCCATGAACTCTGCTCAGATCATTATAGGTACTGCACCTGTGCATCAAGTCAGAACCAGACAGCTCCTCAACTCCACCTCTAAGCCATAAAATTAGCATATCAGTGACATGAAGCATCTGGTTTCTTTAACTTTTCCTTATAAATTTATTTTCCTGCTCTTGGTTCTTTGCTTATTTCTTTTGGAATTTAGCCCACTTTAATGAGTGTTACAATTATAATAACCATTTCCCTTGAATTGGAGTTGGGTCTGAGCCTGCAAATTCTTTTGAGATACCTCCTGATGTCAGTCTAGAATCCCAACGTTTTTGGGGTCCCCCTGGAATCTCAACAGAACCAAGGTCCTTCTGCCATCAAGGCTAGCTCTCTATCACATCTCATTTCCTCTGTTCTTATTCTGATAAGTATTATCTGTAATTACTTCTGCATATAGCAGGGTAAACTTTTGTCTTTTAGGCACAGCTTTTTAGCACAGTTTCAGTTTGCAACAGTCTGGTGGAGCTAGTGCTCATTGGAAAAAGCTTCAGGATAGAAGCCTTTGGGGACACCTGATTCCTGGATACAACGTTGTGTTGGGTGGATGTAGACTAGGAAAGAGAGCAGCCAGATGTGAGAGAGAAAAGACAGCATGAATTTGAAAAAAGATATAGTGGCTACATGAAGAGGGGGCAGGAGGCACTGACTTGGAAGAAGGATCTGGCAGCTTTCTGGAGCAGCAATTGAGCTGTGGGGAGTAGACCTTTGGGGATCCAGGAAGTGATGCTTGGGGCAGCCTGGTGATGGTATGATGATTTGGAAGCTGTGGCAACAGGTTCCCACATATGTCTATTCCTGAGCCTTCAGGGCTCTCTAGCTTGCCTTGCTGAGACTACACGACAAAATAACAGACAACAAAAACAAGTTCAAGGCAGATGCCACTGGACCCTAAACTTCCCCACTGGTGAATGGGATAATATCTGTTAAGGGTTTAGTATAGTATCTGGCACAAAGTAGGTACTCAACAAATGTTTGTTCCCTTCCCACTGGTGCCAAGAGTTAGATGGTCTTCAATATGTCTCTCCCTGGAGGAAGGGGTCAGCAGGGACAGGGAAAGTAATTACAATGGGATTTTCCCCAATTAAATGCCTTTGCTTTTAAGATTCATGAGGAGTTGAGTTGATTAACTAAAACAGCACATTCAGAAGTAATAAAGGGTCACCAGAAGTGTTGGGGACACACTGCGAGAGAGGGGGAGAAGGTTCCAAATATTACATATCAATATTAAAGAA
This sequence comes from Sarcophilus harrisii, assembly GCF_902635505.1. NCBI lineage: Eukaryota > Metazoa > Chordata > Mammalia > Dasyuromorphia > Dasyuridae > Sarcophilus > Sarcophilus harrisii. The sequence continues at coordinate 301,503,617 of NC_045426.1, read as the reverse complement.
AAACCATGATTGTGTGGGCATTCCCTTCACCAGTGAAGACTGCAACCCTTATGCATCTTAAGAAGATGGTGTTCAATGGTTGTTGAGCCAAAGAAAAAAGGAAATAAACATTTATGAAGTGTTTTTCAACTATTACATGCCAATGTTCTAAGTGTTTAATAAATACTATCTCGCTTAATCCTATTATTTATTATTAAGTTATTTTTACCTGTGATGTGTCAGTCAAGAACTTTTTAAACAAATACTCTCATTTGAACCACACAACAACCCTGGAAGATAGGTGCTATTATCATCCCCATTTTACATTTCAGAAAATAGAAATTAAGTGTTTTGCCAGAGTCATATAACTAGTAAGTGTTTGAGAGCAGATTTGAACACTGAATTTCCTGAGTCCAAGTCCAACTTTTTATCTATTTCATCACCTGGCTGTGTCAAATAATTCAAATGGTGTGGTTAATCTCATGATTCAAGTTTTCATAATTAGTTTACCTGATCTTTGACAGTAGACACATAAAATATATCATAAGGCTTATAGTTTGATAGAACTTTCCAGACCTCTTATACCCAGAAGAATATCTTCCCCCCACAAAGAGGTATCATTTTTAGTCACTGAATTAAAATCATAATGGATCTAAATGCTACCACACCAAGTTAAGTGATTGTTGTTCATAAATCAAGTTCATTTAAGGCCCTTTGTCATTTCCAGTAGTTACCAATCAAGGCAAGAAATTAGTAGAACTAGTTGCAGCTGCTAAATGGGGTTGAAGTCTCACCTTGTCAGAAGATGCACTCTAGAATCCAGGGAGCACTCTTCTTCCAAGCTCTCAAATTTCACAGGATACAAATTATCACTGCAAATGCTGCTTTTTTCCTCCATTCCTTCCTTCCTTCCTCCCTCCCTCCTTCCCTATCATTCTCCTTCCCTCCCTCCTTCCCTCGCTTGCTTCCTTCCTCCCTCCTTCCCTCCCTTCCTTCTTCCCTTTCTTGCTTCCTCTCTCCCTTCCTTACTTCCTCTTTTTATTTTCAAAACATATGCATAGTTTTCAGCATTCATCCTTGCAAAATCTTGTATTCCAAAAGTTTTTTTCTCCCTCCCTTCCGCTCCTCCATCAGACAGCAAGTAATCCAATATAAATTACACATGTTCAATTTTTCAATATATATTTCCACAATTATCATGCCGCACAAGAAAAATCAGATCAAACGGGGGGGGGGGGGGAATAAGAAAGAAAAGAAAATGCAAGTCAACAACAGCAACAACAAAAGTCAAAATACTATATTGTGATGCACATTCAGTCTCCATAGTCCTCTTTCTGGATTCATGCAGATGGCTCTCTCCATCACAAATCCATTGGAACTGGCCAAAATCACCTCGCTATTGAAGTCCATCAGAATCGACCATCGTATAATCCGGTTGTTGCTGTGTACAGTTTTCTCTTGGTTCTCCCCACTTCACTTAATATCAGTTCATGTAAGTTTCTCCAGGCCTTTCTGAAATCATCCTGCTGATCATTTCTTATAGAACAATAATATTCCATTACATTCATATAATATAATTTATTCAGCCATTCCTCAACTGATGGGCATCCATTCAGTTTCCAGTTCCTTGCCACTACAAAAAAGGCTCCTACAAACATTTTTGCACATGTGAATCCTTTTCTCTTTCTCTCTTCTCAGTAGATATACTGCTGGATCAAAGGGTATGCACAGTTTGGTAGCCCTTTGGGCATAATTGCTGCTCTATTATTAAAAAAGGATTTATAAAAATCTTATTTCACACACCCATCAGTGGTCCCCCATAAATCACTCTTTTGTCTGGCCCTTCTTTCTGGTCACTTTGACAGATTTGAAGAAATCTAGTTCAACAGCCTCATTTTTCAGAAGAGGAAAGTGAGAGCTAGAGGTATATAGTTATCCCTTTCACATACAACTTTCCTTATCACAGTTCTGATATATCATGGATTGGCATAAGAAATTAAATGGGAATTTAGGGGGATTTTTGCTGAAGTCACAAATGATAATGGGGGCCAACAGATTACCCAAACCCTCTGACCAAATACTTAAACCAAAATTTTACAATAAGGTACGGTAATCACCCATAAAAGAAAAAGAAAAAAAAGTTCAGATTTCTTCTCTGGAATGAATGGAGAAAATTTTTAACTGATTTTAGGCTGAGGCCATAATTTCCAAATGTGGAAGGGTTAACTGTAGTAAGTGGAAATTATGGAGGAAATTATTTAATTTCAAATTAGAAAACCTCTCCTTCATGTCTTCTGTGATGCAATGATACTAACATCTTTGCTGTTCCTCCCATAAGACACCCCATTTACAATCCGAGTGTTTTCTCCGTGCCTAGAATTCTTTTCCTACATATCTCTGCCTCCTGACTCCCCTACCTTACTTCAAATCTCAACTAATATTTTACTTCCTGTAAAAATTTTTATCAGTCCCTCTTAATCTTAGATCATCCCTTCTGAGACTACCCCAAATTTGTCCTGCATATAGCTTGTTTATATATAATTGTTGTCTCCTTCATTAGATTGTAAGCTCCTTGAAAACAGGGAATGTTTGTGTCTGTTATGTATTAGGCACTTCATAGATGCTTATTGATTGACTGAATACCTGTGTGACAAAATACCAGTTATTTAACTTTTATGGGACTTGATTTAGAAGCTGAGAGGGTTGGATTAGAAAACATCTAAGGTGCCTTCCAAATTCTAATGTGTAACAATGGGGAGGGATGGAATCTGTGATTGTAAGTGTCTGAGGTCAGATTTGAATTCAGATCTTCCTGATTCTAGGTCTAGTTCTCTATAAACAACTTAGCTGTCCCCCCCAATATGTTATATGCATGTTACATATATACATATATATATACTACACACATACATATAAAGAGATAGAATTTTAGCTATAGAGATATGTATATTTCTACTTATCCTTTGACACTTAATTCAAATACCATTTCCTCTAGGAAACCTTCCCTGATCTCCATGATATATATCTCCAAAAATTTAATTTATTTTGATCTCACTTTCACCACCACAGAAATCCTAGTACTGTACTTAAACTTGCTAAGTCTTAGTTCTGTTGGTCAATGAGGAGGAGAAGTAGTACATTAGAACTTACAGCCAGAGTGGATTGGGAATCTTCCTCACAGTTCCAAGCAAAAATGAGTGTTTGTTGTCATTCCCAGAACGGAATACAGGCCAGCAGAGTAGTAAACACAATTCTCTTTAGATCATACCACTTTGGAAGAAATAAAAACTGACTGGTCAGTAAAAGGATCTATGAAAATAGCTGCACAAAATTCCTGAAGCTTGGGACATCACCCTCTATCCCAGAAACAGAGCCCTACTTTAACAGAGTTAAAAATCAGGTAATAAACTGGGAAAATGAGCAAAGAAGAGGGAGAAAAAAGATTCTGACCTTAGAAAGTTACTATGGTTACAAGAAAGATCAAAATACGCACTCAGAAGAAAACAACAAAGGCAAAGCTCTTATAAGAAAACCTTGTTTTCCTACAAGCCTACAAGAAAAATATAAATTGATCTCAGGCCATGAATGAGCTCAAAAGGGATTCTGAAAATCAAGTGAGAGAAATAGTGGAAAAAATGGGAAGAGAAATGAGAGTGATGCAAGAAAATTACACACACACATACACACAAATGAGTCAAAATGCTTGAGAAAGGAGAGACACAAAAATACTAAAGAAAATAATATCTTAAAAACAGTCTAGACCAAATAGTACAAAAATCATACCAAGAGATATAAATGTCAATGATAAGTAGAATGCCTTAAAAGTCAGAATTGGCCAAATTAAAAAAAGAGACACAAAAATTCACTGAAGAAAGATAAAATTGGACAAATAGAAAAGGAGGTACAAAAGATGATTGAAGAAAATAAGTCCTTAAAAATTATAAGTGAGCAAATGAAAATTAATGATTATGAGAAATCAAGAAGCAATAAAACAAAACCAAAAGAATGAAAAAAAGAGGAGACAATGTGACATATTTCATTGGAAAAACAATTGATGTGGAAATAGATCCAAGGGAGATAACTTAAAAATTATTGAACTACCATGATAAAAAAAAAAAAAAAAAAAAACTCAGTATACTCATTAGGTTTCAAGAAATTATCAAGGAAAATTATCGTGGTATTTCAGTGCATCATAAAAAAACACTTTATCAGCATATCAGCATAAAGTTAAATTTCATCTGCCTTCTTAATGAGCCAAAAATCAAGAAAAACATACAAAGGTAAACAGGAAAAGGAAATCATGAGAGTTAATAAGATTAAATTGTTTACATTGATACAAGAAAAGATGATACTTTTAACTCCTAAGAATTTCTCATTAGTAGGTCAATTAGAAATATATATAGAGAGATAGATAGATAGAGGGCACAGATATGAGTTGAATATGAAGGATGAAGGAATGTATTGGAAGAAAAGGAAAGGGAGAGATAGAATGGGATGGATTATCTCACATAAAAGAGGCAAGAAAAAACTTTTACAGTGGAGGGAAATATGGGGGAGGTGCAGAGAGTAAACTAAATCTTACTCTCATTGGAATTGGCTCAAAGAGGGAATAATATACACACTGAAATGGATATAGAAATCTATTTTATGATCAACTATTATAGACCAGGTTTTTCTCAGAAAGACAGTGTTCTAAGACAATTCCAATTAATTTGAAATTATGATGAAAAATTCCATCCATAACCAGAGAAAAAACTGTGGAGATTGAATTCAGATACTTTATTTTTTCTTTCTCATAATTTTTCTTATTTGTTCTGGTTTTTCTTTTACAACATAATTGAAAACGATACTATTAAGTTGGAAAGTAATGAAATCTATTTTACCCTACAGGAAAGTAGGAGGGGAAGAGGATAAGAGATGATTAGAAAGAATGGAAGATGAGAGGAGAGGGCAATCAAAACTAAAACACTTTTTAGGAAAGAGAGGGTGAAAGAAGAGAGAATAGAATAGAATAAATAGGGGAGGATAGGATGGAGAGAAATACAGATAGCAATAATAACTATGAAAAAAAATTGAAGCCATTTCCTCTGATAAAAGCCTCATTTCTGAAACGTAGAAAACAAATTTACAAAAATGACAGCTATTCCCCAATTAATAAATGATCAAAAGATACAGTTTTCATATGAAATAATCAAAATTATCCATAGCCATATTTTTAAAAATGCTCTTACTATTATTTGGAGTATTGCAAATTAAAACAATTCTGAGGCACTACCTCACACCTATTAGGTTGCTAATAGGACAGAAAGGGAAAATGAAATATGTCGGGGGCAGGGGATGTGGGGAAAATGAGACATTAATGCATTGTTGGGGGAGTTAAGAACTGTTTCAGCCATTCTGTAAAGCAATTTGGAACTATATCCAAAGGGTTATGAAACCATGTATGCTGTTTAATCAAGCAATAACACTACTAGGACTATAACCCAAAGGAGATAAAAAAAGAAAAAAAAATATTTACAACAGCTCTTTTCTGGTACTAAAGAACTGGAGATTGAAGGGATGCCTATCAGTTGGGCACTGATTGAACAAATCTTGATATATGATTATGATGGAATATTATTGTACTGTAAGGAAGGACAAGCAAGATTTCCATGAGCTGTACAAAGTGACTGCAATATTATGAGATGATCAGCTGTGAATGACTTAGCTATTCTTAGCAATATAATGTTCTAAGACTGAAGAACTTGCAATGAAAAATGATATCTATGCTCAGAAAAAAAAAGCTGATGGTGTCTGAATACAGGTTGAAGCATACTTTTAAAAACTTTCCTTATTTTACTTGAGATTTTTTATCTGTTTTCTTTCACAAAATTATTAACATGGAAATGTTTTGCATGGCTACATATATATAATCTATATTGAATTGCTTGTTTTCCCCATTGGGAAGGGGGAGGAAGAGAGGGAATTTGGAGAGCAAAAGTGTTTTTTTTTTGTTTGTTTGTTTTTTGACAATTGGGGTTAAATGACTAGTCCAGAGTCATACAGTATTAAGTGTCTGAGGCCAGATGTGAATTCAGTTTCTCTTGATTCCAGGGTAGAACTCTATCCACTGTTCTGTCTAGCTCCCCTGTGGAGCTCAAAGTTTTAAAAATTAATGTTAAAAATTGCTTTTACACATAATTGGGAAAAATAAAATGCTAAATAAATTACAAAAAAGAAAGAATATTAGACCAAGAAGGAGAAAAGCAGTTCTCATCTTTTTTTCATGTACTTAGTAAGTGGGCAAATTGCCTTACATCCCTGGACCTCAGTTCATCAATAAGATGAAGGGGTTAGAATAGATAACCTTAAGGCAGTTAGAGGGGAATAGACGAAATGCTGGGTTTGAAGTCAGATGACCTGAATTCAAATCCTGATTCTACTTATAACCTGTTTTACTGCACTCTGAGTTCAGTTTCTTAATTTATAAAATGAGTGGGTAAAGTAGATCTCTGGGCCTTCTTCAGACCCTATGAGTATTTGACTTCTAAACTTCCTATGAACCATCTCTTCTTTTTGTTAACTTACTCTTAGAATAAGTGACTGACTTAAGTAGAACAACTTAGTTTTTTTATTGTGGGCATTTTCCCGGCTATCCCCCATGCCTGGAATGTTCCCTCTCCTTGTCTCTTCTTCTTGGCCTTCATTGCTTCTTTTGGGTTCCAATTAAAATGCCATCTTCTATAAAAAGTTTTTTCCAACCCCTCTTAATTCTAGCACCTATTCTTTCTTAATTATTTTCTATTTAGCTTATTTATACATATTTGTTTGCTTGTTGTCTTCCCCATTAGATTGTGAACTTCTTGAGTGCAAGAAAGGTCTTTAACCATTTTTAGTGTCCTCAATGGTTAGTACAATACCTGGCACATGGTATGTGCTTCATAAATGCTTATTGACTGACTGCTTCAACAATATTCAGACTGAAAGACAAGTAAAGAAGTTTGATTTTGCTGGATATTCTAGATCATTTGAGCCATTGGACTCCAGCAGGTGACCACAGGAGTTTTGCCTAGGAAAGCTTTTTCTAAAAATGAAGATGTTTTTGAAGATTGTGATAGTTGTTTTCTTGAACCAAATCCCAAGACTGATCTTTTCTTTTGATTAGATGAATATAAAATCCTTTGACTAAATGAAGTCCAAATTTCCTACAAAAGAAAAACATCCTTTCAGCAAGCGTTATGGACATTGCCCTGAGAGCAACTCTCCCTACAAAGCATGAATTGGGCTCTGCTTTAATTAAGTTCCATATTAAAGAAGCTATGGTATTTTCCATCTTGTAACTAGCCTGAGGGGATGGTGGTGTGTGGAGGTATGTGTAGAGGTGTGGGCATTGGGGAAGAGTTAGAATATATAACATCAATGAATATTTTCACATTTTCTTCCAGTCAAATATACAGAGCTGGCATATTGAAAATTTCAAACAAAATCCTGTTTTATAATCGATATAGCCTGTCAGGGGCAATGGTGAGCCTTTTCCCAGCTAGACAATTGATTATTCACCCTCTACTCCTCAGGATGGAGCCCACCTGCTGAGAACCCAAAGCAAATTATTCTTCAAGAAGAAGCTGTTTGGGTTTCCCATTGGGTCTCTTAATCTCTTATCTAGGACTCTGTTCCATCCCTGTGTTGTGTTGAAATGAGAGGTTCCCTTTCTCTGGGAGATGAACAATAATAACCACATGACACCTGGTTCTGCCTTAATATGTGCCTGCAGATTTTGTAGATGAATAGATAATTATCAACAGCAGCAGCAGCAACCGTATTTATATAATACTTTAAGATTTATAAAGATTTTTATTTGTTATTTCATTTGACGCTCATAACAACCTCTGAAATTAAATGCTATTATTATTTTCATTTTGTAGATGAAGAAACTGAGGTACAGAGAGGTTTAAGTGGCTTACCTAAGGTTACATAGTAAGTTTGTGGGGAAAGATTTGCACTCATATCTACCTGATTACAAGGCTAGTGTTCCATCCACTTTGCCACTTCACTGCCTCCAATTTTTTGTTATTGTTTAGTTGTTTCAATCACATATGATACTTTGTAACCCTATTTGGGTTTTTCTTGGGAAAGATACTGGAGTAATTTGTCATTTCCTTCTTTAACTCATTTTTCAGGTGAGGAAACTGAGGCAAATAGGGTTAAGTGACTTGACTAGGATCACACACCTTGCAAATGTCTGAGACTGGATTTTAAATCAAGGCTTCCTAACTACAAGCCTGGTATTTTATCCATTGCATAATCTAGCTGTTGTCTTAGATGAAAGAACAGAAATTTGGTAGAGTGGGTCCAGCTAGAGTCAAATACTCTTTAATTTTGTCTTGACAAAAGACACAGGCTAATGTCATAATCAGGAAAAAGTAGCTAATACGTTTGTATTTTAGAGCTTATTATCAAAATTGATCATATGCATGATTAAAGCTATTTATATCCATGAAAAGTAAAAACAAAAGATTTCTTCATGTTAGCCCAGTGTGTGTGTGTATCTGCATAGAGGTGATGAGCAAATTTAGACTCAGAAAGGTTAAATGATTTGCCCATGGTCACACAACTATGAAGTGCAGAATCGAGATTTGAACTCAGATCTTTGACACCTTTACTCTTGTCTAGAATTTAATGTATTTTTATTTCATAGCAATAAGTTCAGTTCAGTCTACACTTTCATATTCTGACAATTTTAACCAAGACATGGAGTCTCAATTAAAACAAGTGATTTTTTTTTTCTGTAATGACATATATCAACAAAATCTTCATTCAAGTTTGCAATTATTTCCCTTTCCTGCTGGAAACATCAACCATAATTAAGTCTTTATCTGTGACACATCTGATTCACAATACCTTAGAGGTAGCCTGACCTTTGGTGAGATTATAATTAGAGTAGTCTTTAAAAGAGTAAATAAAATGGAAATAAAAACATCAAACTACATCAGAATTAACTACAAATAAACCATAGAAATAAACTTTGAAATTCTCAAAATCCAAACAATCTCAAAAGTAGATGGAATGCATCCCCAACTTATACCTGGGATATGGTGATTTGGAGTAACAGCTCCGTATTAGCTCCTATTAGAATGGACCAAGCAAAATAATAGTTGATTGGCAAATTTATTGTCACATTTTAGGGACAACACCAATGAACTAGAGCTGTCTAAAGAGTGGTAATCAAGTTGGCAATAGGATTGAAACATATCATATAAGAAATGGTGGAATGAATAAGAGATGATTAGCCTGAAGAAGAGAAAACTTAATGGAGATATAATAACTGTCTTCAAGTCTTTAAAAGGCTACTTATAGAATCAGTAACCCAAGCAAGGAACAGAGTCTGCAGGGAAGAGGATTAAGTCATTGTAACTTAATGGAAAAGATTGCCTCTGGAATCTAAAGACTTGGATTCAAATCCCACATCTGATGCTAGCTACTCCTGTGACTTTGGATAAGTTATTGATCTCCATGAACCCTGAATCTCTTTAGTTGTAAAATGAGAAATTACCTAGATTACCTATGTGGTCCCTTACAGCTACAGAGCTTTGATTTCCTGTGATTTTGCTACTGTTAAGAAACATTTTCTAACTGTTACAGTTGTTCAAAAGATGGCTTATAGGAGGTCATGAAGTAGACCCTGAACCTGTTGGAGCTGTTACTAAGGGGATTCCTAATAAGTACAAGTACAAGTACATGACCTTTGAGGTCACTTTCAAGCCTGTGATTCTGAGATGGAAAGGGACAATTGGGGGTGGGTGGGGTATGTGTATGGTTTTCAGACTATGGAATTAGAAACGGGGAGAAACCAAGTGATGGACAAGGTCTGGGCCCTGGTTTCTGATTTGGAACTTTAGGCACTAGATGAGGTAAGAAAGTCAAAATACCAAAAGCTAAAGTAGTAACATAAATATAGATGGTCAAAATACACCAGAAAGAGAGAGGGAAAGCAAAGTAAGGTTATCAAAATCTAAAACTATGGCAGGAGTTCAAAATTATTATGAGTGGCAATTTGCTCTACTTGATGAGTGCTCCATTGAATACCTCATTATGGTAAATGTTTACAGAAAGAACTGTAGATTTCTCATGACAACAAATCTGGGTACTTTGAAGGTCAGAACAATGATGAGCAAAATCTGACAGCTCCTAAAAAACAAAAAATGCTTTGAGTAGAATCAAATTTGTTCCGTCCAGAAGACACTCCTCCATATTCTGGACATTTAAACTGACTATTCCTCACTCCTAGAAGGTTCTCTCTCATTTTACCTGGCTTCACTGACTTCCTTCAAGTCCCAACTTTTAAGTGGTCTTTAGACCACTTCATATAGACAGCCTTTATGGTCTTCCTTAATTTTAGTGCCTTCTCTTTGTTATCTCCAATTTGGCCTGTGTATACCTTATTTGTATATACTTGTTTGCTTTCTGTCTCTCTCATTAGACTATGAGCTCCTTGGAGAGCAGATCTTTTACAGCTTAGCATAGTGCTTGGTACATAGTCTTTAAAAAATGATTATTTAATAACTGACAGTCAAAGCAATAGTTTGTTGAATGTTTGATAATGACCTAATAAAAAGTTAAAAATTCAAAGACTTTAATCCCAAATGCTTTTGCAGGAACAATGGCAGAATGATGGTAAAGATTGTAAAGAACATCAAGAATCATGCAATTCACAGACCAACATTCATATACTTGATCTAACTCAAAATTTCAATCTTTGTTGAAAGTCCAAGAAAGTGATATTCTTTTTTACCTTACCTTGATTACTGCTTCTATGATACCCAAGAAAGTAGAGGAATTAAACTAAACTATATCCATTCAGACATTCAAACTGCAGATTAAGCCACAAAATAAAGAAATTGCAGATAATTGGCAAAAAAGATGATTTAAAAGTTTTCCTTAAAGAGACATCGAGTTACTTTTATTATGGATTCATGGGAAACAAGGACCATTTTTGATGGAATGTTAAGTCCTCCTGCTTTGCATTTTTTTAAAAAATTATTTATTTTATTTTTACTTTATAAAACAAAACATTCATTTCCATAACAGAATTTTAAAAGATGAATCCACATGAAACTGCAAATCTATTTTATACAACTTGCTATTCTTTTTAAATATATAAAAAATTATCACATAATTTTTTTCTTCCCCCCATTTTTCCACCCTCTCCTCTCCCCAGCCCCACCCTTCAGATGGCTACCATTCAACACAAATATGTGTACATATGTAAAATCATGATTTTTTTTGACAGTTTTTTCTAAAATCAGTGAGCTCATTATTTCTTATATCACAGTATTATTCCATCACAATCATATACAACAACTTGTTCAGCCATTCCCCAATTGATGGGCATTCTTATAATTTCCAGTTTTTTTCTACCACAAAGAGAGCTACTATAAGTTTTAGAATTTATAGATTCTTTTCCTTTTCCTCTAATCATTTTTGGAAATAGACCTAGTAGTTGTACTGCTGAGTCAAAGAAAATAGAAGGTTTAATAACTTTGGGCAAAATTCCAAATTGCCCTCTAAAAAGGTTGGATCAATTCAGAATTCCATCAACAGTGAATTAGCAGTCCAATTTTTTCACATCTACTCCAAAATTTGTCACTTTTCCCTTCAATCATTTTAGCCAATCTGATAGGTGTAAGATGATTTCTCATGGTTGTTTTAATTTTAATTTCTAATCAATAATGATTTAGAGCATTTTAATGACTATACTTTGTTTTGATTATTTTCCTTAGAAAATTGTCTATTCATATCCATTGATCATTTATCTATAGGGGAATAACTCATATTCATATAGATGTGACAGATTTCTTTATACATTTGAGATGTGAGACCTTTATCTGAGAATCAATCTATAAAACTCTCTCCATTCAAGTTTTCTGCTTTCTTTTTTTAATCTTGGCTACATTTGTTTTATTTGTAGGAAATCTTTTAAATATAATTTAATTGAAACTGTCCATTTTGTACCCCATATTGCTAACTTTTGTTTATTCATGATTTATTTTACATGATCTTCAATAATATTTTAATATTTTACATGATCTTCAAAGTTCCTTGTAGTCTCTCTCTTTATACTAGTTCATGCCTCCATTTTGACCTTATTTTGATAAATGGTGTAATATATTGGTCTATGCTCAAGTTCTGCCAGACTGCTTTTCAGTTTTCTCACCAAATGTTTTAAACTAAATAATGAATTCTTGCCACAAAATCTTAAAACTTCACACTTGTCAAATACAAGGTTACTATATTTATGTGCTGCTGTAAATTATATGTTTACTATGTTCCATTGAGCTACTTTTCTATTTCTTAGCCAGTAACAGTTAGGTATTACTTTATAATATTGTTTAAAATATGATACTGCTAAACCTTCTTCCTTTTCTATTTTTTTCATTAGTAACTTTAATATTCTCGACTTTTTGTTCATCTAAATGAATTTTGTTTTTTTTTTTCCTAATTCAGCAAAATATTTTTTGGTAATTTAATTGTAATGGTGTTGAACATTATTAGTTTAGATAAAATTATCAATTTTATTATATTGTTTCTGCCTATACATGAATAATGAATATTTTCTAATTATTTAAATATCATTTTACTTGTATGAAAAGTTTTTTTTTTTTTTATAATTGTGTTCATATAGTTCCTGGGTTTATTTTGGCAGGGGTATTCCCAGGTATTTTATACTATTTAGAATTAGTTTGAATCAGTTATTTCTTACTATCTCTTCTTGCAGTATTATGTTTGTGATAGAAAAGAATTATAGTTCTTATGGTGAATATAGGCAAATAGATCATAATGAATATAATTTTAGTCTATAAGCCAATATCTATTGCAATAAATGATGACTCTTTGAAGAACATGACAAAGTTCTGCAAAGTCAGAGTATATCCATATACTCAGTGACTTCATAGGGATTACATCAATACTCCTAACAATATTCCAATGATGACGAGATATTGTATGAGAAGGAACCTTTCAAAGTCACCACACCCATGTTGTGCAAAAAGGCCTACACTACGGCACAGTCCTTTTCATTACATCAGAAGTCTTCTTTTTCGTAGGCTTTTTCTGAGCTTTTTACCATTCAAGCCTCTCCCCAGCTCTAGAACTAGGGGGCTGTTGACCTCCTGTTGGAGTTCACCCTCTTAACCCATTAGAAGTTCCACTATTAAATACAGATATCCTTCTCGCCTCAGGGGTCTCTATCAAAGCAAAAATGAGTACAGGGGAAAATCATGAAAACAGGTGTGATAGCTCTTTCTAATATCATCAGCAGGATAATAATTAGTATCTGCAATGGGTTCCATTCATATCTGAACTGTTGCTTAAAGCTCTCTGAGAGAAGGTTTCCAGTATGTTTTCCATAAAGGTAATAGCTACTTGTGACCAAGTCAGTCGAAGCATTTGGCTTCAAATGTCCTAGTAGTGCCTACTAACAAAGATGCAATTGAGTTCATGGATAGTCTTTATAATCTCATAAGTAGTTTTTGAACAAATCTGTCTGTCAAATATTCAATATCCTTTAGACCAAAGTTGAAAACTTGCTAATAAATGTGGTCAGAATCCAAGGTTTTTGTCTTTATATGAATATAAGCAATCCAAATTAACATTGTCCTCCGCTGGCTAATACTACTATTGATTCATTTAGGCCTGTCACCCATAAACATGGAAGATATCAACAAGGAAAATTCATCCCAGATCTGGGAGAAACACTGAAGGCAATCACACTCCAGCACCCTTTATCATTAACTTGTTTATATTCTCCAATCTGTTGTTGTTCAGTGATTTCAGTGGTGTCTGATTCATCATGACTTCATTTGGTCTTTTATTGCAATGATACTAAAGTTTCTTGTCATTTCCTTCTCTGACTCATTTGACAGATAAGGAAACTGAGGCAAGCAGAGTTAAGTGACTTGTCCAGAATAACACAGCTAGTAAGTGTCTGAGGTCCTATTTGAACTCATGAAAATGAGTTTTCCTGACTCTAGATCTGGTGCTTTATCCACTGTTCAATTTCATTGCCTCCACACATCTTTTAATTAACTCTCTTTTATTTTATAAGTTACTCATTAGTTTCTGTTTTGTCTTTTTAGTATGGTGGTGATGATGATGATGGTGGTGATGGTGATGGTGATGATAATGATAATAAAAGCATATATGAGGTGCAGTGGATAGAATGCTGGGCTTAGAGTCAGGAAGACTCATCTTTGTGAGTTCAAATCTGGTCTCAGAAACTTACTAACTGAATCCTGAGGAGTAAGTATTTTAACCTCTAACTGTCTCAGGTATGGATCAAAGGAGATGGTATTTGTAAAATGCTTAATGTAGTGTCTGGCACATAGTAGTTGTTTAATATTTATTTCCCTCCTTTCTTTGCTTTCTTAAGAAAAACAACACATTTGAGGCTAGGTCTTTTGACTGCATTTTGTTCTGCTGAATCAAAAGCTTTTTTGGAATAAGCAAAAAATGCATACAATAGAATCTTAATATTCTGTATTTTTATGCAAAGCATAAACTATTATCTTCTTATATGCCTTTGGCAAGGAGAGGAGATAGTATTACTAACAATGAGTATGTCAGTTTGAAAAATTGTATACACCAGGTTTGGGACCTACTCTTTCTTGTAGCAGGCTACATTTGCTTTAAACATTCATTTCTTCTTCCTTGCCAACATTGCTCTGCCATTTTCTGGAAACTGTCATGTCTAATGCTTATATAATTGTCTTTTTCATAGCTAATGCTTGGCATTTCCCGGCATGCAACTTCAGGGATAGAGGAATAAACCACCTCCATCTAAGGGAGAAAATTCTTCCTTTCCCCCAATTTTAAATTCAGTTATTGCCTGTGTTATCAAGACACACTGATCAAGGTGTCCACAGGATATTCTGGCTGTATTTTCTCTTTGTTTCCTCTCCCAGTTATTTACCTAAGTTTCCTTTTCTGTTAGGTGAAATAATCATAATGTCCTGTGGCTTTAGATTTAGCCAATCTGCCTGATGTTTTTGTGAAATTTCTTTTAAATCTCACAATGATTATAATAGGATTGGGACAGAATTTTGAACCAAAAATGAGATAAATTTGACAGAATATTAGTATGTTGTACTGTTTTTTTTTTACTATGTATTTTTTACTTTGTTTTGATATCTTCCTTAGAAAATTGTTTATTCATATCCATTAATCATTTATCTATAGGGAAATAACTCATATTCATATAGAGTGACCATAGCCATTATGATGCAGATATTTTTTGTTCTCTTTCTTCTTCAATCCCTAAATCTTTTTTTTTTATTTTTGCTTGTATGTTTTCCTTTTCCTTTCTCATTTGTATGTTGGGGCACCCAAGCAAAGAAAAATGTGGTATCAGGTCTTTGTTAGGATCTTTTTTATGATTCCTTAGTTGATGCAAGACTCCAAAAATTGAAGATATTGACAATGGTCCAAAATGAATAATATAATGGTTGTAAAGACTATTGAAGTGATGCTAATAGACAGTATTTAGAAAATCTGAGGACACAGGGTGAGGCCTCCAAGTCTGTAGCATACATGAAGAAGGTTATTTGAGACCATGTTCTCTATATCTGTATCATCTGCATCTATGTCTAAATATTTCTGTGTTCATAGGTCTATATCGACATCAATATCTATGCTAATATTGATATCAATTTCTAGAGCTATCTAGGTATCAATATCTGTCTCTCTCTATATATATGTATACATACATGCATATATGTATAGTTATGCCTAGTTACTATTCTTGACTTTACATGCTCTTGTAAACTTCTCAATGTACATAGAGTAATGGGATAGTAGAATTCGAATGCAGTTGTCCTTTTCATCCCTGGTAAAGAATGAAAACTTTTAATAGATGCACAAAGAATTGGGCACAAAGAATATTGTGAACCTGTATTGATTAATCCCAACATCCAACTTCTGCTCTGCTTCCAAATCACAAGGTTTTCTGTATCTATTTTCTCTTGTTGGCCTTCCTCAGATAAGTCTGAAAAGGGAAAAGTAAAGATTTTTTAAATCTTTAATTTAAAAAAATAAACAATGTTAACCACTGATCCCTATCAGAAACCACATTCTGGTAAAATATCTCAGTGGTTGATCCTTCCTTTTCTATCCCTTTCTTTGTTTCTCGCTTTTCTGTGAATGTTTCTTTCTCAAACACCTACTCCCAACTGTGTACCCAATAAAAACACAGGCTAATATTCACAAGTAGTTTGTGATCCACACTGGCCCTGCTTGTACCTTGCATGACATTCCATTTCCACACTTTACATACTCTGTACATTTTATTGGATATTAATAGCCCATGTCTGGAATTCTCTCCCTCATCCCTCCCTACTGATTTTTCTGGATTCCTTCAACTCTCAGCTAAAAGTCCACCTTCGATAGTGTCAAAATAATATTAAGAAATACCCTGTTTTCCAGAGCAAAGACCCAGCAAGTAAGCTGGCATAACAACAATCCTTTGCACTCAACCTCTGGAACTGATGGTCCTTGAGTGTTGGAAAGCACCAACAGGCCAGACATAAGCCCTGCTATGAATGAACTTTTGATCACTAAACAACCTGACTTGACTGTTGCTGCTGTGCTTCACTATTGGTGCTACACTATCTTGTTTAATTCTGGCCAGCTATAAGTATACAAATCAAGATTCAGCTACACTAAGGTGAGTCCTCCTACTAGGTTGGGGCTTTAGAAGCATATGTGTCCTTGCTTGCAAGCTGTTCACCTCACTTTAAAATTAAACTTCTGTTTTATTCCTGATTTTTTTTTTTTGTCTCTACCGTGCTCTATTTGGCTCTGGCTACCCACAGGTTAGATGCCAGTTCTATCTGGTTGACAAAAGGAAATCTTTCTGGTCCCTCTTAATTCTAATGTCATCCTTCTGCTGATTAGTCCAATTTATTCTGTATATATCTGATTTATATATAGTTCTTTCTGTGTTATTTTCCCTTTAGAGTGTGAGCTCCTTTGAAAGCAAGATTTTTTTTCTATTGTATTCCTCCTGCTTAACTCAGTTCCTTCTTCCCTCCTCTTCCTCTGTCCACATAAGGAATCATACTCTTTATCTGGAGGTGCTTTGCCCAAAGGAATATACATTTTGATACTGATAACTAGCAAAATATCTTGGGCTCCTTTTTAAGGACCACTCCTTAAACCCAAATCATCCTGGCCCAATAATGGGTTCCATTCTAAGCCTCACTTAGTCATAGTTTGGATTCTGATGGCTCAGGGTCAATGTAAATAGTAGTTTCTGTTTTGGCCAGAAACCATCTTCCTCTTCCAGATTGCTTTATTTATTTATTCAGACTAGGTAAAAGAGGCCATTCTTTGTCTCAGTTTTACATACCCTTAATCACTGAATAGGTTTTTGCCTCAAACAGGGTGAGACCTGGGAAAGAGATTCCCCCTGGGAAAGACGGCCCCCACTGCATCTGGGCCATCTCCAGTTCTTCTGATCTCTCTCTGGCCACTGGACCCAGCTGACTCTGGAGGGGAAAGTGACACTGGTGACTGCACAGCCCTGACTCACTTAAATCCAATTCACTTGTAAGTCATGATATCTTCTTTCAGATGTCACTGTTCTCTTTGAGAATAAAGGACTAACAGTGACAACTATTTCCTTCATTTAAAATGTTATCTGCTTTTGCTAACTGGCCATTGAAAAGGATACCTCACTAGGAAAAAAAAATATCCAAAGGGAAAAGAGAGAGACACACAGGGAGATAGAGACAGAGAGACAGAGAGTGACATGTTATAAATGCATTACAAAGATAAAAAGAACTCAGGAGTGTATGAAGTTGGTTCTTGCAAGAAACCCCCGATCCCCTCAGGGATAGTTCCAGGGAAGATCTGCGCTCATACATGCAGGAAGGAGCTTTTTATTTTCTATCCTAAGGCATAGGGTTCCTCCACCATTGGTAGGGATGACAAAATTAACATATTTCTTGGTCCTCCTGTTGCATAGTCCTCCTCAGCATGTTCCATCATACAACCAATGTTCAAAATTGGTGGAAAACTTCTCTGGAGAGGAAAAGGGAATATTAATTAACTCATTAAGTATGTGCACCCAGTGCTTCCAGTTATCTTTAACCCATTTCCTGTTTTGGGGTGATTTTTATCACAATTCAGTGATTGAATATCTTGTTTTGTACAGCTGACTTGGTCAACTGACATGACATTTCTTCATTGTCCTTATATGGAAATATAACTCCATAGGTTGCTGAGAAAAAGAGAGAGACAAAGACAGAGGAAGAGAGACAAAAAGAGAGACAGAGACAAAGACAGAGATATCAATAAATATATTGATAATAATTTGAAGAGGAGGAAGAGAACACTAATAACCAAGGAAATCAGGAAAGAATTCACATAGTGATGAGGTCCTGACAGAGATGTGTGTGTGTGTGAGAGAGAGAGAGAGAGAGAGAGAGAGAGAGAGAGAGAGACAGAGAGAGAGAGAGAGAGAGAGAGAGAGACAGAGAGAGAGAGATGGCGAGACAGAGACAAAGAGACAGACAGAGAGACAGAGAAGAGACAGACAGAGAGACAGAGACACAGACAGAGACAAATAGAGACAAAGAGACAGAGAGAGACAGAAAGACAGAGACAAAGAGACAGAGGCAGAGACAGAGAGACACAGAGATCTTCTACTGAGGTGTTTTTCCAGAATGTGGCTTCTGGAAAGAGATTCAAGGCTTATGAGAGGAGGAAACAAAGAGAGAAACAGGGAAAATTACAGATTATTTGACATAACAGAGTAAAAGAGTGTTTATTTTTTTAATTGGAAAATCCATCTAGGTAATGAATGAGTGTGAGATTGGGGGAACATGGCAGTAAATGCAAGTAGCTAATTGACTCTTTTCATCACCATCACTCCTACATTAATATTCCAATCCAATTAAAAATACATTTATTGAGTACCTATTATGTGTGAGACAATTTTCTAGACACATTGTAAAAGGACAAAATAAAAAATAAATTTCTACCCTCAAGAAGCTTCATTCTATTGGAAGAATAGAACATGTAAGTAAATAAATATATTGATAATAATTTGAAGAGCAGGACGAAGAGAACACTAAGGAAACAAAGGTTCAAGCTTCAAAACATTTTGATTTATTGAACAATGCATACCCAAGAAATTGGGACCAAACTTTCTAAGTACAATTCTACTTATACTGGTACAAATATAGAGGGAGACAGTTTTTTATAAATCAAAAATAATTAATCAGATAAGATCAATTAATTAAAATAAAAAAAATAAGTTACAAAATTAGGTAATTTGATTTCTAATTGGAGAAAAATTTAGGGACTTTCCAACTTGAGAAGGGAAGAGTAAATAGGTACAATTCCCTGAATTCAGAAAAAGAGGCGTCCCACTTCCCTTTCCAAATATCTATATTCAATCAAAAGTACATGGAAAAATAATTGATTGAGCAGTATAGGGCCATTTTTAGAGAAGACATTTGAGTTTCTTGAGATATATGTGAGAAAACTCTTTGCAGTAATCTTCAAATGTGACTGGGTTTCTGGTCGACATAATCTAGGTCCTTATTTAAGAGTTTTTAGCAAACCATTACATTGAATTCCCAATCCCTATATTTATGCACACCTACATTTTTGATTTCCTTCACAAGCTAATTGTACAATATTTCAGAGTCTGATTCTTTTTGTACAGCAAAATAACGTTTTGGTCATGTATACTTATTGTGTATCTAATTTATATTTTTATATATTTAACATCTACTGGTCATCCTGCCATCTAGGGGAGGGGGGGGGGGTAAGAGGTGAAAAATTGGAACAAGAGGTTTGGCAATTGTTAATGCTGTAAAGTTACCCATGCATATGTCCTGTAAATAAAAGGCTATTAAATTAAAAAAAAAAAAAAAAAAAAAAGAGTTTTTAGCAATAGCTAGAGGTGATCCAGCTTCTCAGCTGTGCAGGATTGTGTACAAATAATGCAACAAAGTATTCTTGTGATTCTTACAATTGAATAAAGTTTCTTTATAAGACAGAAGGGACTAGATCCATAATTGAATAGAAAGGGAACTGAATTAGCTACAGAATTGAGTCACAAGATGGAGTCAGTGTGGTTTACTCAATTCTCCATTACTACTTGTTTTTCTAATCCCTCAATTTCTTCAGAGATGAGGACCTAAATTAGAATGGTGGTCTTGTGAGTAGAAAAATAGAGATTTTTGCGGGTAGATTTTTATAGACTTGGCAACCAATTGGATATGATGGGTGGGAAAGTGGGGGAAGTTTGAAATGAAGGAAGAATAAGAATGACCCTGAGGTCACAAACCCACCATTATGAAAGCACCATAATCAGAAGTATCAGATTTGAAATTAATTCAAAGAGTGATGGTGAGATATGTGGGAGGTGTGAGTAAGTTACAGCATGTTACCAATGTTAAACTTGCATGAGAAAACTAATAATAAAGACCTCAAGGATTTTGTGTGTTCAGAAAAAGAGGTGAATACATTATAGAGTGAGAAAGTAAGATAATACAATTACTTCTCAGAAAAACTAAAATAATGAATGAGCTTGTGTGTATTAGGTGGATCCTTTAGAGGATTTATGGAAAGATAAAGATAAGCATCACATAAGATGAAATAAGTTGTCATCTATATGGATGGAAATTTTCCCCACATTAGTGAAATCATTGAGCCATTAAAGTAGACTTTGAATATAAACATGACAGCCACATTCCCTTTATCTTCTTAAAAGGGCAAAATTGTCAGATATTGGGAATCATGCATTTGAGTAGAAACTCATGTAAATGAACTCCCAACACATGGCTTAACCCTTCCCTTAAACAACTGAGATAAAGTGAATGGAGCTGTCTTCCTCATCCTGAATTCTTTCCCCCTTAAAAATTGTCCTTGGGACAGCTAGGTAGTACAGTGGATAGAGCACCAGTCCTGAAGTCAGGAGGATCTGAGTTCAAATGTGACTTCAGACACTTAACACTTCCTAGCTGTGTGACCCTGGGCAAGTCACAACCCCAATTGCCTCAGAAAAAAAAAAAGTTATTCTTGATTTTCACCTTTATAGAAGTATATGAGCAAGGTAGTAGAATGGTAGTAGAACCCCCTGGTGACATCTAAGTATACTTGCTCTTACTGTGATAGGCTTGCTTAAGTATTAGGAGATAAAATATTAAGGTTTAGGAGGGAGGGACTGAAGCAGCTGAGAAAGTAAGGCACTTATAACGTGTAAGGACATGGGGATTAGAGAAGGAAAGCAAAAAGCTACATTTTGGGCATCATGCCAAGGTCTTATGGTGTATGTGCAATATATAAGATTAGGTTCATTCTGAATTGCTTCTAGAATAAAGACTAGTGTTTATTTGCTGAGTGTCTTCTTTTCTGACTAATTAACTTAAAAAACCTCTCTCTAAGGCCAGTAGTTTCTGATTCTCCAAAGGCAATTAGACTGAAATATTTTTATTCCCCTAGCTTCTCCTGCCAAAGGAATGGCTATAAAGAGTGATTGGTGAGTAAATAGCTCTCTGCCTCTAGCTAATCCTTTTGGCTTCAATTGTTTCTAGTTGTGATTGTGATAGCGTACATTACACCATTCCCAATCCCTATGTCTTGCAGAAATAATAATTGACAAAGTACAAAATCCTAGAGTCTTTGAGAAGTGAGTGAATAAGCTTTTTTAAAGCACCTACTATGTTCCAGGTACTGTGCTAAGCACCTTAAAAATATTATCTCCTTTGAGATAACCATAGAAGGTAGGTACTGTTATTCACCCCAATTCATAGTTGAGGAAAGTGAGGTAGAAATTTGAGTGCCTTGCTCGGGGCTACACAGCTAGTAAGGCTCATTTAAATTCAAGTGTTCAGGACTTCAAGCCCAGTGTTCTATTCCCTCCTTGTTATTTGCCCTTCATTCTCAAAGAGGACCAACAACTTCAGGAGGGTGAGGTCTTGTTACAAGTTAGTTGGATTTAAGTAAGGCAGAGCTCACTTTCACTCTCTTCTCTGGAGTCTTTGGGAGTCCAGTGGCAAGGCATAGGACAGAAGTCCTGGAGATGCCCTGGATGCAGTGGAAAACCTTGGCCTTTTTGAGCAGATCTTTTCCATCTCCTGTCCCCCTAAATGGACACTTTTTCTACTAATTTAGTTAAAGATCAGACTAGTCTTTTGGCTATTATATTATAACTCATGTGTGAGTCTACTAGATAACTACACCTTTTCCATATGAACTGCTTTATGCTTTATATGATACATATTTTTATGCATATATACACACATTGAATAAGATCTGGAGGGGACCTTAAGAATCATCTGGTCTGACCTCCCTTATTTTACAGACGAAAAAACTGAGACCTGGAGAGGTTCAATGTCTTGTCCAAGGAAATATAGGTAGCCAGGATTAGGGACAGGATTAGCCAGGATAAATTGCTCTAACCAGCACTTATTCTACCACAATTGTTCCCATCCTGTCTTTCTAGATCTTATTATCTTTTGATCTAAAAGATTTTATGTTTATTCCTGTTAAATTATGTCGGGAGCTTCATCTCACTGTTCATTCCAAAATACTCTGATAGTTCTCCATGGCACCCAATTTAGAGGGTGAGGGGATTTGGTTGTGCCATTTTAGTAGACTTCAAGACCCTGAAGGAAGAGTTCATTGCTAGGAAAGAGATAGCTAGCCCGATGCTCATTTTACCTCATTAACTCTCTACCCTACTCTCCAAGATGTTGTTGCAATTATTTCCTACTCTCTGGAGATAAGATCTTGAATTAAGCACAGCTTTACTTAATTTGCTTCCAGTTCTCTTTAATTTGGACCCTAGTTTCCTCTGATTTTTCATACATAATTTTTAATGTGTTCTGCTGAAGACCAGTGGCTGAATAGAAGTGTCTTATGAAGTATATTTTTGGGGGAGATTTTTCACATAGCTGAGATGTTCTTATGTGACCCTTGGCCCAAATCTCATTCTACTGGACAAGAAGAAAACCAGTTGTATTATGGAAAATGGTGAACTGATGATTGATTTGGAGCTTAGATATAGATTGAAAAGAAAAGCAGAACTCAATCATTTTATAAAGAAATAACAGAAAGAAAAAGGAAATGAGGTAGGAATAAAGAGAGAAATAGGAGTAACGAAAGAGAAGTTGACTCAAATATTTAAAAAGTAAAATTAAAAAATTGTTAATGAGCTTAAGTAGGCAAGAATTTGTACAAGAGTTAGTTCCTATTTTGAACGAAGTTTAACAGGAAGACTTTATGATCTAGAGCCAAGAACTAAGATTAAGATTTAAATCTGCATTGATAATGATTAACATTTATATAGTGTTTTAAAACTTGCAAAAGGTTTTATATACATCATTTAATTTGGCTCACAACATCCCTATAAAGTAAGTGATGTAGACATTATTGTCCCCATTTTACAGATGAGATAGCCAAGCCTTTGAGAGTGAGAAAGTAATTTAAGTACAAGACTACTGACCAAATCTAATGCTCCAGGATTGATCAAGGGCTATTTTTCTGAGAACGGAGGATAAAAAGTTAAAATCAACCTTCAAAATGTAAGCTGGGGCCCAGTATATCGTGTCTACTCAGCTAATAAGCATCAGAGATAGAATGACAAGTATTTCAGACTTTAACTAAATCATGCTATATACCTTCCAACTTTAGGTTTCAAAATATGATCTAGGAACTTCTGCCGGTCTTTCAGACTCTTTCAGAGGGTTTGTAAGATCAAAAGCATTTATAAGAACACTAAGATATTTTGATGTTTAATACTATATTGACATAATCTACATAAAAATCTTTGGGGGAATCCTCAATTTTGATGAGTATAAAGGGATCTTGAAGGGCAGAGTGGATAGAACACTTAGTCAGGAAGCCCTAAATTCAAATCCAGTCTTAGATATTTACTCACTGTGTGATCCTGGGCAATTTACTTAACCATGTTTGCTTTACTTTTCTCATCTATAAAATGACTTGGAGGAGGAAATAGCAAGTTGCTCCAGTATCTTTGCTACGAGAACCCCAGATCAGATCACAAAGAGTAAGACATGATTGAACCAACTGAACAACAATAACAAAAAGAATACTGAGACCAAAAAGTTTAAGGACTTACACTATGCTGTTTCCAAGTAGTTATATGACATTAAGTTAATCACACTGTCTCAGTTTCCTCATCTGTAAAAATAGAGGTGATTATTTTAGTGCCACTTAACTTCAATTTTGTTATGAAAATCAAATGAAATGATGTTCAAATAAGGGCACTGAAAAAGTATATAGCCCCATGCAAATTCAGCCCTAAGCAATGTCCATCTGCGCCTACTCCTATTCAATCTCTTAAAGAAAAGATGTGAAAACAGTGAAGGAAAATGGAGGACTGAATCAACAAGAATCAAAAAAAAAAGATGAGAGTGGCTTGGCCTAGATGCTTTCCCATCCATGTCTGGAGGACTCAAATTTGTATATATTTCCTCTGTTAACAAAGGGCTTTCTGCCTTTGATAGAAAATGTTTTCCCCAAATGATGCATTCATTGCCTTCTCAAGTTCTTCCCTGGAGTTTCTGAGATGTGGCTCACTGGCTTCCTTGTATCTAAGGGAATGCTAATCACCAACAACACTCATAAATGTAAGGTGTTCTCAGGTGCTCTTGAGATTTAGATGTATGGCAGTCAGAACTCTTAATTATGAAACCTTCCTTGATGAGAGAATTGACTCCCCAAATACCTGGTGAGATACTAGAAGATTGTTATTAATAAATGCTCTGGTGGATCCATAATGAATAAAGGGTTTTATATCTTTAACTACTTCAAATCACAAAGATTTTACTGTCTGGAGATCTCAGAACACCAGAGAATCGGAGAGAATCATAACAAAACTTCTGGAGTACAGAAAGTAACAGGGCTGAGGTAGATTTTAGAAATTAATGTCCAGAAAGTTAGAAAGGTCTTTAAGGATTATAAAGTCCAACTCCCACCAATAGGATTTTAAAGAAGGAAATTGAGATACCAGATGGGTAAAGTAACTTGTATGGTCAACAGTTGACTGACCAGAATTAAGATGGGAGCACAGAGCTATTGACATTGTCCAGTGTTCCAGAGTTTATGAAGAGCTCTTTTTTCAGGAATAGGTAATAAGAACTTTACCTTAGGGATATGATCAGAGGTTCATCAACACAAGTTTTGGGTTTATATGAACTAGGTTAAAACTTAGGACTGTCCTTCCAGGTCATAACCATTTTTGCCATCTAAATTTCTCTTTAGGTATCTCAAAATATAGCTCAAATTTAGGTTTCCTTTGATATGGGTGAAAGGGGTTCTTGGCTTCTATGATGACACTTATTTCGTTGCACCAAAAAAGCAGAAAGCACAATGAGTTAAATTAGCCAGTGAACAAAGGCATAGCTTTCTTCTTCTTCTGCTGAGCCCATACTCCTTCCTAGAAATCTGTTCTTACAGTTCTACAGACTCAAAGAGCCATTCTTTAGTTTGGACCTTCCTCAAAAGAGAAACTATTCCAGAAAGCCAGACCTCCCAAATTTCAGTGAAGCTTGCTTATATTCCAGATACCAACCTTATGGGATCAATTTTAGTATTTGGATTTCCCCAGAAGGAAATGAAATTGTGTTTACTAGAAATAAAACTTCCTTCTTACATGGTAATAGAGGAGAGCAAAGTCAATTTCTTTCTCTTTTGCATTTTGTTTTAGTTCCTTGCTACCCAGAAAATCACCCTTCTCTTTCTTGTGGACTAGGTCTCTTGAACTCTCTAGGAATTAACTTGATATTATTCAGGCGATCCTCTCTCCTAAGGGACTAGAATTTAGGAACTTCCATTATTTGGTCACATGGTTCTCTTTGCTTGAAGTCACATGCAACTGCACTGTATCTCTGCTGCCTCCATGGTTGGGTCCAAGAACTCTTACAACTCAACCACTATTGCTGGATGTTGACATCCTTTGGGTCAGTAGGCACCAGCACTACTTTTATATGGCTTGGTCCAGGTATTCAGAATTTGGGGACACAAAGGTGAGTACAGTTAGGATCAGTTAGGTAGTAAAAAGGCTTTTTAAGCCTTTTTTTAAGTTTTTAAGTTTTTTATTTTCATTTTCCTGGAATGTTGCTAAATACATCCATATCTATATCTATAGATTTAGATATACACACATAGAGAAATCAAAAGGAATATAAAATTAGAGAGGAAGGCAAAAGCAACTAATGGCATTGAGAAAGATGGAATGTAGAATCTTAACTGAGTCCAAAGGAAACATAGAAACTAAGAGGTTGAGGTGAGAAAACAGTATTTAAGGGATGGGAGATAGTCATTTGCAGAGAAACAAGAGTTTGGTGCTTGAGGAGCAAAAAGAAAGCCAGTGTAGCTAGACTATAGAGTTCAAAGATGGAAATAAAGAGGCCAATTTATTAAAAAATCCAATAGAAGAGTTTGTTTGATTTTGAAAGTAATAGGAAGTTACTAGAACTTACTGATTGAGGGAAGATGCTGGGAAGATGGTAGAGTAGGTCAGAAAATTCCAAGTTCTTCAGATTTCCCATACAAACAAAACAAAATTGTACTTCAGGGCAAACATGGATGAGTGAAAGACAAAAAGAGTTGGGGTAGAAGAGAGGTCCTCCTGCAACTACCCAAGAAGTCCCAGGGTTAGGACTAATGGGTATGAAATGTAAACAACTCCAGGCTAACCTTGCAGAAAAAATAAGCAGGGAGCCCTTGGATTTGGCTGAAGCCTCAGCCTGAAGCACAATAACTTTCATCTTCAAGGGAATTGGGTTCTGAGTTCAGGAAGATTGATGGAACCTCTGCTTATTGGGAATATCATATCCAGCTGTGCTGCAGAGAAACCACCCTGGGAGCAAAGGAACCAGCATACTGGGTGAGTGCAGAAGCCATGGGAAGGGAAGCTGCTGGCTGCTGGCACCTGCAGGAGGGTGGAATTTTTGGTTTGGGATTCCAGATCAGAGAAGAGAGCTGAAGTGAAGCCAGAGGTACCATCTTCCCTCCCACTCCAGGATTAGAGGCGCTTACACTAATAGTTCCCATTTTAAAAAATGAACAGGGAAAGAAGAAATTACCCAACCACAGAAACCTATTAAGGGAATAGAAAAGAGTGGGTTTCATCTTCAGGATGGATAATGAAGTAAAAAAAAAAAAAAGCCACTTCTACCCCTAAGAGTAATATTAAATGGCTACCTGCCCAGAAAGAACTTAATAGAATTCAAAAAAGACTTCAAAAATCAAATGAAGGATTGAGGAAAAACTTAAAAAAATAAGTCATCCAAGAAAAGTAAGATGATTATGAAAAAGTTAGCCAAGTAGAAAAGGAAGTACAGAGTCTTAAAAACTGTGGCCAAAAATATCATATCCAGAAAAATAAACATAGTATTGAGTGAAAAAAAAATGGACTTTCAACAAACTTGGAGATTTTAAGGACTTTGTCTCAATTAAAACCTAATAATAGAAAACTCAACATATGCAAGCCAGCATCAAAGATTAATTTCAAGAGTCATATGCCTAATAAGATTGCCACCAGTAATTGGGTAGCTCACAAGAAAGATTGGGGCAGAGCTGAGTATGATCTGAGTCTAAAAAGCAAAACTGTCTAGGAAAAGGTAAAATGCTAATTTTGCAATATAAATTAGGTGCAGAGGAAGAACTGACACAGAGGAGGGAATAGAGCTGGTATTTATGAAAACCTGTTTATATTAGGAATTGGTTAAGTTGGGAATAATATCTCTGTCTCTGTTTCTCATAATGAAGGGTCTGTCGATGAATGGAAATGGAATAAAGAGGGAGTTAAAAGGAGGGGCAGAAGATAAGGGAGGGATCCATAGATGGTGGTAGATTAAGTAAGAGCAGGACAAGTTAAAGAGTAAAATAAATATAGAATACTTAGCAGGGACAGGAAATAAGAGATATACATAAACACTATAGAAGGATCAGAGTAGAATTCATGTTGGTATATGTATGTATATATAGATATATGTCTATGCAAGCATGAATGTGTGTGAGTGTGTGTGTGCATGTAAATGTGCTTTAACTATAGCCTGCTTGGGAGAGGTGGAAAATGATGGGGAAGGGGGGATAATGGACAATCTTAAATATATAATTTCTTCTATTTTTATATATGCTTTCTTGAAATGGAAATTTATTATTACATATTTTGAGTCCTCTCAGATGTTCTGGTGGGCACATAACAATGTTTTGTTTTGTTTTTAACTTTACTTTCTTTTTTATTTATTTTTTTCTTATTTTTGTATTTAATTTTAAATAAATAAAAAAACATTAAAAAAAAAAAAACTTACTGAATGGGGCTGGTTGTGACATAATTATACCTGAACTTCATTTTTAAAAAATGGTTTTTTAAATTACATGTAAAAATAGCTTTTATTTTTTAAAAATATTGAGTTCCAAACACTCTCCATCCCTTTCACCCTTCCCTAAGGAGGCAAGGAATATGTTATAGGTTATACATGTACTGTCATACAAAACACATTTCTATCTTAGTCATGTCATAAAAGAAAACAGAGAAAAATAGAAAAAAATAAGTAAAAATTAGTATGCTTTGGATCTGCATTCAGATTCTAACAGTTCTTTTTTTGGAGGTGGATAGCACTTTGCCTCACAAGTCCTTCAGAATTGTCTTGATCTTTGTATTGCTGAAAATAGTTAAATCATCCAGTTGATTATTGTACAGTATTGCTATTACTGTGTACAGTGTTTTCCTAGTTCTGCTCATTTACTTTACTTTGCAACAATTCATGTGAATTTCTCCCAGTTTTTCTGAAATCATACTGCTTATTGCTTCTTATAGCACAATAATATTCCATCACAATTGCATTCCATAATCTGTTCAGTCATTCCCCAATTGATGAGCATCCCCTCAATTTCCAATTCTTTACTACCACAAAAAGAACTGATATAAATATTATTGTACATATAGCTGTTTTTCCTTTTCCTTTTTTTTTGGGGGGTGGTTCTTTTCAAGATAGAGATTTAGTAGTGGTGTTGTTGGACCAAAGAGATTTATAGCTCTTTTATAGCACAGTTTTATGGCTCTTTGGGCATAATTCCAAATTACTTTCTAGAATAGTTGGATCAGTTCACAACTCCATCAACAATACTTTCATGTTCTAATTTTCCCAAATCTTTTTTAACATTCATCATTTCTCTTTTCTCTTATATTAGCCAAAATGTGTAGGGTGTACCTTAGAATTTTTAACTTACATTTCTCTAATCAAAAATGATTTTCACATGATTATAGGTAGTTTTGATTTCTTTATCTGAAAAATGCCTTTGAATATTTATCAATTAGGGAATGGCTTTTTTTTTTTTTTATAAATTTGATTCAGTTCTCTATCTCCAACACCATCTCCCCCATTTTCTGTTTTCCTTATAATCTTAGCTGCATTGGTTTTGTTTGTGGAAAAAAAAAACCTTTTAATTTAATGTTACCAAAATAATACATTTTATATCTTGGAATGATCTCTATCTCTTGTTGGATACTAAATTCTTCCTTTATCCACATCTCTGACAGATAAACTATTCCATGCTCCCCTTATTTCTTTATTCTAATCCATATATCCACCTGCACTTTAGAAAAATCACCGTGGTACCTGAGTGGATGTTGGATAAAAGTAGAGAAGATTTGCGGCAGGAATAGCAAGTATAAAACTATTACAGTAGCCCAGGCAAGAGGTGATAAGGGCCTGAATTAAGATTGTGCCTTTGTAGGCAGTGAGAAAACAATATGCTTCTCCATCAAGGCAGCCATTATTGGTTCCTGGGGATCAAGAACAAGTAGAAAAAGACCATCTACATGTAGAGGTTTCTTCATCCTAATGGTGGTGATCTAGTCCTACTCTTTTTACTTTTGTTCCATTTTAATTTTTGCTCTGCTCTTAGGATCTATTTGAAAAAATAACAAAGGATTAATTCTTGTCTACCATAGTCTTATCCCATCAATTAATCTCCAAATTCTGAGTTTTAAGGAAATTCAATGAAGCCTTTTGAAACATCATGTAACCTTATCACCTCGATCAGAACCTCCTACAATTACTTATAGATAGGAAATGTGTAGACCCAGAATATTGCCTTAGATTTTCAATACTATTATAACTAGCAAGTTACAGGCAAAGGTTTTATGTAGATATTGGAAAACAGCAGAAAATTAAAGCTGGAGATAATGTGTTGGAACACAAGCCCTGTTTGGCTCAGCCATGCCCAACAGCATTGTTTTCACTGACCTCAATTGTCAAAATACTTACACTGCTGTGAAAAAAGGCATTGCAAGGAAAACAAAAATGAAATATTAGATTATAAAACTAAGAGTATTTTTACCTATACTGCACAGAATTTCAAGGATATCAGGTATATTGGTAACCTGATTCACTTTTTTTTTTTAATTTCTCTTTTTTGGAGTTCCCAAGTGTCAAGGATGAAACTTCTATTTTGGGAATGGATTCTAGAAAAAGAAGAAGGGGGGAATATGGAGAAGAAGCTAAGTGATTTTTAGTCATTTGAATGTAAATATGCTTTAAAATGCACTCCAATGGTGGATTACATAAAGAAATCTGATATACTCTCCTCTGTAACTTTGAATGGAGGAGGCCTGTTAGAAAAAGGAGAGAGAAAATTTCTAATGGAGAAAAATCAATTTGGATTTCTCTCTCCAGTATCTTTCCAATAAGAAATGGTTGAATGATGAAATGAGAATACCAACAACCTTTACAAACCAAAAAGAGAAAAAAATAACAAGGAATATTCTTTCAAAAAATTACATTGAGTTCTTGAAACATTTTAAAGAGAAACTGCCTTCCTGTTTAGACTTTGATAAGTTTGGAAATAAGTGAAAGTTAGGGGAAAAAAGAGATCTCCAAGCGACCCATTCCTCCATTTTTCTTGAACAGGAAAATTACTTTTAACTTAGGTTTGACTTTGGAGATGGTTGTGAACGTTAAAAACTGAGTGCTTAATTCTCCAGATATCTGAAAGAGGAGAGACTACCAAATGCTTGAAAACATCACAAAACTTATTACTACTAAAAAAAAAGGTGACCAAGAAAATAATAATTATAAGTCCATAGGTTACTTTCTTATCTCTAAAAATGTTTTGAAAATAAATTACCCATATATAGAAGGCAACTTAGATGAAGGCATGAGAAAGGAACAGGCAAATTTTTATAATTATATTCTATAGCAACCCACATCTTCATAGCTACACAGAGACTAAAAAGTATAAAAAAATGCAAGATCCAGATTGCTCAGGATTTTTTGACCATTAAAAACACTAGTTTCTGGAAAATGGACCTTTAAAGGGTCTCCTACAGCAAGATGTCTCCCATTCACATGTCAAAATTCTACAAATGTCCCTCTCTTCCTCTTCCTTCTTTTCTTCCTTCCTTCCTTCCTTCCTTCCTTCCTTCCTTCCTTCCTTCCTTCCTTCTTGTTTATCATCTCTGTGTGTCTCTGTTTCTGTCTTTCTCTGTCTCTGTCTGTCTCTCTCTGTCTCTATCTTCAAAATTACCAATGTCAAATTTGCCAAATTGTCTTTTTGGCATATTTAATGGTCCTTTCTCTAAGCTCATACTTCTTAGCCTCTTTTGACTTTCTTGGAGCTATAGATCCAGTAGTGGTCTTTCTGGAGCAAATCAGAGTCATACAAATTTTCTTTGATAACTGCAAAGTGAAATTCAGAATGATTTGACCATTTCACCAATCCACCAGCGGTGTGCATTTTTAGGGTGTCTGTTTTTTCCACAACTTTCTTAATATTTAATTTTCCATTTCTTTTTTTAAAAAAATCTTTGCTAACCTGCATGATGGAAGGTGAAAAGTAGAATCTTTTAATTTTTTTTTCTTTATTTGAGACAGTTAGATGTAGCAGTGGTTAGAGTAGACCTGAGCTCAACTGTTAAAATACTTTTTAAGGAATATAATTTTAAATAAATCAATTAACTTCTGTGTGCCTCAGTTTCTTCATTTGTAAGATGGAGGTAATTTTAGTGCCTACCTTCCAAGGTTTAAAGGATGATAGTGAAATAATATTTGTAAAATTTTCTTTGTATATCTTCTTTACTATATAAATGTTGCTGCTGCTATTATTAATTTTTCAGACCATTTTTAGCTTGGAATTATTTTTTGGAAAAGTCTTTGCTCATTCCCTTTGACCATTTATTTATTGAAGAATGAGTCGTGGTGCTATATATTTCTGTCAATTTCCTATTTTTTTTGAATGGCAGATTTTTATCTGTGATATTTGGTGTAACTATTTTCCTTGTTTTACAATTTCCTTTTTAATTCTATCTTGATTTTCTTCTTCAAATATTTTGTTAATCTTATAAAGTCTAAATTGTCTACTTTTATTGTTTCCTTCATGCCTAGTTATATTACTAATTCTTCTATTCATAGTTATAAAAAGTACATGATCTTATTTACTTAAAAATAGTGCAAACTTTTATGTGCAGGACACACTATAACAATTTGAGCTAATTGTGGCATATAGTATGAGATTCTTCTAAATCAAATTTATGCTAACCTACTTTCTAGTTTTCCTGAAAATTGTTTTAGAAAAATGAATATTTTCCCCCAGCAATTTACTCTAGGATTTATCAAACATAGAACTAACATTTCTTACTTACCTATTCTATTGAAATGATCTATTTTTTCTATTTTTAACCAGTACCAGTTTTGATAACTATTGCTAAATAACATAGTCTGAAGTCTATTAATAGTATGCTCCTTTCTTTTGTACTTTGTCTCATTTTTTCCCATTAGATTCCAAACCTTTTGTTTTTTCTAAATAAAGTTTCTTAATCTTTTGTCTAATTCCGAAAAGCATACCCTTTGTAATTTGATTGGCAGAGCAATAAATCTATAGCAGAAAGGCAACAGTGGGTTAATAATAAACTCATTCATAAAATTTTATGAATAAGGATGATGGATGATTATGAGTAATAGTGTTTCATAAAGTTGAGGGATGTAGGAGAGACTAAACACAGTATAAAGAAAACTTTTCAAGATATCAAAAAAAATAAAATCATCATATAAAGGAACAAGTGTCTATTAAGTGCCTACTATTTTACCAAGTGTTTATAAATATCATTTCATTCCATCATATTTATTTAAACACACATATAGCCTATATATACACATAACCAATATATACATACATATCATACACACACACAAAATGTGGAAACATATAACATATACATGTTATAAGTATATACATATATATATATATATATATGATTAAATGAAACACTATATTAAATGAGACAGTATACACATAGGCACACAAGCACATACACATGTAAAAATAATTAATGAAAACTAGAAGTAAAAACTGTCATCAATGAAATATATGACAGGAAAAAAGATGAATTGGTGATCTGACAGATAGCTGGTGACAAGTGGACAGCCAGAGTATTCCACTGTTATGAAGATGATGTGAGAGAAAGCAATTAAGTTCTCCACTGTATGGTCTCCTATGACAAAGTTATGGGAGGATATGGAAAAAGGTACTTCATAATGGGCATGGATGGATTGTGAGCTACAACATTGAAAGGAACATCCAAATCAATGACAATGTAAATCTATTTGAGTATTTTTTGGTGCCAAATCTACAAATTAATTTTGTTGTATATTTACTTTTTTTTTTTTTACACTGCCATGATTCAACCAAAAAATTTTCTGTCTTTACTTCTAAGGGATATCTGGTATTTATGCTCTTGTATGTGTCCTGGTATCTTTTTAAAAATTTAATTTAAATAATTTTTTTAGATTATACATTATAACATACTTCCATATTAATCATGTTGAGGAAGAAAAATCAGAACAAAAGAGCAAAATTGAAAAAGAAAAAAAAAAACAAAAGAAATAAAAAAAGGTGAAAATAGTATATTTCAATCTGCATTCAGTCTCTGGATGAAGATGGCATTTTCTATCCAAACTTGTTTTGGAATTGCTGAAAAGAGCTAAGTTTATCATTGTTGATCACCACACAATCTTGCTATTGTAGTGTATAGTATTTTCCTGGTTCTGCTTGCTTCAATCACCATCAGCTTCTGCTCATCATTTCTTATAGAACAATAGTTTTCCCTTTCATGCATATATCATAACTTATTCAGTTATTCCCCAGTTGATGGTGATCACTCATTTTCTAATTCTTTACCACCACAAAAAAGAACTGCTACAAACATTTTTGCAATATAATCCTTTTCCCCTTTTATTATTTATTTCAGTCTATGTTTATTAATATTTAAAAAATAAATGTTTCATCTTGTCAAATGATTTTTATGAATTTATTGAAATAATGTTTGATTATTATGTTTTCTTTGTTGTTTACATGATTATGTCAATTATTTTCCTAATGTTGCATCATTTCATTTCTGATGAGAAACCAACTTGGATATAGTGAAATGTATATTATATGAAGTATTTTGTAAGTAGATATATACATATATTTTATACTGTATTGTAAATTTTGTATTGCTATAGTTTTTTATGATTTTTTACAGTACTATTCACTCATGATACTGAAATATAGGATTTTTTCTCTGATTTGCTTCTGTTTTTGGTATCAAGAACATTTAAGGAGTGTCTTCTATCTTGATTCTTGACAATTTTTTGGAAGGAAGGATATCTTAGATATTGGTTGATATTTAAATGTTTGATAGAATTGGCATATGAATACATTTGTCCCAGATTATTTTCTTTGATAATTTAGGTTTGACTTGCTTGCATCCTGTTTTCTTTCTCTTTCTCTCCCCTTTTTTCTGTTTATTATATTAGTTTGGTTATTTCACATTTTTGTGCATATTCAAATCGGCCTTGGAGACTTAGGGATTTTTTCCCTCCAGCATATGTAATTGTACTTAGTAACTTCTAATAATTCTTTTAATTTCCTCCCTGCTTATTTTGAATTCACCTCATTCATTTTTATTTTGATGTTTTGATTTCCCCCTCTTTTTTTATTTGAAGAATTAATATTTTAACATCTCTTCCAGCTCTAAATTTATGATGTTATAATAACTTTTGTTTCAATGGTATTCATTTTTAATGCCTATTTCCAAGAAAAGTTATTCTTTATGCTCCTTTTCTTACTCTTTGCCATTTCTAGGAATACCTAACATTTATTTCCAGGAATACAAATTCTTCACAGAAGTAGTAGGGTACAGTGGGAAGGACTCTTTTGTTTTCTTTGTCTTTTCCTTTATTGATTATCTATGTAATGTCAGGCCATCTTGCCACTGAAACTAAGAAAAATTGTTCTACCCTTCTTTCTCTTTAAGACTCTAGTATCCTCTCTGCAAATAAGTTTCTTAAGTCCCTAAGCAATAACTGCAAGCTTGGAGTTGACAAAAGAAATAAATACCTGAGAGAAGTACTTCTAAGATCCTTTATATTTTTTTTCCCTCTTCTCTACTTCTGACTCCTACTTGTTTAATTATTTCCTCCTCTACTGTGTTAATTTTAGGCAATGCTGCATTTCTTCACTTGTCCACTTTTTTTGTTTCTAGATTCTACCCCAATTATCTTCTTCCTTTGCTTCTGTCCTCAAGACTGGCCAATTTGGTTCATAGATCTCCATTTGCCCTGGCAAATGGGCTATCCACTGGGAAAATGCCAAAAAAAATCAACTCTAAAAATTATAGCAACCATGAAGGTCAAGAGCTATGCTAAGTAAACAAAAGCTGGGTAAATTCTCTGTGACAAGGTTTCTTCTTACACTGGGGGAAAAGAATCTTTCTCTCAAAATGTTATTGGGGTTAACTCCAAAATTGTGATGCCTAAAATAACAACAGACATAATAGCTCCAGGGAGAACCTAGTACCATTGGTGTTTAGCCCAAACAGGAATGGATCCTTTAACATTATATAAGAAACTCTGCTGACTAAATATTGACTTAGAAAAACATACATTAACACTGTCTTTAATTTTATTGTATTTTAAATTTATTTTGTTAATTATTTCTTAATTACATTTTAATTTGGTTCTGATCAAATTCAGGAGTGATGCCAGTGCCAAAGGAAGTTTGGCTCTCTTGTGTTTGACACATCTGATTTAAGGTATGGGAACAGGAATGGGAGAGGAATTTGAATAGTGGGAATACCCAAGGACCTGGACTGGTGATAATAGTTAACATGTATTTGGTGTCTACTATGTAGTAAGCACTGTGCTTTACAAATATTATCTCTTTTGATACAACAATCCTAAGGGATAATTTCTATTATTATCTACATTTTATGGATTAGAAAATTGAAACAAACAGAAGTTATATGATTTGCCCAGACTCACACACTATTAAGTATTTGAGTTTGGATTTGAACTCAAATCTTTGTGTCTCCAAGTCCATTGCTCTCTATGCTGTGCTATCTACCTGTTGATGAGGTGGTTTTTAGTTGTTTTATACTGTATAGTCAGATAGGTGGTGCCATAGTGCATAGAGCACTGGGCTGGAGTCAGGAAGACTCATCTTCCTGAGTTCAAAACCAGCCTCAGACACTTGTTAGCCGTGTGAGCCTTTGTAATTCACAGGGTTAACTGATTGCCTAGGTACCTCATCTGTAAAATGAGCCAGAATGGCAAAGCACTCCAGTATCTTTGCCAAGAAAACTCCAAAATGTGGTCATGAGGAATTGGATACAACTGAACAATCAGCACTACTACCATGGTTTATATTGTAATAATTACATTAAGGAGATTTCTTTCATTTATATTCCAAGTGGTAAAGTGGAAAAAGTGCTGAATCTAGAGTCAGTGAGAAAATTGAGCTCAAATCCTATCTCAGATCCTTACTATGTAACTAGTGCTTGTCCTCCCTGAGTCTTAATTTCCTCATCTGTAAAATGAGGATAACAATAGCATTACTTTACAGGGTGGTTATAAGCATCAAATGAAATAATATATGCAAAGTACTTTGCAAACCTTGAAGTTTTATGTGAATGCTAAGATTATTGTTATCATAATTATTAATAAGTTTTCTAAATTTGACTAATTTTTTATGAGAATTATTATTTGTTATGGGGAGAGTGGCCCAGGGCACCGCTCACTTTGGCATTTTTCCAAGGATTTCTGTATAATAGAAAGAATTTTTAAAAATTTAATACTTAAAATTGTCCAGTCACAATTCTTCTCCAAGATTTTAATTTTCCCAAATTTTATCATGCCAGAAAAAGAAGCCCACTCAAGGATCATTCTGGAGGAAAAGTTTGCTGTTGAGTGGCAACTAGAAGGAGGTAACCAAGGGCAGCTCCAGAGACAGTGTTAGGTGGCATGATATTCCCCAAAAGGCTTCTGGGAGTTTCTGAATGAGATTGATACCATGTGCTCTACAGTTGAAAAGAGCAAACATTTTTTCCTCTTTAATTATTGCGCTGGATCGTGAAATTAAACACAGCAGGTAGGAAGATCCTGCACTGATTTCCAAAGCTATCGCATGCTCTGGTTAATTGTGTCAGCCTGGAGAGGCTGATTAGCATAATTAATCTAACCCTGTGATTACCCTGAGGACAGAGATGTTCCTGGATGCACAGGTGGAATGTGGTGAATGAGTCCCTGAGTGGCAAATGTGAATAGGAGAGTGTGAGAGTAGTAGTGTCAGAGACGATAGGGTGGAAGACAGCCACAAAAAATCTGAAAAAGGTATATGGGAAAGAGGCTGGAAAAATTTTGCAACTATAATCTACCAAGGACAGAATAAACAATTTAGTGCCCCGTTATTTATGACCAACTTTGGTTCAATTTTGGAGAAGCTCTAAGAGGTGGTTTGGGAGAATTAGTGGGCAGGTTTTCTTTGTAAACTACTTGTAAAGAATTTTGACTTTTCTATGCAGTATCATCTCAGACCAAAGAATAACATGGTTATTAAAAAAAATAAAATTTATTGATTAGTTTATCTATCATTTGGACATATGTAATCCAGATGCCATTAAAAGGCTCTTCCCAGTCTTGGAATATAGGAGACAAGATAACCCCTCTTTTTTCCCTTTTATTTATGAGTCATAGTCTAGGGGCCAAAGGCTCTTTTCTCATTCTCCTTTTTAAGTCTCTTCCCAATCTTATAGCTCATCCTCTGCCTCTTGTCAATATTTTCTGGTTGGAAAATGACAATTTTAATTTAAGAAGTTGAAAATAATTATACTCAAGTTTCTTAAGCTATGGGTATGCTGGAGCCAATTTCAAGTGATTTCCTAGTGCCAATTGGTAAAATTTTCAGACTGAAAATTTGCAAATGTTATAAAACAGCATTTAATTCATTAGTTTGCTGATTGGCTAGATTTAAGAAAGTAATGGAGAATAAGTCAACAATGCAGATTAAACTTAAAAGTGTATCCCCTTCAACTTTTTAAAAAAAGAGTATATTATTAAACATTGTTAAATCAGTACATCATGGTCCAATAACCCTCTTTGCCCTCAAATATAAATTGAGGGGATTGAAATAAATGCTCTTTAAAAGTCCTTCCAGCTTTAATGACCCCAAGGCACCATGCTAGATATCAGAAATACAAAATGAAACAATACCTGTCCACAAGTAATTTATAATCTACTGCAGAAGTACATAAGTAAATAAGCACAAAATATACACAAAGTATCACAAAGAAATTTCTAGAAGAAGGAAGAGCTAATAACTGAGGGGATCAGGAAAAATCTAGTGGAGTGACATGTGGAAACATTTAAAAACACCTCCACCTCTTTCTTTTAGAAAGACACATACACACATATACGTTCAAAATATATCTGTATATACAATATATACCCATAATATCCTAAAATTTTATATTAAGATAATGATAGATTGTATACATTCAGTATTATAGAAATTATAATGATATAGCATTATAAGTAATATATATAGAGAAATATATATCATTTTGCAAAACTTAGCAAAATTAGAAATATACTATTGGTTGTTATTGTTATAATAATCATTGTCATTTTCCTGAGTTCAGCAACTATCTTTTATCATGTGCAGTTTCCTTGCTCAGGAATGCTACAAATGATAATGTCAAACTATAATATTAGAGTTTCAGAATCATGGAGTGGTTCTTTCAATCTTGAGTCCTCTTTTTCTCTAAGCAGAAATGTTCAGAATACAATATACTGAACTGATAAAAATTATTTATAGATGATTTGTGCCTAAAAAACAGAATATAGACATTTCTTCCACATATCTGAGGTATGCTTTGAAGATAGTGAGAAATTCTTTGAGGTTGGAGGAAAAGAGGTAATAAATTCCAGGCTTGGGCAATGACTCAAAGACAGAGATAGGAAGTGACATGTTGTATATGGAGAAACTTGTCCAGTTTTTCTGTAGTGCAGTGTATATGAGGGTGATGTGTTTGTAATCTCAGGAATACTGTTTGAGGGGGAAATGATGTGAATAATCTCAGGGATACTATACCATGGCTCCAAGTTATCTTAATGATTTAAATTATCTTAAGTTTATACTTTTTGACTCCAAGATGTCTGGCCTTAGGAGTTCTGCAAATTACCTTTAGATTATTTTTAGGTTATAATTTATGACCTGAGATGCTAACTCTGGAAGAAATTTCACTAACCCTAACTCCAATTAACCTCTAAGCCATAAAATTAGCATATCAGTAAGCATCTTGGAACAAATCCATTAATATTCATAAAATTAACATATCAAAAGCTTTCTTTGAAACTGAATTTAAGCCATAGAAGTTAATATTCCAAAATTAATAACCTAACCCCCCTCCAAAAAAACCTTTTACATTTATATATAGAAATTGTTCCCCACTACTCCCCGAACTTCTCTTTTAGAATTTAGCAGGCCAGTCAATGGCATAATAAAATCTTTGCCCCTTAATTTAGAGAAGATCTAAGCCTGTGAATTCTTTTTAAAGACATCTCAACACCAATCTGAAGCACTAATATTTTAGGGTTCAGTTCTAAATCCTGACAAAGGGAAATGACCAATCCTTAACTTTTTATTAGTCACATGCAATGTGTCAGACACATAGGGATACAAATACAAAAGTGAAATCTGTCCTCATGGAAATTATTTTCCATTGGGTAAGAAAACATGTAGTGAAATGGGTATATGCAAAATACATGCAAGGAGATTCTTGCTTCTGGGTGATTTGTAAAGGAAAGCACTTGAATTGAATATTGAGGGAAATGCAGGATTCTAAAGGGTAGAGGAGAGAAGAAAGTGCTCTTCTAGACAATTGCAAAGGCATTGAGATAGGATGTGGAACATCATGTGGGATGAACAATTCAATAAGCATTTATTTTATTTTATTTTTCATTATTCTCCCAGTCTTGATCTCTTTATTCTGAATTAATTCATATGTCTTTCCATGTCTTTTTGAAACCATCTATTTCAATAAGCATTTATTAAACACCTACTGTGCTCCATTCATTATCAGTCCCTACTCTCTAGTACATATTCTAATGAAAGAACAATTGTAAAGAAAATCAATTGTGTAATTGTGTACAACCAAGATATTTATAGGATAAATTCAAAACAATCTTAGGGGAAAACCCTGGCATTAACAGGTATCCATAAAGACTTTATTCAATAGATAAAATTTTAATTGATACTTGAAAGGAAGTTAGGGAAGCTAGGAGGAAGAGATGAGGAGTGCATGAGGGACACACAAAGAAAATGAACAAGTAGGACAGGGAATGTTTTGATTGAAGAGTAGCAGGGAGTCTCTCTCTCTCTCTCTCTCTGTCCCCCCCCCCAATTTAAAAATTATATGTAAAACAATTTTTACATTCTTCTCCCTCCCCCCATAAAATCAGCTCTTAGTTTTGTTTATTAGTTCAGTAGTGTTTTTACTTTCAATTTAATTAATCTCCCCTTTTATGTTCAGAATTTCAAATTTGATATTTATTTGAAAGTTTTAATTTGTTCTTTTTGTAGCTTTTTTTAGTTGCATGCCCAATTCATTGATCTTCTCTTTCTCTATTTTATGCAAGTAAGCATCTAGAGATATAAAACTTCCTCTAAAAACTGCTTTGCTTGTATCTCATAAATTTTGGTTTGTTGTCTCACTATTATTATTCTCTTGGATGAAATTATCGATTGTATCTATGATTTGTTGTTCCACCCACTCATTCTTTAGGATCAGATTATTTATTTTTCAATTAATTTTTGGTCTATTTTTCCCTGGCTATTTATTACATATTATTTTTGTTGCATCATGATTTGAAAAACTATTATTTCTGTCTTTCTGCATTTGGATGTGAGATTTTCATATATGGACATTTTTTGTATAGGTTCCATGAATTGCTGAGAATTTCTCCATTCAATTTTCTCCAAAGATCTATAATACTTAACTTTTTCTAAAATTCTATTTACTTCCTTAATTTCTTTCTTATTTATTTTGTGGTTTGAATTATCTACTTCTGAGAGAACAAAGTTGAGGTCCCCCACTAGTATAATTTTGCTGTCTAATTCTTGCAGCTCTCTTAACTTCTCTAGGAATTTGGATGCTATAGCACTTAGTGCATATATATTTAGTATTGATATTACTTCATTATCTATGATATCCTTTAGGAAGATAAAAGTTCCTTCCTTATCTCTTTAAATTAGATATATTTTTGCTTTTGCTTGATCTAAGATCAGGCTCACTACCTCTACTTTTTTTTTTTTTTTTTTTACTTCAGCTGAAGCATAATAGATTCTGCTCCACCTTTTACCTTTACTCTAAATGTATCGTTTTGTTTTAAATGTGTTTCTTGTAAACAACATATTATAGGATTCTGGCTTTTAATCCAGTCTGCTATCCATTTCCTTTTGATGGAAAGAGTTCATCTCATTCACATTCACAGTTAAAATGACTAGTTCTGTATTTCCCACCATCTTATTTTCCCCAAGTTATGTTGTCTCTTTCCTTTCCTACTTTCCTTCCTCTCTAGTATTTTACTTTTGACCACTTTCCTCAAACAGCCCTCCTCCTTTACAGCCCCTCCCCCTTTGTTTTCCCCTCCTACTTCCCTGTAGGGTGAGATAAGTTTCTTTGTGAAACAAAATATGTCTGACATTCCCTCAATTATATGAAGTCTTCTTTGCCTCTTCATGAGATGTAATTTACCTTTATTTTCCTCTTCTTCCAGTACAATATCCTTTTCACCTCTAGTTTCTTTTTTATATTATCACAATAAAAATCAAATTATACCTGCACCCTCTAAGCATACCCATAACAGAGATATAATTCTCAAGAGTTCTTTCCTTTCTTTATGCTTCTTTTGAGTTCTGTGTTTGGAGATAAAATTTTCTGTACAATTCTGGTCTTTTTATAAGAAATAAATGAAACTTACCTGTATCATTGAATGTCCATCTTCTTCCATAATGCTCAATTTTCCTGGATAGTTGATTCTTGGCTACAACCCAAATTCCTTTGCTTTTCAGGATATCAGATTCCAGGCCCTTTGATCCTTTAAAGTGGAAGCTGCTAGATCCTGGGTAATACTGCTTGTAATATTTTCTCCTTGATCTGATAATTCTGAAATTTAGCTATGATATTTTTTGAACTTTTCATTATTGGGTATCTTTCAGAAGATGGTTGGTGAATTCTTTCAATGGCTATTTTACTCTCTGGCAGTTTAAATGATGATTTCCGAAAGATGATGTCTAGATCTTTTTTTCATCATGTTTTTCAAAAGTCCAATAATCCTTAGCTTGTTTTTCCTAGATCTATTTTCCAGGTCAGTTGTTTTTCCAATGAAGTATTTTATATTTTCTTCTATATTTTTCATTTTTTTTTTTTTTTGGTTTTGTTTGACTGATTCTTGATGTCTCATTGAGTCATTCATTCATTTCCATTTGTTCAATTCTAATTTTTAGTGAATTATTTTCTTTGGTTACTTTTTTTTTTTTTTAGCTCTTTTTGTATTTGAGCAATTGAATTTTTAAATGAGTTCTTTAGTTCAATGAATTTTTTTTCCCATTTCACAAATTCTGTTTTTCAGTGAGTTATTTTCTTTTTCCATTTTGTCAAATCTATTTTGTAAGAAGTTATAGGCTTGAAAGGGGCCAAAATGGCAAAAAGTAGACACTTCTTTATCTGAACTCCTCTGAACTTCCCTCACATAAACAGCTAAGCCTCTGAACTATTTTTGGAGTGACAGAATCCACAAATATTTGGAATGCAACAAATTTCCAGAAGAAAATACTTAGGAAAAACTTCAGAAAAGGTCTTTTTCAATTGGGCAGGGGAGAAGCTGCTAATCCCAGACCACAGTACAGAGAGCCTGGGTCAGGGAGCTGAGGTGGGAGCCAGAGCATTGTGGTGTCCACCCACTGGGGAATCTACTGTGAGGCTCTTAGGCTAATCTGTCCTTGTTACAAGGAAGTGGTTCAGCAGATTTGCTGTGACACAGCCAAAGCAAATACAAAATGCAAATTGGCAGCCTCTGAATTCCAGAACACCAGAAAAATGGGATCTGGTCGTGCCTACCCAGTACCAGAAGTTAGTCAGCAATATTGGCCCCAGGGCAAACTAAAGCAGCTGTCATGCTTTTGCCTTAAGAGCAGACCTCAATCCTTAAAAAAAAATGAGTAAAAAAGCAAAAATAACTTGGACTATTGGCAGCTTTTATGGAGAAAGAGAAGAATAGGCCTCACATCCTAAGGATCCTAAAGGCAAATCAGCTTCAAATGAAATCCCAAAAGATGTTGGTTCCCATTTCACAATCCTCTCTTGGACGAATTAAAAATGGATCTTAAAAGAGAGTTATAAGAAAAATGGGGGAAAGAAATGAGATCTTTGCAAGAGGGTATGGAGAAAGAAAAACAGAAATTATCTGAAGAAAACTCCTTAAAAATAGATTTGAAGAAATGGAAAAAGCATATAACTCCTTACACAATAGATTTGATGAAATGGCAAAGGCAAATAACTTCTTACAAAATAGAATTGATGAAATGAAAGAAGCATATAACTCCTTAC
The DNA here is from genome assembly GCF_902635505.1 of Sarcophilus harrisii. Taxonomy (NCBI): domain Eukaryota; kingdom Metazoa; phylum Chordata; class Mammalia; order Dasyuromorphia; family Dasyuridae; genus Sarcophilus; species Sarcophilus harrisii. The sequence continues at coordinate 301,459,687 of NC_045426.1, read as the reverse complement.
AGAAGAGATATGAAAAAGAAACCAATTGTTGAAAAGCAGAATTTGTGAAATGGAAAAGAAATGCAATGAACAAAACACCCCATTTAAAAGTTAAATTAGCCAAATGTTAAAAAAGGAGTTAAAAAATTAAAAAAGTTAAATTAGCCAAATGTTAAAAAAGGAGTTAAAAAGCTAATTGAAGAAAATAGTTCACTATTTTCACAAACTAGAATTCAGCAAATGGAAGTGAATCAGTCAAACAGAACCCCCCCAAAAATGAAAAAGTAGAAGAAAATGTTCAATACCTCATTGGAAAAACAACTGACCTGGAAAATAGATCTAGGAGAGACAATCTAAGAATTATTGGACTTCCTGAAAACTATGAGGAAAAAAAGAACCTAAACATCATTTTTCAGGAAATCATCAATGAAAACAGTTCTGATTTTCTAGAACCAGAGGGTAAAATAGCCATTGAAAGAATTCACTGATCACTTCCTGAAAGAGACCCCAAAATGAAAACTCCAAGGATCATCATAGCTAAATTTCAGAATTATCAAATCAAGGAGAATATATTGCAGCCAGAAGGAAACAATTTAAATATCAAGGAACCACAAACAGGATTACCCAGCAGCTTTCACTTCAAAGGATTGAAGGACCTTGTAGAGGGCTGAAACTGTTGGGTTGATGCACTGAGGTCAGGACTGCTGAGAGCTTGAGGCTAGCTACTGATTGGAGAATACTCTATGGCCATATGCTTGGAAAATGGTCCTTTCCATTATCCGTACTGGCTCAATGATTGGTATATAGAGGATTTTAGGAGAGACTAGGGGATCGAGGAAGATTAACCAGAGACACTCTTGGTAGTAGAGGAGGGGGAAGGCAGTTGTGAAGATTCTGTTTCCATCCTGTTCAATCCTGCATCTGGGGACCAAGAATAAAGACTGAGGACTTTTGCTTATCCTGACTCCGACTGATTCTGGGGCATCCTGGGTGTTAGTGTGGTTGTTACAAGACCTAGAATCTGATTTTTTTTTTCACTGAAGCAAGTGTTTCTGCTGGAAATTGGTTACATTTCAAATATTTGGGGGTTCTGCCACTCCAAAACTATTTCAGAAGCTTAATTTGGTCTTGACTTGAGGGAGAGCTCAGCTAAAGACTTGTCTCCTCTCTACCATTTTGGCTCTGCCCTCCATTTCTTTTTTTTTTTTTAAGTTTGAAATCCAAATTCCTTTTCTCTCTCCCCACTCTCCCTTTCAAAAGGCAAAAAAAAAAAAATGACAAATGTCATCTTTGTGCAGTCATGAAAAATATTTTTCCAAATCTGTCGTGTTATGAAAGAAAAAAATAAGAAAAATTTGTTTTTAAAAAATTGTGTTTCAATCTGCTTTGAGACTTTATTAGTTCTCTGGATATGGATAGCAGTTTTCATCACAAGTCCTTTGTAATTGTCTTAGATCACTTTATTTCTGAGAATAATTAAATCATTCATAGTTGATCATCATATAAAATTGCTGGTAGAATACAATGTTCTCCAGTCTCTACTTACTTCAATTTGCATTAATTAAATCTCTTCTAGTTTTCCTGAAACCATCTTATTCATAATTTTTTTCCATTCTTTTCATTTTATTTTTTTCATTATTTCTTGTAGCACAACGGTATTCAATCAATTAAGTACTACAGATTGTTCAGTCATTTCTCTATTGATGGACATTCTTTCAATTTCTAATTCTTTGACACCAAAAGAAGAATTGTTATAATTTTTTTTTTTTGCACAAATAGGTCCTTTTTTTTCTTATTTCTTTTTTTATCTCTTTGCGATGCAGACCTAGTAGTCTTGCTGAGTCAAAGGGCATGCACAGTTTTATAGCCCTTTGAGCATAATTCCAAATTACTCTTCTGAACATTTGAATCAGTTAACAACTCCATCAACAATGCATTTGTGTTCAACTTTTCACACATTCTTTCCAACATTTATCATTTTCCTTTTCTATCATATCAGTCAACCTGAGAGGTGTGAGGTGATGCCTCAGAGTGAACTGGCTGTTCATATCTCTTGAATACTTATCAATTGAGGAATTATAAGATTAGTTTCACAATATGCAACAGTCAATGACTACAGTAATCTAGTGTTGGATAAACTCAAAGACTCCAGTTTCTGGGATAAGAACTATTTGACAAAAATTGCTAGAAAAAAACTGAAAAATAATATGGCAGAAACTAGGCATTGACTAACATCTAATGCCCTATATCAAGATAAAGTCAAAATGGGTTCATAATTTTAAACATAAATAGTGATATTATAAGCAAATTGGGAGAACAAGGGATAGTTCACTCCTCAGATGTGCTGAGAAGGAAGGAATTTATGACCAAAGAACTAGAGAACCTTATGAAATGCAAAATCTATAGCTTTGGTTACATTAAATTTAAAAGGTTTTGCACAAAAAACTCAATATAGCCAAGATTAGAAGGGAAACAGAAAGTTGAGAAAATATTTTTTAGAACCAGTGTTTCTGATAAAGGCCTGATTTATAAAATATATAGAGAGAATTCATCTAAATTTATAAAAATACAAGTTATCCCCCAATTGATAAATGGTCAAAGGCTATGAACAGACAATGTTCAGATAAAGGAATTAAAGCCATTTTTAATCATGTGAAAAAAATGCTCTAAATCACTGTTGATTAGAGAAATACAAATTAAGAAAAGTCTGAAATATTACTTCATACCTTTCAAATTGGCTAAGATAATAGGAAAAGATAATGTGGGAAATTTGGGATACTAACACATTGTTGGTGGAGTTGTGAAATAACAGCCTTTCTGGAGAGCAACTTGGAACTATTTGCAGAAGGCTATAACACTGGGCTTACCCTTTAATCCATCAGTGTTTATATCCCCAAGAGATCATAAAAGAGGGGAAAGGACTAACATGCAGAAATGTTTATAGTAGCCCTTTTTTTGTGGTGGCAAGGACCTAGAAATTGAGTAGATACCCATCTGTTGGAGAATGGCTGAATAAATTATGATATATGAATGCAATGGAGTATTAATTTTGTATTAGATACAATGAGCAGACTGATTTCAGAAAAGCCTGGATTTACATGAACTGATACTAAATGAAAGGAACAGAATCAAGAGAATATTGTACATAGGAACAACAAGATTATGTGATGATCAACTCTGATGGACTTGGCTCTTTTCAACAATGATGTGATTCATGGAAATTTCAATAGATTTGTGATGGAAAGTGACATCTGCATTCAGAAAGAACTGTGGAGACAAAATGTGGATCAAAGCATATTGTTTTTACCTTTTTTCTTGTTGCTTTGCTTGTTTTTTCCCTTTTGATCTGATTTTTGTTGTGCAGCATGACAAATATGGAAATATGTGTGGAAGAACTGCACATGTTTAACCCATATAAGATTGCTTGCTGTCTTGCATGGGAGAAGGAAAAAAATTGGAACACAAGAGTTTCACTTATTTGGAAAAAATAGACATTATTTAAAATTGACTCAGTTCTCTGTATATTTGAAAAATAAAGCCTTTTATCAGAAAAAAAAAATTATGTAAATTCCTCCCTTCTCCCTTGTTTTTTTTTTTTTTTTTAAATCTTGGTTGCAAAGCTTTTAAATTTAATGTAATAAAAACTATCCCTTTTATATCTTGTAATGCTCTTTGTCTCTTGTTTGATCATAAATTCTTCCTCTAATTATTCTATGATCTCCTAATATGCTCATGGTATTGTGTTTATGCCTAAATCATGTAATCCACTTTGCTATCTGCTTATGTTTTGGGATGAGTTAATCCCATTTATATTAAGAGTTGTGATTACTGTGTATTTCCTTCTATCCCCTTTCCCTCCATTTGTCCTACTCCCTCCTTTCACCACGTTCATCCTCAAAAGTGTCTTGTTTCTGACTATTACTTTGACCAATTTGCCCTCCATCCTATCAACCCTCCCTTCCTTTTAACCACTTCCCTTCCTACTTTCCTGTAGGGTATGATGGAATTCTATGCCTAATTGAGACTGTTTATTATTCCCTCTTTGATCTAATTGTAATGAGAATGAAGTTCAAGTGTATCCTCTACCTCCCTTATCTTCCTCTTCACTATAAATATTCTTTCATGCCTCTTTTATGTGATATAATTTACCCCATTTTACTTCTCCCTTTACTCTTCTCCCCGTGCACTCCTCTTTTTCACCCCTTAATTATATTTTTTTGAATATATTTCACCAAATTCATCTCACCTCCATGTTCTCAGTTTATCTGTACTCTTCTAACTGCCCTAATAACGTTCTTTTAATTTAGAAGTATCATCTTCCCTTAGGAATGTAAGCAATTTAATTTTATTAAATCTCTTATGATTTCTCTTTCCAGTTTATGGTTTTATTCTTCTCTTGAGTCTTACATTAAAAAGTCAAATTTTCTTTTCAGCTCTGGCCTTTTCTTTAAGAATGCTTGAAAGTCCTCTATTTCATTGAGTATCTGTTTTATTTTTCTCCCTGAAGTATTATACTCAGTTTTTCTGGGTGGTTGATTATTGGTTACAATTCTAGCTCTTTGGCCCTCTAGACTATCATATTTCAATCTTCTGATCCTTTCATGTAGAAGCTACTAAATCCTTTGTTATCCTGACTATAACACCATGATATTTGAATTGTTTCTTTCTGACTGCTTGCAACATTTTCTCCTTGACCTGGGAGCTCTGGGATTTGGCTCTAGTATTCCAAGAAATTGTTATTTTGGGATTTCTTTCAGGAGATGATTGGTGGATTATTTCAATTTCTATTTTACTCTTTATTTCTAGAATATCAGGACAATTTTCTTGAAATCTAACACTAGACTTTTAAAAAAAATTATAGCTTTCAGATAATCTAATAATACTTAAATTATCTCTCTTTGAACTATTTTCCAGGTCAGTTGTTTTTCCAATGAGATAGTTCACATTTTCTTCTATTTTTTCATTCTTTTGAATTTGTTTGATTATTTTTTGATATCTTATGAAATAATCAGTTTACATTTCACCAATTCTATTTTTTAAGGAGTACTCTGCTTCACTGGATTTTTGTTCTTTTTTTACCCTTTGGCCTATTTGACCAAAGGTTCATTTTTCTTTAGTATTTTTAGTACTTAAAAATGTATCTATTGGCTTTTCCCATGATTTTTTTGCCCATTCTCATTTCTTTCCTCATTTTTTTTTTCCTCTGCCTTTCTGACTTGATTTTTAAAATCCTTTGTGAGATCTTTCAGGATTTCTTTTTGGACATGAGATCAATTTACTTTTTTTTTTGGCTTTGCTTGTAGCTGTTTTGATATTGTTGTCTCCTTCTGAGTTTGTTTTGCTCTTCCCCTTCACCAGAGTAATTTTTTATGGTCAGGTTATTTTTAAATTGTTATTATTATTATTATTATTACTAATTTTCATAGATTATTTCTGGCTTAACTTAATGTCAAAGTTGAGTTCTGCTCCCAGGGTGGAGGACTCTGGTTTTTTTGTGCTGCTGTTCTCAGAGTTAGTTCTGGGGAAGACAGACTGTCTATAAGTTTTTAGGTTTTTTCATTGTGGTATAATTTAAGAAGAAGTCTGGTGATTGTTCTATTGGCCTTTACTCTGATCTCTGATGACCAAAACCACTCTTTTCAATCTGGAACTGTGACCAGAGCCTCTGCTTTTACTAGTGTTTTTCCTGGGACTTTGACCCAGAAGTATATATGATCATGAAACAGCATCCTATTCCCAGAGCCAGCATAGGGACTCCTAGGTGATTTACTCCTGACCAATTATCTTACCTCCTTACCTTCTGTGGACTGAAAGCTTCAGAAGTTGCTGTTGATGATTCAGTTGCCTACAAAATAGAAGAGAAAAAAGTCTAGGAGAGAGACTTGGGGAAGACTCATGGTTAATAGATCCATCCTAACTGAAGATCCAAGAATGAGGACTGAGGAGTTGTTGGATAGGTCAGAAGAGAATCAGGAAAATAGGATCATGAAAATCTAGCTAGAAATCACCTATTGTATTCCAATCAATTTGCCTTCTATCTCCAGAGTATAGAGATTAAACACTAAACAATTTACAAGGGATATGAGCTCTGCCTTCATAGAACTTAAAATCTAGTAAGAATGTTAAGACAAAAATAGATAAATATATATTAGAAAGCGACAAGACAAAATACTCTATGAAGTTTCAAGTGCAAAATCATTACTGATAGGAAGAGTGAAGAAAGGCTTTATGGAGGTGACTTTCTTAAAAGGAAGAATAGAATTTCAAGTGATAGTTGAGGAAGCGCATTCCAGATAGAAGAATGAGCAAAGCCACAGAGGTAGAAAAGCTTTATGTTGTGTAGGGAACAGTGAGTAATGTATTTGTTTTGAACATAGAAAGAAGAGAAAGAAGTTGGGGCCAGAGCATGGAAGGTCATAAATACTAACTAATGAGTTAATGGCAATATTTATCCATTTACATGCTACACAGGTTGACATTCTAATGATTTGATGCTCAGAATCAACTCCTTGAGTTTTATAATGGTCTGTGGGACTGTGGCTCAACAGCTTTTCCTTGAATTGTGACTTCCTCAGAGAGATGGTTAGAGATGGTTTTATTTCACCTCCAGTCTTCAAATTTACAGTAATGGTACTACTTTAAAAAAAAAAAAAAACTTTAAAAATCCTCTTGGAATACAAGAACATCTTTTACAAATACAATCTTATTGCAAGATTGATATGTTGCAATATTAGATGAGAAGGGGAATAAAACCTCATCCATTTAAAATCACATGTGGGGCTGAGGAGAATAAAACTCCTACAGGCTAATAGAAGTTGCAATACTGATATTAGACACTGTTAAGATTTTCCAGTCTTTGGAAAGAAAATGAAATGCTTTTATCTCAAGAACAGCATAGAGTGAAATGGGTGAATTTCAAAATCATTTGCATATGCTATTTATGGGCAACTCTTCCTGAATTGTTTTTATTTTTTATTTGGTGAATTCTCTTAGTAAAACCAACAGCAACTTGATATTAGAATGCAGATTAGATAGAAAACAGGGGATGGGGGAATAGCAGATCCTGAGAGATTACAGGTTAAAAAGAAAAGAAAAGAACATAAATCTCTATATTTCTTTTGTAATTTAAGGTTAGTAGGAACTCAGCTCTCATAATTAGAATCATAGATTTTAGAGTTAGAAAAAACCTCAGAAGCACTGAATCTGACTCCTTCATTTTGCCACTGTAAAAACTCAGGAACAAATTAGTTAAATGACCTAGGGATACACACTTACTAAGTTTCCTATTATGGGATTTTTATTTAGCATAATTTTAATATGCAGGGACAGTGAGGTGGAATGGTGGATATAGCATTGAGCTTGGAGTCAGGAAGACCTGACTCCTAATTCAGACACTTACTAGCTGTATTGACCATGGATAAGTCACTTAACATGTTTTGCTCTATTTCTTCATCTATAAAATGAACTGGAAAAGAAAATAGCTAACTATTTTAGTATCTTTGCCAAGAAAATCCCAAATGGAGTCATCAAAAGTCAGATATACCTGAAAGAACTAAACAATTTCAATCTTGCTGTATCTTGGGAAAGAGGGAGGTCCAAGGAGAGGGAAAGAGATGGGAGAATGGCTGGTCATTGGAGCAGTTAGAGCATATACAACATTTATTGATTCAATTTGCAGTTTTACATGGGCACAATTTTTGATGCTCTGAAATTATTACTATATTAATATTAAAGATCACTGATCACAGATCACCATAATAGAGATAATAATAATGAAAATATTTGAAGTACTTTGAGAATTACTAAAATGTGACACAGAGATACAATGTAAGCACATACTGCTGGGAAAAATGACACTGAAATACTTAACACAAGGTTGCCACAAACTTCAATTTATTAAAAAAGTCATACCTGCAAAACACAATAAAGTGAAATGCAATTTAATGATGTATACCTATCTACTTATATCTGTCCATGGATAGCATTTGTGTAGGAAACTTCCCATCTCCTCCATCAGTGAATGAATGATAAAGCATTTATTTAAGTGCTTACTATGTAACAAATAGGCACTGTGCTACATACTAGAGATACGATGTTTACACACACAAACACATATAAATATATACATATATACAGTTATATCTTATATCTGTGGACTCTCAATAATATCTATATGACCTACAGCACCAAACTGTGAAATGACTCAAATGATAAATCTACTTATATATAATATACAATACACACATATATATTTACAGAGAGACAACATTTGCAGAATACTATATATATATATATATATATATATATATATATATATATATCATGTGTGTCTCATATAGATGTAGAAACTAAGTCTACAAGGGTCAAGTGAGTTGCCTATGATCACAGAAGCAATAAATTTCAGAATAAAAACTGTGGTGTTTCAAGTCCAGTGGCTGGCCAGTAGGAGAAATATTGTCTTTCAAGACTACATGCCTGGCCTGTGACTTAAGACCAGCCCTACTAAAGAGAATGCATCCTTTAGCAAGTTATCCCTTATATTCACAAAGGGTCAAGGGAAAGAAAATTACAGTGAAACAGTGGAGTAATTAAATCAAAGTCAATATTAACAAGATCCAATAATTCCTGGGAATCCAGGGCACAGATTGAGGAATGTTTTCAGTTTAACAGCTTTGTTGAGTCTCGGCTTGGGGATGTGACACACAAATTGATTTTTACCAGTTGATTAGTCAGTGCCCATTTCCTTATCTATCAATAGCCCTGTCCACAAGAATGTGAAAAAAAATCACTCAGCTGGGACATTCCTTGAAAAATGTGTTTCTTTCAGGGCTAGTGACAAATCAATGAATAGTCTCTTTAATTATTTGCAAAAAGTAGATTTTGTTAAAAAAAAAAAAAGAATTCTGGACAGGGGATGGAGTAGCTGGGGCTTCTTTCTACCTAAACTTTAGTTTACAAATTGATTTTCCTGTTTTTCCTAGTTGAAGTCACTGCTGAATGCAGAAAACAATATTTTCTCCAGAAAAGGAAACTGATAGCATCTGTAGGCAATTTATTAAACCTAAAAAATAATAATAAATGGAATATATATATATATATATATATATATATACATATAATGTGTGTGTGTGTACATAATGCCTTTATGTTTTTGACATGCTTTCTATACATAGCATCATAGACATTAGGGTTCATTGAGTTCAACTCACTCATTTTACAGATAAGGAGACTAAGGCATGAAGAAATAAATAGCCCAAAATTATGTAGGTAACCAATAACAGAGAATGGATTAGAACCTAGGACTTCCAACAGCAAATTGAACACTCTTTTTCGTTTATGATTTGAGTCATATCACAACTTGGAGCTGTATGTCATACAGATATTATTGAGAGTCCACAGATAAGATAAGTTTGGTTCAGACAGGTTAAATGATCTCTGTATCACCAAATAACTGATAAGTGTCACATTTGGCATTTGAAACTAGACTCTACTGATATCCAAGTCCTATATTCCATCCTCCACATCAACCCTTTCATAAATCTGATTGATACCTATTGAACTTCATTGGATATCAGAAAAACTGAGAAAAATCTATTTATTGTCTGACAAGATTGGGAGTAGAAGATAACTCTGAAAAATAGTATTTGGAACTTCAAAAATACATGTCCCATCACTGACAAATATACATGGTTATTAGAGCATTCTTGTTCAAGAAGTAATTTTGACTCACAAAACATCTTAAAACAGAAATTCAAATCTGGCCTGTCTTCTGCATATAATGTTGGATGAATGGCAAGTTGCAAAATAAAAATGGCATAGATACTTCTACAATAAGCTTGACTTCTATGTCAATCAAACATGAAATGGTCACATTCTGGATCTTACAATTACCCACAAATATTACACTTTCATAATAAAAAATTGCCAATGTTCTATCTACCCTTAATCTATGTTTCACCCCTTCTAAACCTATTTTCCACCTGATCTTATCCCTTCACCCCTTAACTTATTCACAGAACTTTATCCATACTATGGCCACTTTTCTCTCTTTCCAATTTTAGCCAATTTAACCCAGTTAACCAGTTAAAATCCACACTGTCCTTTGGTCTAAGTTTTCCTTCTTTTTCATTCTCCCCAACAGCAAATATGTCTTATAATTTGGACTACTCCTGCTACCTGCCTGCCTCCTCTGCTTTTACTCATGTATTATTGAATATTGAACTGGGAAAAGTCACAAAACCAGAGTGATCATCTACATAACAATTTAATGTTTTGTAGCCTTAACTGGACCTTCACTGTCACAAGGCAATCCTTTTATTCTTAACTAAGTGGTTCCTTATGCCATTTCCTATGGAAGATATTTTCGAATCTTCTCCCCTGAAATGTTCCATACTTCTATTCTTCCATTCCTCTCACCTAAAAACCACCCTTTTTGCTTTACTGAGAAAACTTAAGCCATTAGATATGAATTTCCTTTTCTCCCCATATTTTTATCTTAAAATATCTTGACACCATGTGCCACCTTGTTACCTCCAGTTTCTGACAATGAGCTAGCCCTTCTCCTTGCCAAGATCAGTGCTTCTAGATTGATTCTCTTTCCTTCCATATTATCCAGAACATAGTCTCCATAACAATTTCTTTTTTCTAATATTCAATTTCTCCTTTTTAACTGATTCCTTCCCTTCTTACTTCAGATATCTCAATCTTCTCCATGCATTCTTGCTAAGCATTATTTTGCATCTCTCCCTTCCTTTCTCAGTTAAACTCCTAGAAAAAAATATCTACACTCATTGCCTCTATTTCCTCTTCTCTCACAAATTTCTCAACCCTTTGCAATCTTGTTTCCATTCTTGTTATCCAACTGAAACTTATCTTTCCTCATTTTACCCTATTAACCACATTCTTTTCTTACATACTATCTCCTTTCTGGTTTTCTTGACATTACTCTCCTGATTCTTCTCCTCCCTGTTTGACATGTCTCCTTCTGGGTCTCCTTTGCTGGGTGATGATTATATTATGCCTACTAATTGGCTGTTCCCCAACGCTCTGTATGGGGTGCACTTCTCTTTGCTTCTCTCTTTATACTCTCTCACTTGGTAACCTCCTTCACCTTCTTTGGGTTTAATTGTTATATCTGTGCAGATAATTTCTCTCTCACATCATCAGCTGCCCCCTGGACATTCAAACTAGATTTTGCAAAAATAATTTAAATTTAGCCTGTCTAAAAATAGAAATCATTACCATTATTCCTAAATCCAATCTTTTATCAAACTTCCCTATTCCTGTCAAAGATTCTTCTATTCTTCCCAGTTTATAAATTCAGTGCTTGATTTCATTCCCCTTTCCATCATCCTACATATCCAACTAATTACTAAATCTTGATGTTTTTAATCATCATTTCTCTCAAATCTGATATTTCTCTTTATTCTCATTGCCATCTTCTTACCTTTGAACCACATTCCTTCTTGCTGAGACTATTGCAATGAGTTCCAAATTTCATCATCAAAAGAATCAATATCATTCCCCCAAACTTCCTCTATTGCTTCAACAATTAAGAATTAGCTTACTCTCTCTATTAGTGAAACATTCAATATTTTATTTTTTGAAAAATTTTTGTCCTTTTATGTTTAACACATTAATCCATCTGAAGTTCACTATGGTCTCTGGTATAAGATATAATCATTGACGTTTATTTGTTACTTCTAAATTTTGAAAGTTTCTCTATACATTATCTCATTTAATCATCACAACAAGTTCACAAAGTGAATATTATAGTTTTTCTCATCTTTATTTAAAAAATGGGAACCTGGGGGTGAAAGAGATTAAGTGATTTGTAGAGACAGGCAGCTAAGAGATGTTAGTCTTCAAGGGCAGGCTTTCTTGAATGCTTCAATACATGAACCTTCTTTTATAATGTGGGTTTATAATTTATTACCTTTTTGTGTAGTTAGATTTCTTTATGGCCTATCACTTTTTATTAACTTGTCCATTAACAGAAAATTTTCTTTTGTTCCATATTATTTCAGTCCAGAAGGGAAATCCCCATCATTCTCTTTCCTCCCTAATTATATTATGAGATAGCTAAGTGGCAAAACAATGAGAATGCTGGGTCTGGAGTCAGAAAGACCTATGTTCAAATTCTTATACATTTATTAGCTGTTACCTTTTCATTTACCAAGTCAGATCTTAGATTACTTAATTGTGAAATGGGTATAATATTAACACCTGGTTTCAAGATTTGTGGTGAGGATCAAATGAGATAATATCTATAAAGTCATTAACATAGTTTCTAGCATTGTATAAGTACTAGTTATTGTTATTATTTTTTTTTTCTGTTTCTTGATGACTTCTCCACACATGGGATGGTTTCATCTTGTGTATTTTAATTATTAAACTCAGTACAGCGCCTGGAACATAAACATTTAATAAATGTACATTGATTGATACTAAAAGATCATAGATTTATTTCTAGAAGGAACCTTAAAGGAAATCTAGTTCAATTTTCTTATATTACAGATGAGGAAACTGAGACTTGTTTATAAAGGTCAAGGAACATGCTCAAAGTCACAAAGGCAGTGGCAGAGATAATGTGTTCTCTGCCTTACAAAGAAGTAATGGTAGATATTAGACAAAATATTGGACTTAGGGTTGAGACTGAATTTGAATCCTGGTTCTGGTAATAGCTTATTTATGTGGGCAAGCCATTTTGATTTTCTGAGCTTCAGTTTCCTATCTGTAAAATCATGATGACAAGGGGTAAGTCAATGAGCCTAATCCTGCAAGCCTACCCAAAGTGCTGCTGATCATGTGGTGGATGGTAGGCTCTTTTATTGTCTGTAATAATGGAACAGGAATTAAGGCAGAAGGACATTGAAAAAAGTTCTTTTCATCTTCCTTTGTCTCTCTAGGATAAATCTTTTCTCATGGTTTGACTTTGCTGAAAGAATCTGGTAAAACAATATTATTATTATTACATATGAAACTATAAATCTATTATATTCAACTTGCTATTTCTTTTAAATATATAATAAAATTACTGTGTAACTTTCTCTCCCCCCTCCTTTTTTTTCTTCTCTATCCCCTGCTCTGGAGGCAGCTACCATTAGACACAAATATACATGTATACATACATATACATGTATACATATATTTATCATATATGTAAGACTATATGCATACTTCTCTTTGTCAGTGCTTTCTCTGGATACAGGTAGCATTTTTCTTTAGACATTCTTTGTTGTTAATTGGAATATTTATAATAACCAAAATGATTTAGTTGTTTTAAGTTGTTCTTGGAACAATATTGTTGTTGTTATATACAATGTTCTCTAAGTTTTTCTTATTTCAACCTTCATTATTTTCTGCAAGTTTTTTTAGAATGTTTTTCTAAAATCATTGAAGCCATCATTTTTTAAAGTGCAGAGTATTCCTTCATGATCACTATCACAACTTATTTAGCCATTTCCCAATTTCTAGTTCTTTGTCACCACAAAAAGAATTGCTATAAATATTTTTTACTGTTTTTATCTAATTAATATTTTTAATCTAATTATGTTTGGAAGTAGACTAGCAGTGGGTTACAGGACCCAGTCCTCTGTCACTCTAAAACTAATATATGGCCTTGTGGAAATGGACTTCTGTCCTTAGCCTTGGGTTTTATTTTCCCCTTTAGATGAAGGAGATTTATTTAGAAGTTATTATCTAGTGAATTTCAGAAGGCCAGACTTTTCTAGAATTCAGGTCCAAATGTCAAGTCTATGCTGACTTTTGCAGCCAGCCAAGTAATGCCCCCAATGAACAAAGAACAGCCCTTGGGATCCAGCCCAACAGCAGCTAAGACAAAGATTCATAGCAATGACATATTTGGACTTGAGAAAGAATTGGTAAACCACCATCTTTGCTGAGAAAATCCCAAATGGGGTCATCAAGAGTTGGACATGATTGAAATGACTAAACAGACACAATATCTGGCATATAGTAGATGATTAATAGATCCTTGTTAATTGATTGTTTAAATTGTTAGCATTTTCAATATTATATCCAATAAAAGTATTGACAACTGAAATCAATTTTATTCCTGATTTTAACAGGAATGTCTCATTATTTTTTTATCGAAAATAATATTGACTTAATTTGAATCAATATTCTTTATTACTTTGAAAAATATTTTTGCTGTTTTTGGTTTTGGTTATGAACAAATATTGCACTTTATCAAATGAGTTTCTGTTTTCTATCAATACAATAAATGATTTTCATAATTTTCTCACTGACTGAATTATGTCAATTTTCTTCCCCCATATATTAAATCACCTTTGCTTTCATAGGATCATAGAATCCTTGGACTTGCAAGACACTTTAGGAGTTATTTAATCCAACTCATGTCTGATGAGAAATCTTTTCTTGAACATTCCTGAAAAAACTGAAGATCTTCAGTGATTAGAGATCATCAGTTCTCAAGGCAACTCATTTCACTTTGGGACAGCTCTAATTGCTAGAAGAGATCAAGCCAAAATCTTGGCTTCCTTCTTCCCACAACTTCCTTCTGATGATTCTAGTTCTGTCATCTGGAGTCTAGGATAATGAGTTTAATACCACTTAACAAACTATCAAATACTATAAGATACTTCCTCTCTTTTCTGGACAAAATATCTCATATTTCCTTTCTGGGTAAAATTTTACCTATTAAAGAAAAATAATTTTTTGAAACTTTACTGTATTCTATTCATCACATTTTAATATGAGACCTTTGAAATCTATTTTCTTGGATGTTGATGTTATGATTTGCAAAGATGACCATGTTTGCCTCACAAAAGATAAAGTAATAATTATCTTTTTTCTATATTATGGGTGATAGGCAATAAACTCCCTGTTTTGCTGAACTGGAAAACCTTCCATGGAGTTGAATACATGTTCTATGGCTAAATGGAATCTATGTTCTGGCCATAACAAGGCTTCTAGATGTTACCAATGCACCTCTGTGACTTGGAAGCTGTGACAAAGAGTATTAGTAATTAAACCAGGAACAACTAATGCTCACTTTGTGGACTATTAAGAATTAGGAGAGACTTTTGTTTTCTTCTGACATCATGTTTTTTTGGGGGGTACTTAGCCAGTACCAACTGATCTTAAGACTGCAAATAAAAGAAAAAAGTATTTGCCTTCCTCTCTCCCACCCCCACCCCAACAATAACAATAAGATGAATATAACAATGAGAACATATAATTGTCTAGGTGAGGCTGAAAAAGGCCTTTAAGTTTATGGCTGCCTCCCTTTGCTTTATATTTCTTTTCCTAAACACAGGCAATTAAATAGCAATCTCAAAAAGTCAACATTTCTGGCCTTGAAAACTGACTCATGAATTTGAGAGGTGAGTTTAGGCAGTGTTTATTCAGAGGGAGGTTCTTCCTATTACTACAACTTTAGTTCAGGAGAAAAGGAGGAAGATTATTCATGGATTCCCATTGGCTAGATAATCTAAGTTTCAGCTAAAATTGCAGCTCAGATAATGAAGCTATTTATTGACTGTGAGTATTATTGAATGTGAATTTATTTATTGAATGCTTATCCAGCAGTCCCACAAGTCTCCTGCCAATCTTTACAACTCTTTACAGAATATGGAAATTGAGGTGTTATCATTGAATTATCATTGAATGGTTATTAGGTTTTAAAGATATTTTATGATAAAGGAAATAAAAAGCTATCTTAAAACTAATATTTACCTTTTTTGCACATTGACTTTTCTGAGATATATTAATTCTTGCAATCCCAGATACAAGTCACATTTAAAATTTGTTTTTGTAGATTTTTCTTATTGAAAGTAGAAGTTCAAGTCATAATATGAGATCAAACCTGAATCTTCTCTCTTTGGGATTAGCTCCTGTAAGATAACACTTGGCCTGCTTGAGTTAAGATTAGAGCTCTATGTGGAGAGGCATCTCCCTGGGTCATGAAAAAATTTGTCTAATATGGAGATGACATTGTTCAAAGAAATTCTTTTGTAAATAACCCAGGTGCTTTTGAGGGAGAAAGACAGGAAAATAACATTTTTCCTTATTTCTTTTCCAACATTGTTCTGTTTAAATTACCTATTTTACATTGACACATTTTACATTTTTTAAAAAATCACCTATTTTAATTGAGTGCCTTAGTTTGTCAGCATATAGTTATGTATAATATTCTCTGATTAAAAACTTTTCTTTTGGCTATCATATCTTTTCTAATTTTGGTCATTTGTTTTCTTTTACAAATGATTGAGTTTCTGCATCAATTTCACTGATCTTTTTCAAAAGCCAATTTAGTTTTATTTGTCTCATTTTTTTTTTTCTGTTTTATTTCATTTCTCTCTCTCACCTTATAAATTTTCCTTTTTGGCTTTGCTTTGCTTTGTTCTTTTCTTAAAATCTTTAGCATAAGTTTTATTCATCATATTTTTCTTTTCTCCCTCTGGGGGAACTACAAACTATTAATTTTTCTTTGAGAACAGTATTGGTTGCAACCCAGCAGTTTTAAGATGTAGTATTTCTATGTCTACTGTCATTTAAATACTTTGTTTTGTTTTCTGTGTTTCCTTTTTGATTCACTATTATTTCATTTATTATTTTTCAAATTTCTATGTAGCTGGGTACCTCTTAATTATACTTTAATAATTGAAGTCCTAAAATCCTACTTGGATATTTCATTGCAGAATGGAAGGGACTCGGGGCTCTCAAAAGCTAAAATAGTAGAACACACATTTCAACTCCTGCCAAACTAGAAAAATTTCAAGTATGGTCCAAAAGACTAACTATAGGACTGTATTTCTAAGACCAACCTAGTCAGGTTCAGAAAGGTTCATTACCAGAGCTTTGGCTATCAATTGATAAATTAAAGAGGAATTTTGGTACTTGGGACAGATTCAGTTAAGCTGAGATGTGAGAGATAGGACAAAGGGGAAAGAGGGGGAAACTATTGAATGACCACTTATGAATGAGATAGTTTGGAGACAGAGGTCATGGGAGTTGGGGTGTTGTTGAAGAAATGGGAGACCAGAGTGTTTGAAAGAGGCAGGGTGGAGACCATAAATCAGGTATTAACTGCTTGAAGATAAGAGAGGGCATCCTGTAGGTTCACCAATGATAGCAACAAGGATCTTGGCAAGATGGAATGAATGTAGTAAAGAGGTTTTAGCTGAGTGATAGCAGCTGGGGAAGAATTTGAAAGTGTAGTGAAGGAAAAAGAAGTATGCTGATCCCTCCTCCTGGCTTTATGACAGAGTATTTGAGAAAAGGAGCATCTAAACTTAAAGAAGGTACCAAGGTGTATAATATTGATAGCAGAAAGCAAAGTTTCAGAGAGTACAAGAAGATGGAAAAAAACCTAAGAAAGTTATAGTTCTAAATCTAAGAAATAGATTTAGAACTGAAAGAGACTTTGAGTGTTACCTCAACTAGGAATAGACTAGTCCTATTCCATTATAGGACTTATAAGGAAACTTATAAGGAAATTGAGGGGAACATGACTTGTTCATATTATATATAGTCAGTGGCAAATTCAAAATTTTAACTCAGGTAACACACCTCTAAATGCAGAAATATTTCAATCACTGCAAAATTGAAGAAGGTTCCTAGAGGATTCAGTGGTAAAACTTCTTTCGCATGTTCTCTTAAAGGAGAACAGTAAATGTAGAAAGATTAGAAGTGAGTGCATTAGGAAAGGTGAGGGATAGCTAAGACAACTGGCATGACAAACAGGAAAATTCTGAATATTTCACATTTCTGTGTCAAGGGATTCCTAGTAGTGCTGGGAGAGCTATCTTGTAATAGACTTCTTAAAAAGCACTAAGACAGACTGTGAAACCCTAATATAATTAGAAAGATGTATAGCATTCTGGGCTAAAGGAGGAAGAAGACTTATCTGGGGTTCCTATCCTATGAAGATAGGAAGTGAAAAAACATGGTGAGGGAGAGAAAAGAATTGCATTCCAAATCCTGTCTTCCAACAGAATGTTAGCATTTGGGACACAGCATTGGTCATCCTATGCTAGTGTGTCCAGAGACCAGTGATAATATTTATAATAAAATATTGTCAGTAAATACAAAAAGGCAGCCATTTTACATAACCACAATAAAGTAAAATTAGAAGTAAATACTCAAAGAAACTATGATTTCATTGGTGTGGGTACATTCTTTACTAATATTCATCCCAACATCTGTCTTCTCCAGAGAATGTTGGGACAGATGTTGGGATGAATATTAGTTCTAAACCCTTCCTTCCCCCCCAAAACAACAGAATTGTGTATGTGTATATGTGTTGTGTTTCTCCTTAGACCTATGAGTTTCTTTAGCTTACAGATTCATTATTGCTAATTGCTGTGATTTATTTACTGTTTTTCTTTCTTAATTTATCATTTTATCTATGTAATTGATAAGATTCACATGCATCAGATTTCCATATATTCTCTCTTGTTATTAGCATTTTATAAGTATTTGATTAATATCTTATTTGAGGGCAGAAAATTAAATGTTATATTTTCCTGAAGTATTGTTCATTTCAGCACTATATACTTATATACTACTACTATTACTAATAATATTTTTATTTATCTCAATACAATTTGATTTGAATCATGTTTTATCTAACACTCATCTCATGTCCCTCCCCACCACTAAAATCAGTCTTGGTTTAGCTCTCCCCAACTTCATTATTGTTCCCTATCTCTCAAACCACTTTCACATTAACATAATAATTAAATCTTTGGAGCCAATTTACTCTACAAGTTTGCTACTGTCCCTGCCCTTTGGTTCCCCAGTTCTTATCATCTGCTTTCATCATTCCTATGATTCAGAACTGTCCAAGTAAAAATCCTCCTACCTCTGTCCACTCTCTCAATTACTATTTAGTTCAACTCTGCTTTTCTCAGTCCCTATCTTCATCTCCCTTTTTTTTTTCCTGAGACCCACTCTGCTGTTAAATCCCATTTCATGTGAGATTTCTTCTTCTCACACTATTTCAAATTTCATGAATTTATTGAAATCGACTTCTCTCAAAGACCTTCATTGTACCTTGCCAACCTCTACAGTTTGTAGTTATTCCTGTGTGTGTGTGTGTGTGTTTAAAATTGGGCTACAGGAGTTACCATGCTCTGTTTTTCTTACTCTCACCCCCAGATGTTGCCTCTATCACAACCTATCATTCTTCCTGTTTTTCCTTAAATGCAGTAAACTCCCATACTCAGTCAACATCAGTGGCTTCTTACTGCTTCTAGAGCAAAAGATAAACTCTTCTGTTCAGTTTTTAAAGTCTTTCATAATCTCATTTCAATTTTTCTTTCCAGGCTCCTCGGACATTATTTTCCTTCCTTCATTCTATGGTGTAGTCAAATTGACCTTCCTTTTGTTCCTCATCTCTCCTTTTGTGCCTTTGCACTGACAGAAGACATTTTTTTCTTATCTATTTATAAGAACTAAGAAAGCCTCTTTCTTCTTCTGAGGTGCAATTTAGACACCATCTTTTTCAAGATTTCCCCAATTTTTAACTCTAATTTATAAGAAATCAAGCCATTCTCCAATTGATAAATGGTCAAAGGATATGAACAGACAATTTTCAGATAATGAAATTGAAACTATTTCCACTCATATGAAAGAGTGTTCCAAATCACTATTGATCAGAGAAATGCAAATTAAGACAACTCTGAGATCCCACTACACAGCTGTCAGATTGGCTAAGATGACAGGAAAAAATAATGATGAATGTTGGAGGGGATGCAGGAAAATTGGGACATTGGTGCATTCATTGTTGGTGGAGTTGTGAACGAATCCAAAGAGCAAACTGGAATTATGCCCCAAAAGTTATCCAACTGTGTATACCCTTTGATCCAGCAATGTTACTACTGGGTTTATACCCTAAAGAGTTATTAAAGAAGGGAAAGGGACCTACAAGTGCAAGAATGTTTGTGGCAGCCCTGTTTGTAGTGTCTAGAAACTGGAAAATGAATGGATGGCCATCAATTGGAGAATGGTTGGGTAAATTGTGGTATATGAATGTTATGGAATATTATTGTTCTGTAAGAAATGACCAGCAGGATAAATACAGAGAGGCTTGGAGAGACTTACATGAACTGATGCTAAGTGAAATAAGCAGAACCAGGAGATTATTATATACATCAACAATGATACTGTATGAGGATGTATTCTGATGGAAGGGGATATCTTTGACAAAGAGAAGATCTAATTCAGTTCCAGTTGATCAATGATGGACAGAAGCAGCTACACCGAAACTAAGAACACTGGGAAATGAGTGTAAACTGCATTTTTGTTTTTCTTCCCAGGTTATTTTTACCTTCTGAATCCAATTCTTCCTGTTCAACAAGAGAACTGTTTGGTTCTGCACGTATATATTGTATCTAGGATATACTGTGACATGTTTAACATATATAAGACTGCTTGCCATCTATGGAAGGGAGTGGAGGGAGGGAAGGAAAAAACTGGAACAGAAGTGAGTGCAAGGGATAATGTTGTAAAAAATTACCCAGGCATGGGTTCTGTCAATAAAAAGTTACAATTGGGGAGGGGGTGGGGGGAAGTAAGAGGTGAAAAATTGGAACAAGAGGTTTGGCAATTGTTAATGCTGTAAAGTTACCCATGTATATATCCTGTAAATAAAAGGCTATTAAATAAAAAATAAATAAATAAATAAAAAGTTACAATTAAAAAAAAAGATTTCCCCAATTTCTAGGACTTTCCCTCTCAAATAAGATTACAATTAACTTTTATATTTGTGCTGTGTATATTTTTATATGTATATTTTGTCTCCTCCATTAGTTAGTCTCTTTTGAGTAGAGATTGTTTCTTTCTTCATATGCCCAGAGTCTAGCATTATACTTAGAACATAATAGGTGCTTAAAAAATATCTTTTGATTGTATTGTATCAAAAAGATTCCAAATGCTCCCTGGAGTTTCATGAGACTTCTTTTTTCTGACTCTTCTCCTTCCAATATGATTACTTCTGCACATGTGGCCTCCTCACTCTGGAATGTTCAACCATGCCTGTCCCTTTCTTAACCTAGAATATCCCTTTTCTTATTGTTAAATTCCTTCTGGAATCTCCATTTTTTTTTGAAGGGATCTACGGTGGCCTTTAGTCTTCTCTAGGTCCTGCTTTTACCATTTTTTGTGCTTCAAAACCATGCCTTCATTCTAGATACTCAGACTGCCCATCATCCTATTCCTTCAGCTGTGTTTTGTGTATCATCATTCCCTATTAGAACATAACCTCCTTGAGGCCAGAAACACATTCTTTTTTCTTATATTTGTATCCCCAGTGCTTACCACATTGCCTTGTAAAGTGCTTAATAAATTTTTCCTTTCTTCACTTCTTCCTCTTCTCAATTTCTCTATTTTTGCACATCACACACCACACAAGGTAATATCATCCTCTTAGTCACCCAAATTTTGAACATTGGAACTATCTCTGGCTTTTCCTCTCTCTCTGCCCTATCACTTCTGTCATCTCAAGAAGAGAGGAGGAAGTTTTCTCTTCTTCAAGTTTACTCTGCTTTGTCAAGCAATCATTCTCACTACACATGGGAAGAGTCTTAGACAAATAAATGCACTAGGCTTGAACTCTGGGTTCAAGAATTTAATTTGGGTCACAAAATTTCTGTTAGTCCCCCTTTCACAGCATTTCTTATATCTATCTGCTTCCTTCCATTATCAATGTCAACCACCTAGTTGAGATCCTCAGGTAGCAGTCAGCACTCACAGAACTCTTACATTGACTATCTTTAAGAACCAAAATATCTTACCAAGAACTCCACTGACTCAGGAAAGATGCAGGAAAGATTTATTTAACATTCCTGGAAGAATGGGTGCCTAGGCGAGTAGACACACCTCTGAAATTCCAAAGGCAGCATTTCATTTCCTACCCTGAAACACAAGTCCCTCCCCTGATTGGATATTGGATATTAATTGGATATTACAGAAGTTACAAGACATGAATCTCCACCCCTCATTACATAGCCAGTCCCTGATCCCCAGGAGCATAGCATCCTAGAATCTCATCCTAGCAGGGAGAAAATAACAGAGAAGGGCTAAGGACAAAGAACAACAGATATTTTTCAAATCTCCAGCCACCAGTCCTGATTACCAAAGTCAGTCCTGCCCCCAAGGAGTTTACATTCTTTTGGAAGATAACCTCCACCCTTGATTATTCCCCCAAGTCCTTGTGGGTTTCAGTTTTCTAATTTAAGGTTCATTTCTCCAATTTAATTTTCATAACTGTGGAAACAATATGCCCATCCATTTCTACACTGTTGCAGTGGTTTTTGTGTAGGAAACAATGTCTCACTCTGTGAGAGATGGCATAATCTAGTGGATAAAAAGTTGGCTGAAGCCACAAAGACCCACGTTCAAATCCTGATTCATATTGTCTGTCTAATCTTGGTAAGTCACTTAACCTGTTACTCTTCTAGGCCATTCTTTATAGATTGTATAGAAGATGTCAATCTATACTTGTAGAAAGATTTTCCTCATTTGGAAGATCTCTAGAGCAGTGAAATCACAGGCATTTCAGAGATGTTTTTATTTATATTACAAAAAATTAGTTGACAAATTGAGTCACAGAATCTCCTCTGCCAGCCAAATGAGCTCTAATTGCAAGCAATTTCCAAATTATACAGTATTATCCAAAGTATACAGTATTATACAGTAATATATAATGAAATATAAGAAGGGAAGTTAGGTCATAAGCTGTTATTGTAGAAGACAATGATATTCCATATAAGGAGAGATATGAACTGGGTTTGCAGGTCTCAGGTGTGATTCTGTTACATCTTATACCATTTTATTGATAAAAGGAACACTGGCAATGACATCATATGAAATACTTGTTCAGCAGTTGAAATTTACAGGGAACCCAAGCACTTATCTTTTCAAATGATTTCCTTAAAACAGTAAACTTTAGCCTCAATTATGTAAAGGGGGAAGGCAAGTTTTTAGGTTTCCATAACTCCTAGTCGCCTGTTAGTCTCTCCCAAATGCAATCCATCTTTCTCACAGCTGCAAAAAAATGTCCTTCCTATGACACATATCTGACCATGTTACTACTCTGCTCAAAACTTTCTTGTAGTTCTGGGTTATTTAAAACCCTTCACAATCTGGTTCTGACTGGCCCTTCCAGACATTTCATGTTGATATTCTTCATTCACAGTATTATTTTTACTCAGAAATGTGCAGAACAAGGTGCCAGGCCCTTTTTACCCAAATTGAATTCCCTGAGGTGTCTCAAGGTGCAAACAGAAAGCCTTTAGTTGTTTCTTGCAAGAATTGGGCCAACACTCTCACTAGATAGTCTAGCAAGATGTGGCACAGTACAGAAGCAGAAATTGGGTCATATGGCCAAAAAACCGTGGGTCCCACCTCTCCTTATCCTGTTGGTTTTTAAATTCATTGGATGGACTTAATTCTTCAAGAACACGGAAGAAACTATTGACCAATATACAACAATGCTTTCTGCTTCATAGGGATCATGTGACTTCCTGAAACTTGGGCCTAGGATCTACTTTACCCTGCAATCTTCTGAGAAATCTTCATTTATTCCATTCAGAAGTATTATCCTAAAAAAGGGGGGGAAGCAGCTAGGTGGCATAGTAGATAGAGTACCAGCCCTGAAGTTAGAAGGACCTGAGTTCAAATTTGATCTCAGACACTTAACACTTCCTAGCTGTGTGACCCTGGGCAAGTCACTTAACCCTAATTGCCTCAGCAAAAAAAAAAAAAAAAGTATTATTTTTCCTTAACAGGAAAGGTGGATTACAAGCTGTTTTCTGCGTTTATCATACCATCTTCTGCCTCTTTATTCTTGCATGCCATTCCCATGCTCCTGCCTATAATGCCCTCCCTCCTCACTTTTGCTTTTCAGAATCCTTTTTTTCAGTTGCTTGGTTTCATGATGCCTCTTTTGATTCCTTTGTCTGGCCTCCTTGCAGTTGCTTGAATAAACTATTCCATTTCCCAACACAGGTAATTTTCTCTGACTATCCCTCCTAATGAAAATGATTTCCCTCCTCATCTGTACTTTCTGGTTTCCCTAAGTTCCTTCAGGTCCCAGATAATACCCCACCTTCTACAGGAAACTTTTCCAAATTCCTCTTAATTCTAGTATCCTCCCTTTTTGATTATATCTAGTTTATTTTGTATGCATTTATTCTGTATGTGTTTATGCTCTATGCTTGTTTGTACATTGTTATTTGCCTATTGTCTCCCCCATTAAAATGTAAGCTTCTTGAGGGCAGAGATTGTCATTTACCTTTTGTTGTACCTTTAGCACTTAGCATAGTGCCTGGCACATAGTAGGCACTTAATAAATATCTATTGATTGATAACATTCCCACCCACCCTACCCCCATTCAAATTTTGTCTGATTCTCTCTTTGGAGTGGATTTTGGTTTGCTTTATTTTAGTTTTTGCTTTGCTTTGTTTTGGTCCAGATCTATGATTTCATCGTTGAGGGAACTCTTGTTGAGGAAATCCCCTTACTATTGCAAATTGGCAACATTGTTTGCAAGCTTCTCTGAGAACATTTAGTTTGAACAAATCTTGAATCTGTCTCTTTATCTTACACTATCTTACTTCTTTACATCCTATTTTGTATCTAATTTTTTTTCTTCTTGGTCCTCTGGCAGACCTGTAAAACCTCAGGAAGCTTGCCCTAGATTCATTTATTCTTTTATTTTAAAAATCTAAAATTTGTTCATTTTGACTATGTATAAAGCACTTTTAAGTTGGTTTTGAAAGTTAAACGATATATATGACCCACATCCAATGTTCAGTGTGCTTAGGAACCTAGAAGTATAATGCCCAGAGTATTTGTTGTTTTTTAGTCATTTCAGCCGTGTGCAACTCTTCTTAAACCCATTTAGGGTTTTCTTGACAAAGATACTAGAGTTGTTTACCATTTCCTTCTCTATCTCATTAAAAATATTTAATACTAAATATAAAAAAAAAAATAATAGAAAAACAGAAAAAAAGGGGAAGTCATTGTCATGTGACCAGCAGAACATCAGGGAGGATTTGAAATATGTAACAATAAATTTCCATTTTACAAAGCATATATAATAATGGAAGACATTATTTTCATGACTGTACATCTTTTCTTCCTTATAGGTTATTCTTTTGTGCTCTGCTGTGCACTCTTTACTCTATTTTTTCCCCCTTTTCATCCCTCTCACCTGCCCCAAGGAGGTTATAGTTAAGCATGGATTATATTTATGTGTGTGTATATATAATATACACACATACATACACCTACATGTATATATACACATTATATATATATATATATATACATACATACACACATATACATATATAGACATGCATCTAAAGCAATATTAATATGGTTATTATATATATGTTAGATTTCTCTCTTGATTAAATCTTTAGGTTTGATTTTTTTCTGAGATCGGTGATTACTAGCTCTACTTTTTTTTCTAATAAATTCTACTTCTGATCCTTGTTATTGTGTTTGTATATAACTTTTCTTTTAGATTTTCTTTTAGATTTTGGGTTATAACCCAATCTGTGTCTTGCCTCAGTTTCTCTGACATTACACTACTTCAGAACCCAGCTAGCCCCAGGGCTCTGGGCTTCCTGTTTCTGGCAAGCTAGCCTGGAGCTTTTTATATTTCACATGGTTAAAC
Organism: Sarcophilus harrisii; assembly: GCF_902635505.1. Classification (NCBI taxonomy): domain Eukaryota; kingdom Metazoa; phylum Chordata; class Mammalia; order Dasyuromorphia; family Dasyuridae; genus Sarcophilus; species Sarcophilus harrisii. The sequence continues at coordinate 301,434,032 of NC_045426.1, read as the reverse complement.
TTGGTCCTGGGGTCTTTATTCTGATCTTCCCAGGTTGTTCTGCCCCAAGTTAAGTCTTCTTTGTTTTTCATTGGTCTGTGTTCTCCCTGAGGAATAACTTTGTTTTGTTTATGGGGGAATCTGGGGAGCTTGGAATTTTCTGACCTACTTTCTGATCCTTTTCTTTCATCTCATTTAACAGATGAGGAAACTGAGGCGAGCAAGGCTAAATGTCTAGGCCTAGAGACCATAGTGTTTAAGTCTTCACATTCCATGAAGTAGAACAAGAGGCAAAGCACATATATATAATCACAATACAAAAGTGTAGGACAATAACTATTAGAGAGGGACTGGACAAAGAATGTGCTACAGGGATTCAAAGGAGTAAGAGATTTTATCTGCCTTAGAGGATTAAAGAAAGCAAGAAAATGTAGTAGTATCTGTGTATTGGCCATGTGGGTTATATATGTCCAATTGTGTGAAACAGAGTACTAGACTCCCCTTTATCCAAACTGACTTCTTGGAGGCATCTCCAGGTACAAATAGAAACCTTTATTCAGTTATTGCAAGAAATGGGCCAGCACCCCAACTGGGCAGTACAGCATGGCATAGCATAGTACAGAAATGTGGGTCCACCCCTTATCTTGTTGATTTTTAAATCCATTGTGTTGGGATTGGGAAAGAGACCCCAAAAGTATGGGGTTATAGACTGATGTTGCAAGATATCTCAAAAGAATTTGAAGGCTTGAACCTATTTCCAAGTTAAAGGGTAAAGTTTATTTGTAATTGTAACATCATTAAAAGTAGGCTAAGTTCCAAAAAAATTAGCAAAGTTTTAAGAGAGAGGAGACACCTTTATCCATCTTTCTATCACTGACATGCTAATTCTATGGCCCAGAGGTAGGAGAGGAGTGGTCTCTGTAACTGGGTTCCAGTTGACCAGATTATCTCTGACAAGATTATCAGTCAGCAATGAATTGAGGAGGGGTCTATTCAGAATCAGACTGGAAATATGGGAAGTCCCTGAGGCAGACTCCCAACTAGAAGATTTAGGGTTGCTGACTTATTATTAGAAAGGAAGCCCCTCCCCCAAATCATGGAACCACAAAAATCATTGTAGTCTCCCCTAGAAGCTATATTACATCAATTGGATAGACCAAATTCTTCAGGAACAAGAAAATGGTTATTGAACAATGGAAAACAATGCTTCCAACTTCATAGGGATAATGTGACTTCCTGAAACTTAGGCCTAGGGTCTGACCTTCTTTACCCTACAGTCTTCTTAGAAATCTTCATTTATTCTATTCACACTGAAACAAGGCTTACAGAGAGGCATGAGCAGAGATTTCTGGAATTTCTTTCAACCCTTTCCTGGGACAAATCAATTTTTACCTAGAGGAAACTCTGTATATCAACTTTACAATTAGTTGCTTGTATTATAAATTAAAGAACAAATAGAACACTTGTGATTTCATTGGGAAAGGGAACTCCCAAGTGAGGAAATTTTCTCTCCTGTAAGGAAGCTTGGGACCAGATTTTTGAAAACCTTGCTTATTAGGCATAGAACTAGTTTTATTAGCTTTTAATGGTATGTTTCATAGAGGAAATTGCAATGGAATTGATGAAGTCTTGAATGATGGGTGTGGTGGGCAGAGAGAAACCAAAGAATTGATAAAAATTATTTCCTGTGGTAGACAGGAAGAAGGCTATGATAATCAAGATCAGTTTAGTTCCGCGGTCCCACCCACTGGAAGTAGTCCAGTCAGAAATCCAAGTTATGTCAAGTACCTGAGGCTAAATTCTCTCTATTAAACAATTTATAGCCAATGCCATAGTTATTGTCCTCCTTTCATTCAGCCTACCACAGCACTCTGCCATGTGAGGTCTTTCCCCTTCCCCTTCTTCCATACTTTCTTCTTGAATCTTCATGATGCTGTTTTCTCCTGGTTTACACCTTATCTGTCTGACTGCTCCTTCTCAAAGTGTTTTATTGACTCTTCATCCTCACAGTGCCCCTTAACTAGAGATTTTCCCCAAGGTATTATCCTGGACTTTTTGGTATTCATCAATCAGCTCTTGTAGGACTTTTTGATTTTCATTTTTTAAATAGCCATATGAATTCTCTTTAAGGAAGATAGATTGAGAAACTATACAACTAATTCTAACAGTATGTTATTGTCATGACTAATGTGAAAATATGTTTAATATGATTGTATATGTATAACCTATATCACATTGATTGCCATCTTGAGAAGGAGTGGGGAGGTAGAGAGAAAAAATGGAAATTAAAATCTTTTATAAAAATAAATACAAATTTTGCATAAATATATAAATTTAAATAAGCAAATATAAAAATAAATATAAATGTCAAAAATTCATAAATTAAAAAGAAAAAAGCAATTTTTGCTCAAAAATATTCTTTAGAATTTCTTTTTTGGAACTGAATATTTTTAGTTTCAATTTTCTCCCTCCTGATTGAATCAATATAATACCCCCAACTCCATTATGCTTCCCAACCCCACTTCTCCTCCTTAACAATAACTAACTCTTTTAGGGTGCTAAGTCCCTTTCAGAATTTAGCCTGCCAACTAAGGGTATGCTCCAACCTCATGGGGTGTTCCCTTTCTACTGGATAATTGTGAGTTCCCCTAAGGAACTTGTCTTTCATATGCTCTCCCTACTCTATTTCATATTTACCATTTCCAGTGTCTATTGTATCCCTTCATTTTGTCTGTAACCTCTTCCCCTAAATAAACTACCTTTTGCCAAAGAGAATGACCGATGTGAATTCTTCTCATGAGTGAACCCCAATTTTTGGTGCTTGCCATCATTTGGTGCCAAATATCACATCATAGATCATATCAGAAGTGAATGAAAGATTATGTTAAAGGGTTTTGAGATTTATAATAGGAGAGAAAAGGGCAATCGTCACAAATGACCTCTTTTTTTTTTTCCTCTGTAATGTATGAGGCATTGAAGGTTAACATTTTAATTCCAATTTGGAAGCTTTTATATTCCTTTCGTCTTTTCTTACTTTTTTTTTTTTTCATTTTCTTTATTGAGCTTTATCTTATTTATAAATACATTTTTTTCTTCACTCCTATTATTGCTTTTTCTTTCCTTTCTCAATTCCTACATCTGCAGGACACATTTGATTACTTAATTTGTATTTCCTCAGAAGCTATGAAGGTTGAAGTTCTAAGCTTCCCTGCCCTGAATAATTTGCAAAGTTCACCCTCAGGCAAAGTTATGTAGTGGATAATCTCCTCCCCCCATATTAGATTTCTTCTTTTTGCCATTTAATGCCATTCATTTTCCATCTGAAATGCCAAGGTCATTTTGTCTATGAATAAAATCTGAACCATTTAGTCCAGCATCTAAAGTCTTTGGGCCATTTTTTGTCTTATTCCTTACTACCACCCTTCACATATCCTACATTCTAGGCACATGGGTTGATTAAGCAGCTCCAGAATAATGTATGCAATTTCTTCTGTTATAGGAACCAGACTCTCACTCTCTCAGATAAATAAATAATACCTCTTCCCTGACCTTCCACCTTGTTGAAGTAGGGGTGAAATGGGAAATCTTGGCCTTTTTAAACTTAGCTCTTCAACAGGTCTCAGTTTGACTGAGGTCAGCACCCATTCAGTAATTAAGTCTAGATAGCAATCGGGGCAAAGAATCTCCTTTTACTTAGTCCAAAAATACAAAAATACAAAAATCTAAATAAATAAATAATCGAATGAATGAATCTGGGAGGGGAAGACCCTCAGAGTTTTTGTCCATATGAGAAATGACTGCTATTTACATTCAATCTGAGTCAATCAGGACCCAAACAATGGGGACTTGGCCTAGGACCTGTTGATGGCCAATTAGATTTAGATTGGTTTTGCCTGGTCCTTAAGAAAAAAAAAATCTAGACAGTAAACCCCAAGATATCTTGGAAAGGTTCAGAAGTACAAAAGAGAAAAAAAATGCTTTTAAGAACATCTTCAGGTAAAGGTATGATACCCTATGTGGACAGAGGGAAGAAAATAGGGAAATAGAGAAGGAAAGAAGGAAGGAAGGAAAGAAGGAAAGAAGGAAGGAAGGAAAGAAGGAAGGAAAGAAGGAAGGAAGGAAGAAAGGTGGGAAGGAAGGTGGGAAGAAAGGAAGGAGAGGAAGAAGAAAGGAAGGAGGGAAGGAAGGAAGGAGGAAAGAAAGAAAGAAAGGAGAGAGGGAAGGAGGAAAGGAAAGAAGGAAGGAGGGAAAGAGGGAGGGAAGGTGGGGAGGAAGGAAAGAGGGAAGGAAAGTGGGGAGGAAGGAGGGAAGGAAGGAAAGTAGGAGGGAAGGTGGGGAGGAAGGAGGGAAGGAAGGAAGAAAGGTAAGAAGGAAGGAGGGAAGGAAGGAAGGAGGGAAGGAAGGAAGGTGGAAAGGAAGGAAAGGAAGGTGGGAAGGAAGGGAAGGAAGGTGAGAAGGAAGGGAAGGAAGGAAGGGAGGAAAGAAGGAAGGAAGAGAGGAAAGAAGGAAGGAAGGAAGGAAAGAAGGAAGGAAGAAGGGAAGGAAGGAGGGAAGGAAGGAAAGAGGGAAACAGGGAAGGAAGGGAGGGAGGGAGGGAGGAGGGAAGGAAGGAAGAAAGAAGGAAAGGAAGGAAGGAAGGAAGGAAGAAAGGGAGGGAGGGAGGAGAGAAGGAAGAAAGGGAGGGAGGGAGGAGGGAAGGAAGGGAAGAGAGGAAGGTCACTTGCCTCACTTTCCCCTCCAGAGCCATCTGGGTCCAAGAGTCAGATATAGATCAAGACAACTGGAGATGGCCCAAGATGCAATGAGACACCTTGGCCTTTTTAAGCTTAGATCTTCAACAGGTCTCAATTTGACTGAGGCAGCACCCCTTCAGTGATTAAAACTAGGTAAGAATTGAGGCAAAGAACTTCCTCTTTCACCTAGTCTGAAGTTTAATTTCTCCTGGGACTGTCTGTACCTTTGTGGACACAAGCTGACAATAACCTCCATAATTTTCCACTGTATTCTTTGCAAGCATATGTAAGACAAACAAATGAACAAAAGTCAACCTGGCTTATTAAGATGATGGCTGTACGATAATTGTATAAATATCTATACATCTATGTTTAACATATATTGGATTACTTGTCATCTAGGGGAGGGGATGGGGAGAAGGGGGAGGGAGGATCTGGAACATAAGACCATGCAAGGGTCAATGTTGAAAAATTATCCATGCATATGTTTTGAAAATGAAAAGCTTTAAAAAAAAAAAAAATAGAAGAGGACTGTAACTAAAAATTCTAGCACTCGACTGGTGCCAAAACTGTGGGAAGGTATGGAGACAAAAGCTTTGATGCTAGTGCTGGAAAGACTGGCATTTCCCATCATGGCTGCTGATGTCAGCTCTGGATTCTAGGCATCCTATGTGTCATGAGTCCCTGTGGTTAGCAGTATAAAATTGGCAATATTACTCAGTGGGAATATAGTCTTATGCAGCAAATGCAAGAATATAGGAGTGAAGGAAAACTAGGGTGAGAGTAAGGAGAAGGAGGCAGGAGACTCAGAGGTTCAGAAGATCTTAGTATAAAGGAAACGTAACCACTGAATATCAGCCCCTGGGATCTATTAGATCCCCAGTCACCCCATGCTAGTTACAGTGCTGGTAAATGGTACAACATACACAGAGATCCAATTCCTAGAATTACTGAGTTGGGATCTTTCCTTTTATCTCTGCCAGTTATAAGCCCTAAGAGAATCCATGCTCAGAATTATAGCTCATACTAAACAAGCTTTCACATTTCCACAGAAATGCAGATAGGCACCATGCACTCCTTTTTTTTTTTTTCTTTTTTTATTTAATAGCCTTTTATTTACAAGATATATACATGGGTAACTTTACAGGATTAACACTTGCCAAACCTCTTGTTCCAATTTTTCACCTCTTACCCCCCCCCACCCCCTCCCCTAGATGGCAGGATGACCAGTAGATGTTAAATAGCACCATGCACTCCTAATGCAAACTGAAATTTCACATTTTCACATATAGCAAGATAAAAAGGACTTGAGGTTTCCTGAGAGGGCATGGCTTAGTTTTTTTTTTTTTTCCATTGCACCCAGAATGGTGTTTTTTCAAAAGATAAACTGTTTTTTTTTTTTTTTTTCCCCTCTCTTTGAGGTTGAAATTATAAATAAAGTCCCAAGGTTTTCCAAACACCCCAGCATAGCAGGATCTTAACTCCTTACATCAAACAAAAACTTCAAGATAACTGAATTCTAGGCTCAGTCAACATCCAGTGATTTCTTGTAGCAAGAGAGTTTCACATTGTATCTGACAAGAAGCTAAACTGGGTAAGCCTGGAAGCACCAATGCTGTTAGTTTATTTGTCATTTTGGATTCACTGAAGGCAGAAAGCGGTAATTGTGAGTGCAAACATACTGCCTTGACTGTTAAAAAAAATACATTCAGAGTTAATAAGGAATCAGGCACTCAGCCTCATGTTTGAATCTTAACACATGAAGGCACTTGGTAAAGGGTTGAATGAACATAAGTATCAATTTCCTCATGCATATTACTACTATTCATCTGGGGTCATGCTAGCTGCTGATAATGGTGATGCGATGTTTGATGTTTGGTTCATCTCATCTACCAAATGCACATTCATTGTCATTTCCTTCTTGCTCTATCTCATGATCCTCAGCAAAGGAAAAACTCTGTGAATGAGTCCCAGTGAAATTAAATATGAGTGGGAGAGAGAGAGAGAGAGAGAGAGAGAGAGAGAGAGAGAGAGAGAGAGAGAGAACTAACTTTTCTTCTATATCAAATCCCAGGTATTTTAGGGGTAACAAAATCCTGAATATATGTAGAAAGAAAATATTCTTGGCCTACTGCTCTATGGGTCAGGAATACTGGCTTTAAGTCCTGTTAATGGCTTTGAGAAAGTAAGCCACTTTCCTTTTTTAGGCCTCAACTTCCCCATCTTTTTATTCATTTTTTCATTTATTTACTCATTTATCTATTTAGTTTTTTATTTTTAATTTTTATTTATTTTTGTCACATTTTGAGTTCTGATCTGTCTCCTTCCCTCTCTCTTAACTCTGCACAAAAGACCAAACAGATATTCTGTATATATTATATTTTATATATTATACATATACATAATGTATAACACTTCTTTTTCTGAAAGTTGGCTGGCACAGGCAGCTAGATGATTCAATGGATAAACCACCATTCCTGGAAGTTAGGAGACTTGAATACAAATCTATACTCAAATACTTAACACTTACACCTATGTGACCCGGGGCAAGTCACTTAACTCCATTGCCTTGCCAAAAAAAAGAAAAAAAGTGGATGGCATCTTCCTTCATAGGTCCTTTGCAATAGATTCTAATATCTGTATTATTCTAATATCAGTCATTTACAGTTTTTCTCTGAATAATATTCTTGTTGCTATATACAATATTCTTTTGGTTCTACTCATTTCATTCTTATTTCATTATCATATCCTGACCATCATTCCTGACAGTGCTATAAAATTGCATCATAATCATATTCCACATCTTATTCAGCCATTCTCCAACTGTTGGGCATCCCTTCAATTTCTAGCTCTTTGCTACTACAAAGAGAGATGCTATAAATGTTTTAGATTGTATAGGTTCTTTTCATTTTTCCCTGATCACATTGGGAAATAGATCTATATCTATGTATAAAATTGATCTATAACTTTTTATAACTTTTGGGTACAACTCCAAATTTCTTTCCAAAATGGTTGGATTATCCCAATTTTTATGCATCCCCTTCAGCAGTTGTTATTTCCCCCTTTTATCATTTTAGCCAATCTAATAGATATGAAACAACTCAAAATTGTTTTAATTTTTATTTTATTAATAAATAATGATTTAGAGTACATTTTCATATGACTTGTAAAGCTTTGATTTCTTTTTTGGTTGGGTTCTTCTTCTTCTTCTTCTTCTTTTTTTTTGAAAAGCAGTTGAGGTTAAATGACTTGCCTGAGGTCACATAGCTAGTAGCACATGTTAAATATTTGAGACCAGATTTGAACTCAGGTCTTCCTGACTCCATGGTTGGTGCTCTATCCATTGCACTATGTAACTGCCCTAAAACTTTGATTTCTTCTTCCAAAAACTGCCTATTCATATCCTTTGACCATTTTTCATTTGGGGAATGACTCACATTCTTATAAATTTGCCTCAGTTTTCTATATATTTGAAATATGACCTTTATCTGAAAAACTGTCTATATAATTTTCCATATCAGTCATGTCCAAAAAAAAAAAAGGAAAGAAAAAAAAAAACAAAAATAGAAGAGAATATGTTTCAATGTACTCACTAAGTCCATAAGCTCACTAATTGAAGGTAGATAATATGTATCATCATTAGTCCTTCGGAAATGTAGTCACTTATTGTACTCATTAGTTACTAAGGCTTTCAAGGTTGATTTTCTTTACAAAAAAGCTATTACTTTATAATTTTTTCTCCTGGTTTTTCTCACTTTACACTAGTTCCTATAAATCTTTCCAGGTTTTTCTGAAAGCATCCTCTTCATTTCTTATGGCATAAAAATATTCCACTGCATTCATAATGTCACAACTTGTCAGGACATTACCCAATTGGTTGGCATCTTTTCAGTTTCCTGTTCTTTGCCACCAAAAAAAGAATTATTATAAATGTTTTTGTTTATATAAATCCCTTCTTTTCTTCATTTTTTGTTTGATCTCTTTGGACTATAGAGCCAATAGGAGTATTGCTTCTTCAAAGGGATGAAAAGTTTAGTTTTTTAAGGATCATAGTTACAAATTGTTTTCCAGAATAAATGTTTAGACTACTTCACAACTTCATTAACAATGCCTTAGAGTATTGCTTTCTTACATCCCATCTAGTATTCATCATTTTTCTTTATCCACATCTTGAGATGATGGGGTTGTTTTAATATGTATTTCTCTAATCATTAGTGACATAGTACATTTTTCATAGAATTATTGATAGCTTGAATTTCTTCCTCTGAACATGGCTGTGGAGATTAAAATTATCCCACCTATAATAACAGAGAGTGAAGCAAACATCTGAGCCAATGGCACTTTATTAAGGAGTTCATGGTAGCTTCTTATGAAGTAGACTTCAGATCTTGCTTACAATATAAAATGCCACCTCCTTCCCAGGCCCTATTTCCAGGCTAGATGTCCAGTGATTCCAGCACAGCTACACCAAATACCGAATAATTCCATTACATAAGCAAAATAATATGTCAGTAGGATCACAAGTAGAGTGAAGCAAGGAATATCCCTATATAAAATGGACAGACTTCTTAATTTGGGCAGGAGAAAATAGTACAAGCTATTATAGTCAGTGACCTAAGTGACAATAATATGGTAATCTGCTCTTATTAGACAAATGATTAGTCCAGAGAAACAAAAATATTTTGGGGGGACTTTCCATGTAGTTGTGATCCCTGCCAAGCTAGGCTTGCTACATCCACAAGGGTGGAAGGCCTTTTGTTCCTATAGTTAAGCAGACATACTTAAAATCTGCAGCTGGCAGCTCTAATGCCTTCCATACAGAACTTTGGTATGATTCTATCAAAATGTTTCATACTGATTAGTTCAAAACGAATTACTTTTCTCATGGTCTATTTATATCCTTGAAAATTTATCAATTGGGAAATGACTTTTATTCTTCTAAATGATTCAGTTGCCTACATATTTTAGATATTATGCTGTTTAAATACTATATAATGATCAATTCTGATGGATGTGGCCCTCTTCAACAATGAGATGAACCAAATCAGTTCCATTTGTTCAATAATGAATAGAACCAGCTACACCCAGCAAAAGAACTCTGGGAAATGAGTGTGAACCACAACATAGCATTTCTACTCCCTCTGTTTTTGTCCACTTACATTTTTTATTTCCTTCTCCGGTTAATTTTATATTATTTCAAAATCTGATTCTTCTTGTGCAGCAAAATAACTGTATGGAAATGTATACATATATTGTATTTAACATATACTTTAACATATTTAACATGTATTGGTCTACCTGCAATCTGGGGAAGGGGTGAGGGGGAAGGAGGGGAAAAGTTGGAACTGAAGGTTTTGCAAGGGTCAGTGCTGAAAAATTATCCATGTATATATCTTGTAAATAAAAAGCCATAAAAAAAAGAAATGATGCTGTTTATCAGAAAAATTTGCTACAAAGATTTCTCCCTCTTCAGTTTCCTGATTTTCCCCTAATTTTAAATGTTTTAATTTTGTTTGTAAAAATAAAAAGAGCTAATAGATTTCCAGAACCAGTAGTAGAGTGTCAGGGTTCTAGTCAGGAAGAAGACTCATCTTTCTGAGTTCAAATACAGCTTCAGACACTTACAAGCTATTTGTCTCCAAGCAAGTCAATTTACCCTGTTTATCTTAGTTTTATCTGCTGGAAAATGAAATTGCAAATGACAACAGTATTTCTGCCATGAATAGTCAGACAAGCCTGAAAAATTACTGAACAACAACATATTTCTACTGGTTGATTGATAGTAGTGTGCCAGTGGATGAGAATTCATGAGTGACAGTATTAAAATCCCTAAACTCTCAGAATAATTCATAGTCATCATTACCTACTGATGGTTCTGAGAGTAATTTCACAGTAGTTACTACACATTAAATTTGTTGAGTGCCTGTTATGTGCAATATGCCGTACTAGTTGCTGGGATAGTTACAGAAAAAAAAAAAAAAAAAAAGATAGTCCCTGACCTCAAAGGATTATCTTTTCTTGTTGTCATCCCTACTATTGTCTAGCGGGATGATAAGGCTCATAGATAATCAATTAATTAATCAACTAGCATTTACTGTGTCTTATTCTATGCCAGGTACTTTACGAAGTACTGGGGATATAAGGAAAAGGCCGTAGGTGAATCCCTTTAATTCCAAGTTGGAATATAAGTGTATAGCTGAAAAAAAAAAAAAGTCTAAATATCCTTCCAGAAGTGTTTAAAGATTTAGAGGCCAAGAGGGAGTTTGTGCTGGATATTAGAACTGGGGATTCTTTCATAGATCTGTTATTCCAAATGACTACTGTGATCACTTCCAATTCTCCAGTTTTATAGTCCTTTGTTTCTATGTTGGTCATATATACACTATCCAGGACATTGGTTTGGAGATGATCAGATACTCATCTGACCATTTATTCTACCTGTTTTTAACTTTTAGGTGGCAGGTGAAAGGAGTTAAAGGCTAGATCTTGACCAGAAGGAAAGCCTTCTATCTGACAAGCGGTTTGGAAGAACTTTTGTTTTCAAATACTGCTACCTTTCTTCCTTAGAGAAACTGCATTATTTAGCTCTATTGTTCTACTCAGGAACACTAACCCAGTCGTTCTAATTTACAAAAGTGAAAGCCAGCTCATTATTGTAGTGGTCAGACAATAGGCTCTCTGGACACTAGGAACAAAAGAATGCCAGAAATAATGACTGGAATAAGTAATGAAGCTCAATTTTAAGCTCTTTTTTGAATTTCTGTAAGAAAACATCTATAATTAGGCTGGCAAAAAATGATTTGCAGTTATTTAATTCATGTTATTTCATGCAAGATTATTAATGGTATTCAGTAGTATCTTTATTATCCCTGAGCTCTTTAACAGCTCAAAGTAACAATGAGGTTTTACTTATCTTCAGGAAGTCAGCCCCTTTCTTCAGATGAAGCAAAAATGGCCCTAACTCCAGGTTGTCATAGACACTGGAGAAGACCTGTCACCAGGATGTTACAGCATACCTATTTCCCAGTCACTTGCAGAATTAGAGGTATTGGAGAAATCAAAGGTGTACAGCTGACCTGGCTGAACAAAAGCTACCTTTTGCTTTTCTTGAAGATGCATCAGATGGGGCTCCACCCTGGGAAACCAGGGAAATAGTACTGAACCTGAAAACCTTGCTTGGTTCCTGGAATGGCCTAGGCCAAGGCTTCTGAAACTTTTTCCACTTGTGACCCTTTTTCACCCAAGACATTTTTACATGATTCTAGCTAAATAAGTATATAAGATAGGTATAACAAATAAGATAATTATTAATAATAAATCATAAAGAAATTTATTTTAAAATAATTTTTTAGTATACCTATAATTTTATCATTTATTAAAGACAAAAAAAGATGGGTGTGCATGTTTATTTTTACTTAAATTAAATTTGGTGGAATATTTTATAATTTTTATTGTTGCCAGATTTTTTGTGACCCCCCACATTCAGTTACACAACTGCATATAGGGTCTTTCATGACCCACAGCTTAAGAATCTTTGGTCTAGCATAGTGAGCCTCTATGGGAGGTCCAGAGATCAGGTTATTAAAATGGCAATAGGTAGACTAGAATAGAACCCCATGTAACTTTTTTATATTGATGTAATCAAAATGATTTACTTAGAATATTTTATAAAGTCAATCTATCTCTAATAATTTTACAATAGTTTCAATTCATTATTGTCTCATCCAAGCAATTCCATTCTTTCTAAGGACTCTAATGATTATAAGTGACTATACCAACATATACAAATGTGATATTAATAAAACATAATTATTAGAAAGTTAGATTTGGACCTGAAGTAAAATCTCACCTTTTACACATATTAGCTGTTTGGCTATGGTCAATCTACTTAATTTCACGGAGCTTCAAACAACTCCTTGGTTGGAGGCAGATAGGGAGCATTCCTCCACACTGAGGAAAATATAGATCCTGACATATTTTTATTTTGTTTATTTATTTATTGCTTTGGTTTTGGGATTGATGTGATTTTATTGCTATAGGAAAATCTTAGGGGGAAAAATCCACTACCACCAAACAACAAAAAACCTCCATCCTTAATACATACACTAATACCTACTTTGCAACTTAAGGTCTGAGTTTCCTACTGCTCTAAAAGGTTAATTGGCTTCCAAAGGGTCACAACCATTATATGCCTCAGATAGAGCCTAAACTATGATCTTGTTGGTACTGGATCAGGCCTCTATCCACTCTTTATATGGCTTCTTTTTATAGTAATAATGGCAATAGGCATTATTATTAGAGATGTAAAATAAATGGAATGGAAAATAAATTCCAGTAAGATGTATACCATGATAGTAATCCTTCTAATTTTATTGCATTTGGGGAATTTAAAAGGACTTTCTTCACATTAACCCTGTCATGTATGAACTATAATCACAATTACTTTCATTTTCAAATGGAGGAAACAGATTCAGACAATTAAATGACTTTAACAAAGTCACACAGCTAGTAATTGACAAAATAAGAACTCAAACCTAGGACTTCTAGTTCAAGTCAAGTCTTTCTACTATATTGTGCTATTTCTAGAAAAAAAAAAGGACTCGGATTTTCATAATTTAAAAGAAGAAAAGTTATCTGGTGTTCAGATCAGTCTGTTAAAACATATATTTAAGGATCTCTGGGTGCAGAGATGCATTAATTTCTTTATCAGACAACTATTCTTAGGACCTGTGGTGATTAAAGAAGTATAAGACACAGTCTTAACCCTCAATAATAGATAGTTTAGTTCAACATTCATGAAAACAACCAGAAAATAATATAAGAAAATAGAAAGACAATGTTGTGCCAAGGGATAAACATAACAGAGTAATATATGTTGGAATCTGAGCTCTTCTTAGCCTATGTGACCATGAGAAAGTCATCTGTGAGCCAAGGTTACCTTATCTATGAAATGAGGATAATAATGTTCATAGAACCAGAAAAAGGACTTTAGAGATCATTTAATGCATCCCACATTCATAGATGAAACTACAGCAGCATCAGTGCTGCCAGCCTCAGCAACAACACATTCTTGTCTTTGCAGGAAAGACTATAACCCTAACCCTGACACTGGGAAACCCACATGTTATGATGTAGGACATTCCACAGACTCTGAACTTGCTTTCTCCTTCTGCCCATTCTGATGTTTTTTCCCCTGAATTCTCTGTGAAAAGTCTCCCCAATACTCTTAATTCTAATATATGATGGGCTGAATGATTTTTTATTGCCATGGAGTCTCCATGGCAATACCAGCTTATACATGTTTCAGAGAGTTATAAAGGAGATAAAATCCATGGTCCCTACCTTCAGCATACTTACAATAGAAAATAATTTGTAAGACTAGCATGTGCAAGAGGAAGGACACTATCCTATCCACTATCCTCAAAAAGAATAACTGCACAATAGTTGTAGACAATCTGCATGAGACGATAGATAGAACACTGAAATCAGACCTGCCTACCTTTTACTTTTACAACATATCTTTAGATAAGTTACTTTGCTGACATTTAGGGGTTGGAATAGATGGCTTCTGAGGTATCTTCCAGCTTATGTCCTGTGATTATATATCAACATGATGGAAGGAAAATATTCTAGCCAATAGAAGCCCTGGCAAAGTGGAATGGACACTTTCTTTGACTACTAGACTTCTTCAAGTAGAGGTTGAAAAATCACCTCTCAGATATGATGTAAATGGGAATCTCTGTGGATGGGGCTTTTGTGACTTTAGTTGACCAGAAAGATGCTTCAAGGTAGGTAAAGGGCAATCTTCATTGTCTTTTAGGGAGAATTAATCCCTGTGATCAAAAAAAAAAAAAAAAAAAAAAAAAAAAACCAAAATAAAACATATAATTCTGGTAATATCAGAAATGAGTGCAGTCTTGATTAGACCAGGTTGAAATAAGTGACTTTTAATATTTCTTCCAAGGAAAATTCTCTGAAGCTTTTATAGAGAAGATGGTATGTGCACATATGGAAAAGAGGTTTGCTGCTGAGAGAAACAACAAAGCAGAAGGTATAATTTTTGCAAATGATGAATTTCACTGTATGTATATAGAGAGATGTGTGTGTGTGTGTATGTGTAGAAGAGCAAAGAGGCAGAAAGACTAAAGGAATCAAAGGGCAACAGGCACATTACATTGAGTTGTATCCATAAAGGTCATGAGAGAAAAATGGGTGGGAAAACTCTGAAGGATTAAAGGGGGAAAAAAATGGAACCTAAAAAGTTTTGGTGACAGCTCAGAAAAATATCTTACTCAACTTCTGGATATTTTACAATGCTTCATCCTGGCAGATAATACTGATTTATTTCTTTTTTCAATCTATGCTTAGAAATCTTGGTTAGGTGACCTCAGAAATCACATTTGACCTTACATCTGGACCATTCAGTAAATAATTGCCAGTATGGGCCAGGCAGGGAATAGGAGGAAGCCTTTTTGTCCTGCCCAAGAGCAGGGACAGAGACGCCCATTACATAATTTCTTTATGTAAAATACAATCTGTTCTGCATGAATTACACACATCCAAAAGGAAGAGGTTGACAGCCCCAATTCCTGAAGTGGCAAAATATCAGAGGGAGCTTTTGTTAGGACCAATCCAGCATGTGAGTTGATAATTATGGTATAAAACACAACTGAGAGGCATAATGATAGGGCCAAATGCAAATATTAAGGTCAGACTATTTAAGGACCTTGAAGGCATATTCTGCTATTTACAATTACACTCCCACTTCCAGGAAATCTTGACTTTTGAATAGGAATCAAAAGATTCTTGCATTTGTGTATTTTTTTAAGTGACATTTCCAGACTTGCTTCCAAACTCAACAATACCTTATTTTCTTGACAGTAACAAGAATATTTGTAAAATATGGACAGCGTCTATAACTTTATGTAGGCTTTCAAAAAACATCAGGTTAGATTCTTGTAGAGTAAAAGAATAATTTGTATAATTAATATATGAAAATGCGAATAGCCATTTGACACTACGAAAGTCGCACATTTTTTAAAAGTATTTTCAGATTTTTTTTTTTTTTTTTTATCTTTTCACAGCTGTACTGTTTTTGATAAGTGAATTGCTCAGCTGGATTTCCTGGTTTATTCCTTACAAGGACTGAAGAATACAGGAGCTCTTTTCTCTGCTGCCAGAAGTACTCTCCTTGAGATTGATTTCAGCCTTGAGTAGCTGGCCATTTGAATCTCTTTCAACTGTGCCTTCAGTTCTTTCAAACTTACTTTCTAACTACTGGACAATAATATCTCCTAAGCAAATAGTTCCTTTGTAAAACATTTGGGCCAATTGGATCTGAGGACAAAAAAAAAAAAATCCCTTCCTTTTCCTTCCCTTCTAATCCCTGCTAAGAGTGAAATAAAAGCTTCTTCTCTTCATTATGACTTTTGGGTTTACCTCATCTACAAAACCAACTGATTTGGCTGTTTAAAGGCCCCAAGTATGGATATATTTTTTGTTTGTTTGTTCAATGGCTAGGCTCCCTTTAAGTCCCATCAGAGAAAATTGTGTATAACTTATAAATGGATCACCGTCTAACACTTTCTGCATTAAGGCCACCTCATCTATGATCCCATCCTATGTTGACATCAACTAAGCCAAGTGTGAAGTGTAATCAAATTTCTTACTCTAACCCCTCTATTACATTTTTATAAGTAATAATTAAAATATTCTATTTGTATGAAGGAAGGTGTGGAGGTAGTTTAGTCTCTTTTACTTGCTTCCCAAGTACAAAAATAATCTCCCCAAATGATCAACAGGATTGAGGAGATAAATTTCCATTCTAAAATATGTAGTCCTGGAGGAGTCACTGGTTAAGGGAGGCAGCTTTTAATGCACTTAATGAAAATGGATTGCTCATGTTTCACTTAATTTTTTCCAATGGCAGAACTTTTAGTGTAGTTGTACCACTCTCCAGGGAAGAAGTTGGTGCTGAGATAGACCCTTGTATCCTAGGAAATAGGCATATAGCTAGAAGAATGTGACAGGGTTTGAATGGAAGCGGTAGGTATTTTTTGTCTTTGTCTTGTTCTCTAGTTATTCTACTTTCCTTTCTGGCCTTCACTTGTAGGAGCAACTTTTCCTTTTCCTTTCTCTTCCAGTGTCTCAGATGAATGTCAGCAGCAGCTTGTTTGGGCTCCAAGCTCATCACAGGGAGAAACATGGTCCAATATTGGACTGTTCTAAACCAACTTCAACCTGTAGCAGAGCTGAGTAGTCAAGGCCTTCTTTCTTCCTTTGTGTCTTTCTCTCTATTTCTATCTCTGATTCTGTCTGGTCTCAGTCTTTTGTTTCTTTCTCTTTTAGGAGCTGAGAATGCTAAATTTAGTCTACTCTTAGCAACTGCAGAGAATTTTAGCTTTAAAAAGCCGAGTTCTCCCACAGCAGCCAGTGTCATCTCTGGTCACCCTGATCTATATCTGGCCACTAGACCCACACAGCTCTGGAAGAGAGAGTGAGACTGGTAATTTTGCACACTTAATCCAATTCACTTGTACCTCTCTGATCTCATGGTCCTCTTTGAGAACAAAGCACCAACAATAGAAATCATTTTAGAGCACATAGACAGCTATTTAAAAGGGGGAATTCAACAAAGACTAGCATGAGATAAGCTCTAAGAGGGGATTATTATCATTATGGATTACAAATATCTCCTCATTTAACATCAGAGAGAGAAGTGGTTTGTTCACACTATGGCCGAACCCACATTTGAAGCCAGGTCCTCTTAGTCACAAATGTAAAACAGCACAAGAAAAAGTTAATTTTGATAACAATGAAACTGACTTTTGGAACTTTTTGACTTGGGTTTACAACTGAGCCTTTGGCATGGATCAATAAAAGATCAGCTAAAAGAATTGTGCTGACTACACCTATAATAGGAAAGAATCATAAACATCTTCTGAATGCAAATATCTTCACAACCACCTTCCTTTCAGAGCAAGAAACTGCTCTTAAGTCAGCAAAGTCCCAACTAGTCAGGACTCACTTCCAACTTTTATCAGTCTCAAACCTATATATCAATGTTGTCAATAAGGTGCTCCATTTTTTATTGAAATTCTCTTTTGCTGGAAGCCTGTGTTCATTTAAATTTGGGACTAATTTCCCCCAGGGCATGTTAATTTGCAGTGACTAAATTGCTGAGATAATTCAAAGAGATAGTGAGTGTAAATCTCCTTTAAGGTGCCTTGGAGAGGTGGTAGCCTGGCCAAGGAGACACTTTGGGTACTAAAAAACTGTCAAAGCAGCAGAACTGAATATTTCCTTCAAACTAGAGGCACACTATGTGTCCACCATTCACCCACAAGTATAATTAAATTCAGTAGGTTGACCAAAATATTATTCATCATTATGAATTGTTTCTGTCTCAGCAACATAATAGCAATAATTGACATTTGTATCACTATGCAAATGAATGAATGAAACATTTATTGGAACTTGATTTTAGCATTGAGTTAAATTCTGGGGATACAAATAGAAAAGCAAGACAGTTCCTGTTTCTTTCCCCTGGGATTCATGAAATTTTAAAAAATATCTTGATAACTATCTTTAAATATAATTGGTTTCCTATGTATTTTACTTTATGCATTTAAAAATATTAATCTAGAAAGGGGTCATCCACCAGACTGCCAAAGGGGTCCAGAACATACTGAAGGTAATAATGGGGGCCAACACCTAAGAAGTTTCAGATACAAGTCAAAGAGATAAGCATCAGGGTCCTTAGGGTGCAGTGGTAAATCAGATAGTAAAGGATCTTTTAAAATGTCATTTCCATTAATAAAATCAGATCTGCAGTGATTCACTTGATGATATCAAGAACTTTGGTTGCAAGAACATTATTTTCTTTTCTTTTTCTTCTCCTTTTCTTTAGCTGTGGTAGCTGTGGATGTTGAGAGGTAGAGATTGTAGGATTATTGTTTCCTTGGATGATAATTGTAGGGGCCAGACTAACCTTTTAGCAGGGTTAGTGGTCTGGACTACTGCTATTCCCTGAGGTTGTGTGTACTTACCTGATAACTGGTTAATGGTTGGTGATGGTGACACAGATGGAGAAGTAGCCTTTTCCTCACAGAGTTGCTCTCCTAAGTGATGGCTACTGGGGACTTGCTGGAAATAGGATTGTTGATGTGAAGAGCAATGAAATTCCGAGACCTCTTGGCCTCTGAATCTTTGGATGTAGTAGTTCTAGGAAAGGTGGTACTCAATGTAATAATAGAAGTAATTTTACCTGCCTGACACATGCAACTTCCTTTCTCTCCCTCAGGCGGCAAACAGTTTTGCATTCATTATCTCATTTCAGACTACTCACCAAGGATTATAGAATTGAAGACATTTTGGAAGTCACCTAATCCAACCTTATAATTTTGTAGACAAGGAAACTGAGACCCTGGGGAAGTTAAATGATTTGCCTATTGTAAGAAAGCATTTTCTTTAGAGGTTTTGTTAGAGTAGTCAGTTATTGACTTGGGATTTCAGGATTGCTTGGAAGATCTCCATGGCAGAGGACAAAAAAATACTGAAATCTACTAGTGTTAGTCCAGAATCAGGTGAATCTGATCTATACATCTATAAGGAGGCATCATTAAAAAAAATCAAATTGCAAACAAGTTTTACAATCAAAGTCTGGGTCAGTCCAGAGGCAATTAATGAAAATTATACAGAGAGGCAGGAGGATTGTTGAATTACAGGATTATACATTTAGAGTCAGGAGTCAGGAGGGATTTTAAAAGTTATCCAATCAAATCCTTCATTCTACAGATGAAGAAATTCATACTACTCCAAGGTCACACAAGTAGCAAATGACAGGCATAAAAGTAATATTACAATGAATATTGGATTCAAACTCTGGCTTTAAATCCCAGCTGTGATAATTTCTACTGTTTTACTGAACTTCACAGAATCCAAGTTCCCAATCCATAGATGATGTGGTAGAGAGGAACTTTACAAAATTTAATTTGTTTAAATTATTTAATTTGTTAAATTTAATGTGGACCCTCACTTTGTGGATTTTCTCTTTATCAGAAAAAAAAAAGCAATTTCTAAATATATAATACACATTGAAATATATCAATATTTAAGAATATACATTATGGACAAATTTTGAACTTTTTTCATATAGTTTCTCCATGGTATACAAATACAAGGAAGAAAATACACAGTGCAAGTACATGATAGATATGCTTACAACTGTTTTAATTACTAACTTGTCTTGAGTCCCTCAGAGCAATGATGAACTTTCTACATATTTTATTACTTGAAAAAGGCCTCAACTTTTTTGGCTTAGGAATTATGTGATTCTTCAAAACCAATGTAAATTGTTTCAGAATCTCAGGTGAATGGTTGTCAGCAAATATTTCTAAATAGAAGAATTTTCCATTACCCTTTCTGTTACCTTCACCTTTTGAAAAATGAGTTATTCTCCTTCCTCCACTCACAAACTCAGCATTCCTTTCTGTAAGTGCAATTAAGTAAATTGAGGTTTTGGTGGATAGTTGGTCTCTAACAAATTCTTTCCTACTAATTGGAATGATTACAGAAAGTAAAGGGAGATAAGAAATGCAACAAAGTATGAACCTTTTTAACAAAGCATAATGACAATGAAAAGACTTATACTTTAATAATCCTTTATGAATGTGAGGTTTTATCTGGATATTGATCAAGTGAAGACTGACCAAGAAAGGCCATCTATTCCAAACTCCCTCATTTTAAAAGCTGATTTGACCAGCTTTAGAATTCAGTCCAGATAGAATTCCGAAATTAACAAAGAATCCAGTTTTTGAGAGGGAATACCCACAATGATCATGACATTTTATAGTGAGACTACCACCTATATTGAAATGATTAGAACATGGTGTAATTTGAAGGGGAACACAAGATACTATATGCTCCAAGAAGAGCCTAAATTCGCGCCCAAGAGGAGATGTAATGTCAAAAGAAACTGAGCAAGACGGAGATTTGAGACCAATTCAATAGTTTATTAAATGGAGAGAAATACTGGGACCAATGGATCCCAGGGCTAGACGAGACTATCATCTCAAAGGGTCTAACCCTGAGTATCAGGACAGCAAGCCTTTTATGGAATAACAAGAACAATGACATAATGCAGAGACCTAGGTGGGGATAGCCTCATAGATGGAAGTTACTGATATTCTAATGACATTAAGGAATGTCTATAACACCTTTATCTCAACCATTAAGAGGGGACGGTCATAACCTTAAGGCAGAATACAAAATAGGACAAATGGAGGAACTGGTCACCCCATTAAAAGTGACCTTTGGCATTACAGAGAGAAGGAATATTATGGCCCTGAAGTATGGGAGGTATGAATTAACATGTGTTCTCCAAGTATGTGACTTTCTACAACTGTGGATAAAATGTATGTCCACTCTTTTTATAGATGATGTCAATATATGTTGAAGAATTTTACTCGTGGTTATGGGGAAAATGTTTTGTTGTATTGTTCTTAATTATTTCCATATTAGTAATTGTCTTTTCTCTGTATTGTATCAAAGGTGAAAATAGTGTGTTGATCCATATTTAGTCTCCATGCATGCAGATGGGGTTTTCTATCCAAAGTTTATTGGGATTTAAGGTCTAGGTTCTTACATTGTGATTTGTGACCCCATATGGCATCTGGTAACCAGATGAGAAATTATAATTTGTTATTTGTTGATTTGTATACCTATTTTATATATCTATTTAACTGGGGTTACATAAAATTTCTTGGGCAAAAAAGGCCACAAGTTGAAAAAGTTTAAGAAGCCCTGCAAGACACAAATGCTTGTTCTCAAGAAAAATGTCTCCTCTATGTGCTTTATCTTTTTTTTTTTTAAGAGTACCTCCCTATTCTAGATATTCAGTGTTTCCCCCTGGGGCACCTAAAATTCCTCCACTCTATTGTGCTACCTAGATCCATAAGGTTTGGGCTTTTCTCCATGCCTAGGAATTTCTTTTTCTTTTTTCCCATTAAGCTATAAACATCCAGTTTCTCAAAGGTAGTTACATGAGGTTCCTCAATAGACTTTTGGAATACATTTAGGCACATAGTACTTTGTGTTCCCCTTCAAATTTCACTATGTTGGCAGTTTCCAAGCAATACATCAGGCCAGTTCTGTGGATAGCCCTCTAATTATAATCCCCCAAGTGCATACATAGATATTGCTGGTTGGGCAGCATTCCCTGGCTCTCTCAAATTTCTAAGTGGCTTTTAGTTCTTCCTTTAGGATCACCATCCAGCAATCAAGTAGTTCTCTCTTCCTGTCAGGCATCAGCCCACAATCTGACCATATTTTTTTTCCTCATCATCTTCCTTCCTTGTCACCCATACACATTAATAGGTATTTACACAATAGTAGTAAATAATTCTTCTGAAATAGCTTCACATCATCCTGGGCAAGGAAACAGAAGCAGCCTTTTTATATTCAGGGCACAGTTGGCAGTTTAACTCTTCTTTCTTTTTAACTCTGAATTTCCTGGATTTTATTCTTGTTGATTCTATTATTTATAAAGACCCTCCCCCCCAAAAAAATTAGGACACTAATACATTGTTGGTGGAATTGTGAACGGGTCCAACAATTCTGGAGAGTAATATGAAACTATGCCCAAAGAGTTATCAAAGTGTGAATACTCTGATCTAGCAATGTTTCTACTGGGCTTATATCCCAAAGAGATCTTAAAGGAGGGAAAGGGATCCACATGTGCAAAAGAGTTTGTGGTAGCCCTCTTTGTAGTGGCAAGAAACTGGAAAATGAATGGATGCCCATCAATTAGAGAGTGACTGAATAAGTTGTGGTATATGAATGTTATGGGATAGTTTGGTTCTGGATTCTGTAAGAAACGATCATCAGAATGAATTCAGAGAGTCCTGGAGAAACTTATATCAAATGATGCTAAGTGAAATGAGCAGAAGCAGGAGATCATTATACACAACAACAAGACTATATGATGATCAATTCTGATGGACATGATTCTCTTCAACAATAAGATGATTCAGACCAGTTGCAATGATCCTGTAATAAAGAGAATCATCTAAACCCAGAGAGAGGACTGTGGGAAATGAGAGTGGTTCACAACATAGCATTTTCACTTTTTTTGTTGTTTGCTGGCATTTCAATTTTTTTCATTTTTTCCCCTGTTTGATTAGATTTTTCTTGTGCAGCAAGATACTTGTATAACTATGTATGCAAATTGGATTTAACATACATTTCTACCATTTTTTATTTTATTTTTTTTGCTGAGACAATTGAGGTTAAGTGACTTGCCCAGGATCACACAGCTAGGAAGTGTTAAGTGTCTGAGGCCAGATTTGAACTCAGATCCTCCTGACTTCAGGGATTGTGATCTATCCACCACCTAGCTGCCCCTATTTCTACCATGTTCAACATATATTGAATTATTTGTCATCTAGGGAAGGGAGTGGGGAAAGGAAGGGAAATTGGAACACAAGGTCTTGGAAGGATTAATGTTGAAAAATTATCCATGCACATGTTTTGAAAACAAAAAGCTTTAATAAAAAAGTCCCCCCTAAATAAACATGTCCAATTTTCAAATGGAATCAATATGGCACAAGAAAAGCAAAGATGAAGGACATTCATGGAATAAAAATTAACTTGAATATTACCTACGTGCAATACCTACATCTCAGCTCTTTTATTTCTTTATCCATTCATTGACTTTTAGCCATTCTACCAGTATGTAATTGTTTTTCCCCCTTTCTATACATACAAAACTGTTATATCCTTGCTACGGTGACTAACTTTATATATCTCCTTGTCATGGTCAAAACAAAACCCATGATTCTAGGTTATACTGAAAGAGCAGATCTCCTTGTTCTGGTTAGAGGGTTAAGGGCAGAGATCAGTGGAACAGAGACCTTATAATTCTCAAAGTTTTTTTAAGGACTCATTTCCTGAAACTTAACTACTCATCTGCCACTCTTTTCAGAAGTGAGGATTCTGATGGCAGTGTTAGGCAGTATGTTATAGAAAGAAGGCATAATAGAATTGGACTCAGGAAGGTTGGTTCTGGCATTGTCACACACAGATAAATGACAGACAGTCTTAGTTTACTCATCTGTAAAATGGAGGCACCTTGTGGGACTCTTTGTGAGGAAAGCATTTTGTAAATCTGAAAATACCATAGAAATGGGAGCTCTTATTTACACAATCCTTTCTAAAAGGCAGCATTATATAGAGAATAGAGAATTGATCTTAGTTTTAGAATGACCTTGGGTTCAAGCCTTGTTTCTGAGGCATAATGATTTTATAATCTGAGTAAGTCATTTAACTCTCTTATTGTCCCAGAAGATTCTCTAAACCTTTAAGTTGATGATCATCATTGTTAGGAATTTACTTACTGGGAGTTTTCTATTCCAATTACAATATAAATCTGCCTCCTCATTTCTCCCAAGAAAAAAAAACTTGGTATATTCCAAAACACTTTCATATTTATTATATTATTTAATCCTTAAAATAAGCACTTAACACAGTGATTGGCACACAGTAGGTATTTAATACATGTTTATTGACTTCCTGACAACCACTTTGGAATTTAGCTTCCTTCTTTTCAAAAGGAATCTTATTTTATTTTAATTTATGAAATAAAACAAGCATTTCCATAACAGTATAAATAGATGATTGTGCATGAAATTACAAATCCATTATGTAGGATTTACTATTTTTTAAAAATATAAAATAAAGTTATCATGTACATTTCTTTTTTTTTCTTTTCTTCCCCCCCCCCTTGTCCTGTACAATAGATGGCCGTCATTAGACATAATAGATACATATATGTAAAATTATTCTATATACACTTCTATTTATCAGTTCTTTCTCAAGATACATATAGTGTCTTTCTTCACATGCCCTTTATTTTTAATTTGTGTATTTATAATAGTCAAAATGACTTAATTGCTCAAAGTTTTTCTTAAAACAATATTGTTGTTATTGTATATGATGTTCTCTTTTAAATAAGATAACAATTCCATTTTTCAGATGAGATAATAAAAACCCAGAAAAATTAAGTGACTTGTTGAATGCTATTCAATACATTGATGGTGAAGCGTGGAATAGACCTCAGGTTTGCTGACCCCTGATGCTGTCCTCATTGTTACTATTATTATTATTTTGCTCAGGCAATTGGGGTTAAATGACTTGCCCAGGGTCACACAGCTAGGAAGTGTTAAGTGTCTGAGGCTAGATTTGAACTCAGGTCCTCCTGACTTCAGGGCTCATGCTCTATCCACTGCGCCGCCTAGTTGCCCCCCTCATTCTGTTATACTGTGATCCCTGTGCTTTATTTCACTGAGAGAAACATAGGATCATAGATTCAGAAATTTAGAACGGAGGGACCTTAGAAGACATCCAGCTCAACTCCCTCATTTTACAGTAACTAATCAGGAAGTTAAGTTATTTGACCAAAGCTGTTAAATTGCATATGTGTTCAATGCTCCCTGGTCTCCTAGTTTGTCTTCTAGATAGTTATGGAAGAAACAGTTTGTAACTGTGACTCAATCATAGCCTGCAAAATGATTTGTATATAAATATTCATATCAATTGGATTTCTCTTTTAAACTAGCTAAGAACATGTTGCCAGGAACATTGATCTCGACATTATTTTTTTGGTCATAGGATCTAGTTATTATTCCTTTGCTCACTATTTCCCAGGCATAGAAAGAAAGTAGAGAGACATAATAGAAGCAAATGTCATTTCTCCTTTCTATGTCCCTGCAACTATTTCTGTGAACTGTAAGCACCTCTTTTTCTGTCTAATGAAAAGCACTTTAATGTCTAAACAGTGTCCCTGGGGCTTTACATGAAAAATTGTAACATGTAACTTTGAAAACCTTTTCCTCTTCTTCCACTCTTCATCTCAAGGTTCAAAAATGCTCAGTTGACCTGTGAAAAATCACTATAAATGATACAGGAAGCAACATGGACAGGGATCAGGAAAAGATCACAAGGGATGCTACCTTAAGCAGATTCATATTGGTGGTGGTCCTGAAAAAGGACTGTTAAGCTTCAACCATTTCAAAAGGAAGTCTGCAAGCCTGGGATTTAACTCCTCAGATGGTTCTTAAAGGCCCCTATAATCGTTCCCTATCCTACTAATCTCATCTCACCATTTTCTTTATAAACTACACTGATTCCATTTCTGTTTTTAACTCATGATACTTATCATACCTGGGATGTCTTATTCCCCCTTCCCTTCACTGTTTAACTCTAACCATTCTTCTAGATTCTATTCAGATCTGATCTTTCTTGGTCACCACATCCTACACTGATCTCACCCTACAATGCTGGGAGGACAAAATGAGTTAACTATGTAAAGTGTTTTGCAAATTTAAAGCTTTATATAAATACCAGTTTTCATTAGCATCATTACAAATCAAATGAGATCAAATGAGATATTCATAAAGCACTTATAGTGACTACCACAATGTAGGCACTATATGAATGCTAATTATTATTAGACTTTGAAGTTAACAGTTACAATCTATTTTTTCTACATCTTTCTTTATTATAAAATTTACAATCACATAATTATTTATTCTCACAATTCAATTCCTACAAACATTTTAAAAATGATTATATGTAAGGTAAGTAGCTACACAATGCAGTGGATAGAGCACTAAGTCTGGAGTCAAGAAAATCTGTGCCCAAATCCGATTTGAAACATTTACTAGCTGTGTGATCCTAAGCAAGTCACTAAACCTTGTTTGCCTCAGTTTCCTCTTCTGTGAAATGAGTTAGAATAGAAAATGACCAATCTAGCCAGATTCTTTGACAAGAAAATGGGGTCACAAAGAGTCAGATATGATTGAAATGACTCAAAACCAATAACAATTACTGAATCCAGAGTCAGGTATTTCCAAGTTCTGCTCCTACCCAAAATTCTTACAAAAATCTCTTAATCTCTTTAGAGAGATATTAATACTTTATTATTATTAATTATTTATTATTATTAATACAAGATATTAATACTTTAGTGCCACCCTCATAAGGTTTCTGAAGAGGCTTAAATGAAAATATGTATGTAAATATGAGTTTGTATCACTATGTAAATGTCACTTACTCATATTATCTTCATCATGATTTATTTATATCTGAACAGATCTTAGAAGTCATTTAGTCTGACTCCCTCATTTGACAAGAAAAAATTGTGCCAGAAAAAGATATCCCATAGATAACAATGGATGAATTATAGTGGGAACCCAGATTCTCAGCTTCTAAAGCCAATACTTTTTCTCTTGCACCTTGCTACTTCATCTTGTCTATATTTTAAAACAAAACACTACTGGGAAATAAGTGAGGTTGCATGTGAAATTACTGTGATCTCTTTAGAGGAAAGGTATTATTGAGATCAATTATGATTTCTGTGGACAATGCCATTCTGTATGTAAAAATTAATCAGTCTGCTTGCTGAGTACTTTGATTTCACCTCCTTGTTACTAGGAGAAGTGTTATTTATATTCATTTATTTATTTATTTTTACAAACTACAATAACAAAAAAAAAAAAAAAAAAAAACAACTGAAGCTCTTGGGTCAAAACACTAATTTGAATCTTTTTCTCTCATTACTTTTTCATACTTAATTTTCCCTACTCCCTTACTTCAAGTATTCAAAATAAAAGAAATGAAGTAGGGCACAAAAATTGCAATTATTTCCAGAGGACAGATCTTATATACTGATGAATTTAATCTTATTTATCTCATTACAACTAGGGTTGGCTGCTCCTCAGTCTTTTCTGGAAATAAATTCTCTTCTACTCAGGACCAATAAATTTACAGAGAAGACAAGTGAGGGTCCAGAAGTTATGTTCCACCATCATTCTTGCCAACACATGCATGGCAGTGGTAACAATACTCTACTAGGGTTTTTCCTGTGTCAGTGAGGCACACACATTGGTGCCCAACCAGTTCTGGAACTATATTATTAATTGTGCTCCTTGGCATTTGAAGTCCAATAAGGAAGTACTTTTGGAATTTCTAAAGAAAAACATAGAGAAAATGAAATTCATCTGGTCTTCTGCTTCCTTAGGTGGAGTTCCTATTCTGTCATTTCACTCTTCCTGACTGCCTTTAGGATTTTCATGGCAAAAATACTTGAGTGATTTGTCATTTCCTTCTCCTTTCCATTCTTTTTTAGAAAAAGAAGAAACAATTTTTTAATAGCTTTTTTATTGCTAGAACATATACATGGGTGATTTTTCAACATTGACCCTTGCAAACACTTGTGATCCAACTTTTCCCTTTTTTCCCTCCACCCTCTCCCCTAGATGGCAGGCAGTCTCATATATGTTAAGCATGTTAAAGTATATCTTAAATACAATATATGTGTACATATTTATACAGTTCTCTTGCTGCACAAGAAAAATTGGATTTAGAAAGGTAAAAATAACTTGGGAAAAAAACCAAAAATGCAAGTAAACAACAACAGAAAGTGTAAATGCTAAGTTGTGATCCACACAATTTGCATTTCTCTGATCAATAATGGTTTGGAACACCTTTTCATATGAGAAGAAATAGTTTCAATTTGAAAATTGTCTGTTCATACCCTTTGACCATTTATCAATTGGAGAATGGCTTGATTTCTTATAAATTAGAGTAAATTTTGTATACATTTTGGAAATGAGGTCTTTATCAGAACCTTTAACTGTAAAACATGTTTTTTCCAGTTTATTGCTTCCCTTCTAATCTTGTCTGCATTAGTTTTGTTTGTACAAAAGCTTTTTAACTTGATATAATCAAAATTTTCTATTTTGTGATCAATAATGATCTCTAGTTCTTCTTTGGTCACAAATTCCTTCTTCCTCCACAAGTCTGAGAGATAAACTATCCTATGTTTTTCCAATTTATTTATACCTCATTCTTTATGTTTAAATCATGAACCTATTTTTATCTTATTTTGGTGTATGGTGTTAAGTGCCTAGTTTCTGCCATACTAATTTCCAGTTTTCCCAGCAGTTTTTGTCAAATAGTGAATTCTTATCCTAAAAGTTGGGGTCTTTGGGTTTGTCAAACACTAGATTGCTATAGTTATGGATTATTTTGTCCTGTGAACCTAACCTATTCTACGGATCAACTAGTCTATTTCTTAGCCAATACCAAATGGTTTTGTGACTGTGGCTTTATAATATAATTTTAAATCTGGTACTGCTAGACCACCTTCATTTGTTTTTTTTTTTTTTTTTCATTAGTTCCCTTGAAAGTCTTGACCTTTTGTTCTTCCAGATGAATTTTGTTGTTATTTTTTCTAGGTCATGAAAATAGTTTCCTGGGATTCGTATAGCACTAAATAAATAGATTAGTTTAGGTAGTATTGTCATCTTTATTATATTTGTTTGGCCTATCCAAGAGCACTTAATATTTTTCCAATTGTTTAGACCTGACTTTATTTGTGTGGAAGTGTTTTATAGTTTTGCTCATATAGTTCCTGACTTTCCTTTGGCAGATAGATTTCCAAATATTTTATACTATTGACAGTTATTTCAAATGGAATTTCTCTTTGTATCTCTTGCTGTTGGATTTTGTTAGTGATGTATAAAAATGCTGAGGATTTATGTGGATTTATTTTGTATCCTGCAACTTTGCTAAAGGTGTGGATTATTTCTAATAGCTTTTTAGTAGAATCCCAGAGATTCTACTAAAAAGCTATTAGAAATCATATCATCTGAAAAGAGTGATAATTTGCTTTCCTCGTTACCCACTTTTTAATCTATTTTTCATCTCTTATTGCCAAAGCTAGCATTTCTAATACAATATTGAATAGTAATGGTGATAGTGGGCAACCTTGTTTCACTCCTGATTTTATTGGTAATGGTTCCAGTTTATCCCCATTATATATGATGTTTACTGATGCTTTTAAATAGATGCTACTGACTATTTTAAGGAAAAATCCATTTATTTCTATACTCTCTAGGGTTTTTAACAGGAATGGGTATTGGATTTTATCAAAAGCTTTTTCTGCATCTATTGAAATAATCATATGGTTTTTGCTAATTTGGTTATTGATAC
The DNA here is from genome assembly GCF_902635505.1 of Sarcophilus harrisii. Classification (NCBI taxonomy): domain Eukaryota; kingdom Metazoa; phylum Chordata; class Mammalia; order Dasyuromorphia; family Dasyuridae; genus Sarcophilus; species Sarcophilus harrisii. The sequence continues at coordinate 301,404,267 of NC_045426.1, read as the reverse complement.
AGTCAATTATGTTCATAGTTTTCCTAATATTGAACCAGCTCTGCATTCCTAGTATAAATCCTACTTGATCATGGTGTATTATCCTGTAGATGATTTTCTGTAATCTTTTTCCTAGTATTTTATTTAAGATTTTTGGATCAATGTTCATTAGGGAGATTGGTCTATAATTTTTTTTCTCTGTTTTTGTCCTATGTGGTTTAGGTATCAGTACCATGTCTGTGTCATAAAAGGAATTTGGTAAGACTCCTTCAATCCCTATTTTTTCAAATAGTTTATATAGCATTGGAGTTAATTGTTCTTCAAATATTTGGTAGAATTCAGATGTAAATCCATCTGGTCCTCGGGATTTTTTCTTAGGGAGTTGATTAATAGCTTGTTCTATTTCTTCTTCTAAAATGGGACTGTTTAACCAATTTACTTCTTCCTCTGTTAATCGGGGCAAGCTATATTTTTGAAGGTATTTATCCATTTCATTTAAGTTATCAAATTTATTGGTATGAAGCTGGGCAAAGTAACTCCTAATTATTGCTCTAATTTCCTCTTCCTTAGTGGTAAGTTCTCTCTTTTCATTTTTAAGACTAACAATTTGATTTTCCTCTTTCCTTTTTCTAATCAAATTTACCAAAGGTTTATCTACTTTGCTGGCTTTTTTCATAGAACCAACTCTTAGTTTTATTTATTAATTCAATAGTTTTTTTTTTTTTACTTTCAATTTTATTACTCTCTCCTTTTATTTTTTAGAATTTCAAGTTTAGTATTTGATTGGGGGGAGGTTATTTTGCTCCTTTTCTAGCTTTTTTAGTTGCAAGCCCAATTCATTGATCTTTTCTTTCTTTATTTTATGCAAGCAGGCCTCTAGAGATATAAAATTTCCTTTTATTACTGCTTTGGCTGCATTCCACACATTTTGATATGACGTCTCATTATTGTCATTCTCTTAGGTGAAATCATTAATTGTTTCTATGATTTGCTGTTTCACCCAATCATTCTTTAGGATGATTATTTAGTTTCCAATTACTTTTTGGTCTATTTTCCCCTGGCTTTTTATTGGATGTAATTTTTATTGCATCATGATCTGAAAAGGATGCATTTACTATTTCTGCCTTTCTGCATTTGAATTTGAGGTCTTTATATCCTAATATATGGTCAGTTTTTGCATAGGTTCCATGAACTGCCGAAATGAAAGTGCACTCCTTTCTGTCTCCATTTAGTTTCCTTTAAAGATCTATCATATCTAACTTTTCTAGTATTCTATTTACCTCTTTAAGTGAAGAAACAATTTTTATAAACTTTCTAAACAGAGCTAGGTCTATCTTAATATTATCTTATCTCTTTTTCTTAGATCACCAATATGTTATAAAGTGTTGTGGATCAGAATCCTTTCCCATTTAAAAAACTCTGCTTAATGCCACTGAGCCAACAGGTTGGTCAAATGCAAGCCACATTCAAGATGCCCTTTCAAGAAATGGACAAAAGCCCTTGCAGAAAAAAAAATGGTATTTTCTATGTTCCAGGCAATTATAATAGGAAAAATTCAGAAGTCTTTGCCCTCAAAGAGCTTATATTTTACAAAGACAGATAACATAGAGATACAAACATACATATGTACAAATAGATGTATATGCATATATAAAAATACATAAATGCAGACACATATATAATGCTTTATAGAAAGTAGGGATCAGGAAAGACTTCATAAAGAAGGTGACACTTATGTTGAGCCTTGATGGAAATCAAGGATTCTGATAATACACAAGTCTACCTTAAATATACAGATTTTAAGATTTCTTATAGAGTCCAAAATTTGTTTTCATTGAAATTTGATTACTTTTCCCAGGATAGAGAGTTTAGCCTATGTAGATCCTGTTTAACTTTCATCCTCAAAACACCACCTTCTTTTCCAGTCCCCTCCTTGTATGCAAGGTTTTGCTGGAACCAGATCACACCAGCTAAAGAATATTGATTATCAAATTTTCAATGTAAGTATTTACATCTTGGAAATCAGGAAACTTGCAGATTAGAGGTTGTTCTATTATTTTGTTGATAATCTGCATTTAAGAAAATGTTGCAGCTAAATTTTAAGGTATATATGCCATGAATATTTTTTTCCAGTATTAATTGTTATTCATTTTACCAGCATACCCCCTGGAATGAAGTCATGTGAAAGTGACAGATCATTAGCAAGGCTTTATTAAAAATACACTTTCTTTTCCTGAAATTGTTACTGTTCTAGGGAAAAAAAAAACAGGGTGTATACTTGTTATAGGCTAATATCTATTGAAGTCCATCAGGAAAAGAAGAGGTAAGGCAATTTTGAACCAAGCATATAGTCCTAAGTTGCTAAATAATTTTCATTATTAGTAGAAAGACAGATGGAAGATGGATCTATCTTTGTGCAGTCCAGGAAGAGTTAGCTGTCTCTCCAGCCAAGTGTACAAGAGGGATCTATGGAGGTCTAAATTACCCGTACATTTTGATCTGCAAAAATATGAAGTCACTGTTCCAATTTGCCTGGGATGGTAAGTATTTTGGAAACAAATGACTCTATCCTTGGCCAGAATCATGATTTGTTCAAGAAGGAACCTGTCCTTTAAAAGAGATTGATGTCAAAATGGTTCCTTTGATGACAGGAAAAATAATGTCAAGAGTGGGGAAAAAATGAATAAAGACATCATGAAGAAAGTAATGAAGGGGCATCAGTGGGTAGTTTATGATGCATGACATTTTGTTAATGTTAAGCTTTCCCAGGTGTCTTATCTGAGCCTAAGAAACAAGCAAACAGACGAAGTTTTATTTGGAAAGTGGTGAGATAGCTCAGTGAACAGAATGTTAGAATCAGGAAGGTTTGAGTTCAAATACTCCCTTGAATATTTACTAGGGGCATGACCCTGGGTAAGATATTTAATTTCTGACAGCCTGTTTTCTGATCTATTAAAAAATAAGAATACTACTAGAATTTACTTTACAGGTTTCTGTGAGAATAAATGTTAGTTATTATTATTCTTTGGCTGTTAGGTGACACAAAGGATAGAGCAAGGCTTGGAATCAGGAAGACTTCTCTCCTTGAATTGAAATTGATCCTCAAATACTTACTAACTGGGTGAACTTGGACAAATCACTTAACCTTGTTTGCTTCAGTTTCCTCATCTGTAAAATGAACTGGAGAATGAAATGGCAAATTTTCCCAGTATCTTTGCCAAGAAAACCCTAAATAAAGTTGCAAAGAGTTATACATGACTGAAACAACTGGTTAACAACAACATTATTATTCTTGATTTGAATAATAGATCCATATTTATTCAACATGAGTATAATGTTCTCCTCTCATGAACAAGGCTTCTCCTCTCATCTACATACTTAGAAAATGATCCCAATTTTGAGACATTAGTGGCTCAGGAGTCTTCATCTATGTATTTATTTCTACCAGTCAATCAGATGACACAATATTGATTCCAAGTAAGATATTTGATCAAATACTACATCAAATCAAGTGAAAAGGAAAGATTCCTCATGTCGGTATGAAGCATTTTTCTCATTTTCATATCACTGAAAAGAAAACACATATAGGAAATATGAGGCTCATAAGGCTGTCAGAAAACACATGGAAATGGGCATACATGCTAGAAACCTGGGACACACACATAGAGAACACACATTTAGGGACACATGGTCAAGATAAAATGAAGATAAAGGACAGGTTTTACTCATGATAGAGGTCACCCATGTAGGCTACAATCACACACCAGTGCAACTCATATCTCCAAAACCAAAAACCCAAGATGATCTCTGATGATGTCATTGAGTTGGTCTGAAGTGGGGACTGAGTCTTTAATTTCAGTCAGATGATCTCTGTTGTCCACACTCACTGGTTTATGGAACTGTTATTTGCTGCTGTGTTTCAATTGTTCATTTCCTCCAAGTTTTTTGGGCTTCTCTTTGCTATCTTTTGCTGATGGTGTGGTACCTAATAAAGATATCCCAGAAAAAGGAGAACTAACACTCTTTTAGTTCATGGAAAGCAGAAAAATCAAGCAGAAATCTCCAAAATAAGATTAAGTCCTTGGAAAAATTAATTTTCCCCTTATAATGATACCATAAATAACTGAGTTAACTAAGTAACTGATTTAGAGATTTAAAAATTCCTTTTTTTTTCTCCTGCTATCTACCTGATTAATAACCTGTGAACCCTAAATGATTTTGGAAGTCTTTGCCCAAAGGATATGAACAGACAATTCTCAGATGAAGAAATTGAAACTATTTCTAGTCATATGAAAAGATGCTCCAAGTCATTATTAATGAGAGAAATGCAAATTAAGACAACTCTAAGATACCACTACACACCTGTCAGATTGGCTAAGATGACAGGAAAAAATAATGATGATTGTTGGAGGGGATGTGGGAAAACTGGGACATTGATGCATTGTTGGTGGAGTTGTGAACGAATCCAACCATTTTGGAGAGCAGTTTGGAACTATGCTCAAAAAGTTATCAAACTGTGCATACCCTTTGATGCAGCAGTGCTACTACTGGGCTTATATCCCAAAGAGATTATAAAGAAGGGAAAGGGACCTGTATGTGCACGAATGTTTGTGGCAGCCCTTTTTGTAGTGGCTAGAAACTGGAAACTGAATGGATGTCCATCAGTTGGAGAATGGCTGAATAAATTGTGGTATATGAAAATTATGGAATATTACTGTTCTGTAAGAAATGACCAACAGGATGATTTCAGAAAGGCCTGGAGAGACTTACACGAACTGATGCTGAGTGAAATGAGCAGGACCAGGAGATCATTATATACTTCAACAACAATACTATATGATGACCAGTTCTGATGGACCTGGCCATCCTCAGCAACGAGATCAACCAAATCATTTCTAATGGAGCAGTAATGAACTGAACTAGCTATACCCAGAAAAAGAACTCTGGGAGATGACTAAAAACCATTACATTGAATTCCCAATCCCTATATTTATGCACACCTGCATTTTTGATTTCCTTCACAAGCTAATTGTACAATATTTCAGAGTCTGATTCTTTTTGTACAGCAAAATAACGTTTTGGTCATGTATACTTATTGTGTATCTAATTTATATTTTAATATATTTAACATCTACTTGTCATCCTGCCATCTAGGGGAGGGGATGGGGGGTAAGAGGTGAAAAATTGGAACAAGAGGTTTGGCAATTGTTAACGCTGTAAAGTTATCCATGCATATAACCTGTAAATAAAAGGCTATTAAATAAAAAAAAATAAAAATAAAATAAATAAAGAACCAAACCTTTGGTTCTAAAGAACCTTTGCAGAACTTTGTATTCTGCAAAGGGATAAATAATATAAAGAGATATTTACATGAATATATTAAAAAAAAAAAAAAAAAAAGGAAGTCTTTGCCCAATAAAATTTTACCAGAATTTGCAAGCTTCTTGAGGGCAGGAATTTTTTTTTTTTTTTTTTTTTTTTTTTTTTTTTTTTGCCTCTCTTTGTATCTCCAGCACTTAGCACAATTCCTGGCAAATAATAGGTACTTTAGAAATGCTTTTTCATTGACTGAAGGCAAATGAAACTAAGGACAAGAATAAAAGGACTATATTAAACTGGCAAGTTCATCGATCTGTATTGTATATTCTTAACTATATTATGTATATCTGCCAAAAATAAATTTGGTGTTGTCCTATCCACAGTGGACTTTTGTGTTTCCCCTATAGTAAGTATAAAGATAGAATGTCAGAAGGACTCACTTTGTATTCTTACTGGCTCTATGACTTTAAATACGTCATCTAATTTATCTGAGCCTAAGTATCTTTGCTTGTGAAATGGGAATCAGGAAACTTTTGATACCTGTTTCATAAGATTGTTTTGAGAATCAGAGAGGATTATTGACTTGAGAGTAAATGGAAAGTACTAGATGAAGGACAATATGAAGAAGAAAAAAGAATACAGGATAAAATATTGATAAGGCTGTATTTTATTTCTTTTACTTCCCTATAGGATGAGACAAATTTCTATGCCAAACTAAGTATGTATGCTCTTCCCTCTTTGAGATTAAGGTTCATCATTTTTCTCACTTCTTTCCTTCTACTGTAATAGCTTTTTTTTTTTTTTTTTTGCTTCTTTATGTGATATAATTTATCCCATTCTACTTCCCCCTTTCTCTTCTCCCAGTACAATCCTTTTTCCACCCTTTAATTTCTTTACTATATCATCACATTAAACTCAACTTATCCTCATTCCTTCTGTCTATGTATATCCCTTCTAACTAACCTGAAAAAAGTATAGTTCTTATGAGTTACAAGTATCATCTTCCTTTGTAGGGATGTAAACAGTTTAACCTTTAAATAACGTATATTTTTTCCTTTCCTATTGACCTCTTTATGCTTGAGTCTTGTATTTGAAGATAAAATGTTTTGTTCAGTTCTGGTCTTTTCATCAGAAATGATTGATACCCCCCCTATTTCGCTGAATGTCCATCCTTTCCCCTGAAAGATAATCAATTTTTCTGGGCAGTTGATTCTTGCTTGTAGTCCAAGCTCCTCTGCCTTCTAGAATATCATCTTTTAGGCCCTCTGATGCTTTAATGTGGAAGCTGCTAGGGTCTGAGTAATCCTTATTGTGGCTTGATTGAAATGATTTCTTGAAATGATTTCTTGAAAGATGTCCAGGACCTTTTTTTTTAATCTTAGCTTTCAGGCAGTCTATCAATACTTCTCAAATTCTCTCTCCTGGATCTATTTTCCAGGTCAATTGTTTTTCCAACTGAGGTATTTCATATTTTCTCCTATTTATGATTTTTAAAAATTTGTTTGACTGAATCTTAATGTCTCACTAAATCATTTGCTTCTTTTTGTCCAATTCTCATTTTTCATGAATTATTTTCTTCCATTGGCTTTTTAATCTCCTTTTCCATTTGACCAAATGTACTTTTAAAGAATTCTAATTTGTAAGTGGTTGTTTGCCTTCTGTGCTGCCATGTACTTTGGCTAAGAGCTTCCCCATAGATTCTCTTCTTCTTTTTTTCTAGTAAATTTATTTATTTTTAATACATATTACTTCATGAATCATGTTGGGTGAGAAATCAGAGCAAAATGGAAAATCCATGGGAGAGATTAAAAAAAAAAAAAAAAAAAGAAAAAAGAAGTGAATATAGGTTGTATCAATTTATATTAGTTTCTTTAGTTCTTTTTTTTTTTTTGGATGCAGTTGGCCTTTTCTGTCCAAAGTTTATTGAGATTGCTTTGGATCACTGAATCACTGAGAATCAACAAGACTTTCATAGATGATCATCTCTCATGCTTGCTGTTATTGTGTACAATGTCTTCCTGATTCTGCTTGTTCTGCTCAGCATCAGTTCATGGAAATTTTTCCAGGCCTTTCTAAAATCAGCTTCTTCATCATTTTTTATAGAACAATAGTATATGAAAATACCACAACTTGTTCAGCCATTCCCCAATTGATGGGCTTCTACTCATTTTCCAATTCTTTGTTGCCACAAAAAGAGCTACTACAAACATTTTTGTACATATGGCACATTTCCCTCCTTTAAGATTTTCTTGAAATACAAAGTGTATTCCAATTAATGGCATTGTCGGTCAAAGGGTATGAACAGTTTGATACCCCTTTTAGTATAGTTCCAAATTGCTCTCCAGAATGATTGGATCATTTCACAATTCCAATGCATTAGTGTCCCACATTCCCTCCAACATTTATCATTATCTTTTCCTGTCAATTTAGCCAATCTGAGGAGGTGTGAGGCAGTATCTCAGAGTTGTTTTAAGTTGCAGTTCTCTTATCAATAGTGATTTAGAGCATTTTTTCATATTACTATAAATGGCTTTAATTTCATCATTTGAAAATTGTCTTCATTTCCTTTGATCATTTATCAATTGGTGCAGGCCTTGTATTCCTATAAATTTGATATTTATTTATTTGATATAAATTTTAGAACTGAACCCTTTATCAGAAACACTGGCTGCAAAGATTTTTTTTTTTTTCCAGATTTGTACTTCCCTTTTAATTTTGATTTGTTGGTTTTGTTTGGGCAACACAAGGTGCTCGATAAATTCTTTCAATGCCTATTTTACCTTCTGATTCTATGACATCAGGGCAGTTCTCTTTGATGATTTCCTGAAAAATAGTGTCTAGGCTCTTTTTTTCATCATGGTTTTTAAGGAATCCAATAATCTTTAGATTGTCTCTCCTAGATATATTTTCCAGGTCAGTTGTTTTCCCAAGTAGGTATTTCTTATCTTTTACTATTTTTTTCATTTTTTTGGTTTTGCTTGACTGATTCTTGATGTCTCATCGAGTCATTCATTTCCATTTGCTCAGTTCTGATTTTTAGTGAATTATTTTCTTCATTTACTTTTTTAAGTAACTCCAGTTGAGTTTTTAAATGAGTTGTTTTATTCTATGGAATTTTTTTCCATTTCACAAATTCTGTTTTTTAAGTAGTTATTTTCCTTTTCTGTTTCACAAATTCTATTTTTCATGGAGTTATTTTCTTTTTCCATTTTGTCAAATCTATTTTTTAATGAGTTATATATGCCTTTTCTAAACCCTCTTGCAAAGTTTTCCTTTCCTTACCTCATTTTCTTCTAGATCTCTTTTGAGATCCTTTTTAATTTCTAGGAGAGCTTTGTAGTGATGGGGACCAGGTTATACCACCTTTTGGGGCTTCATCTGGAGATAATCTGCTTTTAGTCTCCTCAGGGTTTGAAATCTGTTCTTCTCTTTCACCATAGATACTATCTGTAATTAGAGTTCTCTTTGCCTTTTTACTCATTAAAAAAAAAAAAAATAGGATGTGCTTTTATGACAAGGGAGGTTTTCCAAGCTTCCTCTACAGGCAACAGCAAAGCAACCAGGCTGTTCTGGGTCTGTGTTGACTCACTCCTGGTACTTGATGGGCATGGCCAGGTCCCGTGAAACTCCAGGCATTTTGGGGTTCACTATTTACCTTTTGTGTTTGTGTTGGATGATTTATAACTGATCTACTGGCTTGCAACTAAGGCAGAGTGGCCAACATTGGTATAGATTCCTCTTTGTAGATTCTCCTCAGCACGGAGTCTGCACCATCCCATGCCTGGGTGTGCACAGCATGCACTGGTCTTTGTGCTCTGCCTCCCTGTCTGTGCCTGGCCACCTCCTCCCATACCCCACTGAAACTGACCTTTTCTGGTGATCTTTGAAATTATTTTCTGCTGGTAATTTGCTGCACTCCCAATATTCATGAATTTCACCAGTCCAGAGCTAATTCAGAGGCTGAATTTAGTAATTAGTGTGAGGATAGTAGGAGAAGGTCAGAAAGAACCATGTGTCCTCTCCATCATCTTGGCTCTGCTTCATGATTCCTTTTTAAATACAATAAAGTTATCATGCAAATTAATTTTTTCTTTTCTTTCTCTTCCCTGCCCATTAGACACAAATATGCATGTATATTTATGTATGTCAAATATGTAAAATCATTCTATATGGAGTTCTATTTATTAAGTCTTTCTCTGGATGCAGATATGTCCTTTACAATTAACTTGGATATTTATATTATCAAAAGTTTTCTCAAAGTTTTTTTTTTTAAAACAATATTGTTGTTACTATATTCAATATTCTCTATATTCAACTCTCTCGGTTCTGTTCACTTTGCTTTTCATTATTTCCTGCAAGTCTATCCATATTTTTCTATGATCATCAAGCTCACCATTTCTTATAGCACTGTAGTATTTCAACACAATCATATACCATAACTTGTTCAGCCATTCCCCAAACAATGGCAATCCCTACTATTTTCAGTTCTTCCCCACCACAAAAAAAAAAAAAAAAAAAAAAAAAAAACTGCTGCAAATATTTTAGAATATTCTTTTCCTTTTCCTCTAATCATCTTTGGAAATGGAAACAGAAATACCACCAGTAGTGGTATTGCTGCATTATTTTTTAAAATCTAGACAATCAGCAAAATATTAAATCAAGCCCTGGCTGTAGCATTCCCTTATTTCTGGAGTGTAAATGCTCATATTGAAAATTTAACAACTGTTGTGCTGGATCTCCTGAACCAATAGGAGATGGCTGTAGCATGCTCCTGGCTGAGGGTTTTCCCATGAGTATGACTTCTGGTAGAAATGGATTACCAATAGAATGCTTGGTGGAAGACAAATGCTTCAGGGAAAAAGGCTCCCACAGAAAAGAAAAATAGATTTTAGAACTATATCTTTGCTTGTCTGATTATTTTCAGGAAATCTAAAGTTATGGTGTAATCCTATTTCAGAATTCATCTCCTTTATCCCCCTGCTTTAGGTATGTCATTCCTGAAAAAATAGGCAATTATTTCTTTAAAAATCCCTTGGAAAGAAAATACTTTAAAACCTTCTGGAGGTCCCCATTTTATCTGCTGCCCATATGTCAAGAAGTTTTGCTAATCTTACCTAAATATCTTCTACTTTAGTATAAGGTCATTTGGGCTAGTTAGAAGAAATAGAAAACATGTAACCCTTAGGTTATTATATGGAGACTGAAGGCAGTAATTAAATTGCTTCTCAGTCTTCTTCCTTGTGGACTAAATAACTCCAATTATTTTTAACCTTTCCTTGTAGGTGCTGTTTTCTAACCTTTTAACAAATTTTCATTGCTTACCTTTGGACCCTCTCCAGGTTCCTCAACATTCTTCTTAAGTTAACAAAGCTTTTCAACAGTGCTAATGAAATGATTACTGTTTAGGCTAGTTGTTTAAGGGACTCTCTCCTATAATCTGAAAAACATTAAGGAACAACTTGTTATGTCACAGTCTCTTTGAACTGTTCTATCTCAGTTTCCCTGCACTAGTTTCCCTTATTGTCCTGATTGAGTTTCCCTGAATTGTTCTACCTCAGTTTCCTTAACTATTCTGCCTCAGTCCTCTTAGTTGTAAAACCCCTCTCTGGTTCATTAAGACTGAGGACCATTTGCTCTAAGGTTATAAACTGTCATTATGAGACTCAACATGAGGGGGAGATCAGACTTCCTGGTTCCTAATTCCTTCTGCCCACAAGAATTTATGTCACTGCCTCCTCTAAAATATACCAAAAGGTAAAACTATCTGGGATACCTCATTGACATCTTCTGTTTATTCAGACATCCTTACTCTGGCTTCCAGTTTCCCCCCATCCTGCTAGAACCAAATTTATGGTCCTGAAACTTCCCATTCTTTTCTTTCTTTGAAAAATATATAAAAAGACTTGGGATTCTCCCATTCATCACTGGATACTTTGAGATGAGAGTCCTGTCCAGTCAATTATACTCTCCAATTAATAAAATATTAAAAACTCTCTAATCTCTATCTTGCCTCAGTTTTGCCGGCATTACAAATTTAGAATATGAACATGATTCCAATAAGTTACAGCATTGTCTTTTCTCTCAACAAAGTGTTGACTGGGTCTACCTATTTGCAACCAAACAAATCAGTTAGTTGATCTTTCTTAGATGAATGAATCCATGAATCATTTAATTAGTGAAGCATTTTATAGCACAAAGCTTCTACTATAGGCATAGTTTTATATGCCTATAGTAGAAGCTTTGTGCTATAAAATACAAAATTGAAGAGATGAAGATGGATATTCAAATATTTTTATATGACATTATTAAAATATCAAAGAGTAATGCATTATATATGAGTGTGCAATTCAACTCAACAAGCATTTATAAATTACCTAGTAAAGCAAGAGACAGGAAAGGAATTGTTTTTGCTCCCAAGGATTTTACATTTTACTAGGGGATATATCATATATATATATGGATAAATAAATACAATCTAATTTGAGGAGAATAAATGTACTAACAACTGAGGGAAACAGAAAAAACTTCCCCTAGGAGGCAGCAAGTAAATTCTCTGAGTCTTGAAGGCTAAGGGTTCTTAGCAGAATTGATTAAAAAGCATATTACAGGTATAGGAGATGTCTGGTATAGACTGTGCACCAAAATGAATATATAGATCATAGATTAGGAGTTCAAAGAGCCCTTAGAAAAGAATCTAATAAAACCCTATTTTTTACAGATGAACAAATAGAGACATAGAGAACTTAAGTGATTTGTCCAGTTAATGACCAATAAATATTTATTAAACACCCACTCTATGCCAGGCATAATGCTAAGCACTTGTAGATAAAAACAAAACAAAACAGCAACAACAAAAAACTCAGTCCATGCCCTCAAGGAGGTTACAATCTAGATGGGGGAGGGCAATACACAAATGGAAATTGAAAAGTAGAAGGTGTATGGGGAAGACCACCAGAGGTTATGGGATATTCATGGAATCTAAAACAAGTGGAATAGGCTGTTGGAAAATGAGATTGGCTGAAAACCCCTGAGCCCTTTGTTAAGACTTTGGGAGGAGATTATTGTTTCACCTTTCAGTCCTCCAATCAGAGGGAACAGTCAAGTATTAAAGCGGAGTCAATCTGCATGATGAAATTTCAGGTGATCAGTTTATCCTGGGGGAGGAGGGAAGGGAAATTTGAAGTAGGAATAGAAAATGTGATTTTTGTGAAGTTGAAACTAAGCAGAACAGCTGATGGAAAACGAAGAGCCCAGGGTTACAGAGGAAAAGTGTCCAAAAGAGAATTTGAACTTCAATCTTCCTCAATGCTTTACTTCCTATATAACAATTTACCAACTGGGAGAGAGTCCTTTCAAACTGTTTTGGATCATTATTGTCCTTTCTAAAATGTGATTTTCTCACAGAACTTTCAGTCTATTTTAGGATGCAAATTAAATTCATGCACACACATATGTGTATACATACATGCATACAAGCACATGCATTAAACATGATAACTAAATAATAATATAAGATGGATTAATACAAGGTATGTTATGGGGCAATATATGTTTTTTCTGTTTTTTTTCTAGTAAATTTATTTATTTTTAATACATATTACTTTATGAATTGTGTTGAGAGAGAAAAATCAGAGCAAAAAGGGAAAAACTGTGGGAGATAAAAAAAAAACAGAAAAAAGAAATGAACATAGCATATGTTGATTTATATTCAGTCTCCTTCTGGATGTAGATGGCATTTTCCATCCAAAATCTATTGGGATTGCTTTGGATCACTGAACCACTGAGAATAAACAAGACTTTCATAGTTGATCATCTAACATTCTTGCTGTCATTGTCTACAATGTATTCCTTATTTTGCTTGTTTTGCTCAACATCAGTTCATGTAAACCTTTCTAGGTCTTTCTAAAATCAGCTTGTTCATCATTTTTTATAGAACAATAATGTTACATTATCTTTATATATCACAACTGTTCAGCCATTCTCCAAAGATGGGCATCTATTCATTTTCCAATTCTTTGCAACCAGAAAAAGAGCTGCTATAAACATTTTTGCATATATGGGTCCTTTTCCCTCCTCTAAGATTTCATTGGGGTACAGACCTAGTCATGGCACTGCTGGGTCAAAGGGTATGCACAGTTATATAGTCCTTTGGGCATAGTTCCAAATTGTTTTCTAGAATGGCTGAATTAGTTCACAACTCCACCAACAATGTATTAGTGGCCCAGTTTTCCCACATCTCCTCCAACATTTATCATCTTTTCCTGAAGAATTGCCTTAATTTGTATTTCTCTGATCAACAGTGATTTAGAGCACTTTTTCATATGATTACAAATGGTTTCAATTTTTTCATCTGAAAATTGTCTGTTCTTCTCCTTTGACCATTTATCAATTGGAGAATGGCTTGAATTCTTAACAATTTAAGTCAATTCTCTATGTATTTTAAAAATTAGTAGGCCAATTATTTTTAAGTTGTCTCTTCTGGATCTATTTTCCAGATTGGCTGTTTTTCCAATGAGTTATTTCACATCTTCTTGCACTTTTTTAATTTTTTTTTTTTTTTTTAGCTTATTTGACTGATTCTTGCTTTTTCACAGAGTCATTAGCTTCCATTTGCCCTGTACTAGTTTTTAATGTGCAATTTTCTTCCATTAACTTTTTCCATTTGGTTAATTTTACTTTTTAAGGAGCTGTTTTCTTCAGATATTTTTTCCCTTCCTTTTCCAAGCTGTTGACTCTCTTATGCATACCTCTCATTTTCTTTCTCATTTTTCCTTCTACCTCTCTTACTTGCCTTTTAAAGTCTTTTATGAGCACTTCCAAGAAGCCTCTTTGGAAATGAGACTAATTCATATCACTCTTTGAGATTTCTTCTGTGTACATTTTGTCCTCTTTTGAGTTTGTGTTTTGATCTGCCCTATCACCATATTAGCTTTCTATATATAGTATATATACACTATAGTAGCTTGACCATAGTCAAGATTCTTTTCTATTTCTTGTTCATTTTCTTTCTTTTTCTTTTTCTATTTCCTCTTTTTTCCCCTTACTTTTATAGTTGAGCTCTGCTCCTAGGGTAAAAAGGGCAGTGTCCCAAGCTTCCTATGCAACTCTGAGTCTTATCTTTGAGCACAGGGGTCCCTTGTGTTTGCAGGGGGGCAATTTTACCTCCTTTTTTTCCCCAGGAAACAGCCTGGTTTCCTAGAATTTGCTTTCTCAACTGAGTACTGGAAATTACCCAACTAATTTGCTCTTTTACTGAGCCAGGAATGAGGGTTGCTGATTTGTTGTGTTTAAGACCCTCTTACTGATTTTCCCTAAGTCTATCGGAGCTGGGCTGAATATTCTTTTCCTCATAGTGAGTCTGACCTTTTCTTGAAATTTTTCCAGTCTATCTTGAGCTGGAGAGTGGGTTTTATTCCATCAGACTCTGTTCAGAGGTTTGGTTTCATATGGTTTTCTAGGGAAATTGGGAGAGTTCCAGCAGCTTCCTGGCTTTGAGTGAAGCTATCATCTTGGTTTCATCCTGGAAGTCAGATTAGGTTGCAATATATGCTTAAATATAAAATTAATGATATAGATCAGAATATAGTAAGGTCTGGTCTTTTGCCAATTTTCATTTTACAAAATGTTTACTATCCAAAGGCTCTTCTTAAAGACTATGAGCTTAAATGTTCAGAAGAAATGGACAGTTGTAAAAGGAAGAGTATCAATAGCTACAAATAATTAATTATTTTAAAATTTAAAATTAAAGCAACTTCAAGGTCCTACCTCATATTAGTCAGAATAACAAATGTTAGAGGAGCTTCAAGAAAACATGCAACATGCTGTTGGTAGAATTGTAGATTGTAAAAATCATTCTGGAAAGCTATTTGGAACTATATATCCAATGTTATCAAACTATATATGCATATACCCTTTGACCTAGCAATACAATAAATAGACCTATACTTCCAAGAGATTTAAGAAAAAGGAAAAGGTCCTAAATGTACAAAAATGTGTATAAATTTTTTTTGGTAGCAGCAAAGAACTGGAAACTAGGGGAGGTCAATTGAGTAATGACTGAAAAAATTTTGATTTATGAAAATATTAGAAAATGCCTATGTTGTAAGAAATGATAAAAATGATTTAGAGAAATCAGAAAAGACTTGTATGAAATGATTTAGAGTCAAATGAACAGAGCCAATAGAACAATTTCTATGACAATAGCAACATTATAAAAATGAACAATTTTGAAGGACTTAATTCTTTTCAATGAAATGACCAACTGTGAACTCTAGAAGACTGATGAAGAAGCATGCTATCCATGTCCTGAGCGAGAGATGATGGACCAATATGCAGAATGTTACACACATTTTTGGATGTGGAATTATGCTTATCTAATTTCCTTGGCTGCTATTATAATAAAATTTTCATTTTTCTTTTTTTTTAGAAGAAAAAGTAGAGGGGAGAATTGTAGGAAAGAGGGGAAAATATTTGACAATTGAAAAAATAAAATGTAACTAAAAAATCTTTATGAATTTAAGAAAAGAAGAGATGGACTTTTTCTTATTTCTCCCTGTATCATACTTCTCAAATCTCTGACTCTTTCCTTTTCTTTGGTTCATGGCCTCCACTTCTTGTGAATCTGAAAGCTAAGGCAGAACTATACCTAGAGAATATTAAAATATTTTTGTCCATTTACAATTTTAAAGAGCTTTGTGAGTTTTTTAAAAATAAATTGTTTTGGAAAATATAGGTATAGACATGAATGTTTTGCTGGTTACAAGAGGGGAATAGTAAGAAAAAAATTTGACTATTTTATTGTTGGCTTATGCACAATTTTCTCTTTTGGCAAGAAAAAAACTTACCTAATAATGGGAGCTTATAAATGATGTGATTAATCTGAGCTATTGTCCAGTGGCTGATAAAGGGTGAAGAACATTCATGGCTTCAAGCTTTGATGACATATTATATAAATCTGGAGCACTGAGTTGACTACAAGTCCAGCAGTAATCAATTGTATGATAAGCAGATGAAGGTATCTTATTATTGTTGAGCTGTTTTAGTTGTGTTCTACTTTTCATGATCTCATTTGGGATTTTCTTGGCAGAGATACTAGGAATGGTTTGTCATGTCCTTCTCCAGCTCATTTTATAGATGAGAAAACTGAGACAGAGTTAAGTGAGTTGCCCAGGGCCACACAACTAGTAAATTTATGAGGTTAGATATGAACTCAGGAAAGTGAGTTTTCCTGACTTCAGACCTGATATTCTATTCACTGCACCACCTAGCTGCCTCAGAATCTTAGGTTGTAGTATTTAGGGCACATTATGCTAAACAAAAGAGTTGAGATTCTAACTGGGCAAAGTTCATGATTTTTATTTCTTTGTATCCCTTTGTATGCCCATGGTGATGATTCATTGTAGTCACTCAATAAGTATCTCTTGATAAATACTTGGTTGAATAAATTAATGTTTTGCTTCTAACAATGAAAACATTAAAATATTAGAAAATAGAAAATATTAGCATACAATGTGCTAAAGCTGCAATTTCCTTAATTAGCAGAACATATCAAATAAATAGGGATGAATTTATGTTGGGAAAAAAAAGAACAGATCACCTAAAGTGTTGAAATCTAGTCATATAATTCATTTTCATGTATTAATATATAATTCATTTTAGACAGGGATTATTAATTAAACCCTAGGGAAATCTCTGATCACTCACAATTTATTTTTAAAAGCACCAATCTCTTCCCAGACAGAGGAGAACCCCACAAATGTGTAATGTGTGCATGTGCATATGCGTGTGTGCGTGTGTGTGTGTGTGAAAGAGACACACACAAAGAGAACTAATGGAATAATATCACTTTGATAATGATATAGCACTGCTGGGATAGTATCTAAGACTGGATTCCAACTCAAATCTTTTGACTCCTGTACTAATGATCTATTTATTTCTCCATCTCCACCTAGTTGCTTCACAGTAAACATTATGTGTCAGGGGTAAGGCCTGAGCCCCAGTTTTTCTGGGTTTGAAGCTGGATCTCTCTCTATCATGCTGTCTATTATTAAAAAGCAAATAAAATGTTAGATTGACTAATGTTTCTTAGAAAACATTCAAAATCTGAAACTCAGAATTTTTCCCTTGAATAAGATGAGGCTTCAAGAGGTCCAGTTAAGAATGAAGATAAAATACATAAAAAAATCAATCAAAGCCTTCATTAAACAACTATGTGACAAACATTGTAAGTCCTGGGGATACAGATATAAAGCATATCAAAGAGTGACTATCACCAAAGGAGCATTGTAGAAGCAGTCCCAGGGATTGTGAAGGAAATCATAAAACAAAAGATTGTCATATCCTTTCCATCAGTAATGGTAATATTGATTTGATTTTATTGTTCAATGAACAAGAGGTAGAAAGTATCAGGAGAGGAAAGGTATGCACACATGTGCCAGGTGGCAGGGCAGATGGCAAAATGTTTATGCTGGCAGGATTTTGTTGTGCAGAGTGGGATGAAGCACAGTCTGAGATCAGCTAGATAGAATCAAAGATTTTTAAAAGTAGTTGAAGAAACTTAATGTTCCTTGCTGAAAATTCCTCCAAATAAGTCCCACCATGATCTTACTTTTTAAGATAGTGAAACTGTGTTCATCCAAAAATCAAGGAATTTAGTCTGTTGGTTACAAAACGGGTCAATTCAATGGATAAAATTGGACTGATGGTATTTGGTATTGTGTAGTAAGAGCAACTAGTTGATTGATTGACTACCTTACATTTCTATCAAATATTATAATGTCATATAAATGTAACAGTAGCTATTTCATAGATTATACAAGGAGATAGATTTGTGTCTACTTTGTTCTGGTGGACTCCATGATAGGGTATGTACAGTCAGAGGTTTTTGCCAACACTGTGCAGTTTCTCCTTCCTTCTTATAGATAATGGGGGCTATATCAAAAACAGGATTGATCATTAAGAACTGCCCTTTCAGTATACTTTAAAGGGAAAAAAATAATCAAGAAAATTGTCTCTTCTATAGTCTAATGAATGGGCAGCTTTCCCTTCTCAGTGACCAGTCCTCTTTCATAGAAACCCACATTTTGGTGGAAAGAATGCACACAGAAATCAACCAGGAGCCTTTGGTTCTGCTTGTCATTTACCAAGAATCCCACTGTAAAAGTCAGGGCATAGGCCCACTCCTTGCGTACTCTCTAAATAGAATTACTATTGTATCTACATGATATTACATTATTGGGTTAAAATGGGAAATAGACAACCAATTCAGCTACTTTTTCTATACCATACTGAGCAATTCTTTGGACTAATTTTATTCATTGACTTGATCCACTTTTGAAATTCACAGACTAAAATCCCTGCTTTTAAATAGACATACATTCACTGTTTTCAAAAATAAGTTCACAAAGGGAGCTATTTGAAGGAAGAATTTTCACCAGGGAACGTTGAGCTTCTTCAACTATTTTTTTTTCAAACAGTTGATAATATCTAGGTGACCCTATACCATGCTTTGTCCCATCCAGCATACTTGGGCCTTGAATGCCCTAACAATTTGCTATCTATTCTGCCTACTGCCCTGTGTGTACCTTCTTCTCTTTGCATGAGCTTTCTACCTCTTACCCAGTGAACAATAGACAAATCAATATAACCATTCCATGTACACTCCATGAGATGCTTGCATTTTCATGGACATAGCCTAAGGAGGCAGGTAATATTTTCCCAAACTACCTTGGATATTAGAAACCATTCTAAAAGTCATCTCTGTGCCCAGGTGTGTCTCCTTTCCCACTTCTTACCTTCTCTATCGCAATTATTCATTCTAGTTAATATTGGCAATCACATGGAATCTAATAAGTTTAAAGATAAAAGAGACCTTAATGTTCATCTAATGAAGTCTCCTTGTTTGAAGGATTTGAAAACTAATACCTAAGAAAGTTAAATGATTTTTCCAGACCTAGTCAATAATAGATTCACATTTCCTCCTGTTTAAAGCTTTCTCTTCCTTCAAGGCTCAGTGATATCATTTCCTCTCTTGTCTCCCTTATCTCTCTCCTACTGATTTCTCCCTCCTTCAATTTTCTCAGCATATTTGCCTGAATCATTCTACTGTATTTTGTACTTTTTTAGTACATATGTCTTACATCTCCAATATTAGAAAGTATGTTCTTTGAGGGAACAGACTATGTTTGCATCTTTTAGAGCCATGGCATCAAATATAGCTCCTTGCATCTTATAGGCTACCAATAATAAATGCTTGTTATTTTTTAATTGAATAAAATAAGTCTGCTGATTCCTTATACTCTGCTGTTTCCACAGCATCATTCTGTATGATGCATAGAATTTCTATGTGTTTACTGTATAAAAAATAGTACTGCAGCTGTCAGTATTTCTCTTTCTTTTCTTTGTGATGACAGAGAAGGTTAAAATGGTGCATTTCTCCATTGGTCTAAGAAAGCTAGACATCAGAATCGCAGTGGTTGCCAGAGGCGAGCACTGGGGCTGTGGCCAGATGGTATGGGGGTACATGATAGTGACAGTGTTGACTGATGAACTCCAAGTTCATTCAAGTACTTTAAATACTAATGTGGTTGACATCAAGCTGGTATCCTGATAAAGGATGAAAATCAATGAAATACAACTAGACAGGGTTGGCCTTATGCTAGGAATAGAGGCCAAATACCTGGTGTGATTTGAAGCCTCCCCTTCCCAGAAATATCTTCCCTACTGGCCTGCCATATTGCTTGAGATTCCCACTGGTTGGGAATAACTGAATTCACAGAAAATAAGAATGATAGAGTTGGAGGAAACCTTAGAAATGATCTAATTCATAACTTTCACATTTTGAAGAAACTGACATTCTGAGACCACTGTTACTTGAGTAAGTAATACATGAAAGTCAGAGTTTAAAAACAAATTTTTAAACTCTAAATATGATATTCTTTCACTCTACTGAACTGTGCCAGTGATTTTTTTTTTAACTGCTCCAAGTACAATTTCAAGAAATAGCACATTAACCCCTTATTAGTTATTTAGCCTTAAGTCAATTAATTTAGTTAATAATTGTCTTCCTTGGGAAACCAGAAAGCATATTTCAGAAGGAATGGGACACAAGACAGGTGTGGTTAGCTGGAAAATAAGAAAAAGAAATGGTCTGCAGTGTGGGATGCAACCAGTATTAGATGTTTTAGGTAGGGAGGGAAAAACTGGGATGCTGGCCAGCAACTTGAAGATACTGGGAACCTAGTTCAAACAGGACAATGAAAGGGAAGTGGACAGATGCAGAAGTTTTCCCCCAGTTCATGATTTTCCCTCCAACTACCCCTGCAAAAGTGAGATATAGTAAATTGTCTTTGAGCTAAAAGGAGGCCATTATACACAAGGCCCTTTTCTTCTACTATTACCATTATTTTCTCTTACACTCTTCTAACCCTCTACTTATTTGGGATATTATTAGATGAAAATAACTGCTTCACAAGGGAATGCAAGTAAGTAGCCTCTCCCCTTAATTCTTTAATTGTAGACTTTTAGATGTGTTGAATATCAATACAGATTCATTGGTGAGATATACAAGCATGGTTAAATCCATAGAAAGCAAAATCATCAAAACAGAAATTGGTCTTTTATTCATATGTGTGTTTTGCACCATTTTTGCACCACAGGTATTTCCCTCTAAGTGATATTGCACATGCTGAACTTTCCTTGTAACCATTTCTAGGAAAAGTCACCTAATAAGTATATATTCTCTGTCAATGTATACCATATTCCACATCTATAACAATATTTAAACAAAGGCAACTAATAGATAAATAATCTGTTGACATATGCATCTCTACTTAAATGGGGAAGGTGAATTTTCTTCTCAGCTCTCTCCAAGATTGTCTTTTACAATAATATCATTAATTAGCTTAATTAAAATTGATGTTAATAGCATGTTATTATAGTTATATATAGTTGCATGTACATGGAAATATATACATACTGACATATATGTGTATATATAGATATTTATTTATATATATAAACAGACACACATATATATATGTGTTTAAACAGATACACACACACAATATATATATATATATGTATATACATTTCTTTCCTTTGATTCAACTTTCTTTACTTAATACATTCTTCCATATTTTTCATAATTTTTAATGTTACCTCTTTTTTCTCAATTGTATTTTTTTCTTTTTTTACTGAAGTTTTTTTATTTGCAAAACATATCCAAGTATGGTTTTTCAACATTGACGCTTGAAAAATCTTGAGTTCCAATTTCCCCCCCTTCCTCTCACCTCCTCCCCTAGACAGCAAGTAATCCAATATATGTTAAGCATGGTTAAAAAAATATGTTAAATCAAATATAGGTATACATATTTATACAATATTCTTGTTTTACAAGAAAAATCAGATCAAATGGGGAAAAATGAGAAAGAAAACAAAATGCAGACAAACAATAACAAAAAGAGTGAAAATGTTATGTTGTGATCCACCTCAGTTCCCCTCTCTCTGGGGTAGATGACTCTTATCATCATCAGACCATTGGAAATGGCCTGAATTATCTCATTGTTGAAAAGGATCAGAATCGATCATTTTATAATCTTGCTGTTGTCATGTACAATGATCTTGGGGCTCTGCTCATTTCACTTAGCATCAGTTCATGTAAGTTTCTCCAGATTTCTCTGAAATTATCCTGCTGATCGTTTCTTATAGAACAATAATCCATAACATTCATATACCATAACTTATTCAGCCATTTTCCAACTGATGAGTGTATTTTATTTTTTTCAAATACATGTAAAAGTAGTTTTCAATATTCATTTTTGTAAGATGTTGTGATTCAAATTTTTCTCCCTCCTTCTCTTACTTCCCTCCTCCTCAACACAGCAAGCAATCTGATATAGGTTAAATATATGCCATCCCTTTTAGAAAACAATACTATCTCATTTTGTTCATATGTATAAGTTTGAGCTCCTATTCTCACAATAATGAATGATCAGTTTGTTTCCAGTTTTTTGGTACCACAAAGAGCACTGGCAATTAATTTTTTTGATGGTCTTTCTTTCCTTAAGATATACAACTGAACAGTTCTCAGGAGAGTTGGTTATTCTTTCTCTATCACTGATACTCTACAAATACTACAATGATTTCTTAATAGTGCCCTCTCTCCCAAATTACCTTGGGTTTAATTTGTACTTGTAATTTATATTTATTCTCTATATGTTTATATATATTCCATCTCATTAAAATTAAAATTTTCTTGATTAGTAATTGTTTTATTTGTCATACTTGTTTTACTTGTCTACTATAGTATCTTACAAATAGTAGCTAATTAATAGATGCTTGTTGTTTGTTAAGGAGGAGGTGAGTAAATAATCATTTCGAAGTCCTTAAGTCTCATCAGAGGAGCATTTTCACCCAACATAGATTTGGCTTGCAGAATCCCCAACTATGTGGCCTTTTAATTAATACTGTTTGAGAAATAAGTAAATTTTTGCTCCTTATAGAGGAGCAAACCCTTGAGAAGATTAGAGTTGATAGAGTTGAAATATAAGAAAATGATTCTAATCAAGAAGTCAATGACTGAATTCCTCTTTTTTTTTTTTTTTTTTTCCAGTGATTCTGGCCACAAATAGAGTATTCATATGCTGGGTTGGGAGTATTCTCTTTGACAGCAAATTACCCATATAAAAATGAAAACAATCCCATATGGCAGCCCTATTCACTGCAAGACTGGTTAAACCTTGACCACATATTTTATAGTCGCGTTTCATCTTCCTTAATGTTTTTGGGTACTTGCCAGCTCTTTGATTTTCATCTCCTTAATGATTAATTCAGTCTAGAAAAATTCTTCTCAATAGCATCACTATGTTTAGTCTTTCTCCTCTGCTCTGGTCTAGGATCAAACTCTGATTTCTTTCCTTCATAATGATATAATGTGTTATCCTGTAGATGTTCTATGAGACAATACTATAATATAGAAAGCTGACTTTTGTGACTCATTATTGGAAGGATGTAGGATTTGTGTTGATTCTCTAAAAGCAGTGGTAGATTTCCTGAATCCAGATATATCAGTCTTCTTTGACATTCACAGCATATATTTAGAAGGTCACTGACCCAGTTTAGAAGTGATATTTCTGGTTATGAAACACAGTGGGAACAACCACTTTGTAAAATTCTAAGATTTTCCCTAGTAATTTCCCTCCCATCATCCAGAAATTCTATATAAAATTATTAAGATGAAAGGTATCATGAAAATATCGAAGTCACGACATCATTAGCACCCTATTTTACACAATGAAAGACCTAGCTGTATTAATCTAATGAATATGAATGAATGTGAATCATAGTCCCACTGTTATATATTTAAATTTTAGCTATACCAGGATCTAGTACCTACAAATTCAAACACTTGGCAGAGTTGTAACTATCAGGAAACATCAGGAGCAAACAAATTAATTAGCTTGATATAATAGAGTCAAAATATGGAACTTCACTACTGTATTAAAGACTTGGGTCTGCTTATGAATCTACAATCTATAAAACATAGAAATCTCTATGTGTGTATGTATTATGGACTGGTACCTGCTCATTAATCTTTTTATCCATTCCTGCAAACAGAAAATACCGACAATAGCCAGCATCTCTGAATACATACAATAAGCTAAATCACTTAGGATCTATAAGCAGAAATTTCCTCGTTGTAAATAGGCATGCTAATTTTTTACTGGCTCCCTTATCTACATCATATTATACAATATTCCAAATGGTTACATGATTTGAATATTAAAGATCATACCATAAAATATTAGAAGAGAAGTAGATCACATACCATTAAAAACTATGAATAGGAAATGTTTTCTTAACTAAACAACAGATAGAGAGGCAACTATAGAAAATAAAATAGATAATTTTTATTACATGAATTTGAAAAGCCTTTGTATAAACAAAACAAATGAAAACTTTTGATGGATGCCTTTTCTTCAATATATTTTTTATGTCATAAGGCTGCTTTTTTAAAAAAAATCTAAGTCAATACTGTGGAATTTGATTCAGAAATGGCATCTCTTATCTGCTACATCTTCTGAAAGATACTACTCCTCTTTATAGGTCTTTTTCATCTGCTTATATTTCTGTGGGACTGAGGGACTACAGATGGGTCTAGGATGATCAATTTATGATAAATTGGTGGTCCCTGATGATATTTGATCTCAACTTAGTCCACAGGGTCATATCTTAAAAATTTCCTCCTACTTGCACAAAATGACTTCTCCTTCCTTAGAATTCCTAAAGCACTAAATATTTATACATTATGATGATAGCTCTACTCTTATACTGTTGCATTGTTACTGTTTTTGTATGGTCCCTTCCACTGTTTTCATTAGTATAGAAAGCTCTGTATTTGCTTCCTTTGGTTGTATTGCAACTATTTTTTTGAGGAGTGAGAGGAGCATCCACATTGTTGATTACATTGGCCTAGGGAGTCTCCAATGAAGAGAAAAAAGAATTAGACCTGTGTAGATAATCTCCACTGAGAAAACTTCCTCTACAAAAGACATTTGCTTTGGGATTTAGAATCTTAAAGAGTTGCCTCAGACATTGAAGGGTTAAGTGATTTTCCCAGTCCAGATACATGTTAGAGAGGACTTGAACTCAACTCTTTCTGAACCTGAAACTGGTTCTCCATCCACTTTGCTGCATTATCTTTCACAAAATTTATTATATATGCATATTTCATATTGGAGACTCTCCGAGGACAAGGTTCATGTCTTACACTTATTTCTACTTTCTATACTGACTGACATACCATAAGCACTTAATAAATATTTATTGAATGAGAGCATAGGATTGGATAAGTGCTTCAGGGGAGGAAATGCTAGGTTGAATTTTATATGTGCTCCACTCCTATCTCAACTTCTCAAAGTTACATGAACTCTAACACAATTTACATTCCAACACTGGTTTCTGGGCAACAACAAGAAGGGAAAATTGGTCTCATGTTCATTTTATAAGCACTTTCTTTACTGAATCCCTCAAGTGACAAAACATATCATACAGAATAAAATATATACCATTTAATCCTTCGGGCACAAACTATCTTTCAACACATCATCACAAATACCGTATTGATGTTAACCATCCCCTAACTTACTGAAAAAGACTGTATCAATCTCCTTCTTCTCAGGGGCCACACAATGATATGAGATGATTTATTTAAAGGCATCCTGCAGCAAATAGTTATGGACTGCATGATTTTTTTTCTGTGACCACTCTGATTTGCTACAAAAACCAATTTTTTTTTTTCCCAGTTAATGATGAATTTTGATTGGCATAACTTCTTTTCATTCAAAAACAACCTTAAGGAAAATCTTCAAACTTCCTTTGGTTGGGGCAAATTCTTTAGCCCAATAGTGGTCCTCAACAAATTCTGAAGTAGGATTGTTTTTTTGTAACTTATCTTCCCTTCCTTTCAGAGATTTCTCCTCACTGCCTACTTCGCCCTCATTTTCTTTTTGTTCTCAAGCCTCCAGGGATTTACTCTTGGAAATCAATGTGGTAAGTTTTGGAAAAATAATGGCTCAAGATGATATTCTGTGGCTTTAGGCCTGGAATCAGGAAAATTTGAATTCAAATCCTGCCTCAGACACTTAGTAATTATATAACCCTACGTGAGCCAATTAGCCTCTGTTTGCCTCAATTTCCATAACTGTAAAATAGAGGTAATAACACCTATCACTGTTTCACTACCTGGGTAAACTTGAGCAAGTTATCCTAGCTTCTTGGAACTTTAGTTTTCTTTTACTTGATTCCCAAGTTTTTTTTTTTTTTTTTTTCCTCTTTCCCCTTTCCATTTTACAGCTTTGTTTCTTTGATGGTCTATTGTAATGTTAAAGGTCACTTTTAATGGGGTGATCAGTTCCTCCATTTGTCCTATTTCGTATTCTGCCTTAAGGTTATGACTGTCCCCTCTTAATAGTTGAGATAAAGGTGTCATAGACATTCCTTAATGTCATTAGAATATCAGTAACCTCCATCTATGAGGCTATCCCCACCTAGGTATCTGCATTATGTCATTGTTAATGTTATTCCATAAAAGGCTTACTGTCCCGATACTGGGGGCTAGACCCTTTGAGATGATAGTCTCGTCTACCCCTGGGATCCATTGGTCCCAGTATTTCTCTCCATTTAATAAACTATTAAATTGGTCTCTAATCTCTGTCTTGCTCAGTTTCTTTTAACATTACACTATAATCTCCATATAATATAATAGAGAAACTTTACTAGTCTGCTGCCTAGTAAGGCTGAACCTGATTCTACTTCAAGGTTTTTCAAAACATTCCTAAGAGTGGAGATTTATAGTAAAATGATCCCTCAGGGGAGGGTGATACATACATTCTGAGAATAAAATTTTCAGGTTCAGATAAACTTCCATATGTTAATAAAAACATAGATTTTCTGATAAAGAAAGATATTACTAATAGGTCAAACCATATAATCACCCATGCCAATTCATCCTGGTTGGTTTTTGCCCTTGTTTTCTTATAAATACTTTTACCTGTTGGGGCACAGAATGGGTTTCTGCTAGGTTTCTTTATCTACATGATTGTTTATCCCTATATTGGCTTTTAATTAAATGACTAACCCATCACCCTTCTGATTCTATGTCTTTTTGATGCTATCTTTTATGCTGCTTATGATAATGGAATTCATCACTGGTAATCTGTTGTAATTGATTTATATCTACTGTGTGTCTCTCAAATACTTCTGGGTGGTCTACAATTTTGATTCATTTGTGGTACTTCTTTATTTGAAACTATATAATATCATTGGAAAGAATGATGGGTTAAAATGTGTTTTTTTTTTTTTTTTTTTAAATTTCAAGGAGAAATTTGTGGCTATAAAAGTGCTATGCAATTTGCCAGAGATAATCCAATTCATTTTCTGGGCCCAATTTATACATATGATACATAAATATATTTTTTCTATATAATATCACATGTATTCATATATGTGCATATGACATATATAGTGTAGGTAACATAGGTAACATAGATATGTAAAAATTTATATTGTATCTAATCTTCTCTCTCCTTCTAGCAAGTATGTCTATGTGTGTGCATATGTATGCAAATTCTCTGGGACAAAAGTTAGAGGACTGAGTGGAAGAAACCACTAAATTGAGCAGGGCAGAATTAGGAAGCACAGGCTGGGATAATTTGAGTATCTCAGGGGTCCTCAAACTATGGCCCGCAGGCCAGATGTGGCAGCTAAGGACATTTATCCCCCTCATCCAGGGCTATGAAGTTTCTTTATTTAAAGGCCCACAAAACAAAGTTTTGTTTTTACTATAGTCCGGCCCTCCAACAGTCTGAGGGACAGTGAACTGGCCCCCTATTTAAAAGTTTGAGGACCCCTGAAGATATTTACTAGAATTGGCTCTGCCCAAAAACCCTAGTTGGGCTAGAGTTTGTTAGGTTATTTTTAGAAATGGAATTAACTCAGAAATCTTTACTCTGTGACTCTTTCATTTGGTCCATTTGTTGCATTGCTTTTAATCTTAGTTTCTTAATAAAATTTCCTTTAAAGATATCCTCATCTGAAACTGGAACTAAGGGGAAGTTAAGTTGTTCAGAGGGTTTAGGGAAAGTAATGAGGCTCATAGCTTGTTCCCAGATATCTGTATATATATATATATATATATATATATATATATATATGATAGTAGGAAGCTGGATACTAAAGATAAAGAAAATCTGCAAGTAGCCAATCAGAAAGAAAATAAGATGGTGTCCTGTGTGAATGAGTATGAGATAGACTAAAATCATTAGATTTGGGTCTAGAAGGAACCTTAGAGATAATCTAGTCCAAATCCTTTACAAATTAGGAAATGCGGTCCAGCAAGATCAAGAGACTTGTCCAGGATTATAGAGTCAGGAATTAAGCTCAGACACCTTGTGTCTCCTGTCTTATTCCTTTTAGAGAAATCCATTATAAGATATTTAGACATTTCCAAATGACAAAAATTCCAAAAAAGTTGAAGTCCTCATTTTATATGTGGTTATAGAGAAATAGAAATGAGTGAGAATGGAGGGTATTCAATGCATATTTCCTTTGGGAGGAGAACCTCCAAGAGAATTCCTTAACCCAAAATTTTACTTCCAGGAACCCTTTGTTGGCATTTCTAACTCCTACGCTCAATCCCATTCCCCATATGTGATTAAGTTTATTATCTTCTAGAGCTGTACATACCAATAACAAATTATAATCATTAAATGTTACGGTGGTAATTTCTGTGGTTAGGAAGGTGTATAATAATGGGTCATGCTATTTTCTCAACAGGACTTTTGAATACAAGATTATAGCATGACCTAGTTGTGTGGGGTGTTGCCCATTATTTACTCAATTAAGATGTAAAAACAGAACCAAGTTATATATAAAATTTGTACAAATAAATGTTATGCAATAATTGGTTGTTATTTCTTTTATTTTTTAAATTATCAGAATTTTCTGCAAACTGAAACTGATATGTAAGCTGCTGTGTTCTCTACTATGAAGGCAAAGTCTAAGGACAAAAGGCCACTAACATGAATAAGCCAGTCTGGGGACTTGTAGTTGTAGGCTGGGAGATTATGGGCAGGCCCAAAACAAAATTGTAAGGAAAAATCCATCCCCATATGGCATTTACCACTTCATTCTGAGTTTGTCTTTACTCTGTCCCTATGAAAGTAACCTAGTCATTTGAAAAGAATCACCACCTCCAATCCACTTAACTGGACTCATTTTCAGCAATCATCCCTTTTTGCTTTTGAATCTTTAATCTATCTTGTAATGGGCTGAGGTTTGAGTTGATGCACTGAGGTCCCAAGTACGTGAGGCTAAATAGTAATTGGGCTATACTCTATTAATATACATGATTGGATAAAGAATGGTCCCTGCCCACTCTCCGTGCAAGTCCTGATGTGTTGTATAGGAAATGACGATTTTGGTGGGTGGAGGCAGAGAGAGAGACAGGAAGAGAAGCTGGGAGAGATTGGGCCGAGGTTCGAGACTCCAAGCTGCTGGTTGTGTGGCTGCTGGTCGAGCTAGCTTCTTGACTCAGCTGCATACATTGCCATAGCCGATTCTCTTCCACCTCCGATCCTTCTTCACTGAGAATAAAGACTGACGATTTTCCCCTAACCTGAATTCCTGACTCCTGCTGATTTAAAAATACACGATCTTCACACTATCTCTTTGTACTTCTATTTCAATTCCTCTTTATGATGGTCTGTCTTCTCTCCATTCTCTTTCTCTCTCTCTCTCTCTCTCTCTCTCTCTCTCTCTCTCTCTCTCTCTCTCTCCTTCCTCTTGTCATTTGTTTCTGCATTTCTGCTTCAGTTCTCCATCACTCCCAATCCTCCCCACTAAAAATTTCTTTTCCTTGATCATGCTCCTATTGTGATCTTTCTTCTATTAACTGCTAAACTTATGGAATGATAAATCTACTATAACTGCTTCTAACTTCTTTCTGACTTTGAGTAAATTCCTTCCTTGCTTTGAAAAACAATTAGGTCTAGAGCACCAGCCCTGAAGTCAGGAGAACCTAAATTCAAATCTGGCCTCAGACATTTAATACTTTCCCTAGCTGTGTGACCCTGAGCAGGCCACTTAACCCCAATTGCCTCAGCAATAACAACAACAACAACAACAACAACAACAATTAGGTTAGTGAGAGGGTTGTCCAGATGAAGAACTTTTAGAATAACTGGGGAGAGTGTTGTCTGCACACTGCCTGATATAAAAACACAATCTTTTACAGATTTTTTTCATCCAGTTTGATGCCTCATTATTTTCCAAATACCAAGTGACTGACTGAATTTAACCTCAAATTAACTTAAACTCTCACTTTCTTCCTTTCAGGATTTTGTAATCCTTGAGTTTAATTTTACTTCACTTTCAAGCACTGCCTCTTCCCTCTGACCCATTCTGATCATCTACATAATAATTGCTATTGGTCTATTTGCATTTGCTTATGTGGCATCCTTTCTGATGAATACCCTTTTCCCCCTGCTCCCTAGACCTTGGAGGGTTCATTCAGCACTATGGACACTAATTGTTTGCTCTCTTTTGGATGGTCGGGGAGGGGGGGGAAGGGGGAACAAATAAAAAGCATATTTTTGTCACCACAAACTCACTGCTGGACCTTTTACAATACAACTTCTGTCCTACCATTCTAAATAAACTTTTCTGTCCTAGGTCAAGAATGAGCTCCTTGTCCTTTCCTTTTCTGAGTCTTTATCCTACTTGACTCTGTAGTATTTAACTGTTGATCATCTTCTCCTGATATACTATAATTCAAGTCATAGATACTAACTTATATTTGGTTTTTTTCCTTAGGTCCTTAAGCTATATTAGCTAAGAGGAGGCTAAGGAAGCCAAAATACACATGTATTGATACAAATAATGCAGAAAAAAAAGGCATCGAAAAGAATAGGTTTATTTAACTTAGAAGGACATAGTTATTGACAACAAAATAAGGATAAATGTGATAATTCTGTTGCAAGTGCTGCTTCTGGTTCAGTTTTGTAATGATTTTCTCTTGTCTCTTTTCCCTCCATAGAGACAGTGCTCACAATGGTGGCTAGTTATAAGTCTATGTTATGTTGGGAAATCACTCTGAAGAGGTAAAAAAACTATTTCTCTGGGGGCTTTTTGTAGGTTTGGTGTGTGCTAAGACTCACTTACCAATGCAAAACCTTCTCTTAAGCCTGAAACAAAGAAACCTTCATGTTCTAGTTTGCCTACTGGCAGGGGCATCTGAATCCCCAGCCTCTAAGGGCTTGTAATCCTATTTGTTCTACAGGCTAAAGACTTTTGCTTTGAAAATCTATAAGCATTGCAGCCTAGGAATTTTTCCTTTGAGATTCCAAAATTCAGGTTCCTGAAATCTACTCCCTCCTTTATAATGTGTATCAGTTTGGCCATAGCCTATCACATTGCTCCTTTTCTGTCTTCTTTGATAGTCAATCTTCCTTATCCTAAACTATTGATATAGAATTGCCAAAACTATATTCTCCTCCTTTGCATTTACCACACTTTCCTGGCATCATATAATTTGTGTATCTCTCTCCCTGTTAGGTTATAAACCCTCTGAAACTGGTATTTGCCATAACTATCTTTGTATTATCTAGAATAATATGTTGCACATAGTAGACACTAAATGTTTGTTGAATTACATTCCATTGCTCTTTTTTGTTATTTTTAATGGCCTTTTCTCCTTTGATTGTTTCATCCACATATGTTTCTTCACTTATCCCCTCATGAAAGGGCTCCCAAGCTTCCACATTCATCCCTAGCTTCTGCCAAGATTTAGATGTATATATAAACTTTTAAAAGGAGGAGGACCATGACATCAGGAAAGTGATGCTATGACATTGAAGTGAATTGATTTTAAGTAAGGGTGGGCTGTGCAAGTCACCAGTCTCACTTTCTCCCCACAGTTGTCTTGGTCTAGTAGGCAGATTTAGATGAGGATGACTGTAGATGATCATTGATGCAGTGGGAGAGTTTTTTATGCTAAGGTCTTTCACTGGATGTTGCTTAAGTCAAACAGACCTGTTAAAGACCTTAGCTTCAAAAGGCCAAAATCTTCCACTTCAACCAGGGCCATCTCCAGATGTCCTGATCTATATCTGGTTTCTGAACCCAGACAACTCTGGAGAAAAAAGTGAGGCTGTGACTTTACATAGCCCACCCTCACTTAAATCCAACTCATTTGCATGTCATGACATCATCCCCCCAACGTCATAGTTCTCTTTGAGAATAAGGTCAAACCCCAGCAGTGCTACTACTGGGCTTATACCCCAAGGAGATACTAAAGAAGGAAAGAGACCTGTATGTGCCAACATGTTTGTGGCAGCCCTGTTTGTAGTGGCTAGAAACTGGAAAATGAATGGATGGCCATCAATTGGAGAATGGTTGGGTAAATTGTGGTATATGAATGTTATGGAATATTATTGTTCTGTAAGAAATGACCAGCAGGATGAATACAGAGAGGCTTGGAGAGAATTACATGAACTGATGCTAAGTGAAATGAGCAGAACCAAGAGATCATTATATACGTCAACAATGATACTGTATGAAGATGTAATCTGATGGAAGTGGATTTCTTTAACAAAGAGACCTAATTCAGTTTCAGTTGATCAATAATGGACAGAAGCAGCTACACCCAAAGAAAAAACACTGAGAAATGAATGTAAACTGTTTGCATTTTTGTTTTTCTTCCTAGGTTATTTTTACCTTCTGAATCCAATTCTCCCTGTGCAACAAGAAAACTGTTTGGTTCTACACACATACATTGTACCTAGGATATACTACGACATATTCAACATATATAGGACTGCTTGCCATCTAGGGGAGGGGGTGGAGGGTGGGAGGGAAAAATCGGAACAGAAGTGAGTACAAGGGATAATGTTGTAAAAAAATTACCCTGGCATGGGGTTCTGTCAATAAAAAGTTATTATAATAAAAAAAATAAAAAATAAAGAACAATTAAGCACCAGAATTACATACAAAAGCTCAATAAATCAACTAACAAGCATTCATTATGCACTATTTATGTCAGATGGTGTGTTAGACACTGTTTAATGTTAAGTATGAGCAAATCTGCATTGTTATTGAATGTGAATTCAATATATACATATACATATATGTACACATTTGTTAATGTGTTTATTTTATATTATTTCTTATTTTTATTATATAACATATAATTATATATTATGATTATGTAATATAATATTATTAGAAATATTTACATTATTCATGTGTTTATATATATATATAAAGCAGTTTACAAATCTTCTGGTAAAAAAAAAAAAGAGAATAAGGTCAAACAACAATCTACAGACTACTGAGCATCTCTACCTGGCTATCACATCAGAACCTCAAAACAATATACCTAAAGCTGAACTTACAGTATTTCCTTATAAACTATTCATTACACTAGAATCACCTTGTGTTTATCCAATTTTTTCATTCCACATCCAGTCAATCAGTGGAATTGGTGGTCCATGCTTGTAACCCATGTTAGGAAGGGTGAGGCTGTTAGATTGTTTGAGTTTGGGAATTCTGAACCATAGTAGGGCTGACTCTGTTTAAGTGCTCATACTAAGTCTGATATCTATGTGAGGAATCGCTGGGAGTGCAGGAACAGGAGAAACCAGGCTTCCCAAGTAAGAATGAATTGAACCACATCAAAAAAAAAAAAAAAAAAAAAAAGGACCAGTATAAAAGCTTCTGTGGTAATCAGCAGTGAAATAGGCTGGTTGAAATGATAACAATAACTAATATTTGTATGGAACTTACTATGTACCTAGGAACTATTTTAAGTGTTTTGTAAATATCTAAATCAATGCTCAACTCAATCCCAGGAGGTAAAAACTATTATTATCCTTATTTGACAGATGATAAAACTGAGATTAAGTGACATATCCAACGATACAGGTAGGAATTGTCTGGTCAGATTCTTCCTGACCTCTGGCCTTGTGCTCTACATACTGTACCATATAACTGTCCTAAAGGAATTGCAATTTCAAGCTGGGGATTCCAGACTCAAAATCCAAATCAAAATAAAACCAAAAAGCATATCATCAATGAATCCTTTTAAGTGGATAGCATACTGGATTTGGAACCAGGAAGAAAATAAGTGGCAAGACAGTATCTATTTGCTCTCTAAAGATCTCATCTAGAAAATGAGTAAAATAAACTAGATAATCTTTATAGCCCCTTCCAGCTCTAAATTTTTAATCCTATGAATTTTTTCTCACCTATTTTCCCCCTCCAATTTTTATTATTATCATTCATATTAAGACCTTTAATATCCCATATCAAGACCATTTCACAACTCCCCCAACAACGTATTAGTGTCCCAGTTTTTCCACATTCCCTCCAATATTCATCATTATCTTTTCCTGTCACAAGAAGATTTTCCTAAGGTCACATGACTGATCAATGGCAAACCTTGGGTGATCACCTGGATGCTTTGAATCTCAGCCTGAAAGTCCTAAGAAACCTTAAAATTACCCACGGTTTGGGGAACTCAGTTTAGGTAAGCTATAGATGGTTTAGAAAGTCAAAGATCTGGGAAGAGTTGAGAGGATATGCCACTCAAGCTATTGCTAACTGTTTTTCCTTCCCTGATGGCAATCCTGGTGAATCTCACTTATAATGTGTGATACCCAGAAAGTGTGGCAGGGTATACTGCCTCAGAAATTTAATAGGTTTCAAGATCTAATATTGAATTTCCAGCTATATTTAGGGACTCATGTCCTATTTAATTAGTGGAGTTTTGAGTGAAACAGGAGGGAAGAAGAGTGCTGTGGCTGACTGGGGATAACAATTGTTGAATTCCAGTAGATTTGATAGTCCCTCAAGTTATAACCTATCCCAGCTCTATTTAGAACAGTCTCTGTTTCAACTCCTTCTGAATTTCTCCTATACTCATTTCCCCCAATCCAGCCTTATTCCAAAGGTTCTGGCTACTCTCTGTGAGCCAAGAAATGGGTGAAGCATTATTAATTGAAGTCCAGTCTAGTGACATCTTTCTTTGTGTCTTTTCAAACCACAGCAAGAGCCTCTGGAAAAACATATGTTAAAAGGCAGGAAGTGATAAAGAGTGACCTACTTCTAAGCATTGGAGAACTAGTGAAGTAAGTGGCTCTGGGAGATGCCTTTAAATAAAGCTGTGAGCAGCAGCAACTGTCTTTTTATAAAACAAAGACCTGATGTTTTTTAGCCTGCAGATGGTCTTTAGAACTTTCCTGGGCTTCTGTTCTTCATTAAACTGGGAATAAGGGGCAATCTTTGGGTAGGAAATGATTTCATGAATTCATATGTAGTGTGGAAGAAGTCCTGGACTGGGAGTCTGAGTCCTTGGTCTCTGGCCTCAGCTCTGCCTCTGCTAGTTATGAGACTTTGGGCAAATCATTCTCTGAGTCTCAGTGTTTTTTATAAAATGTGAGTGAGGGGCTAGGTCAATGATTCCTAATCTGGGTTCTGTGTACTTTTATTTTTAAACATTTTTGATAAATGTTTTGATAACTGACTCCCTTGAAATCCTATATGTATTTTTGCATTTAAAAACATTCTGTGACTAATGTGGACATGTTTTACATGATTGGACATGTATCACCTATATCAGAGAGGGAGAATTTGGAACTCAAAAAATGTTCAAAATGATTTTTAACATGTAGTTGAGGGAAATAAAATATTATTTTGAAAAAAGATCCATAGCTTCCCAGATAGCCAAAGGGATCCAGGACACAAAAAAAGGTAAGAATTCCCTGATTGAGGCACCTCTAAAGGTACCTTCCAGTTTTAAGATTTTTAACTTCAAAATTTTGATTCCAAGAAAGTGTAGTTCTTGGACTAATATTTTAATACTTCCTGCTTTCACAATAGGAAGTGGGCAGCTGACACTGTGTAAAGGTAAATGACTTTGAGACACTGAAAAAAGTTATATACTTGATTAGCTTTATATGTAGATCTAAGAGTAACTCATCTACAAGGCCTGATTTGAGAGAGCACTGAGCTGGGGCCTCTTTTTCTGGAACAGTAACATCATTGACTATCTTTCCATTATTATAATTCCATTCCTTTTGAGACCTGAAAGTTTTATCAATGTATAAAAAGCCTCTTCCCCTGTTGAACTCATAAGGTTGCCAACTGAAAAAAAATGAGAAGGTAAAACCCTAAAACACTTTAATAATTTACATCAATGTAATGTTTTCTGGTTAATAAATGTTTTACATTTAATATTTCATTTAATCTTCAAAGCAATACTGGGAGGTAAACAGTAGAATTAATATTATTCTTAGTCTATAGATAAGAAAATTACAATCCAAAGGAATTTATCTAAAGATTCAAAGTTAATAAGTGGCAGAAATGAGGAATTGCATCAAAGTCTCTTGATATACCATATTGTCCAATAATCATCCATATTAAATTGCAAATACACGTGAGAAAGGTGTCTACCAGGGGCCTCCTCTTAGGGGATACTCCTGTGTCTCAGATCTTCTCTTTGTGTATTTTTCCTTCTTTATGAGCACCACTCTCTCCTAGGTTCCTCTCCTCTATCCCTATACAAACAGTATAGTCATGGGAGGCAATCCTTCATTCTTACCAAATTGATTTTCTAGCATTCTTTCAACCAACAGGGGTTTTAATGGCCCTTCTTTTCCCTCCACAAGTCTCTCATATTACGCTTTTTTTTTTAAATAGCCTTTTATTTACAGGATATATGCATGGGTAACTTTACAGCATTAACAATTGCCAAACCTCTTGTTCCAATTTTTCACCTCTTACCCCCCCCACCCCCTCCCCTAGATGGCAGGATGACCAGTAGATGTTAAATATATTAAAATATAAATTAGATACACAATAAGTATACATGACCAAAACGTTATTTTGCTGTAGAAAAAGAATCAGACTCTGAAATATTGTACAATTAGCTTGTGAAGGAAATCAAAAATGCAGGTGGGCATAAATATAGGGATTGGGAATTCAATGTAATGGTTTTTAGTCATCTCCCAGAGTTCTTTTTCTGGGCATAGCTAGTTCAGTTCATTACTGCTCCATTAGAAATGATTTGGTTGATCTCGTTGCTGAGGATGGCCTGATCCATCAGAACTGGTCATCATCTAGTATTGTTGTTGAAGTATATAATGATCTCCTGGTCCTGCTCATTTCACTCAGCATCAGTTCGTGTAAGTCTCTCCAGGCCTTTCTGAAATCATCCTGTTGGTCATTTCTTACAGAACAGTAATATTCCATAATTTTCATATACCACAATTTATTCAGCCATTCTCCAACTGATGGACATCCATTCAGTTTCCAGTTTCTAGCCACTACAAAAAGGGCTGCCACAAACATTCGTGCACATACAGGTCCCTTTCCCTTCTTTATAATCTCTTTGGGATATAATCCCAGTAGTAACACTGCTGGATCAAAGGGTATGCACAGTTTGATAACTTTTTGAGCATAGTTCCAAACTACTCTCCAAAATGGTTGGATTCGTTCACAACTCCACCAACAATGCATCAATGTCCCAGTTTTCCCGCATCCCCTCCAACAATCATCATTATTTTTTCCTGTCATCTTAGCCAATCTGACAGGTGTGTAGTGGTATCTTAGAGTTGTCTTAATTTGCATTTCTCTGATTAATAATGACTTGGAGCATCTTTTCATATGACTAGAAATAGTTTCAATTTCTTCATCTGAGAATTGTCTGTTCATATCCTTTGACCATTTTTCAATTGGAGAATGGCTTGATTTTTTATAAATTAGAGTTAATTCTCTATATATTTTGGAAATGAGGCCTTTATCAGAACCTTTGACTGTAAAAATATTTTCCCAGTTTATTGCTTCCCTTCTAATCTTGTCTGCATTAGTTTTGTTTGTACAAAAACTTTTCAGTTTGGTATAATCGAAATTTTCTATTTTGTGATCAGTAATGATCTCTAGTTCTGCTTTGGTCATAAAGACCTTCCCCTTCCACAGGTCTGAGAGGTAAACTATCCTATGTTCCTCTAATTTATTAATAATTTCATTCTTTATGCCTAGGTCATGAACCCATTTTGACCTTATCTTGGTGTACGGCGTTAAGTATGGATCAATGCCTAGTTTCTGCCATATTAGTTTCCAATTTTCCCAGCAATTTTTATCAAACAGTAAGTTCTTACCAAAAGCTGGGATCTTTGGGTTTGTCAAAGACTAGGTTGCTATATTTGTTGACTGTTTTATCCCTTGAACCTAATCTATTCCACTGATCAACTAATCTATTCCTTAGCCAATACCAAATAGTTTTGGTAACTGCTGCTCTATAATATAATTTTAGATCTGGTACAGCTAAGCCACCTTCATTTGATTTTTTTTTCATTAATTCCCTTGAAATTCTTGACGTTTTGTTTTTCTCTATGAACTTTGTTGTTATTTTTTCTAGGTCTCTCATATTACTCTTACCCCA
Organism: Sarcophilus harrisii; assembly: GCF_902635505.1. Taxonomy (NCBI): domain Eukaryota; kingdom Metazoa; phylum Chordata; class Mammalia; order Dasyuromorphia; family Dasyuridae; genus Sarcophilus; species Sarcophilus harrisii. Next base: position 301,365,971 of record NC_045426.1, on the reverse strand, counting down.
GCATTTCAGCAATTCATAATTTATTGAGAAAATAGATAATATTAGCAATGAAATCTCTTTTTTCTCCTGTTTTGCACCTCAAAATTCTTTGGAAGCATTCTCAATTCTTGCCTCCTTTACTTCAGTCTCTGATAAAAAGCTGGTCTTTCTCCTCACCAACACTAACCTGTCATCTCATATTTTTTATTTCATCCTTTCTTGTCTTCTCTATCTAATTGTCTTCCTGATCATTTCCCCCTTCTCTTGATCCTCAAAATCCTCTCTATCTTTTGGTTGTTTTCCTGGTGCATAAAATATGTCCAGGCTTTTACAATCCATAAAAAAGCCAACATTCTAGAAAAGCTTTCTGCATATTACCTCAACTATTTTGCCTCTTATTTATTTCTTAGTCCTTTGCAACTGGTTTCTGATTTCATTACTCAACTAAAATTGCTCCAACCCAAAATACCAGTGAACCAGAGTGAATAGAACATTGCACTTGGAGTCGAGAAGACCTGAGCGCAGGTACTGCTTCAGACACCTACTAGTTGGATTACCAAGTGTAACTCACTTGACGTTCCTCAACCTCAGTTTTCACTTCTGTAAAGTAGGTACATAATAGCATCTACCTCACAGAGTTGTTACAAGGTAAAATGAAATAACATATGTCAAATGTACCGGGTTCCAATAGAGTCCTCAAATCACATTCTATTCTAATTCTATTTAGAGTAGTCTCTGTTTCAACTCCATCTGACTTTCTCTTTTACTTATCTCCCTTAAACAGCCTCACTCCAAAGGTCCTAGCCTTTGTAAAGTGTTTTGCAAGCCTTAAAGTATTTTATAAATACTTGCTATTATTTTCGAAATCTATTTTCTTATCCACATTCTTCTTGCAATTTTCTGCAACATTTTCAAATATTGGCCATCCTTTCTTCCTAGATATGCTAGGAAGTGTGTGTGTGTGTGTGTGTGTGTGTGTATGTGTGTGTGTGTGTGTGTGTGTGTGTGTATGTGTCTGTGTGTGTTCTCTTCTCACCTGTCTGGCCTTTCTTTTTCAGTTATTTTTGCTGGATCATCATTCATCTCCCTTCCCCTAAGTGTGGGGGAACACAAACCTCTGCACTGGACCAGCCAAGAATTCTCCTCTCTTTGCTCAATACTCTCTCTTTTGGTTACTGTTTCAGTTCTCATAGATTGAATTATCATGTCTATAAAGATGACTTCTAGATATCTATATCTATATCTATATTTATATACTTAATTCTAGAGTTCAGTCCCATATCAACAAGTCCCTTTTTGGATATTTTGTATTGGATATCTCCTAGGTATATATCCAGCACAGAGTTAATTTTCTTTTTTCTAAATGTACTCTTCTCTGAAACTCCCATATTTTGGTCAATAGTATGAACATGCTCCAGTTACTCTGATTTACAACCTCAAAGTAATCCTATACTTAATCTCTCTTCCCCAGATACATGTTCAATCAATTTCCAGATCTTATGCTTTTTCTTCTACATTTCTCCTATTTGTCCCCTTATTTCTACTTATATGTCAATTAGTTTAGTTCAGGGCTATATATAGTTCTATAGATAGTCATCAAAGTGATTTTTCTAAAGCACAAGTTTCAATCTCACTCCCCTAGTCCATAGTTAACTATTCACTCTTGGATCAAGTATGAATTTCTCTGTTAGTCATTTAAAAACCTTTACAATCTGGCTTTAATTTATCTTCCCAATTTTATTATATATGTCTTGCCATTGCATGTTCTATTATATAGTCAAATTGGCCTTCTTCCTATTTTTTATAAATGACACTTCATTTTCTTTCCCCTCTCTACTTCTGACTCTCTGAACTTTGCCATTATGCCTCAGCTGCCTTATCACCTTGGAACTTCCCTCAGCACCTATGGTCTTGCATTTTCTAACATCCTTCTGTCCTGTTAGCCCTTTTTCCCATTGCTGATTTTTTCTTAGTCCTCCAATTTGAGGAAGGGCTGAGGCCAGTTATCCTTCAATCATTCCTCTCCCAGTTCAGCTTCCAACTCAGTGATCTTCCCACTATGTTTTCATATGTTATTTTCTGTCCTCCCCTGGATTTTTAGTTACCTTTTATGTATGTTCCCTGAGGATAGGAATTGTCTTTTTGTTTATATTTTTATTTTCAACATTTAGTTCAGATCCTGATACAATACTTAATAATCTTTATGTTTATACATTGTTTCTCCTCCATGTCTATGATATACTTCTTCCTTTAGTTTCTTAAGATTTCTTGTTCCTTCAAAACTCAGATAATCCTTTACCACCTGTAAAAATCCCCCAAACTCCAAAACCTTTAATGGTCTCCTCAGCTGCTAACGCGCCCCCCCCAAAAAAAAATAAAATGGTCTTGTATTTTGCATATAATTTGCATGTTTCTCTATGTATACCAATGCCTCTGTCTTTAGAATATGAGATTAAAAAGACTTTCACTTTTGTCTTTGTAGATCCATAGTGTAGTTTAGTATCTGACACACAGTATGTGTTTAATTTCTTATTACAGGCAGACTGATTGACTGAAACTTTTTGTTGCTTATTACAACATGCAAACAGTAAAGATAACAAAAACATGTGAACATTTAAAAGTCTAATAGAAGAGGAATGAACGATTCACTGCTGAACAGCTCATATGTTCCATAGTTATAGTCATCATGTAAAAACCAAACCAAAACAAAGCTAAAACTTGAGGAAAGCACAATGTGCTGAGTGGACTCCTAAAGTGAAGAAAGGTCATGAACAGGAATCACACAAGATGGATACCTATGGATATGTTTGTTACTTTTGCTTAATCCTTAGATCAAATATGTACATTTATGTGCTCACTATTCCATCAAAAGATTAGAGATATTCTAATGTCAATGAAAAAAAAATGGAAGTAAGTTCAATTTTTCCTACTTTCAGGCTCGGTCCCTCCACTATCTCATAATACTTCCCAGTACAACATCTTTTTCTCATATATATATCACATAAAACACATACACACATACATATACAATTCATTTTTTTCCTTTCTTTTATTTCTAGCCTTGTACTCCTGTGTTACTTCATCCTTGGTAAGAATAATAATGTCTTTGATTATTCTATCCTTCTCTTCCACACTAGACCTGTAAGTTTTATAGGAAAGAAATAATGGTACAGAACTGGGTCCTCATATGCTCAAGCAACAATTCATTGTATCACAGAGAAAATTCAGATGGTGACCTAGATTTAATAATCTTTTGGTCAATGCAAGAAAGTCATCTGGTCCACACCATAAACCCTTATAACAAACAATTCTTTAGTTATTACTTACCACTTAACCAGGGAATAAGGAGAATGGAAAGCAGAGTTTTAGGGAAGAAAAGTACCACAAATGGAAAAAAGGATCACCTACAGAGGAGATAAAAGGCAGGGTATGAAAGAAAAATCCAACCAGCTTCAAAACTTTTCCAAGGTTGGCCCTGGCCATATCATCTGTTGTCTGCCACCTTATCCCTTTTTCTTCATGTGGTGCTTTTAACTCTACAGTGTTTTCGTATCTTTCATCTCATTTTAGTATCATAAAGACTGTGTGAGTTAAATAGGACAAGTATTATTATCTTCATCTGACAAGAAAGGAAAATGAGGACTCCAGAAATTATATGACACACTTAAAGTCACACATTTGAGTCCATAAGTCTTGTTTTATGGGTGTGGGATGAAGAAGGTTAAAAAAGAGTGGAATTAAAGAGTAGAATTAAACCAACACATTATCCCAGGATAGGGATGGACAAAATGCAGAGTTGACATGAAAGCTTGAGTCATTGCAAACAATCAGGTCCAGACACTTCCTTCATCTTTCCTTTTCATTTTATATCAACTTCTCAGGGATCTGAATTCCTCCATCAATGTTTCCTGCTTCCAGGGCCACCACTCAAATTCTGATACTTTTCAAGAAACCCTAATCCCATCCCATTCTCAATTTTTGGGCATATTTGCTTAATTCCCGAATCCTGATTCAGATTCTGCCTCTCATCCCCTCAGGGTAAGAACCTGGAGACTGATCCTTCAATAAGTCAGTAAGTCAATTCCTGCCCTCAAGGAACTTGGCATCTAAGGAAGGAGATGATATAAAGATAAATATGTACAAATAAAATTTATACAGGATAAAATGGTAAAAATCAATAGAAAGGAGTCACTAGCATTAAGAGGAATTGGGGAAGTATTTTGAGAGGTTTTTTTTTGGTGGAAGGTGATGTTTTGTCTGGGACTTCAAGGAAGTGAGAGAGCCTAGAGGAATAGCTTCAGGCATGAAACAGAGCCAGTAAAAATGCAGGAATTCAAGGGCTGTATTGTTTTGTTTGAGAAACTTCAAGGAGGTGAATATCACTGAATTACTCAGTATGTGAAAAGAGTCAATGATGGTTATAAAGAGTTTTGACTATACCCAGTCAAAGAACTCTAGGAAATAACTATGAACCACTACACAGAATTCCCAATCCCTCTATTTTTGTCCACCTGCATTTTTAATCTCCTTCACAGGTTAATTGTACACTATTTCAAAGTCCGATTCTTTTTGTACAGCAAAATAACTGTATGGACATGTATACATATATTGTATTTAACATATACTTTAACATATTTAACATGTATTGGTCAACCTGCCATCTGGGGAAGGGGATGGGGAGGAAGGAGGGAAAATATTGGAACAAAAGGTTTTGCAGTTCTCAATGCTGAAAAATTACCCATTCATATATCTTGTAAATAAAAAGCTATAATAATAATAATAAAAGATTTATAGAGAATAGATAGGAGACAACCCTAGAAGAGATGGGGAGATCAAGAATAGGGCTCCCAGAAGAGGCTGTGTCTTGAAAGCAGCTAGGAACTCCGAGAGTTACATGTTGAGGACCATAGACTAAGAAAAAGAGGAATGATCAGGCAAGGCCTCATATAGAAAGTAATCCTTGAGACCCATGTGCAAAAATGTTTGTGGCAGTCCTTTTTGTAGTGGAAAAGAACTGGAAACTAAGTGGATGGGGAAATGCTTGAATCAGTTATGGTATATGAATGTAAGAGATTATTATTATTATTGTTCTATAAGAAATGATCAGTAGGATGATTTTAGATAAGCCTGGAGAGATGTATATGAACTGACACTAAGAATAGCTGACCAAAATAACTGACTAAAAGAATAGCAACAAGATTATACAATGATCAATTCTGATGGACATGGCTCTTTTCAATGAGGAAGTGATTCAGGCCAATTCCAATGGATTTGTGATGGAGAGGGCTATCTTCATCCAGAAAGAGGACTATAAATATTGAATGTGGATCACATGTAACATAGTACTTTTGCCTTTTTTGTTATGGCGGTTGCTTGCTTGTTTTTTTCTTTCTTGTTTTTTCCTCTCCCTTTTGATCTGATTTTACTTGTGCAACATGATAAATGTAGAAATATGTTTAGAAGAATTGCACATGTCTAATCTACTTTGGATTACATGTCTAGGAGAAGGTGGGGGAGAGGGAGAAAAATTTAAAACAAAAGAGTTTGCAAGGATAAATGTTGAAAACTATCTTTACATGTTTTTTTTTTTTTTATAAAAAGCTATTATAAAAAAAAGAAAGTAAAAAAAAGTTTTGAATATCAAAAAGATGATTTCTTACTTTCTCCTGAAGGTGATAGAGAACTGGTGGAGTTTATAGAATTGGTGGAGTTTATTGAACTGGTGGAGGGAAGACTATGGTCAGAACTGCATTTTGGGAAGATTACTTTGTAAGTTAAATAATTAAATAGAGTAGAAAGAGACTTGAGTTAGGGAGACCAGCTAAAATGCTTCAGGTGGGAGGTGATGAAAACTTGCACCAGGGTGCTGCCAGTGTCATGAGAACAGGCATATATAACAAATGCTAAGAATGTAAAATTGATTGGCTATGGCAATAGATAAGAAGCAAATGAGAGAAAGCCAAAGACAGAGAAACACAAAGAGATAGACAAAAAGGGGAGCTATAGAGAGACAGAAATAGAGAGAAAGAAAAGTGAAAGAGGGGAGAGACAGAGACATACAGAGATAGAGACAGGAAGAGAAACAGAGACAGACAGAGACAAAGACAGAAAGACAGAGACAGAGAGATAAAGACACAGGGACAGAGAATGAAGGATCACACTTAGATTGTAAGTCTGGGTCAGTGGGAGAGTGGTGATACCCTGAACAGTAGCATAGAAGTTTGGAAATAAGGAAAGTCAGATGAGAAAAAAAAATGAGCTAAGTTTTGGATATATTCTATTAAGATATCCAAGAGACATCTAGTTTAATCTGGAAATGTGAATCTAGAATTTAGAAGAAAAATAGCTGAGAATCACCAGCACAGAGATAATAATTAAATATATGGGAGAAGATGATATTAACAAGAGAAAGGTAGGGAAGGGCCCCAGATATTACCCTGGGGGACACTCACCTTTCAAATATAATCTGGAAAAGATCCAGCAAACTAATGCTCATCCTAATAACCAATATTTATTGTCCCTTCCTTGAATGGATTGCAATGTTAGCCACAAAGCTTTATTTCTTGACCCCCGGATTTTTGTCTCTTTTATATCCTCTAACCATGAATCATAGGATTATAGATTCAGAGATAGAAAAGAACTCAAAAGCGATTAAATCCAACCACCTCACTTAGAGATTTGGAAACAGGCCCAGATAACTAAAGTAAATAGCTCAAAGTAATGTGGGAAGTAAGCTTCAGAATCAAGATTAGAACTCTAGTCCTATGCCTTGAAATTCAGTTTTCTTTCTATATCATGCTTCTTTCCACCAACTTTTTGTCTTCTAGAAAGAAAAAGAAAGTTAGAACCTTAGGAAATATCAATCTCTACTAAACCATGGTAATCATTTTATTTTAAGCAGCCCAAATTTTGGGTCAAAGGTTAAAAAATACTCCTTTTAAAAGGACAAGATGTTGGCCTATAAACACTTTTGTATTTAAACATAAATGAAACTATAGCCAAATACATTCTGTCCTCCCACGGGATACGCTATTTTTCACTAGTTTATTCATAATTTCATCATTGAAAGAGAAATTACTTTAAACACTAGCTCTTTGAGCAAACAAATGATCTAATTTGGGCTTCTGTAAGATGACAGGTTTTGTTTATCAAGATTGAACAATATTACATAATTCTTATCATCAATTTAGCATCCCTAAAACAGGCAGCTTAGGTTCCCAGTCTTAGAGTTTCTGACAACACTCTATTTTTCTCTCAGGTTTTCTGAGCTGCAGGTTCTAAGTCTGTGTTCCCATTAATTAGCACTGTCTGTAATTTTAGACAACCTCCAGAAGCAAAACTACCTAAAATTTCATCTTTCTTGCCAAAGGTAACTGTTTGTTGTGTTAGGAGGTGCTTAGCTGCTGAAATAAATAGGAAACATTAATTATGAAAAACTCACTCTTTTCGCTGGGCAGATGTCTCTTAGTGATCATCCTAAATATAGCATTCTGATTTTAGGGCAGGAACACATGTAATTTTAAATATATGGATTATAAAGCTTTGGCCTTTATAATTGCATAAATTGGCTATGATTGATGCATAAAATGGCATAAATTTTAAGAATAAAAGTATTTGACCCAAGGAAAGTTCCTGAGCAGATCTGTTCATATAATGGTTCTATCTTGGCTCTCCTGGCTCTCTGACCATAGGCAAAGGAGCTAAGTAGCTCCTTTTATGTTCAATGTTCTGATCTGTAAAATGAGATATTTGTATTAAATGAGGTCCTTTCCAGCTTGAAATCTATGATTCTGTTATAAAATTCCATGAGAAGATGAAAACTAGAGGCTAGACTGAACCATTCTAAGTGGTATAGAGGGGATGGAGGACTTAATTTGTAATCACAAAGACCTGGACCTGTATTCAAATTCTGATTCTGATACTTATTAGCTAGTTGACCACAGGGAAAGTCACTTACTCAATTACTCTGAGACTCATTTGCTTTATCTACAAAATCGGAATGAGAATGTTTGAAGTATATAAAATATGTGATTGTGTTGAGTCTCAAGTAAGATCCTTTATCAAAAGCTTTACCAGGTTAAAAGTCTTATAAAATAGTATTCATCATTATTCAACTAAAAACCTGCTTAGGGAAGGGAAAGGTCATCAATCTTTAGGGCATCCACAAAATCATTTTCAGGCTATTTATATAACATACACACATATATGTCTGTATTTCCCCATATTTTTGGTGTACAGATCTATTTGTGTCATGAAAACAGGGTAAATACATTTGCTAGGTAGTCAAATGGTTGGGGAGCTTTGAGAATTTTAGAATAAAACCCATCCAAGATATTCATCAAAAGCTTTCCAGTTGAAATGATTTCCTCTATTCAATGAGTCCTGACCACTAGCTACTAATAAATTGGTATTCTATTATTCCCATTGTAGGGAATACAAAGAAAGCCACAGACATTATTGAGCAAACTCAAGAGCCTAAGCTTCCATATACCCATTGTTAATCATTCCTTTTGCCCTGATCTGATCTCCAGCCTTATGTGAGAAGAGGAATAACTTCTCACCATCCATCTTCTATGTGTCTGCAGCACATGGCCCAGTTAGAAGATATGAAACCTTCCATCTGATTGATGGCTTTTCATCTCCTGCTACTCTGAGGCATATTAATGTCCAACTTCTTCAGTACAATGCAACTTCTATTTGCTGATGCCTTTGCTAGCCTGATTTCCAGTCTCCTGACTCACATTTTACAGAAAAATATTGAGGCCATTTGCTGTAAGATTCATTATCTCCTCTCTTCCTCATCTCATATCACTCAGAAGCCTTCTGTAACTATCTCCTCCTCCATCTTTGTTTCACACATGATTTATTTCTTGCCAAAATAAACCCCTCTACAAAAAACATCCCATTCTATTCCGTATCCTCCCCAAATTCCCCCTTTTGTTATCCCCACTATTTCACTTATCTCTCACTATCTACTGCCTCCTTTTCAACTGCCTAAAAACACATCTATGTTTCTCATATCCTCAAAATGAAAAACAAACAAAAGTTTAATTGATCCTTCCTTGATCATGCACATCTCAAATATCTATCCCCTTTCTCTCTACTAATATGACCCTTATCTCCTCTTCCCTGTAATTTTGTTATAATCTTCTAATTGATGCCCCTGTTACCAGTTTCTTCCTTCTCTAATCCAGAAGAATAAATGACTTAGAACAGAAGATGATAAACTTACCCAAGTATTGCACTCTCTGCAAATTAGATTGAAGCAAACAAAAACAATTGACTCTGTGAGACAAGAAATATTAGAACACAATCAAAGGATTTAAAAATTAGAACATACATCTCCTATCCAAAACAACTGACCTAAAAACAGGTGGCCATTAGAATGATTAAAAACTATTATAAAAGAAGAATCCTGAATACTATATTTCAAGAAATAATAGACATCATAGGATCAAGACTTTACTTCTGGAAAAGACCTTAGAAAGCATCCAATCCAACATCATCAAATTATTTGAGAAACAGAGAAATAAAGTGACAGGAATATAAAATTTTTGAGAATAGAGTCTCTCACTTTTGTCTTTGTATCCCCAGTGCTAGATACACAGTCAGTATTTATTAAATGTTTACTGATTGATTTCTCAGAAGGTCATGCAGATAATAAGTGACATATCCAAGATTCAAATTCGAGTCCTTTTGATTGTACATTTCTTTTGGAAAAAAACAAAAAACTAGAGGTTTCAATGCATTACATACTGAATGAATCAAGGATTTGGAAGAAAAAGGAGGAGGGGAAGAAGAAGGAGGAGCATGAAGAGGAGAAGAAGAAGAAAGAAAGAAGAAAAAGAAGAGGAAAAAGAAGAAAAGAAAGAAACAAAAAAAGAAAGAAATTCTCTAGCTTCCCTTTGACAGTGAGGTGGCTTAATGAACAGAGTGCTAGGTATGGAGTCAGGAGGACTAAGACATATTAGCTTATGAATTTTGATAAGTCTGCTGGATATTTGTTGTTTTTTAGTCTCTCAATTCAAATGGGGGAAGAAAATGACCAAACACTCTAGTATATTTGCCAAGAAAACCTTATGGATAGTGTGATCCTTAAGGTCACAAAGAGTCAGTCCTGACTAAACAATAATAACAATAAACTTCCCCTCTCCTGTTTTACAGATGAGGAAAACTGAGACTCAGAGGGATTAAATGACTTGCCCAAACTTCCAGTGTAATGGAGGCAGAATTTGAATCCAGGTCCTCTGATCCAAAGTTCAATGCTTTTTTCTCTTCTGACTTCAATGGATTTCAATCCAACTAATTAAAATGACTTCTTCATCCATTTCTGTTCTTATCTATAATTTTTCATCCTATTCCATTCTTTTCATTGTCCTTTCCTAAAATCTTTACACAGAACATCTAATATACTAGCTTTCTTCTAGGCAGTAAAACACTTGTGAGGGAGTGAAAACAAATTTTTGTTTTTTGTTTGCTAGATAGGTGATGCTACAGATGTGAAAATTGCATACATTTTGGGATGGAGTCACTGTATTATTAATTTTACATAACTTTTTTTTACTTTGTTATAAGACACTTCCCATAGTCAATAAATACATGTTATATAAAATTAAAACATCAGTAAAATTTTTTAAAAGAAATATTTTTTAAAATGGTTCTGAGAAGGGGTCTATACCTTTCACCAGACTGTCAAAAAGATCCATATAATCTCTCATGTTCTTAATATAAAAGGTTAAGAACCCCTGCTCTATGGATCAGGGAAAAACATAGCATATAGTTAGTGCTTAATAAATGTTTGTTAATAAAGATAATCTTTGGGGACTCGTGCAACAAGTTACTATAGATTAGCCCAATTTTCTTCTTTACATGTCCCTAGTATTTCTTTTTCTGATCATATTTCCCCCTTTTAATAGTTTCTTTACACAGTTTCTTGGACACAAATCATCCAGGGTAATGTGTTACCATCTTGACATTCATATAAATCCCAGTATTTCCCTTTGGCTAACATCAGGGGGACAGCTAGGTGGCACAGTGGATAAGTGTTGGCCCTAGAGTTAGGAAGATCTAATCTAGCCTCAGGTACTTAATGTGTGATCCTGGGCAAATAATTTTACCCTGTTTTCTTTAGATCCTTATATGTAAAATAAGCTGGAAAAGGAAGAAATGGAGTTATGGAGTGTAAAACATGCAACAGCAACATGCATCCCTAGGAGAATATTGGTGCTAGAAAGGAACATCACTGTCAGGAGTAGCTTGGGAATAACTGGATTCTTAGTTTCCCCCCAAATAATCTGGATCCTTATTTATTTTTTATTTATTTTTCAATTTTATATGCAATTCATTGCTTTTCTGTACTGTTTGCCTGAGATACATGTATTAATATATACATAGAGAGAGCATTTACACTTGGGATTTCATTGGAAAAGGAAAACCTTCAATAAAGAAACTCACTCTATCAATGCAAGTTTGCATTTTCTTTGCAATATATAATTTTAGAGAGTATCTAGAACACTGAGGGGTTAAATAATTTGTCCAAAGTCATATAGTGAGTATAAATCAAATACATGTGGCTCCAAGGTTAGCCCTCTATCCACTGTGCAACACTGTCTCTCATGTACATAATAGATATTTGAGAAATTATTGAAATAAAACTAAATAGTAATATTTAGGTAGTAATAGTAATTTAGGTTTACTATATGCCAGGTATTTTTTTTAAACGCATCATCACTTTTGATCCTCACAATAACAATGGGAGGTTAATATTATTATTATCTACAAAGACACTGGAGTGGTTTGCCATTTCCTACTCTAGCTTATTTTATAGTTTAGGAAACTGAGTTTAATGATTTGCTCAAGATCACACAGACAATAAATGTCTGAAGTCAGATTTGACTTCAATAAGATGAGTCTTCCTAACTCCAGGGCTGATATTTTATCTATTGTACTAACTAACTGCCCTATTTTATAGTTGAGGACAATGGAATATACTAAGATTCTGTAACTTATCCAGGACTTATCAGAAATGGAATTTCGCCTAAGATTTTTCTGATTTCATGCCCAATGCTAAGTCCCTGAGCTATGAATTAAGACTTTTGCATTCACATGTTTGGAGAATGTCAAAAACATGTGAGAACATCAAGGACAATATCCCAAATGTGATCAACTGAATTGTTAACTGGAGAGTATCCTGAAGATTAAAATTTCCACTTTAGGGCAGAGTGGGCAGCTGTCTATATGATATAATTCATATGGACACAGTATTATAAGAAGCTCCCTGCCCTAATTTCATTGTAATAGCCTCTTCCAATAGCTTACAATATCCTTAAGTTCCAACCCTTGCAACTATTTCAAATTCAAACTTCATCCAGTTCCCAAAGTTATTTTTATTTAGTTAAGGACAGATCTGATCATGTCCCTCTTCTACTCAGTAAACTGCAATGATTCCCTATTGCTTTCAGGATAATATAGAAGTTCCTCTTCTTGGTTTTCATAGTTCTTTACAAGTTGACTGTATATAGAGATATGTACTTGTATATATTGCCTTGCTATACTAGCCATGGTGTTTCTCACACACAGCATGAATCTTCCATTTTGTTTCTTTGCCCTGATCATCTCTCATCAATTAATTAACATTTATCATGTATTTACTATATGCCAGATACACTGTGCTAAGCACTGGAGATACAAAAGACAAAAACCATAAAACTTTTATTTTTCCTTTATAGTTGATCTTATAGATAATAGGGAGTCACTGGAGTTTAACAGAGAAGGGATGTCAAACAAATGTCTTAGAAAAATCATTTTGTTAGCTGTATGAAAGAGAGAATAGAAGGAGGAGAATATTTGTGTATGCATATTATCTCTGACAGAATTAGGAAATGGATAATTTGATCTCTTAGCTGCCTTAACAATCAGCTCAGATTCAGCATGTGCCTGTCCTGGAGGACTGGGTCAAAGTTGATTCCTACTTTTTCTTTTAGTTTTTTGTTGTTCTCTTTGAGAATAGGAGCTGTTCAATTTTGTCTTCCTGTCCCTATACCAAGCACTATGCCTAAAACAGAAGATGGTTAATAAATGCTCATAATTTGATTGATTGATTAATCTTATATAATTCAGCAAAGCCAAGATTTCAGAGTACCCTGGTTCAAATCCCAGACCTGCCATATATTACCTATGTGATTTTAGATAAGTAAGTTAATGGTTTTGAGTTTTGGTTTTCTTCAAATGTAAAATTAGAATAATTTTGGAATAATTTGCTTTTATAGTCTCCTTCAGGTCAGGTAGAATAGAAAAAATACTCAGAATTAGAGAACATACAAGAAAATTCTGCATCTGCTGCTTACTTCCTGTCTGACCTTGAGGAAGTCACAATAGGACTCAGTTTACTCAGATATAAAATAAGGATGATAGATTAAATGACTTCTGAGGTCCTTAAACTTCTAAATCCATGATACTATGACCCTATCTGACAGCTATTTCACAATAGGTCATAGCCAACTTATACCTGCTTCAAATGAGCAATTCTGGTCCAAGTCATTGTCATAAATCTTCCATTTGGATTCCAAGCAATATTTCCTCCAGCTCTTACAAATCCAAAGAGAATTTATGAACCATCCCTTCAATTAACTATAACTATATAATTGTGTCTCCTATTAAAGAATGTCAGTATTAATATTATTTGGTTCTTCTATGTGTATATTGATTTATCAATTGGACAATATTTTCACATTTAGATAATCAGCAGTTAATTTTATAGATGGTTTTAAAATGGTGTGATTCCCAGAACTCTTTACTCTGCTTTGAGCTCATCCACACCTTCTACTGCTGTAGAAAGAGTAGGGTCCTCATAGGTATGAATTGTTTTAAAAATTTTTAAGGGTTACCATAACTAAATAATCTATCACCTAATAGTAGATTACTGGTGATGAATCTCACTATATTAAGCTAGGAGGGTACTTGGGTAAAAAGTACATTCTGTTACTTAGATTATATTCAAAGTTTTTTTTTTTTTTGTTCGATTCTTTTTTAAAAAAAAATATTTTTAAAATTTTATTATAGCTTTTTATTTACAAAACATATGCATAGGTAATTTTTCAACATTGACCCTTGCAAAACCTTTTGTTCCAGATTTTCCCTTACTCCCCCCAACCCCCCTAAATGGCAGATAGTCCAATACATGTTAAATATGTTAAAATATGTTAAATCCAATATATGTGTATATATATATATATTTATCTTGCTGCACAAGAAAAATCGGATCTAGAAAGAAAAAAAAAACTGGGGAAAACAAAAATGCAAGCAAACAATAATAGAAAGAATGAAAATGCTATGTTGTGATCCACACTCATTTCCCATAGTCCTCTCTCTGGGTGTAGATGACTCTCTTCATTACTGAACAATTGGAACTGGTTTGAATCATCTCATTGCTGAAGAGAGACACATCCATCAGAACTGATCTTTGTATATAGTCTTGTTGTTTCCATGTATAAAGATCTCCTGGTTCTGCTCATTTCACTTAGCATCAATTCATGTAAGTCTCTCCAGACCTCTCTGTATTCATCCTGATGGTCATTTCTTATGGAACAATAATATTCCATAACATTCATATACCACAATTTACACAGCCATTCTCCTATTGATGGGCATCCATTCAATTTCCAGTTTCCAGCCACTACGAAAAGGACTGACACAAAAATTTTTGCACATATGAGTCCCTTTCCCTCTTTTAAGATCTCTTTGGAATATAAGCCCAGTAGTAACAGTGCTGGGTCAAAGGGTATGCACAGTTTGATAACTTTTTGAGAATAGTTCCAAATTGCTCTCCAGAATGATTGAATTTTTTGATAATTCCACCAACAATGTATCAGTGTCTAGTTTTCCCACATCCCTTCCAACATTCATCATTATCTTTTCCTATCATCTTAGCCAATCTGAGAGGTGTGTAGTGGTATCTCAGAGTTGTCTTAATTTGCATTTCTCTGATCAATAGTGATTTGGAGCACCTTTTCATATGACTAGAAATAGTTTCAATTTCTTGGTTTGAATATTGTTTGTTCAGGAGGAGACAACATTTGTAGGAGGCTTTAGCCACAAGTTAGACAGAAAATCTTTGGTCTTTGGGGTACAGTAGCAAAACAAATTCATATTCTTTAATGTAATTTTCATTAATAAATCATATTGGTTTCTGAAATTGAACAATTTATCAATATTAAGGACTTTGATGATGAGAAAAGATCAAACTATGGGATGAGGAGAATTGAGTAGACAGTCAAGGAGATAAAACAGCAGTAGGAACTATTATGGTGGTGAGAAGAAATGCCTGGTGTTAGAATTGATTCCGGAGGCTGACAGATATTTAGAGACTTATCCTAGAGGATGCTGATTAATTTATAAATTACTTATTTGGATGTTTATTTAGCTCACTTGACCACTCTCATCTTAAAGTAGCTGATTCAATCTAGGTCTGAACAAATATGATCAATCTGACCCTTAGTCCCTTTGGATCACACCTGATTTGGGAATCAATAATTTATAGGTGTCACTTTCAAGAAAAGACATCTGGATGCTGCCGCTGCTGATAGATGACATTTACATAGTACATTAAAGTTTTGCGAGCACTTTATACTCATAATCTCAATTTATTTAAATAATAGAGCATTCCTCTGTTTACTCTGGTACTTCGAACCTAATAACACCAGGAATATCTATAAAACACTTGACTTGATTTGGTCAGTTTAGTTAAACATCCCTTCACAGTTGGGCTTCAGGATTCCTTTCTTGCTTATTAATATTAATCTCCACTCATACAATCTATCTTCCAGCCAAACTTACCTATTTGCTCATCCTTTGCCAATCCCCACCCCCACATTTACCTTTAACCAGGCTCTTTCTCCTTCTCTAAAACGGGCTCCCATATTATAATCCCTAGTTTACTTCAAATTGCAACTTAATTCCACCTCTAAATGAGCTTTTCCCTCATATCTTCGCTTTCTAGAACCTCCCTTCCTTTCCCCACCCAGTCTAGATCTGCCCAAATGATAGCCGCACTGACTTCTTCTGCTGAAAGTGCCAGGTTCTTGTTTCCAGTTGCACACTGATCTTTCTTTTTTATTATCCCAATGTACAAGAAATTAGCATGGTGTAATGAAAAGAAAAATGGACTTGGAGTTTAAAGGAAGAATAGATTCAGAATTCTGTACTGGTATTTGCAAAATATTAAAAGAATCAGAAAAAGATCTCCAGGTTTGGGGGAGATAGTCTCTAAAAACTTCATGGAAGGAGGAGAATGAGAAACACACAAGATAGGAAAGTGTGATCAAAGAGATCATGAATCTATAGAAGTGTCTCTGGAAGAGGACGTCTTATTCAAAAGATGTAAAGGATCAAAAGACCCATTAGATGGTGGAGGTAACAGATTTGTACATTGAAACAATATGGTAAACAAAAAAAGAAAATAACAAATGTTGGAAAAACTTTGTCACTCTTGTGCTATTGAAGTTGTGAACTGATCCAACCATTCTGGAGAGGAATTTAGAATTGTGCCCCAAGGCCTATCAAACTGTGCCTACACTTTGATTCAACAATACCACTGCTAGGTCTATATCCTAAAGAGATTTTTTTAAAGGGGGAAAAGAGCATACTTGTACACAACCTGGAAAAACTTACATGAATTGATGTGAAGTAAAGTGAACAGAATTAAGAGAGTGTTGTACATAGTAACAACACTATTGTATGCTGAATTGTGAATGATTTAGCTATTCCCAAAGAACTTATGATGAAAGATGCTATCTGCCTCCAAAGAACTAATATTATATGAATATAGACAGAAACGTATTTTTTTCACTTTCTCCCTTTTATTCCTGTTGTTTTTTCTTCTTGTACAAAATTACTAATATGGAAATGTTTTACATGATAGCACATGCAAAACCTATATGCTTACTGTGTCAGAGAGGGAAATGGGGAAGGAAGAGAAAAGGGGATAGAATTTGGAGCTCAAACTTATAAAAATTGTTGTAACATGTAAAGGGAGGTGGGAACAAAACATTATTTTTAAAAAAGAAACAAAATTCAGGAATCCAATCATTTAGATAAAAGTCAGTGGAATTCTCTTTGTTATCCTTTGTTTCCTAGTTCTTAGTATATTCATATTAAACAAATTCTAAGCTTACATATTATATACTAAGCATACATATCCAAGCACTCTTCCCCTCTACACACATGCAATTATTAAGGAAAGGGAAATGCCTCAATGGATTAGATTGGCTGAGAATAGTATACTGTTAATGGAAAATTGAAAGAAGGTATTCAGTTCTTTATTCTACTTCTCTTTTCTCATTCTATTCTTTATAGTTCAAGGATCATTTGCTTGGATTATAGAAAAGGGAAGCAAAATAAAGAACTTAACAAACCTATCTTCTTTCAGTTACCCATTATCAGTCTGCCATCCATCCTCAGCCATAGTCATATCCTCTCTTGGTCTCTCTTATTAGAATGTAAGTTCTATGAATAGGGATTGTTTCATTCTTTGTAGTTGTTCTCCACAGTGCCTGTCTCCACTGTGTAGCATATAACAAGTGCTCAATAAATATTCAATTGATTGATCCAGTGCTGGAACACACCAGAGGCCACCAAATCCAACCTTTCAATTTTACAGATGAGGAAACCAAATCCTTAGGGAGGCTAAATTTAAATTTACCTCAAATTTTAAAATCCTATCTTCTAAAAGACTTTGATCAGTGCCTTCAGTCTGCAGAATCATACTCCTGAAAGATGAAAAATAGCTATGTGACACAATTTTAAATGTATTGTGGTGTTAAATTTCAGTGCTGTTTTAAACCAAAATGCCACAAATTTTCATTTGACACTACAGATGTGTTGCTCATCATTGATGCACACCCTTATATTTTCATACCTATTTCTAGCTACAGAGAAAAAGTACACATGGCAAGTAACATATAATCATTAAACTATGTCATTTTATTTTTTAAAAAGGACTTTTCAGTGATTGATCCCATTTTCTGACTTATAATGTTTAAAGATATTTTTAAGCTATCTCACCTAAAACCAAAAGGGAAAATTAAAAATACTCAAGCCCTAGGCTCACTAGGTGGGATCATCTTCATTCTTCATCTGAAATTATCCCAGAATTTGTCTCTGCTGTTATGGTTACAGATCATGGACTCAGAGTATTAAAACTCCAGAGGTGGAAAAGACCTTAGAGACCATCTAGTCCAAACTCTTCCTTTTAGAAATGAGGAAACTGAGGCCTAATGAGATGAAGTAACACTTGTTCAGGGTCACATACAGTAAGGTATATGTCAGAATTGTGATATGAATCCAGACGCTGAGCCTGCTATTTTCTTATTAAAGGGTATGGCATTCATGTGGATGCTGATTCAAACTATCTCTGTTTAGATTTTTTTCCTCTTCTAATCTTACTTTCTATAGTTGCTAAGGAGACAAATGTTTGCCATTTGCAACTACAATTTTGCTTACAAAGATGACATCTCAGCAGGAGTCTGAGGTCTGTAGTAGTACTGAGAATTATTCCCAAACACTGAATGGAAAGGATAATAGGTTTACATTTGGTGCAATTTAGATAAAGAACACCAAAAGGTTCTACAAGTATCTTCTTTCTGGGATAAGGATATGAACCTGAATTGAAATTCTTCTGTTTCTTGGTTATGTGAAAGAAGAAAATCTCTTTCCCTCTTAATCTCTCTCTCCTCTCACCTATTCTTACTATTTCCCTTCACTTTTTTTCTGCCTACTTTCTTTTCCTCCTTTCCCCTCCTAAGCTGTTCTTTCCACTCTCTACTTCTTTCCCCCACTGTTTCCTCTTTTTCCTTTCTTAATCTCCCAATTCTACCTCCTTTTCTTCTTTGTCTCTCTCTCTCTGTGCCCCCTCCCTCTCTCTCTCTTTTCCATGTTTTCTCTTTCTCTTCTTTCTTTAATTCCCATTTATTCCATTTATTCTCCTACCCTTAACCTTAAATCAAGACTTCCTTTGTTCAAGAACTAAAGACCTATGAGAACTAGAACTTATTTCTTACAAATTTTTCAAATATGCTTATCTGGGTATCTTTAATGATAACAGTTTCTATTGCCAGGAAATTTAGATGCAATTAGCTTGTAAACTCGAATAAAATTTCTCCTATTTGAGTCTGTTATCTTTGCATTAATTGTCCCACTTTTTTTTTCTGATATAATTCTCTAACATTTCAATTGCTGAAGGTAGATGAAAACTGTAGATCTGGAAGGAACCTCAAAAACCATCTACTTCACCTCCCATTTTACCTATGAAGGGACTGAGTTTAATAAACTTGCCCAAGGTATACAGAGTAGCAGATTGGTTGGTTGTTGTTCTTGATGGGGTGTGAAACTGTGTTCCCTTTTAATCTGTAAAATTAACACTCTGAAATTCTGTCACCTTTGATTCTTGATACACTCTTCCCTCCCCCCCCCCCCCCCCCCCCCCAGCTCCCAGACTCCAGAGAGTCTATGAGAGCATATCCTCCTGGCTTCTAAGGCAAATCACCCTATTAATGAAAACCCTTTTCAGAAAATTCCAAATTCCAGAAGTCTTCAAAAAGAGATTTTCATTCAATTGGAGATCTAGGCCTGGGAACTTTGGCTTTCTTTTCAACCTGAAACCTGAGCCTCAGATTTTCTATAAAGGATATTTATTTCTTTCTTTTTTTTTTTCTTTTAAGGGTCTTTATTGATTTTGAATATAAATATTAAAACAACAGGAGAATCGATCTGGCATTATACTAAAAAAAAAAATGATTAAACTATTGATCCAGCAATTCCACTATTGAACATATATATCTTTTTTTTTTTTTTTTATTGGTAACTTTACAGCATTAACAATCGCCAAACTAAAGGATATTTCTAAACTCACTTCTTTGCAGACTGTCCAAAGTAGCATGCTTTGCCTCTTTGGCATAGCTGCCAGGACCCTGCCCTCTGTGAAGACATTCTCTTCTCAGTGCTAGCCTCCATTTCCCTAACAGGACTTTGCCACTGAAGAAGTCAGTTTTTCTAGCAAAGCTGACTTCTCCTCCAACAATAAATTTCCACTTTTGCCACCTAATATTTCAGGTTTGTGAATTATTTCATGAAGGACCTGTGCCAACCAAAAGGGGATTTCCACAATTCTCTGACTGCCACTAGAACCCCATCATTATTTGTTCTCAAAGAGGACCAAAATGACATCACTATGTTAGAATAGAGTTATAATGTGTCGGACTATGGCTGATCAGATCAACATGAGCTAGGAATGTGTCACCAAAGCAAAGACTCCATATGAACATTTAGGGTAGCTTCTCCAATTCTGAAGATTTCATGTTTCTTTTGGGCCAATTCAATTCTGCTTTACTCATAGAACATAGCACCTCTCTGATGAGGGCATGCTGGGTGGTCCTGTGCCTCCCATGTCATACAATCTATTCTAAAGTACTTAAGAGAGACCTTGAGAGTGTGTTTGTATCACTTTTTCTGACCACTTCTGATATATATATATATATATATATATATATATATATATATATATGATAATGGAAAACTCATAAAGAGCAAAAACACTCTCTTTCTATATATATATATATATATATATATATATATATATACACACACATATGTGTGTGTGTGTGTGTGTGTGTGTGTTTATGGCAAGCATACATTTGGCATTTGAACAATGTGACCAGCCCAATGGAGTTGTGCTCTCTGCAGTGGAATTGGACAAGGGAATGACAGAGACTGTTCTGAGAATAGCAATCAGAGGTGAAAGTAAACTAAGCTCATAGCCCCTTACTTCAATAGGTAGGTAAATGGTTTTGGTTTTTTCCTCTCTTCCAATTTCAGAGGTTTCTTATTAATCCCAAACACTTCCAGGGTGATATCACAGAACCACAAAAATCTAGAGGGAAATTCCAGAAGAAATAACTTGGATGACATATCAGCATTTATAAGATTTTATTATATCTGGAAGCTGGGAAGAGCCATAAAGACCATTCAGTTCATCCCTTCCTATAATTCAGAAGAAGAAATTTCTCCTTTTAAAGAATTTTTAGTGAACATCTCTTTCTGGCTCAGTAGCCAATTATCTTTGTTATAACCTCTAGTGAAGACCATATAGGTCAATCAGATGCTTCTAGTTGCACATGTAACCTACCAGAAGAGATCAGGGCAAAGACTTCATGGGAAATACTGTAGTTCAGCATATCCAAGTTCCTTTGATTATCCACATTATGTATAGATGAGAAAATGGGAGGCTAGAGAAGGAAACTGAAATGTTCAAGATTATATAGATAGATGCTAGTACAGCCAAGGCTAAGACCTGGATTTGCTGACTTCCCTGTCCTTTCCACTGATTGACATTGTTTCCTTGTCCTCAGTTCAGTTAATACAGTAAAGTTTGTATCTATTTTGAGAATGAGCACTGGAGATCATAATGCATGTATAGAAACTATACAGGTGAAACAGTTTGCAGTAGAGGATTGCTTAGGGAACTCAGCAAACTGACTTTGAAATACTATAAGCTCAGGAAGGAAAAAATAATTCATTAAGGTCCTATACTGCATGTATGGTTCAATGGTACACAAATACAGGGTTATCCCTAGGCAAAATTGTGAGGTATGTCAGATCTGTTTGCAATGACACTTCATCCCTGTTTAAAAATCTCTCTGGAGGCAGGAAAACTAATCTGGAAGCTGTTAAAATGGTTCAGGAAGGAGTTAATATGAACCTGATCAGAGCAGCAACAATATGAGTAGAGACATATAGTAAGAGAAATTTGTGATTGTAATAATAATAATAATATTGATGATAACACACACACACACAATATAATATATATATATATATATATATATATATATATATATATATATATATATATATATATATATATATACTATGTGACTAAAGTCTCACAGCTTCTAAGTATCTGGGACCAGATTTGAATTTAGGTCTTTCTAATCCAGGCCCAATGCTCCAAATTCCAACCTACCTAGCTGCTTAATTATGAAGTTGGGGTGATAGAACTAACAGGACTTTAGAAATAAACTAGATGAAGAGATCACAAGAGTCAAAATAAATAATTCTTCCAGATGTCTAAACTTTGTTGAATATCTGAGAATCAGAGTTTTCAAGCTCCAAGGGACCTTGGAGGCCATTGAATTCAGCCGCCTTACTTTATAGATAAGGAAACTGAGGCTGCAAGATAATATGTGACTTGTTCAGAGTCACATAGTTAATGAATACTGGTTTTCCAGAGTTTGAGAACTCTAAAGGATTCTAAAGTGCCAGGGAATTTGAAAAGTGAAGCAGGCTTAAGAAAGATGGCTGTGGAGTTTTAGAGATTGATCCACCTTAGAAATGGGGGCTTAGAGTTTAAGAGAAGAAGAGAAGGCTGGACGTTCCAAGCATCTTGGTTTAAACCTACAAAAACTTAAAACTGCTTTAAGACTTTTGAGATACATTGTATGATAACCACCAAAATTAAGAAGATCTTGAAAAACATTAACACAGGCATAGGAGCCACATTGCAGGATTGACCCTCAACTCTGCCCTGGTTAGAGAGAATAAAACTGGTGAAGAAAATGGCGTCACTTACTACTTGTGGGATCTTGACCAAATCATTTACAGAGGTTGATAATCTCAATTCACTCTTTAAAAAATAGGGGCAGTGGACTAGGTGATGCTAAATTCATATCCATTTCTAAAATATTCTAATATATTGATAGCATATAGTGTAGGGTTTTATTTTCAGTTTCAGGCACCATAATTTAGGAAGGGCATTGGCAAACTGGAACACACACAGAGAGAAGGACAGGAACCAGAATGGTGAGAAGGATGAAAGTCAAATAGGAATCAGCTTAACATAGTGCTCAAGAAATTAGTAGAGTGCTTGGCACACTGGAACCTAGCCAGTAGTAGTAGATACCTAATAAATGTCTATTGATTGATAGATTAAAGAGACTGGGAATAAAAATCCCTTATCTGAGAAAGAAAAAACTTTGCTGGGGATAGGAAACTGAACCAGAACAGAGTGAAATTCTAGGAAAGATTTCAGTTTGATAAAAAGCAAACTTTAGCAATAAGAAATACTGAAAATTGAGTGGTCTTCTTTAGTAGGCAATGTATTCCCTATCATTGGAGGTCTTCTGGTAGAGATTAAATCATCACTCATTGGGTAGGATATAATGGGGATTCCTGCTCAGTGATAGAACATTGAAGGGAGAGTTGTGACCTCTGTCCATTCAAACTCTGAGATTATTTGAAAGATGAGCAGTAAGGGCAATGCTTTGAAGTTAGGAAGATGAACTAACCCATGAAGAAGAACCACTATCCATCAAATTAATAAGAGGAAAAGCAGAAGACACTGTCAGGGAACCTATGGCAAGACAGAGAAATAATATATTTAGGATCACACAGGTAATTGTAATATAAATTAGGGCTGGAATCTAAAACACAAATAAAGATGACATAACTTTGAACTTGAATAATTTAAATAATCAATATAAATTTTATTCCAGTGAGTCAGGCAGAAGAAAAAGCAGTCAGCTAGGAAGAGAGAATAATTTGTTTCTTTGAATGAAGGGGAAATCCTATTTTGGTGCTAAATTAGATCATACTAGTTAATATCTTCTAACTTCTACAATGACCTTGTTTATGTTTATTGGGAGGCAATTGAAATGAGGTGACTTGCTCAGGGTCACACATCTAGTAAGTGTTTGAGGTTGGATTTGAACTTCCTGACTCCAGGACCAGTGCTCTATCCACTGAATCACTTTGCTGCCTCTTCTTTGTATTTATTTGGAATCTTTTTTGCATATAATTACATATACATAAAAAGTAGCTGAATCCATGAGGAAATAGCATCATTTTAAAAAATGAGGCAGCATGGTGCAGCAGAAAGAAAATGCATTTGAATGAGTAAGAGGGCATAAGTTTGAATCTTGCCTTTGATGTTTACTACTTCAGTAACCTTCTAAGCTTATTTTGAAATTTGGTTATCTTATTCATTAAATGAGGAGAGATAATCTGTTTCTACTTTAAACTGCCTTCAAGCCTAAAACTGTGATGCCATATACTGACTGCCTCCCTAAATAGAATGTAAACCTTTTGAGGATGAGAATTATTTCAATTTTATCTTTGTATCAGTGCTAGTTCAATGCTTGGCACATAGTAATCATTTAATAAAAACTTGTTGATTGATTAAATGAGATGAAATATCACTATTATTTAGTCCTCTTTTTGGAGAGCATTTTGATATAATTCAAATATTTTTGAATGTGTATTATATTATATATCATAAATATATATTACATACATTACATATAATGCATATATAATATATACATAGATGTCCTCAAAATCATAGTGCAGTTGTAAGCTATTTAAATTATTAAAGATTAAAACTACATTAATACATCTGGAAGGTGCAATAGAGTGCCAGACCTGAATAAAGGAAGACTCAGCTTCCTGAGTTTAAATTTGACCTCCAGACACTTACTAGCCCTGTGATTCTGGGTAAGTCACTTAATGCTATTTGCCTCAGTTTCCTTATCTATAAAATGAACTGGAGAAGGAAATGGCAGACTATTCTTGTATTTTTACCAAGAAAATCCCAAATAGGGTCCCAAAGAGTTGAACATGTCCAAAATGAAAACAAAAATTACATTGAGATTTTGAGGACAGCCTGTATTTATTATTTGTTAGATACATATATATATTACCTTGTATTCTGGGTGACCCCCAAATCTTAGTGTAGTCTTAAATTTTAATAGCTTAAATAACTTAAAACTATTCTTAGACTTTAAAGACACTGAATATACATCATCTTGTTTCTAAAGTATCAGAAGCTTTGTTTATTTGCTTTTGTGGGAGGAGGAAGACATACTTCAGTAAAATCATATTTAGAGCTATGCTTCACTAAATTCACATCATTCATTCATTCATCATCCAAGAATGCTAATATTTTTGTTCAAATCCCTGGTTTAGTTCTAACCTTTTGCTTCAGTTATTCCTCCTTCCCCTACCTCAGTTCCCCTTCAAATTCTATTGAAGCTGAGAGCTTTCCTTTTATTTCTATAGAATTGGGTAACATTTGGGGACAGACTTGTCAGCTTATTATATTTTTAGGCTTTCATCTTGCATTGTGAATTTCCAGTCCAACAACAAGGTCCCTGACAAATTGATTTTCTTTCTTTAATCCCTTAATGTAATGTTTTTTGAGGACTTCAGAAACCTAAGAATCATCCTTTGAGTTATATTGGATGATAATGTGTGCCCGTGTCAATTGCAGAAGCCATTTGACTTTCAAGTGATCTTGGACTTGTGCCATCTGCTCATTCCATATCATGGCTGCTCTTTTTGGAGATTGAGATATAATTTAATTGGGTAAAAGTTCTATAAATTTATTATGAGGCAATTGAGGCTAAGTGACTTGTCTAGAGTCATACAGTTAGCAAATATCAAATGTCTGAAGCTGGGTTTGAACTCAGTTCTTCTTGACTCCAGGATCAGATTTTTCCTCACTCCAAGTTGTTCCATAATGCTACCTAGCTACCCCAACTTTCTTTCTATTAAAATTTTTATTATATATTATATATGTGTATATATGTATATATATATATTTCTATTATAAAAAATTACAATCTCCCCTCAAAAAAAAAATTAGTCACTTTCTGATGTGAAAAGATGTTAGTGAATTATTAAGATGGAAGCCTCTCCTATCACTTTGACTGAAGCCTACTGTTAAATATAGTTTGGATTATGAATTTACTTTTTATTAAAAGCAGATAATTATTAGAGAGTAAAATTCTTCAGTTTCCTTCTTTTTATAGGGTCTTATTTGATATCTTTGCTGGGGTCCCTTATTTTACCTCTTTTAGTAACCATTATTAAGTAAAAGCCAAGATACCAATATAGTTTTAGAAACCTTCTACAGAGTTGCAATGGGGCTCAAAAACACTTCCTCATGGAAACCATCCCTAGAATGTGCATGGCTACTAGAAGCAATGATCTAGATAAACTTGCAGGGACAAAGCAATTGTAAAATGTTCTCTTGGGGCCCACAATTTTCAAGAAGGCATTTGGCATTGTTGGTGTCATGAATAATGAAACCACATCTCTTAAAGTTCAAGGAAATTCCAGATATCTTCTATTTAAGTCCATTAATAATAAGTTAACATTTATATATCATTTTAAAGTCTACAAAGCACTTTATGTGCATCATATACTTCATCTTTATAATAATCTTGTAAGATAGATGTTAGTATTCTTCCCATATTATGGATGGTGAAACTGAGGCTGAGAGGGAGTAAATAACTTGCCTAGACTCACACAGCTAGTAAGTGAATAAGGTAGGATCCAAAATTAGCTCTTCCTAATTCCAAGTCTGGCATTCTATCCTCTGAACTATATTACTGCCTCATTACTTAAGAGAAAGGTCTAGACAATAATAACCATACATGCAGATTTCCCCTTTTGGACTCAAAAGATGATTTGTTCTAATGTAAAGAATAATAAATAACCTAGTAGGAATGCTCTTGGGCAGCTAAGTGGTGCAGTGAATACAGTGCTGACCTTTAGGTCAGGAAGGCTTATCTTCCTGAGTTCAAATATGGCTTCAGATTCTTATTGGCTCTGTGACCCTGAGCAAGTCAGTTTTCTTATCTGTAAAATGACCTGGAAAAGGAAATGGCAAACTACTGCAGTATCTTTGCCATGAAAACTCCAAATGGGGTCATAAAGAGTAGGTCACAACTGAATATAAAAACAATGGGGCTCTATGTCTGTTTCTTGAGACTGTATTTGTCATACAGATGCCATCAGAATAATGTGGCTAACAACATTTTGAAATGATGGCAAAACTAGACAAAAATGTAAATGGAATATATTTAACAAAAATATATAATAAAACATAGAAAATATTTTTTAAAAAAGAATAATGTGGCTAAGCTAGCACAGACATTTGTTGAAACCCAGGGTTGTGATTCTAAGATACAGGATATATTTTAGAGTCATAGATTTAGTCTTGGAAGGCAGTCTAAGACCATCTACTCCAACTGTCTTTCTACCTTACCTCACATATCTTTCACATGGGATGTGATTTTTTGCTCTGCCACTTATTAGTTGTGTGACCATGAAAGAGTTATTTACCCCACTGAGCCTCAGTTTGCCAATTTATAAAGTGGGAATTATAATTCTATGCAAGCTACCCAAATGATGTAATAGTGAAGAAATCACTTAAAAAGCATTGTACAATTGTGAGTTGAGTCTCTCCATTCCCTGTCCAGCACATATATGGCATATTGCCCCAAATCTTTATCTGTGTAGAGAGAAAGCCATTTTTTTACTTGTCAATCCTGATTAATTCCTCCCCCAGTCCTGGGAAGCAGGAAAAGAGAAAGGAGAGAGGGAGGGAGGGAGAGAAAAAAAAGGAGGGAGAAAAACACCTGATGAAGAAGCAGCCTCAATGCAGGCAGAGCAAATCCAGAGAGCTTTTCCTTAGTGAAAGATGGATTGTGAAATTGTCAGACTTCTCCCACTCCTTCCCAAAGTGAAAATGGTGTGTCACATCAATCTTAATCATAATACTGAGAAGAGGCATTTTAGTAGAGCAGGATTATTCATGAGAACTTTCTTCTTCCTTTCTCACTTCCTTCCAAAACAAGCTTAATATGAACTTCAAGTGAACTTATATTTCTGCCCACTCAAAGGAACAGGTCACCAGCAGAGAACTCACATCCACGTCTGAACTGGGATTGGGAGAAGGGCTGGGAGCATGAGTCAGGTTGGCAAGATAGAAGAGGGAATCAGCAAGCTACCCTTTGATCCTGAAAGGGGCAGTGGACTAGACTCCAGAGGACTGGAGATCTAATTACAAATAGCTTCAAGGGCATCAAAACGATATGTGGTATATGTCAGCACATTGCTGCATTTTTTCTAGTGATATCTTCTTAGGTGGAAAAAATTAAGATATGATACTGAACAACCTTAATACAATCCCTTTTCTCCATTCACAGAGCTTCAATTCTGGCCCAGGCTTAAATCATAGCTTTGATTTTTTCAAAGACTTCTAATTGGTCTTCTGTGGTCCTCTCCTCACACCAAACTACTGTGTGTGTGTGTGTGTGTGTGTTTAATCACTTCAGTCATGTCCAATTCTTTGTGACCCCATTTTCTTGGCAAAGATACTGGAGTGGTTTGCCACTTCCATCAACTCATTTTGCAGATGAGAAAACTGAGGCAGAGAGGGTTAAGTGACTTGCAAGGTCACACATCTGCTAAGTATCTAAGGTTAGACTTGAACTCAAGTCCTTCTAATTCCAGGACCAGTGCTCTATCCTATGCATACCTACTAAAGGGATTTTCCTTAAGTGTAGATCTGACTACATCACTTCCCAAATCAACCAACTTCAATGTCTCCCTCCCCTGTCTAGAATCAAAAAGGAACTCTTCTGTTTAGCTTTTAAATCCCTTTCCAGTATGGTCCCAATCTATGTTTGAGTCTCATTGGATGTTACTTCCCAGTCCATACTATGCTAACCAGCTAAACTGGTTTTGTCTCTGTTGTTCACACACATCACTCCTTTTCTTCTCTCTGTAGCTTTGTACTGGCTTACACACACACACACACACACACACACACACACACACACATACGTTGAATGCTTTCCCTTCCTCCTTGCTTCTCTCTAATAAAATTCTTCTCTTTCTTCAAATTGCAATTCAAAGGCAGATTTCAGCAAGATCTAAGAAGACTTCCATAAACTGATGCTGAGTGAAATGAGCAGAACCAGGAGAACATTGTAACCCAGTAACAGTAAGATTGTATTATAATTAACTATGACATACTTAGCTCTTCTCAGCAATACAATGTTCCAAGACAGTTTCAAACAGATGAAAAATGCCATCCACATACAGAGAAAGAACTAAGGAGACTGAATGCAGGTCAAAATATAATATTTTCACCTTTTTTTTTCTTTCTTGTAGTTTCTTCCTTTGGTTTTGGAAGAGGAGATTCTTTGTCTCAATTGCTACCTAGTCTTAATCACTGTATGGGTGTTGCTTTAGTCAAATTGAGACCTATTGAAGCCCTTAGCTTAAAAAGGCCAACGTCTCCCATTTCATCCAGGACCATCTCCTGTAATCTTGATCTATATCTTACCACTGGACCCAGATGGCTCTGAAGAGGAAAGTGAGGCAGGTGACCTTGCACAGTCCTCCCACATTAAATCCAATTCACTTGCATGTCATGATATCACCTATCTGATGTCATGGTCCTCTTTGAGAATGAAGGACTAACAACAATGACAACTCTTAATAGAAAAATTGGACACCTCAGCCAAACATCTTCATGCTGATGATCATTTTACTACATAATATAATCACAGAGACACTTCCTTCCTTCCTTCCTTCCTTCCTTCCTTCCTTCCGTCCTTCCTTCTTTCCTTCCTTCCTTTCTTTCTTTTCACAAATTTCCCCATGAATCATGTTGGGTGAGAAAAATCAGAACTAAAGGAAAAAACCATGAGAAAAAAAAAGGTGAAAATAGTATGTGTTTATCTATATTCCTTTTTTATAGTCCACTCTCTGGATGTGGATGGCATTTTCCAGCCAAAGTCTATTGGGATTGCCTTGGATCACTGAATTGCTGAGAAGAAATAAGGTTATTATAGTTGATCATTGCACAGTTCTGTTGTTGCGATGTATAATGTTTTCATGCTTCTGCTTGCTTCACCCAGCATTAGCTTATATTAATCTTCCCAGATCTTTCTAAAATCATCCTGTCCATCATTTTTATAGAGCAATATTATTCCATTACTTTCATATGCTATAATTATTTAGTCATTCCTCAATTTATGGACATCTACTCATTTTCCAATTCCTTGATACCACAAAAAGAGTTGCTACAAACATTTTTTGCACATGTGGATCCTTTTCCCTCCTTTATGATTTTTTTTTTTGAGATACAGGCCCAGTTATGGCACTGCTGGATCAAAGGGTATTCCGTTTTGTAGTTTTTGGGGCATAGTTCCAAATTGTTCTCCAAAATGATTGGATCAGTCCACAACTCTAACAATGCATTAGTGTCCCAGTGTTCCCACATTTCCTTCAACATTAATCATTATTTGTTTATGGAATAATGATACTTGTAATAATTACTTCATAAGACCATTGTATATATTAGAGAAAGACCACTGCATCCTGGGTTATCACTAGTTATCTTGATCTTAGTCTTGCCACTGTACTCCCATGAACAAGACTGATGACTTTGTGCAGTTCTGCCTCACTCAAATCCCTTTTACCTACAAGACAAAACATCATACTTGTGAAATCATTGGTCCTCTTGAGAATAAAGGATGAACAACAACAAAAAGTATATCTATATCTGTTTTCCTAAGTGCTGTGTCTCATTTTTCTATAGGCTCAGCTAGCTGTCCAATTAGAAAAAAAATTATAAAATAATTTCTGTGGAAATATTCATGACTGCAACTTAATGAATTACTCCTATTTGGGTCATTTTTCACTTTTACAAGGGATAATACATTCATTGAAAGGAATCAATATCTATTGATGAAATTTCAGCCACATATAAAAATCATTAATTCTAGTTATTTTTCATCTTCTTGATTCTAGTGCCCACCTCTACTGGCCCAGGCTCTTTTCAGGAATATTCTATTGTTTAAACCTTAGGTACTAGAAACATCCAAACCCCATGAGACCTTGCTAATTGGCACTTTCTTGCCATAAAATTGGAAGATGGGAATTGATGCATTTATGTAAGATCCCATTACAATACTATCAGACCAATAAAATATAAAGTTCTCAAGGGATAACTTTGTATCCCTAGGATTTAGCACAGTACATGTTTCAGAGAAGGGCATTTAACTAAATGCTTATTGAATTAAACATCTGGCTCTTTTTCACACTTAATCATCCTATTATAAGACATGGAATAGGTATACCTTCAGTGAACTAGAAGTTATGAAAGCCTAGAATAACTTGGGTAGCAGACCTAGAGGATACATCTCATAGGTTTATCAATCCCTTCTTTCTTTAATCTGAAGAACATCTCACTAGCGGACTGGACCTTCCATTGACTGAATTATCTCTCTATATAGACTACCCCTTTCAGAGGTCCAGTTGTTTCACTGTGTGACCTAGATATGTCCTTGTCCTTTCACCCTTTAATCTCCCAACATGCCCTTAGTTGGATTTTGTTTCCTCTTTTGTGAGTTAACATGAAACACATGAAGACCTAATACTTTCAGAATTTACTGGAAGGTCTTCCTCTTCTATAGAAACCTATAAATTTAAAAAAGCAACTTCAAGAGACTGGCACAAATGGGGTACAATTTTTTACCATAGAGATTTTTTGGGAAACTCAGAAGGTATCTTGTAGTCTGCAATCATTTCTGCTGATGAACATCAACCCTGCATAAACAAAAGTTCTTGAATTGTGCTATTCCAAGGTGGGAAGGAGCATCAGGAGCTCTTTTATTAATTTGTTTAATAATCTGACATCCTTAGACTATTCACTATGGCAAGGGTACCATATATACTAAGGAAGCTTCAGGAGTGAGCTTAGGTATAGACAATAGTCCTGAAGAATTTGCTAGCCTTTGTTTTATTCCATGACTAACTGTGGCCAGAAGATTCAGGTCAAGGTAGAACTTCTAAGTTAGTGCTTCCTGGATTGACCCATTCCGCAACTGTTTTAGAGCTGTTTGATTTTAGAAATCATCATAAGCCAAGTATTTTTTTTTTTTTGTAGTAGTCCAATATGAGTCTGAGTATCTGCTCATCCCAAGTGGTTTTCTCTTTGAGTCCTTTTGTCTATGTTCCTGAGGAAATTTTGTTTTCTTTTTCAAGTTGTGAACAGCCTGAGATTTCAGGTACATAAAATGCTGAAGGTTTGGGATGATGATGGCTATGTCATAAGATTAGTCACAGCTGTATCTTTGAAACGGCCTTTCTTATTCTCTCTAGTATGTGTATTAGGAATTCCAGGAACTTGGTGGATGGACAGATTATCAAGAATGATCTGGTTCAAACCAACAAAGCCAGTGCTGACTGTCTGAGAAGAAACTATAATATTTGGGGGGTGGTATGGGGTGATAATGATAGATGGATATAGGATCTACTCAGTATCAAGGATTGTGAAAACTAGACACAGATGGTGAGTGGCACTGAGTTAAAATATGAGAAGAAATTTCTCTTTAATATTCAAGAATATTGACAGAGTCTTTTTATATCAAGAAAAATAGCAACGTAAATGGTCAAATGATATGGACAATTTTCAGATGAAGAAATTAAAGACATTTCTAGTCACATGAAAAAATTATCTAAATCACTATTGATTAGAGAAATGCAAATTAAGACAACTCTGAGATATCACTTCACACCTCTCATATTGGCTAAGATGGCAGGAAAAGATAATGATGAATGTGGGAGGGGATGTGGGAAAATTGGAATACTGATACATTGTTGGTGGAACTGTGAAAGGATCCAACCATTCTGGAGAGCATATCCTTTGAAACAGTAGTGTTGCTACTGGGTCTGTATCTCAAAGAAATCATAAAAGAGGGTAAAGAACCCACATATGCAAAAATGTTTGTAGCAGTTCTTTTTGTAGGACCATAAATTAAGTGGATGCCCATAAGTTGAGGAGTAGCTGAATAAGTTATAGTTTATGATTATAATGGAATATTATTGTCCTATAAGAAATAATGAGCATGATGATTTCAGAAAGGCTTGGAAACTGATGCTGAGTGAAGTGAGCAAAATCAAGAGATTATTGCACACAGTAACAATAAGATTATGTGATGATCAACTGTGATGGATTTGGCTCTTTTCACCAGTGCAGTGATTCAAGGCAATCTCAATAGACTTGGGATGGAAAATGCCATTCACATCCAGAGAATTATAGAGATTCAATGTAAATCAAAGCATACTATATTCACCTTTTCTTTTTGTTTGTTTTTCTTTTCTTGTTTTTTTTTTTTCGCTTTTTATCTGATTTCTTTTTTCACAGTATGATGAATATGGAAATATGTTTAGAAGAATTGCACATGTTAACCTATATAAGATTGCTTGATGTCTTAGGGAGGGGGGGAGACAGGAAAAGAGAGAAAAATTTGGAATACAAGATTTTACAAAGGTGAATGCTGAAAACTATCTTTGCATGTATTTGGAAAAATAAAATACTATTTTAAAAAGCAATATAAAAAAAGAAAGCTATGGGTGTTTTTACATTTCATTAACATATCAAAAGAGATCAAGATTGCTGATTTAAGTCCTGATGGTTTTGTGAACAAAGTGCTGCTGCATGACTTCATGTGTTTTTGCAATCTCACTAACATGTTTTTTCTGTCACTTACCCCTTGACAGAAGGGGATAAAGATGGAAAGATATATTTACTTACATTCCATTAGTAGTGAGATGAATAAACAAGAAAATAAATGAAGTCTTTCTGACTCCTCAAGACTGGAAAGGCACACAAATTGTTCTTTGGCAGATGTTAATGTATTTGTCTATATTCTTAAGTTGTTTTCAGTCATGTCTGACTCTTTGCAATGACAGTTGGGGCTTCTTGGCAAATATACTAGAGGGTTTGCCATTTCGAAACTTCTCTAGCTCATGTTACAGATAAGGAAACTGAGACAAACAGAGTTAAGTGAGTTTGCCAGTGTCATATAGCTCTTAAGTGTCTGAGGCTAGATTTGAACTTAGGAAGAGGAGTCTTCCTGACTTCAGATCAAGTGTTCTGTTCACTGCAATGCTACCTAATCGCTATTATAGACCAGGTCTCAAAAGCATCAAAATTAAATGAACTATCTCAGATAATTAAATCTAATCAAGTGAGATTTTATTTGTAAAGTACTTAATACAGCACCTAGTGATTAATAAATGCTTGTTCTCTTTCCTTTTCTTTTATTATTTAAGCATTAAAAGTAAATAATCAAAAAAATAAAAAGGATATGATAACAATTCTTTTTCTGCAGAAAGTCATTAGATTAGGCACTTAAAACAAAACAATCTGTAGATCGTTGGAATTTTGGGGAAAAAAAAAAACTTTCTCTTCCCTAGTCTCCTGAGTTAAATCTTTTATAATTCAAGCTGTCAGAGGTGTATAACCCAGTATAGACAAGGGGAAGGGGCTGACTGGCTCACAGATAACTAAGTGTGATCCCACAGAATCATGACACTTTAGACTTGAAAAAGATCTTACATAATAGAGGTGAAGTCTAAGATCTCTACTCAGATTTTTTTAAAATCCCAAACTAAAATGCATAGAATTAAAAGGGGAACCAATTTTATTGAAACACAGTTAGCAATTGAAAAAAAAAAATCAAATTCATGGACCTCCTGAAATTTATCCATGGATCC
The DNA here is from genome assembly GCF_902635505.1 of Sarcophilus harrisii. Lineage (NCBI taxonomy): Eukaryota > Metazoa > Chordata > Mammalia > Dasyuromorphia > Dasyuridae > Sarcophilus > Sarcophilus harrisii. Next base: position 301,331,582 of record NC_045426.1, on the reverse strand, counting down.
TAAGAATCCCTAGTTAAGAACCCCTTTTATTGATCATTTATAACAGCATTGCATACCCTGGGGGGTGTGGTTCCTGGAGGTCTGTGGAGTGATTGCAGCATTTGCTAAGCATTGTCATTTTACTTTTTATTTAATTTTCAATAAAATATGCAGTATGATTTAGTATGAAAAGAAAGGAGAAATATCTATAGACTATATAACATCTCATAGATGTAAGTATAATTGAGTTTCAAATGTGTGTAGGTACATGGAATAGATCTCAGACTTTCTTGTTATCAAGAAAAAGATGATATAACATTGATAAGTGCTGATTTATATACTTATTTTCCTATTTTAAAAAATTGTGTGGGAATAATCTATATCTATATTTAAGGTATCCTTGCTGAGAACATTAGAAGGGGAAAAAATAAGGGATCTTATTAGAATTACATTCTCACAATAGATCTTGTGTAATAGAATGCAATGCAGTGCAAAGAAAATGAGAAATATTTATGAAGTGCTTTTTGTATGACAAGTGCCATGCTAAGTGCTGGGGAAACAAACCCAAAAAAGGTGACAGATTTTATTCTTTAGGAATTCCTTTAGGAGCTGAGATGGAATAAGAAGGAGATTCATCTTTATGTTCAGTTCATGGCACGAGGAAAGGCCATGTAGTACTTGGGGAGGAAAATTTCTAGGCCAAATGGCAAAGCTCACAGAACCTTGGGGATTGATGGTAAGATCAATGACCACTTACTTACCAAGAAGATGTTAGGATTAATGTTTAGAGCACAGATGAGACAGGATTCCCTCTGGGATATCAGCAGTAGAGTTAAGGATCTCACTCCCCACACAATTTATTGAAAGATGTTCAGAATACAAAATTTTGCTCTCCTTATCTTTTCCTTAAAAAAACAAACAAATAAAAGCAACCCCAAACCCTTTATTTAGTGGAACAAAGTACTGTCCTTAATATAAATTCACTTTAAAAACTTTACTGAATTTATAATGTTGTATGGTTTTTTTTTTTTTTCGTCATCATGTACTTTATCAAAAAATGGATACTACAACTACTATGCTTCTGGGGTCTGAAATAGTTTTTACTTTAAAAAGAAGTGCTCATACTCAGCAAAATGTTAGCCACTGGCCAAGTCCAACTTTTTCATTTGACAAAAATAAAAAAGAAAGAAAAGAAGGATCATACAATATGTCTAAGAAAGTATTATAGAACTTCTTAGAAACTTTCAGTTAATGATTAGTTCCACATATTGTATATCTCAAAGAGCACTAAAATTACATTACTTTAATTCAGACTCCTTATGACCAATCAATCACTCAATAATAATTTATTAAGCACTTATCGTATGTTAGGCACTATGCTTAGTGCTGGAATTCAAAATAGCCTGTATTAATGAGGTCAGATTGAAGCTCTGGTTATGCAATACATAGCTCAGTGCTAAGGGTTATTAACCACAAGGTCAGTGTTATATGGATGATGATGACAAAGATGAAGATGTAATGATGATGATGAACAAGGAGTTCCAAAGATCCAAGTGTTGGGAAACAAACAAACAAAAAAAAGTGACAGCTTTTGTTTTTTAGGAACTCCTTTAGTAGCTGAGATGGTAAAGAATTGCCTAGAATTATTAAGAAAAGAATACTTGAATATACATGAGGGAAACCTGTTTACAAAAAAAAAAAAAAAAGTTTTACACAAAATCTTTTGTAGGCCCATAGATTTAGAGCTAGAAGGAACTTTGGATCATTATGTCCTGTCCAGTCCTTGTTTTATAGTTGAAGAAGCAGAGGGTGAGAGAGTTTAAGTGACTCTCCACAGGTCATTCAGCTGTTAAGTGAAAGAAGTGGGATGTTTCACTTAAGCTTTCTTAACTCCAAGTTCAGAATGTCATCCACTATTTGCAATTCTACATTGCCTCCAAACTTCACCAATACCTTCCTCAAATATTTTGTTGTTTTATGGAGAAGAATCTGGGTTCTCAATAGAACAAAAGCTCTGACAGTAACACTCTGAAGAAGCTATAATTACAAAGCCAATGATAGAATATACTCCTGTCATTTGAAGAATTTTCTTTTGGGGGATGGAGGGGAGGGAAGGACATTGATCAAGAAAATTATCTCCTGAAAGAAGTAGAGATCATGATCTGCATCTATAAAAAGAATAAAAACATTGGTGAAGTTATGGATCTATGAAGCACAGAAATTAATCAATATTTTTCAGAATTTCTCTCTTTAATGCACAGTCTTAAAAACTTTTTTTTAAAAGGAAGTGTTTTTATGGAAGCAGCCAAATAGCAAAGTGAGTAGAATTGGAATCAGGAAGATATGAGATCAAATCTTGCTGTGTGATACTTATTAGCTGTGTACATGGGCAAATTTATTTAACCTCTCTTTGATATGCCACAGTTCTCAGTTTCCATAATTATCCTGACCCAGTCCTTACTCAGTTTCCCTGCTTCTCAAAGCTCAGTCCTGCAAAACTTCCTCTCCCTCTTTATCAGAATATTTGATAAGGATAAAAGATCTTATGTTTTAGAATATCAGAATGCCTCTCCCTATCCCAAGCTACCAGAATGTCAGATACCATCTTATCAAGATGCTTCTCCCCATCTCCAGGGTTCCCCCCATGCCTCCCCCTCACTCTGTCAGAACCGGATTGTCAGAGTCCTGTTCTTGCTCTCAGCACCCTGACTCCGCTCCTGCCTCAGTCTACCCTGAGTCTGAGCCATGTGTATATAGGTTGTTGAGAACTCTCTTTGTTTGCTGGATTCTTAGAGAAGATAGTCTCATTCAGCCTGGACCAAACATGGATCCATTTGGTCCCAGTAAATCTCTCCCATTTAATAAATTATTAAATACTCTCTAATCTCTATCCTGCCTCAGCTTCTCTGGCATTACATATTTAACCTCTATCTGCCTCAAGTTCCACATCTGTAAAATGGGAATAATAGTGGCCACACAAGATTGCTGTGAGACTCAAATGAGAAAATGTTTCTAAAGCACTTTGTAAACCTTAAAGTGCTATACGAGTGCTAGCTATTATGTTTTTCTTCCCTCTCCCATTTTAAATAGCTTTTTATTTTACCAAATACATTCAAAGAAAGTTTTCAACATTTGCCTTTACAAAACCTTGTGTTTCAACTTTTTCTCCCTTCCTCCCCCCCTCCCACAAACAACAGCAAACTAATATACATTAAAAACATGTGCAGTTCTTCTAAACATATTTCCATATTCATCATGCTGTACAAGAAAAATCAGATCAAAAGGTGAAAGAAAAAAGGCAAACAATAACAACAAAATAAGATTAAAATACTCTGCTTTGATCCATATTTGATCTGTATAGTTCTCTCTCTGGTTGTAGATGGCTCTTTCCATCACAGTCTATTGAAATTACCTTGAGTCACCTCATTGTTAATAAGAGTTAAGTCTATCATAGTTGATCATCACATAATCTTATTGCTGTACACAATATTCTCTTGGTTCTACTCACATCACTTAGCATCAGTTTTTGTAAGTCTTTTCAGGCTTTCCCGAAATCAGTCTGCTCATCATTTCCTATAGAATAATATTCCATTACATTCATATGTCATAATTTATCCAGCCATTCCTCAGCTGATGGGCATCCACTCAATTTCCAGTTCTTTGCCTCTACAAAAAGGGCTATTACATTTTTGCACATGTGGGTCCTTTCCCACTTTTATGATTTCTTAGGAACACAGATCCAGTGGAAACACAGTGCTAGCCATTATTATCCTGTTTTTTTATATATGAATAAAATTACATTTAGAGACATTAAAGGCATTGTCAAATACTCTGCAGTTAGACATTCGTTTGGTCATTAAAGTAAATAAATAGCAAACATTTATAATGTGCCTTTCCTGGGTCAGTCAGGGTGCCAAATACAAGAAATAAAAAAGACAAAAGCTAAATATTTCCTGACCTCAAGGAGTTTATGTTGTCCTGAAAGAGATGCTAAAGGGATAGACTCATGATCTCATTATCCAAGAAACTCCTAATAAGGGAAAGTCCTTCACAAATGCAGGTCTCTATTTTCTCTATAACTAACAGTTTTAGAGAGTTGTCTAGAGCACTGATTCAACCTCAAATAGAAAGGGGGCTTAGTAAACCATAATGATTCCTGTCAATGTATACTGAGTTAATGTTTTATTTATTTTTGTTAAATAGTTCCCAGTTCCATTTTAATCTTGAGGTCATATAAAATCTGTGGATTCTCTGTCTGACACTTCTGCCCTGAGAGATAAAATGACTTGTCCAGGGTTGTACAGCTAATATATGTCAGAAGCAGGATCTAAATTCAAGGCTGCAACTTTGACCCTGATCATCTTTATATTTTAGACTAGAGTTCTCCAAATATTTTGGTCTTAGCATTTCTTTGGTGCTCATGACTTATTGAACGCTTTCTAAAGAGCTTTAGTGTATATGGAACAAACACCCATATATACACATATTTGTATATTAATATTTACAACATATATGAAATATCAATATTTGAGTGTATTATTTGTAAGCAATAAAAAGTATAACAGTATATATTAATTATAAGTACAAGCAGTAAGTAGAGTATATTAGTATATATTAATTATAAGTATAATAATGAAACTAGTTTTGACTTCATACTCCAGGTGAAAGGATTTTAGAGGATGCCAAGGGTCCATGGATCACACTTTGAGAACCCCTGCATTTGATCATGCTGCTTCTAACAAATATAAGTATAGTTGAAATCTATAGCACAGAGTGATAGATTTGGAGTATGGAAGACCTGAATTCAAATCCTTCTTCAGATACTTACTAACTCTATGATCCTGGAAAAATCAGTTAAACTATCAGCCTCAGTTACTTCATCTGTAAAATGGGGACAATAATAGCACTTACTTCAATGGGTTGTTGTGAGAATCAAATGAGATAACATTTGCAATGTACTTTTCAAGCACAGTGTTACATAAAATGCAAAATAATTTGGGAGGGGTTAATAAAGGCTTTCTTTTAGCAAATATTTGAGAGGGTGAAAGATGGTGAAAATCTTAAATTTCTTGTTAGATGAGGCTTGGTTGAAAGGACTGAGAATATTTGGCTAGGAAAAAAAGAAAATTCATGAGGGGACACTTTCTTTATCTTAGTAACTTTAACAAACTTTAATGTTTGTCTTACAAAAGAGGTATTGGACTTGCTCTATTATGGAATAAGGACTACATGTTGAAAAGAAGCAAATTTGTGCTTGATGTCAAGAAGAAAAACAAACAGACAAGCAACTGTCTAACAATTGAAGCTGTCCAAAAGTAGAATGCCTTGCTTAGGAGGCAGTGGTTTCCTTTTAAAGGGAATCTTCCAGCAGAAGTTGGATGACCTGATATCTAATAATAGGGATTCTTACAGGTTTGGGTAGGATTAAATGGCCTCTGAGAGCCTTCTAACTCAATTTCTGTGACTGAATGTTATTCTGCTTGGTTTTCCCTCCTTCTAAATTTCTTTTTATTTCCTTCTGTGTATTTTTTTTAAATGTTTTATTTAAATTATTTTTCCTTCATTCTTTCCCTCCCTCCCTCCCTTCTTTCCTCCCTTCCTCCTTCCCGCCCTCTCTCTTTCCCTTCCCCTTTCCTTTTTCCTTTCCTTTTTCCTTTCCTTCCTTCCTTCCTTCCTTCCTTCCTTCCTTCCTTCCTTCCTTCCTTCCTTCCTTCCTTCCTTCCTTTCTTCCTTTCTTCCTTCCTTCCTTTCTTTCCTTCCTTTTTTCCTTTTTTCTTTCTTTTATCCTTTCCTTTCTCTCTTCTTTCCTCCCTTTTTCTTTCCTTCTCTCTCTCTGTTTTTCTGCCTCTCTTTCTCTTAATCTCTCCCTCCCCCATCATTGATCATTAATTTTTATACACAATCTCTTCCATAAAATAATCCTAGAATAAGTTATTGCCAAAGAAATTTGGCAAAAATTCAGAGGAATCACTGTTAAGTATAAGGAAATAAAATTTAAAATAGTAACAAAATATTTAGTGCTCTAAAGATCACAAAATAATTCACACATATAATTTCATTCTTACAAAATCCCTATGAAGAATACTATTAAATCTTTCCACTTTCAAAGATGAGGAAACTAAGGGTCAGAAATAGTAAATTATTATTCTAGGGCACACAATCAGTAATTGTCTGAGATAGATAAATTGAACTTGAGTCCCCCTGATTCCAAGTCCAGTTCTCTCTATTCACTAGACCATTTTGAAGTGTGCCAATAGAACTTCCTACACTCAAGTACATCCCCCAGTGACTGCCATTATTACTGAATTCTACATTAAAGATTTTTCCTTCAAGTTAGGTATTATGTTGTATGAGGGTCCTCTTTTTAAACATAGCTATCTTTTAGGAGAGAACACATCAAGTCATTAACATCTTAGTAAAATGACCTCATCAGAGGTTAAAAATCTCTTACTTCTACAGGCTCTGGAGGAATCAGATATAGATAGATGATAGATAGATAGATAGATAGATAGATAGATAGATATGTTGGGATAACAAAGAGGGGTAACATTTAATGACAAGGGAGAGAAATAAGAATGAGAATAGAAGAGATGATTCTAAGATATCAGGGTACTGAATGAGTCTTATTGACAAAAAAAAAATAAACAATAAAGCCTCATTCTACTGTAAAACTTATCATACCACACTATTTGTTTCAAATTATATCCCTTTATATGGAGTGATATGCATTCTAAAGGCCCATTTCTTTCTACAATATAAAAATGTAATATTTTTTACTATAACATCTAAAATATGGATGTTTTCATTTTTCTCCTGATTTCATTGTTTCAATAGCATTTGAGTGAATCTGAGAAGAGAATTTTTTTTTTTACTTTGAAAAAAAAAATTAAGACTGGATCTTTCCAACTCATGTAGGCAGGAAATATAGACACTAATTCATAGCCTCCTTGATCCACTTTGACCTGAAGTGTTCTGACCTGAGCTGGTTGGCTACTGCTGTATTAATGTTTAACTGATTCTCAGAACTCCAGGAACTCAAGTAGTCCAGTGATCCACCAATTTTAGTTTCCTGGGTAGCAGGGATTAGGTTTACAGACATGCATCACCAATTAGAAGAATAAATTTAACTGAAACATTTTTAGAGTTCCAAGTTTAGAGTTCATGCCATGCCTTCTCTGGGAAAAATTCTTTTACTATTAAATTTCTTTACTCAGTAAAAATTCAAATCTAGTTAGTTTTCTTGTTTGGTGGGTTGGACAGGGAGATTTAACAATAATAGCCATAAAGAGACAAGAGAATTGAAATTTGTTTTACTTTTCCTTTCCCAAATTTAGCCCTCAACCACCTCATGTGCTATTTACTATAATGAAAAGGCACTAATTAAGAACCATTTTATATCCATAGAGTGAAGGACATTATGCTATATTTTAGGCAGTATAAAAGAGTAAAATGTTGGACATGGAGTTAAAAGACTCAAGTTGAAATCTTGATTCTGATACTTGCTGATGGTTATGGACAAATGATTTCAACCTCCAAAATTCAGTGTCCTCATTTGTCAAATGAAAATTATATTGTCCATAATACCTACCTAACAGGGATACTATAAAAACTAAATAGACAACAAGTATAAAGTACTTTGCAAATTTTAAAACACTATATGTGCCCCTATTATCATTCAAAAAAAGTTTGAAAAAAAAAAAAACCAAACAAACAAAAATGCTTTTGCACAAGCTAAATAAAAGTATTTGGGATTAGTCAATAAGCATTTATTAAAAGCATACTTAAATAAGTGAGCTTTATTTTTGTCCTAACAGTGGACTTCAATGACTCTGGAAGAGAAAGAGGGAAAGAGAGAGAAAGAAAGAGAAAGAGACAGAGACAGAAAGATTAGGAATTTTGTGCAACTCAGCCTATTTTTGTTAGGTTAAACATGTGCTATTCTCCTAAATATGTTTCCATATTCATCATGCTTTGCAAGAAAAATCACATCAAAAGAGAAAAAAAATAAGAAAGAAAAAGAAACAAGCAAACAAACAAAAATAAAAAAATGAAATAGTATGTGTGAATCCTCATTTAGTTTCCATAATTCTCTGAATGTGAATAGCATTTTCCATATCAAGTCTGTTGAAATTGCTTTGAATCACCTCATTGCAACTTAGTCTTACTTAAATCTAGTCATTGCACAAGTCAAGACATTACTCTTCATAAAGGGGTGTCATTGGTCCTCTTCAAAAATGAAGAATGAATAAGAAGTACATAGTATATGCCAGGCTTATGCCATTAGGGATAGAAATATGAAAAAAAAGAACCAAAGAGAATTTCTGCCATTAGACAATTTACAGTTTAATGGAGTAAAACAAAACACAAAAAGAAGCTGAAAAGGGGTGCTGAGTGGGGGATTGGATGAAGAAAAAATTCAGTCAGTCAAGAAATGACATGCCTGAATCAAGTTCTCTCCATAAACATTGTAATAATAGTTTGCCTTATTATAATGATTATATGATAAATTTTCAATGCAAGTTATAACTGACACATAGCCCTTTAAGTTTCCAAAGGGATTTTTGTTCATTTTGTCCCCTGGGTCTTCCCACATTTCTGTGAAGTAGATATATTAGTAGCTCCACATTACTAATATGCTCATAGAGATTTGATGGCTCCCTGTGGTCACAGAATGTAAGTGGGATTGGAACTCATTTCTTCCCAATTCTAAATACAACATCATTAAATGTATTATTCTTATTTAATCCTCTAACTGTTTCCAAATATCAGAAGCTCTGTTTGACTACAAGAACACTGAATAGAAACCTTTGCTTTCTCCCCATTTGCCAACATGGTAGATTCCACTCTGTTATTCTATCTTCCCTCTGCCAATCAAAATAATGAGCTCCCATTGACAGAATTGTCTATCATGGAGTAAAAAGAAATTACAGTGATCTTAGATGGATGACTCAAAAGTAGATACCATTATGTAGTATTTAAATGTATGCTCATCATTGTGGAAATAGCCCCAATGGAATTACCAAATAAAAACTGACTTCCTTGTTTAGCTTTCTCTCTCTCTCTCTCTCTCTCTCTCTCTCTGTGTGTGTGTGTGTGTGTGTGTCCAATTTCCTGAAAATAATCTCTTTTTTTGAATGACAGCAAAGAGTGTCCCTAGACGTCTTGCAGTCCTTGGTACTAAGATAGTAGATACATTAAAGTCACATTGGTGAATTTCACTGACACTCAGAAAAATTTATAACAGGAAAACAGGTTTAAGTATATAAAAGAAAACACTGTTGACCTAGTCCCTTTCCCTCTTCCCTGCTTCACATCAATCTGTCAGTAACTCTAATTTTCTATCAGAGGCACATTATTTGATGATTATTTGGTTACTCAATTTGTACCAAGGAGCCATTGCAAACAAGAGATATAATATTGTTTATTGAACTGAAGGAATAAATAATTTTGCTTTCTAATTTTATAATATTTAATGAAAGCCACCATCCATTGTGACTAGTCCAGTATTGCAGTGAATAAGGTCTGGAGGAGTGTTTTGGGGTTTTGTTTCTGTTTTCACATAGAATTCACACTGTACACATTTTGGCACAGATTGATCATTGAAGAAATATGTGTCTTCAACAACAACAACAAAAAACCAGATATGGTATTTTACAGCGGGTTGCAGCTAATGGTTGGGACATGTTCAAGTGTTATATCCTAGAAAATCTAACAGCTCTAGTTAAATCCTAGGACAGTAAAATTTCTGTTTCAAATTTTTTAGCTTCTAAAAGTCTCACATATTTTCTTTTGTTATTAATTCACTTATTCTGGTAGGAGATAAATTGTCCCTCATCTCTTGAGCCAGGAGAACAGAAATTACTTTGTTACAAAGGAAAGAAGGAGACTTACAGCAGTAAATGAATGCTTCCTGGTCTTTCATTCATTCCACACCACAGTGGTGGCAGGCCTGTCCTCCTTCGTTTCTCCACCGAGACCAAGGCCGTCTGAGCCAGAGACAGGCTCAGAATGGGCTCAGAGACAGACTTGGAAAAAGCTCAGAGCCAGAGAAGACAGAAGACTGGAGTCTGGAGCACAAACTCTCGGACTGAGACAGACTTCAAGACAGAGACCATGGCGGTAGTCCTCCTGCTTCCCCCACAGCTTCCCCCAAGAAAGCTAGCCTGGGACCTAGGCAAGGAAACTAGATTGTGAAGGAGATAATAAAGAATTTGGACTTTTTCCCTGGCTACTGTCATGGTGATTACTAAACTGAAACGAAAGCTGGTCCAGAGACCTCCAGAAAACCAACCAGAACACTACATATGAGTTAAGAGGTAACATTTACCCAAGGTCAGTCATTTGCCACAAAGCAAAATTGAGTCCAAAGTAATCTAACAATTCTGGGTTTGAGAGATGGGGACACAAGTCAGTGTGAGAATGGGCAAAAGGAGTCCAGTTCTTGGATTGCTACCAGGAAAGGCATGACTGTAGTGGAGAGGAGACGATTGGAATCTCAGGACTGAATAATAATATTGGATGCCTGAGGGGAAGGACAGTGAGGATAAGCAAAAGAGATATAAAGGAACAATGGAAATGGAAAAGGGGATAAAGGGCCACTTAAAGAAGCAACATATACAGAAATACTGATTAAAAGACAGAGGGAATGAAACTTCAACTCTGCCTTAATCATAATTTTGATAAGGATTAGAACAGCTTCCTGGTTAATAAAGGGGAACATGAATATGTGTATCTAATTAAACCACTAGAGTAGCATTTTTAGCCTTTTATTGTGAAGGAAAGTTTTAATCATTGCTTTTTTTCTTAATAAACTTGTCAGCATACCTGCCAGTGACATCAAAAGAAGAGTTTCATCCTTAGAAATTTTTAATTTGGGGGGAAGGGAAGGGAGAAACAGGACTTTAATTTAATTAACAGAGGAAACTGGTGAGGAAATAAACTCCCTTCTATCAGTATAGATGGATATCTGAAAGTTGTTCAATTAAATTTATAGGGCATTGAGCAATTAAATGCTCAGAAACCTCTCCCCAGTCCTTCCTACCAAACTAGTATATTTAAGGTGCACTGTCCCAACTATGCCACACTCTTACTCATGGGTTTAATATATCTTTAAAATATGCTACTTCTGAAAATTGCTTAGAACACTCTAAATTGCTCATGTAGTATTGCTTGCTCCTCCTCAGATTCAGAATAGCTCTTTTAAGTAATCATAGGTAGACAAATATATCTAAAATCAAGAAGCAAAACATTTCATTTAGATAGTATAGGAAAAATGATTGATGAAGCATGTTTTCTCCCTTATAACTGAAGATATATGTTGTCCTATAGATTCTCATAAAAGCAGTGGGAGAGAGAATACTCCTCTGAAAACTAATTCATGATCCTATCCTAGGGTTATCTGCCCAGAGGAATACATCTTAGCTTGATTTTTTTTCAATCTACCTCTGTGGCTGTGATTTCCAGCTGCCTCCAAAGTATCTAAGGATGGAGGAGCAGTTCCTATATGCTTCCAACCTCCTTTTTTGAGTTAAGTGCTTTGTTAATCTTAAATTTAGTTCTACTTAAATATGAATTTTTTATCATTAATGCTTAATCCCTACTAAGCTATTATCATACATTAGAACTTTTTAGCCTCTGCATATTATTTTAAAGAGAATATTGTTATATGCTTATGAAAATGTGCATGCCTAGGGCTAGCTAACACATTTCAATCCTGAAAACTCATTCATCTTCTTACTCAGGACCATAGCCAAACAGAAATAACCAAAAAACAGTTATTGAAATTAAGAGCTTTCTTTTTTTCAATATATTTGTCCCTTTTCAGAGGTAATTTTCCCAACCCAGTTTAATATTGAGATTGGAGTGAGTAAATTCCTTTCAAAAGTCATCATACTTTTGGCAGTTAGCACTAGCTCCCACCTGAACTTTTCTCAAAGTTTTAGCAACACTGAACTTGGCAACCTTTGCTCTAGATTCCTGCAAGTACAACTAGGTCATTGTTATTCTTAAACTGAATAACTAAATGACAGATTATATGCTGTATGATCCTTTTTCATACAGCAGGATAAAATCTCATTCAATTTAGATTCCAATAACTTGGAATTTATAATCATTCCAGTGGAGATTGGATGGTCTTTATCTTAATTAATTGGAATTCTTTGATTAAACCTTCATGGAATACTCGCCATAGCATTCCGGAGGGTATAATGATGAATAAGATATGGCTCTCTCTTTCAGAGACATTATAATCTACTAGACAGAATAAGAAGTTTCCATGAAGTTGTAAACCCAATTCATTGATCTTATCTTTCTCTATTTGTTTTTCATTTAAGTATCTAGAAATATAAAATTTTCCTTAAGAACTGCTTTAGTATGCTGTCTTATTATTATCATTCACTTGAACAAAATTATTGATTGTGTCTATGATTTGTTCCACCCACTCATTCTTTAGGATTAGATTATTTATTTTCCAATTAATTTTTGTCTATTTTCAATGGCCCTTTATTACATGCAATTTTTATTACATCATAATCTGAAAAAGATGCATTTATTTCTGCCTTTCTGCACTTGATTTTGAGTTTCTTATGCCCCAGCAAAGTTCAATATTTTTGTAGGTTCCATACTACTGCTGAGAAAAAAAAGGATATTCTTTTCTGTCCCCCATTCAGTTTTTTTTCAAAAGTCTACCTAACTTTTAAAAAATTCTATTTAATTGGGGGGCAGAGCCAAGATGGCAGAGAAGGTACATGTGACTTTCTAAGCTCTCTCATACCCTTATGACCAATTATTAAATTCAGCCTCAAAAATAGCACTTGACTGGTAAAACCCATGAAAACTAGAAGTACAACAACTTACCAGCCAAAGATAATCTGGAATTTTGTTAGAAAAAGTTTGTCCTGAGGGGCCAGAGAAGATCAGCACAAGCAGGGAGAGAACTAGAGGCTAGCATATTATGCAGACTGGGCGGGAGTGGTCTCTGTGGTTAGAAAAATTACAGAGACGACACTGGCATAGACTGATTGCTCTGCACTGCTTACAAAACAGTAGATCAGCAGAGAAATCAAAGCCACTTTAAAAAATGCTAGAACCTAACAGGATCTGGCTATACCCACCCCAAATTGGAAGTGACTCATCACAGATCACAGCACAACTGTGCAGCCCCAACTTGCAGTACAGGGCTTTTCCTTGGGGCAGTTATGAACCTGCACACCAAGCAAGGGGGCACAGCCCAGGGCAGCCTCTAATCTGCACATTGTGGGGCTCACCCTAGGGCAATAGAACTGCCTCAGCACTACTTGCTTTGGGGCAGAGACACTTCTGGTCTGAGCTGGGCTATTCACTGGTCAGATGCTAATAGCCATAGCCCCATGGGGGGATTTGGTCTGGAGTAGCAACACTTTCACTGCTTAGTTTCTAGCCTTAGAACAGTTGCTAAACCACACAGTGGGGTTCTCCACTGGGCACTTTCATAGCTCGGCCCGGGCTGAATCACTTCCAGTTGGGGGGGGTGGGGAACTTTTTCCCAGAGCACTCCCATACCTCGCTGCTTGCAGCCTGTTTATACCTTTCCCTGCTTTGCAAAGGAAGCTGGTAACCCCCTTGCCCTGAAGGCAGACCCTAAAGGCTTTAAAAAATGAGTAAAAAAAAAAAATCAAAAGGATTATCGATAGCTTTTATACAGGAAAAGGGCAGGTTTGCAACCCTGAGGAGACTAATAGCAAACAGTCTACAGACAATACGCCAAATGTGAATGTTAACTAGCCCCCTTTACATAATGCTCTCCTAGAAGAGACCATTAAAGGTCTCAAAAGATAGTTAGAAGAAAAATGGGGAAAGGAAAGAAAAGCTGTACAAGAAAGTAACAACTTCCTGAAATATGAATTGGAAAAGGTAAAAAATTCCCAGGAAGTGCAGAGAAACAGAATTTGTGAATTGGAAAAGGTAAAAAAAAAAAATCCCAGGAAAGTAGGATTTGGGAATTGGAAAAGATAAATAATTCACAAGAAAGTAGGATTTGGGAATTGGAAAAGATAAAGAATTCGCAAGAAAGTAGAATTTGTGAATTGGAAAAAGAAAATAATTCACTAAAAAAAAAAAAAAAGTGAAATGGAAAAAAAAATTCCATAGAGCAAAACAACTCATTTAAAAACTCAATTGGAGATATACAAAAAGAAGTTTAAAAAAAAGCTAATGGAGAAAATAACTCATTAAAAATCAGAACTGAACAAATAGAAATCAATGATTCATTGAGACATCAAGAATCAGTCAAGCAAGACCAAAAAAATGAAAAATTAGAGAAAAGCATCAAATATCTACTTGGAAAAATGACAGACCTGGAAAATAGATCTAGGAGAGATAATCTGAGGATTACTGGACTTTCCAAAAATTATGATGAAAAAAAGAGCTAGATACTATTTTACAAGAAATCATCAAAGAGAACTGTCCAGATGTAATAGAATCAGAAGGTAAAATAGGCATTGAAAGAATTCATCAAACACTTTCTGAAAAAGACCCTAAAATTAAAAACTCCAAGGAATATTGTGGCCAAATTTCAGAACTATCAGATTAAGGAAAAAATATTACAAGCAGCCAGAAAAAAACAATTCAAATACCGAGGTGCCACAATAAGGATCACCGAAGATCTGCTTGTCTTCACATTAAAGGATTGAAGGGCCTGGAATCTGATATTCCAAAAGGAAAAAGAACTTGGAATGCAGCCAAGAATAAACTACCCAGCCAAGTTGAGTGTTTTCTTCCAGGGAAGAAGATGGACATTTAATGAAACAGATTAATTCCATTTGTTTCTAAGAAAAAAACCAGAACTAAACAAAATATTGATATCCAACCATAGGACTCAAGAGAAGCAGAAAAAGGTAAAAGGAACTCTTGAGAACTGTATTTCTGTGGTGGATATACAAAAAGACTAGATGTATAATTTGATTTTGCTGATGTAACAAAAAAAAAGGGAAGTAAAAAATGGAAAGGGGATAGTGTCAGAAAAAGGGGGAAGTGGGGATAAAAAGAAGAAAACTAAATCTCACAAAGAGGCAAAGGAAACCTATCATATCTGAGGGAATTTAGAAAAGGGGATGAACATTGTGTAAATCTTACTCTCATCAGAGCTGGTTCAAAGAGAAAATAATTGACATACTTGTTTTACAGAAAATCTTCTCTCACCTCATTAAAAAGTGGGAGAGGAAAAGGAAAAAGGAAAAGAGTAATAAGGGAAGGGTACAAGAAAGGGGAAGAGATTCAAAGGGGGGAGGGAGGGACCCTGAAAAGGGAGAGTGGCGTGATATGAGTGGGGCACATAAGTTTAAAACTGGGAAAGAGGGTTGGGGGGGGCAAGAAAAAGAAAAGTATAATCTGGAGATAATAAGATGGTAGGAAATACAGAATTAGTAATTTTAACCATAAATGTGAATAGGATGAACTCTCTCATTAAGCAGAGGCAGATAGCAGACTGGATCAAAAGTCAGAACCCTACAATGTTGTTGACAGGAAACACATTTAAAGCAGGGAGATACATACAGAGTAAAGGTAAAAGGCTGGAGCAGACTCTATTATGCTTCAGGTGAAGTCAAAAAAGCAGGGGTAACCATCCTTATCTCAGATCAAGCAAAAGCAAAAATTGATCTAATTAAAAGAGATAAGGAAGGAAACTATATCTTGCTAAAGGGTAGCATAGACAGTGAAGCAATATCAATACTAAACATATATGCACCAAATGGTATAGCATCTAACTTCCTAAAGGAGAAGTTAAGAGAATTGCAAGAAGAAATAGACAGCAAAACTGTAATAGTGGGAGATCTCAACCTTGCACTCTCAGAATGAGATAAATCAAACCACAAAACAAATAAGAAAGAAATTAAATAAGAAAGAATTAAAATAAAATTCTAAATTAATAGAATATTAAAAAAAATTAGGTATGATAGATCTTTGGGGAAAACTGAATGGAGACAGAAAAGAATATACTTTCTTTTCAGCAATTCATGGAACCTATACAAAAATTGACCATATATTAGGATATGAAGACCTCAAAATTAAATGTAGGAAGGCAGAAATAGCAAATGCTTTCTTTTCAGATTACAATGCAATAAAAACTACATTCAACAAAAAGTTAGGAGTAAATAGACCAAAAAGTAACTGGAAACTAAATAATCTCATCTTAAAGAATGATTGGGTGAAACAGTAAATTATAGACACAATTAACAATTTCACTCAAGATAATGACGATGAGACATCATAACAAAATTTGTGGGATGCAGCCACAGCAATAATAAGGGTAAATTTTGTATCCTTAGAGGCTTACTTGAATAAAATAGAGAAAGAGAAGATCAATGAATTGGGCTTGTAACTTACAAAGCCAGAAAAAGACCAAATTTAAACCCCCCCAATCAAATACTAAACTTGAAATTCTAAAATTAAAAGGCCAAATTAATAATAATGAAAGTAAAAAAATATTGAACTAATTAATAAAACCAAGAGTTGGTTTTATGAAAAAAAAACAATAAAATAGATAAGCCTTTGGTAAATCTGATTAGAAAAAGGAAAGAGAAAAATAAAATCAGTATTCTTAAAAATGAAAAGGGAGAACTTTCCACCAATGAAGAGGAAATTAGAGAAATAATAAGGAGTTACTTTGCCCAGATTTATGCCAATAAATTTGACAACTTAAGTGAAATGGATGACTACCTACAAAAATATAGGCTTCCCAGAAACAAGAGGAGGAAGTAAATTGCTTAAATAATCCAATTTCAGAAAAAGAAATAGAACAAGCTATTAATTAACTCCCTAAGAAAAAATCCCCAGGACCAGATGGATTTACATGTGAATTCTACCAAATATTTATTTATTTTTGTTTAATAGCCTTTTATTTACAGGTTATATGCATGGGTAACTTTACAGCGTTAACATTTGCCAAACCTCTTGTTCCAATTTTTCACCTCTTACCCCCCATCCCCTCCCCCAGATGGCAGGATGACCAGTAGATGTTAAATATATTAAAATATAAATCAGATACACAATAAGTATACATGACCAAACCGTTATTTTGCTGTACAAAAAGAATCAGACTCTGAAATATTGTACAATTAGCTTGTGAAGGAAATCAAAAATGCAGGTGGGCATAAATAAAAGGATTGGGAATTCAATGTAATGTCTACCCAATATTTAAAGAACAATTAGCCCCAATGCTATATAAACTATTTGAAAAAATAGGGAATGAAGGAGTTCTACCAAATTTCTTTTATGACACAGACATGGTATTGATACCTAAACCAGGTAGGTTGAAAACAGAGAAAGAAAATTATAGACCAATCTCTCTAGTGAATATTGATGCTAAAATCTTAAATAAGATATTAGCAAAAAGGCTACAGAAAATCATCCCCAGGATAATACACCATGATCAAGTAGGATTTATACCAGGGATGCAGGGCTGGTTCAATATTAGGAAAACTATCAGTATAATAGGCCATATTAATAACCAAATTAACAAAAACCATATGATCATCTCAATAGATGCAGAAAAAGCATTTGATAAAATCCAACATCCATTCCTATTAAAAACACTTGAGAGTATAGGAATAAATGGACTTTTCCTTAAAATAATCAGTAGCATCTATTTAAAAGCATTAGTAAGCATCATATATAATGGGGACAAACTGCAACCATTCCTAATAAGATCAGGAGTGAAACAAGGTTGCCCACTATCACCATTACTATTTAATATTGTATTAGAAATGCTAGCTTTGGCAATAAGAGTTGAGAAAGAGATTAAAGGAATTAGAGTAGGTAATGAGGAAACCAAATTATCACTCTTTGTTGATGAAATGATGGCATACTTAGAGAAAGCCAGAGATTCTACTAAAAAGTTATTAGGAATAATCCACACCTTTAGCAATGTTGCAGGATACAAAATAAACCCACAAAATAAACATCAGCATTCTTATATATCACTAACAAAATCAAACAGTTAGAGTTACAAAGAGAAATTCCATTTAAAGTAACTACTAATAGTATAAAATACTTAGGAATCTATCTGCCAAGGGAAAATCAGAAACTTTATGAGCAAAACTACAAAACACTTTCCACACAAATTAAGTCTGATCTAACCAATTGGGAAAATATTAAATGCTCTTGGATAGGGTGAGCAAATATAATAAAGATGACAAATCTACCTAAACTAATCTATTTATTTAGCACTATACCAATCAGACTCCCAAGAAACTATTTTAATGTCCTAGAAAAAATAACAACAAAGTTCATATGGAAAAACAAAAGGTCAAAAATTTCAAGGGAATTAATGAAAAAAAAATCAAATGAAGGTGTCATAGCTGTACCAGATCTAAAATTATATTATAAAGCAACTGTTACCAAAACCATTTGGTATTGGCTAAGAAATAGATTAGTTGATCAGTGGAATAGATTAGGTTCAAAGGACAAAACAGTCAATAACTTTAATACTCTAGTGTTTAACAAACCCAAAGACCACAGCTTTGGGGATAAGAACTCTCACTGTTTGACAAAAATTGCTGGGAAAATTGGAAACTAGTATGGCAGAAACTAGGCATTGACCCACACTTAACACTGTACACCAAGATAAGGTCAAATTGGGTTCATGACCTAGGTATAAAGAATGAGATTATAAATAAATTAGAGGAACACAGGATAGTTTACTTCTCAGACCTGTGGAAGTGTGCTAGGGTACCCAGCAACAAGAATGCTAGTGAACAGAATAACAAGAGTCTACATTAATCTTGAGACCCTTCATCATGTACCTTGCACACAATGTCCCATTTTCATAGGCAACAAGTCTGTGTAAAGACAACTCTTGTGTAAACTTGACCCTTGTAGTCTTTGGCTGGTTGGATCTCAGTCACCTCACTCTTGGGAATGGATATTGAGGCTTCGGGTGTGAGTCCTGCCTCATTGGCTACAGGTCCGTGGTACACACCCTGTAGACATGCCAGGACAGACATCAAGCACCAAATTGAGATTACTTCCACTGTCTCAGGAATGAGGCTCCTGGATGCACAAGCTAAACACATCCTTGTTGTTGGGGCATGTTGGCAGGGGAGAGAAGGAGAGAGAGGATGAAGGAAGCAGGGAAGTAAGAATGAAGGAAGCGAGGAAGCAAGGAAGAGGGAAGCAAGGAAACAAGGAAGTAAGGAAGCAGGGATGCAGGGAAGCAGGAGAGAGAGGAAGCAGGAGGAGAGACAAGATGATATAACCAAGCAATAAAGCTCCTTTAACTGCATGAAGGGTTTAAGAACTGCTCTGTCATAACTGGAGATGGTGACGTCTGTCTCTGAAAGTTGTAGAGGTGACGATAATTGAGTGTAAATGCTCAAACTCCAGCTGGTGTCAGCAGGTCTGCACTAGCTGGGGACCTCAACAGAAGAGGAAGGAAGTTATGATCAAAGACAGTTTCTTTGATCATACAAACAAAATGAATGCAGACATAATTAGAAGGGAAGCAATAAACTGGGAAAACAATTTTACAGTCAAAGATGCTGATAAAGACCTCATTTCTAAAATATATAGAGAATTGACTCTAATTTATAAGAAATCAAGCCATTTTCCGATTGATAAATGGTCAAAGGATATGAATAGACAATTCTCAGATGAATAAATTGAAACTATTTCTAGCCATATGAAAAGATGCTCCAAGTCATTATTAATCAGAGAAATGCAAATTAATACAACTCTGAGATACCATTACACACCTGTCAGATTGGCTAGAATGACAGGGAAAGGTAATGCAGAATGTTGGAGGGGATGTGGGAAAACAGGGACACTAAAACATTGTTGGTGGAATTGTGAATACATCCAGCCATTCTAAAGAGCAATTTGGAACTATGCTCAAAAAGTTACCAAATTGTGCATACCTGTGATGACCGCGTTTAGCATCCAGAGTATATTAGAATCAGCCAGAGTCAGAATAAGGGAGAATGCTTGATCTTTATTCTTTGTGGAGGTGAAGGGGGAATGGCAATATGAAGTGAGAGCAGTTGTGACACGAATCCGGCCAGCAGTGCCTCTGCCTCTCTCACTTCATCCACCAAATCGTCTCTGTGTCATTTTCTATATAACACATCAAAAATTGCACAGAGAGTAGGTGGGGCCATTCTTTCTCCAAGCATATATTAATAGAGTATTGTCCAATTGCTATTTAGCTTCAAGTGCTAAGAGGTACCTCAGTGCAATGAGAGCTTCAAGAGCTTCAGTTCATTACACATACCCTTTTATCCAGCAGTGCTACTATTGGGCTTATACCCCAAAGAGATCTTAAAGAAGGGAAAGGGACCTGTATGTGCAAGAATGTTTGTGGCAGCCCACTTTGTAGTGGCCAGAAACTGGAAACTGAGTGGATGTCCCTCATTTGGAGAATGGCTGAATAAATTGTGATATATGGATATTATGGAATATTATTATTTGGTAAGAAATGACCAACAGGATGATTTCAGCAAGGCCTGGAGAGACTTACACAAACTGATGCTGAGTGAAATGAGCAGGACCAGGAGATCATTACATACTTCAACAACAGTACTACATGATGATAAATTCAGATGGACCTGGTCACCTTAAGCAAAGAGATGAACCAAATCAGTTCCAATGGACAATAATGAACTGAACCAGCTACACCCAGCAAAAGAACTCTGGGAGATGACTGAGAACCATTATATAGAATTCCCAATCCCTATATTTTTGTCCGCCTGCATTTTTGATTTCCTTCACAGACTAATTGTACACTATTTCAAAGTCCAATTCTTTTTGTACAGCAAAATAATGGCTTGGACATGTATATTTATTTTGTATTTAATTTATACTTTAACATATTTAACATGTATTGATCAACCTGCCATCTGTGTAGGGGGTGGGGGGAAATTCTATTTAATTGGGGTGGGTAGGTAGTGCAATGGATAGAGCACCCTCCCTGAATTCAGGAGGACCTGAGTTCAAATCTGGCCTCAGACACTTAACACTTTCTAGCTCTATGTCCCTGGGCAAGTCACTTAACTCCAATTGCCTGAGCAAAATAATAATAACAATAATAATAAATCCTGAGTGTGCCTCCTCAATATTTGAATTATTTCTTTCTGGCTTGCAAAATTTTCTCCTTGATCTGATAATTCTGAAATTTAGCTGTGCTATTTCTTGGAGTTTTTATTTTGGGTCTCTTTCAGGAGGTAATTGGTGAATCTAGTTAACCTCTGGTTCTAGGACATCAGGGCAGTTTTCCTTAATGATTTCCCGGAAGATGCTGTCTAGATTCTTTTTTTCATGGTTTTCTTAAATTGTCTCTCCTGGATTTATCTTTCAGGTCAGTTATATTTCCAATAAGATATTTAACATTTTCTTCTATTTTTTTGTTTTGTTTGAGTGATTCTTGATGTCTCATTAAGTTATTCATTTCCATTTATTTAATTCTAATTTTTAGTGAATTATTTTCTTCAGTTAGCTTTTTAATCTCCTTTTGCATTTGATGATGAATTGAACTTTTAAATGAATTGTTTTTTTTTCCCCATTTCACAAATTCTGTTTTCCAATGAGTTGGTTTCTTTTTCCATTTCATCAAATCTATTTTGTAAGTAGTTATATGCTTTTCCATTTCACGAAATCTATTTTTAGGACATTTCTTCCAATAATTTCTGTGTTTCCTTTTCCAAACTCTCCTACATCTCTCTTTTACTATTCTTTTTGAATTCTTCCAAGAAAGTCTTGTGAGATGGAGACTAACACACTGTCGGGGTTTCATCTGGAGATGAATTGCCTTTAGTGTCCTATAAAAGCTCTCTCTGGTCAGAACTGTTTTTGCTTTTTTGCTCATTTTTAAGGGTTGGGGTCTGCTCTTAAAATAAAGGGGAAATTGTGCCAAATGTCTTCTACAGACAACAGTGACTTCACTTGGGCCAGTGCTGTTGATTTCCTTCCCACGCTAGGTGAATGTGGTCAAGTCCTGCATTGGATGTCTCATAACTAATCTGCTAATCCACCGACTTCTGAAGCAGCACAGAGTGACCAATGGGGCTGTATTTTGGCTAAGAGCATCCCAGTATATTTCCCCATTGCACAGATATCATATTGCCCTGGATCCCTGCACTGTGCCTGTGCTCGGCAGCTTCCCTTCTCCCCTGCTCACTCCAACTGCCTGATTGAAACCGACCTTTTCTGAAGTTCTTCCAAAATATTTTCCACTGAAAATTTGTTACACTCCAGATATTTGTGTGTTCTATCATTCCAAAACCAGTTTAGAGGCTTGATCTGTTGTTCATTTGAGGAAAGACATAAAGAGCTCAGACAAAAACCTGTCTACTCTCCGCCATCTTGGCTCCACTCCTAAACAATATAAAATTGAAAAGAATCAGTGCCTTTTAAGTATTTCAATGTATTTTATACAACTATTTTACTGGTTTACATTTTTAAAGGATCAATGATTTATAGCTAAAGAAAATCTAGTTCAATCTTTTCATTTTATAGAGATGAAGTGACTTACCTAAGCTCACACCAGTCACACAGGTAGGGTTTGACATATCCTCTGGTTCTAGAATCCCATGTGTTCTCAATTTTTTCCAGCTACCTCCATTTTATATTGCAATCATTTCCCAATGACTTCTCCCATTAAATGGTATCCTACTTTGTCAGTTAAGCAAAACAAATGAAAATATTGGCTGATTCTGACAAGATATAACAAATTTGGATTGCTCTTCCCTTAGCAACAAATAAGTGAAAATTTACTATTTCTTACAGATATCCCATCTACTGATTTATTTTTTCTTGATATATACTCTTTTTTATTATAAATATGAGAGTTGTTATATAGCTTTTTTTAGTTGTAAATATGGGGTTTACACACTTTCATAAATGTGGAGTGGATTCTATGAATAAACTCATTGGTTTTATCCAAAGGATAATTTGAGATTCCCTTTTATCACCTCATTATCTTACAAGTCACATGTGATTCTACAAAAATAGAAATTATCTTTCTTCTCTCCCTCCCTCCCTCCCTCCCTCCTTCCCTCCCTCCTCTCCCCTCCTTCCTTCCTTCCTTCCTTCCTTCCTTCCTTCCTTCCTTCCTTCCTTCCTTCCTTTCTTCTTCCTCTCCCATCTTTGGGGATCACTAGCTTTGAAACCATAACATTTGCCTGATGCCCACTAATTAAAAAATTCAAGTAACTACAAAGAATTATGCAAGTTATCTCAAAGCAAATGCCAAACAATTGGCAAGGCTATTTTAACAATTTCATTAGTTATAGATTCCCCCTTCATTTTTACAAGTTGCTAAACCCCTACAACTTAGTAAGTCTTCAAGAATGAAATGGCTGAAAAATGCATATCCCTCCAATCAAGCTAAGGATGTTCCTTTTTGAATTTAGCATGACTGATGCTTGGAGAACAGAAATACATTCCAAGGTAGAGCCCTAAGACTTTTCAACTTGATAGGACCTGCAAGGAATGCCTTATGGTGATATAATTTTTGAGACTTTGGAGTCATCTCTGCCTGAATGAGGCATGAAAGGAGCACTTTTAGGATCTCTGTTTTCCTTCAAGGCTCAATTCCAATAACACCATCTATCAATTCCCCCATAACCACTTTGAATGTAACCAATTTTGTATATACTGCTTATATATTTATGTGTATGCATATTCTCTTTTCCTTAGGAAAGGGACTATCTTTTTTCCTTTTATCTACATGCCTATAGCACAGGAGTACATCATCATCATTGTCATTTTCATCATCATTAGCTTCATTATATAACTCTACGAAGTTTGTAAAACTGTCTATGTATATTATCTTATTTTAACCTTACTACAGTCCTGGGAGATTTAACAGATTTTTTTTACAGATTTTATTTTACAGATAAAGAAATTGAGACCGTGAATTGAAGTAATTTGCTCAGTTAAGTGTGTGAGTCAAGATGTCAACCAGATCTTCTTGACTCCAAGTCATAAATTTCTCTAATAAAAATGCTTATTAGCTGATTGATTGGAGGTCATTAATCATGCTAATTGCAAAAATAAAAATATTTTTATTACAGGTATGAGGAAGAGACTAAATAGTTAGCCTTTATTAAAACACACACACATACACACAAACTGTGAGGGGAAAGAGCACTTTAGAATAACAAGAAAATTTAAAAAATCTTGGTATGTATCAGGAATTATGCATTAAATCCTAGACAATATTGAGAGACATTGAATCCCAGGAAAGGGAGAAAATCCTTTAATATGCCTTGTGCAAATATTCTGATTTCTGATTATTATTTGAATTCCCTTTGACAAAAAAGGCTTAGAATTTTGGGGAGAAAACATGAAATTAGAAAAAGCCATTATTGATGAATACTGAGTGTTTTCATCATGTTCCATGGCATAGAGAGTGGTATGCCAAGGTCTACTTATTTCTTTACTGTTTCAAAGCATCAAGAAATAGCTATACCTTTTGCGGAGAATATAAAACTCAGCAGGTGTAAATGATGGTCCAAAGAAATTCACCAAGATGGTCATACTAGTGACACTCTTTCAGAATGGCATAGCTAGAAGGCATGCTCAGACTCAAATTTTTACAAAAATGGAAACTTGAGAATAAAAAAAACTTATTTCTTTCTCAGGAAAATGAAATGTTCTCACCTTTGGAAAATTTTTTAGTTTTTCATGATATTTCAGTTTTTAACAAACTATTCTTTCAACTCCTTCCCTCCATCCCCAAAATTCTTTTTACTACTCACAGTTTAAAATACCCAGACATTTTGACTTATTCCTGTCACCAATCCAAAAGTAAGAGAACCTCCATTAACAAGTCTGTTCCAAACAATCAAATAACAAAAATAAGAATAATGAAAGCTTGTTTATTTAATTGTCCTTAAAGATTCTTCATATATACCATGAGACTAATAACTTGAGTACAAATTTGTATCAAAATAATTTATTGCCTTTCTAGACAAAATAAATTCCACATTGGTGTAACAAAGACTCAAATGAAGGCAATAACTATGAGTTTCTGTAAGCACAATCTACTCCTTGGCTGGTTGTGGATAAGCATTAGCTTATTTGAGGATACTGGATGATGCAATGGATTGAGTGGGGGATTTGGAGCTAGGAAGACCTAAGTTTAAATCCCTCCTTAACCACCCCAGGTAAATCATTTAATTTTTTAAGTTCTAATTTCCTCAGTTGTAAAAAGGGGATAGAAATAGCATTTACTCCCAGGATTAAATGAGCTAACATAAGGAAAGTGAAGATTAAATGAAAAGGAGGATTAAACATATGGAAAGCACTTTGCAAATATTAAAGCATTATATATAGTAGTTATTATTATTATTATTATTATTATATCTCATTAAAACTATTGGTGATTGTATAAAGATGGCTTATACTACTATTTCACCAGATTGTTGGGAGAAACAACTGAATGAAAGAATGAAGAACTATGTGAATGCAATTTCTAATTTTAAATAAACATAAGGATCATAGATTTAAAGGAGAGAGCTGCCTTATTTGCTCTGGACTGAACTGCCCTAGTCCAATCCTTTCATTTAACATGATAAAACTGAATCCCGGATAGGTAATGAAGTGACCAGTCCAGGGTCACTCAAATAGCAACAGGTAGGACCAAGATTTAAAACCAGATTTTCCAACTTCAAATCTAGAGTTCTTTTTCATTTACTTACTTGTTGCAAAACACTAGGTGACATTCACTGATAATAAGACTGGGAGAGTTTTGTGCAAACATTAACATATATTTGTACAATATAAATATACAGTAAAATTTTGAATCAATATATCTTAGATGATGTTTACAATTACTGGACTAATACTAGAACTGAAAGGATCCTGAAGATAGCATAGTATATATAATCTACTAATCAACAAGTATTTAAAAACATAAAAAGAGAAGAAAAAAAAAAACTGAAGAAATGATGGATCCTACTTTTTTGAAAGCTAGTGTTATTTTATGTACAGTACAGATGATAAATATCAATAATATTTAAACTGAACTGATGATTCAATGCTAATTTAACCATCAGAAATTGAATAAACTGTATGATTTTAAATGACATCAGCTTAGATTAAGTCGTTGGTTATTTTGTCAGTATTAGAACACTGTAAAACAACTTTAGCATATATAGTTAAATACTGGCATTTCAGGGACAATTAACTGTCACTACTCAGCCACCACTCAGAGTGAACCCATATGGTGATAACACTAAAAAAGGGGTCTTTTATCTACTTGAAATCACTTAAAATGGCTAATGGTAGACATCTATAGAATGGGGGGAGGGAAGGAAAAAAAGGAGCAAAAGAAATTTACATGATAATTTTATATATTTAAAAGGAATAAAAATTTCATCTTATTTATTGTGCTACATTTGGAAATGCATGTTTTATTCCATAATTAAAATATAATAAACAAAATTCAAATAAATAATTCAAGAGGACATGGAAATTTTTAATTTAAACTTGATTCTTACTTCAATCTAACTTTTGGGAGGAAATCCTCCAACCATACTCTGAAGTATTGCCTTCAATGAATGATGTGAACTCATCAGCTCTGCAAAAGGTCATATCCCTGCTAGCAATTCAGTATCTAGGTAGGCATAGGGAGGGGTTTGACAGGAGGAAAAAACTGTTGAATTTAAGTGGGCCTTTGTTGCAGTGGACTCTAGTTGAATTCCCATAGTTAGTCCCTGAAGCAAGCAGGTAGGGACATTGATTTTCTAGTCCTTACATGGACTCTTTTATTGTCTTAAGTAGGTCTTTGTTTCAATGAGCCATTGTTAAATCCCCTGTTGCATTGACAAAATTATCAAGATCCCAGAGTTACTATATCCAATCAGAAGGCCAAATCATGATGTCAACTCCTGAGGCTATTGTTCTCCTATTAAAGAATCTATTGCTAAACATCACAATGGCTAACTTCCTTTTGCAAATTTAGCCTTCAACCAATGATGTAATCCCCTGCTAATTCATTTCAGAAAGCTAACTCCTTTTAGGGTTAGCCCATTTAACTAAGCTTCACAATATTCATTTATGAATTTAACTTGCATTAATAGTTTCTTCCCCTTGTTAATCTTTAAAAAATATTTTTTGAAACTTAGCCAATCAGACAATAGTAAAATAAAATCTTTGTTTCTTGATTTGGAGATGGTTTAAACCTACAAATTCTTTTGAGACATCTCATGACAGTAGCCCAATCTCCCAATTTTGGGGTTCAACCCTCATATCCCAGAATTTGTTGGCACATACAAGAAGAGTCCTGGAACCCCACAGGAGTCTATGACATGTAACAAAAATAAGATCCTTGCTCTAAACCTTTTAAAAACATAGGTCCTGTGTGTAATGCTGGAGAAACTGAGGCAGGAGAAAGATTAAAGAGTTTTCAATATTTTATTAATTGGAGAGCATAATTGACTGGACAGGACTCTCGTCTCAAATTATCCAGACACAGATAAAGATAAACTGGGACCAAGGAATCCACGTTGGTCCCAGGGCTGGAGGAGACTGTCATCTCAAAGAATCCAGCGCCCAGTAACCAGTAGCCAGCCTCCAGTGGCCAGCCTCCAGCCTCCAGAAATGAATAGGAGAAAGCCAACTTCTTAAATACCTTTTAGAAACAAAGAAGGGGTAAGAAGCGCGGGAAAACTTCTGTCAGGATGGGGGAAGACCATAAATCCTAAAAACTCAGAAACAGGATGTCTGAATACACAGAGATAAAGATATCAGTGAGGTCTTGAGGACAGAAAGAGTTAGGAGGTCTCCTTTCTTGTTTATCTTGCTAACAATGTATAATCTTAGAGTAAATGGCCCCTAGTCTTAATGGACCAGAAGGGGGGTTTACAACTAAGGGAGACTGATATAAGGGAGACTTGTAGAACAGTTCAAAAGAGACTGTGGCATAACATTCCACACTCTCTCTCCTAAATATTCAAACCTTTGAATATTAGCACCTTCCTCTAGATACCCAGGAGGTCTTAGCACCCAAAATAAAATTAGAAGAATGTAAGGACTCATATGGCAAGAGCAAGTCTCTCCCTGGTAACCCCAGAGTTGACAGCTGTACAAAGGCTCCCTTGTTGCAAGCATGTCAGGTTCTCCACAGTTCTGGAGCACCATCTCAGCCAGAGAATCCAGTTTGACATGGACAGTTAGGTCTGTGGTCATTTGTGCACTTAACTAGCAGCAGGGCTCAAGGCAGTTGTGCTGCCCATCCAGAGGGGCAGCCCTCTCCATTGGGGAAGGGTGAGGCTTGGAGTAGCTTCACCTGTCCCCTCCCAGAGGAACAAACAGGGCTGCTACTAGAATACAGATTTCTGAGCAGATTATGCATGGTTAGACCATCAAGCCAGGCAAACTCCAAACTTTTAGATGCCTGATATTAAACAAGGTCCTTTGAAATGCTGAGGTACTAATTAATGAACTGGGGTTACAAGAATGGACAAACACAGATCAGAGAGACTGCCAGTCCCAAGACAGGTATCTGATTTCTAAAATTTTTCTAACCAAAATAATCCCCAAAACTGAGTCTGCCATGGCAATTTTAACAAAATAAGGGATTCCAAAGCTAAAACATCCAAATTCAATCTGAAATAGTGAGATAGGGGGTGGGGCAGAAGTGCCTAAGGCAAGTGAATAGGAGCTAGGGATTCCCATTTTGTCAGGTATTTTGAAAAAAAATATACTAGTTTCCCCAATGTTCTATCTCTTCCTCCCCTTTTTTTCTCATGGAAAGGAATTATTAAATGACTTTTCCCCATATAAATCCCAAGAGTGAATCAAAATTCCTATACATAACAGATTAGTACAGTAACATTTCCTAAAAATCCTCAAACATAACAGCAATAATTACACAGTTTTAACAAATCCCCTCCCAAATCTTAAACACACAGTAATAGATGATCCAGGCAAGGTTTAGCAGCCAGTCATCAACCATTCCCAAAGTCCCTCATATCAGTCCAAAGTACAGTATATGCAGGATCCAGTCCATGGTCTCATTTAAAAACTGCTGCACCAGGCTGTGAAGTGATAGGAGGCTGTCATTCCATGCAGAAGGTGGATGTGCCATGCTGACAGTCAAAGCTGATCAAAGCTGATCCAGGTTCCAAAAGCAAGCCAATATCTGTAATTTAACCAAAATCTAGAACAAAAACACAAATCTAACAAATAAAGATTAGATCAGTCTCAGATAGAAAGACTCAGTTCACCAGACTGCTGCAAAATAAGAGGAGGCCAAAATAAATTGCTTCCTATGTGAAGGTATGAGTTTGCTTTACAGGCCAGGCAAACGGCTGCAGTCTTACAAACCCCTGTTAATTGTCCTCTTATCATGTAGAAACCTTAAAGAAACAAAACACAAATATCCAGTAACAGAGAGATGACCAGGCAAAATACTTAGTTGCCCAAGCATTTAGGATACAATGATTGCATATAACCAGACTGAAAATAGCAAGGCATGACATAATTGAATTGCATTAACAATTCTATTGACCATTGTTCTGATCATAGAGATCAGTTACAGAAGGAAAAATGCAAGAACATAAGTATAACATAACATAAGCAATCAAAATTCAATCTTCAGCACATACAGCATAAAATAACCTTACCCCAGTTTTATTCCAATCAATTGTCCCACTAACTGTAAGAGGGTGGAGCTTTAAAATTCCGAAATAGCATTAACTAATTAACTATAAGCCCAAGAAATTTTACCCCCCAATAACAAATTCCATTAATCAAATTTCTGATAAATCTTAAACAAATATTTACCCTAATCTTATAGTAATAACAGAAAGAAATTTTGTCCCAGTAAGTTCACAACTTAGAACAATTGTCATATCTAGATAGATGTTAATATGAGTGAACATTATACATACAAATCATTTTGCTTTTAAAATACCCAATACATAGAAAAATATCTCAAATTGCATATTGTCCATAACAGAAACATTTTCAAAAGGACAAAGGAAAAAATCTATCATTCTCAGAGGCCCTTTAAATAACCTCAGGATGACCCAATACAATCAATTTAATCTTATACAAAATACGCAATTCCACATAAAAGAATTCAAGAAGTTTCTTTTAACATAGCAATTAAACTTTTAGAAATATTTCTACCCAAGTATGGATCACATTTATGACCATATTCCTCAACCAAGAAAACCTTTATGTATCAAAAAACAAATAGTCAATTAACCTAAAAGTAAGCATGTTCCTTTAAAAATCACAATTACTGCATTAGCAGTAATCAGATAAGAAAAAAAATGGCAGGAACACACTTAGAGAGGAGAGGATTCCACGTGGCCACCCTTCCCCCACTCCTGCTCCCTAGGGAAAAAAAAACTTCCCTCAGGTTTCCCACTTAATTTCTTACATGGGGATCCTTTTCAAGATTTAGCCCATCAGTTTCCAAACATCAGGTTTCTTCCCAAATTCACCCATTTCTAACTTTCTTTTTCTCTCTAGCTACATACTTGAACAATCTCCTTAAAGAATTTACCTTCCTAGATTCTCCTTTGGTAAAGTAGCAGAAGGCAGTAGGGGTGGGTGGTTCCCACCCCACCTCTTCACCTACTCCCAAAAGTCTTTTTTTCACCTTACTAAAACCATGCATACCTCTAATTGCCCTACAAATCAGTCCTTCCTAATCACCTGCATTCCTCTTTCCTTTTTCCTTCAAAAACCTGTAAAATTCATACTATAGTGAATAGCCCAAACCTCCACAAAACCCACACATGTCCAGCAGAACTGGATTTAAAGTATAACTTATGTTAACAAATAACTCAATATATTTCAGAAGATAACAAACTCTGAATCAAACTAATAAAGCTGTTTTTAAAAAGTTTTTTTTTCTTTCTTTTCCTTTTCTGCCACATTTTTGCTAACAGCTTCTAACAGCATCTTATCTCCAGAGCTTTTTATTGCCCAGGTCAGGCTAAGCCTTGAATTTTATTGCTCTTTACTCTAGCAGACTTTTCCTTACCTACAAATTAGTATATCAGGTTAAAAAAGTTTAAAATCACAAGCAGATTTTCAAATAACCAATTCCCCAATTCCTTAATCATTGTTCTTAAAACTTAACAAAGCTCTTAAATCAGCAAACAGACTAGGGGGCTTTTTCCAAGACCTCCACTCCAGAGAGAAGTTTGTTTCACCTTGAATTTCCTTTTTCCCTTCCAGAATCCAAAGGGGCTTCTGTGAACTTCCAAGCCCATTTAGTGCTTTTTTCTGCCTTCACAGAGAATGCCTAGATATTCCATTCAAACTTCTTTTCTTTAAATGTTAGCACAGTGCTCTTCTATATATTTTTAACTTTTCAAACTTTCAAATCCCTTTCAATCTATTTTTCAAAAATTTATTTCTTTTTTTTTTCTTCCCTTTTCTCCCTTTTCTTCCTTTTTCTCACAGGCTGCTGCAGGCAGCCAGAGACACAGAGAGGGAGAGAGAGAGAGATTTTTCAAACTTCTTGATGTTTTCTAAGCCTGCAAAACAGGCTGAATTCTTATCTCTTACAAGCTTGCTAACTATTAACATAGACACACACAAACACACACAGAGCTCCATTTTACTAACCACAGTTGCAACGTTGTTCAACCAACAAAACAGACAGACAAATCACACAGAACATAGGACACACAGTTACAACATTAAACAAAGATAAGACATATACCCAGAGGATATTTTCCAGCATCCCAGAAAATACCCGTCTCAGAACTTTTAAACCTGTTGGTATTTATTCTGAGACCGCAGGTTGCTAGCGACAGACCAGACCAGAACCAGAATAACCAGAACCAGAACCAGATGGTACCCCAAAAGGTACCTAGACAGACTTACTGTCCCAAATGCCGAATCGATTTCATTGTCCACTGTAGGCGGGACTGAGGCTGAAGAACCTCTTCCTTTTCCCTGGAGGCTCTGGAGGTATCCAGAGTGCTTATCTTTTCCTAAGGAATAGACCCAGATCCTGAGCCTCCTCAGGCCTAGGTGGAGACCGAGAGGTCTCTAATCTCTAATCCAGGACTCAGTTTCCCTTATCTCAGTGGGACTTCCAAAATGTAATGCTGGAGAAACTGAGGCAGGAGAAAGATTAGAGAGTTTTCAATATTTTATTAATTGGAGAGCATAATTGACTGGACAGGACTCTCATCTCAAATTATCCAGACAGACAGAGATAAAGATGTACTGGGACCAAGGAATCCATGTTGGTCCCAGGGCTGGAGGAGACTGTCATCTCAAAGAATCCAGCATCCAGTAACCAGTAGCCAGCCTCCAGCGGCCAGCCTCCAGCCTCCAGCAATGAATAGAAGAAAGCCAATTTCTTAAATACCTTTTAGAAACAAAGAAGGAGTAAGAAGCGCGGGAAAACTTCTGTCAGGATGGGAGGAGACCATAAATCCTAAAAACTCAGAAACAGAATGTCTGAATACACAGAGATAAAGATATCAGTGAGGTCTTGAGGACAGAAAGAGTCAGGAGGTCTACTCTCTTGTTTATCTTGCTAACAATGTATAATCTTAGAGTAAATGGTCCTTAGTCTTAATGGACCAGAAGCGGGGTTTACAACTAAGGGAGACTGAGATAAGGGAAACTTGTAGAACAGTTCAAAAGAGACTGTGGCATAACATGTGGAGGCTGAATGTTTAGTTATTGGCTTCATCTTAGGGGCTGGAAAAATTTCAGTCACTTTTCTCTCCTTATATGCACCATTTTTTCCTCATTGATGATATTATTGGACCTGTAGAATAAAACTTTATGTTGTTTTTTGTCAAATGACAATGGTTCTTTGCAGATATAACCTGTTCTGACCATTGAAACACATTTTTGAGTGATTGAAGAGAGGTTAAAGAGCCATTCTTTGCTCTGGGAACAGTAAAACTCTAGCTGATCCACATAGGTCTTGACTCATAACCTTAAACTTCATTAGCACTATACTCTAAGCAAGAGAGATTACTAGCCATTCACTTTCTTTTTTATTAAAGTTGACATGAGCATTATCTGAAGCGTGATTAATGACCAGGAAGCCCTTCAGAAAACACAATGCCTAAATCTCAAGGAATCCAACCCTCAACCAGATGCTGACTAAACAATAAATGGCCTGTGGATGTAATCCTTGGGGAAGCTCATGATTAAATTGTCTATTTAATAAAATTACACTGTGGTCTTCATTACAATTGGGTATTATCTATTTGGTATTGCCAATAAGGTATTACTGTCTTTTGAATTAAAATACTGAATCCTGTTAATTATGTTTGGGTGAAAAGAAGCATCTTGCATATTCATTGAAAGACAGAAACTACTTCCAGGTTGAATAATGCCGAATAAGGAAACATCTCCAGTTACTTGTTCTAAATCTGCTTTCCCTCTGATTTTTTTTTTCTTAATCAGGGTTTGTCTTGTATTCATGATTCACCTGTTTCAAAACAGAAGAGACAATCATTCTTTATTCCACTTTGGAGAATATGAGTTCTTCTTTAAAAAATAAAATGGATCCACCATTCCTGGTTCAAGCCTTTCCCATCAAGTACCAGAGGATTTTGACTTTTTCCAAGGCAACCCTGCCTTACTCTTAGACTAGGGCTTCTTATTTTTTTTCTACCTGCAACCCCTTTTCACTGAGTATATAGTCATATAAAATAGGTATCCAAATCAAACATTTACTGATAATGTCATAAAGAAATTTGTTTTGAAAACAATTCATTGATAAACATATAATTTTACCACTTATAAAATATCCAAACAAATTTACATATTAATGAGATGGAAGTGATTGTTTATTTTTAGATAAAAAATTAAATCTTTATTTAATATCTTTTACTATTGCCAATTTTTTTTTTTTTTTTTTTTTTTTTTTTTGCAGTCCCCACACAACCTCATATGAAGTCATGACCCACAGTTTAAGAAGCTTTGCCCTAGAGGATAGTCACTTTTGTCAAACTCACTTTGAATGAAGCCAAGTAAATCTCAGCTCATAATCAGCGAAGTCAATAGTATTAACAGTGTCTGACTGAAGACAGGACAACATTTATTTTTCCTATTTCATAAACTGTCAACTGCAGCATTTGTTGTTTTTATTGCTGCAACTCCACTTCACAGATTCTGATGCCTGAAATTAATTTAGTTCAATAAACAATTATCAAGTTCTTCTCAACTATATATAATACAGTAAGCTAGTGACTGGAGATACAAAAAACAAACATGAAATAGCTCCTACCCTCAAGAAGCTTACATTCTATAGGATGAGTGAAAAGTTATTTTTCAACCACATCTCATATCCTTTATACAAATACTCTCTTCACTAGACCAGGCCATTTTTTTATCCCCTGAATGCCATCTACATTTGTCATTGTTCAGGCTGCTGCCTATATCAGGCCTATTGATCTTCATTTCCATAGAAGCTATGCCCATCAGTATTCACTTTTCCTGGCAGAATTGATATAATATTTTGTTTTATATCTGTACAATACACATATACTAGTACTAGTTTTCTGTATTTGTTTCTTATTCGTGAGAATATGGACACTTAGAATATTCTCCTTTTCCTCTTTTTCCTTCCTTCCTTCCTTCTTCCCTCCTACCCTCTCTCCTTCCTTCCCTCTTTTCTTTCTTTCCTTCCTTCCTTTCTTCTCTTCCTCCCCTTCTCCTTCTCTCCCTTCTCCTTCTCCCTCTTCTCCTCCTCCTCCTCCTTCTTCTTCCTCCTTCCCCGCCTCTCTCATCAGTTTCCAAGGATTCAATGATAATGTCTATACAAATGACTTCCCTATCTAACTCTTGTTTCTCCTAATTCATTTCAAATTAAAACCGGGTTAGTGGATACCTCCTACTAGATCTCACATAGGCACCTCAAACTGAGCACATCCAAAGTAGAATCCATTATATTTTCTCCTAGCATATCCAAAACAGAATTCATTATAGTTTCTCCAAAACATCCCTTTTTGGAATTTTCCTATTCCTATCAAGTGTTCCTACATCCTCAACCTAGATTCACAACCTCAGCATGACCCTAGATTTAACACTCTCCTTCATACTATATACCCAGTCAATAGACAGACCTTGTTATTTCTACTTTGACCTAATCCATATTATCTGTCTCTTTTTCTTTGCAACACTATAGATAGGTACTTATCATCTCTTGCCTAAATTATTATAACAGCCTTCTAACTGATATCTTTGACTTTCTCTCCTCCATTCTCTCCTTCACACAAACACTGAATAGATTTTCCTAAGATGTGTGTTTGATCATATCATTCTGCTGTTCAATAAACACCTGAACTCCCTGCTATCTATATAAAGTTAGCCTCTTTTGTTTGTCATTTAAAGCTTTTTATGACTTGGGCCCAACCTACTCCTCCAAATTCATTAGACAGCTACTCTCCATGTGTAATATTTGATATTACATGCATTCCTTAATGTACAATATAGTCTAGTTAGCCTTATTATTCCTCCATTTTCCATCTTTACTCTTGTACTAGCTGATCTCATTCCATATCTAGAATGAAACTCTCTCATAATTTCTGCCTCTTAAAATCCCAAATTTCCTTGAAGATTCAGACATTCTACATAAGACCTTTCTTTATCCATCCAGTTACTGTTATGACCCAGTTTCCCTTCCTCAGTTTCCCTGCCTCAATTTTCCTGAATTGTTCTGCCTCAATTTCCCTGGTGACAACCCCCCCCCCTAGCCATTAGGACTGAAATAATTAGAGCTCTGGCCACTCTAGCATTCCAAAGAGTCATAAAACTCCAGATGGCTTATCTTAAATACTTGGGCATCTCCTGGGTCCAGACTTCCTGTCTCCTAGCTTCTTCACTCCCAACATAACAGAATTTATGATTCTTCCTTCTTCATTCCCAACCTGTCAGAATTAAAAAGTTATGGTCTTTCCTAGAATTTCCACTGTATCAGTTCTCTGTGTCCCCACCACTACCCCTTTGTTTCCCTGATTGATGGAGCCCTATAAAAGCATTTGGAATCACTCACTCATTACTGGATCCTTTGAGACAGGAGGCCCATCCAAACTGGCTGGCTAATATGGCTTCACCAGTCCAACTTCTGCACTGTTAAAATATTAAAAACTTCTCATCTCTATTTTGCCTCAGTTTCTCTGGCATTGCATTACTAGCATTTTCTGTGCCAAATTAGCTTGTAGTGAGTGAGTGTGTGTGTGTGTGTGTGTGTGTGTGCATGTCCACGTGCTAAGTGACTCAGTGAATAGAATACCAAGCTGGGAATCAGGAAAAGTCACCTTCTTGAGTTCAAATCTGTCCTCAATTTTTTAGTAGCTTACCACTGACCCTGGGTAAATCGCTAACTCTTGTTTGCTTCAATTCTTCATCTATAAAATGAACTAGAGGAAAAAGAGATATACACAATCGAAACTACTGAACAATAATTGTGTGTGTATATGTGTGTGTGTGTGTGTGTGTGTGTGTATGTAGTATATACTTATATACCTGCATATTGTTTCTCCCGGTAGAATTTAAGTTCCTTATAGTCAGAGATAACTTTGTTGTTTTTTTCCTCTTTGTATCATTAGTGTTTAGTATAATGCCTTTCACACAATAGGTATTTAACAAATTCTATTTATTTTGCTGGATACTTTGTTGTTCCTAATCCTCACTTCCTTGTTTGTTTAAAGAATTAATAAACATTTTAAAGTTATTGGCAACATAGTATGTCTACTAGAAAGGATTTATGGAAATATTAGGTATTGTTTGTACCCTCAAAGAGCCTATTATTTTTCTGGTATACAGTTGAAAGGGAAAAAAGATGGAGTTTTGTGTAAGTGAAAAGAGCTTGGGTTTGTGTATTCTGAAGACCAAAGTTTAAGTCTCAGCTCTGATACATGAGGAGGTCATTAGAGAGATGAAAAAAAGGTCCTTTGAGGAAAGAGGCTAGGTTATTACTCTCCAAGAGGTTTGTGTGTCAGGTTTGACAGAGATAATCAATCTCCAAGAAGGGATTTTAAGCTGTGGACTTTTGTTAGGAGATATCTTCTCTGGTGGGCAGCTAGGTAGCACAATGGACAGAAGGCTGTCCTGGAGTCAGGAAGACTTATCTTGCTGAATCCAAATCTGGCCTGTGTTATACTAGCTGTGTGATCCTGGGCAATTCACTTAACCCTGTTTGCCTCAGTTTCCTCATCTGTACAAAGGATTTGAAGGAGGAAATGGAAAACCACTATAGTATCTTTGGCAAGAAAATCCTAAAAGGATTGAACACAACTGGAAAAACAAACAAACAACTAAATAACAACAAAATCTTTCATGTAGCTAATCTGAAGCTTCCTCAGTGATAATTGGTGACTCAGCATTGGGATGGACCCAGATACCTGTAGGAGGAAGCTCTCCCCTCTGGGGTCCACAAAACTGCCCTGTGAAAATGGTTTTAACACTTTGGAATTGTAATAATTCATATTTAGATTTTCTCTTTGTCAAAGAAATTCAATTCTGTCAGAATACATCCTCATGCAGTATCATTGTTGAAGTATATAATGATCTCCTGGTTCTGCTCATTTCACTCAGCATCAGTTCACATAAGTCTCTCCAAGCCTCTCTGTATTCATCCTGCTGGTCATTTCTTACAGAACAATAATATTCCATAACATTCATATACCACAATTTACTTAACCATTCTCTAACTGATGGGCATCCATTCATTTTCCAGTTTCTAGCCACTATAAACAGGGCTCCACAAACATTCTGGTACTTACAAGTCCCTTTCCCTTCTTTAAAATCTCTTTGGGGTATAAGCCCAGTAGTAGCACTGCTGGATCAAAGGGTATGCCCAGTTTGATAATTTTTTGGGCATAATTTCAGATTGCTCTCCAGAATAGTTGGATTCGTTCACAACTTCACCAACAATGCACCAATGTCCCAGTTTTCCCGCATCCCCTCTGACATTCATCATTATTTTTTCCTGTCATCTTAACCAATCTGACAGGTGTGTAGTGATATCTCAGAGTTGTCTTAATATGCATTTCTCTGATCAATAGTGATTTGAAACACTCTTTCATATGAGTGGAAATAATTTCAATTTCATCACCTGAAAATTGTCTATTCATATCCTTTGACCATTTATCAGTTGGAGAATGGCTTGATTTCTTATAAATTAGAGTCAATTCTCTATATATTTTGGAAATCAAGCCCATATTTTTATGGACTATTTGTGTCCAACCTGTGGCAGAGCATTCTGAGCTCACGTTGGTTTGTTCAGCCATAGTCAAATACCCTTTAACTTGAGTTTACAAAGTAATGTCATTTTGGATCCTCTCTTTCTTGTCTGGTTAGTTGTTGTCTTTTGTTATTAAAGCTAGTGTAGGTCCTCTTTAAGAATGAATGTCAGGTGTCTACTAAACTAGACACCCATTCTTGCAAGAATATAAAATAAATCTTTCTTGAATTCATCAGTGAGTCAGTGGAATTCTTGTTCTCCACTAAAAGCCTCCTTCAGTACCTCATTGTAGTGCATGGATGATCATGGTTCTTCAAGGCTATGTCGGCTGACTTTAAGAGCTGGAAAACCCTACCAAATTAAAAAGAAAATTAATGTATAGTTTTGCAATTCATTGTTTGCTGTCCAAGGACCAGACTAAACTTGGAGTTGTCCATCGCCAGAAGATTTTTCTGCTAAGTAATGATGTTCAACTAGAGCAAAACATATCAGTGAACACTGAAGAGTTGAAGTCTATGTCACTGGAAGGAATACCTATGCCATTGAAACCAAATACCCTTAAAGTGGCATGTAACACAGAATAAATTATTTTATGCCATTAAATAAAAGAATGAAGGTTAATAACCAATCTGTGGAGGATGGAATTTAGAGGGGAGAACTTTGAGGCAGAGAGACCATCTAGGAGGTTTTCCATGTGAGAAGTAATGAAGGCCTGAACTACAGAGGCAACTAGGTGAGAAAGACATAGATATGCATTACTATGGTGCTAGAATACATAAGAATTTGATAAAGAAATTTTTACCTCTAAAAACAAAAAGCTGATACAACCTCAAAGCTGCTAACTAGGACAATATTTGTTCTGGAATCTGACTCTTAGGTCTTGAGCCCTGGGGTAGATGATTCCCACCCACATTTCTATGCAAAAATGTTCTTTGTGACAGATCCTTTTAAGATGTTTTGGTCCTGTTAGAACCCTGCCTCCATAATTTGTCAGTTTTGTTCCCTTCAATGTCCAATAGCTCTAAAGAGCCCTAAAGAAAAAGGGTAGATCAGGCTATGAAGAGGAAAGAAAGGGAGTGAGATTTATATACCAGAGTGAGGTAATATACCTATTATATACTAGACACTATGCTATGCACTTTACAAATATTATCTTATTTGATCTTTACAACTACCTTGAGAGCCAAGTGTTATTATCTTCATTTTACAGTAGAAGAAACTGAGGCAACCAGAGATAAAGTAATCAAACGAGGATTGCATAGCTAGTACCTGTTGAGCCTGGATTTGAACTCATATTGTTTTAACTCCAGTCCCAGCTCTCTATCCACTGCCCCCATATAACTATGTACCATCATTCCATGGATGTGGAAAAGCTGGATGTGCAGTCTGAATCCATGAGTCAATTACAATCTTGCAATTCTTTTCCTAAAACAGAATCTTCTCTGGATAAGGTGGTAGGCAGGCAGGACCAATGCTGTTCTTATAAATATATCATAAGTAGCTTTCTGGAGAAAAGGTCAAATAGGTGGTACAGTGGATAGGATTATAGAACTAAAATCAGGAAGACCCATCATCGTGAGTTCAAATCTGGTCTCAAGCATTTATTAGCTGTATGATTCTGGGCAAGTCACTTAACTCTGTTTTTCTTTTTTGGAAAAGGAGTTGGAAAATGAAATGGCAAACCACTCCAGTAACTTTGCAAGAAATCCTGAAATGGAGTCATGAAGAGTTGGAAATGGTTGAAAAGTAACTGAACAACAACAGTCTCTAGGGAAAATACATGCATATCATACTCAAGTTTAATCTGCATTATTAAAATGTTGCCCATAACTGTCTAAGTCCAAAAATCAACAGAATAATATATCAAGCCCTGATTGGTAACAGTTGCTTATTTCTGAGGTCTAAATGCTCTCATTGAAAATTTAACAATCTACTCTTATCAACTGGTTTGAGTTGGCTCTGGCACAACCTGGGCAGGACTATGTAACACCCTTCTTAAAGTCCAATCATTTTATGTTAAGCTTCTATTGTTTGTAGAAACCATAAGTAATGGAAACCATAAGTAATATATTCTAATTGACAATTATAATAATATAATAGGTATCATATTGCTCCAGAGTCAGGAAGGTTGGGACAGCAAAAAAGCAGCAATTATTGACAACAGTTCTGACAAGGGCACCCATCTCTCTTTCCCCTCTGAGTCTAAACTTGTCCATGCTTTTGGGCCAATGTTCCTAGTTTTTTTCTCATTCCTCAGCATTAACTCTGCTGTCCAAAAAGGAGAGACAGCTAGTGCCAGAGCCAGGTAAGAACTCCAGTGTTTCTAAGAGGCTGGTTTACTTGGGTGACTTTTAAAATAATTAGTGATATCTTTAGTTTTTACATCACTTTCATTTCCAAATATATTAGTCCCTCTTCCCTCTCCAGAGAACCATATGTAGTAACAAAGGGGGGAAAAAAAGCAATTCAAAAAAACTAACCAACACATCAATGGAGTTTGACAGTATTTGCAATGTCTCCTTTTCCCTATCTCTGCAAAAAAGGGACTGAGGAAATGCATTCTTTCTTCTCTAGTACAGACTCAAACTTGGCCATAATTATATATCATTTAATTTTGTGATTATTTTTGTTATTTCAGGTAACATTGTTGTAGTTACTGGGTATACTATTGTCATGATTTTTTTTTTTCTGGCTATTCATTAAATCTGTTCATGTAAGTATATCTGTAGCATCTTCTTTGAATATATCCCTGGGGATATTCTTATGGAATTCTTATAGATCAATTGTCTGGATTCTTAAGGGGCAATGCATCAAAGGGCTCATGTCATAAACCAGCAACATCTAGGTATTTGAGAACAGCTTTTGAGATATACTCTATTTTCTTGAACATTCTCATATTCTAACATAAACTATGATCAGACACTGATAATAATAGGGGTGGTGTTGCACTTACCTCCCAGAGTTGTTTTGAGGCTTAAGTGAAGCAACATCCATAAAGTGCTTTGAAAATGTCAAAGTACTATAAAATGCTATCAATTATTATTATTATTATTACCTATTGGAGAAGAGGTGGTTGATTATATTGACACAGTGCTTTCTACTCTGACAAAGCTGATCCCTAATACTAATTCAATAACTGTTCTTATTTATATTCCAAGTGTGTAATAACACATTGTTGTAGTGGACTTCTGAGCTTCTTGAATGACTAATACAGCCTACCTAGATCAATGTATTCTGGATGAATATGACTGTTGTTAAGCCCCACAACACTTGTCACAAGCATTTAGTCAGTTGAAAACTCAAACCACTCAGAGTAGCAGCAGCTAGATATTATTCTGGACTAGGTGAGCCATCATCACCAAAATTTATTGAATGCTGAAAAAAAGGAGAAAATGGAAGGAACCTCTCATAGAAATTTTAAAAGAAATCCAAGCATATTTTGTTTTCCAAACCCGGAAAGAAAATGGAGTGAGAATTTGGCTTTTTGAAAGTTTGTAAAGACTCCTAGGACAGCGAGGTGATGTAGTTGAGAGAGTGCTGAGACTGGAGTCAGGAAAACTTAGCTTCCTGAGTTCAATTATGACCTCAGATCTTTACTAGCTGTGTGACCCCAGGCAAGTCATTTAACTCTTATCTATATTTCCTTATCTATAAAATGAGCTGGAGAAGGAAATGGCAAACTGCTCCAATATCTTTGGCAAGAAAACCCCAAATGGAGTCTTGAAGAGTTGGATGTGACTCAAAAACATCAAAAGATTCTCTGAAGATGAGCAAAGAAAAAGAGGATTGTTATGGGAATATGTGGGTACAGAGATATCATAAAGATAAGAGGGAGATAAGGAATTTCAGAATGAATATTTTAATGTCAGAACCTTGCTGAGTTTCTAGTTCAACCATCTCTTCACCTAGCACCTGCTTATGATCACCATCTCTGCTGATTTCTTCGATATTGTAAAACAGTTATATTTGTTCCCATGACCAATTGGGACCTATTGTTTATTTCCCCCCTTCTTCCAGCAATGAATTTGAAAATACTCTTTAGAAGATAATGTTGTATTTTCCATTGTATTTCAATTTCATTTGTTTGATCTTGTTTTTCTTCCCTGGAGCTTGCATCTTAGACTACAGTGAATTATTTACTAGAGTTAGCACCCATCCTTTGTGTTATTCAAAATATATACCCTGAAATACTGGAGCGATCAAATTTTGCCAACCGAAAATATTTATGTGATTCTGATATACAGTCAGATCAAAGAATGAATCATAATTTTACCTCCATTGATTTTTCTAAGTGAGAAGGAAAAAGTTGAGTGTAACCTGAAGCCTTTGAAACATGAAGATGCAACAATAACATAAGCAAGTGTCAGTGTCTTTTCAAGCCTGATGTTGAAAGCTTCTGACACCCTGGAACTGGAAGTGCCATAGACATTTTAAACTCTACTTGTCCCAAATTAACCTCATTATCTCTGTTTGCAAAGCCTGCTCCCTTCTAAACTTCCCTACTACTGTAGAGAGTACCACCAAGCGCCTAGTTCCTCAGACTCCCAGCCTAGATATTGTTTTAACTCCTTCTTATCTCTCACCTCCTAAAGTCAAACCTGTTTCCAAGGCCTACCATTTTACCTTTGTAACATCTCCCAAATATACTTTTTCATATGTGGACCTATAATCTACTGATTAGTCTTCCTGCCACAAATCTCTCCATTTTAGTCCAGTGATTTTTCCTAAATCAAAGGGCTGTCTCTGTCTCTGTCTCTCTGTCTCTCTCTCATACACACACACATACACATACACACACACAGACACAGACACACACACACACACCCTCAATAAATCTCAATGATTGTCACTTCCTGTCACCTCCCATCATTTTCAGCATCAAATGTGAAATCATTTTGGCATTCAAAGACTTTTATAACTTATTCCTGCCCCTTCTAGTCTGAATTCTAATGTCTTTCCTCTGTTGATCATATCCTATCCATCCTGTATTTGTCTTCTTTGTACATAGTTGTTTTTATATCATCTTTTCTATTAGATTGTGGGTTCCTCAAAGGCAGAGGCTGGTTTTTACTCTTCTTGGTATTCCCAGTTCTTAAGAAGTACCTAGCACATCATGGATTCTTAAAAAAAAAAAAAATTGGAAGCCAAGTCCAATCCCCTCTTATTTTTTTGTTCTTAAACATTGCATTAAAAAAAATTATTCTGAACTAGAAAAAATAAAGCAAAAAAAATTAAAAATAGGGGAAAAGGATTACACACACTGTAGGCAATTAATTGATGGTTACTGACCGACTTTTGTGTGAAAGGATTACTGAAATGTGGAATCATGGGTAGAGGATTGAATCTTGTCAAAAAAAATTGGCTTCAAAATTTACCTCCCATTAGTACAACTTACCCTTCTCAGAGCCACCAGTACAAAACAGATATTAGGACTGGATTTGTGATTTCAGGCAAGGCAATTCCCTTACCCAATGAAACTCAGCACCTTTCTAGAATGGAAGAGGTTGTTTGACTTTCCCCATATGTCAAACTAGTACAACCTGTACTTGACAACCAGCATGTCAGAGGTAGGTTTTGTACCTATGTTTACATTACTTCAAGTCTAAGTTTATTCTCAATTTTTTTACTTCTCATTTTTTTTATTCTGTTTCTTACCTGTGGACTGTGCAATAATATAAAATGATAGATAACTTGGGAGATAACCAGAGGTATTAGTATTGTACCTTTGTCATCAAGGTCCTAGTGGAAGGTGCTAAGATGGTTGAAATCATCAATTTCTAATCTCTTAGTTGATATGTGTCTTTTTCATAAAAACAAATGTATTCTGTAGTCT
This sequence comes from Sarcophilus harrisii, assembly GCF_902635505.1. NCBI lineage: Eukaryota > Metazoa > Chordata > Mammalia > Dasyuromorphia > Dasyuridae > Sarcophilus > Sarcophilus harrisii. The sequence goes on along the minus strand of NC_045426.1, from coordinate 301,287,609 downwards.
TAAATATGCCTATCTTTTCCCCCACTAAACATATACATTAGCTTAATCTGATATACTATTAACATTAAGGGAATCCTGTGACAGCTAGGTGGTCCAGTGGATAGGGCACTGGCTCTATCATCAGGAGCCAGCCACAGTTGCTTGACAATTACTAGATGTGTGACCTTGGGCAAGTCATTTAACGCCCATTACTTGCCCCCCCCATAGACAACTGTATAAGATTACAGAAAAAGCAAATTATATATATGTACATATATATATGTATGTATGTATATCTAGTATAGTGTTTAGCACATAGTAGGAACTTAATAAATGCTTGCAAAATAAAACTGAATAGAGTCTAGAAATAAAGTCAGGAGAAATTTTGGCTAAAATCCTACCTCTGGTACTTACTAGCTATGTAATCAACAATTTGTAATCAACAAATCACCTCATCTCTTTGAACCTCAGTTACTTCAATGTTAATTCAGTTAACTCAACTATAAAACAGGAATAATAATTCCTGTAGTATCTATAGTTTTGTTTTTTCTTTTTTCTTTTTAAAGATGAGTAAAATACATTGCAAGTTTTAAAACCCTGTATAAATATTGATTAATATTATCTAATGCTGAACTGTTTCTTCATCATAAAGGATGTGTTTCCCTGCTATTTGGTTTGATTAATTTAATACTTGTCATAAAGAAACATTGCCAGTAAGATTTTTTTTTGGATAAAATAGGCTTTTAGTGTCAATGACATCATGCTGCATAGGCAGTCACCAAATTTATAGATTTGGAATTCTGGGAAAAGAGGTGTTTACTATTTATATGTATTATATCAATATGTGTACATATATTTATATTCCTATGTGTAATACTGCCTGTTCCAATTTGTTATTGGGTTGCCTATTGAAGGCATGTAGGTGGCTCAGTGGTTAGATCACAGACCCTGGAATCAGGAAGATCTGTGTTCAAATCTGGTCTTATACATTCACTAGTTTTGTGACCATAGACAAGTCACTTAACCTCCTCTTTGCCTTAATCCACTGGAGCAGGAAAAGATTGGGGGAGGTCTCAGAGTGATTTTTCTAAAGCATGGGTCTCACAGTATCTCAATTAATTCTAATGGCTTCTTATTATCTTTAAGATCAAATCCATATACTTCTACTTTGTATTTAAGGTCCTGACTTCAACCTACCTTCCAGGCTTATGATATATATTATTGGTTTCCATGCATTCTATGGTCCAGTTAGATAAGCCTACTCACAAGACTCCATCTGTCCCTTATACCTTCCCAATTTGTCAACAAAAATCCATAAGGAGTCATAAGGAATTGGTTGCAACTCAATAACAACTGCAATAAAGCTTATATATGCTCTCAATGCTAGTAAAAATGGAGGATATTGTTCATTCATTTTAATTCAACAAGCATTTATTAGACCCCCTTCTAGATGCAGAACACTACTGAAGCCTAAGTAACATCCAGGGATAAATAGGATAGGGTCTTCAATATCATATAATATAAAATCTAGAGTGGAGGGGGGTAAGGAAGGAGTATTTAATATATAAATAGCTACAGTAATAACATAGAATATAAATGAATAAGGCAAGTATATAGAAAGTGCTATTTCATTTGAAAAAAGAGAAATCTTCTCTACCCTCCACACACACACACACACACACACACACACACACACACACACACACATATCAGGGAAGGCTTCCTGAAGGAGATAACATCTGAATCAGATCTTGAGGGATTTAAGATTAGCATGAAAGAAAAGGAAACATGTGAGCCAATAGATGAGGAAGAAGGTAAGATACATATATGTGGCTAATGTGGAAGGCATGTGGAAGGGATTACAGTGAAATAAACTTAGGCTAGTGAAAAGATTGGGGGAGGTCTCAGAGTGATTTTTCTAAAGCATGGGTCTCACAGTATCTCAATTAATTCTAATGGCTTCTTATTATCTTTAAGATCAAATCCATATACTTCTATTTTGTATTCAAGGTCCTGACTTCAACCTACCTTCCAGGCTTATGATATATATTATTGGTTTCCATGGTCCAGTTAGATAAGCCCTACTCACAAGACTCCATCTGTCCCTTATACCTTTCCAATTGTATGTGGAATGCATTTCCTCCTTACCTCTACCTTTTAGAATCTCTTATTTCTATTCTATTTAGAATCTCTTATTTTTTTCTGCAAGACATTTTGTCCCCTAATTTATCTTGTCTGGGTATATTTTATCAACAGCTAGGTGGTATAGTGGATAGAATGCCAAGATTGGAGTCAGAAAAACTCATCCTTCTAAATTCAAATCTGATCTCAGACACTTACTAGCTGTGTGATCCTGGGCAAGTCATTTCATTCTGCTGCCTCAGTTTCCTCATCTGTTAAAAGAGCTCGAGGAGGAAATGACAAACTACTCCAGTATCTCTGCCAAGAAACCCCAAAATAGGGTCACAAAGAGTCAGAAATGACACCTATAATATGTATTCTATGTCTTTCATTTATATCTTGAATTTACCCCATACATGTTGGCTCTCCCCAATAAAATATAAGCTTCTTGAGATTAGGGAGTGTTTAATTTTTGTCTTTATATACCCCGAGCATAACATCATAGTTAGCAAGTAGCAGGGGCTTACAAGAGCTTTGCATTTTGAGAGAGAGAGATCTATGGTTTGATTCCCGTGTTCTACCAACTAAAAACCAGTTTGGCCCTGGGCAAATAACTTTTTTTTAGGCCTCAGTTTCCTCATTTGTAAAATGAGGGATTGGATTAGATGATCTCTAAAGTCTTGTCCCCTTCTAAATCTATAAGACTGTTTTAGGACCAGATTTTGCCCTCAAAGAGACAACTGTCATGTACATTTTCCTCTCTCAGGAGGCCTACCTGGGTACTAAGAATAAAATATATTTTTTAGCATTTTCTGTGGTTCAACTACCATGAAGCTGATGGATCAACCTTTTTAGAGTGTAGTTCTAGCCAGGGGGAACACCCAGGGCACAACTGAGAGGGAGATGAAGCTTGTCTAAGCACTTATCCAGCCATTACTGATTTCCTTTCTTAAGGAGTTCAAACCATAATAACCCCATCATTCAGAGACTTTTCTCCTTTACCTGAAGCCCATCTGCTACTTCCAGTCTAAGCAAGGAACATCACTGGCCTTCCCTGAAACCTTCACTAACTCACTTGAAATGGACTTATCCTGTTTCTTTATCTACTGTTATCCTGTATTACTAGTGTTTTAACTTAATCAACTAATATGTGCTATTGTCTAGAATTAATTTAGGGGTCCTCAAACTTTGTAAAAAGGGGGCCAGTTCACTGCCCCTCAGACTATTGGAGGGCCGGATTATAGCAAAAACAAAAACTTTATTTTGTGAGCCTTTAAATAAAGAAACTTCATAGCCCTGGGTTAGGAGGATAATCATCCTCAGCTGCCACATTTGGCCCGCAGGCCATAGTTTGAGGACCCCTAGAGAGAACTACTTCCAATAAAGGAAGCACAGGTTGTTCCCTTTCCTTTTTTAAAAAGCATTATTTACTTTTTTCTCTCAATATTATTGTATTTTCCCAACTACATAGAAAGATAGTTTTCAACATTCATTCTTTCAAGGCTTTGTGTGTTAAAAATTGTTTTCCCTCCCTCCCCTTTTCTTTCCCCTGGCCAAGACAGCAATCAATATGATATAGATTGAATTATGTGCAATCCTTTTAAATGTATTTCTATCTTTGTCATATTATACCAAAAAAAAATCATACTAAATAGGGAAAAACTATGGAAAGTAAAAACAAAGAATGCTTTGATCCACATTAGATCTCCATTGTTCTCTCTTTGAATGCAGATGATATTTTCCATTCCAAGTCTATTGAAATTGTCTTGAATCAATGCGGGAAAACTGGGACACTGATGCATTGTTGGTGGAGTTGTGAATGGATCCAACCATTCTAGAAAGCGATATGGAATTATACCCAAAAAGTTATCAAACTGTGCATACCCTTTGATCCAGTACAGCTACTACTGGGCTTATACCCCAAAGAGATACTAAAGAAGGGAAAGGGACCTGTATGTGCCAAAATGTTTGTGGCAGCCCTGTTTGTAATGGCTAGAGACTGGAAAATGAATGGATGCCCATCAATTGGAGAATGGTTGAGTAAATTGTAGTATGTGAATGTTATGGAATATTATTGTTCTGTAAGAAATGACCAGCAGGATGAATACAGAGAGGTTTGGAAAGACTTACATGAACTGATACTAAGTGAAATGAGTAGAACCAGGAGATCATTATATACTTCAACAACGATACTGTATGAACATATATTCTAATGGAAGTGGATTTCTTTGACAAAAAGACCTAACTCAGTTTCAGTTGATCAAGGATGGACAGAAGCAGCTATACTCAAAGAAAGAACACTGGGAAATGAATGTAAATTTTTTGCATTTTTGTTTTTCTTCCTGGGTTATTTCTACCTTCTGAATCCAATTCTCCCTGTGCAACAAGAGAACTATTCGGTTCTGCACACATACATTGTATCTAGGATATATTGTGACATATTTAACACATATAGGACTGCTTGCCATTTAGGGGAGGGGGTGGAGGGAGAGGGGAAAAATCGGAACAGAAGTGAGTGCAAGGGATAATGTTGTAAAAAATCACCCTGGCATGGGTTCTGTCAATAAAAAGTAATTATAATAAAAAAAGAAATTGTCTTGAATCACCCCATTACTAAGAAGAGCCAAGTCCACGATAGCTTATTGTTACATAATCTTATTATTACTGTATATAGTGTTCTCTTGGGTCTGCTCACTTCACTCAGCATCAGTTCATATAAGTCTTTTCAGACTTTTCCAAAATCAGCCTACTCATCATTTCTTGTAGAACAATAATATTCCATTACTTTCATATACTACAACTTATTCATCCATTCCTCAATTGATGGACATCCATTCAATTTCTAGTTCCTTGACACTACAAAAAAGAGTTTCTACAAACATTTTTGCATAGGTAGGTCCTTTTCTCTCTTTTATGATCTCTTTAGGAGATAGACCCTGCATCAAAGGGTATTACAGTCTGATATCTCTTTGGGCATAGTTTCAAATTGCTATCCAGAATGACTAGATCAGTTCACAACTCTGCCAATAGTGCATTAACATTCCAATTTTCTCAAATCCCCTCCAATGTTTATCATTCTTTTCCTATCATTTTAGCTAATCTCAGATGTATGAAATGGTTCCTCAGAGTTGTCCTAATTTGTATTTCTCTAATCAATAGTGATTTAGAGCATTTTTTCAGATAAATATAAATAGCTTTAATTTATCTGAAAATTGTCCGTTCAAATTCTTTGACCATTTATTTATTTGGGAATAACCTGTATTCTCATAAATTTGAGTTAGTTCTCTACATATTTCAGAAATGAGACCTTTTTCAGAAACACTGACTGTAGAAATTGTTTCCCAACTTTTTGCAGGAAGCAAAGTTTCTTGTACTCAGAAAATATAAATAAATAAATAAAAATGAATGAAAGGCCTATGTGTAATTTGACTTCTGGAAAAGCTGATCTCATTTTTGTTTAAATTAAATTAAAAATTTAGAGCTAAAAGGAATCTTAGAAACAATCTAGTCAAACTTCCTTATTTTATAGATGAGAAAACTGAAAGATGGGTTAAATGACTTGCTCAATGTCACATAGGTGGTAAGTAGCAGGATATCTACCCAAATCTCCTGATCCCCCAAATCCAAATGTAGGAATCTTTCTGATTGGGGACACAGGGAGAGTCTCTCCAGGGTGTGATCATTTGCTGAAATTACAAACCATAGCATAGTGATGACTTCCTTCTTTTTTTATGGATAAGAAAGGTCCTTGTTACAAACATTAATATTAATTTAAGTTAAAGATTTGGATACTGAATAAATGTGATCATGCTTTTCCCCCCCCTCCCCCCAAGGGATCAAAACCTGACATTAAATTGGCAGGCTTAATCCCTTGACATTTTATCACACAGAATAACCTAATATGTAGAAAGCAATAAGCCAGAGTTTCTCCCCTGCCAGCTATAGTGATCCCTTTGGAACCTCCCTGATGCTTTTGGATTGTCTGCTAAATCTTCCCATGTCCTTGAATGCTGAAGGCATTCAATCAATCAGTAAACATTTTTTAAGCACCTCCTATGTGCCAGGTACATTAAGCATTGTAGATAAAAAAGAAGCCAGCAACATTCCATGCAAGTTAAATAACTTTCTCATTAATTGTCACTGTTATTAAAGTTAGCCACTTATAAGAAGTGCCTACCATAATCCAGGAAAAAGACTTGACGGTGAAAAGGCAGAATAAGGCAAATATTATGATAAAGGGGATTGTAAATGGAGTTCCCTCAGCCCAAGCAATATATATAGAAAATAATAATACTTTCATATTCGATATCATGATGTACTCTCATATCATCACTTCTTGTTTCTGCATCACTGGATAATTTAAAAAAATATTAATTTATTCAATATGTACTTACTAAGCTAGTATATGTAGATTACAAGATAATCACCCCTCCTGCCCCTTATGGATATTTCTGGCTAGAAGATAAATAGGCAAGATTTTTCTAATTCTTCACTCTCTGTCTCCAGTTAGTCTGATACTATCCTGGTACAATAAGTCTCTAGTGTACTTTGCTCCCCAGGAACCTATCTCAATCTCAGGAGACATCTTCAGTAAGAATTCTAAATGCCTTCTGCATATGCATCAGTAAAGAGAGGAATAGAGTAGGTTCCTAAGTAAGTTTCAAATCAATAATTTATTATTCTTGTTTACATGTCATGTTGGAAAGATATAGTGGGAACTAAGGCTGCTGTTACATGAAGCTCTCTGTCAAGGATCTTCAAACTAAATGACAAAATCTCTCAGTGATAATATGCATTCAGGAATGCTGAAGTAAGCTTCAAATTGATGTTTACTTGACAAAAGATTGTTGAGGAAAAAGAGAAGAAAAGAAAGATAAGAAGCAAAAAAAAGAAAGGATGGAAGGCAATTAGGAAAAGTCACAAGTCTGGTCAGAAACACCCCTCCCTTCCTCACTGGCTCCAGGTAAAGTATATCACATGAAGCATGCCTGGAGTAGGACCTTCTGGGAATACTTTTGTCCTGGTTCCTTTCCAATGGACCATGTGTTCTGGCTCAGTCAATGCTAAAAGAAATTGGTACTCTGGAATGAGGGAACAAATCCTAGGTGATCCTTTTGCCCTTGTGACTATAGCAAGAGGATATGGATGGTTTAAAAAGAATTGACCACTGAGGCAGATAGTGTTGCCCATTCAATAAATTTGATAAAGGAATGATCTTACCTTCTAGACTCCTTTCTCTTCTCAACTGCTGAAACAGTAAGAGCACCGAGCCTCTACCTGAAGAAGTAGCAGAGAAGTATATTCTCTTCCCCCAGTAGAAATGGTTAACTGCTTACCCATGACAATCAGTATATGTGTTGGCCTAGCTGAGCTAGAGACTAGATCTACAATCTCCACCTGCCTTTTCTGTTTTGGATTTGTTTCCTTAGCTTAGGTGGTTAAACCACAATCTTGATATCTATGAGTGTAGAGTGCTGAAACTCTGAATCAGACAAGAGAGCATTTAAGGCTGCCTATTTGATGTAAGACAATGGCTTTATTAGCATATATTTGGATGATGGCTCTCCTCACCATTGGCACTTGCTGAATGTTTGGTAGTGAGATAATTGTAGGCAAGGATTGAAGGGCAGAGGGAGAGAAGTCAGAGTCACTTGGCAGCAGGACAAGGAGGAGAGAGGCTGGAGACTTTGGACTCCAGAATCCAGGAGACATCTTTGGCAATGCCTGCCTCCTTCACTTCTCCTTCTCCTTTACCAAGGACTTTGATATATCCTGACTCTGGCTGATCCTGAGGCCCTCTAGGGAGCTAGCTCATATTTTACATATGAGCATAGTGGCAAGCTTGTGTTTGAGAGGTCAGGAACTCCTAAGTCCCTCATTTGGTGCTAATTATATTTTGGAAGGTGCCTCCACTTACTACCATATCACTTATTGGAGAAAACAACTTCCAACAACAGGGGAGCACAGGCTTTGAATTGACTTCCCAGAAGATTTGAGTATTGAGAAGAGTATGAATAATTCAGATGAAAAGAAAAATTTCTTATCTAGTTGCTTCCAAAAAAGTTTGTTTATTTTTAAAGATCCAATTCTTGGGGAGAGTATAATTATAAGTTATTGTTTCATATTTAAAGTATTTTTGTTTGATCATATTTTTTCTATCTAAATATATGTTTTTAAGCCTTTGTGTTAAGCACTTTTTTTTGTGAGACAAATACTTGTCTTATATTCAATGTATACTACACATTGAGCATCTTTTTTACGTGATCTTTTTTTTTTAGAGAGGCTGTGGACATGAATGAAATATAATTGTTGAATTGTTTTCCCTAGGATTCCAGGATATGGAAATAAAAATCCAGATTATGAGAAAAAAGACCCTTTTCTCTCTAAAAGCCATTCCTCTCTAAAACTGTACTGTACCCATGTGCATGGGTTCAGATGTAGGGTCCCTTGGTTCTAGAGAGGGAGTAATTTAGTTACTTTGTTTTCAGCAATGGCTTTTTCTATGTATTATTACAAAAGAAGATTAATTCAGTAATGGAGAAAAGTGTTGCCTTAATACTAACAGTAACCAGAATTCATTTTCAAGTCTCTTCAGCAGCCAGAAATCCTTTTGTCTTGCTTTTTCTAGTGGAGCGTAAGCTAGAGGGGTAATGAGAAGAACTCTAGAGATGCTGTATGTCAATCACATGGACTTAGACTTTTCTGTCTCATCCTCATTAAAAGCACATTTTGAAAAGCATAGAATGAAAATGCTTAGTATAGAAACAAGAAAACTTGAGTTCAAATTCTACTTCAGACACTTACTAGCTATGTGATGCTGACTGTGAGACAGCTAATTTCCCTGAGCCTCAATTTTCTTATCTATAAAATCAGGGTAATAATAGCACCTACCTGACAAGCTTCTTCTAAAGATTAAATGGGAGTAATATTACAAGTGCTTTAAAATCTTAAATCCCTATATAAATGTAAGCTATTCTGAAAGGAAAATATTTAAGTTGATCATTTTGGATTAAAGTCTCAGAGCTATTTCTTGGAGGAAATTGTTTCTTCATGTGAAAATATTGATTTAAGAAGTCATCACAGTGATAAGGGACTTGTACTCCACAATATTCATAGCAGATGTTCTCATGCTAGAAAGCACAACTGGAAAGGATATACTCCTGTCTGGTATCTGGAAATGGAACCATTCTAGAACAAAGTCTTGGTAAATGCAAAATATTGAAGTTCCAGAAGGTAGTTATAAGACAGCCATGTGTGGAAGCTGGAGACCTAAACCATGAAATTGGCTTGGATACTTTGTGAAGTGATTTGTACTGCTCACCAAAACCATCCACCAAACAAATAGCAATCTACCACCACCAGCTTATGTTCTAGATGAACTCTGCATCATGACAAGGAAAAGGTGAACAAACATGCACAAACATATCCACAAACATATTATATTTTAGGTACTGGGCACCTTTGTTTCAGGGCGTCTATATGCTAGAGAGTAGTGCTAGAATTACTATTTGGGTGCAAATTACTCAATATTGGACATGCCTTCCTCATCATTTGATAAGGCAAAATACTTACTGACCTGGCAGATAACCCAAATAATAGAATCATAGAACGAAAGCTTTGAGATGTAATGGATCTCATTTTAAAATGAGGAAACTACAACAGAGAGAGAGGTTAAATGATGACTTGCCCTCCTCAAATTCAGATCCTGTGATTCCATATCCAGTGCTCCACATGATGAGTTATATATTCATCCATCCTTTTTTACTTTCCTTATCTGTCTTTATGATTTAGGTCTTCAGCAGTGGTTAAGGGAGGTAACTCATGGAATGTCTGAGAGGGAGCTAGCATAGCATTATGGGTCCTAGGTCAGAACACCTGAGTTCAAATTGATGCTCTCTTCCTTCTTGAGCTGTGTACAAAGACCCATAAAACAATTGGTGCCCAGGAAAGCTGAAAGCTGACCAACTTGATGCTTTTATATTGTCTGGAATGCTGTGCATAGTTTGAGGCCAATACATGGTAGCAGAATGCTAAATAGAGGAATATGATCTCTGTGGCCTTGGGCAAGTCAGTTTCAATTTAATTAAGTTTAATTCAATTCAGGGGGTTGTAAATAAAGGGCATATCTTTTTCACTTCCCAGTGGCACCTGCTTACCAATTATCACCAAAAGAGAACCATAAGAATTCTGGCCACACCTACTTCCACCTCATCTCACACAGCCATCACCTGGAGAAACATGTCTGGGGAGAGGGGGTCAGCCATTCCACCAATTGCCAGCCAATTACTTTCCACAGAGCTAAGCAAGATGCTTAGCTGCAGCATCAAGGACCCTGAAGGAGAGACACGTGGAAGCATGAGAAAGTATATGTGAGAGATGTTTTGGAGGTAGAATTGTCAAGCACTTGGCACCTGATTGGGTATGAGGATAATATTAATGGTGAGGGAAAACTAGAAAATGACTGGGGCAGTTAGATGGTGCAGTGGATAGACTTACACTTACCACTTATCAGCTATGTGACCCTGGAGAAATTACTTAACCCCAATTGCCTTACCCAAAATAAAAAAAGAAAAAGAAAAGAAAAAAAAGTAAGATTTCCACCCAAAATAAGGGAAAAGATGGGTTTCATCAACAGAAACAGGGAAATTTAAAGAAGGGAAGAGTTTGAGGAAAGATGATGAGTTGTTTAGAATGTGTGGAGATAGATATTCAAATGGAGGAATTTAGCAATTTAGCAATGAACAGGACTGGAGTTCAGGAGAGAGGTTACGTCTGGATATATGCATTTGGAAATTATTTGCAGAAAATTTCAAATATCTATTTGGCTTAAAATCATGGTGTAGAAATATAAAGAGATAAGAAAAATAGGACAGAGCTAGGGGAGACACACCCACTTGAGAAAAGGGAAGAAGATTGTACTTGGACAGGGAAAAAAAGATACAAGAAAGAGTAGTGACACAAAAATGAAACAATCAAGTTATTAGAAGAGCATATGTTGGTATTGTGGAATTGGTTTAATGTGAATCAAGCATTTATTAAGTATCTGTTATATATCAATAAAGTATTGAATTTTATAGAGAAGACAAGGAATATCAGGATTAAAAAGACCCATAACTTTTAGCATGTAAGAGATCATTGATAACCTTAAAAACATCAGTTTCTAAAGAGTAAAAGGGTGAAGAAGTTATATATATAGGATTGCTGTTTCTGCAAATAATATGTGATTGACTAATAGGGAAGGGAAGGTAATGGCAGTAGAATCTTCTTTCTAGGAGATCAGCAGTGAAAGAGAAAAGTTACAAAATGAGAGTTTGTTCACACAATGGGCAAAATAATCCCTCCAATGCAGATCTATACAACTTCCCTTTTGTCAGCTAGGTTGATAGTTATACTGAATCATAAGGATTATGATCTGTCTCATCAGCTGGTAAGAGTAAGATGTAAATATGCAGCCTCTCTATGTAAATGTGCAGCCTCTCTGTGAAAATGCCTGCATGCACATTCATATATTCCCCAACGTGTGCTATTTTGCTCAGGTTTAAAATGCTCTCTATGTAAACCAAAAGAACAAAACCAATGTTATCACACTAGTACTGACACTGAGATAAAACTGATATATAGACATTAATGAAAAAA